>NC_082350.1:25185739-26386573 GCF_027477595.1 Haemorhous mexicanus
TGTCCCTCCATCCTTGTCCCCAGTCCCTCTGCAGCTCTCCTGGAGCCCCTTCAGGCCCTGCCAGGGGCTCTGAGCTCTCCCTGGAGCCTTCTCCTCTCCAGGTGAGCCCCCCCAGCTCTCCCAGCCTGGCTCCAGCCCTGCAGCAGCTCCAGGACATTGGGATTGCTTTGGGACCCTCTTCAGGGAAAGCAGGGAAGCCAAAGAGGGAACTCTGGAATACAAAGGGCCAGGAGAGGATGGGCGGGCACAAAGCAGGGCAAGATTTAAGGAACACATTTAGAAGTGATTATTAATTACAGCAGCTTTAATAAAAAGCCAGGAATTGATTCCTCCAGCAGCCACTATCCTTGGGGGGCATTGATCCCCTTTCCAATTCCCTTTCCTTAGCTCTGGACACAGAGAGTGGCCAAGACCAAACTCCCCCTACCCTTCCCCTCTCTCATTTCCTCACGTGGCTGCTCCTCCTCACAAGCCCCACTCTGCCACTGCACCCAAACTTGGCATTTTTTGTTTTCCCCTTGATCTGTTCCTGCCCCCTTTCAATTCCAGCCCAGCAATCTGAAGATTAAACAGAGATAAAAGAAGATCACAGTGCGTGCCAGCTGCTGGAACAGCCCCCTGGGAGCAGCAGCACAACACCAGGTGCTGGTGGCAGCCTAATGAAGTGACACTGGCACAGCAGGGACACCCAGGGCGGGGCTCCAAACCTGCCAGAACCCAGGCAAAAACGAGGAATATTGGAAATTCCAGCTTTGAGGAGGCAGGGAAAAATAATCGATGCCTTCATCTAAATGTATTATCTGTATGAAATAATTTGGGGGTTAAACAGATTGAGTTTGGTCTTTGCCACCACAATGAACTTCAGGAAAATTTACTGAAGATAAATGAGGAGCTCAGGCAGTAACTGATGAACTTCAGGGCATCCCAATCCAGGGCTGAGTAAAGCACTTTAACTTATTACACACTGACCTCACCCCAGCAAATCTTCTCCTGGCACGTCCAGCCTGTGGTTTAATATCCATTACACCCAGGGAGAGGCTTTTAACTCTCTCTGAAGGAAGTGGGAAGGGAAATCAGTGGGTTGGGGTGTCCTGGGCAGGGCTGGGGTTGGACACACGATCCCTGTGGGCCTCGTCCAGCTCAGGATGTTCTGTGGTGGCCATGGATGAGATTCTTCATGAGAGAACTCCTGGCCAGCAGGTTAAAGATGAATGTTAAAAAAAATTAAAACTCTTAATTTGGGTTTGTAGAGTTTATAATTTGGGGATTTTCTACAAGTGAAGTCCTCCAGGCTTTTTGTACATTCTAACTTTGCTTCCACGACCCTCCCATCACTCACCATGGAATCACAGAACCACAGAGTGGTTTGGCTTGGAGGGACCTAAGACTTGAAGAATTTCACTTTACTAAGGGAAAGTCACCCCAGCAGCTCAGAGAGCTCAGTAAAACCCAGGAATGACCCTCAGGGAGGGGGTTCATTCCCTGTAGAAGGGCCAGCTGCCTCCCAGCCACATTCCTGCTCTCGTTTGCATCCCGCCCTCCCTCCCCTGCCCACGTGGGCCTCATTTCCAAGCCTATTCAAAATGATATTTTCCAAGCATGTGCCACACGACTTGTTCATATAAATGGAACAAATTAAACTGTCTCCACAGATATCCCCTCACATTTGTAGCCCTGATTCCTCTCCCTCACACGTGGCCAGGACACCGAATTATCTCCCTGCAGAGGTTGACCTCAGGATATTGGATTCTGCCACGGAGCTCTCCGGGACCAAACCGACGGGAAACACTTAATCACCCCTGCCTTTGCAGGGAAAAAAATCAACTTCAAATTTGCCCTGATGAAAAATCAATAGAGCAGTAATTGCTTGGCTTATCACGGCATGGAGGGACAAATTGGGAAGCGGAGCCGGGCGCGGATCCCGGGGAAAGGCACGGAGTTTGGGGATCACTAAGCCAGAAAAGGGAAAGGTCTCGGAGCCATAATTAAATCTACTCCTGCTGATTTGCTGCCAAATTTATTTCCCCAGAGTTTATCAAAATGTTGCAGAGCTTACCGGGGGTGGGGGGGGCAGAATGAATCAGTTCAGCACTGGGACAGCACACGCTGGGCACGGGAACACAAATCCTGGGATGAAGGGACCAGGAAATGGAAATCACTGGATAAAGGGACCAGGAAATGGAAACCACTGGATAAAGGGACCAGGAAATGGAAATCCCAGGATAAAGGGACCAGGAAATGGAAATCACTGGATAAAGGGACCAGGAAATGCAAATCACTGGATAATAGGACCAGGAAATGGAAATCACTGGATAAAGGCACTGGGAAATGGAAATCACTGGATAAAGGCACTGGGAAATGCAAATCACTGGATAAAAGGACCAGGAAGTGGAAATCCTGGGATAAAGGGACCAGGAAATGCAAATCACTGGATAAAGGCACTGGGAAATGCAAATCCTAGGACAAAGGCACCAGGAAATGCAAATTCTGGGATAAAGGCACCAGGAAATGGAAATCACTGGATAAAGGCACTGGGAAATGCAAATCACAGAATAAATGCACCACGAAATGCAAATCCTGGGATGAAGGCACCGGGAAATGCAAATCCAAATTCCAGGCTGCAGGCAGCAGGAAATGCAAAGCCTGGGATGAAGGCACCGGGCAGCACCCGCCCCACCCAGCACCTATGGAATGACTGACTGCCAGAAATGCTGATTTTCTGTTCTGCTGTGCCCCTGAACAACTTCTGTTCCTGGCTTTCTGATGCATCCCCAGCTCCTCCTCCCCACACATGCCCCTGCTGTGGTGTATTTTAAACTCAATATTTAAAAATATTATTATTGGTGGTAGATGAAGAGAAACGAGCCCAAAACCTCTCCCTAACATCATCCAACGTGTTCCAATTTTTCCTTTGCATTTTTTTTTCTTTCAATTTTCCTCTTGTCCACTTCACCTATTTGGAATTTGTCTGGAGTAAAACCCAGCTGGGTGGCAAAACCCCCACTGGATTTTGTCACTTTTCAGGCAGCCCCAAAGCAAGCAAGCAAAAACCAAAGGAGGAAAACCCAAGCACTGAAAATACTCCTGGAAAAGTGGTGGGGTTTGCTAATAGACCTAATTCCATGCAGCAAATTAGCATAGCTCCAATGGAAGTGCAAATGTAATCAAACTGAAAAATTCAAATGAGGCGGGGGGAGCCTTTTCCTTTCTTTCTTTCTTTGCTTTTTAGTCACTTTAAAAAAAAATTAAAAAAAAAAATCAGCATTTTGCTGTGTATCCTTCACTGGGCTGGAGGGACTGTGGTAATTAAAACATTTAAACCAGCACAAGCCCCCAGTCTCTAATCTGGAGCTGGGGTCAGCTGTCTGTAGATTCTAATTTGTCCTCAATTTTTTATTCATGCTGGGGAAATGCTGCATATTTAACAGGGAACCAGCGGGAAGGGGCAGAGCTGGGCTTGGAGGTCAAATAATTTGATTTCCGAGCAGATTACATGGAACATCCAACGTCTAATCTCACACCTGATTTGGCAATGAAATGACAATAAAAGGAATGTTAAGACACCCTGGCTATGGGGTGGGCAATCACCAGCTTTTATGACTTGGGAGAGGATTGGTTTGTTTGTAGAATTATTTTTATTGCAGCTCCTGAGTAAAGGAGTCACAGGCTGGAATTTCCTTTTGGAGGGTTCTAGTTAGGGAAATAAAATATGGAATACTAGAGAAAAAAGATTCCTTTAAAATGGTAATTTAGAACTTTTTTAAGATAAAAATTCCTTTAAAATAGTAATTTAGAAATTTTTTAAAATATTTAATTTAGTATAATTTTGCTTTATCTTATTTGATTTCAATAACTGGATGCAGCACTCGGTGCTCTGGTGGGGATCAGTCACAGTTTGGAATCAATGGTCTGGAAAGATTTTTCCAACCTCAGGGATCCCATGAGGGATGAAAGAGGGTTAAAAACCACCCAGAGATGTTGTGTGAGGAAAGAAGAACCAAGAAAAAATGCAAAATGCTCTTTTTCCAAGCAAAAGATGCCACTGGAGCCTGGGACAGGGAAGGGAACACACTCTAAGCAGGGGATAAATGTCCTTTTTGAAAATTCACATGGGACACAAACCTACCCAAAACTGGATTTTTGAATCCACATGGGACATAAACTTAACAAAAACTGGAATTCCCCAGTGTGCAATTCCCCTGGATGTCCTGGAATGCTTCAATGCTTCATTTAGTAACACTTTGTATTTTCAGGGAGAATGAATCCTTCATTCCTAACTGGGAGCCAACTCCTCAGCAAATGGATGGATTTGAGCTATTCAGAGAAAATCTCCTCTTCATTTTCCAACACTGTGACATCCTCACAACCCTTCAAAGCCACCCCAGGACAGTTTTCATGGCTAATGAATAAACTGTAGAGAAGTTTTCCTCCCCATTTCCCTGGAAATTCCGTTGTTCCCAAGCCATGAACTGCCCCCCTTTTTTTCTCCCCTCTGCCTTTCCACACCCACCCTTCCCAATCCCTGCTGGCACAGCCACTGCCAGCACGTCTGCCACCCACAATGGGATCTAAGCACCAAAATAAACCCCTGCACTTCCCCAAACCTTCCCTGCACATGGGTGCTGGTGGGACACAGCCAGCTCATCCCAAAATCCCTGTGCCCGTGGGAGCCTGGCTGGGTGACTCCTCCTGGTGGAAAGGCTCCCCCTGGGCCACTGGTTCCAAAATCCAGGAATCCCAACAGGGAGGGGGCACAGCTCCTTGGTTTGGTTCCTTTTCCAGCCAGATCTGGAAGTGCCCCTTGCCCCTCCTGCCTTGTCTGGGCCATCCCACTTTTCCACTTGAATTTCCTCCTTTGGGATCACAAGAACCTTCTCCAAGCAGGATTAACTGGGAGCACCAATTAATTCCTCTCAGCATCCCACAGGTAAAAGAAACTAAAAATTAGAACATTTGGATTTTGAGTGATGTTCTCAGCAGCTGCTGTTTCAAAAATGGGGAATTTTCCTGAGTTCCCTCTTGGAAGTAAATCATGGAATCCCAGAATGGTTTGGGTTGGAAGGGACCTTAAAGCCCACCCAGCTCCACAGAGCTCCAGTGAGGATTGGAGGCTCCTGGATTGTTTGGATTGGCTCCCTCACGACGTTGGGAATGTCTCTTCCCATCACTCCCTGGCATTTCAGTCCCTGTGGTTTCATTATTCCACCTGCTGGGCTGCAAAGCAGCAGCTCAGGGCACCAAATCCCATCATCAGCCCAGGGAGGAAAATCCCACAGCACCACTGGAGATTGGACACTTAAAAAGAATCATTTCTGACTTCCTGGGCTTTAGTTTAGTATGGAATAAAAGAACATTCCTCACCTTCTTCCTTTCTTCTCTTGGCTTCCTCTTCACTTCTCTCCTTGGCCTTCAACGCTTCGTCTGCTTTGGCTAAACAGAAGAAAACGAGCTGGAGTTAGTTAAATTTATCCTATCAAATCAAGGAATCATGGAATGGTTTGGGTTGGAAGGACCTTAAATCCCATCCAGTGCCACCCCTGCCATGGCAGGGACACCTCCCACTGTCCCAGGTGCTCCAAGCCCTGTCCAGCCTGGCCTGGGACACTGCCAGGGATGGGCTGTCAACAACCTCTTGCCAAACAGTATTTCCTGGGCTTTAAGCCCAATTTGATGTTCCCTCCTGCAGGCCCCACAATGAAACCCACGTGCCTGACAGAGCAGAACTTGGTTCTTCATTTATTTCATTTCAAGTCACTCCCACAGTCAAGGAACGGCATAAATGGGATTATGGAGGGTAATACCAGGTCAGTAATAGAGGCAATATTTATTCAACACAAATCCCCACATTCATTTTGGGGTAAGTAAAGCCCTTCAGAGACTTTTGAGAGGTTTTCTTTCTTTAAACCCCAACCTGCCCAGCCCAGCTGCCCCCAGACCGAACTGCACCAAACGTGGTGCACCCATGAAGTGCCAGATTTGTGCCACAGTGAGGAATCCACAGACCTACTCTGAGGCTAAAACAGAAACCAAACAGCATTTCCAGGGCTGCAGGCTCTGCTCAGAGGGGGAGTCAGACAGCTCTTCCTCAGGACTCTATTAGGTGGTACACAATTTCCTCTTCACTCCAAATCACAGCAGCAGTACTTAATCCATGTTACAACAATCTTCTTTAAAAAGAATCTTTTTCCCTCTAGAAACCTCTTCCCTTATTACTTAATTATCTACCAGTTGCTCAACTGCAGGGGTTTCCAAACACTATCCTACAGATGTTAAAGAAGATTAAAAATATACAGCACAGTAACAAGGGACTATCAATATACTCTGTAAATTAATTAAATTTCTGTTCTAGCACATCATTTATTCCAAAGCATTAATGTCTCAAAGGAGCCATTCTCTTTTATTGCCATCTCACTGCCTGATGAGTGAACTAAGTGAGAATAAGTCTCTAATAACATTATACTTGATGAAATATTAAGTTTTCAAAAGTATCACCAGGCCAGGAAGAGAAGCAGCAGCAAGGACCAGGAATGCAGCATTTACAGCAGGCCTTCTCAGGGAGGGAAACCACCACAAACCGTGGTCTGGGTGCTAAGAGCTGAGTCAGATGTGCAAGTATTTAATCCCAGCACCTCCTGAATCAAGCAATAATTTATGAAAGCCAAACTCAGCTCAGGAGGGGGTGAAGGGCTCGTTCCTTTTTGGAGCCACCAGCTCCACCTTAAAATGCACAACCTGCCCAGGGTGCCACAAAGTGACCCAATCACTGCACTGACAGCTGCTTCCACCTCCACAATTTTACACTTGTTTAGACAACATTTAAAGCCATGAAATATTAAAACTTTTTCTGCCACTGAAGATCATTACAAGAATCTATTAAATCCCATAATAAAACCAAACCACAAGTAACTCTAAAGACTTTTACTTCATTTACACTTTATTCTCCTTGGTAAAAGGACAGGGATAATAGAAATTCCATTTAAATTCAATTTTGGTGATATGTGTAATTGTAGATATACCCCTTGAGTCATGTAAAATGCTCAGCTTATGTTTCTTTCAAATTATCCCGCTCCCATTCCCATTCTGCTCCTTACAACTGCCTTCAATATGTATTAGCAGAGCTCATTAGGCTGGAATTTAATAATGCAAACATCAGGTGGATTTCAAGACCCTCCATTATCAGCACAAGATGGATTGCTCATATAGCTCATGGGCCAACTGGGCACAATTTAGATTCAATAAACTACCAGGCCTAAATTTGATTTATCTATTCCACTGAGCTACTTTGTTCTTCCTGCCCGATTTGTTGCTGCACAGGAACAATTCATTGGGTATCTCCGTGGCAAAAAGATATTAAAACACACAGGAAAGATGCTGCTGCTCAATGAATAAATTTTTAGCTTGTCTTTGTTAACTTTAAATTGCTGATTTCCAGCCCTTGTAAGTCAAGTTAAAACTGCTGCCCAGGCAGAGCTTGGCCTTTCAAGTCCTGGTTAATTAGAGGGACAATGGGGCAATTTAGGAATATCACGAGGACAATTCTCCACACAAAATTGCTCATTAACAACAATTTAACTTAGCCCATAAATCTCCAGAGCAGTCCTCGAGCTCACAGGGCTCTGTCCAACACCAGCAACGTTACTTTCAGCATTTAACACCAAAGGTTCTCCTCAAACATTTCACATTTTCTGCCATTTTTGCACAGAATCCCAGAATGGGCCGGGCTGAGAGGATCATCCTGGAGAACATGGCACAGCATTGGGTCCACTCTTCTTCCTCCTCTCCTTTTCTTCTCCTCCCCCTTCCTCTCTCCTCCTTCTCCTTCCTCTCCCTTTCTTCTCCTCCTCTTCTTCCTCTTATTTTCTTCTCCTCCTCCTTCTCCTTCCTCTCTCCTCCTCATTTCTCTTCCTCTTCTTTTCTTCTCCTCCTCCTCCTTTTCTTCTCCTTCCTCTTCCTCTTTCCTCCTTCCTCTCCTTTTCTTCTCTTCCTCTTCTTCCTCTTATTTTCTTCTCCTCCTCCTTCTCCTTCCCCTCTCCTCCTTCTCCTTCCTCTCATTTTCTTCTCCTCCTCCTTTTCTTCTCCTTCCCCTTCCTCTCTCCTCCTTCTCATTTCTCTTCCTCTTCTTTTCTTCTCCTCCTCAATGCTATTGTTGTTGTTATTATTATTATTATTATTATTATTATTTAGTGACTATATATTGTTGTTCACTGCCCAAGTGCCATCAAAAGCACCAGAAGAGACTCACTTTTCTCAAAGCAAGCTGCAATTAAACAACATTAGAAGATCTTTAGAGCTTGAGGGTTGGATGTGATGGTCTGGGAGGGCTTTTCCAGCCTAAACAATTCCATGGAAGCCCTGGAAGTGCTGGAGGTTTGGGAAGCAGAGTCACTCCTTGATTCTTTAATCCCAACCAGCCTCACACTGGACCAAGGTGCAATTACTCCAAGCAAAGCTGCTAATTAAGAGAAGCCAGGAGAACTGTGAGTTACTCCAAGGTAGAAACAGGGCAGGGATGGTTTGGGGCTGGAAAGGGCATTTTGGAAAGTGTGGCCATGGAGGAGCCCCTGCAGCAGAGCCCTCTCCCAGTGCATGGGAGCAGCAGGGAAGGTGCATGGAAAACACTCAGCCCCTCTCTAAGGAGATTTCACTTTCCTGTCAAAACTAAAAAAGAGAGGAGTGTCAGAACACCCACAACTGCAAACCACAAGAGGTCTGGAAAAATAAATTAATTCAACATAATTGTGGACTTTCCAACTGCTCAGAGCTGAAAATACAAGATGTGTCTGAGGAAAAGAAAGCCAAGAAACTGTAAAAACACATGGACATCTCATTTAAAATGCAGCCAACCATCCACGGTGCTCATCAGAAAGACTTCACCTTTTTTTTTTTAAACACAAACATTTTTGCACTTATAAAATATTCAGTCAGCTCACATATAAAAATACAAGTGGAATCCATTATTAATTTACAAGGCCCTGTTTAATTTACATGCTATTTTTCTCTGGTATATTAAATTTATCAAGGCTTGTGGAAATCCTCTCCGCTGAATATTCATGGGCTGACGTGTAAAATTATCTGTTATCCATCTGACAGATTCCAGCACAAACTCCAAACAACCACTTGCTCAGAGAATGCCCCTGACAGGAACACCAGGAGCAGCACCCAGGAATTCTGAGCTCCAGAGGAAAAGTGACACCAGCACACACATTCCTGTCAGCCCAGATTCAAGCTGCTTTTCTGTATTTTTGCCTTTAGTAACACTCCACCCAACATTCCTGGATGCCTTAGAGGGCTTTTTCCAGCCTAAATGAGAGTATGAATTATTAATCCATCACCCCATAACCCCACAGGGCTCTGAGATTCCATAAATCCATGGTTTGGGGGCTCACTGCCCAGTCCATCGTGTCCATGGCCACGGAGCTCTCCCTGTCCTCCCTGATTACACCTGGAGCACCCAATTCCCAAACATGGGAAGCTCTGCCCCTGCTGCCCTGTGATTTAATTACACCAGGCTCTAATTATGGATATTGGAGAGCCCTGAGCATGAGGGTGAGGGAGGAGCTCAGTGCCCCCTCCCCTGCTCTGCCAGTCACACTTAAAAACTCCCCAGAAGCCCAAATCTGGTTATTTTAAACTTCTCTGAGCTCCCAGGGGAACACTCCCAGTGTTTGGAAGGGAGATGTTACCCCACTGATTCCTCCTGCTGCAGGAATGCTATTTCCCACCTCTGGCCTTTGTCATTTCAGAAAATATTCCTTATTTAGGGATAAATGTCCCGTTATGGCACAGCTACTGAGCATCTGGCTCCAGGGTTTTCCCAAACATTAAATGGATTTTTGGTAGAAGATAAACCCAGCCATGTGCAATCCAACTGAAAAAACACAGTTTTTCACAGGCAAAACCCAAACGTTGTCTTATTCCAAAGGATATCAGAGACATTTGTGGTTATTTGGTGTAACCAAGGCATTTGTTTCTATTGGGTACAACCAAAATAATAATCAAGATAAACCCTTTCCCACCCAGCAGGCAATTTCCCCAGGTTTCTTTCATTGTTACCATTTTGAGGAAGCAGTTTGTGGCTCACCTGCTGGCCAGGAAGGGCACAGGGCTGGAGAGAGCCCAGCAGGGAAGAGAGAATATCCAAAACCCCACGGAACAGCCCCAGTCCAGAGGGGTGAAATATGGAACCAGCTTCTCTGCAGAGAGGGAGGCAGGCTCATCCCTGGCTGGAATATCCACGTGCTGGGCAGGGATCTGGGAGGGGAAGGGCTGGAAGGGCCACGGGGTGCAGGGCAGGGAAAGGGAGAGCTGAGAGCTGAAACCCCTCTGCCGAGCGGGGCCGCGCTCCCCAAAGGCTCCCGGATCCCGGTGACTGCCTGCTGTATTAAGACTGCCTTTCTCATCACTTAATGCTTATTTTCATCACTTTGCTTAAAATATTGATAATCAATTAGGGCTACGTCTGTTTTGCCACAGAATCTGTGTCACAGTCTATCAGGCTGTCAGGGCCAATTCAATCCTCATTCAAAGTTAATTTTTTCTCCATAAATCCGCCTTTGGAGGAGTCATTAGGCGCAGAACATAGCCCGAGGTGCAATCACCTATTCTCTTTCATTAGAGGCAGGCAGGGAAGGTGAGGGAGATTATTAGAACTTTGGAATGATCACAAAGCAGCGTGCTGCCTGTCAGATCCCCCCAACATTTCATTCATCTCGCCCGCTCGCTGCCAACGCTCCTAAATGGACATTATTCATGAACATCTGTGACACGCTGAATATTCCAGCCTGGCAGGGATGAAAAGCCATGCCCCCCCCTTGGCTGGGAAATTAATTCTGTGGTCAGAACAATTAGGAATATAACAAACTTGCTCCGTGGTGTTATTTTTAGGCTTGCTGAGATAGCCCCCCTCAGAAAGGAGGGTTTTTTGGTTTTTAAGCATAAATGTGGCCACTCCAAATGGCCAAACACTGGATTTCATGGTACTGGAGAATGATGAAAAAGCTGTGCCCCTCTCTGACTGAGAAATTAATTCTATGGTCAGAACAATTAGGAATACAGAAAACTTGTTTCGTGTTTTTGTTTTTAGTCCTTCCAAACATTATTTCAGAACTGGATTTTTCTGAGTCCACTCTAGAGGGTCAAACACTGCATTTAAGGTATTGTTGAACAATGTGCATTTCCTTTGCTGTGCAAATGGATAGTTGGTTGAGCTTTTTTCAGCAATGACCAAATCAGCAGGTTTGCAATCTGATTTGTTGATACCTTTCTAAAATGCAGCCAAATGAGACCCCACATTGGATTTGCAATCACTGCCATCTGAAATTCCAGCCCACCTCACTCAGGGTGGGAAAGCAGAGTGGGAAACAGATTTCCACAATCAACTCTATTTATTCCTGTTTCCTTCCAAGGAACACGTGATGGCTATCCAGGCATTTCTGGGGTAGGAATGGCAGAAATGCTGGTGCAAGAGACAGTCACCCACAAAATGAGATAAGCCACCACATTTTCCATGCATATTCCCTTCCTACAGGCAGGGGGTTAAGATGCAGCTACTTGGGGAAAAAGTCATTTCCATCTAATGAAATCACATCAAGTAGTTCCTTGAATCTCATTACAAAATTCAAAAGAACAGTCATTTACATTTTTTTTCCCTGATATCACCAGGAAAACAATGTTCTCATCACCAAACTTCTCGGAGCCCCCATCATTCTCCTCCCCAAATATCCTCCTTTTCCAGAATTAAGGGCCAGATCCTCAGTGAGTTCAAGCTGGCACAATTCCACTGACTTGAGCTGAGCCAAGCCCATTTACTCCAGCTGAGGATCTGGCACTCCCTATTTATAATAATAATAATCCTAAAGAAGACTCAATCAGCAGCTCTTGGCTAGGTACATTCATCCATTATTTAGTGCATCCCTAATTTCTTTCCTTCTTTCTGTCACAGTTTCCCCCCCAAACACACTCTGAAGGAAAAATCCAACCTTAAACAGGGTTTAACACTAAGGATTAATTGGCTTCTGACTGACTGCAGGGGCTGCTGTTAAATATTCCAAGGATTTGTGTCCATCCCAGAAAAGGCTGTGCATTATCCTCCTGGACATCTAACCAAGCCATGTTTCAGCTGAGATCTGCTGCCCCAGCCTGCAGCCCAGCTCAGGGAACAGCAGAACTGGATGTGGCTCCTTCACCTCGGGTCTGCAGCCTTGGGAGGACACCAGTCCTCAGAACAACTCAGTGATCCCAAGGGAAGTGCTCAAATGGCACCTCCCAGGTGAGTTTGAGGGGAGAGGGTGGGAATCATGGAATCAGGAGATCAAGAAGGTTGGAAAAGCCCTCTAAGATTATCAAGTCCAGCTGCTGATCCAGCACTGCCAGGTCCAGCACTGGCCCTGTCCCCAGGTGCCACATCCACACCTGAACACTTCCAGGGATGGAGGCTCCACCACTTCCCTGGGAAGCTCGTTCCAAAGCCAGACCACCTCTGCCAGGCAGAAACTGCTCCTCAAATCTAATCCAGACTTCCCCCAGAGCAACTTGAGGCCATTTCCTCCAGCTGATGAGAAAGCAAGAGATTCTTCTTCCTCAAGGAACTAAGAGCTGGGGAAAGTAAAAGGATGGCCTGGAGTTAAACCTGCCCTAAACTACTGGGACAAAGGAGGCAGCAACATTTAGGAGCAAAAACATAAATGCCATATATAAAAGTGGATGGAGTAAAGAATGCTCTTAGTGCTATATATTCTTCAGGAATAATTCCCAGCTCAACAAGAAAACCAAGAAATGATCCCTATGAAAAACTCTGATTTAATTCAATTTATTTTAATTGTTCTTCAGGCAGTTTTTGTTCTGGAGCTGTTTGTTTCCCCCTGGCACACCATGGGTGGGGAAAGGAGAGGACAATGGGCAGGGCTGGCACAGATCTGGTGAGCAGGTGAGAGGAGGAAGCCAGGTTGGCTTGGAGCCAGCTGGGCTGGTGGGAGATGTCCCTGCCCAGGCCTGATGGAAATGCTGTCAAAGCCACCACTCAAATTCTGAAGGACAAATTTAGGCAGCTTTGTTCCTCCTCAGTGACTTCAGAGCTCCCTTTCCTGTGAGCATCTCAGCCCAAACCAGCCAAGCCCTGCAGCTCCACAGGGCCACATCCCAACAAACACTCAATCCTCACGGGATCTGCCAGCCACCCTGCTCCACCAGCCA
Source organism: Haemorhous mexicanus (assembly GCF_027477595.1). NCBI lineage: Eukaryota > Metazoa > Chordata > Aves > Passeriformes > Fringillidae > Haemorhous > Haemorhous mexicanus. The sequence goes on from NC_082350.1 coordinate 25,198,931, forward strand.
CTGCATCTGCAGGAGAAATCACCCTCCTCTTGTGCTACCCACCTACCTTCACGTGAAACCATACCAGCTCCTCCATTTCATTCCACAAATAAATCATTCTAATTCAAAAAACACTTCCTTGCTTAAAATATAACCACCAAGACAAATTACTTAAATGATTTCTGGGGAAAAAAATGGCACTGTGCCTCAAATACAATTGTCATTACAGGCTGCAGATTGGCAATGACAGTCAGCTTTTCTTTCTGGGGTGAGGGCAGAATTCAGCCTGACAGCTTGTCAGCAAACTTGAAAAATTCACTCCCAAAACTTCGATTCCAAACGAGCCCTTCTTTCATCTGCCAATTTCCCAGCGTCAGGAACGGCCACGTTAAGTGAAAATCAAGTAGATGACAACTCCAGTGGCTGTGGGAAGGAAGCAATAAAGCACAGAGCACACACAGCTGAGTGCAGAACAGCTCTGAGAGGAGCCAAAGCAGCCCCAGCACCTCGCAGGGCTCCGGGAACTTCCAGCTCCTGTTTTCCAACCGGATAAAAACATCGGCAGTGGAAACATAAGGAATAAAGCTGTGTAAGTGGAGCATACTTAATCAAGAATGGAGCACAATTAATATTCAAATTGTGCTGCAAGGAAGCATTTTTGAGGAGTTTCTGAAGAAAGAAGGAAATTTGTTCACCCTATGTATGATCATTCCCACTCTGACCACGATGTTCATAAAAAACCTTCGTGAAGCAACAAAGCACAAAAACCATCAAAAAACACTTTTAAAGTTTTTTTTTAAACCCTGTAAGTGCACAAACACCAAGACACGGGTAAAGAAACAGAATGTTAGCAGCAAGGAGTGTTAACTCACACAGATACTGAACAGGGCACTGGAAAATCAGGAAAGGAAAACTCGGAGCAGGAAAACTTCGGGGTGGAGGCAGCGAAGTCCCAGGATTTACTGAGCTGGAACTGTGGAATCAAGAGACAGGCAGCCACAAGAACCTGGCACCAAAAGGGGGAGCGTGTGTCAAGGGAAGATTTGTGGGGAGGACTCCCGGGCGATGCCAGCACACACTCGATTCCAGCCCGGCAGCCTTGGGAACGCCGGGCTCATCCCGGCGGAGGAAGGGATGGGAAACGCCAGTGCCCAGCCTGTCCCCTGAACTCCTCTAACCATTTACTGTACTCAGCTCATTAAATACTCCCCCAGGATAAAAGAGGTAAATATACTGCTTAAATATTCAGTGGCTGGCTGTAAAATTTCATTGCAGATTAAGTGATGAAGATGAAGAAACGCTGCTGAAAACAAACAATTTATCTTCACTGGGCGCAGCAGAGCGCTCCTGGAACCCCGCCAGAGGCTCTGTGGGCTGGAATTCAATAACTGCATTAAAAGAAAACTACACCCCTACTACACACCAGGCTGAACATCCCTGAGTAAACAGTTTGCTGCAGCGGAGCTTAAATAATTCAGGAAGGAATCTGGGGTAGCAAACACTTTTTCTGAAGCACTGTGTGGCTTCATCTATTTCAAATAAACGCTTGTTTTTAAAAGTTCGAGCAGAGCCCATTAGAGCAAGAGGGAAAACAGACAAATCCACGACAGAAAACCACCAAAGCACTGATTTCCAGAGAGGAGTGAAGGAAGATTTGTCATCAGGGAGGAAGTCACCGCCAAGGGCACGGAGCTGATAATATACACATGCATTTCCTCTGCTCATCTGCAACCTTGAGAGATTCCAACTGGCTCTCATAAGTCTGGACAGCATAATTTTCCCTCAGACACATGTGCATCCATATATTTGTATAAAGCTGTAGCAAAGTAATAAATAAGCAGCCTTATTCAACACCAGAACTTCCATAAACTTTCTCCAATTAGGTTCCATTTCCAGCCAGCTTTAACTCCGGATGGGAGAGCTCTGCCAGCTACTTCAGGGGGGCATTTCTCTCATTCTTAGAGAACAGAAATAATTTGAAATGTTAAAATGTCACTGGGTGTTTAAGGGTTTCAACCATGAGGAAAGGGAATGCACATACCTGTGTGGGACTGGCAGCAGAGCACCACTGAGGCTCACCATCCTTCATCCATCAGAAGGAACCTGGCTCTGAGCTCGCACGAGCACAGCATGTCTGGGTACCCTTTATATGGAGTTTGTGCTTTTTCATGAAGATGATTGTGCTAATCACACTTTTAATTGCACTGCTCAATCACCCAAGCATAGAACATGGAATGGTTTGGGTCGGGAGGGCCCTTAAAGCCCATCCAGTGCCATCCCTGCCATGGCAGGGACATCTGCCATTGTCCCAGGGTGCTCCAAGCCCTGTCCAACCTGGCCTTGGGCACTGCCAGAGATGGGGTGCCCATCAGAAGGTGGCAGAGGGTTGAACTGGATGGTCTCTAAGGTTCCATCCAACCCAAACCATTCAGGGATTCTATAATTAATTTTTTTTTTTTTAAATCACCCCTTTTTTCCGATAACTTCCATCATAACATTTTTTGGGAATAATATTAAAAGATTTTTTTTACAATTTGTACAAATATTGCAAGCAGGGTAATAACTATCTCCAAAAACCCACTGAACTGCTCTAATCCCCATTTTCTGCCAATACTGGATTTCCATTCCCCTGAAGAGCCCCCAGGCACTGCTACCCAGGCCAGGCTGGTTTGAGCCTGTGGGGAGAGCAGGTGTGAGGCAGTGCTGGGCACAGGGCAGGGGTAGGGTTGGGAAGATCAAACAGGAAAGCCTTATCAATATGATTGCCTGGCAAAAGATTTGGAGAATATGGAAAATTATAAGTGAGATTGAAATGAAAGCAAGCTCTGAGATCCCTCAGTTACTGAACACCTGGATAACAATGGTGTGGCTGGCTGAAGGCAATCCCCTTTGGATGGAACAGCACCCTCTGCTTGCAGGCAGCTCCAAGGGGCAGAGCAGACCCTGCCAGCTTGGCACAAGGGCCCAAAGAGGAGTTTTTAGGGTTTTAAATGGAACACAGTGTGGTGATGTAATGATTCTTATAGGATGTATGTAAATGCTGTAGGATTTGTGTCTTGTACTAGACTGGTTAGTGAGAATTAGAATATTCAGCACAGAAGAAGATTTATTGGATTGTAACAGGAACCTCGCTCTTCTTTCACTCTTTTGTGCTCTCTCCTTTGCTCTCTCATCCTCTCTACCCCTCCCTTCTCTCGGGCCTGCTCTGAGCTGTGCTGGCAGCTCCCAGCAGGGCCCCTGCACCCAGACCCTGGGCAATAAACCCCAAGTTCCTGACCTGGCTTCAGAGATCTCAGGTCTCCGTCTGACCCAACTGTCCCATCCTCCATTGCTCCTACAGATTAGGGCTAGGATTAGAGTTAGGGTTAGGATTAGAGTTAGGGTTAGGATTAGAGTTAGGGTTAGGATCAGGGTTAGGGTTAGGGATAGGATCAGAGTGAGGGATAGGATCAGAGTGAGGGATAGAGTTAGGGTTAGGGTTAGAGTTAGGGTTAGGATCAGGGTTAGGGTTAGGATCAGGGTTAGGGTTAGGATCAGGGTTAGGGTTAGGATCAGGGTTAGGGTTAGGATCATCAGGGTTTAGGCCAGCTCCAGCTCCAGCTCCAGCCCTGCCGTGTCCGGAGCCGCATTCCGAGCGCTCTCGGGGGTCCCATCCTGCATCCCCCCATGGATCCCTCCCATCTCTGGGCTGATCACTGCCCAGGCAGCCCCACCAGGGCTGGAGCTTTTCCTTGCAGCTCTGCTGGCAGGGAATGGCAGCCCAGCAGTGCTGGCAGACCCCGCTGCCCCCAGCCCAACTTCCAGGGGAGGCAGAGCGGCAGCTCCGGCTGGGAATTGTGCAGCTCAGAGCCACGGGCAGCACAGGGAGCTCGGCTCTGCTCCCTCTCCCTGGCAGCTGGCACACTCCAAGCGTGGGTTTGATTACTCTAATTAATATAACATTATCAACAGATCTTCATATTGATCCCTAACCCTCCTTTCTAATGGAAAATTCCCAGCTCAGAGGGAGGGAGTCGAGGCGAGCGAGGTTAATGGTTTTAATCCCACCCCAGCTTTAGGATGGGTTTCCTCCAAGTGCCATTGATTCCTCACACCAGCAAACTGGATTTTTTTTTTCATATTCAGTATTTAGTATTTTATATTTTGGTATTTTCCTTTGTTACAGTAACATTCACTACTTTGGTACCAGTTGAATCAATTAAAACAATATCACCAACACACACATCCATTATTTTCACCGAGACTAACAAAAACATTAAGTAAGTTAAAATGAATGATGAAGCTGAGCTTTTATTTGAAACTTCATTTACTAAAAATAAACCAACAGAATCATTAAGGTTGGAAAAGGCCTTCAAGGCCATCCAGTCCAACTTTCAAGAATTATTTATGTTGTTGTTCAAAGTTTCTTTGCATAGCAGGTGACTAAATCATTTAAATATGAATAATTCCAAATAGAATGTACTGTCAAACAACATTTCATGTCCCTGAGTAAGAAAAATGAGATGCTACTCCTGAAATTACAATACAAATGACAAGCATTTTAAATTTTGAAATTTTTCCCCTTAGTTTACAGTGCAACAGGGCTGTTCCTTATTACAGGCCCAATTCCACATGGATCAAACCCTGAAGGACTTCCTAATCCCCCAGCTTTGTCCTTTAAAAGTGATTCAGCCCTATCCCAGCCTGTGGCAGGAGTGGGCAGCACTAATGGGCCCCCGCTGCCCCAGCTCCCCCCATTCATCCCCAATTCCCCCAGGTGCTCTCCCTGCTCGTGCCCAAATGGCACCAACCTGTTGTGCAGCACATCCCTGAAAAGCCCAGCCTGGATCATCCCCCAGGACCAAAGCCCTGCCACCACTCCAAGCTGTTCCTCTGCTGTGTGGAACAGCCCTGCCCTGCCAGCCAGGCCAAGGGGGAAACCAAAGAAAGCTGATTTTAAGGCAGAAAAAGTCCAAGTGGGATCCTTTAAAGCAAACCCTCAGGTGCCAAATACAGCAGGTGCTGCTGCACACGTTTGCTGCTTAAAATTTGGGAAAACTGGGAAATACTGAGAGCTATGATGTTCTAACACACTGATCCTGGTAACAAAACCTGACACTTGCAATAAAAACCCCCTTACATTGAAAGCTCTGCACAGCTCTGGTTCTGGCCCCTTGATATTTTTGCAATATTTGCTGTTTCTGAGTGAACACCTTGGTTTTATCCCCATGCTCACACGGGAAGGAGCGGGGCTGCTCTGCTATTCCTGCAGCCACAGCCTGATCCCAAGGGATGGGATGATACAAAGCCCACCCAGGACACCCACGGGGTGCCTAAAGCAATGAAATTATTGGCATTTGTCACCCTGGGCAGCAGCAGAGCCCAGGGAGGGAAGAACTTCCAAAATCAGCTCCCGAGGAAATACCCCAGCTCAGCATCCAGCCCACACAACTCCAAGCCTTTTCCATTTTCTTCCTCCACGCTCCCAAGTTTAATAAACAACAAACCCATCATTTTTTAACACTTTAACCAGCGAGAGCAGTGATTCATAACTCTGTCATAATTAAAATTTTATGGCAAATACACACAGCCATCAGTCATCCAGGCAGGAACGTCCGAAAAAAGTGGGATTTCAATTTATAAGCCCGTGCAGGATTGTATGAGTTACACTGTATAAAAGCACATTTCTAGGGAGTTATTGAACTGGGGAAAGCAAAAGTTGGTTGGGTTTATTTTTTTTAAATCAAATACAGAGGAGGTTATGAATTTGTTGGCGCAGCGGCTCCGTACAGCGACTGATGGTTAAAAAAGGGAAGGAAATATTATCCTGTGTCTTCTTCCAGAGCTGCACTAACCAAGTTTGGTGCTGTCCCTGGTGCTCCCTAATGCCACAAACACAGATTTCCTGAAATTATTAAAAACTCCCAAAAAAAGAGAGAAAAATCCACATTGATGTAAGGGGATAAAAGGGGTAAATCAGTGAAATTGGTAAATTGTGAGATATGCATGTACAGAAACATTTTAATGCTTCTGTAAACATTTAAATTCATTCAATTTCAATTAATTTTATCGCAGCAACAACATGGAATTCACCAAATGAATGAAAAGAATGGAATTGGTGGTGTGGTACGGACACACATTCAGGGATTTCCAAAATTTGTATTTGGCTCTCCAAGATCCATCCTGGATCCAGACACAAAATGAAGTACTCCTTAAAACATGGATCAGGGTGATTTTACTTATTCAATATACAGCTAGGTTTAGGATATAGTAGAGAATAAAGAATGTTTGCAGATCAGTTTCACAAGCTGCTTTTTTGCTTAGAAATACAAGAAACCCAAAAACTTTCAGTAACTGTTTCTCGTACCTGTCCTTAAAAGGAGTTTTTCCTAAATCCCATAAATATTCCTCATCACCTGGGAAATCCCTTCTGCTGGCACACACCCAGCTGTTAAAGCTGTTGTGTTCTCCAATGCTTTGAGAGGGAGTGGATGCTCCATGGCTTTACAAGAAATCTCTATTTTTAACACACAACTGACATCCCCATTCCACCCTAAGGCCAGATGATAGGAATTCTCTGTAAGAATATTTAGGGATTCCCAACGCTCTTTGCTGCTACAACACTGCCAGTATTTGAGATTTTTATCCACATTTAAGATGAGAAAAATATTGTGGGAAAGTTGGATTAAGTTTTGCAGTGCAGGGAAAAGTTGGATTAAGTTTTCCAGTGAAAATGGTCAACGTGGCAATGTTGGGTATTTTCCAACCTTAATGATTCCATGATATAATTTCTACTTGGGAAAAGAATCAGTTTGTATTTTCACATATAAAAAATAAATAAAAAAGGGAAGAAAAAGCTAAACATGAGACTTGGAGCTCCCACAAAGTGTTATCTCAGGTCTCCCCAGTCCATTAAAGGAAGTAATTGAATCAGTTTGCGTTTTCTCCGTAAAATCTCATTCAGAGAAATTTTATTGCCAGCCATCTAAATAGTAAATACTTATTATCCTCCCCAAATGAGGTTTTGCTTGCCAAGGGCAAAGCCATGGCTGTGACTGTGGCTCTCTGTCAGAGGCAGCAGAAGTGCAAAAGGTTATAAAGACACCATTAATGTCACGGGAGGGCCTCGCCAGCGCTCCGTAATTGGGGCCTTTATTCCCAGGCTCAGGCCCTGCTAATAGGATGCTTTAGGGTTTCTTTGGTGGCAGCCCCACATAATCACCTCCACCAGCTGAACGTGGACGTTTATCTGCTGAGCCTGGGAATAAAATGTCAGGGATGGCCAGCTGCAAGGGCCAGAGAGGCAGGGCCAGGCAGGGCCAGCGCCAGCGGGGATGGCCACGCTGAGAAGGGCTCAAAAATATTGAGAATAAGGCTGGAAAATGAACTTTTAGAAATCAGTCCCTACTGCAGGGAAACCTGGGAAAACAGGCCAAATGGTAATATTGAGATGGATTTAAAATGATGTGTTTCTAACTAGCCTGGCACAGAGTGCCCCAGCTCTGGAGGAGGCCAAGGAGCAGCCTGGTCCAGGGAAGGGGACCCTGGCCCAGGGAAGGGGACCCTGGTCCAGGGCTGGAATAAGATGGGCTTTAAGGCCCCTTCCAACCCAAACCAGTCTGAAATTCCATGTACTCTTCCACAACTTATTTCCTTTCCCCCTTAGCTTTGCCCACACTTCAGACCAGAAAATGCAGACACAAATCCAGAGCTGCTGCAAGTTTGGAATGTACAGGAGGCAAAGGCAGAGCTGCAGAGAGTGAGAACCCCAGGGTGGTTTGGGTTGGAAGGGACCTCAAAGCCCCTCCAGTCCCATCCCCTCCCAGGGACAGGGACACCTCCCACTGCCCCGGGCTGCTCCAAGCCCTGTCCAATGCAACCACAATCTCCTCTTCCTCAAAGGGACTCATCACTATAAAATCATTCACATTTCTCAGAGAAAACTCTCCCAGGGCTTCAGATCAGCAGCACAAAATGCTCAAAACCTTTAAGAAACTACTGATTAAATAGTTTCAGTGGGTATTTTAAGAACATGCAGCGATACACGATGGCTTAAACAAAGCAGCTCAGAAATCTTCAGTAATAAATCACAGTGCAGCCACAGAGAAGAGAAACAGAACTGGAACTAAAGGGAGGATCTGCAATAAAGGCACCTAATTTGATTTTTCACATAAGCTGTGTTTTGAAACACTCCTTTTTTCCTTGCTGGGGTGATCAATATGAGAGGCTGGCAAAGGACATGAGTTTCCATTGCTGTTGCCTTTTACTGACGATGCTGTTCTGCCCTTTTCAATGGATTCCTTCACGGGCTTGTGGCAACAGGGCTCAGATCACCTGATGCAGATTTAACTCAGTGTGAACTTAGCTTGCTTCACACTTGGAGGAGTGGTAAAACCTACTATTAGAACAGTCTGACATCTGCTTTTTCAAGAGCAGAAAACGCTGCATAAAATCCTGTCCAAGTCACCAAAGTTACCAAACACCCCCAAAGATAATACCTTTGAACATACAGATATTTAATATTCATAGAATAAAGGTCCGTAAACAACAAAAAGAAAATAAAAGAAAATTTTCTTATCAGCCTCTTAGGTATGAGGAGAAACGTTTCACATATAAAAATATGTTGAGGATCTTGTTTCTATCAACCTCCATGACCCCCCACATTTGCAAAAGCCTAAGTATGAGAACTGCCCTTAAAGCACCCCAAAATCCCTGCTAATGACAGGCTCAGCCTTGCAAAAACCCACCAGGACTGAGGAGCCCTCGCCAAGCACCCTCTGCTCCACGCTCAGATTTATTTGGCCGACACCTCATAATCATCCCTAAATCTAATGGGACACAAATGCATTTCATCACAGATGAAAATCTTCAGCGCTGCTCAAATGGAAATCAAGGAATTATTACAATCCCGTGGCCTGGCTTGCAGCAGGCATTAATCAGAAATCATAATAAATCCACACAGCACATTCAGGCAGCACATTAGTCAGGAGCTTTTGCATGATAACGACGTTGACTAATGGGCTCCGAGCTGGAAGGGTCAATCATAAACTCATCAAATGCTTCATTTAATTTCTTAATTTGGACAAACACGATTTGTTTATGGGAAAGATATCAGGTGTTCTTGAATGAATAATGGCTGTGAAACCAAAGTCCATTAATCAGCGCTTGATTACAAATGACTCGGAGATTGTTTGTTCTAATTTCATTCATTTGGGGCAACAAAGAGAACACGAGTGAGAGAAAGCACTCGGCCAAAATGGCACACTTAGCTCTCCGTGTTTAATAAAGTTGTGATAAATGGGCTTTCAATAACTAAAACAAGGGGGTTATTGCCCATATTAAATACTGTCCCTGAGAAAATTAATATCTGGGAGTTACAAGGAGATGGTGCAGGCACACAACAAGGTGCTGGAGGAGTGCTGAGCTCCTGTGCTGGCATTCCAGCTTTTCCTGAAAGGAGGGATGGGAAAGGCACTAAACCAGCAGGGATTTATCTCTACTTCCTGTGAAACACTTCAGGAAAACAATGAAATTATTTGGGAAGGGACCTTAAAGCCCACCCAGTGTCACCCCTGCCATGGCAGGGACACCTTCCACTGTGCCAGGCTGCTCCAAGCCCGAAGTCCAACCTGGCCCTGGACACTTCCAGGGATCCAGGGGCAGCCACAGCTTCTCTGGGCAGCCAGGGCCTGCCCACCCTCACTGGGATTTGTAATTAATTTGATTTAATCACATCCATAGGTTCCTTTCAGCAAGATGATTCCAGCACACTTCCCACGTGGAAATTAGGGAGGCCCCCAACACCAGAACAGCACCAGCCAGAGCAGATGGGGCAATTCAAAACCTTTTCCTGGGCATTCAGGCTACAAAATCCATCCCTGGAATGTGTATCCGTGGATAAAAACAGTCTCCACTCTCACTTGTGGAAAATCTAAACATCCAAAGATGTTACAAGGGAAACTGCCAGCACAAAGCTCCAGGACACCCTTTCCTGGGAATGCCTGGATGCCCAGAGCCCACAGAGGGCAGCTGCACACAGAGGAGGCTGTGACAGACCATGTAAAACACCACAACTAAAGATTTCCCCATCAATATGAAGAAATAACATTTCCCAAAAGACTCGCTAAAAACAAACGAGCCCCACCACCACATATGGTTTGCACAGCCAAACCAGTGGATAATTAAATTACAGCAAAGTTGCTAAATATGAATTGATATAAAACTTCAGCTAACTGAAAAATTGTCTTTGACTGCAGATCAATAGCAGGCCTGCAAGACTCATCTGCACATAATTAGCAGAGAGATTTGCATCAAAATCCTGGATCCCATATGCTGCAATATTACAGAGAGCCATTAGGCACCATGTGAGCCTGAGATACTTTTGGTGCCACAAAAGAAAAAAAAAAAAAACCTTGGATAAAAATCTAACAAAAAATAGAAATTCTGAAAGCTTTAGAATGATTTCTGAAGGCAATAAATGTTAATTAACTAATAAAGCTCCTAAAACTCTACTTATAGGCTCTGGTTTATATTGTGGCATCCCTACAACTCCTCATTGGCTTCTTACTCTAAAAACAAATTGATATTCCACAAAAATGGTTCAAAGCAATTTTTTTTAGTCTCTTGTAAGAACCTAAAAGAGGTCCCTGAAGTGAAAAACTTTCAGACACCAAAAGAATGATATTATACATTGCAAAAGTGAATTATTTCATTCCAAACACATTTATTCTCTACCTACACTCAATTAAAACCCTGGATTTTTTCAGCAATCCTGCAAATTAATTTAAATTATTGAATTACTATTATCCAAGTGTTTACTTTGCTCACCACAAACCAGCTGCACTTCAGCAATCACAAATTTTGTAAAGACAACCCTGTTAGTATGTTAAAAAAGCAATTAACTGGAGAAAGACCCTTTTTTTCTACAGCTGCCACTTTGTGTGCAGAAATTCTCACTTTTGTTTAGAACTCTGATGAGATTATGAAGCTCTGCCAAGAGCTCAGGGGCAAGGAAGGGCTGAGGAAATGTGTCCCTGTCCAGCTTGGCTGTGAAGCTCATTGGTGTGGGGCATCCAGGTGAGCTCAAAAACTTCCTGAATTTTCTGAAATTCAGTCTTAAACCACCTGAAACTCCCATCAATGGGAAATTCCCATAAAGTAAAAAGCAGCCACTTCTCCTAATGTACACCTTCTTGATTTTAAAATAATTGTTTAATTCTTCTATTGCTCAGAGCTTTTTCAAGTGTTCTTTCCCCTGATGCTGTCACTGAAATGGGTTTTGACACCAAAATCTGCTGAGTAGGAATCAGCAGCTGACCTAAACTCTGGGTTCATTAACTCCACACTGAGATGGATTCCCTAAATTAGCTGGTGTCCAAGAGCAGGATAAACTCCCCTATGGAGTCAGGAGAGGAGAAGGATCCAGGGAGAGCTCAGAGCCTCAGGGGGCTCCAGGAGAGCTGGAGAGGGACTGGGGACAAGGGATGGAGGGACAGGGCACAGGGAATGGCTCCCACTGCTGAGGGCAGGGATGGATGGGAGAGTGGGAACTGGGAATTCCTGGCTGGGATGGGATTCCCAGAGCAGCTGTGGCTGCCCCTGGATCCCTGGCAGTGCCCAAGGCCAGGCTGGACACTGGGGTTGGAGGTGGGACAGTGGGAGGTGTCCCTGCCATGGCAGGGGTGGCACTGGGTGGGATTTAAGGTTCCTTTCCATCCAACCCATTCCCTAATTCTGGAATCTCAGGTGGCCCTAGAGCAGGACCTGAAGAGAAGGTGTTTGAGCCATCACTGCCAAGGCTCTTGCCAAGGAATTCCAGTTTATTTTCCTTTGACACAGGGAACAGAACAACCTTCCCAGGCTGGTGATGAAAATTCACGAGGGATGAAAGTTCCTCTCCTTGCTTGGGGTTCAGAAAATGCTCCATAAAACACCCTCAAACCCTTTGTAGCCCCTGCATCCACATGTGTCACAAAGATAAAACGTGATTCAAGGAAAAATTTGATGATTCAAACATGATTCAAAAAAGAAAACATGATTCAAGAAAGAGTCCTTTGCTCTCCAAATAAAGATTTTTATATAAATAGAAGTAAAATTCAATTATTTAAAGTGTCAACTGCCACTAATCAAAACAAATATTTCAAACTGATAAAAATTAGAATTTTATATTAAATCAAACCTACACAGCAACTGAATTAATCTTTTTTTCAATATTCAGAACTTTTAAGCTTGTTAAAAGTTCACATTCTTGCAATTTCTGGGGCAAGAATTCTTTTTAAAGCCTGCTTTAAATTTCCACAGAACAAGTAAAATATTTTAAGTATTATTTCATCCTTTGTTTGTATATAACAGCACACGTTATCCACCCTTCTAAAATTCATTGCATAATTAGAAATTTAAATTAAAGCCAGCGAGTTCTCAGTGGAAAGAACACAAATAAGAAAACTGAAAGAAACCCATCATCAAAACGAGAAATCCATAAACATTTGATAAATTTGGCAGTTGAAAAGAAGCCCCAATAAAAGGAAATTTTTCATACTTGTTGCCACCTGCCCGCCCGACTGCTTTGCATAGTTAGAAAAGAGCAAAATAGAGGCCAACCTATTTAACTAAACAGTTTTTATTAAAGTAAAAGAAAAGCAAGAATCTATAAAGTAGCAAGTGATCCTATTAGTTCCACCAGACTAAAATCATACAGTCTACGTATGTGGTCCTTTCAGCCACATCTGTTATGAGCCATTTTGATACCCAAAAGCAGAGAATATTTGCCCATATTTATCAGGCACCGAGTGCAAATCAGGCTTGTTCTCCTCAATAACTCCTGGCAGAATGGGTAGATTAAAAAAGAAAAGCAGTCAGAATTATAAAACATTTGTATTTAGCACAGTCAAGGCTGAAGCACTCATCGTATTCCAAGATTCTCTCTTTGAGGAATATGTAAAATACAACAAAGATGCAGGGTACAGAATTAAAGGCAGCAATCTGAGAGCATAATTGGATGGGTTAAATATGCAATATCCAGAACTGGATCTGATAAATGGCAAATGTTTGGGATTTGTATTGCCCCATTTTCATCACCTCACATGTAGTGCCTCGGTCCCGAAGTTTCCTTTAAATAAACTCCGGCGGATTCTTTGCACAGAACTCCCTATTCTTGACTGCCCTTTCAGCCAGAGATTGAAATGCAGATCCCAAAAATACATCAGTCACTTATTTCAACTCTAGACCTTTGAAAATCCAGATCAATTGCCTTTTGTCATCGCCTTTATATGGAGAGTAAGAAATTTCTGCTTAGCTCCATGGAAAAGCTCCCGGAGCCCTTTGGAAGCGGCGGCAGCATCGACAGTTTGAGACATCCGTGCGCTATTGCACGGGAATTTATTGACATTTTGGGAATATTCATCCATATTTTAATCTTTATGAGAAAGCACAGGTGCCCAGAGAATTTACAGCAGGCGCTAAGCAGCTTCCAGGTTCTGAGGTTTGCCCTAAGCTTGGGATTTCAGATTTGAAACTTCTCCCTAAACCCAGCGCCGGGAGCCACGCTCGGCACAAACCCCCAGCTCGGATCCACCCCGTCCCTCGGTAATGAAGTCTGGGAAAGAAATCACAGACACCCAAGTGGTTTGGCAACTGTAAGTGACAGAAGCTGAGCTAAATCCTCTGTTTACACTGGGGATTATCCGGGTGGATTGTGCGGCGCTCCCGGAGCCGGCGCTGGTCAGGGGACGCTGCTCCCCGTCCGCCCGTGGGGCAGGGCACAAAGCCCCGGCCTGGTAGGAAGTGACCCAGAAGGAGATGGTGAGCAAGGATTTACACAAAGCCAGTCTGCCTCAGAAAAACTCCATATGACCATTAACTGGCCGGCAGGGCCTGCCAGGAGGCCTAATTACAGCCCTACAGAGCCCGCTAACAAAAGCTGGAGAGCTTTAGCCCAGGGATGATCTGCTTTATACTGACTTGAGAGAGTCCATATAGAGCGAGGGAAAGAAAGAGGTTTAGCTTGGAAATTCTCCCAAGAGACAAAGCATTGTCGCTCAGTCTGGAAGGCCCACATGGAACGTACTTCAGATGGGCTTAAACATCCCACCCTCTCCAAATTAACATTCAACTACTGCCTGCTTAACATCTGCTCGGGCACGGCGACTTGGGGGAGGCTGTCAGAGGAGCCTAAAAAGGCTCCCTGGCACCTCAAGATTAGGAAATCTAATTCAATAAATGTTAAAATATCAATTTATAGCTGGGACCAACAACTTCTGAGGAAGGAAGGGTTTTATAAATCAAAACTCAGTTGCCTCGAGAATTAAAGTGTTTGAGCGCCTTCCAATGTTACCCTGCTTAATGAGAACAAAACACTGACATTAATCTACACTCAAAAAGAAAAACAATTATTTAATGAAGTCAGCATGAATGCAGGACTTGGAGAAAAACCTCCTCAGCACTGTATAATCTAAATATAAAAATGGCCATCTTACCCTCCTCTCCCACAGACACAGGTGAATATTTTTTATTTTACCTGCTGTCCTAATGAGAGAGCAGAGTCACAATTCCCATCTCCAAATACACCAGGAAAATAAAAAAATCTCAATAATAAGAGCCTGATTTACTACTTGCTGATTTCTGCCTTTCAGAGACAGCAGCTTCTATTTCCTAAAATAATAATTAAATTCTAAAAGCAGGTTTTCTCAAGATCCTAAATATCTCCACAAGGGAAATTTAGATATGGAAACACAAACAGGGAATTGGAGAGCAGCTGGGGCTGCCCCTGGATCCCTGGCAGTGCCCAAGGCCAGGCTGGACACTGGGGCTGGGGCAGTGGGAGGTGTCCCTGCCATGGCAGGGGGGCACTGGGTGGGATTTAAGGTCCTTCCAGCCCAAACCATTCCATGATTCCACAATGAGAGCAGGGATGAACCAGGAAGGGATGGTCCCCAGTGTCCCTACAAGCCCTGCAGGTGCTTTGGAGCCCCTGCTTTGTCTGTCCCAGCCAGGGAGGAGCAGTGTGTGTTCAGCACCAGATCCACGGACAATCCACTGGGAACACAGCACAGCCTCCTATTCCCACTCAGTGGGGTGGGAGCATCCCCATAAGGGGCACAGATATTCCATGAGCTCATCCCCAAGCTTGGGACGGAGCCCTGTGCACACCAACAACAGCTCCACCCACCATCACTGAGGCACAGAGCTAATTTCAATTATATTCAAATAGAACATCACCCCAGCAGCAACAGCCACGACCCTGCTGAGCCTCAGCTCCTCAAAAAGCTGCTGGGCAAGGGCTCAGCAGAAATTCAGTTTTAAGTCTGAAGACTAAAAGGTGTCGATTTTGCAAGGAGTAAACACACAAAAATATATTGAAACAACATTTAGCAACACTTCCAACCTCTTCTCACAGCAATTAAATAAAAATGAAATTTAACTGACTGAATGCAGGACTTGGGGAAGAAGGTGAGGGATGATCTCATAAATGCCTGGGATGACCAAGACTTAAAGCCAGGAAGGAACTTGATTCTGAATTTTGGATTGTAAGAGACACAAAGATTAAATCTCTTCTGTTCTTTATGAACAACCTGCAGCTTCCATCTAAGATCCAGCCCTCAATGGTGGATATTTAAATTTAATAATGTCACAGACCTTTGATAAGCTTTGGAAAATTCTGGAGCCCAGGTCACGATGATATACAACCCCCAGTTATCTTTTGTACATCTCCCAGGTGTGAAATTAAAAAATGAGATGTGATGGATGGCAGCAGAATACACAAATTGTGCTTTTGAGGTCAGGGCTGTCACATCCATTTCATAATTACATGCTTCAAAGATTTATTAAAAGTTCTGGAGAACAAGGAATATATTGGAAAAGAGACAATGCAAAAGGCTGGATGGATTTTGGAAAAAGAAGTACATCAGCAATGTGAGGAGCTCCCTCTAAACAGAGGGTATCCAAATTGGGGGGAAAAAAAATATATATACTTGTACTGATTTAAAACAATGCTAAAAAAATAAAGAAAATTGCAAAAAAAACAAACAAATCCAAAATTTTGAGAGCACGGAATAATGTCTCAGTAGCAGCAAGAGCCAGAGGATAAACATGAGGTTTTAGTGTAGGAAAAGGCTTATTTTTATTTCCTTAAAGGGCTTCACTAAGTGCCAATGATGATGCAAAGCAATTTAATCTTAACCTGCAATTCAAGCGAGCCACGGAGAACAGGATCAGCATCTGCCAAACACAAAGGGATAAAATCCCACCTGACAGCACAAAAATGAAGCAAGGTTTTGAAGATTGTCATTTACTCACCAGCTGCCTCCAGAACCAGCTGCAGCCTGGCTTTGGCCTGTTCAGCAGGAGTCTGCAAGAGAGGATGGATCAGCTCACACCTGCACGGACACCGGGCACTCCATGGGACATTGCCACCCATGGGACACTGGGCACTCCACGGGACATTCCCACCCATGGGACACTGGGCACTCCACGGGACACTCCCACCCATGGGACATTGGATACTCCACGGGACATTCCCACCCATGGAACACTGGGCACTCCATAGGACATTCCCACCCATGGGACACTGGATACTCCATGGGACATTCCCACCCATGGGACACTGGATACTCCATGGGACATTGGGACATTCCCACCCATGGGACACTGGATACTCCATGGGACATTCCCACCCATGGGACACTGGATACTCCATGGGACACTGGGCACTCCATGGGACATTCCCACCCATGGGACACTGGATACTCCATGGGACACTGGGCACTCCATGGGACATTCCCACCCATGGGACACTGGATACTCCATGGGACACTGGGCACTCCACGGGACATTCCCACACATGGGACACTGGATACTCCATGAGACATTGGGTACTCCATAGGACATTCCCACCCATGGGACACTGGATACTCCATGGGACACTGGGCACTCCACAGGACACTCCCATCCATGGGACACTGGGCACTCCATGGGACATTCCCACACATAGGACATTGGATACTCCATGGGACATTGGATACTCCATGGGACACTCCCACCCATGGGACACTGGATACTCCATGGGACACACCCACCCATGGGACATTGGATACTCCACAGGACACTCCCACCCATGGGACACTGGGCACTCCATGGGACACTCCCACCCATGGGACATTGGATACTCCACAGGACACTCCCACCCATGGGACACTGGATACTCCATGGGACACTGGGCACTCCACAGGACACTCCCACCCATGGGACACAGGGCACTCCATGGGACATTCCCACACATAGGACATTGGATACTCCATGGGACACTCCCACCCATGGGACACTGGATACTCCATGGGACATTGGGTACTCCATAGGACATTCCCACACATGGGACACTGGATACTCCATGGGACATTCCCACCCACGGGACACTGGGCACTCCACGGGACATTCCCACCCCAGGGAGCTCCTGCCTCCTCCAGCCACTCCACAGCCACAGCAGCCAGAGGAACTTCCAGACTGGAGTCATTGAGGGAGGGATTATCACGGAGATCTCCAGGACTGACCCAAAGCACCATCCCCACACCCAGCTCCTCTCCCAGCCCTCCCACCCCAAACCCTGCCCGGCTCCTGGGTGACCCCGCTCCACACAAACACACAGCTCCACAAAACGCTCCAGAACTGGGTTTAACGAGATTAATGTGGTGAGTTTTCCACACTTTTCTCTTCTCTGGGGTGATTTTTCCCTCTCCTGAAGGTACTGCTGCACATCTGCTGGCTTGAGGAGCACACTGTTGGCCGTGGCCCCACTATGCTAATCGTCCCAGTGATGTTGCACTGTGTCCAATGTGTTTGCCATCCCTCCAAATGTGAAGCCACTCAAACGTTGCCACAGTTAAATTGATACACAAACCCTATTTGTCACGGGGTTCAGAAGTTGATTATTTCTGGAAGCGTCGGAGAAGTTTGGGAGGTTTCTGCTCTGCACTAAAAACAAAACCTGACTGGAATTTTGGTGGCGTTTTGCAGCTTAGGAAACTCTTCTCAAGAGCCTAAATGGCTGCAAAAGGGAAATTTAAATAGGAAAATACAGACAGGAGAAGCTGTGGGTGCCCCTGGATCCCTGGAAATGTCCAGGCTGCTTGGAGCAGCCTGAGACAGTGGGAAGTGTCCCTGTCCACAGCAAGGGATGGGATTTAAGATCTCTTCCAACCCAAACCATGCCATGGTTCCATGATTTTCATTAGGCAGAGCTCTTGGCCATGAATGTCCCAACTGGTGATGCTCTGCATGGCCTCACCACCCTCATCTACACCCACAAGGAGAGGCTGACAATGACAGAACAATTCCATTTCTACTCCAAGAATTTACAGACTGCTCCTTCCAATAGGAGAGATGCTGCATTAAAATGCAATTTAAATGAAGATCCAGATTTTGGTTGTACAGAGTTCTATTATTTTTAGTTCAGACTTTTGCTGTTTGCACAAACCCAGAATTACTGGGCAGAATTTATTATTATAGCTGCAATATGGATCCTACCACCAGACCTGACCACTAATCCTGGTGGCAGCAAGACACATCTTGAAATTTATCATAAATTTCCTTCCCATTTCTTCTTCTTGCCATGAACTAATCATTGCAATCTGTTCTGGCATCTTCAGACATCACGGGAGGAGAGGAAGGGAAAGATCTGCTTTTAATTCAGAACCAACTTGCCCAGCTTCAGTTTCAGAGAAGCTTTACTTGGGTTTGTGGTTTCCCCATTCCATGACAACTGTAAATTTAAAAAATCCCACCAGCATTAGCTGAGTTTGGCAAAATTTTGCTGGACAAGCAGAGAAGGAAAAGTATTTGGTGTCAAACACCACCTGGGCTCACGTCTGCACGTGAACAGCCCAAATCTTTGTGCACCTCATGCATCAGGTGGGCTCTGGCATCCCAAAACACAATTTCCTATTCTTACACAGCTATCCAGTTCAGATATTTAACCAAACACCCCTGGATCCTTTCTTGCTGGCCACACAACCACGACTGCTCAGCAGCAGTGACTGGAGAAAGGTGTTCCACTGGCACTCTAGCACATCCATGTCCAGCAGCACTCCCACAAGAACTCCATGAAAGAGCAAACGCCCAGCAGGCTCCAGAGGAGGAGAAGGGAAGCAACAGCAGCTGCACAGATGTCACTCCCAGCACTAAACAGAGTTCCACAACTGATCCCACTGCTCTGAGCAGCTCCAAGCACCTCTTCCCACTCCTCCCATGGAGTTATGGATGTGCCTTGTTGGTATAAGGGAGGGAAGACTCAAGTTCTTCCTTTGCTCAGCAGTTTCCCACCGGGAGCAGCCTGGGCAGCCTCTCTGGAGGCATCTTCCCCTTTGCCCTGGCCCCAGGTGTTAATTACTCCAGGGGAGAACTTGGCACAGCCACCTCCTCATCAATCAATAAGCCCTCACCAAGGAGTGACAGGAGGATTCTGAAATAAAGGGGACTGGCTTGGCCCCAGAAAACATCTCTCCAACTGGTGGATGGGGCCAGAAGGAAAAAGGACAGAGGGGATTTCAGCTGAAAACCACAATTAGAGCCTCAAACACGCCGGGAGCAATGAGAGAGAACAAGCAGCTACCCCAGGTCAGTATTGATTCAGGGGACCATTAAGGGAAAAATTCAGCAAGAGCCTCAGGAAACTTCAAAATGGTGAAATGATTGGTGGAGGAGACATTACCAAGAGTGATGTCGAGCAAAATAAACCCTTGTACTTTGCTTATGTTCTTAAGCATAACACAGAAGAAAAAGAATTCAAAGAGAGTTAGAGGAAAAATAAAAGTATTTCTAGTGCCAGCTGGTGAGGCAGCCCACTAACTGTAAAAGCAGGAGAGGAATTCCCTAAAATTCCTTAACAAGAACACTGTAAAATGACCTGAGGTCACCCCCAGCAATGAATTTAACACGTGTCCAAAAGTGTCTGTGAGACACTGGAATCCCAGCTCAGAAAAGGATGGGATTCCATAGGACACCATCAACACCCTGTGATTAATAACAGCTTTTAATATTTCAAACAAAAATTGGATCAGATCATTCCATTTTTAATGGCAGCTGATTTATGAGGATGCAGCACAACCCTTGACTTGTATTTCTTTGCAGTTCATCCACTGCATTCCATCACTACTCCTTTCACAAATAGTTATTTTAATAAATAATAGTTATTTTATTTTATTAACACTTTCACAAATAGTTATTTTAATCAAACTACACTAAAACAGACCCACAACTTGAAATTTGGTGAGTTTTGTGTAAAAATCCCCACACAAGTTCCTTGTCACTCACAGCTCCAGGAAACAAGTGCTGTGTGTGATGGGCAGGAGAGCCATGGATGGCTTCCCAAATATTCAAGGGACATGCAGCTCCTCAATTAATAGATTAGTACAAACACTTAAAAAATACATTCTAAAGCTGAATTAAAATTATTCCTGCTATTTGGGATGAATAGCAAATGTTCTTGACAGAGGAAACAAAGTGAAAATTTGAGAACAGCGAGGAAAAACATTTGAGAAACATAAAGTTTATAAAGAGAGGCCAAGTTTCTGCTGGAGCCAGCCACTGGGAATATTGTGGAGCAGAGCATGTGGCTCTTGGCAGGCACAGAAAACTTTTATCCCAGGATTCCAGCAGGTCATGAGCCTGCAGCATTCTGAGCTGCAATGCTGCCTGCCTGAATTTTTATAATTATGGAATTTCATATGGAAAATGGCTGAGATGTGCTAACACTGGGCAGTGCCACTGCTCCCACTCATCCCTGACACTGCTGGGGGAAAATTCATCTGCAGGACTTTTCTGGCTCAAAACATCTGGATAAAAGCCCAACAAACTTCTGGTGATGGTGATCAGTTTTGGGGGGTTTTGCACAAGTATCTTCTCTTTGTATTTGATAAAGACAAATCCAGCCCTCCCCATTCCCAGGAAAACCTGAAACCACAATTCCAAGTTTGACTGCAGAGAAATCCCCAGGCTGGGGCTGTGGGCAGCAAAAAGGAGCCCTCAAATGTCAGTGAGGGGAAGAGCCAAGGAGGAAATCAAACAGGGGGGATGCACCTAAAATGATACTTGAATTTATTCTGTAAGTCAGGGGCCTGCCTCCACCTACAATATTACCCATCCCACTTCCAGCAAATCCCAACAGGAGAGAGCAACAAAGGAGCCTAAGCCCAGCCAGCTTTTAAACAGATTTTGATCAAATTATGGAAAAGATTGTGGGACAGGTTTATCATAGGAATGCTGGATTCCTTTCCTGCCATTTACTCCTCTTCGGGTGATTAAAAAAAATAATTACCAAAGAAACTGAAAATACTTATTTGTATAAGAAGACACTTCATAAGAGAATAAAATACTAAAATAAAAATAAAACCAAAGGAGACTAAGAATTTGCAGTTGTCATCTTTTCCTCATATAAGTCTTTGAAGGTGGCAAATTCCAGATTGACAAAGGAATGGTTTTCACATTAAAAACATAAAAATAAAATCCCACAGAAGAATCCCTAATCTGAATTAATAGCACAGAAATATAATAAGCACATCTGGCACTATTTGAATTAAACCCCTGCATTTTCAGACATAAATCTGTTGAAAAGATTGGATGGTAAAATTATATTTATGTCTGAGTTTTTGCTCTGATACAATTAATCAACAACACTGCTCAGGAACAGGCTATGGTAGGAGTGTCCTGACTGGATACAGATCCACCTGCTCCCAAAAAAATCATCTTAAATTCATCAAAGTGAACTACCAGCAGAGAAAAATCATGTAAAACATGGAATAATGGCAATTTTTGTCCATGGAATTCACAGATGCTTTTGGTATTTCAACAGAAATAAAGAATCCAGCATCAGGGATGGACCAATTAGGAAAGGGAAATCATTAACCAAAACAATGGGCATAAAACCTGAAATTTTAATTTATGTAAAGGCCACTGAAAATATGACCAGAGATGAAGGGAAGAGTCCATCTTAACTGGACACCAACCCCACAGAGAAGGGAAAGCCTGGGTATGGAATGTGGCTCCTCCAGCCAGAGCCAGGAAAAAACCCTGGAACACTGCCAGAAAGGACAGAGAAGTTCCCCAGAGTTCTCCTCCTCCAAGATTGCCAATTCACCAAAACTGGGAAGGACAGAGCCAACAATGACAAGGCTCAATCCTGAAACTCAGAGCCCAGGGAGGAACTAAATGAGGCAGAGCTGTAAAATCCCAGCTCTGAATGGAATGCCCAAATTTCAGCACCACCAGATATTTGGACTCTGAGCTTTCCATCCGAGGGAATTTTCACTCAAATTTGGGATCAGAGGGACAAAACCTGAAAGTGTCCCCAGACACCAGCAGCACTTGGACCTGAGAGCTGAGGATTCCCCAAATCCTCTCCCCCAGGACACACATGGCCACTAAAACATTTGGATTTGTTAACCTGAACTGTGGATTTTCCATCTCACTCCACTTCAGCAGGAGCCACTTTAACCCAGGATCTCCAGAGAACCCTGCAACACCAGGTGGGTGGAAAATCCCATCTTGTTTCCACTAAAACCAACCCAAAATGTCAGGAATAAGCAACAATGGATTGCTGGAAGCAAACCAAAGGCAGGAGGGAATGGCTGTGGCAAACAGCCCGGGTGGCTCGGGCACACGGACGGGATTTGGGGGATTTAAAGCAGTTTTTGCAGCAAGGGCTCCTTTAAAAGCACCAGAAAACAACAATGAGCTCATTTCAGTGAATATTCCTGAGGAAAAGCAAGGAAAAAGGCCTTCCTACTGGGAGTGGATACAGCAAAATGGATTAAACACTCAGCAGAAAGAGGGAGAGCTGCAAAAAAGATTTTTAAAAATTAATCGGTAAATCCAGGTGTCCTTAAAAGGAGAAATTCCTGGAAGTGTCAAACTTCCACAGCCATAAAACTCTGTGAGGGTTCTTTACTAAGAGAGGAAATATGGATAATATTGCACTAAAGGCTAAAAAATTACCTCCCCCCATTTATCTCCTTGCAGCCTGGAATATCATCCCTCAGATTTACATTTGCATGGAAATGCAGGAACAATCACCAAAAAATTCAACATTCTGATAAAGAGCTGACAGAACAGAGATTTTTGATGATCAACATCATCCAGTCATTAGTCTATAAATTAATCTATTTCCTAATTAAACCTTTAAAAACTAAAAGTAGAATTAACCCCACAGCTTAAAAAAATTATAAAATTATTAATATTTAACTCTTAAAGATGGATCTTTATCTTTTATCACTGTTTCAAATTTTTGCTGCATTATGTTGCAACAAAGACGTGGGGGAACATAAAAATAGCAGCAGATAAATGCAGGTTCTGAAATGAAAATTTTTAATTAACACATCATAAACTGCTGTGGAACAGCTCCAGCCAAGGCTGGACTGGCTGGGAAAGCAGGAGCACAACCAACAGGTAACAGGGATCAATTAACAAAAGGAGCAGTTAATACTTGAATTACTGCTTTCCTTTTTCCACTAAGAGAGGAATTTTCTCTAAATAAATTAGAATTTCTCAGAAAAAGGGAACCCCATCCCCTTTGGAACCTTTGCACTGAAATGTAGCAATTGAAAAATAATAGGAAAAAAATTTGAAAATGGAAAGCATTTCAAATACCAGAAGGATCCAGTGGGTTCTAAATCAGCACTCAGTTTCAAAATAATCTGATCATCTACCCCAAATCATGCCTAATTACACAGGAATCAACCAGAACTTAATCAAGATTATATACTCTGAATAAAAGTGCATTTTGTCTTTGCTCTCAGATTCAATGATCAGCTCACCCCCACTGCACCGTTTTTCGGGCTGGCACAGATGTGCTGGTTTAACTTTTCCAAAAACGACTCGTGTTTCATGTTTGGCTGCTCCTTCTGACAAATAAGTACAATATAAAATGTGCAGGGCAAAACATAATTATTCTGAGGTGCACCTGCATAAAACCAGGGTGCAGAGATTTGTATTTTAGGTGCAGATCACAGATAGTTGGGCAAATTTATGCTTCA
This sequence comes from Haemorhous mexicanus, assembly GCF_027477595.1. Classification (NCBI taxonomy): domain Eukaryota; kingdom Metazoa; phylum Chordata; class Aves; order Passeriformes; family Fringillidae; genus Haemorhous; species Haemorhous mexicanus. The sequence continues at coordinate 25,222,906 of NC_082350.1, forward strand.
TCTCGGTATTGTGCCAAGATCCCCCTTCAGTATCTGCAATAAAACACCTTCAGAGCAAAGATCTCCACGCAAAATCCCCAAAAGAAGAGGAGCAAGAACCCCCTAAAAAGACGAATTTGCTGGTGGCCTCAATAATTAGATTAAAAATCAATTCCACTTCTGCCAAAGTGTTTGTTTGCCGGAGAAAACCCTCCCAGGAAAGGCACTTGAACTTGGGAGAGAGAAGCAGCCACTGCCCTCCATAAAGTTCCTTTATGTATTTTTCCACAATATGCACAAAACCAGAATATGAAATCAGAAACATTTTACACATTCTCATACTTCAGAGAGCACTAACAGCATTTTACTCGTCGAAAGCACTTTATCTTCATGTCTCTATAAGGCAGAGTTGGTGCATAATAATGTAATTTATATTGCCTAAATGTTATTTTGGGAGCATTGCATCATTTCTCAAACTTCATGACCTTTACAATTTTCTAAACTTTTATTTCCCTCATTATTCTGAACAGATTTCATTACATATTTTGAATGTAAACAACCCTGAATAATGATGGGCCCCATTACGTATGTACAGCTCTGACAATCGCGCGCGGGGCCGAGATGGAAACCCGGCGCATTAATTTACCTCTCATCCGCCGTAACTGCACTCCCATAAAAAGTTTTATACTCAACTCACATAAATCACGGGGAAGAAAAATGAGAAAATCTGGTGGCTAACTCATCTTCCACCATTCTGCGAAAATGAAATTCACTGAAATACCTATCAAAACTGCAATCATCAAGAGATAATGTCTTCTTAGGTCTATCTGCACTTTCCGATTTAATTTCCTCCATGCCCTTGACATCCACAGATACCATTAAGATTAAGAGCGGCGAGTAACTGAGCAGTTCTCAGATTTTGATATATGGGGCCCAGGCACTAAATGTAATATCATCATTTGAAAATTAATGCAATATTTCTTTTGTTAGTTTTTCCACTCGGAAAGCGGGATGAATACTCGGGGTGCTCGCCGGTAATTTCCCCATCAGAATGCCGTGCAATTATGAGGAGATGTGCACCTGGGCAGAGGTCACCCAAATTACTCCATCATTTAATGAGCACCGAGATCAAACCCCAGCACACTGTTGCTGCCGAGAGACGCCTCGCAGCCTGCTACATCAAATCTGATGGAATCATTAGAGTAATAAGCAGGAAAATCTGTTTGCAGATTAACCTCTGGTTTCATGCTGCTTTCATCTAATGGGGCGCTGTGGAAATCTTGTCAGCTTTTCATCAGCCGCGATCAAATTACGGGAATTGCGAACAAACCGCCGGCGCGATTGGAAACAACACCCGCACGTGCCGGGGGTTTTATGCAGATGCCAGGGAGAATCACACTCTTTATATTTTACAGCCTTATTTACTTCAGCTGATCTCCGCTCTCCTCAGCCTGCCGAACGGCAATCGGGGACGCTCCCGGCCGCCTTTCCGAATTTACGGCGCGGGACGGCAGGGAAACGAATTTATGGGGGAAATATGAGCGGGGTGACAAAGGGAAAGGAAAATAAAGGCACAAAGGTCACGGGGGTGGAGGGTCACGGGTGGCCAAGGGTGGGGGAGGCACCTCAGCCTCGGTGGTAAGTGAGAGTGATCAAAGTTTACTTTTTAATAAAGACACAGAGACATTAAAGTGCTGTTTCATGTGGAGCGGCTCTGGTTTCAGAGCCCGCTGGTAATGGGAAGTGACAGGGTAAAACTCGCCTCTCTTACAAAGTTTCCACAAAATTTGTCGCTGTTGGAACAACAAACTGCTGCAAGCCTTTGAATATTCTGCCATGAGAACGCTCTGCCTCTGATGGTTTGATGGCACTGCTGTTTGATTCACATCTGCAGCTCCCAGCAGCAAAACCCTGGAACAAATAAAGCGGTGTGCGCACACCGTTTAATACACGCTCACTGCAGAGCTCTCCTCAAACCCTCGGATCCACGGAGCCCCTCTGCAGGAGCAGCCTGGGCTCCAGCCCTGTAGGCACACAGAGCTGCTCTCCCCATGGCTATTCATAAGCCATTGATCTGCTGCAGTGAGATCACCTGGTACGAACCTGGCCCAGAGCTCCTGAAGGAGCTGGAATGATTTCCAAGGGCCAGGCTGCTGCTGAGCCAGGAATGTTTGGGATGCCCACCCTGGCACAGCCAAAGGGTTCAGCAGCCACTGACACCTAACGGGTTGGGGACACCAGGGGTCTCCTCTCAGTGGGGGACACAGCCAGAGCCAGCACTGCTCCTCAAAGAGCACCTTCCCAGCTGGTGCATCCAGCCGGACACTCAGCGGCTCTCCAGCCTATCCAAAGGGAAATTTGGAATGTCCCTGGACACAAGTGTCACTTTGGCCACAGGAGGGAAACCTCTCCAGCCTCACCTTCACTCCCTTCCTCTCAGAATGGAACAGACAGACACAATTCAAAGGAGACAGAAGAGACAATTCAAGCCTGCAGAGCATAATTGACCAGCATGGAATTTTGCCAGGACAGCAAGATAAACATAATTACTCCTATTAAGAGCGTTAATTAATTGTTTGTGAACACAAATAATTGGCTGCTTGGTTTACAGCTCGTTAGGAAGCCAAGGACTCTGCCAGACGTCGCTGTCTGGTGGCCACCCAAGGGCCACAGAGCTGTGACACCACAGGTGACAAACTCAGAGAGCCACGAGCAGTGAGGGGCCAGCACTGCAACCAGACTCCCTGGAAAACCCAGGGACAGCCAGGAAATAAATACTGACATTTAATTAAAAGAAATGCTTGACCAAATATTAACACTGAATAAAGGAGAAGGGCTCTTGGTTGGGTTTGGGGTTTTTTTGGTTGACTAGATCAAAGAAATACAGAACCTTAAAGCCCACCCAGTGCCACCCCTGCCATGGCAGGGACACCTCCCACTGTCCCAGGTGCTCCCAGCCCCAGTGTCCAGCCTGGCCTTGGGCACTGCCAGGGATCCAGGGGCAGCCACAGCTGCTCTGGGCACCCTGTGCCAGGGCCTGCCCACCCTCCCAGCCAGGAATTCCTTGCCAGGATTCCACCTAACCCTGCTCCTTCCAGTTTAAACCCATTCCCTGCCTCCTGTCAGTCTCTTGTAAATTCCAAATGGTAAAACATCCTTTTTTTACAGAAGGAATCCAATAACAGATTATCAAATCAAGATAAAGACTCTTAAGGTGGGAAAAACCTCCTTGCAAGCATTTGGAGATGCAGAAATTAAAGCAGAATTCAGTAGAATTCAAAAGCAGATTCCAGTAGAGCCAGAACCATGTGGCTTAAATCTTTGGAGGGATATCCCTATAATTTATTGGAGTCCAAAAAGTCTTTATGAACAAAATGCTGATGTATAGAACAGTTTCCAGCACAAATACTCCTACCTGTGGGTGCCTTGGGAACCAGTTTGTTTCCTTGAGCACCATTTCCAGGACAGATTTTGTAAGATCAAAGGGAAAACAGAAAACAAGTCTCAAATCCAGAGGTTTTTGACAGACCTTTCAGGGAAATGTTCCCTGTCCATGGTAGGGGGTGGAAGAAGATCTTTGAGATCCCTTCCAAGAGATCGTTAAGGTCCCTTCCTGCCCAGCTCTGGGATTCCAAACACAAAGCAGCCAATTCATTTAACAAAGACAATTTCATTCCAAAGCATTGTGAGTGAACCCTCAAAGCACTTCAGGCATCATCATCATCCCACAGGGAATATTTCCAGTACCTTCTGCCCCAGTCCCAGAGAAACCCTGAGCACCACTGAACTCCTTTCCTGCTTCCCACCTCCCCAGGCTACTCCAAGCCCACAGAGCCTCTTCCTTGCCACTTTTTGGGAATATTTGTTGTTATAAATCAGCACTGCAGCTCCTGCTGGGGCAGAAACCCTGATTTAGAACAAGCCCCAGCCATGGTGACTCTGTCAGGAGGGGAGCAGCTTTACAATGCATGAGAAAAATCCCAGCAATCTGCTGGATCACAACTCCCTGCCACCAGCAGGGCAACAAAACCTTCCTCAGATTTCTTTAAGGGATTTAACTCACAAGTGAGACACCCTGGAAGCAGCAAACAAGGTGGGTCTTCCAACTGCTCCGAGAACTCCGCTCTTCATTGCATTTGATGATTCCCAACACATTTCACAGGGCATCTCTAGAAAGGAGGAGCTCCAGGATCTCAATCCCAGCAGGAGCTCCATCATTTCCATCCCACTAGGATCTCCATCCCACCAGGATCTCCATCATCCTTTCCATCCCACCAAGATGTCCATCCCAGCAGGATCTCCATCCTTTCCATCCCACCACAATCTCCATCCCACCACAACCTCCATCCTTTCCATCCCATCATGATCTCCATCCCAGCAGGATCTCCATCCTTTCCATCCCACCAGGACCTCCATCCCCTCCACGCCCCTGGCACTCCAAGGAGATGCCCAAGCTCCCCCAAATCCTTCCCAAGTGATTCCCAGAATGGGAAGCACCAAGAGGGAAGCAGCTCTGTCCAAAGAGACCCACGATGTTTTTCACAGCCCTATGGAACAGCAGGGATTATTTAGATATTCCATGAAAAAATTAAACCCTTCCCAGGATGGATGTGCCATTAATAGTGAATATTTTCATTTAATGGGATTTAATAATCCCTTTACATCAACTATTTAATGTTCCACTGACTGCTGGTACCAACATGTGAGGCTCAACCAGCTTCTGACTTGTGACAAGATTTTATTTTTCCCAGTTTTGATCAACTGATGAGTTTTTAATGCTAAGCCTGGCTTGCCATCACTTGTGGGCTTAATATGTTTACTTAAACCAGAAATATTTTGCACCTCAATTATTATTTCCTCCTGCAGCCCTGAATGGAATTTAAGTCGATCCATTATTCATAAAGCAAAGACAAGAGAAAACACAAAGCTGTGCACTTCTTTCAAAGCCTCCAAATGACTCCAACACACCATATTTATGCATGCAATATTTGATTGTGTCCCTGGCTCTTTTCTTTTTTTTTTACTTTTTTTTTTTAATCACAAGTTTGTTGTTTTCAGATCAGGATATGCCAAAAATCCAACACCAAACAATTTTTGTTTATAATTAAGGCAATCATCAATCCAAGGATTGTAGTCCAGTTTATTTCATCTTGACATCAAAAAAAAGTAATTTAAAAAAATTAAAATTCCCTTGAAATGGGGAGATAAATGAAAATGTGAGTGCCTTCACATAATAACAGTAGCCTGACCCTCTGGGAAATGGTTGACTTTCTCAATTCAAGGTATTCAAAGCTCATTCAAAAGTGTTCATTTGGAATGCAGATATCAAAGATGATGCAAATGTTCAAGAGAAAATTAAAACTTACCAGATGTTCTAATCCAGCTTTGATGTTTGCAGAGTCCCTGTAAGAGAAGAACAAAAGTTCTAAATAGTTGCTAAACCCTTGTCTGCAACGATTTCTGTTTAACTCTGAAATGGCAAAGCTGGGTGATTTCTCCAGCGTGTCCAATGTTTAATTTTAATACATATATTCACCTGTAACACCTAAAAACATTGATTATCCCAATGCTCAATGACAGAATTCAACCCTCAGATAGTACCAGCCCTGAACCTGCTACAGACTGCAGCAATGCCACAGGATACACATTTAAATTAACATTTTTTATCTAATTATCACTATTTACACTGGAAAGAATCAGCCAGGCCAGGGCACGGGGCTGTTTATCAAACCCACATTTGGTGCCTCCTGGTCCTGCCCTGCCACCACTCCCACAATGAAATTCCCTGCCCCTTTCCAAGGGGATGGAGAGAAGGAATTGTCATTAATTCCATGGCTCATGGCAGCCCTGCTGGAGCTGGGCATCCAAAGCTGCAGAAGAACAAACGTAGAGAGAGAAAATGGGAAGAATTTTACATAAAGGCAGCTGCAAAACTAATGGACCAAAGTATCTGAGTAAAAACTCTGAAAAGCAAAAATTCAGAGGGAGAATTTATCTTTAACACATCCTGCTATGGAAAGAAAAGATGAAATCCAATGGAAAAATTAAAAATTCCCCAACCCACCGGACAGGAGATGGCTCCTGCTCCCATCAGCTCCAGGTTCTACCTAACTCCAGCATCCCCTCTTGGAAGGTGGGTCATTCCCACAGCAAACAAGGAGAAACCAGCCCGTGAGGACTGCAGGGAAGCAGTTAACACTACACTACTACAATCACTAGTACTAAAATTGCTAATTATTTATCATTTCCTAAAGCTTTTCCAAAAATCTGCTATGCATTCTTTTCCTATTTAAATGTCATTAATGAAACAAGAGGAGAAAATAAAAAAAGTACTTTTGCTGTTTGAGTTTGAAAGGAGATTTTGTTTTTGTCAGCCCTACAGGATTTATCCCCATTCTGGAGACAGGAGGAGGCTCCAGGGAGAGCTCAGAGCCCCTGGCAGGGCCTGAAGGGGCTCCAGGAGAGCTGCAGAGGGACTGGGGACAAGGATGGAGGGACAGGACCCAGGGAATGGCTCCCACTGCCAGAGGGTAGGGATGGATGGGAGAGTGGGAATTGGGAATTCCTGGCTGGGCTGGGATTGCCAGAGCAGCTGTGGCTGCCCCTGGATCCCTGGCAGTGCCCAAGGCCGGGCTGGACATTGGGGCTGGAGCACCTGGGACAGTGGGAGGTGTCCCTGCCATGGGAATGGGATGGATGGGATTGATCTCCCTTCCCACCCAAAGCACTCCATGAGTCCATGATCCCTCCTGCAGGTTCCACCTGGCCCCTGGAGGTGTCCCTGCCATGGGAATGGGATGGATGGGATTGATCTCCCTTCCCACCCAAAGCACTCCATGAGTCCATGAGCCCTTCTGCAGGTTCCACCTGGCCCCTGGAGGTGTCCCTGCCATGGGAATGGGATGGATGGGATTGATCTCCCTTCCCACCCAAAGCACTCCATGAGTCCATGATCCCTTCTGCAGGTTCCACCTGGCCCCTGGAGGTGGGGCTGCCTTGGGAATGGGATGGATGGGATTGATCTCCCTTCCCACCCAAACCATTCCATGAGTCCATGAGCCCTTCTGCAGGTTCCACCTGGCCCCTGGAGGTGGGGCTGCCTTGGGAGAGGGATGCAGGGCAAGGCTGGAGGAGCTCCCAGGCCAGCCCCATCCCTGCCATCAATATCTGTGCACCTCCCTCAGCCCGTGCTGAAAGCAGCCCTAATTCAATTCCAGGCCTCAAAACTGATAAAAAAGGTCCTGAAGTGGAAAATGTGAGGAGATTATTGGCAAATGAATAAAGATTTGTATCGAACCAACACACGGGAGCAGAGCAGGGCTTGGTGGGGCTGTTTTTTAATCATGCCCTGTCTCAAACCTTCTGGGAACAGCGAGTTTCCCTTCCCCTCCTGCAGCACATCGATTCCTGAATTAGGCTGCAATATTAAATAATTAATATACTTGCCATGATTGATGTTTTGCATTAGTTGAATATTAGGTTATCAATCAAAATCCACTTGGTTTAATGTAATAATATTGAAAAAGTGTCACGGGCTGTTCAGCCAATTTGTAGTTGAGGCAGCCCAGACAGGAATATTGGTGTAGCACAAGGCCCTAACACAGGAAATGCACTGCTGGAACATCCATAAGGAAAACATGATCAAACTAACCAGGACAAGGCTGAGCTTGTCCTAAATAAACCTTGGGGCACCTGTCACTTCCAATGAAAACCTCTGCCCAGCCTGAGGCTGCAGGGCATCAATCAGCCAGGCTATGGCAGGGCTTTATCTTTTAGTTAGCCAAGAGATTGTATTAGAGATCTTACACAATTATATTCTGCATCCCATCCCATATTACATTAGATATACTATAAATTATATTATATAACTACCCTTATATTTATATATTTATATCTAATAACTATAGCCTTAAAATACATACTATCAATGCTAATGTAACATTTGTTGTATTTGTATAATTACGTGAAATAATCAGACATTTAAATCATATTATTTGTATCATAAATTATACAAATAGGGCTCCCATGAATACCATATTACAGGTGGTGTTTTAGGCAAAATCAGACCCATGGCCACAGCTCAGTCTCTCTCCCACAGCCTTGAGTGCCTGCAGAATTTTAAACCATTTAACACCACAAATAAAAGCCAGGAGCAGCTTTATGCACATCCAACATTCCAAGGCTCACAACATAAAAGAAACCATCAAGTTGCATTAATTAGGTATCACTGCCAGGTAACTAACTATGTTTTACTCCATTTTAAACCCCAGAGTTCCCAATATATTTGCTTTTCATACCATCTCCAGTGCAGCACCTTCATTTCTTTGGTTCATTAGGCAAGTTTGATTTTATTCCTGAGTTTTCCTTTCCTCTACTAGAGAAGCTCTGGAATTTCTCCCCTCTTTAGCCAAGGATTTGCAGTAAAACACCACCTGACATGCACATATATTTAAAGTCATCCATTAAACCCAGGAAATATCATACTCAGGCTCATCCAAACGTTTCAGCCAAGCCAGGGGAAAAAATTCCAGCTCCATCTGAATCCTGGTCATCAGGGACCTGTAGCAAGAAGCTGGGAATTCAATTAAGGAAGTTCCATCCCTGCCCATGGGATGGGGATGGAGCTGGAGGAGTTTTAAGGTCCCTTCCAACACAAACCATTCTGGGATTCTCCAGGTTTTGCCAGGTTTGGGATTACTTAAACCCACAATAACTGGGGTGGTGTGAACTTCCTTTGCCAGTAAATTAAATTAAAAATATTCCCTAGAACTTGCTGAAATCATGATTTTAACCTGGAGCATATTAATGCTCCTAAGAACATTCCCTGTGTCAAACTAATCATTAACCAAGGGAGCTGAAAATGTGCACCATCCTCAGAACACCCCATTTGGGTACCCCAAACCAGCTCAAGACTTCACATCCAATGTTCTCTCCAGTGAATTTACAGCAGTCCCCCCCAGGAACTGCAGAACCAGTGGAGTTAATTCACAGCTAGTCACTGTCTCTGCCTTAGATTTTGGGTGAGAAGCCACAGGCTGCAGGATAATCCTGTGGGTTATTTATACCCACGTGGACATTACAGGGGAATTCAGCCAAAGGGCCCCTGGAGGGTGCAGAGCTCCTGACAATTACATTTCCATGTGATCACACAGCTTTATTCCTACCTCAGCATATCCCAGGATGAGACATTGCTGAACTTGCCATTTTTTGCTGCTTTTTCCAATCTTTCCTGCACAAACTCACCAAGAAGAGCAAATGGTTTGGGACTCTCACACCCTGGTGGGAAAAGCACCCATCATGGATTTTTCAAAGTTGTTTTGATCTTACCAAGGACCCACTTCAAATGATGTGGAGCTGATCCTGGAGTGTGAGGACTCCAAACCTGGTGGTCTTGGCCCCAGTGGATCCCTCCCATCATCCAAATAATTTATCCCAGGAAAAACCAGTAGGAAGTTTGGCCAATTACTAAGAAATCTAAATGCAACAAAGACCCCAAGATGATCCTATGAAGGTCACTCAGCAAAAGCAGGAGGAAAAGCCAAAGTCAGCCCCCACACAAACACTCTGGAATAACTTGGAAGTGCCAAGGAACTCCGTGGAATAACATGCAAGCCAAACTGAATCATGCTACAACCAGGACTTCAAACAGGACACAAGGTGAAACAATTTCCATAATATGTTATCCTAGAAAGAAGAAAATCAGTACCCAAGAGACCTTATCAAATATTCAACAGGGGAAATATATAATAACCCTGGCTCAGAGAGTAAAATCCAAGATTTTATGGAACATCAATACTGAAACTAAACAGAGGGGGAAAACTCCAAAGTAGAGTGTTGATAAAAGAAGTATTTTCAAACAGACTCTACAAAAACATTGCACTTCTTTGCATGTATTTGTCAGGTAAACAAGAGACCCAAAATCTCCTGGGTTTGCTTTACAGAGGCTTCAAGTCAGGTATGAAAACCCCATAAATCACAAGAGATAAAACAACCACCCAAAACCTCCTGGTTTTGTGTCAGGGAGGCTTCAGGCTGGGAATGAAAATCCCATAAGTGACCCAAGCTGATTCCTCTGTCCTGGCTGCCTTAAAGCCACTCCTCAGCTCAACCTGGTGATTCCAAGGACATCACAAGGTGCAAACCCTTGGAGTTTTCCTACTTGGAGTGGGGTTGGGTTGGTTTTTCCCTGGTTTTGGATGGTTTTGGCTGGGCTGGGTGACATTTCTCCTCCTGTTCCCTTCACCAGGAATGAAATCTTGTCCCTCCCAGTCTGCATTCCCAGCAAACAGAGGCAATTAAACATCAGGCCCTGGAATGTCACCGTCTCTGTTAACCAGCCTTAAATAAATTAGACAACTTTGGCCTGGTTTGCCTTCTCTGTAATATTATTTAGTAGATATTCAATTAAAACACATCCTGTAGGTGAAAGTGTAGGGAAACATTTCCATAATGGACATCAGTGGCAGTCGGAAGTGCTGCTAATTAGCCCCCAAGAACAAACCAGATTACAGAAGGAGCAGCGAGCCCGGCACTGGAAATGCCCACAAGGCTGGGCTGAATATTAAACAAAGCCCAGCAAGTTCCAGTCTTGGGAAGCACAACTATGGGAAAAACTCTCTGGACTGGTAGAGAGTGTTACAGGTTAATGAGGAACACAGAGGCAGAGCACAATAATTATCATACCCAACACCTCCCCATCTGGGTTGGGATGGCTGCAGAATACAAACACAGCACCCAGGCTGCCACTAATTACACGTGTGCTGCCATTAGCAGGAGTGTTGGAAACTGTGTCAGCCTCTCCTCTGCTCCTGGCACCGAGGAGCATTAAATGCAAGCCTAAGTCAGGGAGGAAATTTAAATGTTCTAAGCGCTAAAACAATTTGAGTACAATCAATTTTCCATTTGCTGAAAGCTTCTAAATCCCCCTCATTCACCCAATTACTACTGTACTTAACCTAATGAAATTTTATTCTGCGGGAACAATACTATTCTTAAACAAATTCTTGAAAAAAATATAAGATTAAAAACTTCGAGACAAAGAATAAACTCCTAGAGAAAAGATGCAAATAAAATTACTATCATAATCTTTTGTTTTTTATTTGCAAGTAGGAGAGTGAGGAGAAACAAAAGCATGGAACATAGCATCTGTCATATCAGAATATAAAAAGATGATCCTGGCACCAAATGAAAAAGCTCTAATTCATTTGCAAATCAAGCCTGCCAGTTCTATTTCAAGCTGGCGGTAACTGTCAAGAGTTAACAAGATAATCACTTTCAATCCTGCCTTCAATGGTACATTACACTGTTATTCCATTCAATAAGGCCCTTCTTTGGGGCACTGGATGAATGGTTTTCATTTCCAACTCACACAAAAAGTTGCAGGAAAAAAAAAAATCCATGGGGCTTAAGAAAGAAATCCCTTTATGGGCATTTATCTGCCGGCACTTGCTTTTAGGCAAAATGAGATATTTGGATACATTGGTGTCCATTCACTTCCTCTATTCCTTCAGGCCCTCAGTCTGGTGATAAAAAAAAAGAAAAAATCCCACAAGGAAACCTCAAGCCTGTTTAGTTTGGGGTTGGTTTTTGTTTTTTAAACTCTCTATGCACATTAAACAAGTTCTGCAATAATCTTTGGTAAATGCTTCACACCGGGTTTGAACGGCTCCATCTCTGTCTAAATTCATTATAAACTGCTCAAAACCACTAAATGCTCATGGAAGTTGTGCTTAGGGAAACATTTGCCAGTTGCTCATTAAATATTCAGTAAAAATAAAGTTCCCAATTAAAGGCTCTCTGCCTAAGAAACAAGGCAACCTCCAATTTATCTGAGTTAATTATTTGCAATTCTTTTCTAAGACTCTGTGCCATGAATTCTTCCCAAGAGGAGAAAATCTTGAAGAAGTTTATTAAGTATTTTAAACTTATTTGCTGGCACACAACTTTCCACTAAGACCTGTGAATAAAACTCTTCAAGCTTTCGCTCACTGCTCAAAATTCACATTACAAGACACAGCCTTGGTTCCATTGCACAGATCTCGTTCTATTACTGCATATTCATATTCAAAGGTTAGGATTTATGATCTTAGGGATTTTTCCCAACCTCAAGGATTCTACAGTGGCAATTTAAAGCTTCTATACTGACTTTAGAAACTAATTACTCTTTTTTTTTCCCTTATTTTTTCCTTCTTTCTTTAATCCCCACAGATCTCAGTTCAGAGAACAAATCTAAATTTATATTCAATATCTGAACAGAGCTCAGCTTATCCAACCTATAACCAATACAGTGCTGTATATTCTTTTTATTTATTTTATTAATTTAAAAATCCCTTTCCTCAAACCTCACCCATCACTTCTTACTCTATCTGCACAACTCAGATTTTTCATTGTTTTTCTAACCCATCCCTAGAAGTCAGACAACTTCTTCCCCACCCTTCTCATGCAAATGTTCCTTTCTATTCAGGCTTTCTTTCATGGAAAATCTACACACCACAAGTTACAGCTTCATTTTTGTTCGTTGCACTTCACAAGTTCTTCAAAGCTCCTAAACACAAAGATGTTCTAATAATTGAAAAAATACTTTAACAAACCCAAAGCCTAAGTGCCTCTATGCATGGAGTACTAGGATACAGCTGGTTTTGATGCCCTACTGCTCCTCTGCCCCAAAAAGAAAGAAACTGAAATAAAAATTAATTTTAAATTCAGACAATTTTGAAGGACTTTGAAAGAGCACGAGATGTTGCACTTGGAAGAGAAATTAAGAGGAAGTGACAGATTTCAAACAGCAGGTCAGGACTTTAAGGGAGATGTGTAAAGTCCCAAAAAGCCCAGGAGGAGTTTGGGATGTGCTCCCTTCCTCTCCAGGCAGCAGCAGGATGGCACCAACGCTGCTGAAAAACAAACAGCTGATTGAAAACCAACAAGGAGCCAACAAGCAACTCATCCCCACAGCTCAGGGAAGGAGCAGGACCCCAGCAAGCCTGGGATGCACAGCTCTCACCACCTGGGACTCAAAAGAGGCTCCCAACAGCCCTAAGAGCAGGGCAGCCCTTTGGGAGTCATGGTCAAGGTCAGCTCCACAAATTCCTGGCTGGAATTCCAGCCCTGGGACTGCATCTGGTCCCATTCCAGCAGCCTGAAACCTCCTGGGTTTTCAGGCATCCCTGCTGGGAGGGATAAAAACCCAGTCTGGGAATGCTGCTGAGTTCAGTTGGTGACTTTGGTTCAATTCCTCTCCCTCCTTCCACCCAGCCCTGGCAGATCTCAGAACATTCCCAGATATGTCTCACAGGCCCAGCTTTTCATTCCTACACAAGACAAGAGTTTCCCCATTCCTGACCACAGCTAATCCACTCAATCTGAGAATATTTCATCTCCTCACCCACCTCAGCTCTTTTGGTCAGAAGAGATTTGAGTTTCAGGCTTTCCTCCACAAATAATTTTTTTTTAATCTCAATCTATGCAGTCCTAAGGAAAACCTCTGGAAGCCTCTTGGTCTCTCCAAGATGCTCATTCCAAGCAGCCCAGTCCAACTTCCAGTAAGGAAGTTTTATCTGCCAACAACTTCCATGCTGGGCTGTGTTGCAAGACAAATTTATAAAATTTTAAAAGGGAGAGCTGAAGTTGTTCAGGCTTGAGGGGGAATTCCTCAAGTTCCCTGGCCAGAAATGAAGAGGAAGAAATAATATTTCATCAAAATGAAATAAAAACAAACTGATTGCAAGTCTCAAACACATCTGACCAAACCCAAGCCTAACAGAGAGTGACAAAATAACCTGGAAACGCTTTGAAATTAATAAAAAATTATTATTTTTATAGGGGAAAAAATCAAATCAAATTAAAACCAGCTACTTGGAGCTCACGAAGGAGAGGAGATGGCCAGGGACCATCAAAGTTCTCACCTTGGTTTTCACAGGATTCAGCCCAAAACAAGGCTGGGCACCTTTGGGACAGGGCTGGGAACAGAAACAGGCTGGAGTCTGATGCGCACCACAGCGTGGTGAGAACAAGGAAAGATCTGCAAGTTCCCCTAAACCACTATTTGTGGTTTTGGTAGAAAATTTGGCAGCCTAAAAAAACCCCAAAAGGACCCAGCAAAGCTGCCTGAGCTCTTCAAGCTCCTCGAGTTGCACCAGAACTTCCTCCAGGCTTCCCACCTCAGCAACTCCTAAATCTGAACTCCTCACCCACACTGGCCTCTCTCATTTCACTCTCTTGCTCTCAGAAATTTGCTTTTAACCTTTTGCTGCCACGAAAAACCAACACCATCTGTTTGCTTTGGCATTGCTCATTCCCAGCACTTCCCAGAGAAAGTGTCCAGTGCAAACAGGGCAGGAATGGCTGTGCAGGGTGGAACAAACTCCCAGGAAAGTGCCAGCCAACACCCAGACCAGGAATCCCAAAGTCCCAGAAAGGTTTGGGCTGGAAGGGACCTCAAACCCATCCCATTCCAGCTCCCCACCACAGGCAGGGACACCTTTCCCAAAAGCATTTCCTGTTCTGGCATTTCTTCAATGAAATCAAAATAATTAGTGCTGCACATTACTGACTTACCACCGAAACGAGACCAAAAAAAGACAAAAATGTAAGAGATGTCTCGTTCTACAGCCAAGATTTCCTTCAAAGGTTGGTTTTTTAGTATAGAGAGAAGAGATTCCTGAAGGAATTGAGCACCATAAACATGGTAGGCTCCAAGGAGACTTGGATCCTAAGGAATTTGCAGGCTGATGGTTAAAACCAGCACCTCCTGTTGTACCTGCAAATCTTGGAGGTGAACTGAAATATTCTATTTAAAATAAAAAGCCAAGAAAGTGGCCAGACCCTGCCAGGACAGCACCTCCCAGAGGATTCCCAGCCCATACAAACGAGCTGGGAATGTGCAAAGGACCAGGGGAATACCCCCAAACACCTCGAGCTCCAAACCCACCCCGTGCACTGCATCCAGATTTTTGTGTCACGTGTCCCCTCCAGCACTCCCCAGCTCTGCTCAGGAGGGACCTCCTGGAATCACTCAGGTTGGAAAAGCCCTCCAAGACCACCAAGCCCAGCCTTTGACCAAATCCTGCAATGAAATCAGGTCATGAAATGTCAGATCCACTTCTGTGACCGCTCCAGGGCTGCCCTGCCAGGGCTGAACCAATCCTTCAGGGAGGAAACTCCAGCCAAAGTCCACCCTGAACCTCCCCTGCCTCTCACTAAGGCTGGAAGAGATCTCCAAAAATCACTGAGCCAACCACTCCTGAACCACTGCAGTCTGATGCTCTAAGACAAGCCCAAAGTGGTGCTGCTTTACATTAAAATGCTGATTTTTACCTCAAATTTCAAGGAGGTGACCTCAGCCAGCCCAGAGCCAGCTGAGCTCGTGGGTGAATTGAGCTTTTATAACTTCTGAAAGGAGAAGCAGCCAAAACCCCTCTGTCAACTGAAGGTTCTGCCTCTGTGATGCTCCCAGGATTAGGATTTTCCTATTCCAGCACTCCTCATATTTGTCTTATTTCCCTCTCTTTCAGAAATGCATCCAGACAGTCTCACTGATGTCACCAGAACCACCTGCATCCTCTGCTGCCTGCTGGGGGAAGAAGGACGTGGCAGAGAACACTGCAATACTTGTGGCTGAAAGGGATTAAGAGAAAATACAAATTGAGTAAATAAATTGGTAATTTAGAGTGAAGATGCAAAATGAGGGACTGATCTCCACAAGCAGCACCTTGATGTTGCTGAAAAGAAAAAGCTTCACATGTTGGCTTTTCCTCTGCTTTCAGTTTGGGCTGAAAGCTGCAATTTCAACAGACAAAATTATTGTGTCTTGCAAAGAAGGGCCACAAAGGGGTGATCCCAGAAGGTGGGACTGGAACTGTTCCAACAGCCAAACACATCCATGGGCTCAGCACAAAGCTCAGGACTCCCACACAAAGGCAGCACAGGACAAGCCACTGCCTGACTTCCTGTCCAAGCAAGATGTGCAAAGTCACATCAACATTTCTTGGTAATTTTCAGGCCTTTCAAACAGGTCAGGATGTTCCAGTAACATAAATAAATAATAAATAAAAATATAGATATTACAAAAATCCCCTTCCTCTGGTCCTCATGGCTGCACTCAACCAGGTCAGCATTTGGGGGAGTAACTTTTACACCAGCACCAAAAGCAGAGAATGGAAGAACCTGGAAGAATCAAGTGAAGAAATTTAAAAACTTTAGTTTGAAATAATAATGATTAATTATTAATAATAATAAATTATTATTCTTAAACAGTAATAACAAACAATAATTTTGAAAACTTTGTACCTCCATACAAGAGGATAAAACAGTTTAGTTGTCTCTAGATGTATTTTTTTTGCCCAGCAGCAGAAATCCAGCACAGCCAAAGCTGGAGTGTTCAAACTGCAGGTGAAATGGGGGAAATCATTTCAGCCACAGGGTAAAACTTGCAAACTCTGCTTCATGTCTGGGGTTCAAGGGGAGCTCTTCCCTGTAAATCTGTAATGACAGAAGCTGCACAAACCAATGGCAGGAGCAGCAGAAAAATGTCCACTCTTTGTACCTACAACACAGCCTAGCACGTGGTACTTGGTCTACTACAAAAGGACCAAAAATAATTTTTTGATTAATAAACTGGTCTTTTAAAAGACTTTTTCCCATTCTGCATCTGGCATTTGTCACCAGGTAATGGGGAAGGCTGAAACCAGCCCATCCTGAAGATCTCCTGCACTTGCAGGATGCCACAGACCTGACTGGGGAGTGACAAAAAGCCAAGTGCTGAGAAATATTTGAGAAGCTGTAATAGCCCAGCACCAGATAAACATTTTTTTTTAAATTAAAAGGCAGCCCCCAGAGTCAGTGCCAGGGGAATTTGCTATCTCTTGGACGTGGAATTGATCTGAATGCAATTCCTTTATTCTTTTCAGCTCTGTTTGACTTTGAACTAAACATCAATTAATGCACAAACAAGATCTGTTAACTCCAATACTGATTTTTCCATAAAAGATGTGAAGCAAATTCACTGGCCTCCACTGAATGGCTTCGAGCAATCTCAGCCATCGCTCAGGCAAGCTCAACTTCATTTTCCAGTGGCCACTTAAACCCTTAATTCTCACCACAAAACTCCCTCAGCCTCAGGTTTAAACCCCTGAAATGAGCAAACAAGACATCACATAATGTATGCTCCAAAGCTGGGACCTTCCAGAGCTTCAGCTGCACAGCAGCCATTGAGCCATGGCCAATGGAAGCTCATTTGAATAATCAATATGACAACCTTATTTTTCTAATGCAAACAGGATTGCTCCAGTAAGGTGTCTCACTGCCACATCACAGTCATGGCCTCTTTTAACCCCTAATTAGATTTAGGCGATTATCCCTGCTCTTCCTTACAAGTGTACAGCCCGGATAAGGGATGACAAAAGCTATCTGCCACTTCCTCAGCCTCTGCAGGCTGCAGGTTATGCAGGGAGATACAGGGGAAGATCAGCAAACAATTGTTATTCATATCATCTCCAGTTTGGAGATAGTCACACTTTGCCATCCGTGCTGAGGGAAAATAGCCCAGAGCATGAGGTAAATGCAAAACCCCTAAGAACATCGGGGTTACACAGATGGAAATTCAAGGTGATGTTGGGGAATTATGTTTAATTCAAATTGGTTATCACAAAGAGAACTATGGAGCCCTGGTTTTGTGCCTCACGCAGGAAACCCTGTCTTTTCAATTTCTGTGCATTGTCTGCTGGTGTGTAACATTTTACATGGCTGGTTCTATCAAAATTAAAGGGGAAAAAAAAAAAAGAAATCAAACTTAGAAGCAGCAATCCCAAAAGAATTACATTGCTCAACAAAGTCCGAGCAGACAGAGAAGATCTATTACAGAAATGTAATCACATTTCATTTACAAGAACTCTTATCTCAAGCACTTAAACATAACATTTAAACAGTTTTCCATTTTATTGTGCTCAGTATTGAAGCTAATAAGATAGAAAAGTATAATCACGTTAGCAACATTTCTATTGCATTACATAAACACAGCACGAGATTAAAGGCAGAGCAGGGAAGGCAGTGCCTGCAGAACTGAGCCCTGGCTTCCTGCTGGCACACAGGAGCAGCACTGGGACCACGTGTGACAAGTGCCACGCTGAAATTGGATCCTGGGCTCCCAAAATGGCCCTTCCCAGACTGCCTGAAAAAGGGATTGCAGCACATTCTCCACATGGGAAGGAGCTTTGGAGAGACGTCCTGGCTCTTCCTGGAAGGATCATTTATCCAAGACAAGTCAAATTGTCAGCATTGCTACAAAAACCACTTGGACAGAGCTTTGAAAAGCACTGCAGGGGAGTGTATTTTAAAAGCTGTGGCAGTGTGATTTCAAGGTTTACCCCAGAGCCTGGGTCCCTCCCCTGAAGATTCCCTCTCAGGTGTGTCAACCATCCCTCCTTTCCCCACCCTGCAAGGGCCAGCCAAGCTAAGGCACGTCCTGTCCAGCTCTATGGGTAAATATTCCAGTCAAAAACACTGCATGGGTTGTGATGAAGCCCTTCCCAGCAATGCCCAAAGCAGCTCCAATGCAACCCCTGCACTGGGGCTTCACTTCCACGGGGGAATCTCTGCAGCTCTCCCAGATTGCTGCTCCATGCCCAGCCGAGGGAGGGACCACAGGGCTCACCTGGTGCCACCCCTGCTCCAGCAGGGCCACCCCAGGGCACAGCACTGGAATTGTCCCTGGGAGGCTCCACAGCCCCTCTGGTCCTGGGGGAATTCCCTGGGATCAGCCCCTGCCCCTTCCCCTGCTGCCACCCCCGGGCCCTGCTCCAAAACTGGCTCCAAAACTTGCAGGACAGAGAAGGAAGAGAAGCAACCAACCTGGAGAGGAGAAGGCTCTGGGAGAGCTCAGAGCCCCTGGCAGGACCTGAAGGGGCTCCAGGAGAGCTGCAGAGGGACTGGGGACAAGGATGGAGGGACAGGACCCAGGGAATGGCTCCCACTGCTGAGGGCAGGGATGGAGGGGAGAGTGGGAATTGGGAATTTCTGGCTGGGCTGGGATTGCCAGAGCAGCTGTGGCTGCCCCTGGATCCCTGGCAGTGCCCAAGGCCAGGTTGGACATTGGAGCAAATAAATTTTTTAAAGCCTAGGAAACTTTGTCAGGAAAAAAATTCCTCTCCCATAACAATGTGAGGAGCACAACCTAAAAATAAGGCAAGACTCAGAATAAATTACAGTGCAGAGCAGAATTTTCAAAAATTATATCTAAAACCTACAGCATATAAAATTTTGAGCCTGTAACATAAAGACCTAATTATCTACTATCTATTGACTGAGTTATTGTAGCCTGAATGTTTAAAAAGGGAAAAAAGCAGCAGAACTATTAAAATTATCTTTGAAGCTCATGGAAAGAGTTTCCAACAAGCTCTGGGCCCTAAAGCTTGCTTTGTTTTTTAAAATAAATTAATTGATGGACTTTAATCTTTTGTCCTCCTCAATAAAAAGCACATTGTGACCCTTTAAATCAGATTTAGTGGCTCTCACTCCTTATAAACCTCTTCCTTCTCTTCCCTCTTCATGCTCCTGACTCACAGGGGACCTGTAAATGAACTCCCAGCAGAAACCCCCACTGCAACATCACCCAAAACTTCACCCAGGTTTTTTTTTAACACTCTTGAATGTGGCCAGGAAATAAAGGCAGAGCAAAGGAGGAAATAGAAAGGAAAAGGGAGATGGCAGAGGCAGGCACATGAAGCCTTCTCAGCCCTGGCCCTGCATTCCCCAATCCTGTGCTGAACACCCTCCCAGAAATCCATTATCTGGATTTCCCTAATGTTTCTCAGAGCACAGGCAATGCCCACCTGACAGCCATCAATGACAGAGCCCCTTTTCCCTCTCGGACACAGCATGAGCCCATTAAGCAGCCTCAGACCTTCCTGATCAATTCCTTAATCCATCTGGAGAGAATGGACTGATCCTGCTGCTCCAGCTTCAGCCCAGGAAAAATCATTCCCAACATAATTCACCATTACATGGGCCTTGTATTACAAGAACTTCAGCTGCTGGAGCAGCTGAGGAGTGGGGCAGGATCCAGGAGAATCCAAGATGTTCCCTCTGGGTCTCCCCATTCCTCCCCTGGAAGGCACCCAAAGCATTTCCCAGCCCTGTTTGCATGGATATTTGAAGGTTTTGGTTTTTACACTGCAAATAATGTAAAAATTGATGGCTGGAGTGGAAGCCATTCCCAGAGCTTTCCCCCAGAAAAAGTGCAATGCATCAGGCTGCCATAACCTAAAAATAAATCTAAAAAAGGGACTAAACCCAACACAATGCTGAATTTTTGTCACAGGGACCACTCTGCTCCAGGGGCTGCTGGGGAACATCCTCCCATCCTGCTGGGGAACGGAAGGAGCTTCATCCCAAGAAGGGATCAGGGGATTCTCAAGGAACAGAGAAGGACATGGAGGTCAGGAGCAGCCTCTGCATCTGCAAATCTCCTATGGGAACCACAAGTTCCCAGAATGGAAAATCTGGGTTGGCCAGTGTCTTCTCCATGGGAAGATCCAGGAGCTTTCCCTCTTCAGTGGAAAATCACTCCAGTGAAAGGGTGTGGAAGCAGGAAAATGGAAGCACAGGTTCTGTAGGGTCTCACTCCTGAGTAGGAACAACCTGCCCTGCACAGAACCACGAGGTGCCAAGGATGAAAGCAGAGCCTGGAAGTAAATCATGGAATCACAGAGATTTGGGCTGGAAGGGACCTTAAATCCCACCCAGTGCCACCCCTGCCATGGCAGGGACACCTCCCACTGTCCCAGGTGCTCCAGCCCCAGTGTCCAGCCTAGCCTTGGGCACTGCCAGGGATCCAGGGGCAGCCCCAGCTGCTCTGGGCACCTGTGCCAGGGCCTGCCCACCCTGCCAGCCAGGAATTCCTTCCCAACATCCAATCCACATCCCTCTTCTCTTAATTTAAAACTATTCCCTCGTGTCCTGTCACTGATCAACAATATAAACAATGTCATTTAAGTTTGTCACATTATTTTATAATGCCAAACAACAGAAAGGTCCAGAATCAGACCAGGATTAGAAATGCTTCCTCCAAACAAAGATTCTCCTTCCCTTCCTAATCAAAGCCACGGATGGTTTATAATCCCACAGCAGGTAAGCTCATTCCAGAAAAAGCATTCCCAATCCAAAATACAAGGTACAACAGCAAGTTTAATATTTTAATGTGAATTTCAATTTCCCTTTACCACAGCATTATCTTTCAGATGGGCTGTGTGTGACCTGCCCCTGCTGTGCCTGCTCTGAGGAGCAGTTTGCTGGTTTGGGGCTGGGTTTTCCCTAAATCCTTGCTGGGGACTGGTGGCTTTAGTGGCAGGATGCAGGAGCAGGGTGCAGGGTGAGGTGATTACTGTATCTCTGCTGCTCAGTATCTGCAGGGTGTCTCAGTGCCACTCCAACTCCTTAAACCCAGTAAAGAGATTACAGCTCACACTAACTGGATTTGCACAGCTCTGCATCATTCAGTTTGGATTCCTCCTGCCCAGATTAAGGGAGGCCATTAAAACAATAGTCAGCTGCTCTCCCAGCACAAGGTGTCCCAGGGAAAAAAAAAACCCCAAAACTCCATGTTTACATTCAGAACATGTGTGTGTTTGGACATGTGGGCAAACAAAACCCTCCTGCAGCAGGAACACTCCACATTGAAGGGCTGATTCCAGCCCAGCCCAGGATAATGCCAATGATATAGTTCTAAAAGGACAATCAGGGTGGCTGGCAGTTTGAAGGAGAGGATAGTTTGGAAAATTTTAAACAGCTTAAAAGAATGTGTGTCTTTGAAGATACTGCCTTCAAATGCATTCCAAAACCTATTTCTGGAAATAGGGAGAAATATAATTCCCTCAGCATAGTCCATGAATTTAGCAGGGAAGCACATTTGACAGCCATCACTAACTGACAGTCTGAACTGCAGAATTTGAACACAAAACTTAGATTTTTTTGTACTTGGCACAAAAGGTACTTAGTGAATGAAAATGAAATGGTTACTCTGAACTAAAATCTATTTATTTTCCAGAGCCAGTGGTTCCCCAGCACCTCCTGCACGGTTTTGCTCCACAGCTTACACACGTGTCCCATCCACGCTGGCTTTTCCAGCTGTCTGGGAGTGAAAGGAAAAGAAATCACCCCATATGCTGCTGCCCATTAAATAAATGGCCAGTCTTTTGAGTCCTAAAAGGGGATTTTTAGCAAACAAAAAGAAAAACAAGGCCAACACAGCTTAGACAACAATAGCAACAAATCTCGGTCAAAGGCAAGTGACCCTCGAGCTGCTCTGGGCATATGGAGGTCTCAGACCTTTTCAGAAAAAACCCTTCCTCTGCCTCCCATTAGCCTTTGGCTGACTTACTGGGAGGAAACTGTCCTGGTTTGGCCTCTCAGCTGCTTCCTTCTGCCTCCCAGCAGCAGCAGCAGCTCTGCCAGCAGGGCTCAGACTCCTCAGCCACCACCCCAAACACACCCAGGGGCTCCCTGGGTGCTCCCAGGATCCATCCCCTGAGCACTGCAGGAGCTCCAAGCTGCTCAGCTCCTTCTCCAGCAGCAAGCACAGATCCTGACAGGGCAGGGATTCAATCTCTCTGCACTGAGGTCACCCAGAGACCCACTTCTAGTAACTTCTTCATTGCCTGCTCCAGTCACCTCACGCTTGGGATCTGCCTGCAGGCTGGAGGTAGAGAGGAAGGCTAAAGGAGTAAGAATAAATTAATTAATTAATCAATAGAAGAGGCATTTTGGTTTTACTGTGGATAAGTGACTCCCTTGCCATGGCAGCACATCCTAAAGATCCTGGAAAATCCACTTTGAGTCCAAGCAAGTGCCTGGCAGTCACTGGAGTATCCCAGGTTGGACAAAGGAGCTGGAGTTGTCATTCCATTTTAGAAGCTGTTCTTCAAGAAGCTTCAACCAAAACAAATCACTGGAACCAAGAAGTCCTACCAAGCACCTTAAAACTTTACTGCAAGCACTTCTCTAAGTCCTCGTAATTTAGCTGACACTGAAAATAAACCTGCTTGGATTAAAGAAAGATTTTTCCCCTCTGCCAAAAGATATTTCTCCTATAAACATCCAAACTACTTTCCACCACAGGATGGAGTAGTTTGGTTTCAGCATCCAAAATGCAGTTGCTAATTTTAAACAGATTTTAAAGAAGTTCTCCAGTTTTCTAGGAATGCACGTGTTTAGCATGGATTTTTGGCCACATTCTACAATTCCCACCAGCCCATTTCTGCTGCCCATTTCCATTTTCCTGGAAGCACCTCCTCTAGGACGTTTATAACTCAACAAGAAGAATTTGATCAAGATTGAATCGTGGCCTGCAAGGTTCCAGCCCAGCAGCAATCCTTACTTATTCTATTTGGGTTTAAAACTTCCAAAACAAATGCATTTTCCTTCTGGACTCCTGAGCTACAAACTAAACACAATGTATTTTATATTTTCCTCATAAGGCTCTTTGAAATAAACTCCAAAGAGAATTGAAACAACCAGCAAGAACTCCTGAATGTGAGACCAGAGCAGTGCAAATTAAACAAGCATTGTGGCACCCTGAGCATCAACTGGTGTTTGCACCTTTCTGCTCCTTGAGAAATGGATTTTGGCAGGTCAAATTTTGAGGAAAAGGTCTTGGAGAGACAGAATCAGCCTTCCCAACCTTTCAGCTCCTGGTGCAACACAGGCTTCAAGCGTGCCAGAGGAATCCTCCCTCCCAATCAAACATTCCCCCTCTGCTGCTGGTGAAAGGCATCAAGATCTCTCTTCACAGCCCTCGTCTTGCCCAATAAATTTTGCATGAAAACATGTCAGCCCAGCCCAGAATTCCTGCTGGCAGGCTGGGAGGGTGATGAATGTTTAATGCCAACAACACCCCCAGCCTGTGTCAGAGCACAGCTCCTGCACGGCCCCTTTGATCCCAGCACAGCTTCCCAGCAGTTCTGGGGTGCTCTGCCCCACACAACTCCATCACCTATATGCAAATCAGGGCCAATTACCATAAATGATTTCCTACTGCACTGGCTGGGAAGAAGGAAGGGAAAAAGAACCGTGTGCCAAGTTGCAGGAGAGTCTGACTCAGGAAAGTCCAGTATTGCCACTTCACTGCTGAGGCTTTCTCCAAAGAGCACAGATCTCACCAAGAGCCATCAGTCACCCACGTGCCATCCGTGGGGCACTGGGCATGGACCCACTCCAAGGGATTTGGGGAAATGCCCCTGGAAAATGGCCCCTGCACAGGGTGACCTCAGGGAAACCTCAGAGCCCTGAAGTGGGCAACTGAAAGGAAAAATGGAGACTGGGTTTGAACAAGCAGCTCCTCAGCTCTGAAATACTGCCAGCACACAGGGAATGGCTCCCACTGCCAGGGGAAGGGCTGGATGGGAGTCTGGGAAGGAACTGTTCCCTGGGAGGGTGGGCAGGCCCTGGCACAGGTGCCCAGAGCAGCTGTGGCTGCCCCTGGATCCCTGGCAGGACCCAAGGCCACCTGGAGCATTCTGGTCCATGGAAGGTGTCCCTGCCCATGGCAGGAGCTGGAATGAGATGGGATTTAAGGTCTGTCCAGCCCAGACCATTCCAGGATTCTGGGATCTGTCCAACTATTTAGGAAGCTGTGAAACCATGAATGCCCAAACATACCAATAACCTTATTAAGGATCAGCAATTAAACCAGTGCTCAGGTTTGATTAATGGTTCACCACTTCTTTTCTCTTAACAACTGAGAAGCTGCTCTTCATTTATGCCATTAAAAATGTCAAAATCACTTGGAGAAGTAATCCCAAATTCCACTGGTACACAAGCAACGATGAGACCCATAAATCTAGGAAAAGTTATTTAAAACTAATAAGCTTTTAGTAGCTTGTCCCCCCAATTTAACAAGGAGCAAGGAGCCTTATGAAAAACACATCTCAGAACAACAGAATTTGCATGTTCTGAAGCTGATCGAGACTTGAAACATCAAAATTCAACAGCACACCCAACCAGGTCAATGAAGACATGCATGCAGGTTGTTTTAAAACAAGTGAATTTCAAAAAGCATAAATAAAAGATGAATGTGATGCTTTGATTAGTACAAAAAATAGTGGGAAAACATTGTAGGGCTGTAAAACCCCTCACTTCTGCAGACTTGGACAGCTGAAGGCTTCCTGCATGTAGATGTTGCTGGTCTAAACGTGGGATTTGGGGCTGGAGGGAACTCCCTGGAGCTCCCAGCCCACACTCCCAGCAGCTGCTGCAGGATTTCCCTCTGTAATGGCTGGACAAGGGGAACATCCCTTAAAACATTGCAGGGTGTAAGAGGAGAAGAGCTGAGCTGTTTCACAGCCCAGCTCATGAGCAGCTGGCACTTCTCCAGCACTGCAGAAATTCAGTGCTCAGCGTTAGGGAATCATCACTGAAATGGGGAATGCCAAAGGACAATGCCCAGAACACTCTTCTTAAAAATAATTTTCGTTTTTTACTTTTGAAATTTCTCTTGAGACGTTTACTGAGACAAGATCTCCCTTGAAAGAATCTAAAGCTGCCCCAAAAAAACCCCAAGCACAGACCTTTCCCCCTCACATCTACAAACACAGCCAAGCCAAGGACAGAAAATCATCATTAGGGTTCACAGGAGCCACAAACAAATTTGCTGCTTAATTAGTGGGAAAAAAAGCATTTTGCTTCTGTGCTTTAGAGGAGCAGTAAAGCCCCAAATATACAGCATCTCTCAGATAAGCTGCAGTGCTGCCAAGCTGAAATACCTCCTTTTATGCAAAGTTAAACTATAAAGTCAAGCAGCACCTGAGAATTTATGTCCCTTCTTCCCACAATCTGGCTTCAGGCTGATCCTCATTACAGCTCCAAAGCAGCTATTTTGAATAAATACATTGCAAACAGCCATGAATTTAAACTGGGAACCAGACCTGGTCCTTGAGGTGCCTTTGAGGAAGGATCTGCTCAAATACTGAGGCCACAGGATTGTTTCCACTACAGATCCCCTGATGCTGGAGGTTCTGGAAGGGCTCTGTAGAACAATGAGACTTTCCAGACTCTGGGTCTAGAAATTAAATCTGCTTGGAGAATCCAAACCGGATCCAACTTCACCAGGAATTTTCCTGCTGCTGCAGGGAACAAAGGGAGAATTCCAGAAGCCAACAGAAGGCCACATGTGGGTGGAAGATGCTGCCCTAGAAATTCCCCAGGAGCATTTTTCAGTGGAAATCCACCCAAGGGAAGGACATGAAGTGACAACTCAGCAGTTTTTTTTTGGAGGGGATCAGACAAAGAAGGAAAAGACCAACAGCCCAGGAAAGGCTGCACAGGAGCCTGATGTTTAAAGCAGAAGGAATTACATAAATTACATAAAATGCAAAAAATCACATTGCCTTTCCTACAGTCTGTCATCAACAACCCAAGTTTTTCCAAGCAGAAACTGCACTGACAGCAGGCTCTAAGGGTTCCCATTGTTCACCCAGAGCAAGGCTTGTGCTGGAACTGCATTTCTGAGCCTCAACCAAAGCCCAGCAGGAACTTCTGCCACTGGGAGGAGGTGTAGGTGTGTGTGAACAGTGAAACCCATCCTCTCCTAGGAAGAAGCCCTCATGCTTTCCAATATTCCTCATTTCCCCCCTAAATCATGGCTATTACAGATGGGAATGATGTTTATATTAACAAACTGCAGAAAGCTCTTTAACCCACCTGAAACCAAGAGGGGAGGGCAAGGGTGGAAAATTAAACCATGACTGTGTGAAACATTGCAGAACTGTAAAACCCTACCAACCACCCTCCAAATAACCTGAATAAATCTCCTTTCAAATATTCTGAACTTACATTACCTTAGTTTATACAAAATACAATTTAAAGTAAAGGACAATCATCACAAGAGTCAAAGGACAGGGCGCTGCTGCCCGGCTTTGCTCCAGCTCCATCATCTGCTGTTCACTCACCCAGCCTTGGCGCCGTGCATCTCCTTCTCCTTCCCTTTGCCCTTGTCCTTGGCTTTGTCCCTGTCCTTGTCCCTGGCCCTGCGGCGCTCCCGGGACCCGCTGGGGGTTCTCCTGTGGCCGGACCTCTCGCTGCTGCGGCTGTAGGAGCGCTGCCGCGACCTGCACGCACAGACAGACACACTGACACAGCTGAGGCACTCGGGGCACAGCCAGGGCAAGCCCTGCTCCTGTGAGAGCTGGACAGCCCTGGCCTGCAGATGAAAGAGTTAGTTTGAAGTAACACAGGGACCTGCTGGGGGCTCT
Source organism: Haemorhous mexicanus (assembly GCF_027477595.1). Taxonomy (NCBI): domain Eukaryota; kingdom Metazoa; phylum Chordata; class Aves; order Passeriformes; family Fringillidae; genus Haemorhous; species Haemorhous mexicanus. Next base: position 25,250,121 of record NC_082350.1, read on the forward strand.
TCTGTGGCCAAACCTCTCACTGCTGCGCCCGCCACCTGCACAACCAGAGACATCAGGTGGAGAAGAATTTCTGGCACAGCAAGGGCAAGCCCTGCTCCTACAAGAGCTGGACAGCCCTGGCCTGCAGATGGTGACTCTGATGCCCAGAGAGGGCACCTGGAACAGAGGCTGGGCAGAGTTAAAGGAATCAAGCAGGGATTTATTGAAATACCTCAAAGGATCCACTTTGGGCAGTGCAAGAGCCTGGGCAGGGATACCCCCAAGATGGGCTCTGAGTCAGGAGTTCTCACCCTTTCAGAAGGTTTGGTCCCTTCCCACGCTGGGTTCACTGTCCAGTTCCAGCCCCAGGCTCTGCAGTCCCACCCTCCCAGCTGCTCTCCTCCATGCCTGCTGTTTGCACTCTCTGGGCTGGAGCTGCAGCGCTGTCCTTGGCTCTGGGGCTGGGCAGGGATTGTTCTGTGTGCCTGGGCTGTGAGGAGAGCTGCTGGCTCTGGTGAGGGGTGCAGTGTCACCCCGGGGCTGGGCAGGGATTGTTCTGTGTGCCTGGGCTGTGAGGAGAGCTGCTGGCTCTGGTGAGGGCTGCAGGGTCACCCTGGGGCTGGGCAGGGATTGTTCTGTGTGCCTGGGCTGTGAGGAGAGCTGCTGGCTCTGGTGAGGGCTGCAGGGTCACCCTGGGGCTGGGCAGGGATTGTTCTGTGTGCCTGGGCTGTGAGGAGAGCTGCTGGCTCTGGTGAGGGGTGCAGGGTCACCCTGGGGCTGGGCAGGGATTGTTCTGTGTGCCTGGGCTGTCAGGAGAGCTGCTGGCTCTGGTGAGGGGTGCAGGGTCACACACTGTCAGAGTGCAGTGCAGAATCTGGGAAATATAAACACTAAACTTAAGGCATCAGGTAGACTGACAGGAAAAAATGACCCCAAAGTAACTGGGGAAGAGATTCTGATTAAAACAGGTTAAATCTTTTACAGCATCTATTGTATTATCTAAACCAGCAGAAGGGGAGGCACCAAAACTCTTGTGGGAAGCACCCAAATAGGGAAGGAAGGTTCTCCTTCACCAGAGAAAGGAGAGGCTGCTTCTAGGCAGACAGAAAGGATCCCCAAAGTGTAAAATACCAAATTAGTCTATCAGAATACCACCAATTCCTCTGCCTTCCTCCACAGAGACATCCAGATATTTTTTTCTCCAAAAACCACAGTGAGTGAAGTCAGACATCAGCAGGCCTAGTTTGCTACCAAGGGTTTCAGTTCCACGTTTTAGAAGCTTTTGGCTACTCAGCCCTGAATACAAACACTTTTACAAATGCCTTAAAGGTCTAGAGTGAAAATCTCAGAGATCCTACTGTAACTTCACAGTCACAAAATTTCACCATCAGAACAACCCATCAGCCATTTCTCACCAGCACTGCACCTCAGCCTTGTTATAGTTATATTGTTTCATTTCAACACTTTTAATAAATACATTTAACAATGTAGCACATGTCACAATTTAACACCTTTCAACTGACAATTTAGCAAAAGAAGTGAAAAAGAAAACTTGGCTCCTGCTCTGCAAAGAGATGCAAAAGAACTTAAAACACATAAAGCAGGATTCATCCATTAACAAAAATGGAAAAAAGATCCAGAAGTTCAGGGATGGTTCTTTGTGCGTCCCAAATTATTTCATTATTCCTGAATTTCTTGTAGAAGATTTTCTAAGTCTTATTTAAAAATTTGTCACAGATAAACACTACCTGAGTGGACCAGGGAGATTTGGGAAAAATCAGGTCAAGTTTTCCTCCTCCCCGAGCACCCTGACCTTTGGAATGTGTCCCTCCAGGGCAGGGGATGGAGTGAGATGGGCCTCAAGGTTCTTCCCAACCCAACCACCCCAGGACTCTACAATTCCATGATTCCCATCAAAGTTCTGATGGCACCTCATGGAAAAGCTCCACGAAGTACTGAGGGAAATGGGGAAATTTTAAAAACAGCATTAAGAGTTCCTTTAGCACCTCTTGGAGTGCAAAACTCCCGAGGCCTTTAAAAGCCAAATCACACAGACAAAATCCCTCCTTTTATGAAACAACAACTGCTTAATAAAACTCAACAACAGACTAAGCAAAAGAAAATCCTGCATCCAGATGAGGCTATAAATCACATTTCTGGAGTTTGTCCAGCACAGGGGAGTTCAGGTCCCTGTTGCTGCCAGGAGCAGCTCCAGAGGTCAGGGCTGGGTTCCTGTTTCAGCAGCTGGTACCTTCCAACAGCAGCTCTCCCATCCTGGTCACTCTATTAACACTAATAAATAGATCAAATTACCACTGCAGTGCTGGATGCTTAACTGGAGAGCATTTGCTGGCTCAAAATGGATTTTTAGTGTGTCATCACAAATGTCAAAGTGTCCATCCATCCATCCTTACTCCTCAGGCAGAGGAAATTTTGACTTGAGGGAGAATTCTGGATAATAAATCTAATTTTTGTTTGGCACAGAGACACTCTTTTTACCAACATCAAGATGAGGCAGCACAGACTTATAGAGCACTGCCCTAAATCCACTACTCCCAGGTAACCCTGGCTTCTCAGAACTCTGCAGGTAAGTTCAAAACAGAAAATAAATCCCAAACAACAAAACAAACAAAGCCCTGCAGCAACACAAATCACCTTTAATTGATGCAGGGCCTCTCCTCACTTAATGGCACAGTCCTCCACCAGGAACAACAGGACTCTCAACTATTTATTACTCAAGAACTCCAGTTTCTCAGCTCAAATCTGAACTGGAGGTCAGCTCTACCTTTTGCAGGTGCAAACACCAAATTCAGCTCAGGCAGGCTGGATGCTTAGTTCCTGCATTTCTGCTCATTCCCAGCTCTGTGCAGAACTGGTGGCAGGTGACATTTACATACAGGAAACAGCTTTTCAAACTTACAAGAGTTCTTGCATCCAACTTCCCCTTCCCTGGCGGTGTCCAAGGCCAGGACTGGAGCTCCCTGGGGCAGTGCAGGGTGTCCCTGCCATGGCACAGCTTCCCTGTCCCCCAGTGTCCCACCACCCTCACAGGGATGAATTCCTCCCCAGTATCCCATCCAAACCTCCCCTCCAGCAGCTTCAGGCCATTCCCACTCGTCCCAACACCCCATGGCCATGGGGAGAGTCTCTCCCTACTGTTCCTTAATTCCTATTAAAGTATCTTGCAAGATCTACAGGACAGGAAATCAAGATAAAACCTCCTGAAATGGAGCTCCCAAAAGTCATCTGTGTCCCCAGCTCATCACCAAACCACAACAAAAGGACACAGATCTGGCAGAGAAGACAGATTTCCCATTTTATCTGCTGTTGAAAAACAACAAGAATCACAATTAGTCCCATTAAAGCAAGACCCCAAATGTTCAAATTACGGAAGTACCAGAGGAAAAAAAGAAAAACCAACCAGAAAATGAAGCTGTAGAGGAGATTTCCAGCATGGATCCCCTTCCCCCCCACCAACACCCAAAACACCCACCCACCATGCCAAAGGTTAAGTCATTTAGTCAAGTTCAAAGATCTTCAAAGGGTTCTTAGATCCAGATAAGCCCATATGTTCCCAAAATTCTGTGAAAAGCCATTACTTTCCAATCTGCTTTTCATGTCTTCGTTGCAGAACACACAGATGCTTGGCATCACTCGGGATCCCTAAATTCTCACCCCAGACAATCAAGGCTCACCAATAAGGTCCCCATCTCCAGCCCTAAGAAATGGCTTTATTCCATCAGCGCTCGGGCCGCTTGTGAAAACTGAGAGTCTCCATAAAAGCCCATTCAGTTACTGCACAATAAGTGTTAATTTGCTAATTTCTTCACAGGTAATCAATTAAAATGTAAAATATTGGATAAAATTAGTTGCACTAAATTTAACAGCTGCTCCATAAGCATAATTAGTTTCACAAGGGCCATATGCATTCTGAGCAGAGACCGAGTTGAAACAAATAAGCGGATTTTAAAACAAGTTTGAGGAAATCTGCATTTAATTAGCAGGTGGGCACTACAACTGCATAATGTTTTTATACATTTATATTTATGAAGTGACAGAAGATCTAAAGGCTTTTTAAAATGGCGTTTATTGTTTGAATGGGAACTGTTTTGCTGCATGCTAAAGTGATTTAAATCCTTATAGCCCCGCTTTGAAAAAATCATAAATGGTGAAAGAAAACATGTGGAAAACTGTAAAACTAGAAAGAATTTGCGACAAAAAGCAGAGCCACATACCATAACCAAAAGGAAACTACACTTAATTAAATGTACACTACATCTGGAATATCAGCCTAATAAAACGTGCAACTATTAATTCTCATTGTTCTAAAGGAAATGAGGTCAGTGGCGTTTAGTATTTCCCCAATTATATTGCACTAAAGCACTGAACTCTATCTTAGAGGTCCAATCTAATCTCTTCAAAAGGTTACAACTGCAAAAGAGAGACTTTTTTAAATGGAAAGAGGAACTGGAGCCCAAAACCAAGACAGGGTTTGTTTTCTTCTCTTTCAGCTCGCCCAGGAAACATCAATTTTTGCACCAATAATCTTGGCAAAGAGCACCCCCCACTCCAAAGAAGGGTGCTGAGATGTCAACTTCTCCCCTGGAATTCTTCTCAGCATCTCTCACCTGACACAAGCCTTATTAGATTATTTTTAGCTCAATGGCCACAAACAAAAGCCAACAAATCCAGGGCTCTTTAATACTCCAGCCATAAATCCAAGGGCTGGGCCAGAACAATGGAACAACTGCACTGCATCCAGCCTGGCTGCTCAGACTGCTAATAAAGCCAGAGTGCAAACACACAGGTAATTGCAGCAAAATGCCATGTTCTCTTTCAAAGCATATTAAGAGAAAGGTCCTTGTTTAACTCAACTTCACCACCAGGAAAAAAAAAAAAATCATGGTACGAGTTGTTGGAAAGGTAAAATAATCTCAGGTATCAATTGCAGCCATTCAGATGCAGAAATTATTAAAGATGTATATTTAATCCAAATGTAGCTGCCTCTAGAAAACATTGCAGGTTGTTATTAGAGTGCAATTTTAAAAAGCATGTCTTTGAGGAAGTTAAATACAGCTAATACATATGATAAGAGTAATTTTTAACAATTTACTGTTCAATGTAAGGCAAGTGATAACAAAAGTAGGCAGCAGCAGAGTCAGAGTTCCAACCTGAAATGAGACTGATGCAAAGAGGGAAAAGTTGTTCCAAACCAGCAGTTTGGACAGTTAGAAAATGATAAAATATATTTCAGAATAAGGGAATATATAAGATTTAAAAAAGTAGCATCCACAGTGCCAGAGAAAAGCAGGATGAAATAAAAACAAGAACTGGGACAGCCACAAGCTTTTTTGGAGATGACGTAAAATGTCTTTCCTCCAGGACTGCAACACTGAACTTTCATTGAGCCCATTTCTTCCTGGTTCCTTTTTCCTCAGCCTGTGCAGTGACAGCTCTGGGATTTGGCTGGGAGAGGAAAAATTCCCTTGCTGGTGTCTTTGTGTGGCAAATTATGCCAAATGCAGAGCTGAGGAAATGCACTCCCCAAACACCAGCACCCACTCAGCCCAGCACCTCTGCACTTTTAAATCATGGTAACCACATGATCAAACACTTGAGGAGGTAAAATTCCCACAACTGTAATTGTGAAAAGATGGAGTTACTGGGAAGGCAGCAGGGAGAGGACAGGGATGCAGCTGGAGAGAAGAACCCAGGGATGGGACACTGCTGGAATTCTCAAGCAGCTGGTTTGACACAGGTTGAGTTCTCCAGACTCCTGGAGAACCTCCTGCTCTGGATTCCAAGGGGGATGAAGGTGCCTCCTCTGCCACAAAGCCTTGCTTGTCCTAAGGAGTCCTTGGGAAGGACATCCAGCATGGCCTGGACACCAGTGAGGTGCTGGAAAACCCACGGGAGATCAGCTGGGAGGAGGAGAACAACCCCAAACACATCCAGCTCCCTCAACGAGCCTCAGGGCCACAGGGCTGTGCCCAGAACCTGCACAGCCCCTGGGATCCAGGCACAGCTCCCTGAGCATCCCCTGGGATCCAGGCACAGCTCCCTGAGCATCCCCTGGGATCCAGGCACAGCTCCCTGAGCATCCCCTGGGATCCAGGCACAGCTCCCTGAGCATCCCCTGGGATCCAGGCACAGCTCCCTGAGCATCCCCTGGGATCCAGGCACAGCTCCCTCCCTGAGGAAAGGGCCATGGGAGAGAAGCCCACCAGGTCCTGGCAGCTGCAGGAGCACCTCAATGAACCCCTCAAAGCCAAACTAAAACCAAAAATAGACTTTACTGGGTGTTATCTGAGAGAGATCACAGATTGAACTGCTGCTACCCAAGCAGGGAGACAAACCATTTATTTCCTTTGCCAATCTGCTTAAAGACTCCTTCCTAAAATTCAACCTCAAATTAAGATCATCAGATAAGAACCCATCTGGTTTCACCTGGCATGAACTTCCCTCACCTCTGCTCAGTGTGTGTCCCAAAGCAGGACTTTTTTCTAACCCTATATTCCTGTAGCCATGCCATGACTGAGCACTAAAATCTGGAATTGAATTCTAATAATCTTTAGGGAATAAAATAATAAGGAAACCAAAGTTAATACAGAAACTGGCACATTGTCCAATTAAACAAACAGCCAGAAGTCCCTCACATTCCCTGTCCTCTCTCATTCAAAGCAGTCTTGGAATTCAATGGCAAAAACCTCACATACACCTTAAAAAAAAAAAAAAAGGGTGCAATACCCAGCTGCAGGTACATTAGATAAAAATTCCCATATAAAACCAAAGTTGATGTTGATAAGGGAAGTAAATATCATTCCAATAATCTGAAAACAAAACAAAAAAAATGCTCAATAGAGTTGAGAATACCCAACTTGTTTTTAATACAAAAAATACAAAGTACAGAAAGTTTAAAGCACGAGGTGAGGAAAAACACAACAGTTGCTCATTTGCCACACAGACACCAGCAAGGAAATTCCTTCCTCTCCCAAGCAAACCCCAGAGCTGCCCCTGCTTAGGCTGAGGAAAAGCAACCAGGAAAAAAATGGGCTGAATGAAAGTTTAAATGCTGCAATCCTGGAGGAAAGACATTTTTTATTTTCTCCAAAAAAAATGGGGAAACTTGAATTGCACAGAACAAACAAGCCCCATGTTCTATCAGCAAGCAGATCCATCAGCCCCTGTAATTAACTCCTACAAGCACGTGGAGCCATTCCCTTCTCCAAGCAGCTGGAATCTATTTGAAAAAACAAAGGTGCAGCTTCCTGCAGGACCCTGGACAAACAGCCCAGATGATCCCTCTCTGCCTGGGCAGGCATTAGTGCCTCTGCATCTGCCCTGGATGGATCCCAGAGCATGGAAAAGGCTCCAATCCATTCTCCAGATGGAATCACCAGCCAGGCAATTATTTGTTGTAAATTTGACAACACCTCTGATATTATGGTAAAATGTTAAGGGACAGACAGGAGAGATTTTCAGGTTGAGATTTTCCACTTCCCCCGTGCCTCAGCTCAGATTAATTACAGGTAAACACTGCTCCTCTGTCTGGCTGGGACAAACCCAAAGTTCAGGTTTTGGGATCATAAAACCTCCAAGACTGAGGCCCCAGTGATGGGCTGAGCTTAAAGACTCTGTAATATCTGTGTGTCCTTACATCCCCAAAGTGATATTAGACAGCTGAAGGGAATTACCTAAACAGAAACTGGAAATCAGCTTACACACCAGGACACCACCTGCTCTCAGAAACTACAAAATAACCCCAAAAAATCCCAATTTAGGTGATGCAGCACCAGCACTGGCAACTGAGATCTCAAAGTGCCACCAGCACGGAGCCAAAATTGAAACAACAGGGAAAAAAAACCTGAATATTCCTCATTCTTCAACACTGCAACACTTTAAAAAGGCAAAGAAAAAATCTGCTTAAAGACAGGATTAAAGCATTTCCTAGAAATAAATACCTGATTTAGAAGACTGGGAATATTGAGACTGACTGATTCATAAAGACCACAAGCAACACAAATAATCACACCTGGATGAAAAGCTGTGTCTCTGCCTTTTCCTGAGTAAAACAAATGAACCCATTCTCTGTGCTCACAGCTTTTAAAAAAGGCAATTTTTTTTCTTTAATTCAGTGATAACCAGACAGGTTGAGGCTTAAATTTTATGAGATGTAAAAAAATTGAAGGTATTCCACCTGTACTTTTCACCACCACATGTTTAGGAAGAATACAGAAACATTTTTAGAATACCTCATTTTCCCAAAATAAAAACAAAATAAACTTAACATTTTAAATTAAAATTGCTATACCTGAACTCCAAAAATTAAGTCATGAAAAGGCTTTAGAAACACACAAGAGGAACAAAAATATTTCACACACCCACTCAAAACCTTGTGGAGGGACAACATAACAAATAGTTTGGATATTTATTGTCCATTTTCCAGTGCACACTCTATAACCACAGGGATATTTTCCTCTTTTCCATGCAAGCTGGATGCATCTCCCTTCAAATATTTTGCATGTAGCAAACACAGCAGACAGAGGAAGGCAGGGGCTGTTTTCAATATTCCTGGATGAAAAGTGCACAGCTCCATTCCTGCAGACTGCTGAGGAGCAGGAGCTGCCACCTTTCTCAGCCCCAAAATCTCCTTTGCTGGGAGTTATCCCCTCTAACCTGTCCTGTCCCTCCCAAAGCCCAATTCTCATGGCTCATTAAAAACTCCAGGGAAGAAACTCCCAATATTTCATTTACTCTTCTAAAAATTGGTGTTTTCCTCATGGAATAGTTACATAAAATATTGTCAAATAAATCACATCAGAAAGAGAGAAACAACAAAATCTGGATTGTTTTTAAAAAATACATAAAGCAACAGAAGTACTTAATTATTGTATTTCAGAATGAGTTCTGACTGTTCTGGTCAGCTGATGATGCTGAGCACAAACTGGTTGGTGTCAGTGCTGATTTAAATGGGGAATAAAGGTGAATTATGATGTGATTGCTACATAGCTAGGTTTTGTTAAAAAAAGGGTCTCATGGAACTTCCTTCCAAGCTCTGCTTTTTGTTTCAAACACACAAGAAGCTCACAAAGCCTCAGCAAACCCAGGAAAGAGAGACAGGCTCCTGACTCTGCAGCTCTCATGGACCACACTCACCTGCATTTCCAGACCTCAAGGCAAGAATTAAAATGAAAAATGAATTATTTCCATATTACCCAAACCAGGCAGCTGAGGAATTCCAAAAATAAATTCCAAAAATAAACCAGAACCTGTGGTGTCACTCAAAACCTTCCACAATTCTGTCCCCACAGCTCTGGGAAGGTTCACACCACCAAGGTGGTAATTCACACCATTAACACCATCCTGGGGATGCTGGAGAGGAGGGAAGGGGAACACAATGGGATTTTAGAACTGAAATGTGTAACTTTTATTGAGTTACCAATGTACAAACCAAGGGAAAAGTGTCTGACACCCCTCTGGGAGTCACTGGTACCCCCAGGTGTTACTGCTGTGTATTTTGGGGTTTTTACTGACACATTTTTCACATTTCTCCAGCTTCTTCTCCCTCACTTGCTGCTTCCTGCTGCTGACCAAGCTCCAAGTCTCTGGCACTTCTGTTCTGGACCCTCCTGGATGCTGCAGAGGGCAAAGAGCTCCATCCCAGCCAGCCCTTCCCTGTCCCCATCACCTGAGGGGCACTGAGTGACCAGAGGCCATGGGGGTGCCACCCTTCCCTGGGTGAGTGAAACCACCCCAACAACCCTTCAACCCCAGAGCTGGGACAGCACAAACCCCAAGGCTTTGTTCCCCCACCTCCAGCTCCACCCAGGAGTGATGCTCTGAGCAAGGCCAAGACTTCAGTGGATTATTGAGAGAATTCCATCCTTCCATGTGGCTGAAGTGAGGGAACACCCCAGAATTCAGGTCATTTAGAGCCACCAGAATGCTCCAGCTCTGGCTTTGTCCTGCTCCCTGACCCCCAACATTCACATCTCCAATGCCCCTTTCAGCCAACCCATCCTCCCACCATCACCCTCTGAGGAAGGGGCTACCATTTTCACTGAAAGCCTAATTTAATTTCATTTCCTATTTTCCATATTATACAGATGTAATTAAAGCTGTAGTTTCACTCTAAAATGCATTTCCTAGTTCTGATCATCTACTGAGCAATTTCCATCACCACAAATTTGATGGGACTCCGTAAAATAAAATTCCTAATGAATAAGAAAGGCTGTTTCTATTTTACATCATTTTTCTGTAAGGAATATTTGCTTACAGAGTAATCAAAATATTACCCTTAGAGAAATCTCACAATTAAACCAGTTTTTAAAAAAACTGAAACAATTCTGCAGTTTTCCTTGAGGATTTGTTTTTATTTCTGTTTACACTGCCACAATGCACTTGCTTTAATCCTTTATCTGTTATTTGAACCAATATCTGATGAATAAATGACATTTTGGTTGTTTTCTAATTCATAACTCTTTTTAATCAACCTCACACTTGAGCCACAACAATTGTTTGAGTTCTGCATTAGCACTACATTCCCAAAGCCCATTTTTTGTGCCCAAATGCCACTGCTGACCTTGCTTTCCTCGGGCTGCAGTTGGCTGCCAGTGCTGCCCTGAGCTGCACGAGTGGCTCCTGGAGCTCACAGTGCCCTGCAGGTGGCTGTGATTACACCCAGGACCTTCCCAGGCACTCTCCTAACAGGATCTCACCTCCAGCCCCACAGAGCTGGGCAGATAAAACCCCTCCAGACTGATCCCACCCTCTCCAAACAGGAGAGGGTTTCCAGCCACGACATTTCCAATGGAATGATTGCTGGCTGCAGTGACCCAACACAGATCTGGGATTATTCCTGCTGCTGGGAGATGCCCTTGGATATCAGAGCTGTCAGCAGCCTGGGCATGGATGCCCAGACTGCCAAACCCTGGGGAACAGCAGGGTTTGCCTGCTCCTGGCTCCCTCTCCCAGTGCTCAGTCCCAGCTCCTCGGAGGCTCCCGGCATTGTCCAAGGTACAAATTCCACCTGGGAACCAGGAGCTGCTGGTGGTGAAGTGCTGGGAGCTGGTTCAGGAACAAATGACCAAAGAAAGGTGCTGCAGCTGAACATATGGCACAGCCCTGGAGCTGCTGAAAGGGGCTCTGGGAAGAAGGTCTGGATTCCTGGGAAGCCGATGTGCCGTGAGAAGGGCGGGTGATGAAAGCACGCGCGGCCCGACAGAAATCCAAACACAGCCACAGACACAATTATTTTACTAATTGCTAATGAATACAGTCAAGTGCCTTCAAAAAGCCAAACTTTGCTTGGACTACTTCAGGTTTTGACCTCTGCAGGAGCAAATGCATTTCAAACCGGAGCCCACCAAAACTGATTAACGGCGCCAGCCAAGGCCAGCCCGAGCAGGAGCTTTTTTCCATCTATCACATGGCCCCAAGGATAGTTAAATGAACCTTAAAATGGCTACAAACAGCTCAATGACTACACAGAGTCCTGCCAATTAGAAATAATTAGGCAGTCATTTTGGTGGTAAGTCTTTTTAAGTGCATACATAATGATGCAATGATGCTTATTAGCGAGCTCATAGGAGCTCTGCTCAAACAGCCTGGAATAATTATGCAACTATCACAAAGCCTTGCACATCTCTGTACTTCACCTTAATGCATTTAAAAATCCACTTCATTACCTCCAGTAATTAATCCTCCATTAATTGCAGGAAAAGCCCAGTTTACCGTGCTTCGTTTCTAATTATCTTATAAATAGTTATGGTTCTAATTAATGTGTTCATTAAGCTGAATATCTTTCTCAAAGCCATGCTCAGAGCAAAGGTTCTGCTTTTGAGAGAAAAAGCCTAACTAGCCATAAGGTGAGGCCATTTTGGTTGTATTTGCTTTTATTTTAGTATATTCAACCTCCTAATTGGCATTTAAAATCTAATTTGGAAGAACTTCAAGAAGACTATATAGGAGAAAAATAGGAAAAGGCTTTGCTTTTTTTTTCACCCATTCTCCAATCAAGAAGCTCAGAGCTTTAACAGGAAAACTTTTAGCATCTCTTTTTGATATAGACTGGGAACAGATTTTCAGTGCTGTGCCACAGATTAATTTAAATTCTATCAAAATTCAGTTTACCCCTGCATGTTTCCATAGAGGAGAACCAAAAACCATGGAAGAAAAACAGATATCTAAGAGCTTATACAGAAATACAAATAAAAAACCCACACTGCTGGCCTTGCCTTCATTTCTAGGATATAAACCCATGGCACAGAACTCCAACCAGAATTTACATCAGTCTTTTGAGCTGAGCATGGCCTGACCCTTTAAATTCATTGAGAGGTTGCCTTCCTAAGAGACATGGAGATGATCCAATAAAAGACACAACTGGAGAGTACCTAACAATAATACCCATGGATAAGGAAATTCCCCACTGAAACAATTCCCAGGATTTTGGGCTTTGTGTGGAAGAATTTTGTAGAAAACTTTGACTCAAAATAAAATTCTACAAGAGCACAATCAAAATATTTTAGTTATAGTTACAGTTATGGTACAGATACTAAATTCCCATATCTTTCTACATTTCAGTTTTTAAATATACATTATATATCCAAGACACCTGTCTTCAGTTACACTATGCACAAACAAATCCAAGTTTTCCCATCTTTTTATTCCCCTCACCCCATATTTAACATTAAATATTTTGTTCAGAGGATTATCCATACTCTGACAGCAAAAGGACAAAAGCTCTGCACATGCCTGCAATGATCCCATTTCTTTTGGGAACCTTTTCTTCCTGGAACACCCCAGCTCGGGATCATCTGGAACCACTGGAGTCAGGTGCAGCTTTGCCATGGCTCTGCCAGGGCTGGGGTTTGATGCCAATAAAGCTGCACTAGGAGCAGAGGAATTATCAGCTCTACAGCTTGCTCTGGAATTTTTGGGAGCCTCAGTGTGGGAAACTGGGAAAATGGAAAGCTGGGGAGCTCAGATGTGGGAGGAGCAGCAGCACCAAGGATGAAAGGACAGCCAGGGAGGGGCAGGAGAGCAGATTTTTAGTCAGGTTAATCATGGTCTCACTCCCAGAGCACACTCTGGGAATGGCACAGCCTGGACCCCACAGGAAAATGGATTTTGATGGGACAGGGTTTGATACAAGGCCCCAAACCCTGCCTGCAGCAGGGACTGCCCTGCCCACAGCCACGTCCTGCCAAGGAGCAGTGCCTGGCATCCCAGAAAAAACTGACAGCAAAGGATTCCAGGGCATGGGTGCTGCTTTATGGAAATCATGGGATGCTTTGGGTGGGGAGGGACCCTAAAGCTCATCCACATCCACGGCAGGGACACCTCCCACTGGCCCAGGCTGCTCCAGCCCAGCCTTGGGCACTGCCAGGGATCCAGGGGCAGCCCCAGCTGCTCTGGGAATCCCATCCCAGCCCCTCCCACCCTCCCAGGGTACAATTCCTTCCCAAAATCCCATCCAGCCCTGCCTCTGGCAGTGGGAATTGATTCCCCCTTGCTCTGTCACTCCACACCCAACACAACCTCTCCATGGCCCTTCTTTGGCAGAAATCCACTTTTTTTGTCTTCATCATTTTAACCAGATTCTGTTCCTGCCATACATTATCAGAATTACAAAGAGTGAAAGAAGGGAATAAAGAGTAAATTTTCACTACTAAATTCGACTATTTTGTGTTTCACAGTGGGAAAATCACTCCTAGAAATGAACCCTGGAAAGAGCAACAATTTACAGAGCAAAGAGGGTCTTGGATTACCAGGGCATCCTCAAGACATCTGCTTTTGCAGGGCTGCCTCGAGAAACACGAGCTCTGCAGCAAAGGAAAAACAGATTCTATTTCATGGCCAGAGCCTTGGTAGCAGAGAAAAAAGAGAATTTTTTAAAAATGTTAGAATATATAGTGGTTTAGAATGTAGACACACTGAAATCAAAAAGGCAATTCCTCACTAAGGGGAGCTCCTTTTCCAAACAGAAAACTGAAGCACTAAAAAGCCCCAGCAGCCTGCAAAGACACCTTTTCCCAAAGGGAGGAGTGAGAGGCTCTGGAGCAATGATGAGCTCTGCTCCAAACACACTTTGTGCACCCAACACCTGGGCTGCACAAACCCAACTTTCCCTGCAATCAGACTCCAGCCTGAGCTCCAAATGAACTGCACTTGTGCACTCAGAGCTTTTCTAAGGCTCCTTTTTTTGGTTTTATACCAATAAAAGCATCAAAGCAGCTGTCACTCGCAGCTCTGTGCCTCCATTGATAACTGGAGGGCCCTTGGTGCTGCCTTGTGAAGTTTAATTTCCCAAAGTGGTCAATTAAGGGTGGGCAGTGAGCTCAGCAGTGCCTGCTGCTCCAGGATATCCTCACTGCTCCTGCTCCACCTCTGGGCCTTTCCTGGACAGCCACGGACACAAAGTGATCATTGCTCTTGAAAAGGTCACTTATTGCAACAAAAGAAAAGATATATTTAGAGGCTGGTGCTGATACAACCTGGGATGCACCAAGATCCTCAATAAAAACTGCAGGGTTGGATTTATTGGGGGAAAAATAAACATGAGCTGACACTACCACCAGCAGGATCCCACTCAGTGATGTCAATTCCACCCTCCTGCCCCAAGCTTTTATTTGAAGTTTCATGAAAGAAATGCTGCAATATCTTAATTAAATCTATTTGCTAATGGACCAAAGGTTTAAAACTTTGCCAGCAGTAGAAAGAGAAAGGAGCATGTAAAATTTACACAGATTCCTCACATAATTGCACCTGAGTGGGTTAACTTGAAGAGCAAGGACAGGGGAAAAAATATCCTAAGATGCAGATCAATACTTGAAAGGAATAGGAACTCCAGTGGCTACAACCAGGCAAAAAAATTAAGCAATCCTAAGAATTAATCACAAGAATAAAATTACAGAAGCATGGAATGGCTTGGGATTTCAAAAGCAATGTTCTAATTAAACAGCACTGCTTGATTTCTGCCAGGGCTCCTGTCTGCTTCTCCTTGGAAAACTCCTCCTTGGGCATTTCCAAAGGGTTTTCCCAGCTGCAGAGGGCACAGCTCTGTCCCTGTGTGCCCAGCCCTGCTCTCCTGGTGTCCTGCAGCAGCAGAAGGGCCCTGGCTGTCCCTGTCCCATGCCAGCCCCATCACTCTGAGCCACTCCTGCTGCTCCCAGTGCCAGTGCCTCCCTCCTAGCAGACACAGCTGCTGCATGGCCAGCCCAGACACCTTCCCTCTGTCCCACACCCTCCCTGAACAGCCACCATCAGCTGTGCCAGTGCTCAGTCCCACGGCCAGACCTCTGCTCTCAGCTGGAACATCACCAGCTTTAATCCCCCAGCTGTACCACCCTGAAATTCTCACAGTGACACCCTAAAAATGACTCTTCTAACTCCACACCACTACAGTGGATCTTTACCCACCATTGCAGACATTCCATTCTTTTTTTTTAAACCAAAAATCTCCTCTACATCTCCTGTTCCTCCATAAGCTCTCCATCACAATTTTACTCTTTATTTATCTGCTGTCCACTCAAAACATCCATCCCTTTTAACTTCCTCTCTCCTAAAAAGCTTGATTTTCCTTTTAGGCCAATGCTGCTTGAGGAAATCCCATCTGAAGTGTTCATAATGAAGCCCCTGCTCTGTAATCCATGAAAAGCTCTCCACCAGCATGCGCTGAGCAGGACAGACAGACACAAAATTACTACAAATTATGTCTTGATCCACTAGTTCTTATCAGCTCTGAGGTCTGATAGGCCAGGTTTTAATGTAGAAAGACTCCAGCACTTCAATCCCACACTCAAATAATTGCATGGAAAAAAGGAGATTAACTGAAGACAGGTACCAGTAACACAAATACAAAACATTCAGTGATACCATCTTTACAAAGTCTCACAAACTGTGCAGAACCAACCCTTCAATAAAATATGTAACAGCATTTTTTTTCAGAAGGGATTAAAAAGGGAAACTCTCAAAGACCCCAAAAAAGCCTGATCAGTGGGGTTTTACTGTGAGTTATTAAATGACTCTTTCTTTTCACACTGCACTTGAGGACTCTGGTTTTAGAGAGCACAAATTAACTGCTAAACACAGAGAACTATGCCAGGCTGAGCCCAGGTTAATTCCAGCTCACACTGCTGGGAGAATGGCAGCTGCTTTTGCACCCCCAAACCCACGCCAAAGCCAGCCCTAAGCAGCAGCTCCCCTGCCCTGGATGCAATAACCTGCACACTCTGCAACACGAAATAATTAGACTGGAGGAATGGTAAGGAAATATGATGCAAAACCTGATCCAACACCTCCTTCAGCCACACTGCCAAGGATCAGCTCTGCAGGCAGGATTACTTCCCATATAACCTTTTTTTCTTCAACACCTCCAGATGCACTTGCTGGTTTTGTGTCCATTTTTAAGCTGAAGTGCATTAAAGGTATTTCAGGGCAGCAGTTTGCAGTTTAACAGAATGGGAAGAGCCAAAGCCATTTGGCAGACAATAAAGCAAACTTGCATATTCACAGGCAGTTCCAGGACTGGCTGAAATCAGGGAAGAAAGGTCAACATTTCTGGTTAATTCTGTTTAAAGCTCCGTGAATCAGAAGATTTGTGCAGCAAGTTCTGCTGCAGAGTATTTCCTGTGTGCTGAACTGGCAGAACAATCGCAGGGGAAACTCTCCCAGTATTCCCAGGGCTCCATCCAGCCCAGCATCCTGCAGCAGCCACGGCGGCAGAATATTCTAATAAGAACTCCCCTAATCTTCACCCAGCAATAATTTCAAGATGATATTATTATTCTCATTTCCTTGAATAATATCCATACTCCAGGGCCATTTTCCTTCTCATATTCAATATCGGGCATGCTCCTATCAAGATTCCTTTCCTCATATCCTGTCACGGTATCAATCACTGCCTGCTGTCCACTCAATCCACTTTTGATTTATCAGCCCCGTCTTCCTGGACTCCATAACTCGACCCAAACCATTTTAGCAAGACAGTGACAAATAACACCCAGGATCACATCAACCTGTTCCACTTAGTAAACTAAGGAACAGGAACTGTGACATCCCTCCATAAGTATTCCCTGCTATTCCCCAGCCTGATGTATATTAATGAGGAGCTGCTATTTGAAATGCTCCTTCCACATCAGCATCTAATATGATCAAATTAGGAAATGGGATGATTTATTAAATTCCATGGAGCTGAAATATTCCTTCCCAGCTCTGGATGCCTGGCTGCAGAGAGGGAGCTGTTGCTTCCAATTTTTCCACGGGAGGATGTGCCTGCGCCTCGCAGACGAATTATTGCCTTTAAAAAGATTGTGAGGAGGCGAAATGTTATTAAGCAAATGCTCAGTAAAACAAACTAAATCGGTTTTAAAATTCCTAATTTAATGTAAATCTTGGTTGTTTCTGCTGAAATTCAGTTTGTGATCTTATTAAGTCGTATTTGCATTGTACTCCCTCACTGTAGGACAGCTTGGAATTTATAGCATTACTGGGAAGCTCCACTTTCTTGACTTTAAAAATGCATCTCAAACAGGATAATTATAATATGCACAAGTTTTCTTATCTTCTCAAATAAAACAACCACTACTGGGAAGCTCCACTTTTTTGACTTTAAAAATGCATCTCAAACAGGATAATTATAATATGCACAAGTTTTCTTATCTTCTCAAATAAAACAACCACTACTGGGAAGCTCCACTTTTTTGACTTTAAAAATGCATCTCAAACAGGATAATTATAATATGCACAAGTTTTCTTATCTTCTCAAATCAAACACAACCATTACTGGGAAGCTCCACTTTTTTCACCCTAAAAACTGCATCTAAAATAAAACAGCTAGCACACATACAAGTTTTTTTATCTTCTCAAATAAAACACAACTATTATTAGGAAGCTCCACTTTTTTAACTCTAAAAATGTATCTAAAATAGGATAATTATAGTATGCACAAGTTTTCTTGTCTTCTCAAAAAAAGTACAAGCAATACAGGGAAGTCCCACTTTTTTCACCCTAAAAATACATCTAGAATAAAATAACCACAATATGCACAAGTCTTCTTCTCCAATAAAGTACAAGAAATCAGTTTAGGTTGCAAACAACACCTATTTAAAATATCTTACACACATTATAAAAATCCAGCTTTTCAAAGTAAAACTCGATCTCTCTCAGTGTTTTGCACTGCTGGAGATCTGTAAATCACCTGCCCAAATAAAACACCTGTGTTAGAGAAGTTATTGAAAAATGCATTACTTTTAACACCACCTTCACTACCTTGAAAAACAAATTAAAAGAGGATTGTGGGAAGCAAAGATGTCACAGGATACAGAACCTGTGCCACCTGCATGATTTACTCCAAAACCAATTCCAGGCATTTAAAGAGACCATGTGCCAGACCTTAACTTCCAACAGGAAGGTCATTTTCTAAAGGCAGACTCCTAATCAATAAAATAAACCTTACAAAAGGCATTTCTGGGCTCCTAAAGGGGACAGTCCTCTGAGGGTGCAGCAGGAGGGCACAAACCCAGGCTGATCTCCCCTTTCCAGGTGGAGAGCAGCTTTTCCTCCCTCCCTCCCTGGCAATGCAGAAGCTGGAGATCCCCAGGAATATTCCCCTGGATAACCCATTCCTCACCACAGGAACACAGGGGCTGCCTGAGCTCCTCTGGAGCCTTTTATTAATTATTTATGAGTGGTTTCTTCAGGATTTCCCTTGAAAAGCCATAGGAAAATAAGCTGTGCCACCCTGAACAAATAAAAACTCGGAATCGCAGCTGGAATTCATGAGAATTCCATGCCAGCACTATAAACACACACATTTTCCAGGACAAACATTGTCACACCTGCCCCAGGTGGGGCAGAGATGGGGAACCCTCAATCCTGAACCACCTTTTCCCATCATTTTCATTTTTAGGTTTATTTTTTCTACACCTCAATCACATTCCCTCTCTCTCCCGCAATCTCTTTTCCAGCCTGAGGAATCCTAAACTCCTTGGAAAGCTGGTGAGCCCCTGGGTTGGGTGATTTTGAGGCAGAAAAGGGATTATTTGGCACCACTGAAAGAGCTCAGCACTGACAAGCAGGGCAAGCACAGGCCTGGAGTAGCAGCTTTGTGCTAAACCAAGATTTAACTCTCCAAAATCAGATTAGTGCAGAGCTGCTCAGTGCCACACTACAGCAGACTCAGAAAAAATTACAATAAAGGATGGAATGGGTCCTGCTGGGTTTAACTTTAACTTTTGGACTCCTGTGGCATCATTTGGGATGTTACTGGTCAATATTTTCCCTCTGTGGGTGTGAACAGAACCAGCATTTGAAGGGATGTGCAGCCCTACCCCTCTAGGGCTGTACATTCCACACATGAAATGTTTGATACTCCAAATATTTAACACAGAAAATACCTGATACCTAAAATACCTGATACCTCAACTATTTAATACACAGTGTTTCCCAGCAGTAGCCAGGTTTTGCAAGTTTTTAGGTGCCTAATTTCCATATATTTTAACCATGATTAAAATCAAATCCCTTGGAAAAGATGACCACTAAACCACAGCTACTGAGAGCTGCAATTTATATTTCTTATATATTATTGTATGACCATTACACCACAGCTAATGAGGTCTGTAATGTATTACATGTTGTTTTATTATAATAAAAATCATTTTAAATCAGTTTATCACACTTTAACATTGAGCATGTGAAAAGCCTTCCCTGTCACCTCATTCTTCTCACATTTCTGTGGGTTCAAACTCATTTTTTAGCAAAGAAAAAAAAGTGGATATTCACAGGAATACCTGCTCAGCTCTGATGGGGGGGATACTCCAGGAGAGATCAGGCAGTTTAATTTCTAGATTTATTTCTAACTCTAAATAATCAAATTTCTACTACAAAGGCACTGCAGCAATAAAGGGTCCGAGGAACTCTTCCAGGGAACAGCTGAGAATAAGTCATGGCACAGCACAGAGGAGAGAAAGGGGAATATTCACATCTTTCACCAACAATTGTTCAACATTTAGAGGCAACAGCTCTCCTGGAAACCAAAGGTTTACCAAATTCCTAGTGCAGGCACACAAAATCACCTGGCTGGAGATTTTAAATATGGACCCAAACAGCTTTGATCTGCCTGATCCACTCAATAATTAACTAAAAATCAATAGAAAATGCTAATGGGAAACCTGGTAGCCAGGATAAACTTCAGCTAAACCTCTTAATTGAAAAACACACACAAACACAACCTGAGCATCTTTTAATTAAAGAAGAAAAGCAGATTTTATAATACCTTTTGCAACTTCTGGTTAAGATTTAAATATTTAAATTGCAAAATATTTGTTTGTCACAAACCAATGCATGCAAACTTTCACTGCAGACATCCTTAAATATTAATAAAAGATTGCATAACTAAAGACTCATCCTTTTCCAAGAGGAACACAGGTGAGAAAATCAGTTTATTCTGAACTTCAGGGAGCCAGTGTTATGTGTGGGAATTATGGAAAGCAGGAACCAAAGCAGAAAAAGACCATGAGACATTTCCAAATAATTGTATCACACCAAAAGACCCCATTTATGGGGTTTTTTTGCTTGAATCAAAAGCAAGATAAATATCTTATCTCCAAAACTGTTTCACCAGGGCAACTGAAAGATTTAGTGTGTGGCAAGCACTGCAGAGACCCCAAATGAGGAACTCCAGGGATCTGTGCTGTGAGCCACCACCTGCAGCCACTATTCCCATTTCTCCCAAGCCCAGTAATTCCAGCAGGATTTCCCAGTAATGTTTTGCCAGTAAAATACCACTGCTGTTTTTCCCTAGGGGAGACTCTTACCTCCTGGTCCTGCTCTTTGACCTGGACCTCTGGGACCTGTAGGATTTGCCTCTGCCCCGGGAGCGGCTGCGCTTCCTCCTGGAGCCGTAGGAAGAGCTGCTGCTGGACCTGTGCCTGCGCCTGCAACAGAGCTGGGGTGAGCCTGGCCCTGCCAAACACCCCAGAGACAGGGACAGACCCCAGGGAGGGCTCAGAAAATACAGCCAGGGTGAGCCTGGCACTGCCAAACACCCCAGAGACAGGGACAGACCCCAGGGAGGGCTCAGAAATACAGCCAGGGTGAGCCTGGCACTGCCAAAACACCCCAGAGACAGGGACAGACCCCAGGGAGGGCTCAGAAAATACAGCCAGGGTGAGCCTGGCACTGCCAAAACACCCCAGAGACAGGGACAGACCCCAGGGAGGGCTCAGAAAACACAGCTGGGTGAGCCTGGCCCTGCCAAAACACCCCAAATACAGGGACAGACCCCAGGGAGGGCTCAGAAAACACAGCCGGGGTGAGCCTGGCACTGCCAAACACCCAAAGACAGGGACAGACCCCAGGGAGGGCTCAGAAAACACAGCCAGGGTGAGCCTGGCCCTGCCAAACACCCAAAGACAGGGACAGACCCCAGGGAGGGCTCAGAAAACACAGCTGGGGTGAGGCTGGCACTGCCAAACACCCCAGAGACAGGGACAGACCCCAGGGAGGGCTCTGAAAACACAGCCAGGGTGAGCCTGGCACTGCCAAAACACCCCAAATACAGGGACAGACCCCAGGGAGGGCTCAGAAAACAGCTGGGGTGAGCCTGGCACTGCCAAACACCCCAGAAACAGGGACAGACCCCAGGGAGGGCTCAGAAAACAGAGCTGGGGTGAGGCTGGCCCTGCCAAACACCCCAGAAACAGGGACAGACCCCAGGGAGGGCTCAAAAAACACAGCCAGGGTGAGCCTGGCACTGCCAAAACACCCCAAAAACAGGGACAGACCCCAGGGAGGGCCCAGAAAACAGCTGGGGTGAGGCTGGCCCTGCCAAAACACCCCAGAGACAGGGACAGACCCCAGGGAGGGCTCAGAAAACACAGCCAGGGTGAGGCTGGCCCTGCCAAACACCCCAAATACAGGGACAGACCCCAGGGAGGGCTCAGAAAACAGCTGGGGTGAGGCTGGCCCTGCCAAAACACCCCAAATACAGGGAGAGACCCCAGGGAGGGCTCAGAAAATAGATGGAGTGAGGCTGGCACTGCCAAACACCCCAGAAACAAGGACAGACCCCAGGGAGGGCTCAGAAAACACAGCCAGGGTGAGCCTGGCCCTGCTCCCCAAACAATTCCTGAGCAAACACAAACAGGGGGGAGGCAGGCACTGCCAAAACACCCCAGAAACAGCACAAAAACCCCAAGGATTCCTCAAAAAACATAACACTGCTCCCCAAGCAATTCCTGAGAAAACACAGCCAGGGGGGAGCCTGGCCCTGCCAAAACACCCCAAAACCCAGGGACAAAGCCCCAGCAATCACTGAGAAAACACAGCCAGGAGTGAGGCCAGCACTGCCCCCAAACAGCCCAAAAAGCAGGGACAAACACCCAAGGATTACATGTACAGACTTGGGGGTTCACAGGGCCCTCCAGAAGCCTCAAATCCATAAGAAGTAACTCACACACACAGGGACACTGCTGCCCTAAAGAGCTGATCCTCCAAAATCCACATCCCAGGCACAAAACAAAGCTGGGGTGGGGTCTTTAACTACTATTAGCAGTAGCCAGTTAATCAGTGTTAATTTATTTCATTTGAGTTCATTTAAGGGCAGTTCCCTCCTGAGTCCAATCAGGAATCAAAAAGGTCTCTTCCTTCTCCCCTCCCTCCCAGTTTTGTCTATTCAAAGAATAAATTCTTCTACACCAAGGAGAAAGGTGAGAGAAAAGATATTAAACCCAAAATCCAAATGTTAACACTTCCTCCTTCATCTCCCTAATAGTTAACTAATTAACAATTACAATCCTCCCTATTTTTGGCCTTTCCATGTGATTAATATTAAAATACAAAATATTATATTATATTATATTATATTATATTATATTATATTATATTATATTATATTATATTATATTATATTATATTATATTATATTATATTATATTATATTATATTATATTATATTATATTATATTATATTATATTTTGACAAACTGTGAATATCCAATATGAACAAGAATGGAATTCAGGATGTGCTCAGAGATGGTCCAGCATGAGGGAAAGGGGCAGCAGGAGCTGGAATGCTGGACAGGATACAGAGGTGACTGCTGAAGAACAGGGCTGCTCCTGGAAAGGGAAGGTGATATTCCTGCTGGATGAGGGACAGGAATTCCAGAAACTGCTGCCCTTGATTCCTGAGGGTCAGGGATAAACCCAGCATGGAGCAGGGCCTGGACTGCAGGGACAGATGCCCTGCCCCAGGGGCAAAGGCAGGACCCCAAAAGCAGAGCCCTGGATCCTTCCTGGATGCCCTGGGGTCCCTGCAGCCCAGCCCCTCTGGGATCCCTGGAGCTGTGCAGGAATAATGGGATCCAAGGTGCCCAAGCACCCTGCCCTGCCCTGGGGAGGATGGAGATCCCAGCAGGAGAAAGGGCTGGGAATGACCCCCTGAGGTGTCTCCTCAGCCACCCTGCAGCCACTGCAGAAAGGTCTGGCAGGAGCATTTCCTCCTGGAGTCCCAGGGCAGCTGGACACCAGGAGAGTTCTACAGCTCCACTTCCCAGTAAATTCACCAGCACAAGCCAGACTGAGCCAGGACGGAGCATGGAGCTGCTCACCTGGAGGGGAGAAGGCTCCAGGAGAGCTCAGAGCCCCTGGCAGGGCCTGGAGGGGCTCCAGGAGAGCTGGAGAGGGACTGGGGACAAGGATGGAGGGACAGGACCTAAGGAATGGCTCCCACTGCTGAGGGCAGGGATGGATGGGAGAGTGGGAATTGGGAATTCCTGGCTGGGATGGGATTCCCAGAGCAGCTGTGGCTGCCCCTGGATCCCTGGCAGTGCCCAAGGCCAGGCTGGATAGAACTTGGAACACCCTGGGGCAGAGGGACATGTCCCTGCTGGCAGAAGAAAGGAAGAGTTATTTTACCTCCTGGGGCTTCCCTAGTTTAAAGCAGAATTTCCCTTTGGATCTGCACATTCCCTGCTCTGTTCTCCTGGGGAGAAGGAGGTGTGGGCATTCCTGGTCATGCTGGTGGGTTTGGGGTTTTATTTTGACTAAGAGAAAACACTTTCTCTTAAGGTTCAGAACAACCTGTGCCATAAAATCCCAACCCGTGGGACCCAAACCCTTCCAGCTTCCTGCTGCAACATGAAAGAGTTTCTAAAAACTCCTACAAATGCACCTTTTCTCATAGGAATGGGACCAGGACGGGAGATCCCGAGAGCGCGACCTGGACCTGGATTTCCTGCCCGACTTTTTGCGGCTGTAGGCGCGGCTGTCCGAGGAGCTGCTGGAGGAGGAGCGCCGGCGGTGCTTCTTCTTCCTCCTGCTCCTGCCCTCCTCCTCCGTGTCCGAGGAGCGCCGGCCCATCTCCGACCTGCACAGAACGCAGACAAACCCAGCTGGGACAGGGCTGCTGGCTGCCCTGGCTTGGTTTGTATTTATAATATTTAAAAAATAAATATAAATACGCGGTTCCCTCTGCTCCTGTCCCTGTTCCCTGGAGCACAGCCCGACTCCCCGGCTGTCCCCTCCTGGCAGGAGCTGTGCAGAGCCACAAGGGCCCCCCTGATCCCCCTTTTCTCCAGGCTGAGCCCCTTCCCAGCTCCCTCAGCCCCTCCTGGGGCTCCAGCCCCTTCCCAGCTCTGATCCCTTCTCTGCTCCTTCTCTTCCCAGCACAGACGGCTCCAACTCGCTCAGCTCCTCCATCCAAGCTTCGCCCATCCTCACACCTCCGGTCACCGGGGCAGCGCCTCCTGATCCACCGGGGAGCGCCTGGAGCGGAGAAAGGCAAATTCAGCGTTAAGGACGCGGAGACCCCTCCGAGCACGGCCGGGAGCCGCAGGGCTCCAGGGAACACCAGGGAACAACATCCCCTGGAGAGCGGCCCGGTCTGGCACGGCATCCGCGCCGGGGCAGCTCCCGCGCAGCCCCGAGCAGAGCTCGGCCAGGCCCGGGAGCACCGGGACCCCCTCGGAGCCGCTCCCCGCCACCACCAGCACCTCCAGGGTCTCCTTCCCAGAGGCCAAGCCCGCGCACCGCGGCCATCTCCAGCACGGCCGGGCCGCCCGTGCGGGCTCCGCCGGGGCCGTGCCCCGCACCGCCCGCACCGGAGGCCGCTGCGCACACCCGACTCTGCAGCGGCCGCCCTGCCGTGCCCTCGGGGACCGGTGCGGCTGTATCACGTGCCCCTATGTGCCCCCTGTGCCCCCGTGTCCCCCCCTGTCCCCCGTACCTGGCGGAGCCGCCGCGGCCCCGGTTCGAGCCCAGCGCCTTCCGGGCCGGCGGGCAGGCAGCGCCAATCCACCGCCGAGCGCGGCCAGGCGGCCACAGCGAGCGCCGAGCCATCGATGCGGCGCGCCAGCGAGCGCCCACGCGGGACGGGCGGGGGTCGGGCCGGGGTCATGCCAGGGTCTCGCTGCCCACCGGGGTGCAGAGCCCACGGAGCGCTATCTGCAGCGTGCCCGACGCGGTGGCCAGCGCGGCGACTCACGGGTGCACGGCGTGACACGCCGCGGGTGACGCGCAGGAGGGGAGCGTGGGTGGTCCCTGGGTCGGGGTCCCGCTGCCCACGGGGGTGCAGAGCCCACGGAGCTCTGTCCGCACTGTGCCCAACGCGGCGACCCACGGGCGCACGGCGTGTCCCGCCCGCCCCATGTCCCGCCGCGGGTGACAGCGGCACGGAGCGGTTTTCGTTCCGTCCCAGAGAGTTAAAGGAGGCTCGGGGGTTTATGGCACAGAGAGCCGCCCCGCGGGCGGAGGGCAGCGCTCCACGCGCGGCGTGGGCACCGCGGCCGTGCCCGCGGGACGGAGCGCGCCGGGCGCGGGTGGGCACGGACCGAGCCGGGACCCACCGGGCCGGGCGGAGCCTCCGCCGGGCACCGACGAGAAATGCAACAGAACGATCGGATCGCTTCGCTTAATTCGATTTTCCTACCGAATTGGGTTCGTTTAACGCGAGCTCCCGAGCGCGCGCTCCCCCGCCACGGGAACGGCGGAACGCGCGTGGGGATAAACGAAATATCAGGGCGGAGGGGTCGGCGAGGGTCACCCGGCCGGTCGGCAGCCGCGGCGGGTCCGTCACACCGAATCCCCCGGTGTCCGGTGCCCCGGGAATCGAAAACGCCCCGCGGGAGCGGCTCCCGGGGGGCGCGACCCGCGGGGCCACCGGGACTCGCTGCCTGTCGCGACACGGCCGCGTGTGACCGGCTCGGAATAAACCCCGATGCCATCCCCGGTCCCGAACCCGCCCCGGTAAATGAACGCTCCGTTATGTGCAGTCATCGCCCCAAAGGTCAATGAAAAATCGATACGCACGCAAGAGTTAAACAATTCTGAATAATTTATTAGAATTTAGCGAAGGTGGGAAAGAGGCGAGCTCCTTCGACAAAAGTGCTCCGCGGTGGGATTTAAAAAAACAAAGGGAAACCAATATCGGCGATATCGGCTCTAATCCGGCGCCTCGCTGCGCGCCCGCTCCTTCCGCGGCCGCGGCCTCGCTGTCATTTGTCCCCTCGGTTTCTCGGGGCCTTCGGGCGCCCACGGAGGAACTTTTGCGGCTCCCCCGGGGCCGGGGCCGCTCCGGTTGGCCGTGCCCGGGGCCGCGGGGCTGACCCGAGCCGCGCGGGGCGGTGCGCGGAGCCTGCGCGTCCCCGCCGCCCCCCCGCGCGTCCCGGTGGCCACTCCCCCGCCGCCCCGGCCCCTCTCCGCGCCGCGCTCGCCCGGGACCTCGCGCACGGTCCCGCGCCTAATTAAATTAATTAGGGCGCAGCGCGCGGCGGGCGGGCGGTGCCGTGGCCGCAGTGCCCCGCGGCGGGCGGGCGACCGGCGAGGACGGGAGGAAGGAAGGGAGGAAGGAAGGGGTCCATTCAGAGCTCCGAGGGGAGGTAATTCGCCGGGAACAAGGGGCCGGCTTTGCAAAGTATAAATAGTGCCACTTCAATCGCGGCGTCGCTGTCAGACCCCGGGAGCCCTGCACGTCGGGCGGCACGGCCCGGCCCGGCTCGGCACGGCCCGGGGCGCCGCCGCCGCCTCCCCGCCCCGTGGATGCCCGCCCGGGGAGCCGGGGCAGCGCGCCCCTGAGCCATGGAGGAGCTGACGGCGTTCGTCTCCAAGTCGTTTGATCCCAAAGCCAAGGAGAAGAAGGAGCTCATCACCTACCGCGAGGTGCTGGAGAGCGGGCCCCTGCGCGGCGGCGGCGGCGGCCCGCGGGAGCCCGGCGGGGCGGCGGCGGAGCCGGGCCGGGAGGACACGGGCAGCCCCGCGGCGCGGCCGGCCGGGCGCTCCCCGCCGCGGGAGCCCGACGCCGCCGCCGAGAGAGCGGCCGAGGCGGCCACCCCCAAGCTCAGCGACGGTAACGGCGGCACCGCGGGCTCCCCCTTCTCCCGTTCCCTTTCCCCTTCCTCCCCTTTCCCCGTCGGGGTCGGTTCGCGCGGAGCGGCCCGCGGTCGCGGGTGGCCGGGGACCGGCGGGGAGGCTGCGCCCGGCGGTGATGGGCGGCTGCCCGGGCTCTCCCAGCCGCGGGAGATCGGCGGCCGGCCTCGAAGTTTTTAGATTAAAATATTTAAACCCGGATTTAACTTGCTCCGAACGCGATCTCGTTCCCGTTCGGCATCCCACGGGAAGCCGCGCCGCCAACGAAAGCCCGGCCCCGCGGGCCCGTTCGTTCCCCCGCGGCTCCGCGGACTCGCGTGGGGCCGGGCCGCGCTGCCCACGCTCAGCCCCGCGGCTTCCGGCAGATCCGCCTGCGGGTGTTCCGCGCGGTACCGCGGGCCGGCACCGGGGCCGCCCGCCGCTCTCGGGCGCTGCGGGAAGCGGCCGGGCCCGTGCCCGTGGCTGCGGGGACCCGCGGGTCGCTGCCGCCCTTTTGTTCGGACCGGCGGAGCGCCCGGAGCATCCCCGATCGGATGCCCGCAATGAGGCGATCGGTGCGGCGGGGAGCCGCGGCGGGACCGGGCCGTGCCGGCCGGGCGGCCCCGGGGGGTCGGGGCGCGGGCCCGGCGCTCCGGCCCGGAGCGCGTCTCCGGCCGAGAATTGACCGAGGAGAAGCGGATCCCGGGGGGCGCGGGGCGCGGAGGGGCCGCGGCGGCCGGCGGAGACTCCGGGGACCTGTTGCTGCGCATCCCCCGGGGGCGCGGCGGGGCCGGAGGGGAGGGCTCGGTGCGGACCCCGTTCCCCCCGGCAGCGGTTACCGGAGCCAGCGGCGGAGCCCGGAACGGCAGCGGCCGAGGCGGCCTAGCGCGGCCCGGGCGCACAGGCCCCGCTCCCGGCTGCCCCGGCCCCGGGGGGCTCCCGCCCGCATCCCCCCGGCCGCCGGGAGCGCCGGGAGCGGGGCGAGCCCCGGTGCCCCCGGCCCCGCCGCTCTGACTGCTGTGTCGTGCCCAGTGTCCCCAGAGCTGAAGGAGCGCAAGGAGGATGCGAAAGCGATGGAAGACGAAGGGCAGACGAAAATCAAGCAGAGGAGGAGCCGGACGAATTTCACCCTGGAGCAGCTGAACGAGCTGGAAAGGCTTTTCGACGAGACCCACTACCCGGACGCGTTCATGCGGGAGGAGCTGAGCCAGCGGCTGGGGCTCTCCGAGGCCAGGGTGCAGGTAGCCGGGGCCGCGTGGGTGCGTGTGCTCGGGGGAGGGGGCAGCTCGGGAAGAGCCGGGGAGATGATGGGGACGAGCCCCATCCTTCTGTCAGGGAGAGGAGGCAGCTCCGCAGCTCCCCGGCTCCCAACTTCCACCGGCAAACCTGCCAGCGGCCTCGCAGGGTTTTGCCTGCCCGGGATTTGTGTCCCCGTCCCTTGGTTCTGCCGCGGTTTCTCCCAGCTCCGCCGTTGTGCCATCCCTGCCTCGGCAGCCGCTCCCGGTGCCGCTGCCCGGCTCATCCATGGACACCGATTCCCGTCATGGATGTCCATGACCATAAACTGAATTAGACACCGCAGAGTGAAACAATGACAGATGCATTTTCAAACCGTTTCGCCTCGTAGTTCTTAGATGTTGAAACGGCACGAAAATTGAGCGAGGGTGCTTTGTTGGGGTTTATGAAATACAGAAAGTCTGGGATTAACCCGAGATATTTTGAGCTTTCTGTCCTCCCTGGAAGCCGCGGCTTCTCTGGGTTTAACCTGCGCTTTGCACCCTCCCGAAGTTTTTTTCCAAACGGGTCCCTGGGCTGCTTTCTGCGAGTTTTGTCGGGATGAGCTGAGGAGCGGGGAGGAAGGGGATCCCTCAAATGAGAACAAATGTAGCTGCTCCGGTGTATTTCCGTTCTGAAAATAAAAGAAGAGAAAATGATGGTCATTATTTGCTGGAACACATGGAGAAGTTTTAGGCCCCGAACATCTGCAGCTGGTGGAAAGTATCGCTGTAACAGATACTCCCCCTCAATCTTTGTGCTCGCAGGCACCATCTGCACCCAAGTATGCGCTCAGTCCTTGGGGGGTTTCCCTGCATCGTGTAAGGTTGTGAGGACAGAGGCAGAGCCAGCACGGGAACCGAAAAAACTCAAAACCAGCACCTTTTGGCAGAGCCTGAACCACAAAAAAAAAAAAAAAAAAAAATTGAAGTAAAAAAATAAAAGTCTTCATTTTCCTTCTCTTCTCCCCCTCCTTTTTAATTTTTTTTAGTTGCTTTTTTTTTTCTTTTTTTTTTTTTTTCTGGCTGCTCGGTTGGTTTTTGGTTGGTTGGTTTTTAATTGTGTTTGTTCGTGGTTTTTAAATTTATTTTTTATTTCTGTTCACCAAACCCTAACAAAACCAAGGCAAAAAGTTGTTGGCTGTGGAAAATGGAGCAGGGAGGTGCTCGACAAAGGAGGCGGCGGCGGCGCATAATCCGCGCTCCCATGATGCCAAATCGCAGGGTGCATAATAACTTTTGGAGATTTACATAGATTAAACCCCATTCCCTAGAAATCCTCCCGGAAAAAAACCGCTTTTCAATAATATTTTGCCTCGTATCTGCTCTAATTTGTAAATTATGGAAGGCGCGTTTGTTTCCACGGGAGGCTGAGGGCGAACGTGGCTCTTGGGCAGATTTTCCCTGGCTGGAGAAAATGACAGGGCGGGAGGAATTCCCGTTTATATTTGTCTCTTTAAATAAGACCTCAAAAAATGCAATTTTTTTATCTTCTTTTTTTTTTTTTTCCTTTTTTCTGGCCGCGGGGAAAGGATTCCTTGGCCGATGTGGCTGCTGGGATGCGCTGCAGAGCCCTGGGTTAAAACGGGCATGTTTTAAGACCGGCTCTCCTCCTTTCCCTCCCTCCTTTCCCAAAGCCAGCAGAACTTCAGGCTGGGAATTTATTTTAACGATTCCATTTCCAATATTAAAAGTACGTTCTCGTCTAACGGGGCAGCCTCTTCGGTGCAAGCAAATTAGATTATTATGATAATGAGATAATTATTCCGCTTCTGTGCTACACTCCAGTGAACAGAGAAATTCGAAACTTCTTTGTAGCGAAGCTTTTAGGACCGTGATTCTCCTCCACCCCCCACAAAAAAAAGAAGATAAAAAGTCATAAAAGCCTGTTGTTGTTGAGTTTTTCTGTAAGATAGAGCTAATTAATTTATTTATTAATGAGCACGAGCTTCTCAGGCCATTACCGCCCGCCAGCAGTGGGTATCGAGGGCGATTTCAGCCTTTTGGGAGTCTGGCGCGGAAAGAGGAGCCCGGGGCTCGGGAAATCATTTCCCCGGGGCGTGCACGCTGCGCTTGGCCATTTTCGGGGGGTTTGGGCTCTTTCCCTTCTGCCTCTCGGAGCTGGGGAGCGGGGGCTGCCGGGCGGGGGGAGCGCAGCGCACCCGCGCCTCTTTGTCCGCGGGCTTTGGGGCATTTTTAACCATTTCTATCGTTATTATTTTTAACCATTTCTATGGATTGCCATCGTGGCCGTTGTTATTCCGGGCGGCTTTCTGGGGCTGCCGGCGGAAGGCGCGGCCGTGACGCCGTGTCCCGCTCCGCTCCCCGCAGGTTTGGTTCCAGAACCGCCGGGCCAAGTGCCGCAAGCAGGAGAACCAGCTGCACAAAGGTAGCGGGCCGGGGGCGCGCCGCGGGCACGCGCGGGGGGCTCGGGCCGCGGCCCCCGGCGCTGACCGCTCCGCTCCCCCGGCCAGGGGTGCTGATCGGGGCCGCCACGCAGTTCGAGGCCTGCCGGGTGGCTCCCTACGTGAACGTGGGCGCGCTGAGGATGCCCTTCCAGCAGGCAAGTGCGCTCGGGCGGGTGGCTCGGTGACCGCGCGGCCCCGGGGGGTGACACGGGCCACCCTGCGCTTGTCCCCGCAGGTGCAGGCGCAGCTGCAGCTGGACAGCGCCGTGGCCCACGCGCACCATCACCTGCACCCGCACCTGGCCCACGCCCCCTACATGATGTTCCCCGCGCCCCCCTTCGGGCTCCCGCTGGCCACCCTGGCCGAGTCCGCCTCCGCCGCCTCCGTGGTGGCCGCCGCCGCCGCCGCCAAGACCACCAGCAAGAATTCCAGCATCGCCGACCTCCGCCTGAAGGCCAAGAAACACGCCGCCGCCCTGGGGCTGTGACCGCGCTGCTGCTGCTGCTGCTGCTTTGTTGTTATTTTTTTTTTTTTCCAAAAAAAAAAGGGGAAAAAAAAAAAAGGGAAAAAAGTTAAAAAAAAAAAAAAAGGAAAAAGGAAAGAAACGAGGGAGAGGAGAAACGGACGGGAGATATATACTTATTTAAGGAATTAGAGGACGCGCAGCTGGGAAGTTCACAGGTTTTGAAACTGACCTTTTTCTGCGAAGTTCACTTTAATACAAGAAATTTGATAAGAGAGGCGGGCCTCCTTTCACGTTGCATCAGGTACTTGAGTTTAACAACCACGTCTGGAATAGCGACAAAAAAAAAAAAAAAAAAGGAAAAAAAAGAAAAAAAAAGACTACGACGAACAGAAAAAAAAAAGGAAAAAAAAAAAAAAAAGACAATGATTTCTCTGCGAATTTCTAATGGGAAACTGTCCGGGATACTTCCTCCAGCAGCATTCCGGGTTGCATGTATTTGTATTTCATTGATGGAGTCCTTTGATTCACTTGCACTTCACCCTCATCTTTAGTAGAAAAAAAACCGAGACAACCACAAAAGCAAACAAACAAACGTGGCTGGGTTCTTTCTCCTTTAATCTTGGAGGGAAGCAGGCAGAGAGAGGCAGATCAAGCGCTACCTTTTCCACTCTCAAATCTTTGTTGGTCGTTTGCTGTCCCACCTCTGAAATAAAAGGGAGCAGAAAGCACCAGGAGAGCGGACTTTGCCTCCCTTTGCCGGGGATCTCCTGTCCCGAGGGCAAAAATAAATGGGGGAAAAAAAAAAAGGAAAAGGAAAAAAAAAAGAGAGTATTTAATTCCCATCCACCACTTGACACCACGGCAAATTCCAATAAGAGGTACTGGGTACATGTAAAATATGTTGATACACACGAACAAAGTTTATTTTGGCTATAACTTGTGAATTGATAGTTGACTGTCAAACATTTACATTTTATCTCATAAAGGTGTATCTATTCACGTAACCTTGTGATTTTTTTGGTTATTATTATTATTATTTGAGAGACGTATAGCTATTTAACCTGGGGTACCCTGCAGTCAGTGATTGTTATCCCAGATTTTGCCATCTGACCCTCATGCTTATTGCCAAGACAGAGGGAAAGCTCTTCTACGCGAACTTTGGTATGGACGGGCTTTGTATCTATTTGTTCTCCATGAAAACAAAATTATTTATATTGACCATATTTTTTCTAGTGTATTTTAAGTTATTTAAAAAAGAAAAAAGAGAAAAAAAAAAAGAAAGCAAGATGCTGTTATCTCATTGCATTTGTTGTCAGTACAATATATTTTGTTTCACTCAGGTTTGCTTCACCTTTTTTAATCCATTCTCGACGTCACGAATTTCAATAAGTGCCAAGTAATGAATTTAAGACACTTTGCCTATTGACTGACGGGGGGACGGTTCGGGGGCCGGTGCCAGCTCCCTGCCGGGACTGTCGGTGTCCAGCCAGCTGTGATGTTCTTTCTTTTCCGTGTTCTCACCTCCTGTAGATCTCGCACGTTTCTTTCCGCTCCGTAGATGTCGCGACACGCCGATAGCGCTCAGCACGACGAGGAAGCGCCGCTCGCCTCCGCGCAGCTTTTTTTAAACATTTTTTTCCCTCCACTTTCTGTGAGTTTTCCCCGAGTTTCGGCTGCACAAACCGGGACGTTCGCGTTGGGCTTCTCTGCGGCAGCCGAGCCGGCCGGCGGACGCTCTATAGCAATTGTGTCTTTACGAGTTCTGTCAGGTTCCCTCAGGTAATAAAAGCGAGCAAAGCGGAACGGCTCGGAATCTTTTCCAGGGCGGGATCCGGGGGCACCGGGACCCCCCGCACCCGGGCAGAGCCCGCACCAAGCCCGGGCAGAGCCCGCACCGAGCCTGGGCATTGCCCGCACCGAGCTCGGCAGAGCCCGCACCGAGCCTGGGCATTGCCCGCACCGAGCCCGGCAGAGCCCGCACCGAGCCCGGCAGAGCCCGCACCGTGCTCGGGCAGAGCCTGCACCGAGCCTGGGCATTGCCCGCACCGAGCCTGGGCATTGCCCGCACCGAGCCTGGGCATTGCCCGCACCCGCCTGGGCATTGCCCGCACCGAGCCTGGGCATTGCCCGCACCCGCCTGGGCATTGCCCGCACCAAGCCCGGGCATTGCCCGCACCGAGCTCGGGCAGAGCCCGCACCGAGCCCGGCAGAGCCCGCACCGAGCCCGGCAGAGCCCGCACCGAGCCTGGGCATTGCCCGCACCGAGCCCGGCAGAGCCCGCACCAAGCCTGGGCATTGCCCGCACCGAGCCGGGGCATTGCCCGCACCGAGCCCGGCAGAGCTCGCACCGAGCCTGGGCATTGCCCGCACCGAGCCCGGCAGAGCCCGCACCGTGCTCGGGCAGAGCCCGCACCGAGCCTGGGCATTGCCCGCACCCGCCTGGGCATTGCCCGCACCGAGCCCGGCAGAGCCCGCACCGAGCCCGGCAGAGCCCGCACCTGCCTGGGCATTGCCCGCACCGAGCCGGGGCACTGCCCGCACCGAGCCTGGGCATTGCCCGCACCCGCCTGGGCATTGCCCGCACCCGCCTGGGCATTGCCCGCACCCGCCCGCTCCCGGGGCGCTCCGGGCCGGGCCCTCCCCCACGCCGGGATTCTCCTCCCGCTCCTCCCGGGGCGCCGGGAAGCTCCGGGAAATCCCGGCGGGAGGAGCCGCTCCGGGGCCAGCGATGGACGGGGCTGGCGGGGGACGCGCAGCCCCCGAGCCCCCGCCGGGGAAGGGCGGGGAAGGTTCGGGAAAGGTTGGGAAGGGTCCCTCGGGCCGGCTGCGACACGGCGGGCAGCGACGGGAGAGCCCGAGGTGTCCCCGCGGGATGGGCAGGGATAAGGACCGGGATAAGGAAAGGGACAAGGACAGGGATGAAGACAGGGACAGTCGGGGCACTCCCGGAGAGGCCCCAGGCAGCGAGAGCCAAAGCAGCTCGGCCGTTCCTGTGCTAAGAACGGGCTGGAAATGATAGATTTTGCATTAGGTAAAACGGCTTTATTCCAGCAAAAGTAAGATACTGCTAATTATAAAGTCAATAAAAGTACCGGTGCTGTCGATTGATCTCGAATAGAGCAGTTCATTAATACGTGCATGAGAGCATGGCAGGCTCAGCCCCAGCCTCAGCCACCCTCTCCCTCCTCCAAATAAACCTGCCAGGTCCTACCTGCTCTGCTTAAAGCACACCTGGTGGAGGTGGAGCTGCCCAGCAGCCTTGTGCAGGTTTTTGGGGATGTAACACAAACGTGGTGGGAACCTCAAACCTTCCCCCAGCTCTTGGCACGTCTGTCTTCAAGATGGTTGTAATAAAAAGTCAGGGAAAATGGGCTTCCATCCTATCAGGGAAGGTGATTGGATGGTGTGAGAGAACTGTGTGGTTTTTAGCACAGCTGTGATTAAAATAAAATAGCCTTAACGGGATGTTTTTGGACAGGAATACTCACATTCCTGGTTTCCTTGGACTGGAATCCCTAATAAGTCTACAGGCCAACAGAAGTTGGCCAGGACTCTTCTGTTTCTATTTTATTTCTTAGAGCGTCTGAACCTCTATAAAACCCCGTAGATTTCCCCAAATTTAATTATGGATATTTCAGGAACCAGCCAGCTCTCACAATCCGTGCTTCCTGCAGATAAAACTTTGGTGTGGGACTGACAGGGAGACGTGCTGGCCTGGGCAGGGGGGCTGGAGAAGGGATCCAGAAATGCTGCAGGAAGGAGCAAACACCTGTTCCTGTCCTGGCAGAGCCCGTGGGGTGCCCCAGCAGGCCCTGATGAGGATTCTGCAGGGCTGAAGGGGCAGCTCCCACATTTTCTTGTGTCTCTGCAGCAGCAGGAGCGAGGAGAACAGGGCAGGGAGCAGCCAGAGCTCTGGCAGGGAGCTCCAGCCCCACAGATCCTGCCTGGATCTCAGCTCTCCACGCAGGGCAGGGAAGGAAACAGCGTGCCTGAAAAGGGGCAGAGTCCTGGGCACAGAGCTGCTGTGTCCCGAGGGGCTCTCTCACAGCTCAGCCTCCTCCAGGCCGAGCTCTCAGAGCTGCCTTTTGGAGGAGCAGCACTGCAAAAGCTCCCGAGCCTCTGGGGGATGCAGCCCTTGGAGGGAGCTGTGGCTGGGTAGCCACGGGATAAAGGATGTGTTGTGCCAGCAGGACAGCCTGTGCTCTTTCCTGCCCAGTAAATATTGATACTTGTTCCATTTTGTGGCTGTTCCCGTTCTCTTTGCCCTTGAATCCTCAGTCCCTGGCTATTTCTGAGCCTGATCTCCCCCACTCTGAGGTGCCAGCAGGTGAAAGGGCACCTTGAAGGTCACCTCCTGCCTAGGTCTGAGGAATAAAAGCAGGAGACCTGCATCCCTTTGGTGGTTCTGAGGTGGGCAGCAAAGCTCTGCAGGGACCTGGAAAAGTTGTGCTCAATTTTAAATTTCACTTCCCTGTTCAAGCAGCGACTGCCCCTGGTTTTCCTGGAGGATCCAGTGAGTGTTCCCAGCCACGGGAGCTGTCACTACTCACACTTTACACCAGCACTCAGCCTTCTCTCCAGGTGTTCCTTAGGCAATTAAGTTGGTGTGAGTGAAGGAAATCCTCAGAATTTTCGACACCCCGAGTCTCCCTGCTCTGCTGGCAGGCTCTGGGCTTTGGGATGTGTTTGTGCTGCTTTGCCAGCTCCTCCTGGCCCAATTCCCGAGGGCAGAACCAGCAGAGCCACCAGAGCCCAGCAACCCCTCAGCCCTGGGCTGACACCGGGGCTGCTTTGGCAGGGGGAAGAGCCACACGAACTCCTCCCTTCCCCGTGGGAGGCTGATTGTTGGTGCTGGGAGTGCCAGGGCTGGGAGTGCCAGGGCTGGGAGTGCCAGGGCTGGGAGTGCCAGTTTTGGCGCTGTGAGTGCCAGTTTTGGTGCAGTCAGTGCCAGTTTTGGCGCTGTGAGTGCCAGTTTTGGTGCAGTCAGTGCCAGTTTTGGCGCAGTCAGTGCCAGTTTTGGCGCTGTGAGTGCCAGTTTTGGCGCAGCGAGTGCCAGTTTTGGCGCAGTGAGTGCCAGTTTTGGCGCAGTGAGTGCCAGTTTTGGTGCTATGAGTGCCAGTTTTGGCGCTGTGAGTGCCAGTTTTGGTGCTATGAGTGCCAGTTTTGGTGCAGTGAGTGCCAGTTTTGGCGCTGTGAGTGCCAGTTTTGGTGCAGTGAGTGCCAGTTTTGGCGCAGTGAGTGCCAGTTTTGGCGCTGTGAGTGCCAGTTTTGGCGCTGTGAGTGCCCGGCACTGCCGGCAGGATGGGCGGGAATTGCCGCATCATCCGTGCGTGCATCCCGGGCTGTGCCTGCTCCCTCCTGCTCCCTGCTGCAGGGGCAGCCTCTCCTCCAGCACTGCTGCTTTGTGCTCACCAGAGCCTCAACTTTTCCTAGAGAGGGAAGGGAGGCTTTTCTCTGATCGGGGAAAGAGGTTTGGGATGTTTTCCCCCATCACAAAGCGTTTATGGCCTTTGTGGGTCGGGCACTCTGCTCACCACACACCCCCGTGCTTCCTGCAGCCTCCTTTGACACAGGGAAAAATCACCCAGAGAAAAAACCTGGGAGAGGGCTCCAAAATGGGGAGGTAAAAATGCACAAAAGGCTCGAGGGGCACTTTGGCTCTCTCAGCAACTACAGCCAGCCTGAAAGCCCCGAGGATACAGAGCTGGGGTTGATAAAACACAGTGCCAGAGCTTTATGGACATCTTCCTCCAGCTCATTCATGGAACAGAGGACAGTCTGAGTAATGCTTTCAGGAGTGCAGCTGCAGCACCCCTCAGGCTGAGGGGTGACACCAGCCTGGTGCAGCAGCCCTGGCTGTGTGGGGTCACCTGGGGTCACCTGGGGTCCTGCAGGGCATCCCCAGGTGTGTGCAGCCCCTGCAGCTGCTGCTCCTCCCCTCCCTCTGGCAGCTCTTTGCAGCTCCCACCTTGGGTTCTGCATCTCCTGGGCAGGGCAGGCAGCACCCACAGCTGCTGAACTGCTCAGCAGCTGCTCACATCCAGCTGTGGGAGGTTGGGATGCCCAGCTCAATGTGTCCCCTGCACCAGAACTGTCACTCGTGCCTTTTCCCTTCCTGGGTGTGCATAAAGTGCTCTCCAGTCACTGTGAAATGGGAGCTGTGCTCAGAACTTGGGGGCTGTGGGGGCACACTGACCCCACAGGTCCTGTTCTCTGTGACACTCAGCTGTTTTACACCTGTGGTCACCCTCCCTCCCCCAGCCCTGCAGAGCCCCAGAGCCCAGGAGAGGCTGACAAACTGCACTCTGTACCAGGGGGAACATCCCCTCACTCCCAGAGCCCAGGAGGGGCTGACAAACTGCACTCTCTGTACCAGGGGAAACATCCCCTCACTCCCAGAGCCCAGGAGAGGCTGACAAACTGCACTCTGTACCAGGGGGAACATCCCCTCACTCCCAGAGCCCAGGAGAGGCTGACAAACTGCACCTTCTGTACCAGGGGAAACATCCCCTCACTCCCAGAGCCCAGGAGGGGCTGACAAACTGCACTCTCTGTACCAGGGGGAACATCTCCTCACTCCCAGAGCCCAGGAGAGGCTGACAAACTGCACCTTCTGTACCAGGGGAACATCTCCTCACTGCCACGTTAGGCAGCCACTGCCACCATTCCTGTTCCACAGCAATCCAAACCCACTGAGCTCTTTTCCTTCCAGGAGGAGAGCACGACCCAGCAGCCACTGCTGAGAGCTCCAGCTGGAGCAGAGCTGCACACGGGGTGGAGTTACCCCTGCTGGAGCAGTGGTTGGGAAATCAGGATTGTCTGAGTGCTACAGAATCGTGGAATCATGGGAAGGTTTGGGTTGGAAGGGACCTTAAAAATCATCTCTTTCCAGTGCCACCCTCTGCTGTGGGCAGGGACACCTCCCACTGTCCCAGGTGCCCCAGCCTGGCCCTGGGCACTGCCAGGGATCCAGGGGCAGCCACAGCTGCTCTGGGCACCCTGTGCCAGGGCCTGCCCACCCTGCCAGGGAACAATTCCTGCCCAAATCCCAACCATCCCTGCCCTCCATCACTCTGAAGCCATCCCCCCCCTTGCCCTGTCTCTACACACTCTTAGAACAAACTGTCTGAATTTTGGAAGCAACCAGAAGAAGACACAAGGACTCTCCTGAAGGTGGTTTTAATTCAGTGACTGAATTCTGCTGAGGGCTGGCCCAGGTGGCCTCCCCTCCTGGTTTGCCAGAGCATCCAGGAGTGGGTTTGGCACCCCAGCACAGACAGCAGTGTGCAAACTGTTAGAATTAACAACAACACACTTCCCACCCTCTCATTGTCCTTTGAGTAAATATTTAAGCAGTGGAAACTTGGCTTGCACTTCCCCAGACTGGCAATCTGCTGGGAGCTGAGATCCTGCCTGGAGCCCCTTACAAAATCCCTGTGAACACTCAGAACATCTTTTTCACCACTCCTCTGCTTTATGTACACACTTTAATTATTATGCAGATTCTCCTTCAGGAAATATTTGGATTTGGAAGTGTTTGGCCATGTGGTAATCTTTAGGAAGAAGGTAAACATATTCTTTGTTAAAGCAAATGTAAATAAA
Source organism: Haemorhous mexicanus (assembly GCF_027477595.1). Lineage (NCBI taxonomy): Eukaryota > Metazoa > Chordata > Aves > Passeriformes > Fringillidae > Haemorhous > Haemorhous mexicanus. The sequence goes on from NC_082350.1 coordinate 25,289,192, forward strand.
GAATTGCCCCAAAATATCTCAGGGAGGTTAAATGCAGGACAATGGGAACCACATGGAAATGTTCCTGCTGTCCCTGGCAGGGAGCTCAGGGATGTTCCCTGTGACTTTGGTGACTGCAGCAGGAATTCTGCTGGGGTCCTGACCCTGTAAGAAAAGGGAAACAATGGGGTAAGGAATTAACTGGGTTTGATGGGTTTGAAACCACAGAATCCCAGACTGGTTTGGAAAGGATTTTAGTGTTCATCCCACCCCAGCCCTGCCATGGCAGGGACACCTTCCACCATCCCAGGCTGCTCCCAGCCCTGCCCAGCCTGGCCTTGGGCACTGCCAGGATCCAGGGGCAGCCAGAGCTGCTCTGGGCACCCTGTGCCAGGGCCTGCCCACCCTCCCAGCCAGGAATTCCTTCCTGATATCCCATCTTTCCCTTTGGCATCCCATGCCTGGGTTAGATGATCCCAGTTACTCAAAGAGCCATTCCCTTACAGAGACCCCACAGCTGCAACATCCATCCTCCTCTGCACGGGGGTGGGAGCTCATCCCAGGGCTCCTGCTCGATTTTGAGCTGCTTTTCCTCCTTGTGCAATCCCTGCAGTGGGATTGGGTTATTCCCACACGGCTGGAGCTGCAGGACAGCATTTCCTGATGGGTCTGATGGTCTCAGGCCAGTTCCTGACCTGGTGGAAGCAGTGGCAGCTCTGTCCTCCTCGCCCTGCAGCAGCACAAGAGGTGACAGACCCTGGTGGGTTTTGTCCCTGCTCCATGCAGCTGACAAAGAGCTTTGCACCGTTAAGCAGATGACAATTTTTACATGTGTAATCAGTTTAATTCCACAAGCTGCTTACAATACTTTCCTACCCAGGTAAAGGATTCTGTATGAATTTCAAACCTAATTTGGCCACATTAACACTGCTAAAGGAAATAGGAACATTTGCAATTCATGCATTATCTTATGTTCAGATGTAATTAATTTGGATTAATTTCTAATTACTCGTTTTGCTGGAAATCAAGAACTTCTTTTCCTGGGCTGGGGAAGTGCCTGTGGATTTTCCCTCCGAGCTCTCTGGCAGAACTCTGCCCTGAGCTGTGTCTGTGGGACAATGCAGAGGTAGATTTACAGGGTGCCAGCTCTGCTCTGGGCCTGCAGGAAGATGAATTAAGATGATTTAAGATGAATTAAGATGAATTAAGATGAATTAAGATGAATTAAGATGAATTAAGATGAATTAAGCCTTCTCTCAGAAATGGAACATACATACTTCAGTTGTTACTAGCCAAGATATGGCCTGGGCCAGGCTGAGTTCTGGGTGAAGTACTCCTGGGAGAAGTTTGTCTTAAGGGCTCTCAAAGGTAAGAATTTATTTCAATTTTGTTTCAAGTCGTGCATGAGTTCTTTAAGTGTCTTTCTTAGTTTTCAGGAAAATAAAAACAAACACTGAGCAGGGTTTGGGGTTGTTTTTAACTGTTTCCTGTGTGCTTGCACAACCACGGGTCAGTCCTGTGGGGAAATCTCGGGGGGTTCAGTGGATTCAGTTGTTGTCAAGGAGGAAAAGGGGAGTTTGGTCTTGTCTAAGGTCAGAGAACTTGGAGCAGAGGTGTGGATTAATGCTGGAGGCTCCAGCAGCCAAGAGAAAAACTGGAGCAGAAAGAGGAACTTTTGTTCTGCCATTTGCAATTAAAATTCAGAGAATCACAGAATGCTTTGGGTTGGAGGGGACCTGAAAGCCCATCCCACTCCACTCCCTGCTGGGGACAGGGACACCTCCCACCATCCCTGGGTGCTCCGAGCCCAGTCCAGCCTGGCCCTGAAAAATGCTCAGACTTTTGTATTTTAACACCTATAAAATGGGGACGGTCACAATTTCAATGTGGAATTGAAATTGCAAAAATTTAAAGAAAACCTCCAGAATTCTGCAAGTTGTTCTTGAGGCTGCACTGGGTCCCTCTGTGGGCAGCACCCCCTGGCCCTGTGGTCTGAGGAGGAGGATGGAAGGATGGCCTCCAGCCAGCCTTTCCAGAGAAGGAGCTGCAGAATGCAAATGAAAACAAAACAAAACAAAACAAAACAACCAGATTTGGGCGCAGAAGAAATGCATTGGCCACAAATTGCATTTTCCCTGATTTCTGTACAGCTCTCCAATTGGCACAACCTTGTTTAGCTTCAAAGATCTAAGAAAATTACAGCCCAAGGCTCTTGGATGTGCCTGAGCGTGGCTCTTATCGCTCAGGTCCTGGGCAGTACTTTAAGGCCAAATGTCCATCCCAGCTCTCCTACTCTGACATTCCCAATCTTTGCCCTGGGACACCCAGGAAGGCACAAAATGTGGGCAGTCTTTAGAGCAGCCTCACATGAAAAAGGTGTAGGATTGTCAAAAGCAGCTGCAGCTCCTGCAGAGAAGCATCCTGGAGCATCCCTGGGAGTGTCCCAGGCCAGGCTGGACCCTGGGGCTGGGAGCACCAGGGGGTGTCCCTGCCATGGCAGGGGTGGGATGGGATGGTTTTTAAGGCCTCTCCCAACCCAAACTGCTCTGGGATTCTGTGTTCCCTGGAAATAAATAGCCTGAGAACACCTCTGGGGAGCAAACTGCTGTGGGTCCTTGAATGGCAAGGTTCAGGAAGGAGCCAGAGGAGTGAATTCCAGCAAAGCCCTGAAGTCTGGGGGCTGTGGGTGCTGTGCAGGGCTCCAGCCCAGCCAGGGGGGCTGGGAGCCACATCCCAGCTCTGCTGCAGCTGGGGAGGGAGCAAGGGAGGTTCTGTGTGTGACAGAGGGGCCAAAGCAGCAGGAACCCATCCCTGCAGGCAGGGAAAAACCAGGATGGGCCACGGATGGGGACAGGGACAGGGAGGAGCTGGGACAGGGAATGTGGGGATGGGGAGGGACATGGGGAGTCTGGTGGGAGCCATGGACAAAGCCAGGAGCATTCCAGGTCCCCTGGATGCCCTCCCAGCTGGGCACGATGCTCTGGTTGTAATAAACAGTCTCAGGCTGTGTCAAGGGAAATTGAGGTGGGATATCAGGACAAAGATTTTCACAGAAAGGGAGATAAAGTTCTGGAATGTTCTGCCCAGGGAGGTGGTGGAGTCCCCATCCCTGGGGGTGTTTAACAAAGCCTGGATGTGGCACTGGGTGCCAGGGTTCAGTTGGGGTGCTGGGGCTGGGTTGGACTGGGTGGTCTTGAAGGTCTCTTCCAACCCAGGGATTCTGGGAATTCTGGGAATTCTGGGAATTCTGTAAACCCCGGTGGACTCATGCAATGCTTTGCTCACTCACCAATTTTTTCCTGGATGAAACAACCCAAGGGAGCCTGGGCAGTCTGTGCCACACAGGCTGGCAGTGCTGGCCCTCCCAGAGCTTGGAAATTCAGCAGGTAAAGGTGGGAAGGGAAATCCCCAGTTTGGCCCTCGGGATGTCACATCTGCACATCTGTGTCCCACAGAAGGACCAGAATCATGGAGTGCAAGCAGGAAATTCAATTTTCTTGCTCTCTGTTAATCCATCATCCATGAATGGCCACTGTCTCCAATATTCCCAGGGACAGGGAAAACAAAACTCCTTCAGGGGAGCTGGGGGGTTCCTGGAGGCATCCCAGCTGGATGAAGGGCATGGAGATCATCCTCCTCCTCTTCAAATGTCCCCCTGGCCTTGCACCTGCTGCCAGCAAGGCAATTCCAAGAGTGAGGGTGATGGAAACCTTGCTGGAGAGGGGATGTGCAGTGATGGAAAGGGAGACAGAAGATTTCAAGCTGTAAATAATATTTTTTCCCTCCCCTAGGATTTGTTCAGAGAGGCACAGGAACTGCCAACCTCACCCTGGCTACCAGCAAACTGTGAGCATTTTAACACAATTAATGCAAAATACCATTTAATGCTAACTGAATTCCCTCGTTGGCAGCACATGGATAACATTCCAGTGGGGTGTGACTCCATGGAAAGTCTCGTGAGCAGCACTCACTGAGCTGGAGCTCTGTCTGTGTGAGTGCGACTTCACAAAGGATAATTTTTATTTTTGACATCCATTTTAAAGGAAATTCAAGCCTAAGTAACAACTTGTGTTCCGAGCTCTCAGCAGAGCCACTGGGTCCCCAAAATAAACTGTTGGTTTAACATTTATTTGTGCACAAACCCACAGACAGTTGTTTGCAGAGATCAAAGTGGGTTTCCAGTTTACAGCCGAAGCTGTGGCCGTGGCAGAGCTGTGGAAGCCCTCCCCGGGTGTTTGAGCTGTGTGTGTTTAAACACAGCTCTGCAGCCAAAAAATCACACAGAGCCCCGGGCTCCGGGGGCACCCTCGAGCCCTTTGTAGGCTCCGTTTGGGATTTCAGAGGGGAAAACATCCCCGGATCAGTCGTTTCCCAGCGCCTTTATTTCCCTCTCAAAGCACGGGGCAGCAAACAGCTCTGCCAAAGTGATGTGAAAAGGTTTCCAGCTGGGAGGACGTGTTGGGATCTTAAGCCTCATGCTGGAGCAGCTCCTTGCTGCTGGAGATGAATCCCAGCATCTTCCCTCTCTTCTCCTGGAGGGGAGCAGAGCTCCAGCTGTCCACAGGGACCTTCCACAGCGTTTTTCCCAGCCCATCCCCTGGGAACCAGCCCCGAGATCCACAGGGAAGGAAAAGCTAATGATGATTGTGCATCTAAAGCCACCAGGGCTGGAATTCAGGGATCAAGGGCTGCAAGAGCCTCAGAGCAGAATCAGAGTTACCTCGTGTTCAGACACTCCCCACTGGGCAGATACTTGGAGTAGCAGCTGTAAAGTTAATGGCATTTAATAAAGTATCTGCAAAGGGAAAAATACCAGTTCAGTACCAGAGAGAACAGGCTGAGTGCTCTGGCTACATTTCCATGGCCTATCTGGTTCCATTTCTACCACCTCTTTGTCAATATTTCAGGCTGGATTATTTGGATACAAAAAAAAAGAAAAAAAAGGCTTCAGGAAGAGCCCAACCCTCTCAAGGACGAGGTGGATTTTAGCTGATGTTGGTTTCTGCTCAGTGAAACTATTGGCAGTTGCTGTGTGTGAGGGGTTGATCTTTAAAGCATCAATTCACGGGGTGTTTGTCTTTCCCCGTGCCTGCTGTCTGCAAATCCTTTAGCAGGCAGAGATTTGGGCCAGTCCTGACCACAGCAGCATATTTTATTTGTTGAAAATCAGTTTTGTATTGTAATAAAGAATATTTGCTGTGGCAGCCTGGTTTTTTTTCTGCAGACTGATTTATACCTGTCCAGACAGCTAAAGAAAAATGCCTTAAGACTTAACTGCACAATTCTATTATCCTAAGTATCAACTCTCAAATTCCTGTAGTGAACTGACTGTGAATTTCTGATTAAAAATGAATTCTAATTAATTTAAGGATCAGAAAGAAACAAAAGGAAAGCCATGAGCTGCTACCTGACATCATGGATGGGAATGGTCTGGAGTGGATGGAGGGCTGAAAATGTGAGAACAGATCCTGGGATCCCAGAGTGGGCTGGAGGGACCTCACAGCTCATCTGCCATGGGATGCCTTCCACCATCCCAGGCTGCTCCAATCCCCTTCCAGCCTGGCCTTGGACACTTCCAGGGATGGGGTGGAAGCAGCTGTGGTCCGTGGTGGGGCTGAGCTGGATCCCCTGGCAGGGCCTGACAAGGCAGGAAAGGAAACCTGCAGGGAGAGCATCATGGAGAGCTCCTTCCTGGAGTGTCCTCCCGAAGGTATTTCTGCTGTCACAGGGCTCCCAAGTCTGGAATTGGGGGTTCAGCAGCTCAGCTCTGTGATGGGAGGCAGAAATGCCAAATTTAACATCCCCAGGAGGAGGTGCAGGGAAGGACGGGCACTCCTGGAGGGACTCGGGGCTGGGACAGGGAAGAGGGGGCTGAAGGGGGGTGAAAAGGCAGGAATGAGTCAGTTTGGAAACATTCTGTGTTTGTGATCTTTGGCAGGGGGTGACTTTCTGCTGCTGCTCTCTCCTCTCTCCTGACCAGGACCCCGCTCCTGTCTGGTCCCCTTTGTCCCACTGGGATGTTTCTATTTATAGCACTTTGGGATGGGTGTGCAGGGGCAGCTCAGCAGCCTGGGCTGGGCCAGCTGAACCCCTGAGACACAGCTCAGCTGGGACAAGCTTAACTTCCCTGAAATCTGCTGCCCCAGGAGGAGCCTCCTCCTTTGGGAACCTCCTTTCCAGAGGAGAGCTCCAAAAAATGCCCAGGGATTGGTTGTGTGTCCCCCTCCTCCCCTCACCCTGACTTCCATGGGCCCCTTCCACCAGCCCAGCTTGCTCCAAGCCCTGTCCAAGCTGGCCTGGAGCACCTGCAGGATGGGAATGCAGGTGACACGGGAAAAACAAACGGTGGAGATGGAAATTGGTCCCTCACACAGGCAGCGTTCACTGAAAAACCAGCCCTCAACCCCTGTTTATTTAACTTTTTGTTTGCTTGTTTTTAATTCTTTAATATAAGCTAGTCAGTTTTAATTATTTCAGATGCAACCAGAGCCCCTTTTTTTCTGATTTAAACCAGTTATAAATATAATTTTCTCATTGCAAACCCCTAAAGCAGTTCCAGATGCCAGACATGGACATTTGTAACATTCCTACTGGGGGGAGAACGTTGGATGTTGAATCCAAAGCAACAAGTTTAACAAACAGGACACTGGCACATGAAGAGATAGCATGGTGAGAAGGAAAGAGTTCAGTCTATAAAATTTCGATGAAACTTCTCCAATTCATACAAAGAGTTTTACAAACGTTGGTTTAAGCAAAGGCATGGCTCAAAAATGAAACCTGAAAAGGAGTGAAAGAACTGGACTGGGGAGAAGTGGAATAAAATGGAAGGAAGAGGCAAAGGAAGAGAATAAACAATAAACAAATGGGGACTTAAGAAAGAAGTGCGAAATGTCAAAGGAGAAAAGCAGAAAATCAAAAGAAATGCCAAGGAAGAATAATTTCAATGAGGCAGGGATAAAAAATTGAGCTGTATGAGGAAAAGTGCAAGAAATACCAGAAGTTACAATGTTCTAAAGACAACAAAACTGTGAAAGCACTCAGGAGGAAAGAGAAAATACGAAAAACCTCATTTTGTATTAATTGTGTTCCCTTTCAGACACCCCATTCCAACGCTGGAAAAAACTGCTGTAATGAGATTGTTGTTTACAGCAGGTTATTTATTCCTCAGCTGCTTCCTGTTCAGCCTGCCTGTGTTTGATCCCATTCTGTCAAACCTTGCAGTGCAGCCCTCGAGTTGCTACCTGAAAATAAAGACTTAATCACGCCAATGGATTTGGAACAAAAATCCTCATTATGGCCCCATTTTTCCTAAAGGCTTTGTGTGCTTACCCAAAGCTCAGGCTGCAGCTCTACAGCTCCTGGCAATCTCCAGCCATTGATGGTTGGGGGCTTGGCTTGCTCCTTGACCTTGAGCAGCTCAGGTTTAGGGTGGCAGTCACCCAGGATCTCCCCCTCAGTGCAATGCCAAGAAACACAAATTCAATTCAATATTAGAGCCCAAATATTTAGACAGAATAATTACATCTAATCCCTTAATGGCTGTTGAAATCGCTGCCCTCGCAGCGTGGCAAATCTTTGTATTTTTGGGGAAAAGAACGCTGGGAAACAGGCATGAAACCCCCCAAAGAAGCAATTAGCTAAATAATCCCAGGAATACACTGAGGAAGCAAGTGGGAAACGTTGTATGGAGATGTGGTTACAGAGGGAAAACGATTTTATTATGGTGTGTTTTAAACAAGCGGGTGCCCACATTTGTCATGCAATTGCGTTAGGCGCCAAAATCAGATTTTAATGTACTTTTAAATGTTCTCCCTTCCCCTCCACTCCAGGGTTTGAAAGTGTGGCTTTTGTCGCCATTCCCTTGCCTTCCAAAGGTTCTTTTAAGCACCCCACAATTACCAGAGCTGGCTAATAAACCATCTCCTTGATAAACTTCCTCGTTAAGGGGAGCCCAGGACAAAAACCGAGCCTGGTTCTTTAAAAGTTTATCCCTGTGGCACCATCGTGTAAGCATCCATATGGGACAGTAAAAATGGAAGACGACACATTAAATGACATTATTATAAAATGCAATACTCTTGGAATGATCCCTTATTAAATTAGGCTCTATGATCTGAGATGAATTTCCCCGATCCCTAATCCATCACCAGAGAAATATTAAAAGATAGGTCTCAACTGGCATTAGAATCGCACTCAGTCTCTACTTTCATTATTTTGAATTAGGGTGCTACTGGGGGGAAGCCTCTTAATGAGAATTAGAGTGATTCACTGGCCTCCTTTTGGATTTTGACAAGTAAAATATTAACTCTTCAGTCACAGCTGTCGGAATTAAAATACTTGGCAGCCACAGATGCACAAATTAAATTGGCCTTTATGTTTCCATATTGCTGACCTCCTTAGAGGCAAAAACATCAAACCCAACAATAACAGCAAACCCACAGCATGTCATTCCTTGGAAGAAAATATATTTATTGAAGTTTTTATATTTGCTTCAGTTTTGAACACATAATTGAACAAATACGGGACGTTTCTACAAAAGGCTCTTATTTTAATTTTGCGTTCTGTAAAACTTCAGCTACAAATCAGTTCCTCTGAACCATTAATCAGGCAATAAAATAATAAATGAAGTTATTTCGGGGATTTCTTAACTGTTTAAACCAACATAAATCAGATTTACATGCAGTGCATCAGTGAAAACATCTTAATGGCTTTGACTGGCATTTCTTTGGGATTGTTTCTCTGGTTTTAATAGATTCTTTTTCTTAGAAACAATATTTGAAAACGCACAATTACTGCAAAAGAACAAGGCTTTTTATTAGCAGCGTTCCAGTTTGGAACAGCAAAACAAGCTGGAGTTTAGCAATGTCAAGAAAAGATCCTTTCTGATCTTTCCCCCTCTTTTTTGATTTACTGCTGTGGCAGTGGAATTTCAATTAACCTCAGTTAAACGTGCCTCAATTAAGTGTATTTCAATAATAATAAGAGTTTCCAAAGTGGAACTGCAGCATGGAAAAGAAAGGAAGGGCACAGAAGTGGTGCAGAGGTTATTTTTATTTTTTTAAGCTCTCCTTAAATTCTGTGATCCATCACACCCGCGGCAGCCCGGGGTTTGCTATCCTTGCCTGTGTCTCTGGTCACCTCCAGCGCTGTCCCTCCTCCCTAACGATCCCGCATTGATCCAGCTGGGAGCGCTGGGAGCGGCTCCGGGGGATGGGGATGGATACCCCGGAGCCCCCATCCTCCCCACAATCCCGGGCTGAGCTCCCTGGACCTGCCCTGTGCAGGGAAAATCGGGAGCTGAGGCCGAGGCAGGCACAGGGGGGTGAATTTTGGCTCCTTGGGAGAGGTCACAGAGGGAATTCCTCCACGGAATTCCTCGGAGCACGGGCTGGGATTTGCTGCAGAGTGGAGGGAGGCTGTGACAGGATGGAGCACCTCGTGTTTGATGGGAGGAAATGGAGCTTGGATCCCTCTCGCTGCCTCCCCAGGGTTCACTCATCCATAACCAGCCTGGGGAAGGTGGTGCCTCCTCTGCTCCTGACAGGGGAGTTCCAGAGCTGACAACACAGCATCACTGGTATCTAGAATGATCCAGCTCTGAAACCTTAATATTAGGAAGTGTCTTGTTATTCCCTGGCAGGGATCTGCTGGATGCACTTGCACTGTGCACATTTGTTGTTCCCCCTCTCCCCTGGCACCTCCCCGGTGACATGGGACACACTTGCTGTGCTCAGGACAAAGGAACCGGCCTCAAATTGTGCCAGGGGAGCTTCAGGTTGGATATTTGGGAAATTTCTGCACCAATGGGGTTGTCCTGTGCCAGGGCAGTGGTGGAGCCCCATCCCTGGAGGTTTGACAGCCCTGGGGAGGTGGCACTTGGGGACGTGGCTCAGCGGTGGCCTTGGCAGTGCTGAGGATGGTTGGACTCGATGGTCTGAGAGGGCTTTTCCAACCTTAATTATTCTCCAGGATGCTGAGGTGCCCTGGTGCTGGGACAGTTTAGGGCTGTGACATCCAGCCCTGCCTGGTCAGAGGTCCAACCTCACTGACTTGTCCCAGAGTGGGCTCCTCGTGCCGCTCTCAGTCACGCATGGGGACAACATTCCATCAGCAATCCTAAGGCTCTCCTGGAACCACTTCTCCATTGTTCTCATCCCTTTTATTACATTGTCTCAGCCCTGCAAACAGTTCCTTCATGGGATTCAGGCTTTCCTAGGAGCACTTACCCTATCTGTCCCCCTTGCCACATCCCCACTTGGAGCTGGGAGCTGAGGCCCTCCTCCTCGGAGCACCGCTCCAGCCCCGTCTCAATCCGGAATTCCCAGTCTGGATTGGGGCTGAGAACCCACACAGATCTTTCCAGGCTCTGTGGTGCCTTCCCGGGTTCCTCGTCCGGAGCCAGGAGCACCACAGAGCCACCTCTGTGTGAATTAGTCCTGGGAGCTACTTAATCCATCTTCCCTGGAATTAAATGTGCACGGAGAGCTGCCGGGGGCCGCGCCGCGGGCGGCTTTAATTTCTTTTTTAGAAGGCATTAGCAGAACTCGATAAAGGGTCAAGTAATTTCATCCAACTTGCCACCAGTTAGTTAAGGGGAAGCGACAGGGCTGGAGCCTGATGTTGTTACAAGCCCGCAGAATCCTTTTATACAACAGGAGGTTTAAAATCCCATTTTTTTGGGCCGGCAGAGCGCTGGCGGGAGGGAGGGTGCCGAGCCATAAGGGATGGCCCCAAACGGGGCACCAGGACGGATGTCTGCAGTTTGGGGGAGGGCTGAGGGCTGAAATGAGATGGTTACTTGTGGCACGGGAGCGGCTGCGGAGCGAGGCCGGGGAGCCTGGCCGGGGAGTAATTCCCGGGAATTGTGAGCGGACAGTGGGTCCGCGGGGAGCGCTGGCAATCATGGCGGAAACAATGTTTGCATCGATCAGCTGTCACGGTGATTTATGGCTTCATTTTGCTGTAATGGAGAATTAGTGGAAAGATTATCAGGGACTCAACACTTTGGCTTGTTACCCATGTCCAGACGAGCAATTTGTCTCCCTGAAGCAGTGAAATACTTGTGACAGCTCCAACACTTGCCCTAATTCAATCAAGAGAAAATGTTGGAATTAATTTGTTACAAGAAAATTTAAATATGTTCAGCAAACAGTAACCGCAGAGCAGCAGCTGATTTATTGTGCTCGGCAAGATATCGATCCGCTTCGATCTGCTCCATGTTGAGGTTTTAATGTGTAATAATTTCCAATTTAAAGCTCCTTTTCGAGATCACGGGTTTAAAGAGAGGGCAGGCTGGGTCTCAAGACCTGATTAGGAGCCTGTTGCAATGGCTTTGTCAAAAGCCTGTTTGAATGTAAATTCATAGTTATCTTTTGCACTATCTTTAATATTCTTGACATGGATTTTATTGTGTGTCAAACCTCAGGCCAGCTGCCTGCCACAACCATTAATGAAACATCTTAGGAAATAAATCTCAGTCTTTATACAATATTTTTAAAAACCTGAAACATTAGATGTCAGCGAAAAAGGTGGAACAGCATCCTTTTTTTTTTCCCCTTGCACAGTAAAGCATCAGAGATGGAGCAGTTTTACAGCTCCCCTACACAATTAGATTGAATTATTGTGCAAATGCTATTATGCCATAAGCCTAAATTCCAAAGTCTGCAGGAATATTTTAGGTGCTTGTACAGATCTGTTATCTTCATTGAAGGTGTGACAGCTTATTCGACCCTTACAGATCTATAATTTTTAAGCTTTTCATTATTAAAATGCTCTCCCCTAACGCCTGTGGGGTGACACCACTCAGGGAGGTGGCTGGAGCGTTGGAAATTTAGCTCCTTATAATTCATGGAGCAGCCGTGGTGGTCTGCAGGCTGTGCCAGCTCCTCTGCCACCCAACTCCTGCAAAATGGGGGGGGAACCAAACGTGCTCAATGAATCCTTTCAGCCACATTGTTATGATTGATTAAAGGGAAACCCAGGGCTAAAACCTTGTTTAATAACCACCTCCAACTTTGAGGTTTTGCCAAGATTTTTAGGACATCAGTGGGTCACTAATTAGAGAGCAATCCTGTTCAACCTAATCAATAAGGAGTCGTCACCACCATTGGACACATCCATAGCCAAGGATTTTTTTGCTCATTAGGAGAGTTTATTTTAGTTATTCTGAGTTTTGCTGCCTCAGACTGAGCACTGGAAAATTAGCTCTCTGCATTTTAACCGGGTTTGAAGGTATTTCTAAGAATGTCTGGGCTGTCAAATGCAGGGTTTGGGCATCACCACTGGGTCAGCAATGCTGGGAGGCGCAGCCCCCAGGTTCTCCCAGGAAAACCCCCACTAGGCAGTGGGATTTTTCCCAAATGGGTGATGGGAGAGGTGTGTGAACACCTCCAGCCCACCTGGGTGATCCCAGGAGGGCATTTGCACCTTCCCAGTGCAGGAGAAAGGACCAAACTGCTGGAGAAGCCGAGCTCCTGAGCTCCCTTGGTCACCAGAGCACCTGCACTAAATATCTCCATCCCTAAGTGTGTGCAAAATGCTGTTTGAAGGATGAATGTTATCCCTTCAAGCAGGAGCTTCCTGCCTGCCCCTTCCTGGGCTCTGGACTTTGCTGCCTTTGGAGAAGCCTTTGCAGAAGCAACATCTGTCTCTGTTGGAGCTTTTGGAGGCCAAATGTGAAAAATTCCTGGTCCTAGATGCAGTTCTGAGTGTAGGTAATCCACAGGATGTCCAACGGGGATCACATTTGGTCAGTAACTGAAAATGAGCTGAATTTGGACAAAACAGCCACACCTTGCTCCCTGGAGACACTCTGGTTCCAGGGTGGTGACCTCTAGGAGGTGTTTTGGTGGCCTGGCAGCACAGTGTCCCCTGGCAGAGCCCTGGGGAGGGGACACAGCGGGATCATGGTCACTGTGCTGGGACACATCCCTTGGATGCACTTCAGTCCCCTCCAGACCAGCTTAGCAGAGCTCTCACTGTGTCCTCAGCCTCCCTCCCAACAAACCCTTCCCTGGCTCCTCACAGGACAAGATTTCATCTGCCAAGGGCTCCAAAGACTCCCTTGACTGGGACGGTGTCTCTGGAGCAAGGATTTCACGCTGCAGCCTTTGCTGGGCAGCCACATTCCCACCTCACTCCTCTCCATGATGGAGCTGAACATCTTCCCCTTTCCTGAGACATTCTCTCTTTATCCTTCCACATGTGTGCACTCAGTGCCTTTGGTAAAGCAAATACAATGTTATTAAATTCTGTGCATGAGCTGGATCATAAAAGAAAAGGGATTATGGACATGCTGTAGCAGCTTTATGAAGGGAGGTGTCCCTGTATTTCTGAGATTCACTCTGACTGGGGGCTTCAGGATTGGAAATGAGTATTTTTTTTATAAATGCCGTGCTGATATTGTGCTCCCACCTCTGCAAATCCATAATTACAACTCAGTTTTTCATTACAAACTAGAAACGTAAATATTTCTGTGGTCTTTGATGGAATTTAACTTCTGCAGCAAATAATATCTGCACATGTGTTTCCTATCTTGTTCTTTCCCATGTAATACCAGGCATGCTACAGCCAGTAAAATATTATTATAAAAGTCCCTTTGCTGCAAGTCTTGACCAAAAATCCACAGCTTTCTATCAGAAGTATTCCTGGGGGCTCCTGGGAGCCAGCAGAGATCTTGTGGTCAGGAAGGCCACGGCAGGGGCAGCTTTGTCCTTCGTGGTCACAGCTTCAAGGGGTGTCCCACGCATGAGATCCTTTACTCTGCTCAGAGACCCTCACTTCTCCTTTTCCTCCCAGTTTTTGGGGAAGCTGGACTGCTGCTGGGGGATTTTGGGAGGCTCTGAGCCCCCAGCCCCCTTGGAGAGCCAGGCTGAGCATCCCTGGGCTCTGCAGCCCAGCAGGGAGGGAGGGCCCACACCAGTCCTGTGTGACCTGGAGGAGAATCAGGCCTTGACATTTAAAATTGAATTAGACTGATATTTAAAACAGAGATAAACTGACATTTAGAACAGTCCAAAGTTCTGTTGCTTCAATTTGCTTCTTTTTTTTTCCTTTCTTTCTTTCTTTCTTTCTTTCTTTCTTTCTTTCTTTCTTTCTTTCTTTCTTTCTTTCTTTCTTTCTTTCTTTCTTTCTTTCTTTCTCTTTCTTTCTTTCTCTTTCTTTCTTTCTTTTTCTTTTCTTCCTTCCTTCCTTCCTTCCTTCCTTCCTTCCTTCCTTCCTTCCTTCCTTCCTTCCTTCCTTCCTTCCTTCCTTCCTTCCTTCCTTCCTTCCTTCCTTCCTTCCTTCCTTCCTTTCCTTCTCTCTTTCTCTCTTTCTTCCTCTCTTTTTTCATTTTTCACAGCTCAAGGCTCCACCACATTGGAAGTGGCTCACTTGGGGTCTGCTGCTGGGTCATGACCTGCAGGGACCCCAGGGCTGAGGTCTCACTCTTGTTCCTCCAGCCCTACAAGCAAGAAGAAACCTCCTGGCTGACTCCAGTGGGATGCAGTGTTGTCCTCACCCGTTAATGTGTCAAAATGCAACACCCAAATCAGCTTGTGATGGTTCCCAAGCCATCGGGAGCAGCGCCAGCCTAAATTGTATGAAAATGTTGGTCAAGAGTGCTAAAAGACAGCATTGTAGATTAATAATATTGAGAGAAATCTAAAAACCTCATCTCATTTTCGGAGCCTGCATTTGGTTTTCTTCTCTCACTCTCTGCTGGAACAGCCAAGAACTGGTTTGGTTCCCTCTGTGCCTCGGTGAGCCCCAGCAATGAGCTTTTCCAGCTCCCACTCATCAGCGTGGCCCTGCAGCCACGGGCTGCAAATCCCAGTGGGGGATGTTTATTTGTTTTTAAAAAGTCATATCAGAATCTGGATCTGCTTCTACAATTGTCTTTAGTGCTGAAATACAAGTTTAGGGGCTGCTCATGGCTGCAAACACCAGTGTTGGGAGAGGGCTGAGAGAATGGCATTCCTTTCAAGTCAGATTTGCACAAAGCACAAAAAATCCGGGCAAAAATAATCTTTAAATAAGTTACCAATTGTGAACTTTATAACGGTGCCAGCCATTAACAATAGACCCTCTTGGGGTGGGTTTTTCTCCCTTGCCATGACAATTTTTTCTTTCTGCAAGGTCATTTTAGGTCCTCAGCCTCAATAATGATTTGCTCCACGAGCCGTTGTAGACAGGGCTGTCTTCAGCCTCTCAGCTCGGAGGGAGAAACCCGACCACACCTCGGGATCCTTCCCAAATCTCTGCCAACAGAAATGGCTTTATTTTGCCCAGAACAAGGATGACAAGGGGTTCTCCATGAGGCTCTGGCACCTCTTGGGCTCTGCCTCCTGCCTGTGGCCCTGGAGCTGGGGGGAAGGACAGGGCTCTTCCGTGGGGGTGAAGCCCTGGCCGGGCTTTTTCAGCGTTCCCATTGTTGCACAGCTGAATCCAATCACTGCTATTTGTTTTTCAAAACAGGGCCCAGCTCCCTGTTGCTGGATGATGTTTTCATCCGCTGACATTTAAAAGAGCCATTTCAAAACGAGCTGAGAAGGTTTCTAGAATGCCTCTATTTTTAAGGTTTTATCGAAATCAGCTTTTAATTATCTGTTTGGAAATAATTGTTAGTAAACAGCTCCATGCCTGCTCTGAAGAAGCTCACCAGACCTGCAAAAACCAGCTAAAAACAGCACATTTTGGGAAAGGAGATGATTTTTCCAAGCCCACAGAGTGATCAGATAATGCTCAAGCCCACGTGCTGCGTCCCAGACAACGTGGTTGTGATTAACCATTTCCTTCAGCTCCTGAATCGTTGTTCCACTCAAGAATAAAGGTAGAACAAAGTTATTTAAAAAAGAAACAGCCTCTTCCTTGGAAAACCCACAGCTGGGCTCTCCTGCCTGCGGGGAGCTCCCAGCAGGAGCAGTTTCAGGAATTTCTGAGCATCCTGTTGTGATGGAGGGTCATTCTGGGGGATGCATTTTATGAAGGTTGGGAAATTGGTTTTGCTTGATTATGGTTAGGACTTCCTTCAAATGATCTGCCAGGACTTCAGGATGTCGAGGAAGAAAAGGGAGAAGAAATTAAGGCCTTCAGAAGACAATTTTGACCTGCTGAGCTGTTGTGTCTCCTGATCCCACCACAAAGAGCTGCCAGATGTCACTGTCTCCTTTCCAGGAGGGTTTCAATAACTTACATTCCCAGGAAAACAAGGAGCCCAAAAACCAAGGCAGACTCGTGTTTGCTGTGGCCACGGGCTTTGCCCACTTGGCCATCACCACATGCAGCCCCAGAACAACCAAGTACTTACTCATAATTAATTATCAGCAAATTGTCAGAGTGGAGTTTAGGCCTCATGTCCCTAATGTCACCTCACAATTAACTTAATTCACCCCCAGCCTAACCCAGGTTGGACTCTGGAGCTTTCTTTGCTCGCTCAAAGACAACAATCCCTGTGCCTGGATCAGAAGGAAAGGCTGCCAAAACCTTCTGAGGAGTGAGGAAACCTGCAGGAATGCCTTCCAGTGAAGCATCCACGTGGGGACATTTGGACACTTGTTCTCCCATGAATAAGGAGGTTTTGGAAAGGCTGGGACCTCTCAGGAGGTGAGGTGTCACGGAATCATAAACCCATGGAATGGTTTGGGTTGGAAGGGACAATCTCACTCCAACCCCTGCCATGGGCAGGGACACCACGGAGCCTCCCTTGCTGCAGCACATCCAGCCTGCAAAGCCTTTGGCATTTTTTAATGATCTGCCAGAATCTGGCTCTCTGGTACAAAGGACACATTCTGAACTGAGATGCCTGTTTAAATCCCACCTGGCAGAGCCGAGCTAATCAATTTACCTTATCAAGCTGCAACGTTTAATTAGAGCTCTCCTGACACCACTCCCAAGCTGGGTTCAGCTCGTCCTGGAGGCAGTGTAGCCCTTTTATTACTTTCTACAACTTAATCACTGTGCTTTAAAGATGTTTTCTCTGAATTGCTCAAAGGTTAGCCCCTCTGTCAATTTAAGTCAATATCCTCTTCTTTTCAAAATTAATTGCTATTAATTAATCACCATCTGAAGGAGTTTATTGGTATTGATTGGGTCCCTTTTGTGTGTTTCTGTGAGATCTCTCATTGGTCCTTCTGGCTGGGTTTGTTTTTCCCCCACAGAGCCCCTTTGGGTGAGTGTAGGTTGGCAGTGGCTCCAGATGAACATCCCAATGTCCAGGATAATCCTTCTGCTGAAGGACATCCATGGTGTAGGTGCCTCTGGATTTTATGTGATTCTCTGTTCTTCCTGAGTCACTTAAAATATCAGAGCCCTTCTTTCAAACCTACTTTGAAAACAGGTTTTGAAAATGTGTCTCGGTTTTGGGTTCCTGGCACCCTTTTTCATGTGTCCTTGGGATTGAGGAGCTGCTCCAGCACCCACACCTCAGTGGTGTGACCTTTGGGCACAGTCTGGGGCCATTTAATCAGGACCAGACCACACATCTCTCCCTGCTTCACCAGCAGTGGGAAGGAGAAGACCTCACAGAAAATCTCTGTGCAAGGCTCTGCTTCCCGCTGCTCTGTGGCGCTGGTGGGAGGCAGGAGGGTGACGATGGAAAGCATTAATTTGCTTTCAAGTTTTGCACTGTTATTGGCATTTTCTCTCCGACCTTTTTCCCAGTGTAATCAAATAGCAGCGATCAATACATTAAAAGTCAGTTTTCCTTGGAAGCCTCTCCTGGCAATGTGGAATGACCAGTGTGGCACCATCTTCCCAGTCAATCATTAAACTGGAGTTGGGGGGGTTAAAAACACCCCAGGTCGTGTTGGGACCTTATGGGGCTGAGCAGAGCAGGGAGATGCAGCAGGAGTGAGGATGGTGGTGGGAAGAGGTTTCAAACTGAAGGAGAACCTGCACAATAAAGTGTTTTTCACAGGATGAGGAGCCATTTAAATGCAGTTTAATCTTGGATCAGTTTTATTCCAACAAACCTGTTCAGCAGCAGGGACTGTGACCCTTCAGACCTCCCCTCCTGGCCTTGGGACACCCTGAGGATGATTCACAGCTGAGAGGAGAAGCAGCCACACTTCCCAGGCTGCCAGCAGGACCCACCTCAGCTCCTTCCCTGAGGATGAGCAGGGAGTGATTCCTAAAGCAGAGCTTCCCAGCAGCTCCCCTGGAAAACCCGATGGCTTTTCCAGCTGCTGGCCAGGGTTCTCATGGTCCCTCTGGTCAGTGGCACCACGGGCCCAGGGCACTGTCAGCATCACTCTGTGTCTGATCCAGGACTCCAGGAGACACGTTCCAGGCTGCTGAGCCTGTCATTTGTCAGCCTCTGAAAAGACAGAATTCCTCCTCTCCAAAGCTTCCCCAGCTCCCCAGGGATGTCGTCAGCGGCTTTCACCGCCTTGAAAAAAATGTCATTTTTCTTTTTAAAGAGCACTACAATTATTATCACCAGGCCTCGGGGCACTTCACCCCAAATCACACAATGCTATTTCGGGTCTCTCTTTTACCACAAATGTTCAAAACCAGCTGCTTAAATCTGGTTTTCAAAAGTGAATTGGGCATTTAGCAGCCCGGGAGTCTCTTGGCGCCTCTGAGATGCTGTGGCAGCTTCCAGTCAGCCAGGAGCACCCAGAGGCTCTGTCCTGAGGCCAGGGACCACGTCAGGAGTGCTTTTCTGGGATCCTTCAGGGTCAGATGGGACTTTTCTCCTTGCCTCACTCTCCAGGATGCCCAGATGTGAGGATCCAGCTGTGCAACGCTGACTCAGGCAGGTCACTCGTCCCACAGAAAATATGGATTATATTTTGTATATATGGTGTTTTGGATTAATCCTTGCTCAATTTGAGGGGCCAATTACTCCTGGGACAGGGCCCACAGGAGTCTTTTGCCTGTGCAGCCTCTCCTGCCCGTGTTTATGGGTGAGTTTCCCTGAGCACCTCCAAGACTGAAAGCTTTTTCTTTACGAGACAGATGGAGCTGTTCTTTCCAAGAGTGAGCAATATTTAACCTTAAGCACTTTCAAATCCGGCCTCAGGAATATTGAGATGAAAGGCTCGTGGCACTAAGCTCCTTTCAAATGGATATTGCAGCAGAGCTGCCTGGACATTTGTCTGGCTGAACCTGAGCAGTGTTTAACATGCTGCCGGTGTGCCCGTGCTCCTCGAGGAGCCCCGACAAGAATAAATCCTCGTCTTTCAGATTTAATTTCCAGCGGCGGCTCCGCTCTCGCTATTGTGTTTCTTCTGAGCATCCTTTATTGGACTTGAAGTTGCTGAGAGTGGCAGGGAGGGTGTGGTGAGATGGCTTCACCCTCTCCCTGCCAGGGATGAGTACAGCTGCTGTGGCTGGGGGTGGGACAGGGGACAACGGCCCTGGTGGCTCAGCATCACCGTGACACTGCTCACCAGCACCGTGGTGAAATGCCCGTGGTTTGGGTGGGAAGGGACCTTAAAATCATCTCATTCCACCCCTGCCATGGCAGGGACACCTCCCACTGTCCCAGGTGCTCCCAGCCCCAATGTCCAACCTGGCCTTGGGCACTGCCAGGGATCCAGGGGCAGCCCCAGCTGCTCTGGGCACCCTCCCAGCCAGGAATTCCTTCCCAACATCCAATTTAAATCTACACTCCTTCAGTTTAAATCCACGAGTTGTAATTCTTCAAATGACGATATTCAATCAATGGAATTACAGAGTGATTTGAGTTGGAGAATAACAGCTGGAGAGAATGAAATGGGAAGTAAAAATACATTTTCAAGAGCTTTTAGGTTTTCTCTTGGCCTGGTAATCAGATTCTTTACACACAAATCCTCATCTCAAAGTTGTGCACTGTGGGGGGAAGGTAGTGACTTTTTCCTCACTGCACAAAACACAGGCACTTCTCAGGTTTTCTTAGGCTCTTGTGTATCCTCTGAGTTTTCCAGGGAGCCTTTTGGCTTTGTCCTCTGCAGTGGCCCCATGGCCCGGCCACGATCTGTATTTGTCTTGATCAGGATATTAAACCCCAGTCGTGCACAAAGCACCGAGGTCCCAGTGCACCA
This sequence comes from Haemorhous mexicanus, assembly GCF_027477595.1. NCBI lineage: Eukaryota > Metazoa > Chordata > Aves > Passeriformes > Fringillidae > Haemorhous > Haemorhous mexicanus. The sequence goes on from NC_082350.1 coordinate 25,309,177, forward strand.
CTGTTGAACTAAGAAATCATTATCATCAGCCAGAGGAGAAGGATGGATGATGGATAATGGGTCTCTCCCTGCCCAGCGATCATTACGCTCCTGCCGATGAGGCAGCAACTGTCTTAAGTCCCATTAGTGGATGATGGGCTGTCTGGAAGAGGATCCTCATTGCTGGGCAGGCAGCTCACTGCCTTAACCCCGCGTGGAGGGACTGTCCCCTCCCAGCCCAGCCCCCAGCGTGTGGGAAAGGTGAAACGGCACCTCCCCACAAGGCAGAAAAATGCAGAAACTCGAGCTGGAAGGCAAAATGCACCTTCCTGAAGGGTCTGCTGGGCAAAAAAATACACCTAGGGACGTGTTAATGCAAGCCTGGGGGATTTTGAGAGTTTATAACTTAGAGGTGTCTTTTATGTCTGCGCAGCTCGGTGAAGGTTAAACTCTCCGGGCTGGGGGTCACCCCGAGGGATGCTCAGAGCTGTGCACACCTGTGTCACAGCCAGTTTGGGTGTGGGCAGCGAAATGGGAACGTGCTGGACAGCAAAACTGCTTCAGCTGTGAAGGGGAGATGGAGTGGGAGCCACCCCCAAAGTGATGCGGGAACCAGCCCCAAACCGATGTGGGAGCCACCCCCTCGACGGAGCAGGGGAAAGAGAGGATGCTGCCAGGGGTGGGGAACAGCTCTGGGGTGTCTGAGCAGCCCTGTGGGCTCCTGGCATCCACTGCCAAGGTTGGCTGGGAAATGCCGTGGGAAGGGCCGGGTCTCTCCTGACCCTGCAGACTCAGAGAGGGCTTCCTGTCACAGCCAGTTTCATTTCATTCTCCTGTTGCTGTGTGATCCCTGAGTCCTGCAGATCTGCAAGGAGTGGGGGTGATCTGTTAATCCCAGAATGGTTTGGGTGGGAAGGGGCCTTGAAAGTCCCCCCATTCCAAGCCCCTGTCATGGTCAGGGACACCTCCCAATATCCCAGGTTGTTCCAACCTGGCCTTGGACACTGCCCAGGATCCAGGGGCAGCCACAGCTGCTCTGGACACCCTGTGCCAGGGCCTGCCCACCCTCCCAGCCTGGAATTCCTTCCTATTCACAGAAACAGAGAATCACAGAGTAACCAGAGTTTGAAGGGACCCACAAAGATCATTGGGTCCAGCTCCTGCTGCCCGAGCTCCAGCTGGGACCTCCTACCACAAAGGGTATCTAACCCAACATCTGACCTAAACCTCTCTCAGTTTAATGCCCCACCCCTCTAGAAAAGCGTTTGCAGAACTCAGTAATTTTAAGTAAACTTTGAGAAATTGAATTTTAAGTCATATCTAAATCAGATCTGTCCCTGGCCTGTGACCTGGGCATAGGGTAATGAACAGAGGTATCTGCTGGGTGTCCCCGGGGAGCAGCTCTTCCCTCGGCAGCTTTGCTCTCAATTACACGGCCCTGACTGCTGTGATTCATCCTGACGTGATCCCCTGGTGATGAGAGCCCAGGACAGGATCCTGTGTTTAGCTGGAAATACATTTAAAAATGCATTCTGGAGGGCTTTCTTTAAATTATTAAAGAACAGTAATTCACCTTTTAAACTCACCAAGATGTAAAGCACTTTATGGACTATCTTTCAAATCGTTTTAAAAATCTTCAGATCCCCCTCTTGGTGCTCTCATAACTATTTAGTAAAACAATAATAAAACCAAAACCGATACAAATGTTGCCTGTTGTTTAGAGAAGTAAATATCCTTGGTAAGTCTTAGCAAAGCACTTACAACAGAGTGGTTTGGATGCAGTCCAGACTGTTCAATAGTTAATATATTATTCATATTAATAAAATAATGTTTGGAAAGGCACCAAGAGTCATAATCTGTGCAGCCAGACCTGGGGTTTAGCAGTTAGTCGACAATTAGTTACCAGCTGAGGGTTTCCCATGTTTCTCTGAGTTTTTCTGGGGTGTGAAGAGGATTTCAAGCCATGTCACTGTCACAGCTGTGATTTATTCAGCATTCCCAGAGTCCCAACCAAGCTCCTCCTGGACCGCGGGGCTGGGCTTTCACCCAGGGGGCTCTATTCACAGTAAAATCAAATCCCAGCGGGACAAAAGTTTGCAAAGTTCCTGGGTGCCCTGGCTGGGGACCCCTCTGCGCCCCCAGCCCTGGCCAGAGCCCTCCCAGCAGCCTGGAGGGGCTGAACCCTCTTGCCGGAGCAGGGGAAAACAAACGAGCCATTTGTAACCCTTAATTTAAACAGCTCCCGAAGTAATAGTATAAATAGTATAATGCAATTGTAATGGCTGATGAATTATGCATGCAGCCTCTTCCCTCTTTGAATATGCATGAGGCAGGAAATCGCCAAGTGGCACAATATTGCTGCTTTAGTGCTTACTTAGAGCCCTGCCCGGGGCTCTGGGGACAGCCAGCCCAGGGCTGCAGCTCCCCTGGCTCCTGCTCAGCACAGGGATGCTCCAAACCTGCTGAGGAAGAGCTTCTGCTTGGGACCAACCCAGCAGCAAAACCTGCACTTCCAGCCTCGGGTCACGAGGGTGTAAACATCAGAGCCAGCCCCAGCTTTGTACAGCCCAGCTTAAAAATCAGGATAATATCAAACCAGTTCTAGGAGCTGAAGCAAATAAATTAATTTCAGTGACAGGAATAAAGTGGATCTAATTAGAAGTCCCTCTGCAGTGCCTCATTAGTGTGGTTGGTAAGTAAATGAAATTTCAGCAGTAGTGAGTTAGACTATTTGTCTTGGGGTATTTTTAGGATTCACAAAATGCCAACATCCCGGGTTTTCCTCACAGAAAATTTCCTTCATCAGATGTCTGGGGGCCTTTTCCACAGAGCATGGCACAGCCACTTCATTTACATTCCTTGGGCACTTGCCTCGCTCTCTGCAGCTCATTCATAAATTGAAACAAATCAAAGGGATTTTTAGAGACAAATGGATTTTAGCTGTCTCACTGCCTGCCTGTAACTCCACAGAGCAACGTGCTGCTGGTGAATCTGAACACTTGAGAAACTTCCTCCTTTTCCCCCCCTGTGAATAAACAACTCTTTCTTCCTTCTGTGGGTGTCACCACCCTCCTGCACAGACGCCCCCACGTCGCTGGGTGATTTTATTAGAGGCCTGTGCAAGGAGCAGTCATTTGTCAGTCTTATTCAACTTGAGGCAGCTGTTGGTAACCTGCAATCCCGGATTGTCAGTCAGCAATGATTTCCCTTGACTTCCAGTGCCTAGAAAGTCATAGCCCGTGGTAATTTAATGAGCGGGACATAAAAATTCTGCTCATACCCACCCAGCAGTGGTCCTGACAGATCATTTAGTGAGAAGCCCTCCTTTCAGGACACAGCCCTGCGATGGAAAGCGCAAAGCTGTCCCACTAATTATGTCCTCAACACATCAGAACCCCCAAAACCCCAGCAATTCACAAGGCTGATATTTTTGGGATGTGCTGCCACCTCCGATCCCATTGTTATTTACAACACCACAAGGTCTGGACATTGGGAATTTAATCAAATTAATGGAGTTGCTGTTCTGGAGAGGTGGCTGAGGGACAGGTGCCCTGAGCAGGGAGTGACCTGGAGCCTGGCTGAAGAGCTCTGCTCCTTGATGAGGGGAAGCTGAGAGATCCCAGGAGCTCTGCATGATTTTTGCAGCTTCCCAGGATTTGTTTCTTATGCAAAAAGAGGTTTTTTTGCATAAAAGTTGAGACTGCTGCCTGGGAAAGGTACAGGTTGCATCTGTGTGAAGACATTTGGGTGCTTTCTGCCTGGTCCTTCCATCAGTAGGTGCTCACAGCCTCCCCTGACACCTGGGATGACAAGAACTGGGAGTAGCAGGGGAAAAGTTTCCCCAAAACCTCCTTTTGTAGGACTGGGATAAAAACCTGCATAAGCTTTTGCCCCATTTGCAACCTGAATTTCTCTATTTAACAACAACCCCTGTGATGTTGGCAAAATGTTTGGATCAGGATTTTGGTGGTCAGCTTCCACCTCCAGAAATGCTGGAATTAAACACAATTTTTATGGCACATTGAAGTGTTCATGGACAGGTTGGACAGGGCTTGGAGCAACCTGGGATAGTGGAAGGTGTCCCTGCTCATGGCACAGGGTGTGGAATGAAGAGAGTTTTAAGTCCCTCCCAAAGCAAACCATTCTGTGATTTTAAGTCTGATTTTAACACAAGAGCAGGCTTAGAGAGGTGGCCCAAAACTGGGGCCTACCCATTGCAATCAATTCTAACAAGAACATTAATTTGAACTGGGCTTTTAAAGCTTTATTAGACTGCAGAGGTTTGGACATCTAAATTAGTATAAAGTCCTTAATAGATTGCCAGCCAATGGCTGTGATTAACATCTTTATTAAAAAATTTTACATCGATTCAATTCAGACACTTCCATTCTGTTCCACAGTGTAACTGCCTAGAAATTGGGCCACACAGGATGATTCATAAAGTTTAGATACCAGAATAACATCCTCAGGCAAGAATAATTTGATTTCCCCCCTCCCCTCAAACATGTTGCCATAGATTCTCCTAAATGTTTTACAAACAGTTATTAAAAGCACATTGAGAATCTGAATTCCCTGCGGGCAAAATGTTTTTGTACTTAACTTTCGTTTAATTCAAGAAAAAATCCCATCTGGTTGGAGTTGCAGCAAAACATGGGAAAATCCTTACCCAGCTATCACAACAACAGCGATGTGAACTCAAAGATTGCTGGTGGCCACCTTCCCTCCAGGGCTGGGCAGAGCCAGGTTTGGCTCTGGGAGCCCCATCTGGGATCAGGACAAGGCAAAGCTTTGGGGACTCAGACATTTCCCCATTCCCAAGGTGAGTTTTGCTGGATTCCAAGAGCCTGCTGAGCCTGTCACCCCCTGGGTCATTGGGTGTTTGCACAGTGGTGGCCCTGACTGGACAACTTGAATCATGGAATTGTCATGGAATGGTTTGGAAAGCTCAGCCTGGCACTCCTGCCTTGGGCAGGGACACCTTCCCCACACCAGGCTGCTCAGGGTGGTATTAAACAACAAGTAGGTGCTCTGGGGCAAAATATTCAAAATGTTCTTCCTTACAGCCACCATCAAAGACATCAAAACCACCCCAGCATTTAGTGAGATTCAAAACATGCATTTGTCAGCTTGTGCTTTTAAACAGCTCCTAACTGAGAGAATAGATGGGAATTTTAAAAAATAATAAAAAAACCCCAACACCCACCACCCCCTTTCAAATCTCCTTTGCCTTAACAGTCCTGTAAATTTTCAATGTCATATTCCTGTGCATGGCTGCCCTTAATCTGACAGTGTCACAGGGATCTATCTTCATTTTCTCACTCTTTTCATAATCTAATCCTCAGCTCTAACATGCAATTAGTGCCCTCCTCGCCCCTCGCATACCAAGCAGGCTGATTGCTACAGCTTTCCCTGTGCAATCCATTTAGCCCCGCGCCTCATAATGAATATGTACATTTGGAGGACCTCGCCGAGGAGGGTCACAGGCAATCAACCTTGAATTCAATTATGCGAGTCAAGGTTAATGACTCGGCGCAGTGGTCGGAGGCAGCGAGGCTCCCGCAGATTAAATCAGGCTGTCACAGCTGCCAGTGCCGCGTGCCGGCAGCGCGACAGCGCCGTGACACGGGGCTGGCACTGCCAGACCCCACTGCCCGGCTGTCCCTGATGGCACCGGGCAGGGCTGGCACTGCCAGACCCCACTGCCCGGCTCTCCCCGGCCCCTGATGGCACCGGGCAGGGCTGGCACTGCCAGACCCCGCTGCCCGGCTCTCCCTGATGGCACCGGGCAGGGCTGGCACTGCCAGACCCCACTGCCCGGCTCTCCCCAGCCCCTGATGACACCGGGCAGGGCTGGCACTGCCAGACCCCACTGCCCGGCTCTCCCCAGCCCCTGATGGCACCGGGCAGGGCTGGCACTGCCAGACCCCACTGCCCGGCTGTCCCTGATGGCACCGGGCAGGGCTGGCACTGCCAGACCCCACTGCCCGGCTCTCCCCAGCCCCTGATGGCACCGGGCAGGGCTGGCACTGCCAGACCCCACTGCCCGGCTGCCCCTGATGGCACCGGGCAGGGCTGGCACTGCTAGACCCCACTGCCCGGCTCTCCCCAGCCCCTGATGGCACCGGGCAGGGCTGGCACTGCCAGACCCCACTGCCCGGCTCTCCCCAGCCCCTGATGGCACCGGGCAGGGCTGACACTGCCAGACCCCACTGCCCGGCTCTCTCCAGTCCCTGATGGCACTGGGCAGGGCTGGCACTGCCAGACCCCGCTGCCCGGCTCTCCCCGGCCCCTGATGGCATCGGGCAGGGCTGGCACTGCCAGACCCCACTGCCCGGCTGCCCCGATGGCACTGGGCAGGGCTGGCACTGCCAGACCCCACTGCCCGGCTGTCCCTGATGGCATCGGGCAGGGCTGGCACTGCCAGACCCCACTGCCCGGCTGTCCCTGATGGCACCGGGCAGGGCTGGCACTGCCAGATCCCACTGCCCGGCTCTCCCCAGCCCCTGATGGCACCGGGCAGGGCTGACACTGCCAGACCCCACTGCCCGGCTCTCTCCAGTCCCTGATGGCACTGGGCAGGGCTGGCACTGCCAGACCCCGCTGCCCGGCTCTCCCCGGCCCCTGATGGCACCGGGCAGGGCTGGCACTGCCAGACCCCACTGCCCGGCTGCCCCTGATGACACCGGGCAGGGCTGGCACTGCCAGACCCCACTGCCCGGCTCTCCCCAGCCCCTGATGGCACCGGGTAGGGCTGGGGGGGCACGGGGGTGTCTGTGCCCTGCTGATGCTCCGTGGGGACAGCGCTGCCACCCGGGCAAGCCGAGGGCTTCCCACAGCACAAGGCTTGTGCTGTGCAGGGGAAAGCCCGAGCTGCAGCTCTGTCCCATGCCGTGATCCCTGCCCTCCGGGGAGCCCGGAGTCACACACTGGGTTAGCCTGGACACCCACAGGGGCTCAGCGGCTCCCGCTGCCCTGCTCATCCCGGAGCCAGCACGGCCCGGGTCCCCACGGGTGGCTCTGTGCCTTCTGCAGCCCTGGCAGGACCAGCACCAGCTGGAGGGTGCCACCAGCCCATGTGGGACCTGCCAGGAAGGGCTGCTCCCAGCCCAGCCCTCCCCCTCATCACCCCAAGGACAGAAAATGCTTTTTCAGGACAACTTCCCAGCTTATATTTAAATGGCACCCACTTCTTTGATTTTGTCTCTCTGGGATACAATTTTTTTTAATGTTTGCTCCAGGACTAATGAGGGTGTAGAAGAGCTTAGAACAGGCTGGAGCTGGGGCTTTGGTGGGGAACTGCAAAGACTTTATGACAATTTTCCATTCCCACGAGGGGTCAGCTGCACCCCTGGCTCCGGGGTGTCCCAGCTCAGGGCAAAGATGTTCTGTGCAATGTGCTCGCCCCAAAGAGAGCCAGAGCCCACAGCCAGCCCTGCCTCCCCTGCCCTGCCCGTCCAAGGCTTCCCACAGGGCTGCACACCGAGCAGGGAGTTATTTAGTAGTGCAGACAAATTAAAAACATAAATAACCTTCGACTGTCGGAATCTTTTCAATAAAAACAAATTATGGGGTTTATGTATGTAAAGCAGTTTCACTTGGTGTGAAGAATCTTTTACAGGTGATTTATGCTGTTATTAAATATGGGGCAATTTTTAGAACCAAATCACTGCTGTCATTTGGGGACCATTACATTGTATTTAACACAAATTCCTAATGAATGCCTTTTTCAAAATGTTCTTCCAATGCTTAGATTTCAAAAGAGAAACCCCTTTCTTTAAAAAAGGTAGTTTTGTTCATTTCTGTTTCTTCCAAGTGCCTAAAAAGTCTTGCAGGGGCTGTCAGGGAAAAGGGAGGTTGTTTTCCCCCCTCTAATTATGATATAAATGGTTGGCAGGGAAAGGGCTTAGCAGGGAAGTTTGGAAAACAATTTGGTGTACAGGTGATAGACTGGTGTGACTGGTACCAGTATCCTTAAATTTCCAAAATAAATTGTTGTAGCAAAAAGTTGTAGCAAAATATATTCAGTTATAGCTGTGAGATCAGCCATTGCAAACCACTGTCATTATTATACACACTTATATTAAATTAAACTTTTGCATTAAGAAAAGGCACCTCAAACCCAGACTTTGAGACACTTTCCTGGGAGCCTCCTTTCTCAATGAGAACTGAGAGTTAAATAAAGCTTTCCAAAGGATTTATCAGGTAAATGTTATGGATTGCTGTGATTTAATTTATGGAATTAGTTTGACTTTCAATTACCAGGCTTCACACTGAATCACTTTATATTTTGAGCTCTGTAAGTAGCACTTCTTACACTCGATCTTTCATTTGGGGAAGGATTATCAATAATTAGACATCATGGCCTTATTGATCAACTAATCAATAACCACATTAATCATCAGCAGTCTGAAAACCATTCCCTCTTTGCATGAAAAGGAGTCGGTGCAATGCAATTAACATCCTGTGCCTCACCCCCTGCAGGTGGTACCTTTCTGAGAGGGGATCTCTGAACCTGCTGCTGCACACCCAGAGAGGCTTTGCTCTTTTTTTGAACTTCTTAATTAAGTTTGGGTCATTGTTTTTCAATTTTCTGCTGTTGATTTGTCACTAACAAACTAACTTTTGGCCCAAAAATGTGTTGGATTGAGAGAGAGAGTCTCCAAAGGTGCCAGTTTATCCCCACAGGGACAGTACAAAAGGATTGCAGGGTGAGTGCCAGGGCTGAGCTCTCATCCACATCCCCATCACCCCAAAGCTCAGCAGCAGAGGTGAGCTGGGGCTGCCCCCCAAACCAGCTGCTTCACATAAATGTCTTTCTCTGAGCTTTTTCCCCTTTAATCACTCAAAATTTGCACAGGCATTCCAAAGAATTATACCTGCACGTTATCCAAGTTACACAGGCTTTCCTCAGTGCAGAGTGGAACACCTGATTAAGTTTGTGTTTGCTGTTCTTGGTCATAAAAAATCATTTATAGCCAAGCCTCTCCATCAATCAGGTGAGACTATTAGGAAAACAACAAACTGCCCAATAAATTATCCTAATCTGCTGTAAAACTGATCTTAGTAATTAATTTAGTCAATTATATTTAACCAGTTGGCAAGTGGCCTAAATAATGTAATCGCATTGGGTTTTTCACGGAATAAAACCTGAGAGAGCTGTAAAAATCATTCAGGGTAACATGGAACTGTAATTTTGATTTGGGATGTGACACAGAGCTGTAGCTCAGGTGGGCACACGGCCTCAGGCACAGCCATAAATGGTTTTTGTGGTGGTAACTGCTGAGGGGAGATGGTGTGAGGCCTCCTGGCTCTGCTGCACCACATCCCCTTCCAGCTGTGGGATGGAGGTGGCTTTAGGGGGTCCCTGTCCATAGGGGAGGGGACTCTGTTTGCTCTGACACCCTGGCAGGGTCTCAAAGCTTTGGCCCCTGGGGTCACTGCTCAGCCCCCTCAGCTGAGGTAGAGCAGATGCAGATCCACCATTTTCATGGGAGTTGGGCCTGCAGGCCTCAGCAGGTTTTGTTTGTCCGGAGTCAAACAGCAATTCCTGACCTGGTTCAGAGCAGGATTTGTGTGGGTTTTTTTGTGTGTTTTTTGTGTTTTGTGTGCTCATTAATCCTCTGGATTTCCAGAGAAATCAGCACATCCTGCTGGGAACTGCTGTTTGTTTCCTTCCTCCGAACAGGCCCTTGCTCCAGGATCGCGGCCTGCTTCTACACCTTTGGATACCAGCAGCCATTCCAAAGGGATTGTAATGGACGCTTGATGGCTAATTGAGGTGAAATCCCTGTGCTGCAATTTATGGAGTTAATAAAGGCCGTGATTATGGTCAGGGAGGGAGAGTTTGCTACAGCAATCCCTAAAAAGGACCTGTGGGTGGGGCGGCCATTGGGGAGTGCCCTGCGCAGGGCTCCACCGCTGGAACCACATTCCCAGTGCTCCCCTCAACGCCACCTGTGCCACTGCTGGCATCATCCTTGCCTTCCAGCACTAAAAACATTTCTCAATCTCATCTTATCATTCTCTGCATTCATGAGGGGGCTCATTCCATGCTCACCTCTCCACAGAAAGCAATCCAAATCCTGGCAAAGCAGCAGCGTTTGTTCCCCCATGGTCACCTGAGCCTTCGACTGGGAGCGACTGGGAGCGACTGGAGCTTTTGTGTTTAACCCGTGTGGATCCAGCCTCGGGCACAGCTGGGACATGGGGACAATGGGGGCTGCTCTGTGTGATAGCGCAGGATATGCCACCATCGTGAGGGGCTCAAACTGCTGGCATGCCATATTTTAACTTAGGGGAGGAAGACGTTTTGTGCAGTGAAATGGCAACAGGGCTGCTCCTCACCCAGTGTGGTCCTGGCAATGCTGCAGGGACACAGATCCTGTCCCCACATGGGGGACAGCAGGGAACAGCCAGTCCCCTCCCAGTGCAATTAGTATTAGTTACCTCAGCTGTTCATTAGTAGTACTTGCAGTAGTATAATACCCCCCAATGTGTACATCAATACCCATATCCATTATCAGATCCACACATCCCTGATTTTTTTGCTGGTGACTGTGAACCAACTTGCTGTACCCTGCAATTCTTCCTGCTCAGTGCGTGACATGGAATCATGGAATCATGGAGCTGTTAATTAATAAAACACCCCCTAAGATCAGGGAGTCGTACCATCCCCCAGCACTGCCAAGGCCACCAGTGACCATGTCCCCAAGTGCCACATCCACACAGCTTTTAAATCCTTCCAGGGATGGAAATTCCACCACTGCTCTGGGAAGCGGTGCCAGGGCTGGACAACCTTTTCCATGAAGTAATTTTCCCAATATCCAACCTAAACCTTCTCTGGTGTAACTTGAGGCTGTTTTCACTTGTTCTTTGGGAACAGAGACCAGCCCTCACCTGTCAGGGAGTTGTGCAGAGCAAGAAGGTCCCTCCTGAGCCTACTTTTCTCCAGGCTGAGCCCCCCCAGCTCCAGACTCTTCCCCAGCTCCATTCCCTTCTCTGGACACTCCTGCAACATCCCACATCTCCAGCAGGCTCCATGCCTCCATCCCACCCTCGGCAGGTCGGACTGTCAGCACGTGCCGGGGCTCACGGAGGAGCAAGAGCCCCTCGACTCCGTGCCCAGGGTGACTCCTGCCTGCCAACAGTGCTGTGCAATAAAGCCTGGCTTAAAAGCCCCATAAACCCAGCAATTATAAGACACGGAATGATCTGAGGCAGGGCTGGAGCAGAGGCCTCCTGCCTTTGATGTTTATTGCCACAGCGGAGCAAATCGGAACAATGCTGAGCTTCGCGAGCCCTTCTTAGCGCTCGGAATTTCACATTTGTTTCCAATTTTACCAGTTGCCATTGTGGGCTTTCCTTCTGCCATTGTCTAAGGGGTGGCGGTTGTAATTTCTCTTTTGTGCTCCGTAATTCGGAGCAGTCCAGGCCAGGCAGGAACATCTGCATGGAGGGCCCTGCCCTCCTGCACCAGGCCGTGTTGGAAGGTCACTCTCCTCATAAACTTCGTTATCGCTGTTGGTTTTATTCATTATATTTGACATATTAAGCTTCTGTATCTTGGCATAAAGGACACAATATTGCAGCATATTGGCAAGCTCATTTGCTTTTCACAGCCAGTGTTGTGTCCAAATAGCAGTCCCTGGGGAGCAACACGTGGATATAGACTGCAGGAAAATGAGCCTCAGCAGCAGGTGGCCTTTTGCAGCCTAATGAACACGGCAATCTGTTACCAGCACGGCGAGGCTTTTCACCAGACAATTAGGCAACTAAGCATGTAATTATTCAGGCCAACAAGAAGAGCCTCTTCTCTAATTTCATCTTTTCATTGCTGTTTACTCACCCACACTCCCCTCATTAATGAGAGATTTTCCAGTCTATGCTAATTGGTTTCAATAACATTCATTTCAGTTGAAAGGGAGCGATTCTGTTAATTGGGAATCGAAGGCGTCTTTTCATTTCGAGTGCGTCCTGCCATGGAAATCTGAACACTCTCAACAGGTTTGAGCTAATGAAATTAAGTTACACAGCCACTGGTGGTGTAATAGAAATAAAGTAATTTATTTTCACTGAAGCATGTGCTATAGGTCCTGAACAATTAATCCAGCTCGTTGGGGAGAGCCATCGGAGGAGGTGATTTGGAACAAACAAGGCTGCAGCTCCAGAGCTGCTGCTGCAATTCTCAGGGTGGTTTCACTGCTGAGCTCTCCAGCACCACCCAAAATGTTTAACGGGAACGAGAAGCTTTTATGGAAACACTAATTCTTTAAGAGCTGTTTGGGAAATAAAGAAACAGAGCGCAGAGCTTGCCAGCCTGTTAAGTGTGAGGGTGGGTTAAAGCACCATAAAATAAATAAATGGGTGGTTCCCGGCCCTGAAATTGGAGCCCTCCTCAGGGCACGTGGTGCTGAGAGGGCTGGGGAGCTGTAATCTGATTTCTTCAGTGTTCAGGACCTGGAAAGCAAGAGGGAACTGGAGCCCAAGAGTCAAATATGTTTGGGGTTTTTCATTGACCACAAGTATGAGGAATTATTTTGAAGGAAAAGTGAGATTCTAAATTATCAACATAACTTCTAGTGTTCAGGCTGTATGGAAAACTTCAGCAACCTCATTCCAGCTTTAGGCTTTGATTTTTAAGGTCCCTTCCAGCCCAACCCAATGTAGGATTCTGTGATTCTGCCACAGATGAACCTTAGAACATCTGCCGGGAGCACCAAGGTGGAGGAGGAGGCTTGGAGGTGTCTGAGCACCCTGGCCATGCCCTGTCTTCTCCTTGTGATGGAATCCCAGAACAGTTTGGGTTGGAAGGGACCTTCAGGATCATCCAACCTTCCACTGGACCAGATTGCTCAGAGGCTGTCTGTTTTGGAGTGGGTGATCCCAACTGCTGCAGGTCACTGTAGTGGCCATTAATTAATTAAAAATAAATTTGCAGGATGAGAACGACGGTCTCCAAGCAATGCCAGGGATAAAGGATGGCCTTCCATGTGTGAAAAATCAGGGAACTTTGAAAACTTCAGTGCTTCAGTGTGAAGGAGACCAAAGCTGGCGCGTGCCTGAATGCTCTCTGGAGCTGAACATGAGCCAAGGGCAGAGGGATATGGAATTCTCTGCAAATTCAGATGTAATTGTGGATTTTTAAATGAAGATACAGTATGTATTTAAACTATTTATTGGATATCCAAAATAAATAATCAAAACAGCACAACAAGTACCCCAAACCATACATTTTCTTGACTTAATCAACTTTTAAGGGACACTTTCAGCTTTTCCCACCTTTTTTTTTCCTGGCATTAAAACAGCCTGATGAATTTCACACAAGTGAAAGGACAGTGTACCACTTTTGTTTTTATCCAACCTGATCATGGGAGGTGCTGTTCCAAACCTTTGTGGATAACCCATCCTCAGTGCTGTTCCTCCAGCTGGAATATTTGCTTGGTGGGAGATGCCCTTTCCACCAGCAGGAAGAGGAGCCCTGGTTTGCTTCAGTTTCTGGTTGTGTTTCATCTTGGGTTTATTTATAAGCATTTATGCCAGCGTGGGGGATGTAAATGCTAATGTTGGTTCTTTTAAAACCTGGCTTCCAAAATGCATAATAGGCAGAGCCTGATAAAATAATACTCTGCAGCCTGTTATGAATATTTCAAAGAATTATTTCTTTATTTTGCACAGAGCTCATCGGGCTGACGTTTGATTCATAGCTGCACAAGCCTACCTGGGGTTGCTAAGGTTACCCAATTTCATTCACCCATAGATAGTTGAGATCTACATAATCCCATCAGATCTTCCACTGCATTTCCAAGTGCTATTGATGAATGGGGCCTTGCTCAGATGATGTGTCCATTTACATGTGATATATCTCACGAGTTCTGTCTTCAGGAATATTGCAGCTGATGAAATTTCCCATTATGTGCACACACAGAAAGCAGAGGTGCGTGGGTTTATTCTCAGCTTGAACAGGCCCCAGAATTAGGGGCCAAGGAGGGTATTTTGTACTTGAATCTTGCTGTTTCTGCCCAAATTGAGAGTATTGCTGTAACACCAGGCTGTGCTTTGGTCACAGTTCTCTGCAGCGGTACCATCTCTTGACTGCCACCAGAAAGGCTCAGCCCCTCACTTCACTGAGCTTACCAGTGACACCCTCAGCACCTCTGAACAGGAAATATCACATGAAAAGTGAGCACCTTTTCCAGCAGAAGTTGCAGACCCTGGGGGATGGCCCAGGCTGGGCATCGTGGCTCTCAGTGGTGATGAGAACCAGGGGACCGCTGGGGCAGGGGGGGATGTTGCACAGACACTGCAAGTCCTGAGCAGCGGACTCCCCACCTCCTGAGGACATAGATTACATACAACAGAGTAATTTCTGTATTAGAAACCACAGCCAAGCCACAGGTGCCCTTTAATTTGAATTTACAAGGGCTGAACAGCAACCGTTGCCTGGAGTGTTGGGAGGCAAAGAAGACTTTAACTCCACCAACCAGCCAAACACAAATCCCTTTCCCCGTGCCCCTTCTCCTCAGAAACCCAGCCCAAACCACATCACACAGGCTGGGAATCACTGGAACTGTGGTCTTGGTTGGGCTGGGGTGGGCTGGGAGGCGCTGGGGCCCCACAGAACCCCCAGGAGCCAAACTGAAGTGTGGGTGCAGCCGGGGTGGTTATCCCAGGGGAGCATCCCTCTCTGCCCCAGTGCCCTGCTGGGACACAGTGGGACAGATCCTGTTTGCATAAAAGGATGAAAATCAAACAAATTTGGTGTGAGTGGGGCAAGGACTGACGGTTCCAAGTCATTTATTCCCAGAGCAGACCTAGTCAGCAGCTGATCTCGAAAGCCAGAGATGTTCATCCCAAATCTTCTCAGAGATGTGTTTGTAAGTGGAAGGAGGAAACTGTTATTGAGGCAATCTGAGGCTGGAGCCTGTGCAGCCTTGCAAACCCAAGCTGTATTTTGTCCTTTAAACGCTATCACTTTACTTAGCAAGCTGCTTACTACAATTATACAATGTTTTTCTTGGCCCCCAGCTACATTAAACATCCATTTTACAGCGTTTGCTGCGCTCCCCTGAAAGCCTGGCTCCGGAGGAGGGGGTTGTAAAGGGTGATACTGTAAAAAAGGACACGGGTTCCTCATTAACTTTATAGTTTTACTGCCTTGTTTTGGGGCACCTTCCCTTCCTCCCCTCCCGTGGCTGGTGCGCAGCTACTTTACCCAAGCGGATTTGGCTGGGTACGTTTTCCAACAGCATCCTCTGCTCCTGGCTGCAAAGCCCCTCCTAAATGGATCCAAAGCCCCTCCTATCGAAGCCCCGAGGCTGAGCACACAATCACAGAATCTCGGAATCACAGAGTCACGGAGTGGTTTGCGTGGGAAGGGACCTTAAAGCCCATCCAGTCCCACCCCCTGCCATGGGCAGGGGCACCTTCCACAGTCCGGGTTGCTCCAAGCCCCGTCCAAATCCTCTCCCCGGAGTTCTCCCACGGCCGCTCCCCTGCTATCAGGAATAAGGCACCTCTGCAGCGGCGAGGGCAGAGCTCCCTCCAGAGCCGCCCGCCTCAGGATTTATGTTTCCCACACGTTCCCAGGCCAGCTGGACTTTTTTACACCCCTGCACATTATCGAGACAGGCAGAGCAGCCGATTAAATCATGTTAGAACGTGCATAAAACCTGTCCTCGTTCCTGCACAGCCTGGCCAGGCACAGGCTCTGCCTGCTGCTAATTATAGCCGATAAAAACTGCCCGGCGCGGCGGAGCCCTCCCGGAGCAGACAACGTCTCGAGCTGTTGATTATTTAGCCCTATTATATATTGATAGCTTAGGATTTATTCCTGAGAGCAGAGCCCAATAGCTGGGGCTCGGCTGGCGCTGGGGAGCGGGCTCTGGGGCCGTTAGCCCGGGGTAATCTATCAGCGGGAGGAGGAGGAGGAGGAGGAGAAGGAGGAGGAGGAGGAGGGTGCTGCAGCAATTAGGGAGCAGCAATCCCGGCGATGGGCTATCGGCAGCATAATAGAGATAATGGCTTTTACTGGCCAGGCCGGGCACGGGGCTGCTGGGGAAGCAGTGACATGAGATAAATAGAGAAATGCTCATTAAAAGCTGCTGCGAGCGCGGGCGCGAGGCACCACGGTGTCTGGATGGAGCAGATCCTCCCGATACGGGCGGATGTTGCAGGGAAAGCTAGATGGCTGCAAATTTAAGGGCATACATTAAGCTGGTGTTTGTGACAGAATTAAGTTATTTCCAGCCCAACGTGTTTCTTATTACAGCCCCCTCCCTTCCCCACGATACTATTTTTACCACGCTGTGAGATGCCCTTTTTTCCCTCAAGTTTTCTGCCCCAAAACGCCAGATCCCCCTCAAAACTCCCCTCAGCACCAGCGCTGGCTGCCACGGTGGTCAAGGGCAGCTCAGAGCTGTGGAAAGCTTCACCTGCAAGGGAACATCTTCCCACTGGGGTCACATGTCCATCACCCACCAACAGCCCTGGTCAGCCAACAGCAGGCAGCGATCTCTGCTCTCTGTGGCAGGAACAGGACCCAAGGAGCGGCTGGAGCTGGGCCAGGGGAGGGTTAGGTTGGAGATCAGGGAAAGTTGCTGGCACTGCCCAGGCTCCCCAGGGAATGGGCACGGCCCCGAGGCTGCCAGAGCTCCAGGAGAGTTTGGACAGCGCTGCCAGGGATGCCCAGGGTGGGGTTGGTGGGGTGTCTGGGCAGGGCCAGGGAGGGGTTGGGCTGGATGATCCTTGGGCATCTCTTCCCGCTCAGGAGATTTTGTGATTCTGTTTTATGAACAGCCTGCAGGAATGGTGACCACCCTTTATACCCACTTTTCCATTACAGTCTGTCTAAAGGGTTCTGACCCATTGAGGATTGGAAACAGGCTACAAATGCTGGACTCCATATAAATGCATGACCTGTTCACACGAGGAGGGCTGAGCCTGGAATGGGGAAGCAGATTTTGAGGGAAGCAGCTCTCCAGAATGAGAATGTGCTTTACCATCATTAGTGTTTAACCCTTAAACAGAGGGTTTAAGGGGTACAAAATTAACAGGTGAATTATGAAGGTACCAGCTCACACTCAGGAATAAATGAATACATTTACTACAAACCCCTGAAGAAGAGCAGGCAGCAAAGTGTACAGGTTAATCAAATGTTCAATAATAAATAAATTAATATACTGGTAATAAATTACCTCGTTTTGTCATCACCCAATCTGTGAACCACAAGGTATCAGAGAAAAAATTCATCTTGGAGTTGTGCTGCCTGAATTAATGGGAGCTGGGCACTGGAAGAGGCAGAGGGTGAGCATCATTCCCTGACAAACACCACACACATCCCTCTCTTCAGAAGGAGGCAGCGAAAGGGTCCAGCTTGAAGATTTTCTCCTTCTGAATATTTCAGTTTAGCTGAATATAAATAAATCAGGCACTTCCAGACTCAGCAGGATCCTACCTCCTGTGATATTGCTCTGTCATCCTATTCCTGCCCAGCCTTCCTTCGGCATCTGCCCGGCTGCATCCTTTATTAGTTCTGTGCTCGCAACTGGCCCGGGTAGATCCGGTTACCGGAACTCCCAACGGCAACTGGGAGCTTTCCACTCACCAGTTTGGCCTCCCAGTGCCCAGGGAAGGCTGGGAGAGGGCCCATCCCAGCAGTGTTCCCAGCATCAGCCCTGCTCCCGCTTCCCCACCTGCAATGGGATCAGATCCAAAGGCAGCCCTGACACAGGGGGATGCCCATGGCCAGGGAGCAGGGACCGTGTCCCTGGGGAGGGGATTCCACCCCCTGGCATCTGCAAAATCCCACTCCATCCAAGCAGGTGAGGGGTTTTTGGATTTTCTCTCCTCTCCTCTGACGTGGAGTCAGTGAGCTCAGGCCTTTCCTGAACATCCCTAAAGAGGCAGTGAGCTGGAATGAGCTGGGAACACTGGGGCTACTGGGATGTGCTGGGATCAGCTGGGACATCCTGGCACATGCTGGGATCAGCTGGGATGTGCTGGGATGAACAAGGATTTACTGGGATCAGCTGAGACATCCTGGCACATGCTGGGATCAGCTGGGATGTGCTGGGATCTGCTGGGACATCCTGGGATGTTCACCACCGTGCTCATCTCCTTGATCCACACCAAAGCTGACTGCGAAGAGCACAGGCATGGCTCTGTCCAGGCATCCCCTTTTCCCAGCATCTCTTTATTCCCAGTCACTCTTCCCACGCAGGCACCAGGGTGTGACTGCTGCTCACAGGTTCCAGGCAAAGGGAGGGAAGCAGGAATCTGGCACAGCACCTTCATTTTGGCAGTTCCTGCATCACCGTCAATCACAGCACACAAAACATGACAATTTTACAGCAACAACAATTTTGGAATTGTTTCCAAAAGCACGCCTGAAGGTTTTCCCTGTATTTCTCTGAAGGTTCATGAGATCAGGCTGTGTTTCCCAAGCAGGCTGAGTTTTACTGGCGGGTTCTGCTCAGCAAAGGAGCGAATCCGATAGCGCTGGGCCGGAGGATGTATTGATCTCAGTGCTGAGAGTGCCTTGGCTCCGGGTGGATGAGGCCATGCAAAACGCAGATTGATTTTAGAAAGAGCTGCCAGGAAGAGCTGGGATAGCTCAGGGATGGCAGAGACACCTGGTTCATTCCTCAAATATTTGTCCACAACCATGGACACAGCCGGAGGACACTGCTCCGAGGGAGGGATGAAGTTGGGAGATGCTGAAATGCGTGGCCTGAGCACCCCTGGTGGTGATGGGACCAGGGAGGGGGTGGCTCCACACATCCTGTGGGTCTTGGTGGGGTTGGAGCATCCCCCTGTCCCTCCATGGGGCCTTCCACACCCCCCACTGCTCCAGGCCCAGAAGCTGGACTTGACCCTTGTGGGTCCAGATTGGGATATTGTGTGATTCTGGGATTCTGGGATTCAGGGATTCTGGGATTCTGTGTCTGACCCGCTCAGGTTCCATTCAAGAATCTCACAATTCCCAATTCCTGCCCTTCTCCAGGCCCTGATTTGCTTTCTCTTCCTTACATGGATACTGAAGACATCCCAGGGAGATGATGTGGAGCAGGGGCAATAAAAACCCCAGACGTTGGGAACTGAACCAGCACCAGCCATATTCCTTCAGCCACACACTCATTACACCTAATTTGCATGTGCTAATTTCCAGTGCAACACAGAGCACGTGGTGAGCAGGGCACCCTCAAAGCTCAGGTCTCCATCCAGTCCTCCCAGACTGCTGGGAATTCTCCTGTGGCTAAGGGGACTGAAGAACCACGATGGGCATCAAAACCCAAGGGAAACAACAACCAAAAAAGCCATAGCAGCTGTTAAAATGTCTTGTGTTTCTTTCCTGCATGAGAGAAACTATTTAAACTGGCACAAAATAAATTTAGGGAGCATATTCTTGGAATTACATAGAAAAATACCCCATACGTTTTGGCAGCAGCTAAACATATCCTTAATGGAATTCATATGGGGCCTGGAGTGATCACAATGTTTGGAGAGGAGCCAGATAGTAAGTAATTTAAACATCACAGGAAATTAAATTTTAGAATTCAATTTTGCATAAAGTTTTCTGTAATGAAAATGTCACACATAAATTATGAAGTCTGATTATATTCTTTTTTGACTTTTTAATAAAATAATAGAGGCACTTGACAGTCAAGAACAAATGCATATTTTATGTGAGGAGCATTACGTTAAAGCAACGTCCTGTGGAAATAATGGAACAGATGTTAACACTGCTCTATCAGTTATCAGGTGCTCTGTTCAACAGCTTCAAACACAAGTATTTATTAAAAATGCTAACGGGATTGTCTCCCAGGGTTATCTAATTGTGGGCTTAAAATGGAGGTCTTTAATGTAATTAATTATAGCTGTGGAATTATAGAGTTAGGCCATAATTTATTGAATATGTGGATGTGTCCACATATAAATTATATGCTGCAGTTAATATAGAATTAATTCCAGGCAGGGGGAGAAGGACTTTGGTGAAGACACCAACTTGGTCATAACAGAGCCATAAATCAGAACTAATCCAAATTGTCCCTTTGTTTCCATGGAGGGACTCAACGCTGGCACGTCTCAAACTTCTCCCACCCTGGGGGCCATCAAGCCCCTGAACTGGGCTGAGACCATGAGGGGACACAGGGACAGCCCTGAGACCCTGCTCCACTGCTGGTCCTGCAGGTGCTGGACATCCTGATGGGAATGGTGGTGGGAATTATTGTGGGTGTTCAGTTGGAATCATGGTGGGCATCACGGAGGGCATGGTGGTGGGCATTGCTGAGGACACTGCAGTGGGCATCACAGCAGGCCACACGTCCAGCTGTAAAACCCAGCCCTGCAAGGGCCACCAGAGGCAGCTTTAGATCAGCAAAACTGTATTGATTACCAACAACGCCGGTTTTTGGCCAAGGACGTTGCTCTGCAGCCGTTCTATAATAACACCAGCTTGGCTTTGTGGGTTTCTCCATATCCTGACAAAGTCCTTGGTGCCTCTTTCTGCCCAGCAGCACCGGATGGGTGTTTTGGCTGGGACTGGCACCCGGGGCTGGATGGGATCCTTGTCCTCCTCCTCACCTTGGGGTCAAAGGGATGCAGCATTCTCCCAGCTGACTATGTTGGGAGGTATCAGGATGCACCCCCAGTGCTGGCTGTATCCCAAAAATTATCTTTGCATGGAGCAGAGGGATATCTTCACTGCTAGCACAGAGATGTCAAAAAGCTGCACCCCTCTGACAGGGGATGTTAAAAACAGCCAGGCACAGCAGCCATGGAGGATGGCTGCAGATTCCAGAGGGAAAACCTGCCAAGAGTTTTCCTTGGGCTCTCCACACTGCCCCACATGCATCCCTGCCCCTAAGAGATTATAAATGTGCCAAGGACAGGCTGAAGAAAGAGAAAGATCAATGGGTTTGCAGTTTGTGCTCACACCCTGTTGCCAGTCTCTCACTCCATACTGGTTGGGAATGGGATGTGGGATGAGCAGGAGGGTTGGGGACACCTGCAGCAGCAGCTGCTGGGTGAACAGGGGTTGTGCAGGTGGCTGTCCCAGGAATTCAAGCATGGGCTGGAGTCTGGGGGGCTGGTGGGGAACAGGAATACCCTGGGGAGAGACCTCTGCTCCTCTTGGAGATGTCCTGGAGATGCCTTGTCCCCTCTTTGGGTGTCCCAAGGCTTTTCCAGCACAACCCAGGCTGACAAACCCCCCCTCCTGGGGCTGGTGGCAGAGCCATTTTGTCCCTGCAAGAGGAGCACAACCCCCTTCCTGCTCCCACAGCACAACCACTCCGGGTGATCCCAGTTTTGGGACCAGGGTCTGCTGTGTGGGCAGTGGGACCATCCCCACATCAAATCCTCCTGCCTGTTTGAGGAGAACCTGGTGGCACGTGTGGCATGTCCCTGGGGCATGTCCCCACTGCCATCCCCACCAGGGGACCTGGATTCCTGCAGGGAGGATCCACAGCTCCTGCAAACCCACGGCTGCAACAGGCTGCAGCCTCTTCCAAACAGCTCGGAAAAATACAGTGGGATTTGTTCACTTGGATTTAAATGGGGAAATTATTTGAATTTCTCCACCCCCAGGTGAATGATTTAGATGGCCTTGACCCCAGGCTGACTGCAGGGATTAATGTGGGATAATGATTGCTGAGGCTATCATTGCAGCAGGCATCATTAATTATCCTTATTGATTGGAGCTTTCAAAGATAAAGCATTATGCTGACTGGAAAATACCCTCTTCCTGCAAGGTCAAGGCTAAAATAGGGCAGCTAAATAATTGCATTAACAAACAAAGAAATAAAAATAACCTCTCTCAGAGTTGTGTAATTAAGATCCAATTACAGCGTTTGGCCCTGCCGGCAGAGCGGCCTTGCCTTGTGTGGGATGTGGGATAGAGGATGGGGGATCTCATGGGATCCTGCCAGGTTCACCTGCAGCCCCCAGGGGCTGGGGATCCCTTGGAAATACTCCTGGGATGGGAAATTAAAAGGGTCAGATGGAGAAAATGATAAATGGCCTCAAGTCCTGTTAGATCCCTTTGGGGTCAGAGAGGGGGGTTCAGAGCTGTCCCGGGGATGTTGCTGCTGATGTTCCTCACTCCCCCCCCCTTTCCCCTCCTGCAGCACTCCTAATCACACTGAGCACCTGGGTGCAGCTTCTGCAGCTTGCTCCCATGTTCGCCCTGCATCACTGGGCACCCCTTGACCCAAAACCTGCGTCTGCCCCACCCCTGGCAGTGTCCAAGGCCAGGCTGGACGGGACTTTGAGTGCCCTGGGATGGTGGAAGGTGTCCTTGCCCACAGTGGGGAGTGGAATAATGGGGCCTTAAAGGCCCCTCCCAACACAACCCATTTGATGATTCTGTGACCCCAGACCACCACTCCAAAGGAGAAATCATCCAAATCCAACCCTGAAAACCACCCTAGGTAGGAGGAGAGCAAACCTTGCCTCTGGTTCCGTGTGTGCTGGGTGAGAGTGAAGATTCCCACATCCTCCAGGAGAGCTGAAGCCATACAAAGTCACGTGATGTCAGAGTAATTAAAGCCCCCAAAAGTGGCTTTGGTTTGGTGCAGGTGACTCCTGGCCCTGCCACCCCTCTGGCTGCTGGCACTGGCACAGCCAGCTGGGAATTACCGCTGCTCTTTGAGGAATGTTTGCCTAAAGGTCTCAGTTTGTTTTGTGTTTTGTCATGTGCTCCGCTGCCTGATAGGATGTGATGTGAGGTTGTGAAGTGTGTTTTGAACTGAAACATTTTTTTGACATCCATTTAATTAGAATTATTTTAATTCAAACATTTGTCATTAGGAAAGCAGACGATCTGGCACGCGCTCCAGCAGCCCTCCTGCTCCTCATCATTAGGAATTCTTAAACCAATAAAACAATTTATTTAAACGTGAATATCAATTTCCATTTAAGGAATTTTACAACTTGGGTTTGAGCTGAGGGAGCCCAGTCTGTATCAGCAGGAAAGATCAGTCCCATCATGGAAAGCTGCTCCGATAATGGGGATATTCATCCCTTACAATGGGTTTCGTGAAAGATTTCTGAGGATGGGAGCATGGGGTTGAGCACTGCCAGGGGGAGGCTCCCAGGAGCAGGACCAGCTTCTTGGGATGTTTCCCCACTGCTGGAACAGGGATGGGAACCTGACCATGGGAAATGAGTGGTGTGTTGGTGCAGGGACTTGCCCATCCTCTGCCCTCCAGGACCCAGGCAAGGGATCCTGCTCCTGTCCCTGGCACAATATCAAATTCATTCCATTTGTCTTCTTCAGAGCCCTGCAGGAGCGCACAGAGGATCTGCAGGGGCCTGAGGTCACACCCTGAAAGGATCAAAGCTCTGGTTCCTCCTGCTGCAGGTTCAACCTCCAGGATTAATAGATGAGACCAAACAGTTTTGATTTCCAGCTGGTTTTTTTGCTGAGGCAATCCAGAAGTGCTGGAGGATGGACCTGTTGTGGTGATGATGGGAGCAGCCAGGGCTGGATCCTGCTCCTGTGCTGCTGGGATTGGAGACTGGGGCTGGGAACAGCAGGAGCTGTGCTGGCCATGGGCCAGCACCCACGGCAGGGCGGCATCGGTGTGGAGCCTGCCCTGACAGCTTCATTAGCCAGGGGGAATCTTTGCAGAGTTAGAGATGTCACGTTGGGTAATTAATACATCCCCAAATATGCAGATTCTCCTGGGCTTCTCGGGCAGAATAACCCAGCAAGCAGCACGGTGTAAGCTGGGGTTGGGGAGGGAGCCTCTTGGAGAACTGTGCTGTTCTTTAGAGTTATCACTCATTAGAGGTTGCAAAAGGGGGGGAAACTGTGAAAAGGCAACTCCAGGAGCAAAAAGAGTTTGCATTATTGTTCACCCTGTGAAAAGCAAGGTGCAGGATGTAAAGCACTGGGGGAAAGCTGCCAACAATAGACCCCATAGCAACAACAACTTCTAAGGGGGAGCGGGTGGCTGCACATCCCACTGCCCATGCCTTGATCTTGGTGTTCCAGCCCCGGGAGCCAGGCGGCCCCGTGGGGACAAAGGCCCCCTGCTGCCCGCCAGACAAAGGCAGCTCCTTCCCCGGCACAATGCTCCGGCACGGCGGGGCTGGCACACGGCTCAGCTGCACCCCGGCACGGCTGCACCCGCACAGGGGGCACAGGGTGCCTGGGAGGAGCGGGGGCTGCAGGGTGTTGGGATGCAGGGGAGCCCGTGGGGGTCCTGTCCCAGTTAGAATGGCCCATGGTGCTAATCAGGGTCCCATCCCAGCTGGCACAGCCCATGGTGCCCTTTAGGATCCCATCCCATCTGGCACAGCCCCTGATGCCCTTTAGGATCCCATCCCAGCTGGCACAGCCCATGGTGCCCATTGGGATCCCATCCCAGCTGGCACAGCCCCTGGTGCCCTTTAGGATCCCATCCCATCTGGCACAGCCCATGGTGCCTTTTGGGATCCCATCCCAGCTGGCACAGCCCATGGTGCCCTTTAGGATCCCATCCCAGCTGGCACAGCCCCTGATGCCCTTTAGGATCCCATCCCAGCTGGCACAGCCCATGGTGCCCTTTAGGATCCCATCCCAGCTGGCACAGCCCATGATCAGCATCCTGGGGCCATCACCCACAGCATCCTGAGCAAAGGCACAGCCAATTCCTCCCTCACTGCCCCCACCCCCACCGTGGGAGCTATTTTTAGCTTTTGGGGGCCTGCTGGTGCCTCTCCCCCCCTTTGTCACCGAGCACAAACCACGGGGTTCAAACCACATTTCCCTCAGTGCATTAGCAAGAAGCAGAGTAATTTTGACTCAATTTTTACATGCAAAGGTCACCATTAAAAAGTCATCATTCAGCTGCTCCCAGGGCTGGGTCCTGCCTGTGCTGTCATTAGAGCAGAACTTCAGGAGGTTCTGCCTGAAACGAGTGGGTATTTTTAGCTGACTTTATCAGAGAGGGAGCTGGGGGTGCATGGGGAGATAAGGGCATGGTTTAGATTTCTGCCTTTACGCTCACTGTCACATTCAAAAAAATAAATCATAATTTTGATTTTCCACGTCCCTGAGGGAGAGATTGACAAGAGCATCCAGTGCTCATAATTGGATCATTCCTCTGGGAAAGTTGGCTCCTCCACTGAAATCCTTACATGCTCTAAGGAAAATTGCTCTCAACGTTATTGAAAATATTTTAGGAGACTGAAGATTCTGGGGCCTTTCCAATTCGAATGCTCTGGTCGGTCATGCCAAAGGAAGACAATAATGGGAACCAAATCTGGAGAGCATTGCCCTTAATTGGAGCCCGATCCTGCGGGCTCGGAAGGCCCAGGACCCCCGGGGGCTCCGAGCCCTCCTCTGGTGGGGACTTGCAGGAAGGAGCCGTTCGGACGCCTTCCAGAATAGATGCCTGAAATAAATTATTGAAAATCTATGGTTTGGGTTTTTTTTTTTTTTTTTTTTTTTTTTTTGATAATGAAAAATTCAAGTGTTTTGACATGGGGAAGTGCTGGAGAGCGGGGCTGCAAGAGGCTGGTGCAAAACCTCTCCTGCTCAATGCTTTCCCCTGGCACTGCAGGATTTTGGAGACAAACCTTTGGGATGTGTGTGAGCAGTGGTTTGCAGCCCCTGTTTGCCTGCTCAGGATGATGAGGTTCCTTGTAGAGATGCTCTGTGATCCTCAACCTCCATTTGAAGGACGATGGGGATCAGGCTCTTCTCTGAGGAAACAAGTGACAGGACAGGAAACAGCCTCAAGTTGCTCCTGGGGAGGTTTAGGTTGGATATTAGGGAAAATTCCTTCGTGGGGAAGGCTGTCAAAGCCTGGAACAGGGCAGTGATGGAATCCCCATCCCTGGAGAGATTTAAGAGCCTTGTGGATGTGGCACTTGGGGACATGGGTTAGTGGTCCTGCCACTGCTGGGGGAGAGGTTGGACTCAAAGAGCTTTTCCAGCCTGAGGGATTCTGGGATTCTCTTGGCTCCCAGCCGTGATGGGCACTGTGGGGGGACATGCAGGGGACCCTCCATCATTCCCTGTGGAAGCGATGGTGCCATGCACAGTTTTACCCAGCTCACTTTTGGAGGAAGAGACTAAAAGGGAAGGTTTTGAGGAGATGTAGCCTTCCCTGCCTTCCACATAAATTAATTGCAGAGTTTAATAAACTAACAGGTGGTTCCACTTCAGAGCGAGCAGATGTTACCCTGAATGAGCCGAGTCCCCCCTCGCCATCCCCTCATCCCCCAGCTATTCCTTCTCTTCTATCTTCCCCTTTCTCCTCACCTCTTCCCTTTTCCCCTTCTCCCTCTGATTTATGAGCAGCTCCAATATGAAATATTTTGTCTGGGCTCTATGAATATTGATGATGGGGTCGTGCTGATTTGAGCTGTGTTCATAACTTCCCGTGCTTCCTGGGAGCATCCCTTCTGCAGGCACTGCTCTTCCATCCCCATTTATTCCACGGAGTTTTCGGGAGGCAGCCCCATTTGTTAAAGCTGCCTCTCGCCTGCACATTTGTCTTGGATTATCTCCCGAGGAGAAGACGATAAGTACTTACACAAACCTACGCCGAAATTAAACACACAAAACAAATGAGCCTGGCGTGTTCACATTCTTTCATTTCCAGGGATAATGCCCGGGAGGAAACACTTGTGTGACCGCAGATGGAGGATGGGTTGGGAGCCCCAGGAGGATTTGGGCTGCCCTCTTTAGAGGAAAGCTCTCCTCTGCTTCCCATATGGAGAGAAAAAATGATAGCACTGCTAATGGCTGGGGCATGGCTGGGCACCGAAGGGAAGGAGGAGGTAGCTGGGGATGGAGGGAAGACTGGAAAATAATAATGGGAAATGTTTTGATAAGAAGCGTTGTGGTCTTATACAAATATTCCAAAACTTCTGGAGCCCATTTATCCCCAGATTGAAGCCAGATGACAGCAAGCTGTTCGCATGGGCTGGAATGTGCCTCCAACAGACACCCAGTTCTCTGGGCTGGGGACCCAGGGGGGAACGTGGGGGCAGCCCTGGGTAGCTCCTTCCCCCCTCGCCTCCTCCAGAGCCCCAGACATCCCTGTCCAACCCTGGCTGGCACTCCTGCTCCCCTGGGACCTGCTCACAGTCACTCACATCCCTCCTGTGGTAAAAGGAGAGGCCTCAAATCGGGGCACAATCCTGGAAACCACGAATGGCACATGGAAAGCACCTCAAGCTTTTCAAAGGCTGGAGAAGGCCCAGCCCACATCAGGAGCTCACAGCAGCCTGGCACATCCCCATGCATGGAGAACATCTAAACCAGAGCAACTGAGCATTTCCACCTCTCCCCTGACCACCCTCCCTTGTTGCCTTCTCCTCATCTAGCAGGCACCACCACTGAAATTTCCTTTCTATCCCTCCTAAACTGCTTGTGATTTTGAGGAACAAGTGGCAATAAAAAGTGTTAAACACTAATCACTAATTTCCTCCTGGAAGCTCTAAGTGTGATCCTGGTGCTCATTTTCCCTGGAGCAGCTGCAGGGCTGGGAGCATCCAGCAAGGACCACAGCACCATCCCCTGCTGGGGTTTGGCTCTTTATCTCTGCATGGACAATGTCCGGAACTTGTAGGTTTAGTGCAAAAGTCACCAAGAAAATCCAGTGGCATTGGATAAGATCCATTCCTTTGTCAGCAGTCAGCCCTAACGTCTGCCATCAGCCCCTGCAGAGCATTTGGGAAGGATGAACTCTAAACACTGCAGAACTCTGGCCATTCCTTTGCTCCATCCAGGGAAAATTTCCAAGGAATGGATTGTCCAGCCTGGCAAAGCTGCCCAGGGCAGTGGTGGAGTCCCCATCCCTGGAGGGATTTAACAGCCCTGTGGATGTGGCACCTGGGGACATGGGTCAGTGGTGGCCTTGGCAGCGCTGGGGCAATGGTTGAACTTGGTCTTAGATTTTTCCAACCTATACAATTCCATGATTTTATGATTTTTTGTGCTGGTGTTGGCCCCAGAGGCTGGGCCTTGTTGCACAAACAGAGCTGGCTGATGCAGAGCAGCTCCTGGAGAGCATCGATAGTGATCGGCAGCAGCAGGAATGAGCTGGGGATGGTAATTCCCATCCAGCAGGAATAATCTTCAAAGTCCTGCTGGGGTGCTTTTGGATGACAGCGGAGTTTTCCCTGCTGGGGAAAATGGGATGCGAAAGAATTAACTGAAGTTGGAATGTTATTGTTTGTGTCAGACTCTGTTAACCACGTTAAAACTATATATAATACTTCAATTTCCTATGTCAAAACTCTCTAATGGGCAATATTCCGAAATCAAAGTCTTATGGAGCGGTTAATCTTCCGCACGGACAACGCCAAGTTTAAATCCAGTCCAAATGCCACTTCTCAGTCACAGCTTTAAAGGATTATAAATGATTATAATGGTATTTGTCTACTTGCCTGATACATAAGTTCACGTCAATGTTATCTCCAAAATTGACATTCGGTTTCATCTCGGAGGTGAGAGAATAAACTGTTGACTACCAGCTTCAGAGAGGAAAATGGATTAGCTCTAATGTAATTAGGGCTCCATTCACAGATGATTATTTTCGGCGGGCGCACAAACGGCGCTGATAAGGAGCGCGCTCGGCAGGGGCGACCGGGGGACGCTGGGCTGGATTTGCTCTTTATCCTGCACGGGGTGATGGGTTCCTGTGAGCAGCTCCTGCTTCAGACCTGCACAATCTTTGTGCAGTGCCCAAAGGCAGCCACAGCTCCAGCAGTTGAATTTCCATGATTTCATTGTGGGTGTTGGTGTGGATGAGGGTTTGCTGGCAGTCTTCCTCTGACAGGCCAACCCTTATGGGATAGAGTCTCTGTTTTGGTGCCTCCCTTTGTCCTGGGTCCTGTCCTAATGTGCCAACCCCAACATCAATGCCAATGTCAGCATCAGCATCAATGGCGATGTCAATGCCAACACCAACACCAACACCAAAAAGCCAGAATCAACACCAAAAAGCCAGAATCAACACAAATGCCAAAATCAACACCAAAAACAAAGCCAGCACCAACAGCAATGCCAAAGTCAACACCAGCACCAATGCCAATACCAATACCAACATCTATGCCAAATCAAAACCAATGTTAAGACCAATGCCACCACAATGGTCTCCTCCAGCTCATGGTTTTTAACTCCTTCCAGCAATGCAAACCCAAGAGACAGCTAAAGCCACTGTGCCTTTTTAGTCTGTTATTTGTCTGAGTGACTCTTTAGAGCTTAAAAATACATGAAAGAATAAGGATTGTCCCTGAGGATAATAGAACAATGGGAAGCAGCGACGAATTAATGAAAATAAATAAATTAATCTGTATACACTGGTGCTAATACAAATGATTTGTGAACGGCATGAAAGATTTTGTATTATTTTCAAAAAAAGCACAAAACCCTTTTCTTTTGCACTGAAAACTCAATTTAATTTTAAGTCACATGATAAATGGTGGCAAATTGAACTTTATTATGAATTCATGAATGCAGTTTAATACAATTGTTCTTTCTGGCCTTTGTGCTTTGAAGACAGTCCCTTCTGCCAGGATGTTATTTTTTTAATGTGCTGATTCAGCTGCGATGACCTGTGGTCTCCACGGCCCGTGGGTGCCAGCGGGGTTTGGTGCCGGCAGAGCCGCGCTCCGTGCCCAGCACGGTGCAGTTTGGGCTCACAGACCGTGGCAGAGCTTCTGCTGCCTTCCCATCCCCTGCCTGGGCAGGGAAGACCCTCATGTGGAGAACTACGGGGGAATTATGGAGTGGGGATTATTTTCTGAAGACAATGCAGACTGAAGCACGAACGTGACTGCAGCGACGCTGCGGTGCGGAGCCCTAGCTCGGCAGCGCTGGCAGCGGGATAATGGCTCAGCCAGCCCAGCCTGCAAGCCAGGCTCCAGGGAGCCAGCCCAGAAAACGCCAAGACGTCTCATTTTGGGCCCTGGATTCTTCTGTTCCTGGCCAAGTCCTCCTCACCCCCCCGCCTGCCACCCCTCAGCAAGGGGAGCTCAAGGACAGCACTGAGGAGTTTGTCCCTCCCGTCCCCTCACTGCTGCCCTGTGCTGTCACAGTGTCCCCATCACAGAGCCACCAAAGGAGGTGACATCTGCACATCCAATATTCACCTGCTACGAAGAATATTAAAACTCCCACTCCTTTGGGTGATTAACGGGAGCCGTCATACTGGCTTTTTAACAGAATAAAAAATGGACAGATAAAAATTATTAAAATCATGATGGGGATTAAATAGATCTGTGCAAAGAACAGAAATGCAATTTGTGGCTGAAAAATCTGTGTGTACACTCTGGGTGTTTCTGTGGGCAGAGCAGAGTCTGGGGTGCAGCAAAGGGACACCCAGTCCTGAACACAGCCCTGACTCCAGCACTGGGCTGAGATTTCTTGCAGAGACTTTGGCAGTAAAATAACCACAGTTACTTAGAAAAACTTTTCCTCTTCTTGCTGGATACCCCCTAAATTTAGAAGAATTTCAGAAGGACAAATTAAAAAGTACATTTGAGATGAAATACACAGTCAGACGCAGATCTGAACTCCAGATCTAACTCCAAAACCACTTGCAGCTTGACATGGCACAATGATTTACTGTGCTCATGATTATATCCTGTAGGTAGCAGCTCTGCAAGTGGGAAATAATTCAGGCAGGGATGTAGAAAGGGAATAACTTTTCTTCTGAGTGCAGGACTTCAAGAGCAGCAGCACAAAGCCAAAGCCCCACAGTTTCCAGTACTTGAAGGGGGCTTATAAAAAAGAAGAGAAGCGACTTTTTACACAGGCAGATAGTGATAAGATAATGGGGAATGGCCTTAAAATAAAGGAAGAAAGATTGGGATTCGATGTCAGGGAGAAATCCCTTCCTGTGAGGGTGGACAAGCCCTGGCAC
This sequence comes from Haemorhous mexicanus, assembly GCF_027477595.1. Lineage (NCBI taxonomy): Eukaryota > Metazoa > Chordata > Aves > Passeriformes > Fringillidae > Haemorhous > Haemorhous mexicanus. The sequence continues at coordinate 25,340,022 of NC_082350.1, forward strand.
AGGGTGCCCAGGCACAGCTGTGGCTGCCCCTGGATCCCTGGCAGTGCCCAAGGCCAGGCTGGACAGTGGGGCTGGAGCAGCCTGGGACAGTGGAAGGTGTCCCTGCCATGGCAGGGGTGGCACTGGATGGGCTATAAGGTCCTTTCCAATTCCAGCCATTCTGGGATTCAGTGATTCTGAGCAATTCCATTGGAGGCTGCTCCATGGGAGGGAGGTGCAGGTTGCTATTGCACCCCTCCACTTCCTGGGATGAAACCTCTGCTCAGTGCCTGAGGGGTAATTAACACTTAACCAGCAGCAGTGCAGGGTGATGGTGGTGGTGGAGATGATGATGTGCATTTGGGATCCTGACCCCTCAGAGAGATTTCTCCCCGTTTTGCACTGAAAATTATATAACCATGCATAAAGTAAACTCTCCTACCCCCTTCCTCCATGCACTAGGAAATGTTCTGTGAAGGCCCTTCATAAATAGCCTGTCCCACCTTCTCAGATTTAATTATAAAAATACTTGGAACACAATAGTCCTTCACATGCAGGGCTCATTTTCTAATTGAGTTTTGATATGGATACACACCCAGGAGACCCTTGGCTGATGCACACAACAGATGGAGGGACCGAGCCCTCTCTCCCCTCTCCCTGAAGCAAAGCCACAGCAGGAGGATGTGTCAGATGTCCGGGCTCATCTCTCCAGCCCCTCCTGCCCAGCAGAGATGGAGCTTGTTCAGGCCTGGCCCTGAAACGTCCCTGCAGTGGCCGAGGGGGAAGCGGGGCAGACTGGGGGCTCCTGAGCACTGCAGCACCCGTCCCTCCCTGGGAGCCGTGTCCTTGAGCCTCCGTGAGCGACCTGTCCCCGACACTTCCCCAGCTGGTTAGGTTACACTGGCAAAATAATTCTGAGAGAAGGATCAAACACTAAATTGGGAGCTGAGCCAAGCGAGGCGAGGAGTCCCCGGCTCGCGCCGGCGCGGGGCTGGTGGGCAGCACATCAAGGGGGGATGACACCCCGGTGATGAATTGCTCACTCCTCTAACATTGCCCAGCTGGAGTGGCTGGAGCAAGCCTTAATTTACTATTTATAAACCTCTCCAGCTGTATTTTGCTAGCAGAGCAGCTGGCTCGTTGCGGGAGTGTGAAGGAGAGGATGTTAACAGGTTGGCTGGCCAGACTGCAGAGCGTTTGCAGTGGTGCAGGGAAGGGGTTCATGTGCAGGACAGCACTGAAAACCCTCCTCCAGCCAGGCCAGGGCTGCAAAGCCCCTGGGACCAGCCTGGCCAGGGGATCTGGACAGTTCCTGGATAAAGATGATATTCCTGTGATGATTATGGTGAGAAAGCAGCTCAAGAAGGCTGAGCCCAGGCCTGGTGGTGCCAGCCTGGTGCCTTCCATGTGAATGGGGGAAAATCCCACATTTTTTCACTCTCACTGTCCTGAGTAGCCTCCCCCCATCCTGCTCCTGCTCTCCCAGCTCACCCCCATAGCACCCAGCCCCAGCAGGGACTCAGGGAACTGGGAGCTTCCCGACACCTCGTCTGCCCCACTGGGAAAAACCCCACAAGGGAACAGCAAAACCCAGCAGAAATAGAGGCAAACCCCTCCCCCAGCCCTCCCCGGGTCAGAGCCACCCCAGGGTGTGCAGTTGCTGAGCTTTGTGCTGGGTGACACATGCCCACACTCTGCATAGCCTTCTCCCACTGCTGCTAACGCAAACATTTAATTTTGATGATTTATAGCACAGCTATAAAAAAACTCTGGATTACGCTTTGGAGTCAAGGTCTCAGCTCCAGAGCACATTTTTATAGAGTCAGCATCTCTGTTTTTAAAAGTTATACTTCAATATTAAATATGACTCTTTTTTTTCAGCAAGTCAATAAAATCCCTTTAGAGCAGATAATAAACTCATTTCTCCTGGGCTGGCTATTGTTTCAGGCCTGGGTCATATCCTCCAGCCTTTAAGGCTGTTCTTTGGCCTCTCTGATGAGGAATTTTGAGTTCAAACCCTCCCAGGCACTGCCCGAGCAGAACAGACCCCCAAACCAAGCCTTCCCTCAGACAGGCTCTGTTCTGCAGTGCAATGTGGTTTGCAGAAGAAATCACCAAGCTCTGGCACAAGAAGTTCTCCAAGCTCTGACCCCTCTCCCTGGCTGCTCCTGGCTGCTCCATGTCCCTGGGCTGCAGGGAGATGCCCACGGTGGGGGTTTGGTGGTACCATCCCAGTCCCTGCAGGAGACAATCCCATGTCTGGGAGCGGATGGAATCACTGTGGAAGTGCTGCACAATAAAACACAACTTCTGCCTTCAAGGGCAGATGAGTGTTTTATGTTTTTACAGCTCTCAGAATTACCCTGTAATCTTATTTATTTTCTAATACAAGTTTCTGTGGAAAAGGGTATCACAAGATAAATAGAAATTAACTGATTATGAGGATTGTCATTCTTTAAGTACATATTTATCAGGCCATTTGCTCATTCTCTTCTAATATCTTGACATAAGAGTGTCAAATTAAACACTCCCCAGATTAGGATAATACCCAGCACTTTTGTAGCTTTCCTATCTGATTTGCAAAGCTTTCTTCTCCACAAATGCACTTGAAGTTGGTGCTTTACAGGGCTTGATAGAATTCATTTCAGGATTAATAAGCCTTCTCTGAACCATTTAACAAAATCTCTGCAGCATCCTCGTCTCGAATGGGGAATAGATTCCAAAGAGCGCTTTAATTAATTTGTCTAATTAATGGAGGGAAACGGAGGTTGGTTCTTCGCTGCAAATTGGTTCATGTTCATGGCAGCCAATGTCAGCTGAGTTCCAGGGGTGGCCCAGCCCCAGCTCCCAGCACAAGGGGTTATCTGGGGGGGTTCAGCTCTACACGAAATTCGGCGTCTGGGCCCACGTAAGGCTCTAATTACTTCTGCCACGTTGCCTTTGTGCAGTCATTCATCCGCAGCCCGTCCTTATCTTGTCATCCCCCGGTGTCATTAGCGGTGTTTGAATGCATTAGTGACCCGAGGCAGGTTGGGCGGCAGCGATTAGAGCGGCGGGGCCTGAGTGATGTTTGAAATACTGGAATTGTTCTGCTCCTTTCTATCCAAACAGGAGAGGTGCCGCTCCGAGGGGGAAGCGCTTCCCGCCGCTATCGGGCGCGATCGCTTTCCCAATTAACCCCCCGTTAACGAGGCCGCGGTGCCGCGGTGTGCGGTGACACGGGACACGCGGTGCCGGGATGCGGGGCTTCCCTGGAACAAGGGATGTGCAGGGAAAGCAGCATCTCACCCCCTCACGGCTCCCTGAAGGCTGTCTGCACACAACCAGCACCCCCAGGTGCACCCCGAGCCTCGCTGAGTGCATCCCTGATCCCAGAATTGGGCGAGAGACCTTAAATCCCACCCAGTGTCACCCCTGCCACGGCAGGGACGCCTTCCACTGTCCCAGGGTGCTCCAAATCCCAGTGTCCAGCCTGGCCCTGGGCACTGCCAGGGATCCAGGGGCAGCCACAGCTGTGCCAGGCCCTGCCCACCCTCCCAGGGAAGAATTTCCTCCTTCTGTCCCATCCAGCCCTGCTCTCCATCACCGTGAAGCCGTTCATGTGCAGCTGTGGCAAGCCCTGCTCAGCTCAGAATCCTCTTCAAGAGATGTTGTGGTGGAGGAGGAGGAGGCACCTTGAGCTCAGGGGATTGCTGGCTGTGCAATCCCACCAGGAAACAGCTTTTTGGGCTGAAGGACATCCCTAACCCAAGAACAAATCTGTGGAGTGTCTACAGACAATTTGTGCTGTTCTGATTTCTGTGATGTGAAGAAGTCCTGCAGCATCCCTACACCAGGGAGGCATGGGGGAAGGAAAGGAAAACAGCCTTGGGGGCTTTGGATTGGGCTCAAATTCATGGAAGGGATTCTATCCCATGGCTGCCTATGTACAGAGCATTTTCCTGCCCCAAACCCACAGTGAATCCCTGATGTAGGAGCTGTGTGCTCCTTCCAGGCTCCCACGGCAAATTAAATCAAATACTTGGACAATTAGTACAATCCTCATGTCAAGGGAACGGCCTCCAGACACAGCAAACACACTGTATGTTTGATAGATCTGAAAAATCTTTATAGTCAAGATATTTTACACTGAGCCACATTGATTTCCCGTCCATTTTTTTTATATCAGTGTGTGCAACACCAGTCCAGCAAGGAATACAATAAATACCAGCAGTGATTTATCCGAATGGCATTCAGCAGGCACTTTGCACTCACTCAGTTCATAGCCTCAGCATAAATAAATCAACACGGAAACAAAAGCCAGCACGTAAATCCCATGTACAAACTGCACCCTTCTTGGGATGGAAAATCCAAGGGGAAAACAGAACCATTCCTGTCGGAGAAGCTGCACATCTGACTCCCCTTGCTCAGTCAAGAATTTGTTCTTCTCCTTTCATTAAATTTTGCAAGGATATTACAGCGTTTCATCTGCCAGTCCTAACAGCAAAGGGCCCCATTAGCCCACGAATTACCTGGGCCCTGTCTCCTGGAAACTCGGAAAAGACCAGGCAGGAACAGCTCCGAAGAGGCACAGAAATGTTCTGTGCTCAGAGTCTGGGGCTGGAAATGGGCAGGAGGAGATGGGAAGGAGGAAGGCTGGAAATTAAAAATACTGACACTAAGGAGAAGAAGGAGAACAACAACAACAACAAGAGGAAAAATATGAACAAAATTATATATATCCTATATAAAATACAGAAGCACAGGATCATTAATATTGGGAAAGGCCTTTAAGACCATCAAGTCCGACAATTAACCTAACACTGACACATCCATACAGATGCAGTTAATTAATGCCATGGTGGTGTATTTCAGCTGAGTTTAAAGTGTCCACATTCAGTGGTTCATTTACCCTCCACTATTTAAGATGTTCAGATGCCCCTTTGCAGCAGATGTTGGTGCTCCCACAGTTTCCTGCAGCTGTGCATGGAAATTACTTTTTCCAATTGATTTTCTAGTTAATTTAAAATAACAAGACTAACGGCCTGTGTGCTAAATTCAGTATGAAAGCGCATACTTTAAAATGGACTTAAAGCAATTTTAACTGGAGATATTTCTTCAGTCTGCCTGTAGGAAAAAAAAAAAAACAAAATAAAATCAATCCTAATTTAATTTGGAGGCCACAAACCAACTTCCCTGCTCACTGCTTGCTGGGAGGAACATGAAAGGCTGGATTTACAAACAGGATTTGGGCCAGGGAGCCCGAGAAACCTGTTGCATATCAAGCAATTTTAATTTTTGCTCCTATAAAAGTCCGATGGCTCCGTGGCTCCCACAGATCCAAGGAGATCACCAAAACCACTTGCCGTTTCAGGGCTCTGGATATGAAGAACAATCCTGGAAACCCTGGAGAGTCCCTAGAAGCCCTGTGGAAGTGCAAAGGATTATTAGCATCAGATCAATGCTGGTATCTCTGCTCCGAGCCATGTTTATTGTGCAATGGCCGTGGTGTGGCCGCTGGGGATCGGGATCAGTGGGTCAATCCCACCTGCCCAGTGCTGCTTTTCCATGAGAATTTTGTGATCCTCAGGCTCAGGGGGTTCTGAGCAGGGTGTGCACAGCCATGAGGCAGGAGCGTGGGCTCAGACAAGCCCCTTCCATGCTGGCTCTGTGGCCAGGGGAGGACTGGGGAATGATTTTCTCTCCCTCTTCAAGAAAACAAACATTCTCTTCCCCAGTTCTCCTGAATGTGGGAAGTTTCTCCCCGAGTTTCTCCCCGCCTGGAAGGAGGGAGGTTCATCCTCTGTGCATCCTGCAGCAGAGCGGGGCTGCCGGGTGCTGGGGCAGACCCCTGATCCCGAGTTTATTTCCTTGCCAAAATAAACCCAAACAGGGATTACAGGGATGGGGTGCAAACACCTCAGAGAGGCAAAACTCACCACCTCATGGTATCCACCCTGACAGAGACTGTGTTCCAGTCTGTGGAGCAGGAGGTGGGACAAGGACGAGGCTTCTCCCTTCCTCCGGGGCCTGAGGGGCCTCCGGGGCCTGAGGGGCCGCGGCCCGGCCCGGCCTTTCCCGGTAATGAGGAGCCATCAAACCCTGCTGGAAATGAACTCACAATGGGTGTGAAAGCCACCAGGCTGGGGGGGGGATAAAAAAAAAAAACAGAATAAAAACTCATATTAGTGCAGGAAACTCAACTTTCTCCTTTTCTTCCTCTGGCAGAATTTAATAAAGCCCTGTCCGGGCCTAGCGCCGCTGAAAGCTGCACGAGCCCCAAGCAGCACCTCGGGGCAGCAAGGCTTTATTAAAGCCAGGCCTAGGGAAAAACTCAGCTCCTGCACAGCTGAGTCACCAACAGGGAGTGCAGAAGCTCCAAACAGCCCCCTCCTGAGCTGAGGGGCTTTTTAGAAGTATATCAGCTGAAACTCTGAGGGGAAAAGGGGGGAATGGCTCGGGCTGGGGCTGGCAGCAGCCACGTCTGGGGCTGGGTGAGGCAGCTCTGCTCTCATGGTGGTTTCAGGGTGGGACTGGCAAAAGTACAAGTAACCCCCCCTTCTTCTTAATCTTTTGGGGAATTTTGGTTTTCTTTTTTGTTTTATTTTTTTAATTTAACTAGGAGAGGTTCTGAGGGTTTAATAGGAAGAGCATTCTCCTGCAACCACAGCAGCCCTGCCCTGATGTGCTGGGCTGAGAGGCTGCCGGGCTTTGAGACTAGATTTGGGTTGGGTTACAGTTCAAGTTTGGTTTGGAGTTTGGGTTTGCGGAGGAGTTTGATTATTTTTGGTTTGGCTTTGGCTGGAGGTTGGCTTAGGGTCAGGTTTTAGTTTGAGTTGGGCTCAGATTCAGGTTTGGGTGTGGGATTTATTTGGGCTCAGGTTTGTGTTTTGGTTGGGCTCAGCTTTGGGTTTGGTGTAGGCTTGGTTCTGAGTTGGGATTTGGGTTTTGGTTGGGTTCACATCAGGGTTGAGTTGCATTTAGGTTCAGGTTTGGTTTGTTTTGGTTTTGGGTTTGGTTGTGGCCTTGGCTTTGAGTCGATGTTCTGTTTTGGTTTGGGATTGGGGTCCCAGTCCAAGTGTGAGTTGAAGTTTGGGACAGGAGTCCAGGCCCCTTTCCAGAGCTGTCCCCAAGCTCCAGAGGGTCTGGAGCTCGGAGTGGGACAAGGACCAGGGCCAAGGATCCCAGTCCTGCTGGGCTGGAAGGGGTTTGCAATCGGAGCAGGACTTTCCCAGGGCATTTCTGAGGCAGAGCCTGTCAGAAGATGAGTTTTCTAAATGACTTTCCTAACTTCTCTTTTGGCTCTCGTTGGTAATTGGTTCATTTCCAGGTACTTGCAAGAATGTAAATATGGAATGAATCAACTTTTTCCACATTTTCTTCAGCAGCCCTTTTATGAAGAACAGATTTTCCACAGAGGAAATTAAAAAGTACATAAAACTGAGAAATCGTGGTGTTGTTGAGAACAGCATCAGCTTTCAATGTCACTTTGTAACTGGCAGCACATACTGTATTCCAATGGCATTAATAGAAACTACAAAGTTTGTTTCAATTAGCTTCGTTTTTCTTTCAGAAAAGGAATTATCATAAATCCCTGAAATAACATTTGTCCAAAAGAAATGTGTAGCGTTACTTTCGAAATCTTTTATGTCTGTTTTTATATTACACTTCCTTGTAAAAATGATTATACATTGATTTAATAAATGCACTTGATTTGTGTATATTGCTGAAATTTCCAAAAGCCACGACACAGCTCTGATTTCCTGTACAAGGCTGTCAGACAGCTCTTCTGTGGTGAATTCTGAGAGAAGGCTCTTGGCAACTTGCTCTGTGCATGGGCCCGTCAGTGAGGAGATGGGGTTGCATGAGAGTCTGGGCAGATTCTTTTGGAACAATTTCTAAAATATTCTTCCTTCCTGGTGCATCTGTCCACGTGGGAGGCCCTGGACCTTGTGGGGGGTGATGGTTGTGGACAGCTCAGAGGGTGGGACTGACCAATCCACCCCACACCTGGGTCCTGGAGGATCCTCCTGCATCAGCTTTGGAGCTGAAGCACCTTTTATCCCACACAGTCCCCAGGCTCTGGGTCAGAGTGTGCCCAGGCACTGCAGCACTGAAAATAACCTTCCTTTAAGAATCTAAACAAACCTTTCCTTTGGACTCCGTGCCAGGGAGAAGCTTACAGCACAGTCAGCCAGTTACAGGGGGTTTTTATATCTGATTATCTCCTTTGTGGTGATGCTTTGCTGGCAGCTTTAATGGGAAATGCCCCCAGAAGTGGCGCCCATGTAAAATATGGCACTTCCTGGTCTTGTTTTGCACCAAATACAGGCACTAATTTTTGTGCATGAGGCAAACCCCAAATCTCTGTGGTGTGGGAAGGAGGTTGGATGGTGTGGGGAGAAGATTGGATAGTTGGAGAGCGAGGAGGTTGGATGGTTGGGAAGGAGGCTGGATGGTTGGGAAGGAGGTTGGATGGTTGGAGAGGAGGTTGGATGGTTGGAGAGGAGGTTGGATGGTTGGGAAGGAGGCTGGATGGTTGGGAAGGAGGTTGGATGGTTGGAGAGGAGGTTGGATGGTTGGGGAGGAGGTTGGTTGGTTGGGGAGGAGATTGGATGGGGTGGTTGCTGTGTGGCTCCAGCCCTGCTCTGGGGAAGATGCACAATGGGCTGGGGGGAGCCTGCTCCTAATTAATCTCCCAAAGGTCTCTCCACGCAGCTGACAACAGATATAATTTATCTTGTCAGCTGTCCCCACATCAGAAGCACACTCTTTGAGCAACAGTAATAATTACATTAATAAAAATCATCCTTTACTACAATGTGGAGCAAGTTGTGGCTGCTTCCCTGCCTGAGCCTGCCCGGGTGGTGGAGCAGCTCCGGGCTCTCCTCCCGGGGACCCCATCGCTATTCCTGCTCCAGGAAAAAAGGGTTTTCCCAGACGTTTTGTGACTTTTCTCAGGAGACCATCCCATATTCCCTGGGCTCACACTCCACCCCAAATGGCACTGAGATGTTCTGGGGAAAAGAGCAGTAATTGTACATTTGCTGGGAATTACACAGGATGAAGACAATTATAGGATGAAGACAATTAGGGCATGAAGCAGATCTGATCCTGTTTCCACTCCCCAAATCACATTTCCTAGCTTGCTTTGTGGTGCTCGGAGTCCATCTCGTGTGTGAAGTGCTGCCCACGGTGTGCCCCCCCTCTCCCCGGCTGGGAGCAGAATGAAAACCTCACTCAGGGCTCTCCAAACCCAACCCCTCGCTTTGAATTTCTCTCCCTTTACAATGGGAGAGCACAAAGTCCTCCCTTCCTCAGCACCTCCAGAAAGTTTTATCATTTAAATCACGGCTGAATTTTTGGATTTCACTACCAGGGGAGCAGGAGGACGAACCCCACGGGCCCTTGGGCTGCGTTCCACATGGGATTTTCCACAACCTCCCCAACAAGCCGGGGCCGCGGCAGCTCCAGCCCGGTCCCCCTTCCCCTGCCTCCATCGCCTCCTCTCCAGCGCCCACCGCAATTATCATGCAAACCAGCGCCTCGCAGCTCGTTAAAGCCTTTCAAACCCGAACTTCCTTGAAGTTCGGAGGGGTTTCAGCGCAGCGTTCCCCATTTGGCAGCGTTTTTCTCCGCGCCACAGACGCGCAGGACGCGCTGGAAGGCGCTGGGACAGCGGCAGCGCCGCGTCGGGAGTGTTTACACGGCTGTTGTGGCAAACGCCGCCGCGCTAATTTATTCCTGTCCCTTAAATTCTGTTCGCAGTTGTAAGACAGTCGGATCCCACCCATGGGAGCGTGTGCCCTCGTGAAACACAATTACAATGAGAATATCTCATTATCTCATTGGCTTTAGCTTACTCTTCTGTTACCATGGTTTCAAATACACAGAGGAGCCTGAAACTAAGCGCGCTGCTAACAAAGAACATCTCCTTGTACAATGACATCAGATCGTGTCAGACAGAGCAGACTTAATTAAACACCCCCCGACGCAGGGCAAACGCACAACTTGGGGACACTTTGAACGCCGGCACCTCCCGGGCGCTGCGGAAGCTCCGCCGAGGAGCAGCCGGCCGGTTCGTGTCGGAGCGGCAAAGGCGGGCGGTCCTGGCAGTAAAATTGTTTGTGAGATGCTCTCTGCCCTCGCTGAGCCCTTCCTCTCCCAGCTCTCCAGGGGCGCTCCCCGCCGGAGCTCGGCGCTGTCCCGGTGCGGGTGACCCGGGGGATTTGGGGTCCCGCTCCGGGGGGATTTGGGGTCCCCCCAGCCCAGCCCAGCCCTTTCCCCCGGGACTGTCCAGCTCCGGCCCGCGGGGAAGGGCAGGGCCGGGCCGGGCAGTGCCCGGAGGCCCCGGTCGCACCCGGGTGGCTCAGCCGCGGCTTTCCGGCATTAAAAATTCCACAAATCATTTATTTACCCTGGAGTATATCCGGTGACATAATGTGACAATAATGACATCCCTAGTGGTGTTAATTGATTTTGTCCTGGTAGAGGAGGTAATTTGGCGTCCACAGCAGCTTCTAGATCACGGACCTACTGATTGTCTGCCGAGGTAATATTACTGTTAATGAAGAGAAAACACGCTTTCCTCTTTAAAAGACAATATGCTAATTAGGACAGACAATAGCGAGTCAGGGGTCATTTATTATTTTTAAACAGAGAGTTAATGCCAAACGACTGGCATGGAAGTGCAAAACGACTGTAAATTAATAAGTGCAATATCTGGCTCATAAAATCCATCGTCGCTGTTAAATAAAAAGAAGGACATTCATGAAATATTCCGACCATCGGAATACTTGAAGGTGTGAATAATTAACAGCCACAAGTTAACATCCACCAGCTTGTAAAAGGTCTGATTAAAGGCAGTGTTCATCAGCCACCAAACTATCACAGCTCGTCGGGTCAACATCTCCTAATTAATGGTTTCTTATTAGAGAGATAAAACGTGTTTTCTGAGGAGAATTATTTTTAAAAAGGAACGAGTGTTTTCAGTGTAACGTGTGGAATAATTAAAACTCGTTTAATAGGGCTGAGCCTGGCTGGGCTCCTCGGGGGGTGTTGCTGGGGGCACCGGTGGCTCTGGTGACACCGGGGGCTGTTGGAGACGTGCCTGGGCAGATGCTGCACCCGGAGCCTCCAGCTCAGAGCTGAACCTGTTCAAACACAACCCCAAAATCCACATTTTCAATTTTCCTGGGAAATACAGCAGCGCCTAAGCCAGCACCCAGCTCTGGCTGATGGTGCACCAAGGCCTGGTTCTTGTTCTGTTTTAACCTCCCCAGCTGAATTTGTGCCTTTATTTATCCCCAGAAACATTATTAATTTATAAAAATAAATAAATAAATAAATAAAATTTATCTTCGCATTCACCTGTTGCAAAATTCTCAATAGCAGAAAGAACTGGCATCGTCCCAAACTCAGGATCAGCACTGAGGGGCTGCTTTCTTATCTTTTACTCCTTTTGCTGCTACATTAATAGAAATAATTTTATTTTCAAAAATAATTTGGTTAATGGCTCCGGGAATGGGTTTGGAGTTTGGGATTTGTGGTTAGGATAGTGGTTATAACATTATAAGCCCTTTTTTTTTAAATTTTAAAAATATCCCAGGAAGGGTGGAATTATATTTCATTCCTATAAATTAGGAATGTTGGTCACCAGGATGCTACAAACCTGGCAACCTGAATACTGCAGTTGAGGAAATACCATTTCAGTGAAATCTGAAAATCATCCCAGCTGGAGTAAACACCTCACAGGACGACCACGTCCTGCTGAACCCCTTTCAGGATTTCAGGGTGATTGCATTCCCACGGTGAGCACCTTGGAGGGGTCAGCTCCGGGTCCCCACCGGGAGGAAGAGCTAGCCCCAGTCTGCCCAGTGAGGCACATCCCTGGGGCTGACAGGGCCAGGATGGGATGAGCTGCTGCAGCCGTGGGTGCTGTCACCTGAGGACGAGGGAAGCCAGGAAGGGCAAGCAAGGAGGATTCCAGTGTCCCCTCAAAGCCTCTGGTGTCACCCACGGGCCCCACGGCACCGGGACGGGACGGGAGGAAAATGTGCTGTGGCAGAGCTGGGAATTGGGGCCTGAGCCCCCGGGGACAGGGTGCAGCTTTGTCACCACGTAAACAACAGCAAAGAGCTCTGGTGACAGCCTGGCCCCGAGCTTGGGGCTTTGGGCTTTAATTTACCTTTTAAACACCGATTTCTGAGCGGGGAGTGCATTAAAGCACTGCCTGCTGCTCATTTGCATTTAAAGAAGAGAAGTTCAAGCTCTTAAAGCTCCAAATTCTGCACGAAGCAGCGGCTGATGAACCAATATTTACTCTGGATTCATTTTGGGGCCTAAATGGCATTTTAGGAGCTGTTTTAATGAGGGAGCACTGCGCATGTCCCCGTGATGTTTTGGACTTGCTCTAATGATCTGGAGGCGTGGCTATGCTTTAATGATCCGCTTTAATAATTTATCAATAGAGTTTGTAAGTGCTAATTTGCACTTTTAGGTGCATATTCTCCTTTTGAAGCCGCCACACAACCCCCTATTAATGTTAATGGGAGTTGTGCTCACATTAAAAGGAGATTATACCCCTAAGGTGTTTAACATCTGACTTAGCCAGGTCTGAAATCGCATCGCTGAATGTCACTGCTTTCATTTCGGGAGATGGCTTTTGGTGGGGCTGTCACCACACGAGGCAAAGGCAGCTTCAAACAAGGAGAAAAACTGGGCACTGCTAAGTCAGTGCGCCAGCCTTGACTTCTTAGGCTTGGGCTTAAATCCAACTGCAGGGCGAGGGAGCAGCTCCAGAGGGTGACGGTGTCACCCGGCGCTGCCACCAGAGCCACCGAGGTGTGTGCAGGGGTTAATTTATGCCCAGGAAAAAGCGGAAGGGCCAATAGTCTGTAAAAACAGATTTCCTCCACCAGTTTAAGAGCGGCTCTAATCATTTCTGGGGGCAATTTTCGCCGTGGCATCAAATTCCTGCGTTTATGAATTGACATCTAATTAACGGGAAGGAGGTGAGGGCCTGTATTTATCTCCTGACTTAACAAATCACTTCAGCAGAAATTTAAATCCTATTTACTGCGCTGGAATTAATTGGGTTAAATGACATGGCCAAGGATCGATGCAGGAGGGTTTCAGCTCTTAACCCTTTCCTCAGCACACACCTACCAAAAACTGGGGTTTGGGAGCAGCAGGGGTTAATTTGGGTGCCGTGGGGTTTGCACAGGGATGTGTTGGCTGACGCAGAGAGGAGTGTGTAGACACAGGAGAGAGGATCATTAATGACTGAGAGAGGGATAATTAATGACTAAACCCCATCTTCTGCCCCAGAAATGGTGTCAGAGCTGTCCTCAGCTCAACCACTCACCTGCATCACCACACTGAGGTTTTCAGAGTCACTCTTAACTCCTCTGGAGGGATTTGGGGAGGGTTCAAATGAAATCCCTGGGGTCAGCTGGGGTCAGCTGTCCGGGCTGGGTCCCCCGGCTCCTTGTGCACGCCCAGCTCTGCAGCAAAGCCCTCGCTGCTGTGTGAGCCCTGCTCAGCAAGAGCAGAACCAGCCCTGGGTTATCGCTGCTGCTCCCAGCACAAATCCCAGCCCCAGCCCAGCTTCTGGGAGGAGAATTAACTCTGCCGCAGCCAGGACTGCCACGCGTTCGTCAGGAGCCGGCAGAGCGAGCCTGCTGATGAATTATGCATTTGCCCCACCTGGGAGTTAATATTTACCATATCTTGCTGAAATCCATTAGGAAGAACAAACATTGTATTTATCCAACACGCTCCAGAGCCGTTCATTTGCATCCCTGCTGCGAGGAGCAGCAGCCGGGGCGGCCCCGGGCTCCGGAGGGTCCTGGCCAGGCTCAGGGGTCAGAGCCGGCCCCTGAGAGCCCTCGGCCGGGCACGGCCGGGACCCTCCGGCTGGGACAGCCGGGAGGTGACTCGGGCTGAGGGTGACGGCAGAGACCAGGCTGGCAGGGCTGAGGGCTCCGTGCAGCCCGAGCTGCTGCACCCCAGCACCCCCAGAACCCCCAAAACCACCAGGTCCCCCAGAACCCCCGGCACCCTCAGCAACCCCAGACCCCCTAAAACCCTCAGAGCCCTCAGATCCCCCAGAACCCTCAGAACGCCCAACAACCCCAGCACCCCCAGATCCCCCCAGAACCCTCAGAATCCCCAGAACTCTCAAAACCCCAGTGCCCCCAGCACCCCCAGAACTCTCAGCACCCCCACCACCCTCCAGTGCCCTCAGCACCCCCGTGCCCTCTGTGCCCTCAGCACCCCCATACCCCCAGCATCCGCAGCAGAGCCAGCACCGCCAGCACCCCAACACCAACACCCGGGTGCCCGATGCCCAGCTGGGTGTGAGAGGGGGTCTGGGGAGCCCCCCCAGCTCCCCCAGCCCCTGCAGAGGCCAAGGCCGGGTTGGGGGGCCGGGGAAGCAGAGGAATCCTGCTCGGGAAGGCTCGGTGGTGGTGGGAAGGGGAGGCCGGGCTCGGAGGAGGGGAGCGCATCTCCCGCATTTCATCTCGCTGCAGGAGCGCGCCTCCCGCACGGCCGCCTTTCAATCGCTCTGCCAGCGCCGCCTTTGAAGATGTCAGGGGACAGCGGGGCTCTCTGTGAAGCGAGTTGCAAGAAAAGAGACTGATCCCTGTCCCCGCTCTGAGACGAGCTCTTTAAAGCCTGCAGGAACGCCCCAGACCGGCCCCGCTCCCCTTCCCGGAGCGCTGCATCCCTGCTCTCACCTGCCCGGATGCTCCAGCAGGGGAAGGAGCGGTGCTGGGCCGGCTCGGGACTCCACAGAAGCACTCAAATAACCATTTTCTTTCTTTCTTCCCACCCAGTAAGGAAAAGAATAAAAAGAGAACTTCTTTCTTTTTTTTCTGACGCTGTCTCGAAAGCTGTGGCAGTGTTCTCTGCAGGGCAGAAGCTCCAGCAGCCCCCAGGGCCTCCCCTGCCCACCCAGGCAAATCCTGGGCAGGAGCTGCTGGGCTGAGATCATCCCGGTCCTCAGCAGCCCGGGGGGGCTCCGCAGGGATGGAATGCAGGGAGAAAACGGGAAAATTCCTTCCCAAACACCAGGGATGAGCCATGGCTGAGGTGGAGTCTCTGTAGGGCACATCCATGAGAAATGGGCATGGCTTCACATGGACAGAGGGCAGGGATGGATGGGATTTTGGGAAGGAATTCCTGGCTGGGAGGGTGGGCCGGCCCTGGCACAGGGTGGAATTCCCAGAGTAGCTGTGGCTGCCCCTGGATCCCTGGCAGTGCCCAAGGCCAGGTTGGACACTGGGGCTGGAAGCACCTGGGACAGGGGGAGGTGTCCCTGCATGGGACATTGGATGAGCTTTAATGTCCCTCCCAACCCAAACCCTTCTGTGATTCTGTGATCGATGCTGCTGAAAGAATAAGCCAAATATTGATATAAATATTTAAACTTCACTCAGGGCCTTCAGCGTCTATTTACTCCAAAGCATCCCCTTGGAAAGTTTTGTCGACATGATCTGCAAGTTAAGCAACTTTTCAAAGGACACTCCAGGGGCCGCACAAAGGACCCGAACTCTCTGTGTTGTCACGGGCTTGTGCTTTAAGCCAGGTTTAACAGGGGCGGTGAGTGCGGGGCGGGGCCGAGGGGCGAGGCCGGGGGGCCGTGCCCGTGGTCGTGCCCGGTGCCCGTGCCCGGTGCCCGTGCCCGTGCCCGGTGGCCGTGCCCGGGCTGCCACCAGCGCCGCGCTGGCTCCCGGCAGGGCCGGGCGCTCGCCACAGCCCGGGGAGAAAGGAGCACATGAAAGCCGGGCTGGATTTGCTTTGCAATGACAGCTGCATATTAATCTAAAGAATTTCTGAAAAATCAAAAAGACATTTTTCAGCAAAATACACCCCTAGAGCCTCGATCCTAAAGCAAGGGAATAAACTTGAAACAGGATTGATTTCATCTTAAAGGGAATGGCTCTTTGAAATGCTACCAGCTGCAGTTGTCTTATTTGGTTTTCAATACTATAACAAAATTGTGCCATATTGTGTCAAATAAGGAGATAATATAACAGCTTTAAACAAATTTTGTAATTATGGGATCAATCAGAAATGAATTAAATCCGTGTGCATTAGGTAAGTGGTGCCACTGAATACTGAGTAGCTCCAAACAGCAGCTCCAGAGGCAGCCCCGGAGCTGAGGGCTGGGTGTGACTCCAGCCAGGGGACACGGGGGACGTGGCAGCCCCCCGCGGCCAGGGTACCACGCTGGGATTACAGCTAGAAAAGTAAAGGGTGAATTCTGCCAGTAGAGGGGGAACAGAGCAGTGCCCAGCTCCAGCTGCCCCTGTGCCAGGGCCTGGGGAGTGCTCCCGTGGGCTTTGTTCCTGGCAATGGGAATGCTGCTCCAGCACGGCGCTGGTGCCACTCAGGGTGCCCTCACTGCCCTTGTCCAGTGGGTCAAGGATGGATTTGTGTCTCTGCAGCCAGCTTGGGTAGAAAGGCACT
Organism: Haemorhous mexicanus; assembly: GCF_027477595.1. Classification (NCBI taxonomy): domain Eukaryota; kingdom Metazoa; phylum Chordata; class Aves; order Passeriformes; family Fringillidae; genus Haemorhous; species Haemorhous mexicanus. The sequence goes on from NC_082350.1 coordinate 25,356,456, forward strand.
CTCTGTGCCCCACACAGCCACCACACTCCTGGGGATTTACCTCTGGGTGTGTGGAATCACACCAGAACAGAAACCACACTCCTGGGGATTTACCTCTGGGTGTTTGGAATCACACCAGAACAGAAACCACACTCCTGGGGATTTACCTCTGGGTGTGTGGAATCACACCAGAACAGAAACCACACTCCTGGGGATTTACCTCTGGGTGTGTGGAATCACACCAGAACAGAAACCACACTCCTGGGGATTTACCTCTGGGTGTGTGGAATCACACCAGAACAGAAACCACACTCCTGGGGATTTACCTCTGGGTGTTTGGAATCACACCAGAACAGGAATCCAGGAATCATCGCCAGGCCATGCCCAGAGCTCCCCTCCTGCCCCACCCAAGTTTGTGCTGTCCAAACCCTGGGCACTGATAACAGCACTGATAAGAACCACAAACCCTGGTTCTGGTGCATCCAGAGATGGTTTTACAAAAACACCAAACAGGAACAGGGTCACCAGAGAAGCTCCTTGGCTCCTCCACCAAACCCTGACCATCCACGGGCCCTCACTCCTGCCATTTAATTACTTGTTAATGAATTTCTTATGCAAATGAAGCACCGAGTGGCCCTTCCAGGTGTGATGTCACTCTGTGGGTAGAGGTGTCCCGGTTGCTGCACGGAGCAGGATTGGATCCCTGTGTGATCCCAGCAGGGACTAATAAAACTATTATTTGGGAAAGCTTTGGCATATTTAATATTCTTATATAAACTGGAGCATTCCAAATCAGGCCTTTCTGCTCTTTCAATGAGCAAGGAATGCTGTTAGGGAATAATACATTAATAGCTGAGATGCTGCACACACTTTTTTCTGAGGCTGTTTCTGCACCACTTGAATAATTCTGTTGATTCCTCCACTTGAAGATCAAATTTGTATTTGAGCCGTTCTCTTAGAAGCTGCTGCCACAGCTGGAGCTGCAGGATGAGTCAAAACAAGAATCCATGAACACAGGCAGCACAGGAGGGAGGGACTGTGTGCAGGAGTGCTCCTCATCCCTCCCCAAAATTGGGCTCTTTGTTTCTTTGTACTCTGATTCCCATTTCCCACACTTCCTTCAGATTCCCGTTGTCCTCCAGGGCAGCAGTGGAGAGCTCAGCTGGGACAGGATTTGTGTGGAGCATCGAGAGCCCAAGTCTGGTGTGGCTGGGAAATGCAAACCCCATTTTCTCTTTTGGAAAGCAAATACCAGCAGTGGGAGGGATCAGGAGCTGAGAAATTTTGCAAACCCCAAAATTATCAATATAATTATCCATATTGCTCCCTTCACCCTGAGCAGAATGCAGGGACCCCAAACTCCTGGAGGTGTGAGGACTGAGGGAGCACTACCAGCATGGAGAGAAGCAACCATTCTTCTAGAAACTGGAAATCTAATGTAATAAAGACCCAAAATTTGATTTTTTGGTTGCTCTCTAGAGAATTGAACAGGTTTTCCTTCCATCCTGTGCAGGTCTGGGCTCCTGGGCACACCACTGGGCACAGCCTCCCCCACACTCCCAGAGCTACTCCCCAGTGCTCCAAACATCCTGGAGGAGAATTCTGAGAGGAGCTGGATCTTTTCCAAAGGAATTTCCAAATCTCCTCCTCTTCCATGTGTACTATTGACTGTGGCCTTACTATCTGAAAGGATTTATAAGGAATTTGGGCTGGTGCTCCTCTTTCAGCAACATCTGATGATTTAATAATGGTTCTGAAGAGAAAGCTCGGTTCTGACAGCTCTGTCACCTTTGTTCTCTGGCTGGTGGCTCCACGTCCCCATTTTCAGTTAAAAACCCAGAATTTTCAGGAAATGCATACCTGCACTGCTCCTGAGAGGGCTGTCAGTAATGTCACTTCTTCTGGAGTGCTTGGAGGGCTGGGGGCTGTCCCTCCCCCTGGCAAGGGGTTGGAATGAGATGGGTGGGAATGCTGTGCAGGGAATGCAGTGGAAGGAATGCTTTGCAGGGAGTGCAGTGCAGGAAATGCAGCGCAGGGAATGCAGTGCAGGGAATGCAGCGCAGGGAATGCAGCACAGGGAGTGCTGTGCAGGGAGTGCTGGAGATCCACACATGTTTTGGATGAAGGCTGGTCACGTGCAGCTGGTGCTTACAACGTTTTACATGGGTGTGGATTATCCGTCTGTCATGTTGGAATTAAGTCACCCTGCATTACTCTGCATTCCCTCTTGGCTCAGGGATGGATGGAAAAGCAGGGGAGCACCCTCCCCAGCCAGCAAAGGACCCTGTTTTCCCAGGTGTGCCCTGGAAGGGCACACACTGTAACCACTCCACCACGTAAAATGATTCCCATTTATTCCACACAACAGATCTGGTGTGGTTTAATTAATTTGGGCTGCAGAGGAATGATCAAGCATTCACCAACAGCTTCACCTTTGGGACAGTCAGTGAGAAACCCTCGTGCTGTGCAGCAGCCAGGGCCAGGACAGCATTCCTGAGGGAAATTCTGTCCCTGTGCCCCTTGCTGCCACCAGGTCCCCTCAGGGACAGCAGCGAGTTCAGACAGGCAGTGCTGGGCTGGCAGGAAAAGTCCTTCTGTGTGAGAGCAGTGAGGGAAGGCAGGCAGGGGACACAGGCTGGTCCCAGGTGAAAAACCTGAGAGAAGCACAAAGCAAGGCAGGACAAACCCTGCCAAGAAGCTGGGGGGGTTTTCCATCGCTGTCCCTGCATTCCACAAGGGTCCAAGTGATTCCCAGCACGGGCAGCCAGAGCTGTTCTTGTGTCCTAGGGATCTCCTTTGCAGAAGACATCAGTAACTACAGCACAACAAAAATCCCCCCCTTTTTAAGGGTCTCATCACACTGAAAACTTGCTGGGGTTTGTGACAGCACTTTTACATAAGAAAACAAGAATTCATATTTTCTACATGATGCAGCACCAAAAATCACATTAGCAGAGAGTTGGAGCGAGATGATCAACATTTATTACGTCCCCATCATACACCTGCTTTTAAGTAGGAGCTGGAATATTGCATAAAGAGGTTTCAAATCAAACCTGGCTCCAGCTTTGTGCTTGGGGCAAGTTCTTGCAGTGCTGGCACCACTGGGGTCTTGTTAAATTTGCTGTGGGGATCCTAAACACATCTCAAATCATTTTTCTGTTGTGGTTTGGGAGATGGAACTGATAGGTGTGGGCATGGGGGAAACTGGGAGCAAGGACATGCTCCAAGGGCTGATCCATCTGGATTAGAGAGCAGGATCTCTTCCGAGTGCTCTGTGTGAGCAGCAGGGCTGGCACCCACAAGCACCTGGAGATTTTGGTGCAATGCAGAGCCCCTCCCTTTCACCTCACACTATTTCTAAATCCTGAATCTCACTTTCTCTCAGCAGGATGTGGGTTTTACCCGGGGTGTGGATGGGCTCAGCTCACTGTGGGATGCTCTGTGGGACAGAAGAGTCCCAGAATCACAGAACATCCTGAGCTGGGAGGGACCCACAGGGACCATCCAGTCCAACTCCTGGCCCTGCACAGGACACTCCCAAAACCCCACCATGCCCTGAGAGCATTGTCCAAATGCTCCTTGAGCTCTGCAAGGCTGCTGGGCAGGGAAAGCACTCGTGCTGCAGGTTTTTGTTGCACTGAGCAGCAAGGATTGCCCTTTGGCAGCCCCTGGATCAGGACTGTCATGCCCAGGCAGCACAGCAGGAGCCTGGGGGGGACTCTGCCTGCCCTGCCAGGAAAAGGCAGGAGGCAGGCACAGGAGAGTTATCTGCACAAGCAGTGGTGGGGTTTGGTGTCACCAAACATTTTTTGGGGCATTTTTTGCAGCAGTATCTGTTTGATATCCAAGCACTTCACCTCCCAGGACAAGCCATGGCCCCTGAACTCACCGTTTGCAGAAGTTCCTGCAGTTTTGTAGGCACTAACAGGCAAAAGATGTCGGTTTTCTTTGGAAAAACTTCAATCCATCCCGTCCCTCTGGCCCTGGCTCCCCACCCATCCCACAGCACCTCCCACAGCCCAGCAGGAAAACCACGGGGAGTATCCACCAGGAGAGAGGGAGAAACATCCACATCTGTGCAGGGAGAGAAAGCAATAAATAACAAATGAGATCTGATTATGTAACACAATCTTATTTTCAATGTGCAGACGAATGAGGCAATAATAAATCACACCTTGGTTTTCACCAGCTCAGAGCCAGCTCCAAACTGCAACATCTGGAGTTCTGGCTGAGCCTTCCAAATTCTGGGAGTACCTGGACCCCGAGGTTCACCTCCAGCAGAGATAGAAAAATCTCAAGTTTTACCTCTCGTGGTTCTCACAGGAGTATGGGCACACAGGGTTTAACATCACCCTGCACGGCAGCGTGCAGCCAGGGCAGGATAGGTTAGGAACAATTTCATTTTAAAGCAGTAGGAGAGTCAAGGAACAGACTCAGAAGTCATCGAGTCCAACCATTCCCCCAGCACTGCCAAAGCCACACTGACCATGTCCCCAAGTGCCACATCCACAGGGCTGATAAATCCCTCCAGGACTGGCACTCCATCAGTGCCCTGGGCAGCAGTGCCAGGCTGGACAGCCCTCTCTGAGAAGAAATTCTCCCAGTATCCAACCCTCCCCTCCCCTGGCCCAGGCTGAGGCCGTTCCCTCTCCTCCTGTCCCTGTCAGGGAGTTGTGCAGAGCCACAAGGTCCAGCCCCAGCCCCGGAGCTGTGCCAAGGGATGGGGTGGCTGTGTGGGCATCCTCTGCTCGCCCCGGGAGAGACACCCCCAGCCCACACCTGGAGCACGGTTCTCTGTTACGGGCTGTCTGATCTTTGATCACCTGTTTGCCCTTTTGGCCAAAGCGGGTGAAAAGAGTTCGCTAAAACAGCAGCGGCTCTGTGCCCAGCTAAAACCGGGCACAGCCGGGAAAAACCCGGGCGGAGCTGGGACGGGCTCGGGAAGCAGAGGCTGCTAAAACAAGCGAAGCAAAGGAGGGCTGGGGTTTGGTTCTCGTGGCTCCGGGAGCAGCCGCAGGATCAGCGGGTCCGTGCTGGAGCCGCAGCTCCGCAGAGTTTGGGATTCACGGCTCGGCAGCGCTGGAACAGCAACTGCTCCATCTGGTGGGAGCGGCTCTGGCCGCGGTGGGATGCGGGATGGAGAATGCGGGATGTGATGGGGGATGTGGGATGTGATGCGGGATGTGATGGGGGATGCGGGATGCGGGATGTGATGAGGGAAGCAGGATGGGATGCGGGATGTGGGATGTGATGAGGGATGAGGGCTCGCAGCTCCCCCGGCAGAGCGGGGGCGATGTCCCGGCCAGTCCCGGCATCCCGGGGCTCCCAGTATCCCAGGGAATCCCGGCTGGAATCACTGGTCCTAAAGAAACTGAGCTGAGCCGGGCTGGCTGCTCTCGGGTTACAAACAAATCGCTTAAAAGAAAGGGGATTTGGATCAGATGTGAGGGGAAAATCCTTCCTGGGAGGGTGGGGAGGTGCCCCAGTTGCCTGGCAGTGGGTGTTAGGTGTGTGATGGGAGAGATGGCCCAAGCCTGGCCCCGTGGCCAGCGGCTCACAGGGGTTTCTGTGCTGTCCAAAGTGCCTGATGGATATGGAGACATCCAGGCATGATGTTGGAAGAAGAAGGGAAGAAATACTTCCTTGCTTTCTAAGCGTGGCATTTTTGTACCTCAGCAAATTGGCGTCGCTACCACCGGCAGTCCTTACTTTAAAATATGGGCATTTCTCTGCTGGAAATGCTTTCCTGCACTATTTCCTTGACCTGAAAGCTGGGAGTGTCAATACATCAGCGCTGAAGTCTGCTGAGTGCCTAGAAATAAGGGGATATCATCTCCAAAATGAGTGCCCACCAGGCTCTGTCAGCTCTGCCAGCACGGAGTGGCTCTTTGCAACTTTGATTTACTGGCAATTGTTGGGAAAGGAGCAAGCAAGGAATGAAAACCCAATATTTCCATTACCGTTTACTTAATAAAAAAATATTGTAGGGGAGTCAGACATCATAAAACGCCCATCCTCGCTCTGTATTTACAGGGTCATCCAATAACTTGAGCCAGACCAGTAATCAATTTTAAAAAGCCCTTTGCAATTGAAGGCACAGACAAGTGAGTGCTCCATATCAATATTCCCAGAGCAGAGCAGCAGCCATGCTGCCCTGGATCACCCCAAACACGCCAGGCTGAGTTAGAGCCCTCAGAGGGATGAGGTGGCTCGCAGGCAGCACTGCAGGGGGAGGCTCCATTGCCAAGGAGCCTTTTGGAACACTGAAATTCCTTCTCCAGCACGCCCAAGAGCTCTTCTGCATTGTCCACTCACAGAACACCTTCTCTCTTCATGTGGAGGGGATTTTTATCATCAAGCTCTGGGATTCTGGCCAATCCACAGGGCAGAGGTGCTGCCTGTGGCAAGAAAAGAGCAGCTGTGACGAGGTGCCTCCTCCTCTCCCCCGTGCCTTGGCTGCTTCTGGTCCTTCCCATTGTCACAGGGTCACAGAATGGTTTGGGTTGGGAGGGACCTCAAAGACCACCTGGTTCTGGCCCCATGGCCTGGTGGCTTTAGGGCTAGCTTGTGTCCAGCCACATCCAGCTCAGAGCTGAGGCTCTGCTCGTGGGCAGCTCTGCGTGTTCAGCTTCCTCAGAGTCACCCTGGGCCACAACTACACGAACTTCCTGTAAGAGAAGAAACCTCAGGCTGCTGCTGCAGAAATCAAAGCTCAGCTCCCAGCGAGGGCCGTTCCCTCTGGATGTGTTCCCACCCTGGAAAAAGAAGAACAAGAGTTGGGCTCCAGGCAGAGCGGGTGGACCGAGGCAAGACACACAATCCTTTTCCTTCCTGTCGTCTGCAGCCACCCTCCCAAGCCATTCTGAGATAAAATGTGCTGTTTCAAGAGTTGCTCATTCTGAGGCTGGTGGAGAACAGTCCCTGAATCCCCAGGGAGCAGCAGAAGTTCCAGGGAGCAGGAGGGGCCCTGCTGGAAAGTCAGAGCAGCGTTTCTGCCAGAGTCACCCAGCACCTCTCATTTCCCAGTCCATGGTTTAATCTATTTTAATGATTATCAATACTGATGGTGAGTGTAATCACCTTGTCTGATACAATTGCTAGAATCTAAAAGTCAACTTGATTTTAATGGTTTATCATTAGGAGTATTATTTAGTCGGATTAAACTGGTCTTAATTCCTCTGCAGTCATTATTTAAAAGCTGTTTGGAGCACATTAGGGCGACCCCCCTCATCCTGGAATGAATCAATGCCCTGTCTCTGTCCCATATATTTCCAGCAGCCTCTCACAGCAGCCACACGATGGACACCGAGGCACTCGAGGCTGTTAATATTCATGAATCCTCCCTCTGCCATTAAGATTCCCTTAACGCCCCCCGGCAGGGGTTGGGTTTAAGGCCCCGCTGGGATGGGGCTCCTGACCCGGCAGGAGGGCTGGGAAACTCCGGGACTGGGATTTGGAAAAGCTGGAGCAGCTTCCAGGGGACAGGTCCAGAGCCTTTGGAGCGAGGCTGTGCTGCCAGGGAATGGCTGGGTGCATCCCTGTCACCTCCCAGGGCAGGGGACACAGCCCAGCAGCAATCCCAGTTCATCCCAGCACCGAGCAGGGAACTGGGCTGTTCCAGCAGCAATCCCAGTTCATCCCAGCACCGAGCAGGGAACTGGGCTGTTCCAGCAGCAATCCCAGTTCATCCCAGCACCGAGCAGGGAACTGGGCTGTTCCAGCAGCAATCCCAGTTCATCCCAGCACCGAGCAGGGAACTGGGCTGTTCCAGCAGCAATCCCAGTTTATCCCAGCACAGAGCAGGGAACTGGGCTGTTCCAGCTGCAATCCCAGTTTATCCCAGCACCGAGCAGGGAACTGGGCTGTTCCAGCAGCAATCCCAGTTTATCCCAGCACCGAGCAGGGAACTGGGCTGTTCCAGCAGCAATCCCAGTTTATCCCAGCACCGAGCAGGGAACTGGGCTGTTCCAGCAGCAATCCCAGTTCATCCCAGCACAGAGCAGGGAACTGGGCTGTTCCAGCTGCAATCCCAGTTTATCCCAGTATGGAGCAGGGAACTGGGCTGCTCCAGCTGCAATCCCAGTTTATCCCAGTATGGAGCAGGGAACTGGGCTGTTCCAGCAGCAATCCCAGTTCATCCCAGCACAGAGCAGGGAACTGGGCTGTTCCAGCTGCAATCCCAGTTTATCCCAGTATGGAGCAGGGAACTGGGCTGCTCCAGCTGCAATCCCAGTTTATCCCAGTATGGAGCAGGGAACTGGGCTGCTCCAGCTGCAATCCCAGTTCATCCCAGCACAGAGCAGGGAACTGGGCTGTTCCAGCAGCAATCCCAGTTTATCCCAGCACAGAGCAGGGAACTGGGCTGTTCCAGCTGCAATCCCAGTTTATCCCAGCACAGAGCAGGGAACTGGGCTGTTCCAGCAGCAATCCCAGTTTATCCCAGCACAGAGCAGGGAACTGGGCTGTTCCAGCAGCAATCCCAGTTTATCCCAGCACCGAGCAGGGAACTGGGCTGTTCCAGCAGCAATCCCAGTTTATCCCAGCACAGAGCAGGGAACTGGGCTGTTCCAGCTGCAATCCCAGTTTATCCCAGCACAGAGCAGGGAACTGGGCTGCTCCAGCAGCAATCCCAGTTCATCCCAGTACAGAGCAGGGAACTGGGCTGTTCCAGCTGCAATCCCAGTTTATCCCAGCACAGAGCAGGGAACTGGGCTGTTCCAGCTGCAATCCCAGTTTATCCCAGCACCGAGCAGGGAACTGGGCTGTTCCAGCAGCAATCCCAGTTCATCCCAGCACGGAGCAGGGAACTGGGCTGCTCCAGCTGCAATCCCAGTTCATCCCAGCACAGAGCAGGGAACTGGGCTGCTCCAGCAGCACGGATGCTGTCCCAAGGCTCCCTGAGGCCAGGGATCTCTGTTCTCCTGACTGCCCAGCCTCTGCAGGGAGCAGGGCTGTGTCCACCCGTGGCTTTGGGAATACAGGGGGTGCACCCAAAAACTGTGGGAGCAGCTTTTGTTGCTTGCAGAGGATTCTGAAGAGCTGAAGAGCTCCTTGGTAGGGGACAGAGGGAATGGGAGGCTGGAGTGAGCAGCTGTGGCTCCACACTCATGCTGAACCAGCTTCCCTTCCCAGGAACACGAGTCTGGGGAGGGGGAACACCAGGATGGACTTGGGAAAACCTCACATTGCAGGAGAAAGGCAGAAGGTGCAAATGAAGCAGAGTTTTCTTATTTTAGACACACTTTTCTTATTGAACAAGGCATCAAACCTGGATGGAACAAGCAGGAGTAACTCCAGTCTTGGAGGAGTTTGCTGACAACAACAGAGAACTGTGGTGGGGTGAATTTGTTTAAAATGGGATTAATTTGTTTAAAAATAAAGCCCTGGAGACATTTTAGATGTTTCCTTTAGTTAATGAGATTTCCATGATAGTTAAAACAATGAAATTAGCAAACAATGCTGTTAATCTCGGATTACAAGCAGCACCAGGGAAGAATTAGTAAAATAAATCAAGAAGATTTGAGGCACTTTGCTCTCCAATAAAGTAGCTGGGATGGGAGCTCCATGCTGTGTTTTCCTGGGATTAAGGAAGAGGTGATCAGGATCTGCCTTTCAGCCTTTAACCTGGAATGTTTGAGCATGGAAATAACATTTTCTCAAGCTGAAGCCTTGAGTGAACCCATACACAGTAATTGCTTATATATGACCTACCAGTAAATAACTACCACTGCTTCACATGCAAAAATTCAAATTCTTTTCAGTCAAAAGCCTCAAATTAAATCACAGCAACTTTGTACACCCAACATTTGGCTGTTCTAACCAGCAGTATGAAACGGGGATAAAAAGACATCCCAAAATAGGATTACACAGAGCAGCAATAAAAGGAGAAATAATCTTTGAAGAAATGATGGAAGAACAAATTCTAAGGGCATTAAGAAGGAACAAGTCATGGTTTCAATCACAGCCAGGCAGGAGATTGCTAATCTCATGTGTACAGCAGATAAATCTGGGAGGACAACAAATTGCATTTTAATTTATGGACTGAAAAGGTTAATTTTTAATTCCTTCTACTCACTCCAGAAAGAAGGGAAATACACACTGAAACTAATAAAGTAATGGAGTTTTCCAAGGTAGATCCTCAAAAACACAGGGAAAACATTTCAATTTCACTGGGTGCTTTTGGCAGGAATTTAAATACAATCCATTGAATCCATTAGTTTATTATTTAAAAACAAATTTATTTTTGATTAATTTTTATTATTTAAAAACAAAATTTATATCGTGTCCCTTTAAGTTACCTGAAATCAAAGGAGCTTCTTGATCAGCCCACAAATGTATAAAAGGAGAGGAGAGGTTGGTAAGGAGAAAAAGTGATTAAAAATTATTAAAAACACTAATTAGCAATAGCTCAGCAGGGCCTGGTCACAAAACACAATTCTCATCTCCTGCACAACTTCCAGGCAGTCAAACTTCCAGGCACTGACACTCAGACAACAAATGACTCAACATTTAGAGCTGTTTTCAGCACAAGTTTTGCAATTAGACATAATTATTTATCCCCATTGTAAAGCAGGCCATTGAAACACTGCTCCTCTAAAAGGAATTAACAAATGTGTCCTTGTCCTTTCTCCTGATGGTGTCAGCTCTGCAGTAAAATCATTGGCTTGGAGCACAGGCAGCCCTTAAACACCAAATAATCACAATTCTCCCCAAGTTTTGCTGGATAATTGAGGAGTTTTGGACCTGAGTTCTGAGTTTGGTACAAACCAGTCTGGTTTCTAACAGAAAATCTGCTGGGAGTCCCACCATGGATTACAGAATGCCAGAACCTTGGAGTTTTTAAGGCTGGAGAAGCCATCCCCAAGCCCCTGGGCTGCAGCACCCTGAGCCACCAGCAGCCCCAGAGCTCTGCAGGTGATAAATGATAAACACTCACTATGTGCAGCTTGTCAAAGAGTATTTCCAGAATGCTTGTGCAGCAAATATATCAGCTGCTTCTTTTTTAAAATAATAATAACAATGAAAGCTAAACTGCTAAAATACTGAATCCAGGAACTTTCAGACCTCAAGAGAGAGCCCAGGGTGGAGGAGATATCCAGGGTAAACTTTCCAACTGCCACTGAGCTACTGCAGCAAATTTGTTCCCTGAAATTAAACAATGTACTGGCAATTTAAAAATCTGAGATGAATTTAAAAAATTAGTTTAAAAACTGGAGGCAACCCCAAGCATTTACAGGAGTGCAGAGAAGTTCAGTGTCTGGCTGGGAAACTCTGCTGGCTCAATAGTCAGGCCAGGCTTCTGTTTTTAGGCCAGTAATTAAATTGCAGAGCCTGATGTTTTGTGGAGGGTTAGAAAGGATTCCAAAGGTGCAGGAGAAGTCTCTGTACAGCAGCTTGGCTCTTGCTGAATAAACTCTGGCTATCCAGTCACAGCCTGGCCACGTTTAATGAAAAGGAAAACATGTGGAAGAGCTGGACACAATTCCCAGACAATAGGGTGATGTCAAAGCTGAAAAATAAGGATAAAAATCTCGGTGAAGGGTTTTTTCTGAACTAAATACAAAGCAGAGTTGTTTGGGTTTGGAGGGAGCAGGGGAGGAAGGACACAGCGGAGGAAATAAGAGGAAAGGATGAAGTTTTCCTGAAAAACTTGCACTAGATCCAGGCTCTTAGCAGCTTCAGGATGGTGCTGCTCCAAGACCAAGGGCTGGACTGGTTTAGGATTTTCAAACAAGTAGGACTGCAGCCCTGTGTACACGGGAAACATTAAATAGTCATGCACAGAACATAAAGCTCTACTAAAATCCAAACCTGGATTTAGCATCTCTGACAAGCTCCAGAGTACCTCAAATCCCAACCATCTCCTGCTGCAAAGTGGGAGGAAACATCAACTGGAAAAGGCAATTCTGTCCAATTTATAATTGAAATGTGCAGTGATGAAACTCCTCTCAAAGTGAGCAGGAGGGCAGCTCCAGCTCTACAGACAACTGGACACTCCCATTAATTCTGGCAGTAACTGGCTGTTTGTGCAAGCAAGCCCTTTAACTGCAGCCACCCCAGCTCTGGGGTGAGGGTTTGCTGTCCTTTAACCCAGGCTGAAGGGGCTCTGGGGGAATCCTGCCTGGAGCTGCTGCTCCAGCCTGAGCAGGAGCCCATTTGTTTCCAGGATTAGTCTGTGTCAGATGGAAGCACAGGAATAGTGCAGCAGACACAGAGTGAGTGAACTCTTAATCCTGCCTTGGACCTTGAGAAATGAGGGTTTATTTTCCACCTAATGAAACTCTGGACACAATCAGGAATAAAGTCGACCAGAATTAGGCAATTTCTCCTCAAAACAGACTGTTACACAAATACCAATGATGAATTACCTCCCTCTTAGCAATTAGGACTTCTGGGGTTAATTCCTGTTTTCCAAGACCCAGGTGAGCCCATCCTTTGGTTTCTGGACTGAAGTGATGGATAAATTTGTCAGAATTTATTTTCTTGCTTGGCAAGAGGCAGCAGTGGAGCTCTTTCTAAAAGCAGTGCCTCCCTTACCTTCAGGGCTCTCCAAGCAGGAGGTCTGCTTTTGTTTTCTCTTGATTACAAATACTTCATCCATTCCCAACCAAGACTTTATACTTGACCAGATTCCTGTAAGCTCCTCAACCTGATTTGGAAGCATCTGTTTCCAATACAATTTGAACTGGAGGAGTATTAACAAGATTGGATTCAGACCCCAATCAAGGCAGAACCCAGGAATGGATGTCACGTGCAGCCTGGCACTGCAGTCCCGGGGCAGGGAATGGAGCAGGGGAGCTTTGGGGACAATAAAATTTGATTTTCAGAGTCTATCATAGAAAAGCATCTGCAAATCTGTACAGAATGTACTGTGAGGGTCGTCAAAATCAAGTTCTGGGGAGTTTTGGGTAAATAAATACTGCCTGGTTTATGTTTCCAGCTGGGGGCTGGAGCAGGAGAAAGTCAGGACTTGGTTCATGGAATAACCCCTGAATGCCAGAGCCTGCTCACAGAATGCACTGTCCCATGACAGATAACAGCAGAATTTGTTTCAGAACAGGCCAGGACCCACAGTTCAGCATCCCCAGCTCAGTGGGGGATCGTGTTCCATGGTGCAGAAGGTTTTACCCAGCCCACAACCTGGGGCTTGGGAATGGCACTGGAATTTCAGGGCCCACCCCGAGGCCAGGGCTGTCAGGTCACTCCTCTGATTGCAGGGCCTTCTGAAATTCCTTTAATCAGAAAGACAACACCAACTGGAATCATAACTTCTGGGAATCAGAACTCCTGGAAGAGTTCCAGGTAAATCTGGGGAAGAACTTGCTTTTAATCTGGAATGGATTAACACAAAATGCCTGGAATCCCTCCTTGTTCCTTCCTGGTTTATGGCTCCAGCTCATGGAGTCAAACCCCAAGATGTTTTCACACACAATCCTACAATTCTTCCTACAGAAAAAAAAAAAAAAAAAAATCATAAAATCTCCTTTTTCTGCTCTTCTAAGTGCAAATCCAAGCTCTGGTAACAAGACAGGTGACAGCAGTGCACAGTCCCAATCCATCCCTTCTCACCAGGTGTTTGAAGTCAAGGTACAAAAGTTTCTCCAAAGATTTTGCTTTTCATTTCTTGAGCACAAAATGCCAATGCTCCACCTCGAAAGAGCACAACTAACAACAACTACTACACTGGGTGTGAATATATTAAATATAAAAATACCCCAGCACCATGTGCAACCCCTCCCAACTTTTAGTGTCTACTTATTGACTCCAAGTTATAAATTACCCTGATCAAAGTAGCTTTAATATTGCTATCTTCTATAAACTTGCTATTCTTGTAAGAATTATCATTATAGAAAGGGTACGAATTATTGTTCAGCAAGAAGGTTTTATTATCAAATTAGAAAAAATGTGACTTTAAAAAGAATCCACTTCATTTCTGATCTATTTATTAATGAGCCTACCCTGACTGTTTGGCTGTAACAGGAAAATGATACCAAAATGTCAAAGAGCAAAGCTCCAGAGCTCCCAGTGAGCCAGGGAAGGTGGTGAACAAAGCAGAGGGCCCAGGAGGATTTGGGGTTTGGCATCTTTGGAACAAGGCTCAGTCCATAGGTGCAGTTTCCCATCATGGCCAGGGCAAAGAGCAGGTAGAAGGTGCCTTCAGTGCATCTTCTCTGGAGCTGAACACAAATTTTATACACAGATTATTAAAATAACAGTTTTGAAAATACACAGAAATGTTAAAATGTACCCAGAGCACGTAGTTAGAGATAATTTGGGCATTTTGTGGTATAGCCCTTTCAAAGACTTTCAGTCATTCTTGTCCTGTCTTTCTGGGGCTCTGAATTTTCTGAGTTTCAGCACAAATCACTGAACATCCAGGAATGGTTACAGTGCTTAGGTCTCTGGTTAATGCCATTTTTGTGGGAGTGCAAACAGCAGGGATAATCTGTTTCCAAATGACCATTTTTAAACTAGTTTTTGACCATTCCTTTAACTAGTTTTTAAGGAATCTGTTGCTGTAGCAGTGTATTTAGCACGTCTTTTTGAAAATACTTTGCCATTCCAGGTAGAGAGGGAATATCAACAGGCTTAAAAATTAATTAATCAGTTCCATCATCAATTAAAATGTCTGTATATAATTGACAAAGTAAAATCTTCTGGTCTTTTGATGTGTTTGTTGGGGTTTTTAAAATATACTGATAGTGAAGAGGTTGTGGTGAAAGGTAATGGCATGTTGGTGAAAAGGGGCTAAGACTTACAACAAATTTTCCTCTAATTCTAATTTTTATTCCCGGGATGGAATAGTTTGGAGAAAGAAAAGGTGGGATGCCACTTGCTCATGACAACAATCGTAGAAAGCAGATTTCTGCTGATAAATCCAGCTGTAAATATTCCCTTCCTCTTCCCCTGCCAGTCGGTCTTTCTCCAGCAACTAAAGACCAGTGTTTTCCTAAAATTCTCATCATCCTTCTCTGAATGGAGAAAAATAATCCCTTTTTTTCAGTCACAAAAGCAAAGTGGGGATTTGAGTTGAGGAGTGCTTGGTGTGAGGGAGAACCCAACCCTGGAAGGAACAGAAAATCAAATAAACAATTGCCAAAAAGCCACTCATGTTTTTACAGAGCTGAGGGAATCTGCTGCCCAGGACAACACAGGACACAGCCACAAATGAAGCCTGGCATTTCAGTCAGGTCAGGAGAGCTCTGGACAAGAGAAGCACATGGATTTTGGCAGGAATGCTCCGAGGCATTTCAGAGGATTAAACTGAGAGTCCTCGGCTCAGTTTGTGGACAGAGCTCCTTTCAGGCAGGGCAGTGCTGCTCTTCAGATGACCAGAGAGGGCTAGGAAGGGTTTAATCTTCATTTCACAACACTGCAGATCAAAACTGGTGCCAGGCTTTGGGATATGACACTGATATCAATCCAGTCCTCCTGCTAAAAAAGCCTGGGCACAATAACTCAAATCAAAACTAACAACTGTAGCTTGAGCCACAAGAAAAAAAAAAGTAAAAAATCATCCTGTCTGGAGAAAGCAAACTACTCATTTTTCACAGTTTAAGAGTGGCTGGTTTTCTCACTCTGGCTGTGTTTTGAAAATAAGCTGCCTCCCTGCTGGGCCATGCTGCTGGATTACAATTATTTCCCTGGCATTAGCAGGAGGGCCATCAAACTGCTGGAATGGGCTGTGAACTTTCCTGCTGCACTGACAGCAGCAGGTACAATGGTGATTTTCCACTTTTATTGATTTTTTTTTTTTTGGTGGTCTCCACGTGGATGTTTACAGCATTTCCCACAGGCAGAGACAAACATTTATGTTCTGTAAGTTCAGAGCAGCATCCTCAGGGCCCAAAGGACACAACAAGCCTGGGAAGCCACTGAAAGAAGCAATTTTATAACTTCTTTATTTTGGGATGGGTGGGAAAAACATCCACAAACATGATTGCTAAATCCTTGTTAAAAAAATCCTCCAGGTTTTTTTAAAGTACACAAACTTTTCAAGACCCTTCTGGGTGGGATTTTTTTTAATTTTTTTTTTTTAATGGAAACAGGTAAGAATTGACATTATTCCTTGGGATTGCTGGCCTGTGCTGCTGGTTCCTGAGGAGCAGCTGACAGAGGGCAGTGCCACTCAGAGCTCCACACCCCACAATCCAGGCTGTGCCCAAATTCCTCAGGCTGGGACTGCCTGGAATGACACACAAACAAATTAGCTGAAAAATAACATCTGCTGTTGATTTGAGGTCACTTTCTGTTTGCAGTACAAATATGCAAATGTAAAGGTAGAATTTCATGTCTCTTTTTCTTGGCAGCAGTGGAAGTTCCACCCCTTTCTTCTGGGCTCTGTGCCCAGCCCTGCTCACTGCTGCAGTGCTGAGGGTGGCAGTGGAGGAACTGCTGGGGAGCTCCTTGGTGGGCATTGCTCCTGACAGGAAATGTTCATTCTCACCTTCTCTCTTATATTATGATTATGTATGATCTCTAATTTATGATTAAATAACAGCTAATGAACAAAACTGATGAATAGAATAGAATGTAACTTTCTTGCCACACACCTTGATAAAAAACTGCAAAAGCAAGGATACTTGGAATGTGAATTAGTAAAATCTCACCAAGATATTGATGACTGGCTCATTTTGGACCAGGCAGTGGATGTTCCATGCTCCAAAGCCTGGGTTTGTGTCCAGAGGAGGCAGCAGGAAGGAAATCCCTCAGCACTGCCCTATCTCCAGGTTTATTATCAGCTCCACATTGAATCTGCTTTACCCCCATTTGGTCTGTGGGGAGGCATCTGGTTTACTTCAGCTTTTTGTTACCTCTGCTGTACCATGGATTTTCTTTCCCAATTTATTTTTAAATTGATGAGTTAATGGTTTTGATTTGATACAATGTGAAGAGAGCTGTCTTCCATTTCAGACAAAACAGTAGTCCTTGGGCAGGCTGAACATTCCAGCCACCACCAGGATTTGCTCAAGCACAACTCCAGTAATTTCATTCCCTGGAATATGTTTTTTCAAATGCATATATTGAAACAGAACACATGAAGATGTCAACATATTTTATGCTATAAGCAAATAAAGCCCACTTTTAATCAACAGGGAGGAAACCAACTGAACCCCACAAAGAAATGAGGCTTGGTTTCAACTCCCACGCATTTCCACAAAAACCATGGAACCAGTTAAAATATGGAACCAGATTCCAAAAAGCTATTGCATTTTTTATATCAACTGAAAGTACTCCATGGAAAATAGTCACAGATGTGTGTGGGTCAGAAATGAGAAGGAAAGGAAAACTGGAGGCAACAGGTCTCAGAACTCCAGAATTTGTACCCTCTATTTTTGGTTCCCTCTGAAATAAAAGGTACTTAGATGCTGTAGGAAAATCTCTCAGTAAAGACTGTGCTACATCATGGAGAACATTTTATTGTTGTAAAAACTTACCTTTGATTACCTTCTGATTCTTGAGCTTACAGTACACAAATTGTGAAATCATAATTAGGTCCTTGTTCTCATAAAAAGCAGCAGTGACAATCTGAAGGAAATGAAACATTTGCTTGTTCAGTAGGCAAGTAATTTGAAATACCTCTCAACTGCAGAGAAATGTTGCTTCATAATCATAATGTGAATGACAAACACGAAATCACTGCCAGAAATAAACATCAGTGTAAATATTTGGGCAATTATGACGTGGTTTATAGATGGCAGAAATAAGAGAACCCTGTGTTAAACACAGAAGGGCTCAGACTGAACAGAGAGCTCACAACTCCACTAAAGCCCCTGAACTGGAGAGCTGGGATTCAGACTGACAGTGAGGACTGGGGAGCAATCCCAAACCTGAGCCCACTGGACATGCCTTGCTGAATTCCATGCTCACAGACATGACAGTTTTAATGTAAATCCCCTCTCCAATTAATATTTCAGCTCACATTTCTGCAGCTCAACAGCTGAGCAAGCGTGGATTTATTTCACTTGATCTCCACAGCTCTTTTACTAGGCCAGTAAATTATATCCCCATTATGGGAACAGACTTTGGAGTCAACCCCATTTTCTTCCAGGCATTTTCAGCTGCTGAGACCATTCCCCCTTTCCCTTTGTCATGTCCTACCTGCGTTCTGAAACCTGAACACAGTGATTCAGCACTGTGCAAGTGCCAGCTCCAGGGCTGCTCCTGACCTTTTCCCAACCCAAACCGAATTGGCAGGACAGGATTGCTGGGAAGGCATGGATTTAAATAAACCTTGAGCTAGCTTGAGCTGCAAGTGCACACACAACTCAGGGTGGAGAAGATAAGAGAGGAGAGGTGATTTATTCTCATTTGCTCTAAGTGGCAGAGATTAGTGTCAAGTCAGTACAACAGCACAGTACATCAAGCTCATTTGTCAACCACCAAATATTTTTGCAAACATGAGCAACATGCTTCTCTGGCATATTATTCTATCTGTATTATGCAGATAGAGGAACATATCCAAGATAAAATTAAAAAAAAAAAAAAAAAAAGAGAAAAAGGCAGCTTTTGCAAAAGGCTTCAGGCAAGATTACTCATGTTTGAATCTGAGAACTGCTTAAGACTTTCAACTTAGGGGAGTGCAGCAGGCAGCGAGCAGACAATGGCAGTGAGCCCTGTGCCAGCCCTCCCACACACCCCTGGCACATTCCTGCAGGAGGTGCCACATCCAGGGTGCTCTGCTCCTGCCCAATCTCCTGCTGTCTGCTGGGGAGGGACTGAGAGCAGCTGAGGAGCCATCACTCCTGGATGGAGCTCCAATCCCAGGAGCTGATTTCTGCCTCCATTCCCACCCCGTGCAAATCCCCAAATCCGGTTAGGGATGCTGAACATCCTCTGTGCAAAGCCCTGCACATCCCGACGGCTGCAGCAGCTCCAGTCAGCCCCAATCTCCCAGAGGAACCTGCCAGACTGCAGGGAATAAACACAGCCCCTGGGAGCCAGGCATCACCCACACAGTGCTGCTCCTCTTCGCTCATTACAGACACAAGCTGCACTTCCAAGAAAGAGAAACGCTTTGTGGATCCAATGTGGAACACTCCAGATTTGTCACTGCAGCATTTTAGTGGGAGCTCGTGGTGGATGAGGTGGTTGGTGACACTGAGGGGCCAGAAAACTGCTACAGGAGAGGCTAAACCAGGGAATTCATTGGCATCTAAGACCAGAACTCTGATTTTTCATGTTCAATGTGATTCTAATAAAGTCACAACGTACTTATCCAGATTCTGAACGTGCTACTCACTCTTTAAAAATATATTTATATAAAATATTTATCTATTTGTTAGTTCTATGCAATTAATTTGGAGATAATGCTATGAACAAGAAGTAAGTTATGACTCAGACTCCAGGTGAGCTTTAAAGTCACTAAAATGCATCCAGCCTAATCAGTGACTCAACACAGGTGAGTCAAACAGTTTGTGTTATTTAACACTCCACAGGAAACATAGGAAGCATAAAAAGCTTGCAGAAGGCAAATATAGGGTGATCCTGCCCCCAAATTCCCTAAATGATGCCACTATTATGCACCAAACTATTCCAATCTTGAAAAAGTTTGAAAGTTTGTTTTCACAGAGCATCATTCCCTGTAAAATTAGGACTCACTTTGCTCGTCAGCCAGAAACTCCTTTTTCTTTCCATGAGACTTCAAGCTTTAAATGCTGGAACAAGTTTCCTGCAGGAATTGGCTGCCTCTCCAGAGAACTGTCATCATTGGACCTAAACCAATTAAACAATAAAAATACATTTATACACTGAGAAATCACCTGAGCCTGGAGGATATATTCAGTTTATTCTGGGGAAGTTACTAGACTTTGTAGCCATCTTTGAAAATAAATTTTAAAGTCTAAAATAATGCTGCAAGTAGTGTTTCAAGTACTTTTTATCCCATTCTGGCACTGTGCAGCTGAGCAGACTCACTAAAACAAGACACGGCATTTAAATTTGATTTTTGGGTTGTTATTATTCAATATTTATGCAGCAGAATATTTGTGTTGCCAGTCCCTGAGACTATAATTTTACTATTACAAAAATTGCTACTTTTCTTAAATCCCTGGCCAAATGTCCTGTCCCAGGAAGAGCAAACCCAGGAATTCCACATGAAAGGAGGATAAGGGGACTGCCAGAACATTTCTTTGCTTGCTGTAGTATTGAAGCTGTCAGTGATGAGAAAAGCATAGAATGGTTTGTGTTGGAAGGGATCTTAAATATCATCCAGTTCCAACCCCCAAATTATAAAATTATATTAAAAATGGTTTATGTTCCTATAACAATTCTTTGCCTGTAACCTCATATTCTGTCTGAGATTGCTGCTCAAATACTGGCTACTTCCATATGGAGGAGTTCCAGAGAGGGTGTGACCTGGACCCTTGGCACCATCCCTTTCTGCAAAGGTTTAGAGCTTGTCCAGCTACAAACAACACTGTTGTGGTCCAAGGTATTTAGGAATAAGGTATCAGTAACCTGAGCCTCTTGCTTGGACACTTTTTCTCATTTTAGTATCTTACTCTGGAGTGAGTAAACAGAAATAGACAATGGTTTAGAAGTGAAATCCACATGCTTGGGAACAGCCTCCTAGTGCAGACAAGGAGATGCAGGTTTTCCCTGGAATTTGAGAGATTTGGGAGATTTGGCACAGCTCCTCTGCCTTTCCAGCTGCCGTGAACATCGCTGCGCTCTGGATGTCAAACACCCAGGACTGCAAGTGGTGTATGGGGATGTCAGATGAGTGTTTGGCTGGTGTGCCAAAGGTCTTTAAAGCGCAGTTAAGAACAGCTCAAGCCCCAAAAGGGGTTCAGTTTTACAGTGTGCATCATTTAATTCCTGCTGGGGAAGGAAAAGGTGGAGCTGGGCCATGGAGTAACCAGGGCTTCTGCAAGCATGTCCCAGTATTAACCTGGTCACTGGATTTTGGCCAAAACTGTTCTCTGAAAGCATTTTAGACACTTCTGGTTGTGAATTATGCTTGGCCAGATTTCACCTGGGAACCAAGGCCAGTTCCCAGCGAAAAATCCAGTTTATCTTAACCTGGGATAGTGGGAAGTGTCCCTGGCCACGGCAGGGCTGGAATGGGATGAGCTTTACCATCCCTTCCAACCCAAACGGGTCCAGGTTCTTTGATTCTGTGATCTAGGATTCTATGGTTTAATTAACAATAATAAACCAAACAACAGAAGAGAAGGAAGCGCCTTTCTGGAGAACCCGGCATCCCATCCCGGGGAGCCGCGTCCTGAGGGAACGGGGGTCCCGGGCCTGCCCTTCCCCTCTTCCCTGAGGAGCCGGGGAGCGCCAGCGGGTCCCCGGGGGAACCACGGGAACGGGAGAGGAGGACACGGGAATAAAACCGGGAACGGCACCGGCAGCGGCCCCGGCAGCGGGGGCACGGACCGAGCGGGGCCGGCACGGACCGAGCGGGGCCGGCACGGATCCGCAGGGCTGCGGCTGCCGCTCCGGCGTGCGGCGGCCTCGCCTCGAGGGAGACCCTGCGTGCGGGAAGGGAGCAGGTGAGCATGGGGAAAAGCGGGATGGCCGGGATGGCCGGGATAGCACCGTCCCCACCGCCGCCCCTGCCCTGCCCTGCCCGCCGCCATCGCCTCAGAGCGCGGGCGCGGGGCGCCCCCTGCTGGCGGACGGGCGGCGCTGCGGCCCCAGCTCCCTGAGGGCCGGGCCCGCCGGGGCCGAGCCGCTCTGGGCCCTTCGGCCCGGACACAGCTCGAGGCCGCGGTTTAATCCCTGAATCCCAGCCTGGGCAAGGCTGGAAGGGCACACAGAGGGTGAGCTGCTCCCCGGGTCCAGATGTGCCCTCCAGGGGGCAGGATCACCGCCTGACCCGCGGGAATTACAGCAGCATCGTGAGACTTCCCAGTGCGGCACCAGCGCCCACCTGCTGGCTTAAACACATTTAATCTGATCAACAAAGACCGCAGTACAAAGAATTCTGATTGACAATCCCAGGATCTTTGTAGGGATCTTTGTCCTTTTAGAAACATAGAACGGTTTGGGTTGGAAGGACCTTAAATTCCATCCCATTCCACCCCTGCCATGGGCAGGGACAATTCCCACTGTCCCAGGTGGATCCAAGCCCTGTCCAGCCTGGCCTTGGACATTCCCGGGGATCCAGGGGCAGCCACAGCTGCTGTGGGCACCCTGTGCCAGGGCCTGCCCACCTGCACAGGGAAGGATTTTTCCCTAAAATCCCATTTAACCCTGCCCTCCTGCTCAAGGCTATTCCCCCTTGTCCTTTCACTCCAGGCCCTTGTGAAAAGTGCCCCTCCCGCCTCTTTGCAAGCCCCCTTTAGGTTCTGGAAAGCCAAACATGAATATTTTAGACTATTTTGATAGGGAAGAGTGTTGTATAATTTACTGAATTTTTAATACAGTTTTACTTTTTATTCTCATGCAGGCTCATCATGTCAGTGGTTGCTGCAGCCTAGCTAATTAACACAGGGCTGGGGGGATGATTAAAGGCAGACTCTGGGTATCTGCATTGTTCTAGTGTAATTGCTGCTCAGGCAATGATTCAGTGTTGGTTTTGGCAGTTGAGCTGCGTTTGTCTGGCACGGTGAAATTCCCTGTTATGTTCATGACAGTCATCTGTTGGGGATGGGCAAAGCAGGAGGGTTTGTAACAGTTCTGGTGGCAGGCTTGTGCAAGGAATTGGTTTTGTCATGTGGGGAAGACCAGGCTGGAGTGGAAGGTGTCCCCTCCATCCCAGGCACTCCAGGATTCTGTGGTTGTAGGAGGGGAGCTCCTGGATGACCCTTCATGCAAGAACATTGTCCAACTGGCCTGAATCCACCCCTGTTTCCTTTGGATCTGCTGTAGCCTCGTCACAGGTCCTCTTTCTCACCTTGTCTCCTTTTGTTCCTGAATATTTAAAAACTCATGTTAATCATAGGGAAAAGGAGCAAAAAAGCAATTTGTATGTGGAAAAGTGGTGTAAAGATAGCTCTAAAATCCATCCAGAGATTAAAAAAAGTTTTCAGAAACAGAGATTGAGATTCCTGGGTTTATTCAGGCCTGTTGCTGTCCCTGTTTCTGAATAAACACATCTTTGATGCCATGAGCTGCATTTCATGACACTCCCTTAAAAAAGAAGTGACTAAAAAGAGGATAACGTGGATGACAGCCAATTACTCCATAAATGTAAACGACATTAAAAGTGGTGTGTAACATTATATATTTATGGCTACAGTTTTGTTCTGCTGTCACATAACAAAATGAATAATGCATTAGTCCAAGAACTTGTCATTAAGTGAATTTCTTTGTTGCCTCGCTATTAAATTATAAAAATCCTTTGTGTGTCTATATGTGTGACATTAACCCCTCCTGGGACCGAAATACAGGGAGGGTGAAGGCACTGTTAGAGTGGCAAATCAAAGTACATTTTATCATTTTACAGGTGAAATAATGTTAAGGATTTGAAGACATCCAGGAAGGTTTTCTCCTGTGGATGAGAGGTGATAAATGCACTTCACTTCTAAAAAACAAACTCCTCAGTACAAGAAGGATGGGGATGCACTGAATCCAGAGGAGAGCCATGGAAATGGTTCAGAATCCAGGTGGAGGTGGCCCTGACCACCCTGCTGGGGCTTGGTGGCCGCTGGAGGCACCTGCCAGTCTCAACCCCACTCTAAGGGATGGGACACTGAGTAATTACAAAGATGAGACTCTTACTCAGATGGTTAAAGTTAAGCTGAAGAATGTGCTGAGCTGAGATCAGGAACCTCCTGAAAACATCTCTAAAGTTGATGGTCTCCACCCCCAGCTCCCGTGGGTTTCACTCTCTTTTCCATGCTGCCTTCCTTTAATCCTTGTCCTCCCGAGGAGCGAGGGGAGCATCTATTTACAGCCTGACAAGGGAGACCAGAGGGCCAATCTCACTTCTGATTAGGAGCAAATTGCCTTTATGGTTAAAGTCAGTTAAACTGGATATGGAATTTCAGGCCCCAGCTGAAATCCTCATCCTGTCCTGAGGGTCCTGCTGAGGGAAAAAAAGGAAACCCTAATTCAGTTGAATGAGGGTGAAACAATTTTGGTGTTGTGCCTCCCAGGCTCCTCAATGTAGATGCACGTGATGAGTTGGCACCTCTCAAAACTAAGATTAAACTTATCTGAAATACCATTTATCTCATAATGCATTAATCTGATTTTTTTTCTATTTTCTCCTATTTCTCCCTAACGTAATTGACAGGAAAATTGAATTGGTTTCCTACTGAGTTGGACTTGAAAGGTGAACACTGAATTTTCTATTACTTGGTTTTAATGCAATGTGTACACCTCACGATTTGATAAATTCAGACCTGCTGGGGAAAAGCCAGGAACCACATTTTGGACACAAAGGATCAGATCTTGTTTTATTTTGCAGGATCTATTGGTTTAAATTTTGAAGTTATGAGAGGAAAATGGCTTCTCTGCAACATGTGTTGAAAATTCAGGGAGTTGGTTTCTGGAGCAGGAGGTTCTCAGGTCAGGGAGGATGTTGGAGGGAAAACAGATACAGGGATACCACCCAAAAAACCACCCCAGATACAGGGATACCACCCAAAACAACCACCCCATGAACAAACCCAAATGAACAGAACCCCCAAAACACAGAGAAACTGAGGAAATGAAAACTTAGTGAGGATTGCTCAGGAACAGGACAGGACAACATGAGCAGAGTGAGAAAGAGATGAAAATAAAGAGATGTTTCCTTCAAAAGGAGACATTTGAGAGAGCAAAGAATCATTAATTCAGACACCGGAACAAACCAGTGACCTGGTGTCCTCTGTTCCTAATGGAGTAGGGAAAAGTCTCTGGCTAATGAGTAATTTCCTAATTGTGGAGTTTTGAAAAACTTTGCTTAGGGAGGCAACATCAGGACAAACATCAGGTGAGCCTAGACCTGACAGCTCTTGCCTCAACGGGTTTGGTAAGCAGGAGGATTTTCCTATCCAGCATTCTACAGTTTCATGTTTATTTGCACAAAGAATTCTACAAATCTAGCAAACAAAGCTTTGCCTGCCAAGCCCCTTCCACATCAGTGCTGGTATGAATTAATTTCAGTAAGGTTTCCTGTGAGGTGCTGTCTCTGTTCTGTTTTCCTTATGCTCCCAAGTGACTGCTGCTGCTTAGCTCTGCTGCCCTGTGAAATGAGGTGCTGGGGGAAGCGTGTTCCCCTTTCAAAGCCCTGTGCTCCTCTGAGGTGCAGCTTTAACGACGGAAAACTTATTCGGCAGATGTTTTAGGGTTTTTAGCGCCTTACTGAGGCATCTCTCCGTAGCCAGGAGGAGACGGGTGCTCAAGCAAGATGTGAGCACTTGGTAGAGCAGCTAGTGCTTCTCTCCCGTGTAACTCAGCAAATCCCTGTGTTCATTTGCACTGCTATGGATTAGCTGGTTTCATTAGCAGCTTCAGAGGCCGGGTGATTAATATTAATAATCCCTTTTAGCCTATAGACTTAATTAGGGTGAGAAACAGCTGGATGCTGTGCGGAACCAGCCCCGGCTCCAGACGCCGTGTCTCTGCCCTGATTGCTGAGCTCTTAACTCGGGCAGCTGGGACCGCCAGGTCCTCACGGTTCCCTATCAATACCGCTCCTCCTTCCTGCTTCCAGGACCCTTTTAAAGGCTCCTGGCTCCTGCCCAGGGCCTGGCAGCGTGCTCGGAGCGGTCTCTAGAGTCGGGCGGGTTTTTCCCTGTGTGGAAAAGCCGCTCTTGCTCTCCTGGGTGAGTTTTCCTCCCTGCTGCCCTCAGGGACAGAGGGTTCGGTTCGTTCCTTGGGCTGTCAGCAGCCGCTTCCTTCGTTTGTCCTGGCTTTCCTTAAAAATCCTTGTTCGAGCCGAATGCAGCTTTTGAGCCCTTCGGGTATTACGAAGTGGGAAAACCCTCCAGGAATGTTAGCAGTGCCGGGCTGTGGAAGGGCTCCTCAAGGCGAGGAGCTGCAGCTCCAGTGGCACCGGCCCAGCGCCCGGGGTCTGAAACCCCGGCAGCAGCGGAGCTATGCGGCTCAATTAGCGCAGTTCATAAACTATGCAGCTCAATTAAGGAAGCCCTGTCTGTGGAAAGCCAAACCAGTGGAAGGAGATGTCTGAAGTAATAAAATATGCCTTCGGTGGGGAAATGATGCAGGTGGTTAATGAAAATGTTACCTGAGATGTGAAATGTGAATGTGTGTGGGGATGTGAAAACAAGGCTGCGTGTGTTTGAGTTTGTCCAAAGGGAGGCTGAGGTGACTTTTCTGTTGCTTGTGAATATTTTGGAGACCTCTCTGAACCAGCAGTGGTTATAAAGAAATGAGTATGCAAAGTTTCCCTATTTGTGATCAACTTTATCACCACGGTGGCGCAGCAGATGTTGGGTTTGTGATGCAAATGAGCCTTCGGAGCAGGGCAGCTGTTAATGAGCTCTGAGCACTGCAAACCCAAACAGCAGTGCCAGGGCTCGGCAGGGTTTGGCTCCTCCAAGACCTGGGTCATAATCCCAGAGTTTTATTCAGGGAAAACCTCTTTTAATTTCAGCAGGGGCTGTGACTGTGGCTGGTACACAGTAACTGGAGAATAAGCAATTCTTGGTATGGAAACAAGAGGAACTTTTACATGGTCCTCAAGGTGTTTGTGTCCTGGCTGATTCCACCAGAATCAGGGGAATGGTGTCTGATTTTAAGAATATGAGTGGATTAGGGGAACACTCGTGGGTGTCCTGCTTGGAGTGCACATATTTAAAGGCCATTAATAAGTGGTGCCATGTCCTGCATCTGTCCCCTGCTGAGGCCACCTCAGCACAGAGCAGGATTTGAAACTTGTTATTTGTCCCATTCCAGATTTCAGCCTCAAACCCAGACAATTATTAGCCAAACTGAAACCCTCTGGAGGTGTGATCTGTGAGTCCTGCACAATTATCCTTGGTTTTCCACAGCTGATTCCTGGCATACAACAGGATTTTGGTGTTGGGATGGGCTGCAGGGATATAAACCTGATTTTGCCATTAGCCTTTTATGTTGGGAGGGGAGTGGGTTCTTATGAATACCCAAAATTAAAGAGACTCCAGCCTGACTGTGAAATTAATAGAGCTGTCAACCCCCCCCTCTGTCATTATACAACAATTGTTAATTATTTACAAGCAAAGTTCTGCAAGAACAGTATTGTAGCTGTCGGCATTGTCGTTATTAAAATTAAAACACTTTGTCTGGGTGGAAGATAACATGAGTCATTTTGGTGAAATGTAATTGAAATGTAATGAATATGGAATATTCTGTTGCCTTTCCCCAATTAGTCAGAGGGAGAACAATAGCCTGTCTCTTCCCTAACAAGATGTTTGTTTTTAAAAGTCTAACAAAATAAATATTTCCAGGGCTTTTCTGAAAAAGGGCGTCATTCATTGTAGCTGTTGTAATAAAAATTAAAACCAATTTCTTTTTTTCCACGATGGGGAAAAACCTATTTTCATAAAAGAAATTCTCTTCTTTCAGCTGGTGAAAGATGACTGTGAACCTTTTTGCTTTATTACCACAATATCTTGGCTTGTCTTATTATTATAGCAAAGACTTGAAAGCTCATCTTGTTCCATCTCCTGCCATGAGCACCTTCCACTATCCCAGGTTGCTCCCAGCCCAGTCCAGCCTGGCCTTGGACACTTCCAGGGATGGGGAATCCACAATCTTTGGGTGATTCTGGCTGCTATTAGAAGTCAAAATTAGGTTCATGGTGAGCAAAGGAAGCTCTGAATTCCTGCTGTATGAGGAATAAACTTGTTATCAGATGCAGAAATAAAATCCAACCCCCTGCCTGTGCTCTCCTAGTCAGAACACCCTGCCCTGTGAAATTTATTATGTTAAAATCTCTTGTTTAGAAAATGAATTTCAGAGTGAGAGTATTTCTGTCCTGCCATCATCTCACAAGCTTTTTTACAGTCTCATGGAAGTGGGAGAGAAGCTGTGTTCCTGTTGTTCCTGAGCTAAAAGGAAGATGTAGGAAACACACAATTGGATTTCCCTTAAAGAACAACAACAACTTTAATGTTGTTAAAAGAATGTGTTCACCCCCCATTAATTTTGTATTTGATTGCCCAGGCTGTGGTGCAATGAGCAGGAGCAAAAAAGCCATTAGGAAGGATTGCCATCAAAAATGAGGACCTGTGTGACTGAATGTGTATTCTAAGGAGCAGATTTTTCAAAAAATCTGTAATTTATAAACTCCTTCAGTATTACAAAAGCCCTAACAAGAGTTCTACAAACATTTCTCCTCATTATCTTTGGGCAAACAGGCTTCCCTTTCTCCCAGCAGCTGCCCAAGGGTGCTTGACCTTACACTTGGCTGTTCCCAGTGGGTTCCTTTGATATTTCTTTGGCTGTTATTAGAAAAACGTCCTTGCTGGGACACTCCCAGTGGGGGTTTGCTGCTGTGCTCTCCCAGGAGAGGAGGACACAGGCAGGCTCAGATCCCTAGGGTCAGTTTTAGTTAAGCTTGACTTGGTGGGAATCTGGGATTCATTTGTCAGAGGGAAGTTAAGGGGAAAAATATGGACATGCTTGGTGGGGAAGGATCAGGTGTGTGCAGAAGGCCTCTGGAATGCTTTGGAGATCATTTCTGTTACAGCTGCCAAGCTCTGGAGGTGCTCAGGTAGGTCCTGGGCACGGGTCCCACCTGGGCAGGTCCCTTTGGAAGGGCTGGCTGAGGTTCAGGGGCTGGTGAGATGCCACAAGCGTCAGCTGAAAGGTGCATTTCCTCAGTGTCCTGCTCTCCCCTGACTTCTCTTTGGGCTAAAGCTCCTCCAGAGGCACTGAGAGGCTCCAGCCTTTGAGAGGAGGCCCCATAAGTAATATTAACTTCTGCAATTTCCTTGTTACTCTTAAGCAGGTTATTAATTAACTGAATGTAACCACTGGCTGTTGATAAATCCTTTTAACTAATTCAAATTCCGTATGGAGCTGGGAGCACTTTCACTCGATCTGCTGCCCAAGTTAAGCTGGGTGAGGAATTATTCCTGATGTGTTTTCCAGCACTGGGGTTGGGGCAGAGGGAGAGAAGATATTTGTTTGCTTGATTCCACATGACAACTCCAGGGTAACTGAATAGACTGTACGGTCGGCTTGACAGGGCTGAGCACCCGCCAGCAGCCTTGCTCACATACCAGAGCCAGGGGGATGGAAGGGGCACGGGCAGCTGGGATGGAGCCCATCCCAATTTCTCTGCAGAGCGCCAATTTGCCATCAATTATTCATGTTTTTCCCAGGTCTCGCTTCTGAGAGGTATGAATAACTTAAATATGTGTTCGTGTACCAGCTAGAATAATGAATAAATGACTGGAGGAGGGGAGTTGGGGAGCAGGGCTGAGTGTTAAATAATGGAGGCAGTTTGGAGGGAACGTGGTAGTTAGCAGCGTGGCTGTGCCTGGGGTTCTGTGACTGCAGGAGCTGGGCTGTGGGGTGTAGAAATGTCTTACAGTGATGCCTGGGAGGAGTGCTGTGAGTTGGCTGGGGGTGCCAGGGAAGGAAGAAGCAGTGTCTGTGTGTGGGACATGAACCTGCAGCACCCCTGGATCCTCCTGGGCTCAGCTGTCTCCTTCCCCTCACCTCAAGTGCTTGGGGACACTTTGTCCCTGGGCTCCAGAATGAAAGCCTTGCTTGGGGGGAGCCCTGGCACACTGGGGGGCTGCTGGTCCTATTAAATCACCAGCTGGAGAGGTGCTGGGGTGGATTGCCAGGCACCTGGGAGGAACTTGAGGACATTCAGTGCTTGTCTGGTGACTGCTGCTTCAGGAGACTTTGAGGTCCAGTGGTTCTTGCATTTATTTACTGCTCTAGTCCAATTTTCCCTGCCAGAGTGGCATTTTTCATGACAGGGTCCCTGTATTCTGACCCTGTTGTCCCTCATGCTCTGGCCCATTTCCTCCTTCACTCCCTTTTGACAGAAATACACATTATTCCCTTTGTGAAATTTTAAACCAAATTCTTTTTCTGTAACATCACTGCAGTCTTGAAAATAAGTCTCAGATCTAAAAGCTCATTAAGCAGCCTTGAAAATGAGCAGCTTTTGATGGCATCATTGTGACAGTGATGGAATTGGTGTTTGTTATGAAGCAGTTTATTCCATTTTAGCACTGTGTTGTTTAGTTTAGTCTAATATTTAATATCATGGAGACATTTAAACATGGAATTCTTACAAATCTGCCTTACTGATGTTAAAAATGCTTCGTCTTATGAAGTGTTATATAAAGCATCAGTGTGTGCTGAACCAGCAGCCAAATAGGATTTCTTATAGATTGAAAGTCAGAGAAAACTGTGTTGACAGCACCCAGATTATCTAGTAATTTATGTATATAAAAAATTGATCAAGTTGTCTGTTTGCAGCAGTAGAAGTTGCCAAGTTCCTAAGTACATTCCTGCCCCTCTGCAGCAGTGGCTCCTGCACGGGCTGTGCAGCCAGAATTGCCTCAGAGCTCAGTGAGAGCTGGTTCAGCTCAGGCAGATTCTGCCCCATAAACCTGCTGATTATTCTCCCCTGTGATGAACTGGTTTATTCCCACATCTGGAGGGACCCTGAACTGCCCTCAGGCTGTGCTGGTGGCCCAGCCCTGGAATTCTGGTAGGAGAGATCTCTTGCAAGGCTCTGTAGTTGCTGATTGCCCTGCAGTGGCCTCCACAGGGACACAGGTTCCTTGTGTCCAAGAGCTGGGTGCTGAGAGCAAGTCAGCTCCCAGCACTGCTGCGAGGTGTTCCATCAGTAAAAACCAGTTTTAACCCCTAAAATTAATTTTAGGGGTAAAAAATATTTAGTTGACTTCATAATTTATCATTTCATCCGATCTAGCTCAGCATCTATGGAATTTCAAGGGATGTGAAGTGTGGAAACCTGTCCTGACAGAAAAAAAGAGAGAGGCTCATAGGAAGCAATGGTTGTCTTGTGGGAAGATTTTAAATATATGCAGCTGATCCCATGGGAACTGCTGTAGACTATTCACCCTGTGTGAAAATGATGCTCTCTCAATATAATCTTTAATCCTTTCCTTTCACTGAAAAATGTGAGAACTTTATTTCCAAGTTTTGAAAGAATGCTCTGCTTTAGGGAGGAAATGCTTTCCAAGCATAAAAATAAAATAAATTTTGATTTCTGCAACACAGAGGGGAAAGGTTCTCTGAAATATCTTGTAATAATCTGTCCATGAATTGCATATGTGGATGTTCTTGGGAAATGTGTCCCGGCTTTTTTTTCCCTGGGTTAGTGCAGGGGGGAAGGAAGCATCCAGCAGTCTTGGCAATATTACAAACTTCTGTAACTCTTGAGACAGAAATTCCACAAAATTCTTTCTTGAATACAGGGAAGAAGAATTTCAACAGAAGGAAATTCTACCTGAAATTCAAATTTGTCTTTGAGGATGATTCTAATCTTCCTGCCATTCATGGAGAAGGAAATGACAAGTAAATATGCAGTTGTTACAAACTGCAAAGCCCAGAGCATGGAAATCCAAACCTGCTCTGTTCACTCCAGGCTCGTGTGAATAACCAGCCCAGGGCTCAGCTTCTGGCCTTTAAGGGCCCAGGTCCTGAGGGTTAAACCCTGTTTGGTGCAAACCAATCATTCCTGGAGCAGTCCTGGGGGCAGTTTTACAGTCTGGAAAGGCCAAGAGTCACTGACACTATTTTCCTTCTGTTTTCCTCCAGTGCCTTTCATCCAAAGCACTCTGTGTAATCCATGAGTTAAGCATGGCAGCATGGCTGAGAGGTAAGGAAAGAGGTTTTGTTTCTTTTTTAAGGTTACTCAGAGCTCTGGGCTGTGTTGTGCCCACGGTGACCATGATAAAACAGCTCCCAGTTCTCTAGCACGAGTCTCTCGTGAATTCCCTGAATTCCCAGATCACTTTTGTCTCCTGTGGAATTTACTGGACACTGCAAGTTACATTTTTGAACCAGATGCCCATTCTATACCTTTTAGATTGTTGAAGATTTCAGAAAATTAGCATGTCCTTGCATTTATCAAAGAGCTTTGGCACCTCTTGTGGCTTAGCCCTTCTGTGGGGAATAAGAAATTGGAAATGGGAACATCCCTGTCCTCACTGCAGCTCCAGCAAGGGAGAAACCAGAAAATCCTGTAAAGGTTCACTTAACATGAACTCCAGTGGCCTGAGTTCCCTAAACTTCCTTAAAC
The DNA here is from genome assembly GCF_027477595.1 of Haemorhous mexicanus. NCBI lineage: Eukaryota > Metazoa > Chordata > Aves > Passeriformes > Fringillidae > Haemorhous > Haemorhous mexicanus. The sequence goes on from NC_082350.1 coordinate 25,388,557, forward strand.
AGAGTGAAGGCTTTCCTGATGGATGTTGTGTAGCACAGAACTAGATAAAAAAGACACAATTGTTTGAAGGTTTCAGTGGGATAACACCCCGAAAATCAAACACCTGGATTTACATTTCAAGTCTTTTGGATGTTAAGGAAATTTTCTTGTAGAATTTCCTTCATTGTAAATATAAAAAAAAATTATCTTCTCCCTTCCTCTTTGGTTGAAAAGATTATATTTTTTGTTTGTCCTTCTAATGTCATTCTGCAGAAGCTGAGCTCCTGATAAACTGTAAGGCTCAGCCTTTCAGCTCAAGTTCAAATGGCTTTTGGATGCCTGTAGGTCCAACTGCCCTTTTACATGGGATTTTTATTGTTAATCTTCTATTATTGGGGGAATTATTTTGCAAACAGACCAATTCAGTAGCTTCAAGCTCTGAAACCTGTCAGGCTGGCTTTTATTCTGATTGCTTCTGATAAGGAGCTTTGGTAGGAATGCTGTGCCTGCAGCAAAGGGGAGAGACTCACCTTGGAGGGGAACAGCTTCAAGGTCCCAGGGAAAGGGTGGCTCTTTCAGCTTGGCATGAAAAGGGAAAGGAGGTGTTGAAATTCAGATCAAACCTTGGAATTAATGTGGGACTGCACCAGAACCAGTGCAAGTGGTTTGTGTTATAAGCTGAGGGTGTTTTCCTGCATAGCAATGAGTTGAAGTTTGTTCTGAGCACTGCAGTTCCTGCTTTGTCCCCCATGTTTTGGCCTTGGAAAGGTGTGAATTCCTGCTCTGAATCCCCTCTGCAGTGCCAGGGGGATCCAGGCAGGGTGGACAAGCTTTGGCCAAACCCTTTGCCTTCTCCATTCCTTCTGTGTGTGGGACACAAATACAGCCAGTGAGAGAACTCTGATGGGTGGTGTGGAGTCAAGGTGATGAGACACCTCAGGAGCTACACCCTGCAGCAATTTCATTGCTCAGCTTGACCCTTAAAAAAAAAATTTAAAATGACATTTTATAAGACACATGATTTGTTTTCCCTCTTGCTCAGTGCCAGCTGCCTATTAATAGCAACTCTTGTAGTGAGCAAGGAAATGCTTAAGGAACAATTCTCTTTAATGCTGATGGAAGGAAAGTATTTCCAGCACTGTTACACAATGTAAGCATTAAGAGGATTTGCTATAATTCCATTTCCAAGAGCTCACAATAAATAAGTGTTTTCCTGCATTATCCTGAGTGTTGTCTATAGAACTCATATAAAATTCTCTGTTTGGAGAGAGCTCCTGAGCTCTCTGAGAAGCTGCTGAGCAGGAGCACACCCAGGAGAGGGTCATTTGCAAAAGGCCAATGATATTCCCAAGGATCAGGGAATATCCTGAGCTGGAGGGGGCCCGGGAGGATGATGAAGCCCAGCTCCTGCAGAAAGGGCTGCTGTGTTTCAGAGCAGCTGATCCAAGGGAGGGCTCCTTCCTGGAGCACTTTTCTGCATTGTGTGGGCACATTTTGTTGAGCTACTCCTGAGGCTCATGTTAAAAGGCAAAGCAAACCTCAGAGCCTCTTTTGTGCTCAGGTAAAGGCTGCAGAACGACTGCATTTATTCCTTTGGCCAGGAAATCTCCTCTCCAGCAAGGCTGTTCACTTGTTCTCTTTCTTTCAAACAGTGTGAGCTTACTGAGGGCTGTTTCCCCTCCTTTCCAGGGAAGGATAGCTTTCCACTAACACAGAGAGTTCTGTTTCCTCTATTAAAAACAACTGCCCTCAAGTGGAGCAGGCTTTGTATTTTGCCCTGCAAACAGAGCAGCTCATTCAGAGATAAGGCCTGGCTGCATTTGGGTTCCTTGGTCACCTGATGGAGCCAAGGGTAACTTTTAGGCTGCTTTAGTCTGCATTCCTGGGATTCCTTCCCAGTGGCACTGCAATTCACAGCTCGGGATGCCTGCCTGCCTGCCAGCCTTCCTGCTGCCCTGGCCCTGGCTGCTGCCCGGGGGGACAGGAGCAAAGGGGCAGGCTTTGTCCCCAGAGCACCTGGCCCCATCCCTGAGGAGGCTTTGTCCCCAGAGCAGCTGGCCCCATCCCTGAGGATGGCCTGGGAGGATCCCGAGCAGGTAAAAAAGTCTATGTCTGAGTCTTTCTGACCTTCTGTTTTGGACTTGTGAATGGCTGAGTGTGAGCAGGTGAGAGCATCTGCCCTCCCACCCTGCCTGTGGTTCGGGTGGGTGATTTGTGCCTCGGGATTTGCACTCTCAGCTCCTTTCTGCTTCTGCTCCATGGGATTGGGAGTCCTGTGGAATGGCATTGGTAGAGCTGGGGAAATTAAAACAGCCCTGCCTTGTGCCATTAGCAAGTGCAGTGTGCTGCCTATTAAACTAGAGACTGGTCCAGGGAGCTGCTTCCAGAAGGTTCTCAGTGTTTTGCCTTGGTTTTGCCCTGTCTGTGCATGCCCCAACACTGGCAGTGTTGAAAGCCAGGCTGGGGAAGGCCTTGGGCAACCTTGGCTAGTGGGAGGTGGCCTTGCCCATGGCAGGGGGGCTGGGACTGGCTGGGCTTTAAGGTCCCTCCCAATTCTTTAACATTCTGTGTTTCTATGATTATATTTGACTTTTTTTTTCCTGAAAAAGATAATAAAATAGGGATTAAGGGTAAGTGATGTATCTTGTGGCTTTGTCAACTCCAGAGCAGAATCCAGAGGGATTAACACAGTGAATCCACGTGGGACCTAAGCAGTTTTGGGACTCAAGTACAGGACACTTCCCAGAGTGTGAGCCTGGCTCAGCCTCTGCTGGATTCTTCAGCCAAGGAGAAGAGCAGAGTTTCGCCTCAGCCAGGGCTTTGTTTTACAGGAGTTTAAAAGACCCTAGGGATCATTTTGGCAACAAAAGTGACAGTTTTTTCTAAACAAAGCTCGCTATCTTCTCAATCTTGCTAGTAATGTTTTTCTGGAGTCAAGACACAACAACTCAGGAAACAAAGGAAGAGGCTTCACCCTCCTCCTCCTGGAGCTCTGCTCCTGACCAGGGAAAGGGATTTAGAACCTTCAGCAGCTAGTTCAGGGACCTGCCTGCTCAGGTAACACGCACAGAAAAGAAGAAAACCTTGGGTTCAATTATTATGTATTTTTAAATCTAATTTTAAGCTACTTGGTGTTTGAAGATAAAAATTCACACAGTTCATGAATGTGCTTGAGGATGTCCTGGCTCAGGGGTCTTGTGTGACACTTTCACACACATTTAAACATCTTTGCTAAACTGCAATATGTCAATCAATGGATTTGCGATTTTTTCCTCTTTTTTTTTTTTAATATTGTTTTCTTTAAGACTGGAGCCAAGGAAGCCTTGAACTACAGCCCAGATTTATCCTTCATGTGAACCTGAGTGCTCCTGGCCGGGACTGTGCCCGTTTTGTGCCCCGCTGAGTGCCCATGCTGCCTGCAGAGGGCGGCTGAGCAGGGCCATGCATCACCTCTTCGGGCTGGTTTTGGCTCAGAAGGACCTGTCCCGGGCAGGGGATCTCTTCTCCCTGGAGGATGCTGAGATCGAAGGAAGCCTCTCCGAAGCTCTTGAACAGATCAGAATCATTAGTTCAGCTGCAGTGAGTGAAACATTATCCTTAAAAAAAAATTTTTATAGACTATATTGTCTAAATAAGGGGTGGTATATAAACGATTTAAATTTCTGATAAGACTTGAAGAGCAAGTATTTTAAATATATTTATAAATGTATATAAATGTTTATATTTTAGGTATATTTATATGTATATATAAATATTTTAATCAATTTTATAAATGTTATATGTATTTATCTTTTTATATATCTATTTTTAAAATATTTATATTTTAAATGTTTAAAAATATTTATATTTTAAATGTTTAAAAATATTTTTAAATGTGCTGACAAAATCCAGTTCCCACCAGATTCAAAGATATTTCAAGTTCATCATCATAATAATTTTTATTAAATAGTTATTTAAAGCATATTAAAGATTATATGAGATTGCAGGGGTCCATGCCTTCCCAGTAATGAGAATTAAGACCTGTGGGATGACAAATGCTGGAGGTTTATCACACTGAACACTTGTTGTAAAGGTGGGCATGGAAAAATGGACACTGGACTGCTACAAAATCGGAATTTGGTGGGGTCCTGGCAGAGCAGTTCACTGCAGGTGTGTCTTGCTTGCCCCAGGACTACCAGACCAACGACAACAACCAGGCTGTGGTGGAGATCTGCATCACACGGATCACCACGGCCATCAGGGAGACTGCCTCCATCGAGAGGCACGGCAGGGCCCTGGTGGCCCTCTGGGAGTCCTGCCTGGAGCACAACCTGACACCCTCTGGCAAGGATGAGGATGCCCCACATGCCAAAATCGCCTCTGACATCATGAGCTGTATCCTGCAGGTAGAGCTGGCCTGAGAGCCAGCAGTGCTGTGATCTCGGTGCCAGTTTTTTTGGCTTTACTTTTTAAAATGCTTGGGTAACTCTCTTTTTGGGTGCTGGTGAGTGGTGATGTTTAAAACTCAGAGCTTGGGGAATTGCACTGCTCTGATTCCTCTTGAAATCATTGAGGCAACTCACAGAATCCAGGAATGGTTTGTGTTGGAGGGACCTCAAAGCCCATCCAGTGCCACCCCTGCCATGGCAGGGACACCTTCCACCATGCCAGGCTGCTCCAAGCCCTGTCCAGCCTGGCCTTGGGCACTGCCAGGGATCCAGGGGCAGCCAGAGCTGAGTTATAAAGTACATTTGCTTCTCCCTGAAACAGAGCTTTTATTGGCAAGTTCCTTTGCATTAAAACAAAGAGGTATAAAGGGAGGTTTTCTAGCAGATGTGGGGGACAGTTGGAACAATAATGAATACCTGCCAGCTGGGCTGGATCTCAGGCAGGTCTCTGTTGATATCAGCAGCAGGGAGGTCCCCAAGGTTTGCAAACATCACTGTATCACTTTATTGAAATCTGCTCTTCATTGTCACCTCCATATCTTCTGAGTGTGCCTTCCTGCCCTGATGTTTATCATGGAACAAATGAAACCTTTCTCCTTCCCTCTGAATTCATGCTTTTTCTTAACTATGGATTTTATCTTTATTGTAGGGGGGGGGTGGGGAGAATTGTTCTTTGGAATTTTCTTAGATCTTTTCAATCCTAGTCAGAGAGCCAAGCCTTATCTTCCCATTCTTTGTGTGGAGTAGCAGAGCAATAACTTGGAGCAGCATTTGGCTCCTGCTCCCTGGTGTCTCAGCCAAACATAACAAGGCATTATGTTGATTTAAACATGCTGCTGCAGAAAGCTCCATTTATTTGAAGGGCTTTTCTCATTAAAGATGCAGCTTTTGGTCACATGGTAGCTGCCAGAATGGTTTGTCTTGACACCAAGGGGTGGCTGCAGCCCCTTCTTCCTCAGGGGTCTCTGGGAGGGAGTGTCCACTGCTTGGCAAGTCTCTGCTCCTAGGGAAAATCCTCAGAGTCTCTCAAGCTCTGTGGAATAACAGATTTGGGGGTTCTCAGTCTAAATTTATTCTAGTCAGAGCTGCTTCAGAATGAAAGTCCAGAAAATCTGCTCTGCCTTCCTTAGCACTGTTCTGCTGCTGTCTCAAACATCTGGGTTCCAGGTTTGCCTGGGATTTCAGCTGCTAATTAGACATGATCACACTGCAGGATTATTTTCAGAAACAGGGGTGTGCTCCAGTTTCAAAGATCTGAGTGGAGAGGAGAGCACAGCACTGGTTAAGGAGGCTCCAGAGGGAATCTGGGTGCTCAGTGACACACAAATGTGTCCTGCTGCTGTGGAAATTCAGCAGGCAATGGATGTGTGTGCTTTGTACACACAATTTTCTGTACAAATAATAACAGAACACCTTTCCTGACCTTGATTCCAAACCCCAGTGCATACTCAGGGACCCTGAGATTCCAGAAGCTTGGAGCCATTTCAGGAAGAGGAGTTTGCACTCCTGAAAGATCTCAGTGTTCAGAGGAATTGGCTGGAGGTTCCCAGAGCAGCTGGGGCTGCCCCTGGATCCCTGGCAGTGCCCAAGGCCAGGCTGGACACTGGGGCTGGAGCACCAGGGACGCTGGGAGGTGTCCCTGCCATGGCAGGGGTGGCACTGGGTGAGCTTTAAGGACCTTTCCAACCCAAACCATTCTGGAATTCTGTGAGTTTAAATTAAAAAATAAAATCTCAATGGTTACAGAATAATTAATGATCAATACTAGAGCTACTGCACTGTGAGCAAGTGTCCAGTGCAGTTCCAGGGAGTGGCTGCTCCAAGGTGTTTCCTGTGCTTTGGGATGATGAATGCAGCCTCTGTCTTCCCAGGGAGCACCAAACACAAAATGTCTCATTAGAAATGGTAGCATGTAGTTAGTGCACTTCATATCTTCTATATTTTATCTATATTGATTTTGATTTATGCACCACATATTTTGTTAGTGCCCTTCTGCTTCCTCTAGCAGAAGACAAAAATAGGACTGTTCTTAACTTTTCCTGTTGCAGTAGTTTTAAATTGCTGTATTTGCTCTTTGACTCCTGCCTTCAGTGGTGGTACCAAAGCATGACCTTTCTTGACAAGTTTTTTTTCTCTACTCCCCCCATTGCTTTGACTTTGGTTTCCCTACTCTGCCTAGCACTAGACTTTTATATAATTTTTTTTCCCCTGTTTTTGCAGAATTACAACCAGCCTCCAGTGATGGCCTTGGCTGTGCCAGTGGCAGTGAAGTTCCTGCAGAGGGGCAACAAGGAGCTGTGCAGAAACATGTCCAGTTACCTGTCCTTGGCTGCCATTGCCAAGGCTGAGCTGCTGGCTGAGCACACAGAAGCCATTGTCAGGAGTGTCCTGCAAGGTAGGCCCAGCCCTGAGCTGGGGTTTGATCCAGGTGTGTGACAGATCAGGCTGTGCTAGGCAGGTACAGAGCCATGATCTTATAGAAGCAATCAGTCATTAGGGGTGGGAAAGACTCCAGGATCAATCCAACCATTCAACAAATCATAGGAGCTGTATAAAGCAGACCTATGGAAATATCCATACATGTGATCAAATGTATTAATCACACTCTAACAACAGGCTTTCTCAAGGAATATGTGAATTTACTGCACCTCTGGAGGTTTTGGTATGGATTGGCTGACCCACAGGGCAGGAAATACATCTGTGCTCGTTAATATTCCCTGCTAATGGACTCCAAATTATCAGCCCTGATATGAGGCACCAGCCATGGAGCTCTTATCCTTCCTCTTAGTGTCACTGGCAAGGCTCCAAAAGAGAAATGGGGATGAAATTAATCCCATTCTGTGGTGGAACAGTCAGATGGAAGATATAAAAGCTCTGTAGTGGTTCTTTCATTTTGCCTACGTTATTAGCTTTATATAGAACAATGTTGCTAATCTCTTTACATTTTATTTTTTTGTGGTTTAAAAAGCCAAAAATATTAATTCCTCTATAAAAGGAGGTCCAATTGAATTGGAGTAATAAAGTTCACAGTGTTTGTTGCAACACAGTGCTACTGCAGTGGTAAAATCAGTGTTCCCCTTCGAGTAGGGCAATAGCAGTAAGTAGCAATAATTATTAAAAGAACGTTGTTATGAAGATGTTAAGCCCTCAAATTTAAGTCTGCAACCTGTATTTATCAATTTATAAATTGATTCTTTTAAGACTTAGTAATGTGCTAACATTATGTGTTGCCACTTGTAAATGCTGGGTAGTAAGAGAAAGAAATAGTGAATATATCCATGGTTTTGGGAAGAGTGATGCACACCACAACGGAAGGTTTCAGCACGGCTGAGTTGTGTATTTATGTTCTTCCACCAGCAGATGTTGCTGTGGATATCAGGTTTGAGAATTCCAGCCTGGAAGGGGCCCTCGGAACGGGCAAAACGATTTGTTTTGCGTAGTGACTTCATTACCCTGCACATAATTGGTGTTTGAGGCCGGGTCTGCAGCAGGCTGGGAGCTGAGAGCTGCCCCGAGTGTTTGCTGAAGGGAGCAGGAGGCTCGGCTGCTGAGGATGGATTTCCAAGGCAGTTTTTGGAGACAAAGCCGTGTTGTGGGGCTGCACAGACGGGGCTCAGCCTCGTGGCACCAGGCTGAGCAAACTTTGGCCCCTTGCCTGCAAATGCTGGAGAGGAACTGGAGTTTTTCATTACTTGGGGCAACTCTTTGGCTGCAGAAGCAGGCTCTTATCTCATTAGCTAAAAAAGAGCTCTTTGGGAAGGGTTTGGCTGCTGTGCCCCAGTGAGCGTGGGCTCTGAGCTCTGTGCTGACACCGCCCGTCAGCACCGGGGTCACACGGATTTATTCCCGTTTATTCCCGGGGGACAGCAGCAGCTCTGCCCTGTAATCCGAGAGTCCCGCGGCTGCTCCGCCTTCCAGGGCAGCTCAGGCATCCTGTGGTGCTGGGCTGGGGCTCAGCCTCGCTCCCCCATCTGCGTTGGCAGTGCAGGATTGCAGAGGCTGTTTGATAGCTGGAGCCCAAATTCCCCCAAATGCCATTTCTTCCAAACTGCTGACAAAGGCAAGCGCAGCTGAGCGAGGAAGGAAGGAGAGAAGTGTGCTGGAGGCGGTGGGCTGTGCCCCCGGGCTGTGGGAGAGCTTTGCTGGTGCTGGGGGTGATGAAGGAAGAGCAGAGCACTCAGGAAAAGGGAAGTTTTCCAGCTGAGTCAGTGAGGATGGAAGGCCTGGCTTAGCCTTTGGTCCTCTGCCAAACCTGAGCTGACAGGAGAAGGCTCCTTCCAAGACAAAGCATTTCAGGTATGAGCTGCAGTAAGAGGAGCAGCCAGGAAGGATTTCTGGAGGTCTTTTTGAGGATTTTCCTTTTCCTGCTGCATTTCAGGGACATTTGTTTTCACTTAATGGAGGGCACTGAACAGAGGGAGGATTTGAGAGTGGTTTTGCCCTTGCACAATGGTGGGACCCTGAGTGTTTTTGTTACTCTGAAGATCTGGGTTTTGGCTGCCAGAGATGAACAGAGGTAATATTTCATTGTTCTCTAGCTAAGGTTATTTGGAGATATTACTTAGTGAGGGATTTTTGTCAAGTTTACTGCCAAGCATTTGTAATGTAGATACATTTTTATTGCAGGGTAACAGGAGAAATCCCAGCAATCAGAGCAATTCTTTTCCCTTAAATAAGCAGTGCTGCCAAAACTTTGGAGCAGGTCTCGTATAAGTTTATGCATGAAGCACAACCCTCTTGAATGGCACAGGAAAGTGGAATTTACCTTTTTTTTACTGCTTTTGTACCAGGCAACGAGGATCTGTCATGGTCAGGAGGAAGTGTAGCAGCAGCATGTCAAGAAATTTGTCAAAGTGTGTTCTCAGGACATCTGTAGAGAACGAGAGAGACAGGGAAACATGGGGATAGAGAAGAAGGATGGGCTGCTTCCAGGGGAAATAGGAATTGTTTGAATAAGACATTCCCCATGATAACTTCTTCAGAGGCTTCAACAGGTAGCAAGTCATGGTTCTTGTTGTAAATGGTTACATACCCAGTGAGTAGGGTATTCATCATTCTCTGCTTGTGCTCTGTTTTTACCTGAAAATCATCAGCAGTTCCTTGGCTCTCTGCAGCTGCTGCTGTGCTCTGTATCCAGCCCCAGGTTTTTAGGGGATCTGGGATAAGTTTGTGTGAGAGAGAAGAAAATCACTGGCACTGAGCAGCAATTCTATCTTGTACAACCCCCCTGAGGGCAGCAAACAAGTCCAAATGTACCTTAAAACGTGGCCCCAAAAGGCCAGGATTGTGCATGGGGTCCCTGCTCCTGTGAGATGTTGCTATTGGTGTTTTCTCTATCAGCAGCTAAAACTGCATGGTTCAAAATGTGGAAAAAGTCCCACCTGGGACTTGATTCAGAATTTTGGTTTATGAGAAGAATAGAGAGTTTTAGTCTAGTAAAGTATCTTTATTTACAAAACAACTTTACAAAAATAATTTCAATAAAATTATCACAAAGTCAATGTACAATATAATACAGCTGGATTTCCTCCCAATGGCACATCAGATTACGATGGGGGATATTATTTTTATATCCATCCGTGGCATAAATAATGCTTTAAACAAGGAACTAGCTTTCTTTGAGTCTACACATTACTAACAAGGATTAATAGACAACACACTTCTTGATTTGGGTGCTTCCTCTGTAAAATTCACATTAACACTATAGAACCCAAGGATTGGAGGGAGCCTGGAATGGTTTGGGTTGGAAGGGACCTTAAAGCTTTTCCAGTGCCACACCCTGCCATGGCAGTGGCAGGGACACCTCCCACTGTCCCAGGTGCTCCCAGCCCCAGTGTCCAGCCTGGCCTTGGGCACTGCCAGGGATCCAGGGGCAGCCCCAGCTGCTCTGTTTTGCAGAGCCAGGTCAGATTTTCCTCAGCAGGGATATTGGGAGCTCCATTTGGCTCCTGAATGTCCATGGTGGCCCTCACTTTATACATCAGAAACCCTGCACTGGAGAGACAGAGCTGCCTGACCCCAGGAACAGCTTTCCCAGTGCCACGCCTTGGTGTGTGGCTGTGTTTTCAGGGCTTTCTCCAGGACAGCAGGCAGAGATCGATCCCATCCCCACAGTGCCTCCTTCTGTGGACTTGCAGGGCTGCTGTTCCTTGGGAATTCCAGAGGCAGGGGCTGCTGCAGCTCTGGCTGTTGCAAGGTGGACGTTCAGCTCTGCGCAATCCGTTCCTGTGCGGCCCCCCGGCTTTAGGACACGTACTGGGCCCCTCCGTAGGGCAGCACCTCGGTGACCCCCCAGCCCACCACGTTGCCCCGGGTGCCACAGGTGTCCCCCGTGCTCTGGGCTGTCACCTCGGCGGGGCTGAGCACTCGGTCCCACAGGTTAAAGCCAGTCAGCTTCCCCGAGAAGGCCAGAGCTTCATCAAACCCCCCTCCCACGCAGCAGCCGTTCTTCTCCTGGCCCAGCTGCAGGATGCCCCCGTCGGGGATGGTGTGAGCCCCAGCCACGTGCCAGGCACTGGCTGCCAGCTCCCCCTGTGCCCACAGGGATGCAGATCCGTTCTCCGAGCTCCAGGAGCCGCACAGGTGGAGCCACTTGCCGGGAACAACCACATTTGTGGCAGCCAGCTTGTGCTGGGCGCCGCCCACGGCGAGCACGGCCGAGGCCCGGCTCAGGTACAGCTGGATCTCGTAGGGGTTGAACCTGGTGCCGTAGGAGAAGACGATGGTTTTGTCCAAGGCCTCGGTCACCTTGAGCCAGATGCAGGCAGTGAAGGAGCTCAGGGTCATTCCCGAGGTCGGGTGGACGCTCCCAAAGATCTTCCTCGAGCGCATGGGGAACAGAATTGCGGTTTCACAGCCTGGAAGGGTTTAGGAGATTGTCAGGTAAATAAGAACTGGGTTGTTTGTATGTGCACAGCTGGGACCTTTGACACTGCGTGGCATCATTAAGAAAAGAACCTCTGTGATCACCAAGTTGTGCCTGCCCCATCCCTTACAGTGTCCAAGGCCAGGCTGGACACTGAGGCTTGGAACAACCTGGGACAGGGAAAGGTGTCCCTGCCCATGGCAGGTGGGATTGGAACAAGATGATCTTTAAAGATCCCTTCATCCCAAATCATTCCATGATTCTGTGAACTGCCAGCCCAGCACCACCATGTTCACCACTAAACCAGGCCCTCAAGTGCCACATCCACCCATTTTTGGGCACTTCCAGGGATGGGGACTCCCATCACTCCTCTGGGCAGCCTGTCCCAGTGCCTGATCCAGTGCTTCCCAAAGGGAGCTGAGAGCTCAGCTCATCCAGTGGGATGCAGGAACCTACCCCAGGATGATTGGAAGGAGCTGTCAGAGGTGGTGGGGGAATTGCTGGACACTATGGCAAGGGATAATCTGGCTGCAGGAATCTCTGGGCTCTTCCGTGCCTGCACAGGGGGCACTGTACAGTCCTCAGACATCCAAAGGGTTACTGCAGCCTGTCTGCCCTGCTGCTTCCTTTGGGAAGCTCTGAATGGAGCACCACCCCTGGGAGAGGGACTCTGTCAGCCCCTGGAACTGGGTAATTCTGCCAGGTAATTGGGTAACCCTCCCTCGGCGCCACTGGAGTGTTGTTTTATTCTCTAAGTCTGGAGTAGTGAAAACACCCACGTTGTGCTGAGGGAAGGGGTCAGGGATCCCCTCAAACAGCAGGTTTGGCATTCCCAGGAGAGGGGGAGGCTGTGCCTGGAGAAGGGAACTGCAGGGAGGCTGAGCCATGGGTAACAGGCATCAGGGCACAGGAGCTGCTGAGAAGCAGAAAATGTTGGCAGGAACATGCTGAGATGGGCTTGCTTCCTTAATTTACAGGATTCCCTTTCATGGCCCTGCCTTCAGGATTTTTTGCTCAGGAGTTTTCATGGGCACTGGTTAAACAGGGGAAATTATGAGACAAGTCTTACTGTTTAACCAGCTGTTCTCTCATGTCCAATTAATCAAAGCATTGATAATAGAAGTTAGTTAAAACCACTAACAGAAATTTATGCAACTTGGAAAAGCAACTGGTGATCAGTAAAGCCAGACATTTCTGGTGGTTTCTGTGCTGCTCCCTGGTTGCACCTAAGTTAATATCCAAGGTGACAGGAGGGAACAAGCAGCCCCTTCTCCAATTAAGCTGCTTCATTTCCTGTTTAAAGAAGCTGGAGGATCCCAAATGTCTAAAACGTGTGTGGAAATTTCTGCTCCAGGGAATGAAGGACTCTTTGTGCCCTCCAGGAGTGAGCTGCTGTGGTATTTCATGGGCTGCTTCCCTCCAGCTTTGAGCAGATTTTACATCTCTCATTGACCCTTTTGAGGAGGGGCAGGGTCAGTGAGCAACTGCTGGGGATTCTCCTTAAAATGCTACTTAGGAGCACTATTGTGAAAAGATTTTAATTAGCAGGCTTTCAGGCTCTATTATCAAAGCCTAAACAAAATTAAAACCAGCCTCAGTGAAGAACAAAAAAAGTGTGATTAGAAAATCCCTCAAGAGTATGGCTGGCAGTAAGTCAAGATGTGAAAAATTAAAGTCAGTTGCTAAAAATTCCCTTGGAAAAAAAATCCAGAGAGATACTCTGGAACTACTTCAAATGTAGCCTTTAAATTTACAAGTATGGTTGTTTTATGTAAAATCATGTGGGAACCAGTGGAAATAAACTGAATTTCCACTGATGATCCTCAAGGCAGATCGAGTTTGTTGCTCTCACCTAGTGCAGAGTAGCTGCTGAGGCTGGCTGGGGGACAGGGAGATAAGGAATGAGATCATGCTCTCTGCAAGTTTGTGTTTGGGGAAAAGAGGAATATGCTCCAAGACCTCCTCCCAACACACAAAGATTTCTGAGGAGGTGTGATAAAGCAGTGAAACCAATTTACTTCTAAAGCTGAGTCTGCCCTGCATGAAGGGATGGGCTCAGGTTAGGCTGTAAAGGCTTTGATGTGAACAATTCTGTGGCTTTTGTTGCCTCTGCCGTAGCAATTACTGCTCCTCTCTGCTCCCTGTTGAGAGTTCCCTCTGGGGATGCTGCACCCCCTCCTTCCTTTGCACCCACCCTGCGGGGGTAGATTTTGGGGGGTTTAGGTGGCAATAACTTATATTTGTGGAAAACAGAGCCATTAAGCAGCAGTTAGAAGCCCGGCAGTGACAGCTCGCTGGCGGGCAGGGTGATTTCAGTGCAGTTTGTCTTGCACATGGTGATTTCCACAAACGAGGGGCTGCTCTGCCACACCCAAGCTGCTGCTTCTTTGGGTGTCTCTCTCTTTGCCCTGCACAGAAAAGCTGAGTTGGGATTTGAGGAGTGAGCCCACCTTTCTACAGCCACCCCACTGATCAGTGCAAATGTTTTGGAAAAGGAAAAATCCCCCAAACAGCAGCAGCATGGCTCACTGGTTTCTCTGTGCCAGTGGGACTATTCAGGGCAGAATATTCCCACTGGCATGCAGGGAATGTGCCCTCCCTGCCCTGGAAGTGTGCTTGGCTGGCTGGCAGCAGCATGTCCAGCTCTTGGGCACCAGGCTGGTGAGGAGATGCTCATGAAAGAAGAGGAAAGAGTGAGAACATGCAGGAGAACAGAGCTCCAAATGCACAGGAGTCACCAGCTGGGAAGGCAAAAGGTGAGAGCACACACTCTGGATGTCTAAAATACATTTACTGCTCTCTGACAATGGCTTTGATCTGGGAGAGCCTGGAGGAGGTGGGATCCTGGCGGCTCTGCCCTGCACGAGGACTTTGATGAAACCTTTCTTTGATCCCACCTTTGAAAAGCTCAGTGCCTTTCTGGGGTTCCACCCTTCACACACAGCCTGTTCCAAGCTGCCCTGCTGCTCCTGGGCCCGCTCTGGAGCCGTTGCAGGAGGAGGTGCCCAGGAGGGGGTTTGTGGGTCCCTGTTAGTTTGGAGTGGCCTCCCCCAAGCTCTCAGGCTGGCCTTACCTGCTGGCAGCAGGTGCTGAGCTGCCCATTGCTGTGACGCCCTCAGCTCAGCCCGGGTCTGCTGCAGCTCCTTCCACAGCGAGCTCAGGATGATGCTGTCCCCTGTCCCCTGTTTGTCCTGCTGCAGGGCTGTTTGCTGTGCCTGCTCCTCGGCCCTGCGGCGCCAGGCGCTCTCCAGCCAGCCCAGCCTCACCGACACGTTGTGGCTCAGCTGCAGGACGTGCTCCAGAACCTTCCCTTGCTCCGACTCCTGCAGCCTCCTGGCCTCCTCAGCCTGGTCCCTGCTCCTCAGCAGCACCTGCTCCACCTGGGACAGCACGTGGGAGGTGACACTGGTGAAGGTGCCCGCCAGGGTGGTGGCCAGCTGGCTCAGCTCTGCCTTCAGGGTCTGCAGCTCCACCCTGGGGAGCTCATCCAGAGCCTGCAGCATCATGTTCTCCTTCATCTGCGAGTTCTCCAGCATGATGAACAGCTTGTCCCACTTGCTGTGCTCCCGCTGGCAGTCACACGAAGCAGCTGCAAGGGAACGTACAGATGTTGCTGTTCCTTTGTACCGAGCTTTACACGGCAGCGTTTGGAAAAACCTGACTCTGTGCAAGGCTGTGTCCTCCAGACTGTCACAGAGTCGTGGGCTCAGACTGGTTTGGGCTGGAAGGGACCTTACAGACAATCTGGTTCCAACCCCCTGCCGTGCTGGGGCCAGTGCCTTCCCCTCTGTACCAGGACAGAACCGTGCAGGGGTGTGATTACAGAGATCTTAAACGCCTGGGACAGCAGCAACCTTTTGCAGGAAAACTGAGAAATCAAGAGCCTAAATCACAGCCCAAGGCACCCCGTCCAAGGGCTTTACCTTTACTGCCCATAATAACCCACTGCTACGAGCACGAGCTTCTCCCTCCGGAAAAAGTAAATTACGTTTGCAGTAATAACTCTTAGAAGAACTAGGCATCACCGAAGGCAGTTCTGCACTTAAATTCAGTTTAAATTCACTCACCTTCCTCAGTCGCAGGGGCTGGACCTTCGATTTCATTATCCAGGTTCACGTACATGAGCTCGTAGTCATCGTCTTCATCCACCACAGAGCCTGAAGCCCTGAAAGCACAGAGCAGCGTGAGCAGGGACAGGAGCTCTCGGGGCAGCATTCTCCTGGCGGTCCTGGGGCTGTGCGGGGGCTGCAGGAGCTCTGCAGGGGCTGTGCAGGGGCTGCAGGAGCTCTGCAGGGGCTGCAGCGGAGCCGGGGCTGTGCAGGGGCTGCAGGAGCTGTAGGGGCTGCAGCGGAGCCGGGGCTGTGCAGGGGCTGCAGGAGCTGTAGGGGCTGCAGCGGAGCCGGGGCTGTGCAGGGGCTGCAGGAGCTCTGCAGGGGCTGCAGCGGAGCCGCAAGTGAGCGCTGGCAGCGCCCGACCCCAATGAATGAGCGAGCGCTCCCGGCTGCGCCTTTTAGCCGGCAGGGGAAGGAAGGGAAGAGGAGGCAAGGGGGCGGGCAGCTTGCTCAATCCCAGCCCTCCAGGATGGCCTGGGGGATGCTCGGAGTGGCCAAGGGGAAAGCCCGGCTCGCCCCAGGGCGGATTGGGACGTGCAGCAGCGCCAGGGGCTGGGTTGGGTTGCTTTGTGTCGTTTGTGCAAAAGAAACTGTTCCCTGCAAGTTCAGTTTGTGGTCGGTGTGTGCCAGGGCTCTGGAGGGGATCGGTAGAAAAATAAATATACCTGGAGTAGGTTTGGGTACACGTGTCTGGTTTAGCTAAATAGTGCAGCTTTTTTGGAGGGTTAGGCACTGCTGTATAATAAATTCTGTTACATACCAACAGTTTACTTTAAGCAATAAAGCAGAGCTCTTAAGGAGTTCTAAAAGCTTGTTAGGGTCCTGCTTTTCCAGCCCTAATTAGCACTTACACCACCATTACTCCGTGGATAATCAGTTAGTGCAGTATCCTGTTTTGGGAACTGTAAATCTGCAGCTGCACAATCAGATTTGTGTCTGTTACCTTTGAAAAGGCAAAACAAGGTGCTTTTGGATGAAACATTCATTAAGTCTTATTGGTATTAACCTGGTTTAAATTCTGTAATCATATTGGTTCAACAGGCCATTAATCGTGTCAGAGATGCTTTGCTTAGGTGAGATTAGGGATGATCTCATACAAATTGTGTATTGGCTATGAAATATCCAGAGAATAGCAAAAACCCCCTCCTGTAATTACATCTGACTTGGAATCTGGGCTCCCTTTCCATCTCTAGTTTTGCCAAACCTGCACTACCTGTGCCTTGGGTTCTGGAGAGGAATTCCTCCCTGGGAGGGTGGTGGGGACAAGGTGGGGTTGGGGCACAGGTTGGACTCTGATCCTGGAGGTCCTTTCCAACCTAAATGATTCCATGACTTTCCAGCAGGTGTGTGCCAAACCTGAGTCATCCTGGGGGGAAAATTAGTCTTGGTGCTTGAGTTTTGTCTTTGGAAACTCCCTTTGGAGTGAAAATCCATCTGCCCATGGGACACTGCCATGTGCTCCAGGGCCCTCGTTCTTTCCAAGCTCTCTGTGCTGCTGGGATTGCAGAGCTGGAGCTCGGGGCAGCCTTTTCCAGGAGTGGGTGCAGGGCTGGCACCACCCCACCACGCCCCTGGGGTCCCTCCATGGAGTGTCCCCAGCTGTAGGACACTGTGTGCTGGAATTGTGTCATTCCCAGCGTGTGGTCTGCTTGGGAAGGGTGAGGAAATCTAATCTGGAAAGTATTGGGGGTCAGGGTGGCAGGGAAGGAACAGGGAAGGAAGGCATTTAGGGAGTTGAGTGGGATGTTTTTCCATTCTCACATAACAAACATTTTCTTAGTTTAGACTGAGGCAGATGAAGCAAGATTGGGAACAAGTGAATTATTCAGAATTCCAGATATCACCTCTGGCTGTCAGAGCTCTGGGAATTGGGTGGCTGGGGAGCTAGGTGTGCATAAATCCCCTGGGAGCCCATAAAGATGTGACAAACAAACAGCTCTGAGTATCCCTTGCTACCTGCAACATGAAGAGAGCAGAAAATGGCCAACTGGGTTGTGCCTGCTGACCTTTCTTGAGGTCTCTGAAGAGCAGACCCAAACTGGGATATCTGGGATTATTTACACGTGTGCACACAGGTTCTTCACTTAAAAGCAATTCCATGTCAGTGAGGTCACTTCAATCTCGCTGCAGAGGGAGGGGATTGCTCTGATTGTCTTTGCTTTCCATTTATCTTGGTTAGGGAATATCAGCCCAGCAGTGTTTGCTGCAGGAAGCTGCCCAAAGCTGTGCTAGCACAAAGTATTTTTTGTTAGAGAGGCTTGGTGGCTGCAGTCCATCATCTGTGATTGCATCACTCCTCTGATACACCCCACACTCCAAACGCTCCTTTGCCAGACTAAATAATCAGTCTTCCCTTCCAGATCCCTTCCTATCCCTGACATCCCAGCTTAGGCAATAGCATGGCTCAGGTTGGTGTCTTTCCTTGCTTAAAGCTGTTATTTTTGTTTCTGCCTCTTGGATTCCTTCCCATCACACTTCTATAGCTGGGAGGAAATTTGCCTGTCCAGGAATACGGGAATTTCATCTTTTGCAATCCTTGCTGAAATTTGACTGGAGTTTAAGGGCTCTGCTCCATGTGGGCAGAAAACTCCCAGTGCAAACTAAGCAAGGGCCAGTGTGACAAAAGGACTTAGTGCTGGAGGCATGATGCCATCAAAGAGAAAATAATTTTTGGTGTACTCGGTACAAAATGTTTCCATTTCAAGCTATGACATGAGTCTATGAAAGTTCCAGTGAATCCATCCTCATCCTAGGTTGGAAAGGACTCACAAGGATCCTCCTGTCCAGCCCCTGGCCCTGCCCAGATTCCCCAACAATCCCAGCCTGGGCATCCCTGGTAGGGCTGTCCAAACTCTCCCGGCAGCCTCGGGGCTGTGCCCTTCCCTGGGGAGCCTGGGCAGTGCCCAGCACCCTCTGGGGGAAGAACCTCTCCCTGATCCCCAGGTTCTCCTCTGGGGGAATTGGTTCTAGGCATCAATCCCATGGAAGGTTAGTGGTGACATTTTTATCCAGGGAACATGGTGGTTAGAAAATGGCCGGAGTGGAGCAGTTTGCTCATCTTTCCAGGGAGATTCATCAGCAAATCTCTTTCCTTTGCCCCTGGCCTTTGTGACTGTGTAGAACAGAGCAAGATAAACTTGCTGTGTCCGTGGGGTGGGAGTGGGGTCTGGCCTGGCCTTTGGCACTGCTGGGGCTGCACGGGGGGCTCGGAGCCACCCCTGGGAAGCAGCCAGGGATTCTCCAAGCAGGACAAGGTGCAGAAGTGTGGCTGGCTGGAGTGGAGAGCCACTCCTGTGAAGGATGGGGACCCTCAGGGATCATTACGAGCTGTTGGGCTCAGAGCTGTCTGAACCTGCCCTGAGTTATGTGCTCGTTTCTTGGCTCAGGGGGAGGTTGTGAGACCCAGCCGTGTCCTGGGGTGCATTTTCTTCATCTGGCAAGAGCCCCACGTGCTCCAGTCTGAACCCAAATATCCTTTTCCTTCCATCCATGAACAGATCTGCTTATCTTCCAAAGTTATCCGGCTCAGATGTAAATGGGGGGGAAAGCAGCAGGCCAGAGAGCTGATTCCTCTTGGAAACCAAATCCAAAGAGGCCGTGAGGACTTCCAAGGGTTTACAGAAAGGAGCCATACTAGGTTGCAATAGGCAGATGTTTTCCATATGTTGCTCAAGTGAAACTTAAATCCATTGAGGCAGGCATGTACTGTGATGTGAAGTTATATATTTTGGTATGAGCCTGGGCTTCAAATTGAATTATGCACAGACATCTTAAGAAAATGTGTGAGAGAGGGTGTAGCATATCTCTGTCTGTCTGCAGTTGGCTCTCTCTGGCTCCTTCTATTCCTGGAAATGGCATCCTTAACTATTTCTGTTCAAATGCATGTTTAGCTCTCTGTTCACCAACTGTTCCTTCCATATGATGCTTATTTAATTTGAAAATCTGAATCTCAACAAAGAAGAATTGTAGTTTTTGTCTTTTGTTGTTGTTTCTTTGTCATTTCTCTCCTCCTTTCTTCTCTTGTTTCTTTGTTAATTGAAATCCCACTTAGTTTGGCCTAGGACTCAACAGAGCATCATCCAAAACTGAAAGCTCATTAAGCAGCATTCTTATGATGTTCAGAAATAAAATTATAATTAATAGGAATTAGTGGGGTTTTTTTACACAGTGCTGTTATGCCTGCAATGATTTGCTCTATTTTGATAATTTATTTGTTTTCTTGGCCCAATATATAATTTTCTACAGTTTATGCCTCCCTGGTTTTGTACTGATGATCCTTCCAGGCCAGGTTGGAGCAGCCTGGTGGAAGGTTCCCAGGGGAGGGGTGGAAGGAGATGAGCTTTAACATCTCTCCATCCCAAACCATTCTGTGGTGGTTAACCTGCTGTCTCCAGAGCGTGCTGGTGCTGTGGGATTCTGCCCAGTGCTGGGCAGTGACTGACAGCTAGTCCATGTCTGTCTGTCCTGGTTTGAACAGACAGGTGT
The DNA here is from genome assembly GCF_027477595.1 of Haemorhous mexicanus. Lineage (NCBI taxonomy): Eukaryota > Metazoa > Chordata > Aves > Passeriformes > Fringillidae > Haemorhous > Haemorhous mexicanus. The sequence goes on from NC_082350.1 coordinate 25,408,425, forward strand.
CTGCTAAGGAAGGCAGGAGCCTCTCCTGAAATGGAAAATGCAAACCCCCTCCCTCTGAATTATTATCATTTTAAAATTGAGGGGCTCTCAGGCGAAGCTATGGGAATGTGAATAACAGTTCTTTATTAGGAAAATCAAAAATACAAAAGTACAAAAGAGAAAACAAACCAGTGCCAGAGTCAGAGCAGTCCCTGCCCGCTGTGTGTCAGGGTGGTGGCACAGTCCCATCCCAGGGGGCTCAGGGTGGTGGCACAGCCCCATCCCAGGGGGGCTCAGGGTGGTGGCACAGTCCCATCCCAGGGGGGCTCAGGGTGGTGGCACAGTCCCATCCCAGGGGGGCTCAGCCCTCCTGCAGTGCCAGCTGTGGTTCTGCTGGAGCAGGGATCCTGCACAAGGGGGGAGTTTTCCTCTGGAGCTCCAGGGCTGCTGGAGATGGGCCTGCTCTCCCTCTGGGAATGCAGGGCAGGAGAAAGCTGCTCCTCTGGGAATGCAGTGGGCAAAGGCTGCTGGGCTGTTCCCAGCACCTCAGATTGGATCCAGGTAGGAATGCTTGGCTCCTCCCCTGGGCGGAGCATCTCCCCATGGGATGGTGGAATTTGATCAGCCCTGCAGGGACACTCACTGGCCATGGACAGAGGATAATTAATAATTAATGGCCCATGGACAGCAGAGATCTCCTGGAGGGAGGGTTGGCTGTGGGAGAGATAAAGAGAACTGCCCAAAGAGCAGCAGAGAACTGCCCCAGCTCTGACAGATGGTAAATAGGATGCACCCCAGGCACAGCTGTCGGGCTGAGCTGCTGTCCCTGCTCTGTCCCCAGGGAACTGGATGCTGCTGCGGGTGCTGCCCGCGCTCTACGAGAAGCAGCCGCGGCCGATCCGCGCCCGCCTGCCCGAGCTGGTGGCACCCATGGCCCAGCTGGACCCACCTGAGCAGCTCCACCTCCTCAGGCTCCTGCACACTGTGGCCAGGAAGAGAGAACTGGAGGTAAACCACCCCAGGAGTGTCTGCCTGCCCCTCCTCTGGGGGGTTGTGTCTCAGGCTTGGTGAGGGAGGAATGGCACCATGCAGGGCAGTGCCTTCCTGTGCTAATTCCCTGTCAGTTCTCTAATTCCATCCCAAATTCTCTACCTAGACATAAGGAGAACAGAGCAAAGACTCTGCTGGACTAAAAGGTTTGGGTTAAACCATTTGTCTCCAATGTTTTTGGCTCTTCCTCTGTCAGCTGAGTGTGAATTCCCCTAACTGTGTTTCTGTCCGTGTACATGAACTGTATTAAAATCATGTCAAGCACAATTAAAATTATTTAGGAACTGATGAGAACTGATAATCCCCCCACAAAAAAGAACAAAAGGAGGGGTTGTTTTATACCCTGTGTCTGTGTCTGAATGTCTTTTCCACAGCTGCAGCAGTTTCCCTGAATCCAGGGTGCATTAGTGTGCCTGTGTACGCTGAATTAATCCCTCAGAACACAACTGCATCCTGTTTGGCAGGTGGCTCTGAGGACTACACCCTCGGTCTCCCGAAAATTGGGTTCTTACAAGAAATGACCACTTACCTACAGCACATTTATTATGCAGTGAGGGTCTTGCCCCCCTTTTTCCCTCCATTCCAGCTCCTGACCTCGTCACATTGTTTAGTTTCTGGTGGAGCCCAAAAATTTCTACAAGTATTTAATTTACTGTATTATTGAGGAAGGCCGAGTCTTATGTTTTAATCAATAAAATATAGACTGCCCTGGAGCAGGGAAAATATTTAGTAATGGTGGTTTTTGGTATTTTTTTTAATTGGGCATTTCCTTACTTATTTATGCATAGCTGTTGTATTTTAAAGCAGAGCTTACCCTTATTCCATATGTTCAGTTGAACTTGGATTGACCTCAGTGATAGCTCTATACCAAGGTCACCAAGGGTGGAAAACGTCTATTAACTCAGAGTCTGGTGGCTTATTTTTATCACTCTGGTGGTTGTATCTCCTCTGGTTATACGTGTTCACAATTCAAAACAGAGATCCACTTTGTTTCTGATTTTTTAACAGGTGCTGAGAGAGTGTTTGCCATTTTTATTTGCACACCTGAGGGACCCCAACCACAGCGAGGTGATTCTAAACATCCTTCTGGAAATATCCAGCTATGAACCTGCAGCCTTGGTCCCTTTCCTTCCCACGCTGAGGGAAATTGGGGAGAGTTTTCCCAGTTTGATTGGGCAGACAGCAAAGATCTTTGGAGCTGTTGGGCATCTCGATGAGGTAAGGTGGGAAACAAGAGGACTTGCTTGGGGTTGGGGTTGGGGTTGCTTTTATTCTTGTATAAAGTAATGCATCCACATATTTCTTATCTAGTAACCTGACTGTCCTGCCATGGAATCATGGAATGGTTTGGGTTGGGAGGGACCTAAAGATGATCTTATTCCAGTCCTTCCCCCTTTGGCAATTAATTTGGGTGTGTATTGGCTGGGCCTCGTGTGTCTGAGCAGCACAGGAAGACACCATCCTCGCTGTTTCTACTGATCTGGAGCTTTACATTCATGTAAAATTAAATTTATCTCAGAAGAATCAAAACCAGATTTGGGTTGGCTTCATAAATCTTATTTCTGTTGTGTGGAAAGAGGAGCCAAAATCCCATTGAGGCCTGTGAGCCAAATGAAGGTTTTTGTTCTCTCCTTGTTTACTTCCATCCCCCAGCAAGTTTTACTTTTATAAGACCTGCAGGTGACCACATTTAATTCTGTGTTTAGTATCTGAGTGTCAGCATTTTCTAGAAACTTTACGGTTGCTAACCAGCCAATCCTCAGCTGAGCACAGCTGGGCTCAGAACTGAGGGATTTCATTTGGATTCTGTGTTTTGGGGTGTTGAACCAGCTCTCCCCATCTGGGTGTCTCTGAGGCTCCATTTCCGCTGAGTTCTGCTACTTCAAAGGGCCTGAATTTATTTATTTTGCCTTTTGTTGCTGTGATTGTTTTATACCAAACCAAGAATGAGCGAGGAACCAACTGGCCCTGTTGGATTCCATGTACTGCTGGAAATTGCACACTAGAGTAAAGTTTACAAAGACATGATTCAAAGAATATTTTCCCCTCGTAGTTTTAACCTGTTGGTTTAAGTGGCTACACCAATCTACTGAGTGGAGCACACACAGCCTGCCCTGAATCACTAATGTCCAGCCTCCCTGGAGTAAATGTTGGGAAAGCTCTCACCATGTCCTGTGCCATGAGTGTGATTTTTTTGGGAAGCTGCTGACTCAGCAGCATCCCAGCCCGTGGGGAAGACACATTTGTCATTTGTTTGCTGTGTTTGTCACTGACATCCAGGGACCCTGTGCTCCAGGCTCAAAAACAGGGATAAAGACAACACACAGAGGGTGGCAGAGGTGAATGTTCCACCAGGAGATCAACGGCTCCTCTCTTGTTTTGCTCCCTAAAAGGTTAGGAAGTGGGAATAATTCTGGATTGTGGAAGATCTTAGAATGACAGAGTGGTTTGGGTTGGAAGGGATCTTGAAGCTCATCCCATTCCCCTGCCATGGGCAGGGACACTTCCACTACCCCAGGCTTCTCCAAACCCTGTCTAAGCCAGTCTTATGAAAATAATCACCTCACCTAAGAGGGAAAGGAAATGCCTCCATGGCTGAGTCCTGAGCAGAGGTGAGATCATGGAATCATAAAATCTGCCAGGCTGGAAAAGTCCTCCAGGACCATCGAGTCCAGCCACCACCCCACGTGTGCCTCTGATGGTCTCATCTCATCTGACAGCCCCTGTGCCAGGGCCTTCCCAACCCTCCCTGATCCCTGTCCCCCTCTCCCCTGCCCTGACACGAGCGTGCCGTGGATGTTCTGTCACTTCTCAGACAGGAATCAGTGTCCCCTGCCCAGCCAAGCAAAACAAGCAGGCAAGGAGACATCAATGGCAGTGCTGGGGCTTTATTTGTTGATGTTTTATTTCACTGGAAGGCTTGCCTGGGGAAAAGAGGTGGCAAGGATTGAGGCTTGGCCCTCGATGGTCGAGACTGTGGATCTGAGCAGCAAATCCTTGCTGGCTCCTAGAAAAAGCCTCCTGTGCTTCCAGGGACCCCGGGAGAGAGGAGAGCTCTGGATTTGAAAGGTTGCCCCTTGTTTACACACTCCACTTCTGCTGGTGTCAGCGACACTCTCGGGGGGCAAGCTGGAGTCAGAACTTGTCCCTTAACCATAAACTTGTGCAAATGAAAAACCATCTTGGGGCTCAGGGCAGTCGGACACTTTATTTTTTTCCCCTATGTTTTGAACCACCTGGGAGTTGGAGTTATTTCTGAAAGCCTTGTGATCTTTTTGTAGTCTCCTGAACCTGTTTTTAGGAAAAAAGCACAGTTTGCCACACCTCATTGCTTGTGCTTTAGCTCCTTCACCTTCTGGCAGATGTAATGCCATAAAATGCAAGGGCTGCTTACGAGAAAATACACGAATACATCAAACAGGCATTGCTGAAATAACAAGGGGTTACGTGCATCCAAATAGGCTTTGTGAAACATTTTGGATAAGAGCTGTGGCAGGGATAACGGCTGCTTTCATGTTGAGCTGTTTTGCTGTAATTTTGTTTTGTATAACTGTTACATATTATATTACTCAGGCGAGTTTATTGTTCTTTTACCTCACTCCAGGCGAGTAGCAGCATTTCAGCATGGCTGGAGACTCTCCAGCTGGATCAAAGTGACAGGAAAATGGTCAAAACTGCTCCTCCATTTAGTCTGCTGCACAGTTTGTTTAGAAAACAAAAATGTGTTTTAAATGTTAATTGAGCCTCTGTTTATCTCTTGGAGGAAGGATCGGCTTTCAAATAAATGAGTAACTGTGCACCAAAGAGTCAACCTCGTCCAAGCCATTGAGGAAAAGCCTTGGTCACATCAGCCCAGCCCAGGGTGTAGCTGGAGCTTTCCCCCATATGGCTGAAGGGGTGCAGTTTGTCTGATCCACTCCTGCCATTTATCTCTGTCCTGGCACGGCGCAGCAGAGCTGCTTTCCTTGAATTACGTTGGTTTGCTCTTCAAAAAAAGTCTCACCCGAGATGCAGGGCCATGTCCTGCCAAAGTCTCCCGGGTATTTTTATAGCCCAGCTGGGTCTGGAATCAACCTTTCAGCAGATTTTGCTCTCTGGTTACGAGGTCCCAGAAGAGAGGAGGAAATGGGGCTGGGACCCTGCGGAGCCCAGAGCACGTGCGTGGCACATGAGCTCCCTGCTGGCCCTTGGGAAGAAGAAAGCTGTTTGTCTTTGCCTTTGTTTGTGTTTCAGCACAGGCTGAAATCCAAACATCTCCCAGTTTCTCCATCAATCTGCTGAGGACCTGTGGGCTTCCCTGAGTGTAAGGATTCCCCTATTGAAGGTTCTGAAGGAAGTTCCTGAGTTAATTGCTGGTTGTTCCACTGCTTTTCCCACTTGGGTGCTTTTAGGACTTTGAAACCCAATCTAATTAGGACAGCTCTAACAGAGGAGCCCTAATCTGGAGATGTTCAGATCCAGGCTGGATGTTCCCCATTCCTGGAGGTGTTGGTGGGGCTTGGAGCAGCCTGTGGAAGGTGTCTGTGCCCATGGCAGGGATGGGAATGGGTGGTCTCTGAGCTCCCTTCTCTGGTTTTATGAAGTAGCTGAGCCAGGCTCATCGGAGGTGAAAGGGGAGCTTGGTGCTGCTGGGGCCCTGATCACCAACCCAGAAGGATGCAGAAGGCTCCCTTAAAAAGCCTTCAGGGATCTGGCTCTAGGTCTGAGGAGGAGACAAGATGTCCTGAGTTAGGCTGAGTTAGGTAATGCCAAGAGGAACAAAAGTCACTTCAGTGTAACCACAAATAAACTGTGTTTGAGGCAGCTGCCTGTGTCATGGTGGGGCAGCCACTCTTGCCCAGGGACATGACTCAGTCCCAGCACACAAACCCCTGAGAGCAGCAAACAATGAATTCATGTGTTCAGCCCTGTTCTTATCTCCCCACACTGCCCAGGAGCGAGCCAGAACCTCCCTGCTGTATCTGGTGAACCAGCTGGCCAACATGGAGCACTCCTTTCACCACCTCCTGCTGCTGGAGATCAAGAGCCTCACCGACAGCTTCTCGAGCATCCTGGGCTCCCAGAGCAGGGACATTTACCGCATGAGCAACAGCTTCTCTGCCATCGCCAGGCTGCTGGCGCGGCAGCTCGGCACCGACGGCGCGGCGGCAGCCAGGTACTGCTGCTTGGCTTTCACAGCTTCCAGGTTCTCTACTGCCCTGGTGTGTGACTCTGAACTCCACACACAGTGTTAGCAGTTCCCTTGTCCAGCCCCAGAGCCAAGGACAGCGCTGCAGCTCCAGCCCAGAGAGTGCAAACAGCAGGGCATGGAGGAGAGCAGCTGGGAGGGTGGGACTGCAGAGCCTGGGGCTGGAACTGGACAGTGAACCCAGCGTGGGAAGGGACCAAACCTTCTGAAAGGGTGAGAACTCCTGACCCAGAGCCCATCTTGGGGCTATCCCTGCCCAGGCTCTTGCACTGCCCAAGTTCCTTTGAAGGCCTTTTAATAAATCCTTGCTTTATTCCTTTAACACTGCCCAGCCTCTGTTCCAGGTAGCCTCTCCAGGCATCACTGTGAGGCACCAACATTCCCATTAAATATGCTCCCATTGCCATGAGGAAAGCCATGCCCCAGATAAGTAGATTTAAGCAAGCTAAAAAAGCCTCGGTTAAAAATAAATCAGTGAAGTCAGGCCTCACAATTATCAGTGAGTTTATTCTAGAAAATGCCCACTGAGGGTGAGGAGAACAATGGCTGGCGTAGCTCCCTGAAGAAGATTTGCCCAAAAAAAAGTCTAAAAAGAATTTCTGAAGCATCCACAGCGAGATGTTCTGCTTGCTCAGCTGCTTCTGCTGTGCATCCTGAGGTTAAAGAGCTGTGGGGTTTGTCACAGTGAGGATAGGAATGTTACTTAAATACAGGGTGGCAGTCACTTCTAATTACTGAGAGACTGAGAATTAGAGTTGTGTATCCTGCAGTAGGTCAGGGGGCACACAGGAGTAGAGATTCTTTGGAAAAATGGAACACCGGTGTCAGAAAACTCCTGACAGTGAAGGCCAGCCCTGGAGCCAGACTGGGAGCAGTGGAGCCAAAACACTGAGGTCAGTGGAGAAACAAATAATTGGTGTCCTGGAGAGAGGTAAAAATGAGAAAGGAGAGGAACCCAGACAGAGCCCCTCATCTGACTACAGGGCTGTGAGAAATGTCCAAGCCTCACCTGGTGGCAGAACCTCAGCAGAAACCAGCCCTTGGCATGCCCTCCATTTGTGGTTAAAAATTACTTTGTTAAAATACTGTGATGTTCCTATTCCTTATTATATTCTGGGCTTAACATTTCTCTCTAGAGCTGCTAAGAAAACCCAGTTAAAAACAAGGTTTTCATCAAAATCTGGCTGTTTGTAGCTAAAATTCTCTTTGTTAAGCACTGGCTGAAGAGTAGAAGCTTCATTGTCTGTGTGAGTGTGGTTACAGATGATTTTCTCTCTCCACTCCTTGATTTTATTTATTTCTTTATTTATTTTAAATTTCATCCCCTCCCCAACCCTCTGTGCCCTCATTATCTCACTATGGCTGTGAGAGATCACAGCAAACTGCTGTTTTTCACAGTTTTTGGCTATTTGGTTTTACATTTCAGGCAGAGTATCACCTAAATCAGACAAGGCTGAGTGAGAGCTCTCTGCTGATTTAAGCAGAGCTGGTTTTGACTCGTGTTTGGGAAGTGGGAGCAGTCCAGATGTGAAGGTGGAAGTGCCCTCCCAGCTCTGGAGCTGCTGCAGTCACTGAGCTAAAGAGCAGCAATCCAGGGTGTTTGTGCTGTGAAGGGAAAGCAGGGTTTTAAACTGTGGGCCTGGATTATGGCCATTCCTTCCAGAACTCCTGTGTTTACATAAGGAGAAGCTGATTTCTTCAGAGCCATGGCTGGCCCGGCGTTGTTTGACACAGGGAATTTTACATGCAGGGACTGGGGAGCATAATTAAAACCAGGCCGTGCCCTGCTGCTCCTTACTGTCCCAAAATTGCAAGTTATTCAGTCCCAGAGGGGTTTTTAAAGAACATATGCTGGGTTTTAATGGACTTATCCAACCTAGAGGGGCAGTGCAGTCAATTAAAGGGGAAGAAAGCTTTAGAGTCCTTGTTCTGGGTAAGAGCTGAGCTTAAGGGGCTGCACCAGTGCTGCTCCTCCCAGTGCTGTGGCTGCTTGGAATTGTTTGACACTGGCACAGGAGAGATTTAGGTTAAATACCATGAAGTTCTTTACCCAGAGGGTGCCAGGCCCTGGCACAGAGCAGCTCTGGCTGCCCCTGGATCCCTGCAGTGCCCAAGGCCAGGCTGGACAGGGCTTGGAGCACCTGGAACAGTGGAAAGGTCCCAGTGAAAGGGGTGGAATGGGATGATCTTCAAGGTCCCTCCAGCCCAAACCAGTCTGGGATCCTCCTGACAATTCCATTATTTTTCCTCCACCACTTGCCTTCTTCAAACTTTCTTGTCCATCCTGTTTGAGGAGGTGATTTTCTCTCCCTTAACAAACCAGGAACACCTGACCCATCTTTGTGGCCTCCATGGGCACAGAGGTGAAGCCCTGGCCACAAGCCCAGGTGTATTTTCATTAATGTCCCTTTGGGATGCTCTTTTCCCCACCGTGAGCACCCCACTGCTGGTCTGGAGAAATGCTAATGCATCACCTGGGTCTGAGGTGCATTTGCCCAGAGGATTTAAAGCATGAAGCCATCAGCAGCCTGGCACTGTTTTTGGCATGGTGGTTTCCCCATGAGCTCGTGCACCCTCCTCCTCCTCCTGCAAACAGCTTTGGTGTAAGCTGATCCTGCTCCAGCAGCCTCAGCAGTGCCTCTCGCCAAGGCTGCAGACAATGGCTGCTCTGAGAGGAGCTGGAAGGGGAGCCCAGCAGGAAGGGCTGACAGGGGTCCCAGTGGGGTGGGATGGAGCCCTCTCTGAGGGTTTTGTGGGGGTCTGTGCTCTTGGCTTCCCAAGGAACTGATGTGGGCACAGGGCTGGTGCACAGGAGAGCTCCTGGGCACTCGGAGACCCTCTGCTTCCCACTTGGGAATCCTGGAACCAGCAGGGGCAACAATGGGATGGTGGCTTGAGGAGCCCACCCTCCACACCCTAGGAGTGACTTTTTTCTGCTCTACATACAGAAAATGGGATTCATCCACGTTTCTTTTCCAACCACAACGATTTTGTGGTTCTTGAGGAGAAGCACTTCCTTGCAGTCCCTTCTCAAAGCCATGGGAGCTCAGCAGGAGAAGGCTGGACAAAGAGGTGCTGTTTGAAACACCATTTTTAATCCCAAACATCACCAAGGCTCCCTGGTTGGGGTCTGTCACTCCCAAGGCCCATCAGTCCATCAATCCCCTCTCTGTGCCCCGAGGCTTTGCCCATATTTACACAGGGAACAGGAGTTTTCCTCAGAGCTCAGCTCCCACAATGGGAGCAGTGTTGGGAGCCGTGGTGGAGTGACTGCTTTCCAATAAATTAAATCTTGTCTTACATCCCCAGAAAGATTTGTTAGGAAAGGTCACATCGAGGGTCTTTATTACAGAAGAATATTTTCCAAGTGCTCCTCAGTGTTAATATATTATGAGATCTTGCTTGAATTAAAAACAAAGCAAGACAAAACTTGCCAGCTCCCCTGAGAAATATCCTGAGCTGCCTTTATCAAAACAAGTGAAAAAGTGCATTTTGTGATGCCACGTTTCTGGTTGTTTTGTAAAAACCTGGCTTTTTACAATTGGTAATGTGCAGTTTGGGGAGTTTTTAATGGGCTCCCCCACTGCGAGTGTGACTTGTGAGGCTCTGCTGCTTTGGAAGGGCTGTGTTAGAGCCCTCATTTGTGGTTTTATAGATCCATGTTTTACAGATTTAGATGTAAAATGTTATTCAGATGTTTGTTCATCAGGGGGAAAAAAAAAGAAAATCAAACAAAGAAATAGAAGCATAACAAACTTGTTTTAGAGCTGTGGGTGGGGTTTAAAAAGTAAATGCTGAACAATTCCCCTTGATTCTCCAAGAGATTCCTGTTTGTTGTGTGCTGCTCCATGGTTTTTGGTGCCAGTTCCTCCCTGCTGCAGGAGTGAAGTGGGAACGTGCACATCATCCCAGCAGGGCAGGGAGAGGGGAAGGAGCAGTGATGCTCCTGCTGTTGGTCCCTGGGAAATCCAGTCCTGCTGCTGCTGCAGCGTCTCCAGGGCAGAGTAAAGATTCTCAAAATTCAGATTTCCAGCAAATGGCCAAATATTCAGGGGAGCTGAGTCTCTGTGCAGGCTCTGAGTGAAGCAGGAACCCAGAAAAAGCCATTTCCAAAGCTGTTTGAAGGAACCCACTGTTTTTACCAACAGTGTCTTCTCCAGCAGATTTCTCTTTGTCCTGTAAAATCAACACCTTCCCTTCAATTTATTTGAAAGTTACCTTTGAATTTTGCATCAAAAGGTTCCATATTGTGGCTGCCCATCCGTGGCAGTGCCTAGGGCCAGGCTGGACAGGGTTTGAAGCAGCCTGGAGCAGAGGAAGGTGTCCCTGCCCATGGAGGGGCTTTAAGGTCTCTTCCAACCCAAACCATTCCCTGGTTCTCTGATTCTGTGATTTTAAGACAAACAGAAGGAATCCAAAACAGAACTACTTGCCCTGCAGTTCTACAAGTTCATTTTAACTCTTCATTTTCTCTTTGCTGAGCTGGAGTCACACTGCTCATAACTTTTCCTGAGTTTTAAAAGGTATTTTTCTTTCTCGGAGGGCAGTAATTCAGTAAGAACTGCATGTACTTTGGTCAAAGCTTTAAAACCACAGAATTCTATAAAGTCTGCAAATAGCTTGACTTTTGCCTTGTGAAAATAATGCAATAAGTCAGTGTTTAGCAATTTTGAGAGAATGGTTTGAGTCCAGATGAAAAACTTTTGACTGTCAGGGACAGAATTTGCTGGTGCTTGGCAGTTTCCAGTCCAGGGTTGTCAGAGATGTTCAATGCTTCTGATCCACCAGAGATGTTGATCTAGAAGATGTTCCTGAAAATAGCCTCAGGGAATCTCTGTTTAAACATAATTATTTTACCAGATCCAAACCACAAGTCCCAGGCACAGACACAGCATCAGCACAATGAACAGAGTGTGCCAGAGTTAAACCTCTGCTTTCTGCTTCCTCAGGGTGGAAAAGGACCCTGAGGCAGAATGTCCTGTACCACTGGATGATTTAAAATCTGTCGTGAACGGCAGCGAAGAAGATGAAAAGCTGCAAGTTAAAATCCAGGCTTTTGAAGAGAAAATAAATGTGGACAACAGCACCCCTGGCTCAGTGAGGAGATACAGCCTGGGCCAGGTCTCGAAAGAAGAAAGGAAGGATATGAGGTTTAACAGGTATGGCTCTGGAAAATGTGTGAGGGGTTCAGGGAGATCAGTTCTGTCACAAAACTTTATCCAAACGTGGAGGGTTTGGTCTGCTCATGGAATACCCACAGGCAGCATAACCCTAAATGTAACTGATTTTTTTTTTTCCATGAACTTAAGGGCTAGATGAAATCTTTCCAAATCCCAGAATGATTTGGGTTGGAAGGGACCTCAGAGCCCAGCCAGTGCCACCCCAGCCATGGCAGGGACACCTCCCAGTGTCCCAGGTGCTCCCAGCCCAATGTCCAAGCTGGCCTTGGGCACTGCCAGGGATCCAGGGGCAGCCCCAGCTGCTCTGGGGAACCCATTTAATCTTTTCTGTGCCCTAAAGTAGCTAAAAGGGCAGGAAAAGAAAAAAAAACTGCATTGAGATATCATAGACAGGAAGGTCCTGAGAGCTTTTCTGGGTGTTCTCACTAACAGTATTTATCAGTGGCAGCAACGTGACCCACAGGCTCCTCGGGCTGTCCCTGCCCCACACAGAGCTCTGCTCTTCCTGCTCCAGGATTTGCCCTTTCAGCCCCTCCTGCCCTCTTTGCTCCCCTCCCTCCCCAGCAGGGATGCAGGGCAGGAAGGGCTGGAGGCAGGGTCCTGGCTCAGTGAAATTGCTGCTTGCCTTATTTATGGTGGGATTGGTACAGCAGCCACAGCACCCCAGGGCTCCAGGGTCCTTGCAGAGGGGCTGCCTTGCTCCCCCATGGCAGATGGTGGGATATGTGGATATCATTTGGAGATTGTTCCATTTCATTTCTTATTGAAGCAGAGGCTTGAGCCTGGCTTAGGAAATGCAGATTTCCCAGAAGGTTCTTGCCCCTGGCTTGGTGAGCCGTGCCCTGGGCTCTCTGAGGGAGCTGCACAGGGCACGTTTCGGGGGGATTTTTGTGCCTTGCCTCTATTCCAAACCCTTTTCCCTTTCCCCCTGCAGGTCCAAGAGCCTGGCCCTGCACGCGCTCAGGGTGAAGGGGCTGAGCTCAGAGGGAGGGACAGATGAGGACAGTGGGGACATCCCTGCTGGCATCTCCTTCTCCGAGCTCTGCCTCAGCCAGGAGCACCAGCAGGTGCCCTTTGGGGTGCAGCCCGAGGCAGGGCACCTGGGGAGCTGCCTGCTTTCACAGGCAGGGGCTGATGACCCCCAGGCAGCCAGTCTGCCAGAGGTGACCCTGGAAAAGGCCCTGGAGGGAAGGGCAGAGGCAGCCACGGGCCCTGAGGAGCACCAGGACAAGCTGTACCTGCACCTGAAGGAGAACCTGGGCAAGGTCAAGGAATTTGTGGTGGAGATGGGGAGGAGGATTCCCATCCCTGAGCAGTGTGTGATCGAAGGTAAGCACTCTGAGCCCCCCAAGGGCTTCTGCAGCCACCCAGACCCCCCCAGGGCCCAAAGGGGAGCAAAGACCCCCAGCACAGGCTGGGAGGAACATCCACTGTAGAATGGAATTCCCAAATGGAATTTTTTGAACCCTTCCAGGATTCATTTCCTTCAGGGACACATCCCGTGCCTCTCCCAGACTCCCACAAAGGCTCAGGTGAACATTTCCTTCTGGATGTGATGGGGACTGAGCCCTGAGGGTGGCAGAGCCTCTGGGCACAAGGGCAGGGTGGGAAGGGACACTCCCAGCTCCAGGCTGGGTTGGTTTGGGGCAGATCTGGGGCTCCTTCCTCATTACCAAGTCATCAAATCAGCTGGGACCCTGAGGGCAGCTCAATCCAAGCACAAAACTCCCCGAGGGCACAGCAGGGTGAGACCCCCATGGGCTGGGCTGGATCCCATCCCACCAGTGCCTGGGCTGCCTTAATGTTTGCTGCTTTCCTCCCTGGTGGGTCTGTGATCTGCTCCTCTTTGAAGTGAGTGCTTTGGGCTGGGCTGGGTTTGGAGCCTCCTCCTTTATTCCCTTTGAGGTGAATCTGGGTGCATCCAACCCCTCAGAGGTGGCCATGAGCTGTTCACAGCCCAGCCCTTCCCTGGGCCACGTTGATCCCAAAGAGCAGCTGCCTCAATGAATTAAATTAAATTAAATAAATTAAATTTCCAGTCACTTCAAACATCACCTTCTAATTCAGCATCACTTCAGCTCCAACAAACACCAACTGAAGTTGATAAAAGATTTATTTCTTTCCTTTCTCAGTGGTCAAGAAGTGGAAAAGCAGTTTCCACTCATAAAAGGGATATAATTCTTTCTCTATATGTATTTTAAAAGCTGAATTTCCTAAATACCTTAAATTCCAGGGTTAGTAGTTGAAATAGTTATTTGGTAGAATTAAGGATAAAACTTGTGTTGCATAAAATTCCAGTGAAAACATGAGAGTGAACAATGTGGGTTTTGAAGTGCTGAGTGCTCTGACCCCACATTAATGAAATCCCATATATTGAATATTTTTTAATGTATTGCTCAGTTTCCTTTCTGCAATACCTCTTATGATACATCCTAGGCATGTGACTATTTCTAAATTCATTCAAACCATTGTAATTTCCTGAAAATCCTCATCTAGCATTCCTAGGGAAATTCCTTGAGCAGGGACACATGTGCAGAGCAGAGATTTATGGGACTCGTTCTAAATCTGTTGAAGAAATGCAGCCCTGCTCATTCCACAGGGGACAGCTCTGTTAATATTCCAGATATTGCATCAAGCTCTCCACAAACCTGCAGTTATTGCACTTCAGAGATCCCCAAACTCTAACAGGGCCCACTCAGAGGCGTGTTTTACATTTCACCAACGTGTTTAGCAGAAAAAAACAAGATTGGAAAACATTAATAAATATAGCTGGCTGATTTTATGGTGGCTGTGAGGGAGTCTGAACTGGAAATTTAATGTGTGAGACATGGAAGGTATGAAAGGATAAGAACCCCAGAGCAGCCCCTCGTGACAGAGCATTTGGAGGAAATTGGGGCAAAATGTGTTGCAAGAGTGCACATTTCCCAGCCTGTCCTTTCCTTGCTCAGGCCTTTCCTGGGATTTCAAGTGGCAGCTCTGGGGGGTCAGCGGGGTGTTAGTAAGCAAGAATTTAGAAGAATTTCCAAGGGGTGATGGGCCAAATTCTGCTCTCCTGACCAGAGTTCCACCCCTGCTGGCATTTCTGCTGCTGGTGGTGTCTGACCTGGGGCAGCCTGGCTGGGAATGGGGAGAACTCCTCTACCTTAACCCCAGGCTGGGGGCTGCTCCAGGAGGGGCTGTGCTGGTGAGGACAGAACCTTGGGAATATCCCAGTTTTCCTGCAGGACCCTCAGATCTGATCTAGTGACACAGGGGAAGGTGTCCCTGCCAGGAGCTGGAGGGGCTCTAAGGTCCCTTCCATCCCAACCCATCCTGGGCCTGCCTGCATTAATTAGAGCCTCAGTGTGGAGGATAAAGGATGAGAGTGGCTGCAGGAGTGTGAGGAAAATCAGAGACCTCCACGTGGAGGTAAATGGCCTCTGCAGCCTGGAAAAGAGATTTGCAGTATCACCAGTGACTGGGAGGATTAACTGAGTGTCTGCCCCCATCCAGGTGCTGGAGAACACGCCATGAAGTTGTCAGAGGCAAGTTCAAAACACACAAAATAGGCACCTCTGCTCTGCTAAATGGTCTGTGATTTGCAAATTGGCTTTTTTGCTCTTGAGTCAGATGTTTGCTGTGTAGGTCTCACCCCTCACGGAGTAGTTTTGCTTTACAGGGTGTGATTTGCAGGCTCCTTGTTGACTTCTAAGCTCATTCAATTTATATTCCCTGTCCAAATGGATGCAGTATTAACTGGAGTGTCAGATTTTACAGCTGGGAAGGGCTGCAGGTTAAGAAGTGTCAGGGTGGATCCATGAACTGTCTGTGACAGTTTGAAGATGCCTCATACAGACCTTGAAAAATTGCCATGTCAGCCCTGTTGTTTAATATTTACTATTTTTGGCTGGCTGTGCCTTGGGCAGGGGAGAGCTGTGAAGTGGGTGATGATCCTACAGCAGGAGCAGTGCTAGCACTGGGCTGTGGGCCAGAAGGTTTTATCCTAAAGAAAAGGGCTAAGCTGGGGGTGTTTCACAGAGCAGACAAGCTGCAGCACCAGACTCACATGCATGAGGGAATTTTTTTGGAATAACACTGCAGTCAGAGAGGGGATTTGAGCTGGGGCAGAAAGAAGGAACCCAAACCCACAAAAATCCATTTATTGGTTCAGTTCCTGCTTAGCTTGAAGCCTTGTGCCCTGACCCACATCTCTGACACACCTGATGCAATTTGAGGCATTTTTTTATGTCACATTTATCACTTCAAGCCTCTTAACCCTGGGGATCTTTTCCTCAAAGGAAAAGAAAAACAACAAGCCACCATATTTGTCAGGCTCTTCATTTTCATGGAGTTCAGCAGGGATGGGTTGGGATGCTGTGTTCTCCTGGTGGATCAGGGTTTCTGACCAGGATTTCTGATCTGCTCTCCTTGTTTGCCCCCCTGCCAGGACAGTGCCTCAGAGCCATGGCCCTGTGTATCCTGCCCTTGGCAGGGGCTGGCTGCAGCCATTCCCAGACAGGCCCTGCACAGCTGCTGGGTTTGGGTGGAGCAAGGACAGACAGACCCTTGTGTTCTGCTCCAGCCCTGCTCCATTTTTGGGTATTTTGGATTAAAAAGCCACCATTAATGCCCAGAGCTTTGAATGTGGAGTGAGCTGCTGGAAGGAAAGCATCTGATGGTATCAGTGTGTCAGGGATGCTGGAGGATTTGCCATCTCCAGGCTCCTTTTGGAAGGACAGACCCTGGGACACCACAGGATCATTTCCCCTCGCTCACTGAGGCCAGTTCAGTGACACCCAAGATAAAACATGGGAACCATTTTCCAGCAGCCCCTGCAGGCTGCTGGTGCCATGCAGGAGGAAATCCATCCAGGGAGCATTCCCTGGCACTCCTGGCAGAGGGGGAGGCAGCAGGGGGAGCAGGTTGCAGCCTGCTGGCCCCCACTGTGGTTGTTATTATGTTTTATGTGGTACTGGGAGCTAATGGAGACCAGATGGCGGCGTGGATGGAAAAGCTCATTGCTCCCCTGCAGGGCTCAGCCCTGCTCAGCCCTGATGGGTTCCAGCATTCCATCACCAGCCCCTGATGGGGAACAGATGGGCCTCGGGTCCTGCAGGGGATCACAGAGCTGGGCAGGCTCGGGAGGGCATTCCCGGGGAGCTGCTCTGCAAACATCAGCTGGCATTCCATCCGGCAGGGCTGGCATTCCAAACGCCCCAGGGGGCAGGGAGGCAGGGGCATGGCAGTGCCACCCCGGGGATGGCAGTGCCACTGCTCAGGATGGCAGTGCCACCGCTCAGGATGGCAGTGCCACCCCGGGGATGGCAGTGCCACAGCTCAGGATGGCAGTGCCACCCCGGGGATGGCAGTGCCACAGCTCAGGATGACAGTGCCACCCCGGGGATGGCAGTGCCACAGCTCAGAATGGCAGTGCCACCCCGGGGATGGCAGTGCCACTGCTCAGGATGGCAGTGCCACCCCGGGGATGGCAGTGCCACAGCTCAGGATGGCAGTGCCACCGCTCAGGATGGCAGTGCCACCGCTCAGGATGGCAGTGCCACCCCGGGGATGGCAGTGCCACCGCTCAGGATGGCAGTGCCACCGCTCAGGATGGCAGTGCCACCCCGGAGATGGCAGTGCCACTGCTCAGGATGGCAGTGCCACCGCTCAGGATGGCAGTGCCACCACTCGGGATGACAGTGCCACCCCGGGGATGGCAGTGCCAGAGCTCAGGATGGCAGTGCCACCGCTCAGGATGGCAGTGCCACCACTCAGGATGGCAGTGCCACAGCTCAGGATGGCAGTGCCACCACTCGGGATGACAGTGCCACCCCGGGGATGGCAGTGCCACAGCTCAGGATGGCAGTGCCACAGCTCAGAATGGCAGTGCCACCGCTCAGGATGGCAGTGCCACAGCTCAGGATGGCAGTACCACCACTCAGGATGGCAGTGCCACAGCTCAGGATGGCAGTGCCACCCCGGAGATGGCAGTGCCACTGCTCAGGATGGCAGTGCCACCCCGGGGATGGCAGTGCCAGAGCTCAGGATGGCAGTGCCACCGCTCAGGATGGCAGTGCCACCCCGGGGATGGCAGTGCCACCGCTCAGGATGGCAGTGCCACCACTCAGGATGGCAGTGCCACAGCTCAGGATGGCAGTGCCACCGCTCAGGATGGCAGTGCCACCCCGGAGATGGCAGTGCCACTGCTCAGGATGGCAGTGCCACCCCGGGGATGGCAGTGCCACAGCTCAGGATGGCAGTGCCACCGCTCAGGATGGCAGTGCCACCCCGGGGATGGCAGTGCCACAGCTCAGGATGGCAGTGCCACCCCGGGGATGGAAATGCCACCGCTCAGGATGGCAGTGCCACCACTCAGGATGGCAGTGCCACCGCTCAGGATGGCAGTGCCACCCCGGAGATGGCAGTGCCACTGCTCAGGATGGCAGTGCCAGAGCTCAGGATGGCAGTGCCACCCCGGGGATGGCAGTGCCACCGCTCAGGATGGCAGTGCCACCCCGGGGATGGCAGTGCCACAGCTCAGGATGGCAGTGCCACCGCTCAGGATGGCAATGCCACCCCGGGGATGGCAGTGCCACCGCTCAGGATGACCATTGTGCTCCTGGTGATCCACGTTGTCAGACCAAGGAGAGATTCCCAGTGCCACAGCAGAGTGTTGGGGATGTGACCAGCTGTCCCCTGGCTGCCCTCACACACGTGTGGCACATCCTGGGGTCCTCACAGCTGCCCTGGGAGCAGGCTGCTCTCCAGGTGGGCTTCACCTGGCAGCTGGGACACTCCTGAGGGTGGGGGCATCGACCAGAGCACTTGGGGCAACCTGGGCTAGGGGAAGGAAGGGGAGGTAGAAGAGGAGCTTTAAGCCCTTCCAACCCAGTCTGTAATTCTGGGATGGTTTTATGGCTTCTGAGCTCCTGGATTTTCCCCTTGGATGTGGAGTCTGTGCTGAGTGCCTCGTTGTTGGTGCCCACCCCCATTACAGCCCAGCCTTCTCTGTTGGTGTAACTCACACCCAGGACTGAGTTATGCCCTCCACACAAATTTAGTGGTGTTAAGAACAATATAAAGCAGCATTTCTTGAAGCTGCTTGCTTTAAAAATTGCCCTCTCCTCCCATAAATGCATTTATTGTTTGCATATTTTTTGTAACCCAAACTGAAGGGATCAGGCAAAGGAAACTGAGGAAGCTGAAAAAGCTTAGACCCAAAATTTAAAAAGTTGCATCCATTTCTTATTGGTTCCATGTTTATGCATGGGTTTGATTCTATTCAGGAAATTTATGAGCATACTTTTACTCCTATTAACAGATTTCATTTACTAGTAAAGGATCACCAATGTAAATCAGAAAACACATTAATTGTTCCCAGAGCCAGTGACTCTGTACCCTCCTGGTTCAGCCCAGCATGTGAAGCTGGAATAGGTAACAATTAACAGCTCTGCTGACATTCTTCTGGTTGTATTTTGTTCCTTTTCCCCAGGCACAACCACTCAGTTGTGAACTTTAAAATTGCAACATATATTCCCTTGTTTCCTGTAGGAGGAAGGAGTTACTCCCTTATTCCCTTGCTGGAAGGCAGAGACTCGCCAAGAGCTGGGCTGAGAAATGTTCCTTGGCTGAGGAATGTTTCCTTGGGGTCTTGACCAGCCTTCGGGGGCATTTGGTGACTCTGTGGGTGGGTTTGTGTCTTGTGGTGCTCCTCACAAGCTCTCGTGTTTCAAAATCCTTTTCTTTGGTACTTGGACTCTCCTGCCAAGGCTGGGGAAGGAGGAGAACCTGGCAGATAATGAAAGGACAGGAGAAGATGGTCTTAAACTGCCAGAGGGCAGGGATGGATGGGATACTGGGGAGGAATTCCTGGCTGGGATGGAATTCCAGAGCAGCTGTGGCTGCCCCTGGATCCCTGGCAGGACTCTGGGGCTGGGAGCACCTGGGACAGTGGAAGGTGTCCCTGCCATGGCAGGGGGTAGAATGAGATGATATTTAAAGTCCCCTCCAACCAAGGCACTCCATGATTCCATGTTCCTGCTGCTACTGGAATAACTGATATTCCCTGCCAGAGGTGGATCCTGGTGGTTCATCAGGAGCTGCTGGAAGCTGCACGTAGCAAACGTGGGCTGCTGCTCAGCCAGTGCCAAACCCAGCACATCAAACAGAGCAGAGCAGCCCTGAGGAGCTGCTCAGCTCATTCCAGAGCCTGGGAGATGGTCTGGGAAGGAGCTTTCTGCAGTGGTAGTGACAAATGAGTGCTGCAGTTTTCCAGGGACTTGGTGCTCAGCCAGCCAGGGCTCTGCTCTGGGGCTGACGCTGGTTTTGGCACGTGTCCTCAGCCTCCCTGTGCTCCTCAGTGTCATCACAAATCCTTGCTAAGCACTTCCTCAGGAGCTTCTCCATAGATCCTTTGCCATTTTTATCTGCAGCATTCAGGAATGTCCTTCCCAGCCCCCAAGCAGATCCTACCTGGAGCCTTTTCTCCCCAGGGCTGCAGCCCTGCCCCTTCTGCTGCCCGGTGTTTTGTCAGCCCGGGTGTTTGTAACTGGGAGAGCAATGGCTGTGTTCCAGGGAAGAAAAGGACAAGCTGCCTGCTCCTCTTCACCCTCCTCTTCACGTGCTTTGGGGTCATTTTTAGCTAAGAGTCATTTCCCATCTTGAAACATCAACTTTTCACACACATGGCCCCAGGCCAAGCCCCATTTCTGCTTGAGTGCATGAGTGAAGGTTATGTCAGCATCTGTGAGGGGTCTGCAGTTTGGAGGAGCATCTGTCAGCAGCCTCCTTGGGAATGTCATGGTGTGCTTTCATGTGCCCCAGGATCCAGGATGGCTCTCATTAACCCCTCTGGCTTCCCAAACTCCTCTGCTGCAGTGAACACGAGCACTGGCAGGTTTGGGTGGTGAAACTCCAGCAATCCAAGTGTGTGCATTTTATGCCATACTCCAAGAGAAGTGGGTTTGTGCCCCGTTTTTCCCTGCTGGGGTTTGTTGCTCATGGGCCAGCCATGCAGGGATGTGAGTCAGTCTCTTGCTGTCCTGGTGAGTCACCGTGGGGAGAAGGGGGAAGGAAGAAAATGCTCAGAGAAAATCTCCTGACTGGAAAAATGAGTTGTGACTTTGGAGAAAAGGTGAGTAAGCAGAGATGGTTCCTGGATCTGCTGACAAGGGGAGGCTGAGAGCAGAGGCAGCCTGTGTGTCCCCCACAGACAGGCTTGAAATGCTCAGTTTTAGCATTCTCCATCTAACCAAGATGTGAATGCAGAGGAGGGAAATGTAATAAGTTCAGTGTTTTGTGTAAAGGTGTGACATGGGAGGAATGAGTGTACCAGAGGTACAAAAGAATGTGTTGCCAGGACAAAGTGTCAGTGTCACAGATTGTCACGGAAAATGCAGAAAATCTCAAAGTGGGATGCTGGAACCTGCCAGAAATGCTACAGGGAGGCCAGGTGGCTGTGAGGCTGGGAGCAACCCCCAGAAGCTGGCAAGGGGAAACCATTTTATCATCCTCAGACAAAGCTGTTTGGGTTTGCTGAGGAAATGGCTTCACATGGACAGAGGGCAAGGTTGGATGGGATATTGGGAAGGAATTCCTGGCTGGGAGGGTGGGCAGGCCCTGGCACAGGTGCCCAGAGCAGCTGTGGGTCCCTGGCAGTGCCCAAGGCCAGGCTGGACACTGGGGCTGGAGCACCTGGGACAGTGGGAGGTGTCCCTGCCATGGCAGGGGCAGGGCTGGCTGAGCTTTAAGCTCTGTTCCAACCCAAACCATTCCATGCTCTATAATATTTAGCAAAAGCAGAATTGTACATCTCAATTTCCAGTTCAAACCTTCACCTCAGCAGGGATCCCACAGGTGTCAGCCCCACCTGGCTGGGGGCTGCCAGGGCAGGGGGTTCCCAGCAAGCTCTTTAAATAGGATAAGGGACACACAGTTTGGATGGACCTGCTGGTTTGGTATCCCCAACACATCAGAAAGCACAAGGACTACCAACAGCCTGGCTGGGCTGTGCTGCCCCTCCTGCACTTGGCACTGAAGTGTTACAGGGTGAGATCTGAGGCACTGAACACTGAATTTCTCTCCTCCCTTAAGGGTGCAGACACCTCAGTGCCCTGCTGGCTGCAGCAGTGCCCCAAATCCTGAGTGGAATGTTTTCCCACGTGGCTCTGGCCCCCCAGCACGGGCACTGAGTTTCCTCTCAGCTTTGGAGCTGATTTTTACATCCCATGTTTGCCTTTGCAGATGCTGTTCAAAGCTGTGTGGCAAAGCTGTTCTTCAGCTGTCCCCTGAAGGGCCACTACTGCCTGTACAGCAAATCCAGCTTCACCCTGGAGAGCCAGCAGCCTTCCCTCTGGATCCACATCATGTTCCTGTTCCAGCAGGTGAGGCCACGCCAGCCAGGGCCCCTCTGGGCTGCTCCTGTGCCCCTGGGACAGGAATGTTTCGTGGTTGAACTCATCACATGCACCCCTAACTCACAGCCATTCGTGACCCTTGTGACCCTCAGGAACTCGTTCCACTGGGCTGAAGTTGTTCTGTGCTTTACAAGTTTTTATCTTTCTGTTAAATACCCCAAATTCAAACTGGCTGCGGAGATTACAAAGTCTGGGGATAAAAAAGTGGGACCAAAGCATATTGTTCTTAGTCAGGCAGAACTTCCAGGTGCCTTGGAAGCAGCCAGGAGTTGGCAGTGGATTTTAGGGGAGCAGCACCAGCCCCAAGGCTGCAGGAGGAGGCTGGAGGGGCAGAACCCACTGGGGTGTTACTGCAGAGGTTTGGACTGAGCAGACCTTGTAAATCAGCTCAGTGCTGTTCTACCACCCTTCAGGTGACTTCCCTGTGTTTAATTTTGTTTCCAAGAACAGCCCAGTACTTGCACAAGTGTGGAATTTCCTAACAGGTTACAAATGGTGTGAAACTGAGAGAGACCCCTCCATTCACACTCCAAGATGCAACAGGTGGGGTTTGAGCTGAAATACAGTGTTCAGCTTCTTACCACACACAGAGCCTTCAATGCAGTTCATCCCATCCTCAGGCAGCCTTGGGAACACCCAGGATTTGTCCAAAATTAACACAGTGAGGGATGCTGTGGATGGAACAGCCTGAATTGCTCTGCCCTGGGTGTTTTCCTAGAAATAAATACTTTTCAAGAACACTGGTCAGTTAATTTAAAAAATAATAATGGAGAGTTCTACTGTGTTTCAAAACTCTTGGATAGAAATTGGGAAATTATTAGTGCAGGACAGCAGGATTAGGCTGGATGGCTTTGCTCAGACAGAGGAGACAGAAAGTCCATCCAGGAATGCCACGTTCGAAGGACATTGCCCATATTGTGAAATCAAATATTTGCAGTATGGAAAATCAGATTTGTTGTGCACTCCTATCTTGGCTCCTGCATGTAAATGCATTCTTTAATTGAAAGATCACGGAGGAGACAGAGGAGAGGCACAAATGTTGCCAGGCACAGGGCTGCTCTGTGAGCAGGGATGCCACAAACAGCTCGGGCTGTGGGAATGCCAGGGTCACTCACCGTGCTGGCAGGTTGGAGCCTCCCTGTCCTGGGGCTCAGGGAGCTCTGAGGGGACAGCACCCACCCAGCAAGGTGGCATCCTGTCCTGTTCAGGGCTGAAACCCCCTGCAGTCCGTGCTGACAGTGTCCTGTGGAGCTCTCCCTCCTGTGCTTCATCCTGCTTCTGTCCAGGGCACTCACAAGCTCTGCTCGTGCTGCTCAAGGACTGGGGGAGCCCCAAACCAGCTCCCACAGCCCTGCAGGGGTGTGAGGCACCCCTCCCTCTGGCTGGAAATGCCAGGTTTTCCCAGGGGGATGCAGCTCCCCCAGGCCTCTGTGTGTGGTTCACAGAGGCCAGTGCTGCTGACTGGTGATAAATTCACATTTCAATACAGAGCCAGGTTGTGTAGTGGCCACTGAAGGGGATCCTCGGAGCTGTGGGATGGGCAATAAGCTTCAGGAAGCCCAGAGGAAATGAGATGTTTGGTGTTGTATCCAGCTGTGAGCCCATGGATCCATCAGAGCCCCCCGGGCAGAGCTGGGCTCGCCCCTGGCTGTTCTCCTGGCTGTCCCACTGGGAGCACAAGTTGCTCTCTGGTAACAGCCGAGGGAAAAAACACCTGAAATCACTGCCAATGTTTCCTGCAGAGCCTGTTGGCAGAACCTTTGTCCATCCAAAGCAGCTCTGTGCAAGTCCTCAAGGCCCTGTGGGAGAAGACACAGCTCAAGGGCACGCACAGCTTTGAGACTGCCATGATCCAGTCCACCTTCCCACAGCAGAAGGTAAGGGGTCACTTTCCTCACCCATTAAAAGGGCAGGAGGACTCAGCCCTGCACTCTGGAGCCTTTTCTCTGCTCAGGGGTGTTTTGTGCTGGGCTTTGAGAGGTGCCCAGGCTGGTCCCCCACCCCTCCCCTGACGTGACCCGTGGCATGAAGAGCAGGGCTGCTGCACGTGGGTTTGGTCCTGCCCACAGTCTGGAGCTCTAGGCTCAGCTTAGCTGCTGCTGTGGGGTGCTGGGCAGCCCTTGGAAGTTCACCCAGCTAAACACTAAAAACCTAGCCCTGGGTTTTATGGAGTTATTTGTCTGCACATGTGCCATTTGTTACCCCCGTCAGCTGAAGGGATTGCAGCCCAAAGCTCTTTTCTGTCTCCAGGATTTCAGTGAATGCTCTTTCCAAGCTATTCATCAGCTGCTTGGAAAAGGCCACTGTAGGATTGGAAAACAAATATCTATTTATTCCTGAGCATCCCCATCCAGCTCAGTTGGATGAAATAAGTTGTCAAACATGATTTTAAAACACTCTCTCTAAGAATATTGTGGGCATGAAGATGTCTGGTGGAATAGGATTAAATTACCAACTATGGCTGATTTAAAACCAGAGTTCTGCTGGGAACACCTTCTGAACTCCCAGGACAATGTGGTGAAGGAGTGGGAACTCTAGCTGGGGCTCAGAGTGGGGCAGCCCCACATCTGAGAGCAGCTTTGGGGCCAGTTTTACTCCCTCACAGAGGAGCTGTGCTAAGGATCTGAGCTGCTGTTGAATCCAGGCTCATGCAGAGGCTTTGGAGCAGCTTTGCTGCTCAGCACGGGCTCAGCTGGAGCCCCTGGCAAGCTGCAGTCAGCCAGAGGCAGAGCTGGTGCAGGGTGCAGGGTGTGGGGGGCACAGAGCTCAGGGGATCTGCAGGGACCCTGGCACTGCTCAGGTGCAGAGCCCAGCCTGTCTGGGGAGCTCTCCTCACTCCGTGGCACTATTCTGGGGTGGAGTCTTGGTTTCTTTTGCCAGGGTTGGGATTAAATGTGTGAGATGTTTCTTGTTGGGACTCAGATGTTTGTTAGTTCTTATCCATGTCACAGCATCACAAAGTTCTGCAGCACTTCACTCTCACAAACCAAACATGGAGCCCCATCTCTCCAAGGCCTTTGAAGGATAAACTGCCCAATTAAGAAATGACACCTCAATTAGTTTCACTTTTAACCCAATAACCAACCAGCCCTGCCCTGCAATGGGGACTTTTTATCCAATTGCACAAAACCACCCAAACCCAGGGAGAAGAAAATGAAGGAGAAGGAGCAGCCTCTGCCCCAAACCCTCCACCTTGCTTTCCATCCATTCCTGTATTCTAAACCCTGAAACTCTGAGTTTCCCACCTGTGCTATCACACCCTCCCATCCAAACTCCACACCCACAATCCCAGTGCCATCATTCCATTCTGGGATCCTTCTCCACAGCCCCAGGTCAGTGCAGGGTTCTCCTGGGGGTCAGTGCCTGGCAGCACAGAAACTCTGAAATTCTCAGTGCCCAGGGCTCCAACACCTCAGAGTTCCAGAGCAGCAGAGCTGGGAGGGGATCCTGGTCTCTGCAGGGTCTGGGATCCAGCAGGGGCTGGAGCAGGGAGCAGCCCTGGGGGCTGAGGACAGAGCTGGAGCCCCCTGAGCTGCTCTGGCTCTGCAGGTCCCCTCCTGGGCGCTGCTCTTTGCTGTTGGATTTACTTTCTGGGTTGGTTTTGTTTATTAACACAGAACCAGAGCTTGTTCTGGTTTCATTTACTACTGAGCCCGAGTTTGTCTCTAGTGCAATTTCCATTCAGTTTTCTGGGAATGAGGACTAGGGCTGCCATAAAGAAGGTTTGCTTTAGCTTTTGCAATTCCAAAAAATCTGCCTGGAGCATTCCCTGCATGACCTAGTCCTTCCTTTCCTCAGCTTCTGTCATAATTGCAATTTGTCATCTCAGAAGTTCTTCTCGCTGCTAGCAGGACTTCAGACATTGTGAATTACTGGACAAATTATTGTATTTGTTGGTGTCATTCCTCTGCCAGTAGTCCAGGAAGCAAAATTCTGGGGGTGTGGTTGCTTCATTAAGTACAGAACTTTTAATTTTCAATTAAAGCTTGAAGTGTGTTGATGCAAAGGCAGCATCAACATTGTCTGCTATATTTGACACTAAGTTTTATGCATTGTGTTCTAGCAGAGTCTGAAATGCCTTTTCAGGGTGGGATGGGATATTGGGAAGGAATTCCTGGCTGGGAGGGTGGGCAGGCCCTGGCACAGGTGCCCAGAGCAGCTGGGGCTGCCCCTGGATCCCTGGCAGTGCCCAAGGCCAGGCTGGACACTGGAGCACCTGGGACAGTGGAAGGTGATAAATGCTTTCCAATCTGGATTCTAAAGCATTTTGCAAACCTGGAGAGTAATGTATGACATCAGTGCTTCACTCCAGACTGAATTCTGAGAAATGCCTTCAGCTCTGGTGATCCCTGGAGCTGCACTGAGGGCCTGGCTCACACAGAGCTCACTGTGTTCCACTGGGCAGCCTCTCCATGCCACAGAAAACATTTATTTATCCATTCAGCACGGCTCCAGATGTGCCAGGAGCAAAGCACTTCCAGATGTGGCTCCTCCCAGGCTGCCTGGGCTCTGCAGAGCTCCTTATCAGAGCCCTGAGTGTGCCCAGCACCGGGGAGCTGCCTGAGCCCTGCTGGCTCCTCTGGCAGCCCCGAGGTGGTGGCTGCTCTCCTGGCCCCATGTGGTGCCCTCGGGGATCCCTTTGCTGCTTTAAGAGCAGAATTAACATTTTGGGTGGCTCTGTTCTCCCCTCTCCTTTCTGTTCACCTGGCAGAAGGAAGGGCCACCTTGGCACGAGGGGCCCTCTGAGCTTTTCAGGGTGATGAGCACAGGGATGAGATAAATCTCTCCTCTCCAGTTAGGCTTTTTCCTCCTGAAATAAGTGGCTCCTTGTGGGTTATTTCAACTGCTGGAGTGCAGGGTGGAGCAGGCAGGTTTCTGCACTGATATTTCAGTGGGATTTGCTCTCTTCCAGGCTGCAGTTGCCTCATGGCAGCCACCACCAGATTTTTCATGGGATGGGGAAGCTCCCAGGCTTTCTGTCAGCCTTGTCCCTGTGTGCTGTCATGTTCTGCCCAGCTCATGCACTGCAGTGCCTTTGTTCTGCCCATCTTGTGTCCCCCAAGGTGCCACAGCAGGAGCTGGGGGCAGGACAAGGCACTGGCTGTGCCCTGCTCCCTCTCCTTCACTGCAGCCTGCCTGGCAAGGCTGCAATCCTGCATCCCTTCCCAGCCCGTGCATCCCTTCCCAGCCTGTGCATCCCTTCCCAGCCTGTGCATCCCCTCCCAGCCTGTGCATCCCTTCCCAGCCTGTGCATCCCCTCCCAGCCTGTGCATCCCCTCCCAGCCTGTGCATCCCTTCCCAGCCTGTGCATCCCCTCCCAGCCTGTACATCCCTTCCCAGCCTGTGCATCCCTTCCCAGCCTGTGCATCCCTTCCCAGCCTGTGCATCCCCTCCCAGCCTGTGCATCCCTTCCCAGTGGGATGGGCTGGAGCCCTGCTGGGGGCTGGGGTTTCCCCCAGTGCATCCATCTGTGTTTTCCTTGCAGCAGCTCTCTCCTGCAGCCCTGTGACCCCACACCAGTACTGGGAGGGTCTCCAGGGGCTGGCAGGGCCCTGGGGGTTGGCAGTGAGGGACTTGGTTGCTGTTCCTTAACCCCACGGTTTGGGTAGGTGTGAGATCAGAGTCT
This sequence comes from Haemorhous mexicanus, assembly GCF_027477595.1. NCBI lineage: Eukaryota > Metazoa > Chordata > Aves > Passeriformes > Fringillidae > Haemorhous > Haemorhous mexicanus. Next base: position 25,435,842 of record NC_082350.1, read on the forward strand.
GGTTTTAAATGAAATCGGGGGTTTAAACCCCCCTGGACTGTGCAGTGGCACTGATTGCTCACAGTGTGTCCTCTGCCTTTGCTGTGCTCAGGGTGCAGAGCTCTGTCTGTCCCTTGGAGCAGGCCAGGTGTCCCTTGGTGGATGCACAGTCCCTCTGCCTGGCTCTGGGGGTTGCAGGGACAGCAGGGAGTGCCCAGCACTGCACAGTGTCACCATGGACCTCCTGGGGCACTGAAACACCCCGGAGAAGGGGCTGGGGGAGCCAAACCATGGAATCTTTTCAGCTGGAAAAGCCTTCAGACCACTGAGTCCAACCCTTCCCCAGCACTGCCAAGGCCACCACTGACCCGTGTCCCCAGGTGCCACATCCACACAGCTTTTAAATCCCTCCTGTGACTCCACCACTGCCCTGGGCAGGCCTTTCCATGAAGAAACTTGCCCAATATCCAATCTGAGCCTCCCCTGGCAGAACTGGGAGCCATTTCCCCTTGTCCTGTCATTTATTCCTTGGAAGAAGAGCCCGACCTCTCTGGCTGTCCCCTCCTGTCAGGAGCTGTGCAGAGCCACAAGGGCCCCCCCTGATCCCCCTTTTCTCCAGGCTGAGCCCCCTCCCAGCTCCCTCAGCCTGTCCTCATCACTCTCATGCTCCAGGGTGGGAAAAGTGCTGGGCCAGGCTGCTGGCAGGGGCATGGAAGAGGGAAAACAAATCCCAGACCACCCCCAGTCCATAATTCATGGATCAGCTGCTACTGCTGCTGGAGAGAGAGACCTGTCCTGCCCAGCTCAGTGCCCAGCTCTGTGCCCATTCCTGCCCAGCTCAGTGCCCAGCTCAGTGCCCAGTCCTGCCCACCTCAGTGCCCAGCTCTGTGCCCAGTTCAGTGCCCAGCACAGTGCCCATTCCTGCCCAGCTCAGTGCCCATTCCTGCCCAGCTCAGTGCCCAGCTCAGTGCCCAGCTCAGTGCCCAGTCCTGCCCAGCTCAGTGCCCAGCTCAGTGCCCAGCTCAGTGCCCATTCCTGCCCAGCTCAGTGCCCAGCTCAGTGCCCAGTCCTGCCCAGCTCAGTGCCCAGCTCAGTGCCCAGCTCAGTGCCCATTCTTGCCCAGCTCAGTGCCCAGCTCAGTGCCCAGTCCTGCCCAGCTCAGTGCCCAGCTCAGTGCCCATTCCTGCCCAGCTCAGTGCCCAGCTCAGTGCCCAGCTCAGTGCCCAGCTCTGTGCCCATTCCTGCCCAGCTCAGTGCCCATTCCTGCCCAGCTCAGTGCCCTGGCCCCTTGTCCCTCTGCAGGACACATGGGAAGAACCCCCTGTGTCCCTCTGGATTTGGGCTTCCGGTGCTTCTTCACCTCATGAGTTTGGTTTCTCTCCTCCCTCCCAGGAGCTGGAGAACGTCCAGATGCACCTGGAGGAGGTGAGGTTCTTTGATTTGTTTGGCTACAGCGAGGAGGCAGGAGCCTGGCAGTGCTTCATGTGCAACCACCCCGAGAAGGCAACAGGTACAGAGGGGTCCTGCCTCTGTCACTGGGGCTGCAGTGCCTGGGGTGAAGCTCACTGCTCGTGCTGGGTGTCTGCCATGGTGGGGAAGGGAAAACCAAACTTTCCAGTGGCTATTTTAATTTAAATTCTCCATTAAACTCATCTTTGGTGAGGGAGTCAGACCCAAACCTGGTTTGGTGTGTGCTTAGAGGGACACAGCCCCAAATCTGCACCGTCCCTGAGCCTGGGCATGGGAGGGCTCCTCCTGCACCACATCCCAGAGACAGGACTGCACCTCCTGCACCACATCCCAGAGACAGGACTGCACCTCCTGCACCACATCCCAGAGACAGGACTGCACCTCCTGCACCACATCCCAGAGACAGGACTGCACCTCCTGCACCACATCCCAGAGACAGGACTGCACCTCCTGCACCACATCCCAGAGACAGGACTGCACCTCCTGCACCACATCCCAGAGACAGGACTGCATCTCCTGCACCACATCCCAGAGACAGGACTGCACCTCCTGCACCACACCCCAGAGACAGGACTGCATCTCCTGCACCACATCCCAGAGACAGGACTGCATCTCCTGCACCACATCCCAGAGACAGGACTGCACCACACCCCAGAGACAGGACTGCACCTCCTGCACCACATCCCAGAGACAGGACTGCACCTCCTGCACCACATCCCAGAGACAGGACTGCACCTCCTGCACCACATCCCAGAGACAGGACTGCACCTCCTGCACCACATCCCAGAGACAGGACTGCACCTCCTGCACCACATCCCAGAGACAGGACTGCACCTCCTGCACCACATCCCAGAGACAGGACTGCACCACATCCCAGAGACAGGACTGCATCTCCTGCACCACATCCCAGAGACAGGACTGCACCTCCTGCACCACATCCCAGAGACAGGACTGCACCACATCCCAGAGACAGGACTGCATCTCCTGCACCACATCCCAGAGACAGGACTGCACCTCCTGCACCACATCCCAGAGACAGGACTGCACCACATCCCAGAGACAGGACTGCACCTCCTGCACCACATCCCAGAGACAGGACTGCACCTCCTGCACCACATCCCAGAGACAGGACTGCACCACATCCCAGAGACAGGACTGCATCTCCTGCACCACATCCCAGAGACAGGACTGCACCTCCTGCACCACATCCCAGAGACAGGACTGCATCTCCTGCACCACATCCCAGAGACAGGACTGCACCTCCTGCACCACATCCCAGAGACAGGACTGCACCTCCTGCACCACATCCCAGAGACAGGACTGCACCTCCTGCACCACATCTCAGAGACAGGACTGCACCTCCTGCACCACATCTCAGAGACAGGACTGCACCTCCTGCACCACATCCCAGAGACAGGACTGCACCTCCTGCACCACATCCCAGAGACAGGACTGCATCTCCTGCACCACATCCCAGAGACAGGACTGCACCTCCTGCACCACATCCCAGAGACAGGACTGCATCTCCTGCACCACATCCCAGCTCCCCTGGGGCCCACCCAGGTGCCACAAGTCAGGGCCATTGGCACAGAAACAACACCTGGTTCCTGCTTTCTCCACTCTCAGAATTATTTGCTGTAATATAATTTACTCCACAGTGCACACTTAGGGACATGTTTAAGTCTTATAAAGGCAGAATCCTTCAGCTGTATTGGAAAAGAGGGTGAGTGGGAAGTGGGGAAAACCAGCCTTTTTCCCAGGTCTAAGCTCCTGGAGCCCTTGAAGCTTTTGAAGCTCTCTGGCAGGCAGCAGTGCCTGGTCAGTGCCCTGACAGGCAGAGGAAAGTTGTTCTCAGATGCTTTCTGCCACTCCGTAAGTCTGACCAGTCCTGGCCAAGAATTTGGACTATTTTGGCCAAGTTTTTGAATAATTGGCTGTTTCAGAGATTTATTCTAGCAGTTAGTGTCTCTTCAGACTGCATCAACCCCGAATTTAGGAAGTCTTGCAGGAGAGGCCAGCTGCTGCTGCAGGCTGGGCTGCCCCTGCTCACCCCATGGGTGTTTGAGCCTCTTCTCCTTCCCCAGCTCCCCTGGGACTCCAGGACCAGGACAGAAACCCTGCTCTGAGTTAAAGCTTCATCTCCACAGAGCTCTCAGTGTGGTTTCCATCACGTCAGGGATGTTGAGTGATGAGGAAAACGAGACTCTTGCTTAAAATGTCAAAGCTTAATGAAGCAACTTTGGTCTGAATTTCCAAAGACATTTAAGCAGTCCAGCCTTGCCTCACTCCTGCTCTCCTGGCTGTAACTGTCCTTTTCCTCAGCAGTTGCTCTCTTTGTCTCACTTTAAAAGAATTTTTGTAAGAAGGGCTCATTGTGAGTATCATGATTTGCTTCTGAGCTCCAAAGGCCTTTAGAAAACCAAGAAAATAAATTCCCTGAATGGGTCACGTGAAAGCTGAGGAAGGCAGCGTGGAAGAGGGAGCTCAGTGGAATAAAAATTTGCAGGGAGTGACAACTCCACCTTTGTGTTGGTGCTGCAGAGCTGTGGCAGAGTGGGAGACCCTGCAGGGTCTCTCTGGGTGTGTAGGATCTGACACCAGCAAGGATTTGGAGGTCTCCTTGGATTGGTAAGGAATTTAAAGGCTGTGAAACATCTTTTATTTTCATTCCAGAGTGTGAAAGACCCTTTGACATCTGAAATACTTTTGAGAGGCGAGAAAGCAACTTCTTCCTCTCAGCAATTCTGTTTAGCAACCAAATTCCTGTTGAAGAAGGAATTCAGAGGCAATTTTTTTTTCTATTATTGTCTGCGGGGGTTCTGTTGCATTTTTTGGATGCTGTGGTGCAGAATGCCATTTATCCTCCAGACTTGGGCAAACACTGCCTTAAAGCCCTGGCCTTGCCTTGGGATGGAATTCCCAGAGCAGCTGTGGCTGCCCCTGGATCCCTGGCAGTGCCCCAGGCCAGGCTGGACACTGGGAGCACCTGGGACAGTGGGAGGTGTCCCTGCCATGGCAGGGGTGGGGTGAGATGATATTTAAGATCCTTTTCAGCCCAAACCACTCCATGTTTCTGCCATTCCTGTTTGGCCATAGCTGGGAGGCATTTTGGGGCTGGAAGCAGATCCTGTGTGGAAAGAACCAGTGAAGCTGAAGCAAAGTGGTGATGCACCCACAGTGACAACTGGAGAAAGTTTGACTCCTTCTCATGCATTCTTCTGGTGCCAAAGCATGTCTTGTACAGCCACACTTCTCCAGAAGTGCTGTTAAATCACCCTGGATTGGCTTCCCCTGCTCTGAGGAGCAGCATTCCCACAAACCCTGCTGAGCTGCCCTGGGCCCAGGGCAGGAGCAGCAGCTCACACCATTCCAGCACAGCCACCAGGCACCTGGAGTGCTGGAAAGCACCAGGATTCCTCCTGTTGGGACAAGCTGCCTGCTGGGAGCCTCATTCCAGCACAACCCCCTGGACTGGGAGTTTGGCTCCACCAGCTCTTGCACAAAACATTCCACAAAACCACCGAGAGCCGGCGAGGGAATTGAGGGAATTCCAGCCCCTTCCCCCTCTGGAAGCTCACAAAGACAGGCAGGGATCCCTGGGGGCTGCAGAGGAGCCATGGGCAAGGATCTGGGATTGGGGAAAAACTGAGGATGTTTGGGAATTCCTCTGGAAAACTGCAACTCCCTGGGAAAGCCAACACCACCCTAACTTGGGAATACATTTATCCCCTCCTGCAGTGCCAGCTAGCCCGAGAAATGAAGGAGCCCAGCTCTAATCCTCACTGGGAAATCATCAAAAGTGGGACCCAGCGATGTGTTCCTTCCAGGTTTTCAGCAAAACCCACCGTGGTGATTAATGGAAGAGAGTGAATCCATATTCCCCGAGGTTAATTGCATTTCTCTGCCACACATTCCATTCTTTCAAGTTCATAGGGGTTTATTATCACTGAGATCATTCATGAATTCTTGCGGAGGATTTTATGTTTCATCAAATTCAAGATTTAGAGCTTTGGGTTTTATCTGTCTCAAGTTCATCTTGGAAGAGTTTGGAGGGTTTTTAACTTTTTATTCAGTACCCAAACTACTTAGAGCTGGGTGTGTTGTAATTCTGCAAAGAAAGCAAGATGGAAAGTAGAAAATTCCAACAGACACATCAACGGGAACTACTCAGGGTTAAGCTGGAGTCAGGGTGTCTATATTAAGATGATTTAAGAAAAAATAGGTGTTTCAAGACCTTTGGATATTTCATGACCTTTTCAATCTGAAAGGGGAGGGATTTAGAGGGGACATTGGACAGGAATTGCTCCCTGTGAGTGAAAGCTTTCCCACCGTGAGGATATCAAGCCCTGGCACAGCCTGCCCAGAGATGTTGAGGAGATTTTTCAAGTCCCACGTGGATAAATCCATGAGCAGCCCAGTCTGACCCTGTGGGTGACCTTGCTTGGAGCTGGAGGCGAGACCCCTCGAGCTCTCTTCCAGCTGAGCTATTCTGGGATTCTGTGAAGTCAACCGCAAGGAAAATAAGCAGAAGGGCTTAGAAAAACATTGGAAAAGAGCTTTATTCCTATCTTGCTTGAATCTCTCTCTCCTAATCAGCCCCTCAGACACGCTGGCATCGGATTCATTACGGCCACTTTGGAAGCTGCCACCAGAACTCCCCCGGGCCCCTTTGTGGATGCACAGGAGAAGTCCTCTGCTAGCATTGCCTAAAGCCACGGGCTCCTTACAGAGATCAACATTTCTTAGCAAATCCTGGCTTTGAAAGATTTTGGCCATAAAAATTCACTTTAGGCCAAAATTGCACATTCACTTCCCTTCTCGTGTTGTGCTCCTGACCACAAACTCTCTCGGTATCAGCTGCTCCCTGAGCCTTTTGTGCTTTACCCCTCCGAGTTTGCTTGAAACATGTTCCTACGGCTCTGGAATGGGACTGAAGATGTTCCTGTGGAACCAGGAGCCAGGCAGGGAACAATATTTAACAAAATTACAAAGTTTTTAGTACGGGGGACACTAAAGTGTGGTTCTGTCCCACTAAAGAGCAGGGGGGAGAGGGTGCAGCCCCGAACCAGCCTCCTGGGAAATGTATCCCCTTTTGCAGTGACAATATCTATGCAGGGAGGAAGAAGCCCTGTGCTGTACTCTGTCCCCTGCCAGGCTGGGGGCTGTGTTTGGTGCTGGCACAGAAATATCCAGGAGAGTTGAGGAGTCAGGGCTGCAGCGGCGGCGGGGAGCAGAGCACGGCCCGCTCCTGCCGTGGCAATCACAGCTGCAGCTCCCCCCGGCACTGAGGCTCTGCCAACCCCCTTTTCATTCATCCATCTCCTTCCAGGCGCTCCCTGCCTGCACAGACAGAAATATTTATGGTCTTTCCTGAGGAAATTGCACGAGTCCACACTGCACCCCCCGCCAGCCTCGCTGCCAAGGAAAACAGCGCTGGGGGAAGGACACGTCCTTTACCTACAGCTGATGCCTTGTCCTGGCCTTGGTTTGCCCTCTTCCAGACAGGGGCTGGGTGCCCAGAAGGCCATCAAGCCTTTGGCACTCCCTTGGGTGGCACTTGGGCACCCTGGGCAGCTTAGGGCTCAGGAGCTGCCGATGGCAGGGAAGGCTCTCAAGGAAAAGCAGGGCTGGAGGGACGGGGGGCTGGGAGAGGAGCCAGCCAGGGATCACTGCCCCTCTGACAGATGCTGGGATGGGCTCCAAGGCAAACACCCCATCCAGAACATCCCTGCTCAGACTGCCTGTGCCTGCACTGCCCTCTGGTCTGTCTGGTCCTGTGTGTCCTGGCCATCAGCGTAAAGACAGAAGAGAAAGGAAAAAGAGACCCCTAGGAGATATCAGGGCTTTAAACTGCCAGAAAGCAGGGTTAGGTGGGACCTGGGAAGGAATTCCTCCTGGGAGGGTGGGCAGGCCTTGGCACAGAGTGCCCAGAGGAGCTGTGGCTGTCCCTGGGTCCCTGGCAGTGCCCAAGGTCAGAAATGGGCACTGAAGGACTGAGGAGCAACTGCGAGGTGCAGTGGGGAGAAGTTTGGGGTGGCTGAGGGAGTAGGAGAAGAGATGGAAGAGATGGAAGAGGAGGGGTCTGAGCTGTCAGCTCCATCTGCTCGGCCTCCCCACAGGCCAGGCTGTCTGTGTGAAGTGAGAGCTGAATGCTGGAGCCTGGGAGGATGAGGAAGGCAGAACGACCTTCCTGCAGCACGGCAGAGCCTTTGGCTGGGAGCAGGGAGGGCAGCACTAACCCTGGCCGTGTGCTCCCTCCCCAGGCATGAACCAGGACGGGCAGCCCCTGATGGAGGGCAAGCTGAAGGAGAAGCAGGTCCGCTGGAAGTTCATCAAGAGGTGGAAAACGCGCTACTTCACCCTGGCTGGCAACCAGCTGCTGTTCCGCAGGGGCAAATCCGTGAGTCTCCGAGCAGCCCTGAGCTGCTCCCTGTCCCTGCTCCCTGTCCCTGCTCCCAGCCCTGCTCCCTGTCCCTGCTCCCAGCCCTGCTCCCTGTCCCTGCTCCCTGCACTGCTCCCGGGCTGCAGCCCTCACTTCTGCCCATGGTGCTTTCCCCATCAGCTTTGCCTGTTCTGGTTTTCCCAGAGGTTGTCACCCCTCAGCTTTGCCTGTTCTGGTTTTCCCAGAGGCTGTCACCCCTCAGCTTTGCCTGTTCTGGTTTTCCCAGAGGTTGTCACCCCTCAGCTTTGCCTGTTCTGGTTTTCCCAGAGGTTGTCACCCCTCAGCTTTGCCCGTGGTGCTTCTCCCACTCACAAAGTGCGTGGCAGGGGACACCAAGGGCAGCCAGAGTGATGCTCAGGAGCTGTCACTGCTGGGTCCCCAATTTTCAGGGGACATAAAGACCAACTCATTCCATCCCCCTGCCATGGCAGGGATGCCTTCCACTATCCCAGGCTGCTCCAAGTCCCGTGGCCTTGGACATTTCCAGGGACAAGGGCAGCCACAAGATGTGGCAGCAGCAGCTGGTGGCACCTGGGAACATCGCAAAGAACGACAAGTTCATAGAATCCCAGAGTGGTTTGGGCTGGAAGGGACCTTAAAACCCATCCAGTGCCACCCCTGCCACGGCAGGGACACCTCCCACTGTCCCAGCCCTGTCCAAGCCGGCCTGGGACCCTGCCAAGAGCCCTGGGCAGTTTGTGAGGGGTGGTTCCTCCCCGGGTGACCCTGGCCTGTCCCCTGTGCTGCAGAAGGACGACCCTGACGAGTGTCCCATCGAGCTGAGCAAGGTGCAGAGCGTCAAGGTGGTGGCCAAGAAGCGGCGGGACCGGAGCCTGCCGCGCGCCTTCGAGATCTTCACGGACAGCAGGAGCTACATGCTCAAGGCCAAGGACGAGAGGAACGCCGAGCAGTGGCTGCAGTGCCTCAGCGTGGCCGTGGCCCAGGCCCGCCAGCGCCACAGCCACGAGGCCACCACCTACCTGTGACCCCTGCCCACCACCTACCTGTGACCCTGGGCCACCACCTACCTGTGACCCCCTGGCCACCACCTACCTGTGACCCCTGGCCACCACCTTCCTGTGACCCATGGCCACCACCTACCTGTGACCCCCTGGCCACCACCTACCTGTGACCCCTGGCCACCACCTTCCTGTGACCCCTGGCCACCACCTACCTGTGACCCATGGCCACCACCTACCTGTGACCCCCTGGCCACCACCTTCCTGTGACCCATGGCCACCACCTACCTGTGACCCCGGGCCACCACCTACCTGTGACCCCTGGCCACCACCTACCTGTGACCCCCTGGGCCACCACCTACCTGTGACCCCTGGCCACCACCTTCCTGTGACCCATGGCCACCACCTACCTGTGACCCCCTGCCCACCACCTTCCTGTGACCCATGGCCACCACCTACCTGTGACCCCTGGGCCACCACCTACCTGTGACCCTGGGCCACCACCTACCTGTGACCCCTGGCCACCACCTACCTGTGACCCCTGGGCACCACCAACCTGTGACCCCCGGGCCACCACCTACCTGTGACCCCTGGGTCACCACCTACCTGTGACCCCTGCCCACCACCTACCTGTGACCCCTGGCCACCACCTACCTGTGACCCCGGGCCACCACCTACCTGTGACCCATGGCCACCACCTACCTGTGACCCTGGGCCACCACCTACCTGTGACCCATGGCCACCACCTACCTGTGACCCATGGCCACCACCTTCCTGTGACCCATGGGCCACCACCTACCTGTGACCCCCTGGCCACCACCTACCTGTGAACCCTGGCCACCACCTACCTGTGACCCATGGCCACCACCTACCTGTGACCCCTGGGCCACCACCTACCTGTGACCCCCTGGCCACCACCTACCTGTGACCCCCTGGCCACCACCTACCTGTGACCCCCTGGCCACCACCTACCTGTGACCCCTGGCCACCACCTACCTGTGACCCATGGCCACCACCTACCTGTGACCCTGGGCCACCACCTACCTGTGACCCCCTGGCCACCACCTACCTGTGACCCATGGCCACCACCTACCTGTGACCCCCTGGCCACCACCTACCTGTGACCCCTGCCCACCACCTACCTGTGACCCCTGGGCCACCACCTTCCTGTGACCCATGGCCACCACCTACCTGTGACCCCCGGGCCACCACCTACCTGTGACCCATGGCCACCACCTACCTGTGACCCCTGGCCACCACCTACCTGTGACCCATGGCCACCACCTACCTGTGACCCCCTGGCCACCACCTACCTGTGACCCCCTGGCCACCACCTACCTGTGACCCCTGGGCCACCACCTACCTGTGACCCCCTGGCCACCACCTACCTGTGACCCTGGGCCACCACCTACCTGTGACCCATGGCCACCACCTACCTGTGACCCCTGGCCACCACCTACCTGTGACCCCTGCCCACCACCTACCTGTGACCCCGGGCCACCACCTACCTGTGACCCCCTGGCCACCACCTACCTGTGACCCCCTGGCCACCACCTACCTGTGACCCCTGCCCACCACCTACCTGTGACCCCTGGGCCACCACCTACCTGTGACCCCTGCCCACCACCTACCTGTGACCCATGGCCACCACCTTCCTGTGACCCCGGGCCACCATCTACCTGTGACCCTGGGCCACCACCTACCTGTGACCCCTGGCCACCACCTACCTGTGACCCATGGCCACCACCTACCTGTGACCCCCTGGCCACCACCTACCTGTGACCCCTGCCCACCACCTTCCTGTGACCCCCCTGGCCACCACCTACCTGTGACCCCCGGGCCACCACCCACCTGTGACCCCTGGCCACCACCTACCTGTGACCCCCTGGCCACCACCTACCTGTGACCCCTGGCCACCACCTACCTGTGACCCCTGGCCACCACCTTCCTGTGACCCATGGCCACCACCTACCTGTGACCCCTGGCCACCACCTACCTGTGACCCCCTGGCCACCACCTACCTGTGACCCATGGCCACCACCTTCCTGTGACCCATGGCCACCACCTACCTGTGACCCCCTGGCCACCACCTACCTGTGACCCCTGGGCCACCACCTACCTGTGACCCCTGGGCCACCACCTACCTGTGACCCCTGGGCCACCACCTACCTGTGACCCCTGGGCCACCAAAGCTTGTAACCCTGGGCCACCACCTACCTGTAACCCCGGGCCACCACCTACCTGTGACCCCGGGCCACCCAAGCCTGCCCGAGGGGCACCACGGGATGGCCACGAGGCCACCCCAGGGCCCGTGGGGCACAGGGAGCAGGGAGAGTGCCTGCAGGGCCTGAGGGACAATGGCATCTCACCTGCCAGGATAGGAAACAACAGAGCTCTGGCAGCCAGGGAGACAAACAGCAGGAACACTCCGTGCCCCTGGCACTGTCCCTCCCCTGAGGGACAAAGTCCCACCGTGGGGACACTGCCCGAGGAGCAGCTGCCACCTCCCCTGGGGACATCCAGGGGTTCTTCTGATGTCCTGCCAGCCAGGGAATGTGGTTAGAAACCCAGCCCTGGGGTGCACAGGTCTCTGACACTGCCAAGAGGATGCCAGCAGTGAGGACTTTCTGCTTTCCTCAATCAACTGGATGTAAAAAGTTAATTTTCCTTATTTAATCCCGGTGGACTTTATCCTTTTATTGTGTATATGTGTCCGTGCTGCTGCTCTCAGGTTTAAATAGGGAAATTTGAAAGATTTTGTATGGCTGGGAAATAATTTTAAATATTTAACTGGTTTGATTTTCCCTCTTTTTCCTGCTTTTGCTCTACTTCGTAACTGAATGTTTTAAATTCTCTTCTCCATTCTGTAACTTTTCAAAATTTCTGCAAATCTGGAAAACCCCCAGTTTGTTTGATTTTCTTTGTTACTTTCAAACGATTCCAAAGTGGAGGAAGTGCTGTAGAAGAGACTGAAAGGAGAAAAGGTGATCAAAAAAAGAATGAGAAGCCTGCAGGTGATGAAATGAGCTCAGAGATTATTCAAGGCTGAGTAGAAATAAAATTTAAAATTTTCCAACATAGCAAAATGTATCTTTGGCAAAAAAATGTGGCTGGAAATGTGGAAAAATGAGGAAAAACTGCTTTTTTCCTGTACCTTGCAGTCAGTGGGTGCAGGGCTGGAGCAGGGATGTTCTGGCCTTGCCCAGTCTGGCTGTGCAGTGTGTGAGGAGGAGGAGGATGGCCTGAGGCTGGAAGGGGAGTGGAGGGAGTGGGGTCTGAGGGATCTGCCAGGGTGGTTTGGTTCCTGCTCCCGTGGTGTGGCTGCTGCAGGTTTCTGGCTCAAAGCTGGGAATGTTGTCCCACGAAATGCCAATGTTTGTCCTTGGAGCCTGGTCCCTCACAAGCACAGAGTGTTCCTGGAATTTGCCTCCCTGGCTGCCAGAGCTCTGCTGTTTGTTATCCTGACAGGTGAGATGCCAGCGTTTGGGAAGGAGCATTCACCCAAATTAGAGTGAGGAAAAATTAATTTCTGCAGCACGGGGATGCCTGAGCTCTGCTGCCCAGAGGGGTTCTCAGCCTGATCCACCCAAACACCCTCAAACCTCTGGGGAGAAAGCCTGGACCTTGGAGCAAGGAACTGCCACAGCCAGGGAAAGGGAAAGGAGGCTGAACTGAAAAGGCTGTTTGCTTTCTCCTCTTGGGCTGTCTGCACTCTGGGGAACTCTGAGCTCCCCTGCTTGGCTGGTTTCCCCATAACTTCTAATCACTTCCCATGATGGTGGCCCCAGGGGACAGTGGTGCTCCGGGGGACCCTGCAGGAAGATGGTGAGGCCACAGGTGGGCTCAGCACAGGGAATAAAACCAAAAATACTCAAAATTGGCTCCAGACTTCCCAAAGCTCTTGGGAAAGAATGAAATGATCCGATTCCTGAAAATCCTTGTATCAACTAAAACATGGGGATGGGTGTCAGATCCTGGAATGTGGCAGAGGGATGAGAAGAACCTTGTTAAAGCCAAATTTAGTCACAGAAGATATGGAAGCCCAGCATGGAAGAGCAGCAGGGCAATGTGAGGATGGACTCACGATGGGAGATTTCCACAGGAGGTCTGGAGGTGAGGAAAGGAGATTTTGTCCATTTAATCTTCAACACCTGGACCAACAAATCCTCACCTTGCCTCAGAACAAACCACTGAGTCTGTGGGGAAGGAAGTCAATTCATAGGTGAGAACCTGGAATTTATTGCCTTGAGTTCCAAATCACATCCTGCAATTCCCCCTGAGTTCACAGGTAATGGTGAGCTGGCCATCAAAAGCAGCTTTTACACCCCAGATACTCTGTGTGTCCTGCCCTCAGAGCCAGGGCTCAGCCTGCCACCTCTGAGTGATGTCACTGAGTCCTGGTGTCACCAACGTGCTGCCCCTCGTGTGTGGGACCAGCACAGCTCTGTGTCACCTGCTGTCCCCAGGCTTGTCACCAGGCACTCACAGCCTGCCCTTCAGCCTCAGCCTGATGGGAGCAATATGGGATGCACTGCTCTGGAGTCAGAAATAACTCCCTAAAATAGGGAGCCCAGCCACACTTCTCCTGCCTTCAATTAAAACTTGGAGGAAAATAAAACAGAAATTCAGCTGGCAGCTTCTTCCAGTCACCCTCCTAAAAGGAGAAACACAGAGATCATCAATGCAGTGTAGAATGAGAGCAGGGAACTTCTCAAGCAAATGTATAAATAGGTTTTGTTGGTTTTTTTTCAAACAACATGTATCAGAACAGTTTGGATTTAAATATCCAAAATATTTAGGATTTAAATATCTGAACCACTTTGGATTTAGATAATTTGGATATAAATATCTGAACCACTTTGGATTTAAGTATCCAAAACCTTTTGGATTTAAATATCCAAACCACTTTGGATTTAGGTAATTTGGATATAAATATCTGAACGACTTTGGATTTAAGTATCCAAAACATTTTGGATTTAAATATCCACCAGGAGCACGTTGGTAGCTCTGATTGTGCAGTATTTTCTCTGTTGCTTTGCTCATCCTTGCAGGAACCATCCTGGTCCTTGGCAATGGCAGCATTGAGAGCTCACTGAGGGTCCTTGGGCACACCCTGGAAAAAGGGCTGGATGCAAACAACCTCCTCAGAGCCCACAGCTCCAGGACTCTGCCATGGAAAGAGCTCCCAGAGAAGCCAGCACCTCCAGTCCCTTCCACATCCCAGCATTGGGGTCTAACCTAAACCAACCCAAAATCCAGCCCTGCTCATTCCTGAACGTGAGCAATTTCCAAACCCTCCAAGTCTCACAGATCAGCTTTGCTTCTCTAGGAAACAAATCCTGCCAAATACTGGCTCCCACTTCCACGAGCAGGTTTCTGCAAGGACAATAATCCGTGTTTGTCTGAAGAGCTGATGTCCCCCGTGACTCCTGTGCCCCATCCCGTGCATCCTTCAGGGATCCCAGTCTGGGTGGGTGTGTGGCCTCAGGAACACCCAAACCCAACTGGGCTCAGCTGGGAACCATCCCAGGGCTCTGGCTGGGAAGGGCTGGCTCACACCTCAGCCTTTGTCACCTCCCCTCGTGCAGGGGGGACGGAGCACGGGAGCAGCTGACCCCTGGCAGGGAGGGAGCAGCGCTGGCTTCCAGCTGCCTGCAATCCACACGATCCCCAGGGATCCCCTGGGCTGCACCCCTGCTGCCAGCGGGACTCAGCCTGGATGGGATTTCCTGGAAATGGGAACCTTGGGCTGAGCGCTGCCTGCCCGGGGCTGCTTTGTGACGGCTGAGCCCAGCTCCGGGAAGCTTCCCAAGGAAATGCTACCCCACAGTTCCCCCTCCATCCCAAACAAAGTGTTCCCTAGCGTGTCTGATGGGCTGGAGCAGAGCAGGGAGGAATGCTGAGGTGCTGCACGCAGGCCCTGCATGCAGCACGGGGATAAATGGGATAAGCTGGACGTTATTTTTCCAGCCGTTCCAATTCCGAGCTCAGCCACCCCTGGGACTAACCTTGCCTGCTTCTTGTTGACAAGTGCTCTAATTCATCCCCCTGCTGATGACTAATATTCCTTGGGTAAAATCCCTGGCCTTGCTGAGGTCAAATGCAAAACTCCCATTAACTCTAATGGGGCCAGGATTTTCCTTGGATCCCTGTGTGTCCTGGTGGCACCTTGGAGCTTCCTGCCCTCCCCAGGCTCGGCCAGCTGCAGGAACACAATCCCTCCCTCCCCACTGACACACCTCCAGCACCCACTCGGCAGCCAGGAGTATTTGGGTGAGAAGAGCTGCTTCCCAAACTTTCAGCAGCACCAGGAGGCAGCTGTGCCTCCAGCAGCCTGCTCTGAGGCCATCCCGTGGGATCAGGGGATGGGACCACCCAGCAAGGTCACTTCTGCTGTTTGGGGACAATGAGAGGATTCCTGCAGCTTCTGTGCTCCAGGGATTGGATTGGGGATTGTTTCCACTGAAACACTAAAGACATGCCTGCAGCAGGTAGGAAGGGTTTATATTGCACCTGTAAAGGAGCGGGACATTGATTAATTAGATGTCAAATTACAGCTACCTCGAGCTGGCTCAATTATTCCCTAAATCTCTCCATTGTCTAATTAGGCGAAGAAAGAAGCAAAATCAGACTTGATTCATTTGACTGCTTCACTGAAATGACCTGGAGCTCCCAAAACAGTTTGTGCTGGGGTTGGTTTTGCCAGGTCCCTACCTGGGACCCCCACCAGGGACCCCAGTGCCCCAGCCCAGGGTCTCTGCCCCACCCCAGTGATCCCAGCCCCAGCCCCTCCAGGAGATCCCCCAGGCAGCCCTAACAGCTCTCACACTGTCTCAGGACATCAAAAGATTTAGATTTATTTGCTTCTGCAGATGTGGACACTGTAATATAAATGTTGTGTCTATCTTCTCTGGATATCCACTCCCCAGCCCTGGAAGTGCTCAGTGGGGCTTGCACAAACCTGGCATGGAGAAAGATGGCCCTGCCTGTGGAACAAGATGGTCTTTGGGTCCCTTCCAACCCAAACCCTTTCATGATTCCACAAAAATCCTGGCATTTAAGTAACTGCAACTTTTAGGACACACCGAAATCACTTGGGGTTTTTTTTTAGGATAGAAGTAAAAATACATTTACACAATAGCTATTGTTTGAGAGCCAAGATTGCCTCCTGATCTCTGCCCCTGCCCTTCCCTTCTGGCTCCTCCTCAGCAGGAAAATCAGCGTGGACCTTGGTGGCTGAGTCCTGGAGGGGATGGAGGGGGACCCTGGGTCCGAGGGGTCCTTCCCAGCCTTTGCTGGCACTGCCACAGCAGGTGGCTCCTTGGGCTCAGTGGCACCACGGCCACCCCCAGGCACTGCTCAGCCACTGCCTTGGATGTGGTTTTCCCACCCAGAGCGTGGGTAAAGGTCACTGAAAATCCAGGATGACAGAAGCAACGCCAATGCCTCCGGGTTAGGAGCAAAAATCCCCGGTTTTCACTGGCAGCTCTTGGTGGAAAAGATGTGTGTGTGAGAGGGTTTTGTTCGTAGGGAGTTTGTAAAGGATAACTGTGCATCACCCCAGCGCTCCCAGCAAAGGCTGCAGGGCTGCCTGAGGTGGCAGCAGGCTTTCCTGGGGCTGAGCAGCAGCAGGAGGCCACGTGTCCCAGGGCAGAGCCAGCCCAAAGGCCCAGCCTGGCTGAGTGCCTCCAGCCCAAGGGAGAACGTGCATGACCAGGCTGTTGTTTGTGCTTTGAAGGACACGAGTGTGAGGAGCCTTTGCTCTGGTGCAGGTGGTGTTTAGGCAACAGCAGAGTCTGTTTTTCCAGCTGTCTGTGACTGTGCCTCGGCTCAGAGAGTCACAGAATCCCAGAATGGTTCAGGTCGGAGGGGACCTTAAAAAAAACCACTTTGTCCCACCCCGTCCCACACCTTGCAGTGTCCCAGGGTGCCCCAAGCCCTGCTCAGCCTGGCCTGGGACACTTCCAGGGACAGCTGCTGGTTCCATGAAGTCCCTCTGTGTCCCTCTGCCCAGCCAGCAGGGAGCAGGACAATGCCAGCACCAGGGAAATCATGGAAGCACAGTGTCCCCTAACACCTTTGGGCTGTTGCTGATGTTTTACAGCCACAGTTCCCACCAGCCCTGGTCACTGCAGAAGTCCAGAGAGGTGCATCTTGTTTTGATCATTACATTTTGGGTTAGGGAACTCAGCTTGATGTGAAATCCAAAAATGCCAGAAATGCCTTTTGTCCACCAGTGGTTTTCAGCAGCTTGTTAAACACTCACAGATTGTTTGGGCAGCCTAAACCCTGACAGGCCTGTGATGGAGACATCTTTCCTTTATTTGGGCTGAAGTGTGAGGTTACACAGCTCTCACTCCCTCAGCCATCGCTGCATCCCAAAGCATGGCTTGGGAAAAACAGCCCTGCAGAGTGCTCAGCTGGACTTGGCCAGAGCTGTCTGAACACTCCCATTGATCATGGAGCACTCCAAGCTTTGTGAGCTCCTGGAGAGGTGGGCAGAGAGAGGAGAGTGCCTGGCTGCCCGTGCTGACAGGTCCAGCTGCAGGCGTTTGGGCAGTAATGTGCAGGTGGCAGAAGGGTAAATAACGTGGGCATGGAGAGGGTGAGCAGGATCTGCTGATGGAAGGAGGGGATTGAGGTTCAGGACTGCTGGGTGGGGAGCTTTTTGGCTCCACAGGCCAAAAATGTGGAGTGGGAAAATCCACCTTAAAGAACAACAAGCTTGGCTCTGACCCATGAAGCTCCTGGATGTGCTGGAAGCTGGGTGGTGACCTGGAGAAAGCCATGGTGTGGTCTTGGAATCCTTGAGAAGAGTCCCAGGAGCAGGATGTCTGCTCATATCCAGATGGTTTGGGGTCCAGGAGGTCCCAGCTGGTCCCCCCTCCCTGCAGGTGCTGCTGTGCCAAGGGAAGCAGGTGAGTGTCCAGCACCTGGGCTTTGGTGTTACCCAAAGGAGCCAAGAGCTTTAGGGACAGCCTTGCTCTGTTCCAGACACAGAGGGGAGGGGCAATCAATAATTTGGGGGAGCCCAGGCTGTGAAATCCACCCATCAAATATCCTAAATTGTTATTTTGGGCATGGGAGAGCCAGGACTGCTCCGTGCCTGGCTGAGGTTCTGGTGCTTTCAGCTGGCTAAGCCATCCAGCTTTTCTGTTCAGCTCCAGTGCAGTAAAAATGGTAATTATGGTAAATTGTGACTTTTCTCTTGATAAAGATGTACACAAATGGGCTTTAAGGGAACAACTGAATTTTGCTGAGCCCTTCTGGGTTCCTCTGTGGCACCAGAGCAGACATCTGCCATGGTTTGAGGGTGGGTGGAATCACCACAAGCCTTGTTCTGCTGCACAACAGGGTCAGAAGTCTTTCTTCCAGCTCTCCTGGCAACACCTGCAGGCTCAAAAGGGCCACAAAATCAGAATTAACACACTTTGAACCAGACACCGTCCTGTATTAGCACAGTCCTATTTGCAGCTAGTGCAGGAGAAATGTGGAATTTCCCTTCTAAAAGACCCTTGAGCCTCCACCCTCCCCCTGGAGGGGCTGAGCCCCTCGGCCTCCCTTCCCTGCCTGGGGAGGATCAGCACTCAGGAGCCTCTCCTGGCTCCTGCACAGCCTCTGTCAAAGCTGCTGCACACAGGCACCAGACCGCGGGTGTAATTTTGACTTCTCCCAGTTTAATTCCCCTCAAAATTGAGTTTTACCCACAGAAGTGATGAAGTTTTGGGTTGTTTTGCAGTAAAGTGCTGCCTCCTGCTGGGTGCAGGGCCCTGTAAAAGAGACTGCTCAGTCATTTATTACAGAGGATTTCTCTCACCTGAACTTTGGAAAAGGCTTTGTAGAGATTGCTGATTGATTCTTATTACATGCCCTTGCCAAACCCCATGTTTTTAATAATTTAGGAAAATACTAGACAACTATATTGTGAGTCTTTTCAGAAACTAGAGAAGGCCTAAAGCATCTTTAAGAATCCCCTAGTTCAGACTCTGATCTGTTCCCAAAATGAGTGACAGAATTACTCAATAATGTTGACTAAAAGGAGATTTATACTACAGACAAGCCTTACCCTAATGTATGCTACTGTTCACTGTGGGGCAACTTTGCCATAAAGGTAGGAATCCCTATTTCTGTCAATCCTTGAACAAAATGTGTTCGCACATCCTCGTAAATTACTTATCAACATGATTTTTAAAAATTAATTTTATTCCTTTGTGCAATTCCCTTAACTAACAGGAACTGAAAATATTCTGAGATATGGATACCCCAGAGTAAATTTATACACCAGTACACCCTGGCAATGCACACCTTCTATATGCTGAAATGTCAATTTTCTCTTGGTGCTCTGGGGATGGAGAGCTTATTGATGACACCAATAACTAATTACTTCACCTAACCAATTTATTCTATTTACAAATGGCTCATGGGCTGTCAGTGGCAATATCTGGATGTGTTCAATATTGCTGTTGTTGCATTAGTAAGGAAAATCTTGCCCGTATATTCTCACTTTGATTTCTCCTCCCTTTCCTGGAAAGGCTTTTGCTGTTCATGTCCCTTTTGTCCGTCCCGTGATGAAGGGGTGACACAAAAAAAACCCATTCTGAGGCTTTTCTGCAAAATCCCGACAACCCACTAGATGGCAAACAACCCTTGAAAAAGCCCACGAATACTGGCTGCCGTCTTATTTGAACAAGGCCAGTGAAATTCACCACCGGCAAATCGTTAATGGAATTATATTTTGGCTTTTAGTGAACGCCACACTACAGTGAAGTTGTCAAAAAAAAAAAACAGTAGTAAGATATAAAATTAAAAGCTGTTTCACATTCTTGGGTGTTGAGGTCCAGTATGAGCTTTTCCAGGGAATGGTTTGGGTTGGAAGGGACCTTTAAAGGGACACCTGCACCATCCCAGGGCGCTCCAGGGGAAGGCACAGCTTCTCTGGGCACCCTGTGCCAGGGAGGAATTCCTTCCCCGTGTCCTTCTGAGTTCACCCTCTCACTTGTGTCAGTGTAACACACACCTCAACGAGCTGGTGCTGCTTTTCTGCACGGCCCCACTCCCCCACAAGGACAGAATTTCATGTTTTATTGCAGCCAGTGGGGAGTTTGTCACTGACTCAGAGGTCACTCAGATACTGCTGGAGAAGTAAAGTCAGTCAGAGCAGTAGATGAAGAGGCAAGGACCTGATGGCCCTGATCTTTCTGCTGTGAATCATTCTCTGAGGAGGAAAAAATAGCATAAAAGACCTCTTGAGGTTAAGGAGACACTTGAAAACGCTTTAAAAGCAGAACAAACTTGCAAAGCCATGAAGAAATGCTTGGAGGGCTCACAGACCATGACAGGAATTCGTTCCTGCAGGGAGAGAAGGGGCCAGCTGACATCACCCCCAGCTCTACCCTCGCTCTGCTCCCTGCCCTCCTTGCTTTGCCAGCTGGTATTTTAACACTTGGATGACAGAAGTAGCAGCTTGTTTAATATTAAAGCAGCTTTTTTTCATTTATACACAAAAAGAGCTCTTCCTCAAGAGCAGAGCAGTGAGTTGTGGCCACAAAAGCCCAGCAGCAGAGCAGGAGAGGGTGTCAGAGCCCTTGCAGAGCAGATCTGAACACCCAAGAGCCTTCCTGGCCCCCCTGGCCATGCACACAGACAGTGCTGCCCTCCTGACCTCACCTCACCCTCACCCCGCGCTGATCACAGCTCGGGACATGCAAATGTGCAAATGCTGAAGTGGTGACAGAGTTGCTGGCTATTTCCATGAGGTGAGGCAGCTCTGTAGCTGTGTCTGTGCAGGGGAAGCACCTGCCAGCACCCTGGGCTGCTGGAGCTCCACGTTTCCTACCCCGTGATCTGATAAGAGGGCTTTGGTGACAGCCCTGTCCCCAGCAGCAGGATGTGGCCTGGCTGTGCTCACGGGGCCTCTCGGGGCTCACAGCCACGCTGTGTCCCAGGAGCCTGCCTGGGACAGGCACCTGTGCCTCCTGCTGCTCAGCAAGGTGGGACTGGGACTGTCCCTCTGGGCTGTGCCAGGTTTGCTACACAGTCTGAGGGGGCAGGAAACGTCCCAAGGCTCCCAATGCCCTGAGCCTGAACAGGGAGGCAATTCCTGGGGAAAGCTATTCCATCTTAAACAGATTTAACTCAGGAATGCTCGCCTGGGCTCAGCCTGCTGGCCCAGGTCAGCACAGGTGATGCTGGGCTGTGCAGGCTGAGTGCCACAGTCATGACAGAACCAGACATTGCACTTGGTGGCTTGTCCATGTCCTCGTGTTCCTCAGCTCCTGGAGGTGCCGTGTCCATGTCCAAGTGTTCCTCAGCTCCTGGAGGTGCCGTGTCCATGTCCACGTGTTCCTCAGCTCCTGGAGGTGGTTCATCCATGTCCACGTGTTCCTCAGCTCCTGGAGATGGTTCATCCATGTCCACATATTCCTCAGCTCCTGGAGGTGGTTCATCCATGTCCACATATTCCTCAGCTCCTGGAGGTGGTTCATCCATGACCACGTGTTCCTCAGCTCCTGGAGATGGTTCATCCATGTCCATGTGTTCCTCAGCTCCTGGAGATGGTTCATCCATGTCCACATATTCCTCAGCTCCTGGAGGTGGTTCATCCATGTCCACATATTCCTCAGCTCCTGGAGATGGTTCATCCATGTCCACGTGTTCCTCAGCTCCTGGAGATGGTTCATCCATGTCCATGTGTTCCTCAGCTCCTGGAGATGGTTCATCCATGTCCTCATGTTCCTCAGCTCCTGGAGGTGCCTTGTCCATGTCCACGTGTTCCTCAGCTCCTGGAGATGGTTCATCCATGTCCTCATGTTCCTCAGCTCCTGGAGGTGCCTTGTCCATGTCCACGTGTTCCTCAGCTCCTGGAGATGGTTCATCCATGTCCACATATTCCTCAGCTCCTGGAGGTGGTTCATCCATGTCCACATATTCCTCAGCTCCTGGAGGTGGTTCATCCATGTCCACGTGTTCCTCAGCTCCTGGAGGTGGTTCATCCATGTCCACATATTCCTCAGCTCCTGGAGGTGGTTCATCCATGTCCACATATTCCTCAGCTCCTGGAGGTGGTTCATCCATGTCCACATATTCCTCAGCTCCTGGAGGTGGTTCATCCATGTCCACGTGTTCCTCAGCTCCTGGAGGTGGTTCATCCATGTCCACATATTCCTCAGCTCCTGGAGGTGGTTCATCCATGACCACGTGTTCCTCAGCTCCTGGAGATGGTTCATCCATGTCCACATGTTCCTCAGCTCCTGGAGATGGTTCATCCATGTCCACGTGTTCCTCAGCTCCTGGAGGTGCCCTGTCCCTGCTGGCACACACTCCTCGGCTCCTGCCCCACAAAAGCTGGGTAAGCCTGGCCAGCCAAGCCAGCCTCATCTTTCTTTTTCTGTCCTTCAAAGCTGCAGACTCATGAGGAAAGCTCTAAAAATAGTTTAGGGGTCTCGTCATAGTGACAAATGTGCTCCTGCCAGAGCTGGAGCTATATCTGTCCCTGACGTGAGCCGTGCAGGATACAGCCTGTTCTCCTCTGTCCCCTCTGTGCCAGTGGCTCTGCTGTGACCTGCTCCAGCTGAACACCCTGACCTGCTCTTCCCTGCTCCCTCCTGCCCCACCACTGCTCAGCGGGGACAGACTTGGGACAGCCACACCTGCACACAAGGCACAGGAGGGGATGGCACCCAAGGACAAAGCCAGGCACGTTCCCTGCTCAGGCCTTTCCCCATCAGGAGGAGGCAGTGTGCAAGAGCCCCTCGCTGAAGCAGAGTGGGTTTGGGAACCTGGGCCGTGCTCAGCACCATCTCTCCCAGAGGCTGTTTTCCCACTTTTCTTACCCCAGCTGGGAACCCCAGCAGACCCACAGCATTCCACTGGGCCAGATGGGATTTCGAGTGACGCACTTGTGGGGATGTCACCCAGGCTGGTTGCGCGTTTCTCCTCGTTCCCAAAGGTGGCCAGCAGGGTTTGTCACCCGCCCAGGACCGGCTGTGCCACCGGGGACATGAAGCAGCCTGTTTGTTCCTGTCACACCTTCACGGTTTCGGGTGTCACCGGCAGTGCTGAGTCAAACCTGGGGCACAGCAGAAACCGCCTGCCCGGGGAGGCACGAGGCAGCAGAGATGTCACCACATCTCTGTCACGCTGTGGGGCAATTGCCCGCTGCGGTGCCAAGCTCTCCTTCCACCCCCTGGAGCTGCCCACGCACAATTCCAGCTGCTCGTGGCCAGGCCATGCACGGACACACCCTGGGGAAGGGCTAAGGCTGCTCACACCCAACCTCTGCACAGAGAGCAGCCCAAGGATCCCGCCTTAAAGGTCGTTATTGCTGCTGGTCTACGCCCCAGTGGGACTTGATAAGATCCAATAAATCAAATTCCACGTGCGGAAAAGCACTGGAATGCCAGTGTCTAAATGTGCTGGAAAATAGGTTTGAACTTCAGTGACTTCAAGCCTGATGTTCAATTTGTAAATGCATCAAACTGCTATATTTGTATATTTGTTTCTATTAATACTGCTGTTGCAGATAGGTGAGCTGTACAGTCTCTAGGAAAAACTAATTTTATACATGGTGAGTATTCCTTACTTCCTTGTTTTCCCAATACCTTTGGTGGAAGTCTGAGCAATTTGTGTGTGTTGTGATGGGAAACCTGAAGCCTCGAGTCCATAAACTCATGAACTGAGAGAAATGGGCTTCATTTAGGCACTAAATCTTCTGAAAAATCCGTATAACACTCACAAAAATGCAGACTTACTGAGAAATCAAAAGGCAACAAATCTTGTGCCTTGAGTATGAGGTTTTGAGAGCAGAAATTTTCCAGTTCTACAGTGAATTTTACGTTCTAGATGACAGAATAATTGAAACAAACCTGCTTTCATACGTGAACAACGTTTAAATCGTTTCTTGATACTTTAAGCCAGTTGCCAGCTGTGCCTCCAGTGCAGTAAATGAGAAACGAGTGAGAGGAATTCCGCTGAAACCAAGGCAGGGAGGGACGGGGGGAATGGAAGGTAAAGGCTCAGTTAAGCTGAAACAGAGAAACATTTAGAGCCAAGCGTATCCCGACTGCCCCGGTTTCACAGCCGGTTATTCACGGTGCAAACTGCAGGGTGTGACTCCACTGCTCAATTCCTCTTTTCTCTTTCAAAACCGGTGAGTAAGAGCTTAAAGAACTCACCCTCTGGGAACCATTTCAAATAATCCTGCTTGTTCCTCTGAGCTGTTAATTCAGAGCCCGAAATTGGAGTCTCTATAAATCTTTCATAAAGGTATCTCACGAATTTCTCTTCAAGTTATAATTTGGCAGAGCAAAACACTGTTTATCCAGCTGGAATAACTCCCATTGCCAAGGTTTTTTTGGCAGCAAACTTTTCTATCAATGCAAACCCAGTACTTGACACATGCGGGGCTGTACTTGCCATCAGAAGTCCTGCTCCAGCTGATAATGCAGATTTTTATGACTGAGATGGAGGGGAATTCCAGATTCTCAGTTAATTTATTACATTCAGCATGAAGAATTAAAGTCAATCTCCTAAACTACTTGATAGGAAAAAAAAGAAACTAACACCTTTCAACTGATGTTTTACTTTGGAGAATTTAGAATTTAATGAATAAATTGATCAATAAATTAATCTAAGCATATTCTGCATTGTCTTAGTCTTATCTATGTCTTATCTATGACAGCAGAAACTTTTAGATATCAGCTCATGTCAAAATATTTTGCTGCCTGAATTCCTATCACGTTATTTTCTTACAGCCATCATTCTTCAAGGAAATCAGATTTTTCTGTCATCACAGAATCTTATTTTCCCAAAATAATCCTTCTTTTCTGTTAAGGTAATTGCACACTGTAATTTGTAGGTAATTTTCTTACTAATTTTCTAAGAAACGTTTTGTATTTTGTTCTGGGAAACATTTGCTGCCAAGTGTGTAAATCCTGAGGGGATTTAGGCGCTGCCCATCAGAAGAGAGAGTTTGGGATATCCAAAACGCGCTTTCCATGAGGTGATTCCTTTTTTCCCTTTTTTTATTGCTCAGCTTTGGTGTCTCTCACTGCAACCAGACACCTGGAAGAACAAAATCAGTTGACATTTGTGTGCAACTGATTTGAAGAGGAGCTTCCATGGCCTGCAGAGCTCCCAGCCAAAGGGCTCCAGGAGAAGCAGGCTCATTAATGCCTCAACATGACTCAAGCAGCAATTATTGATTGATGCTATTTTGCAGCAGTGTCCTGGCAACAAAGCACTGCTCGTCCTTACCGAGTTCAGAAATACTCACTTTAAAACATCAAGGATTGGTAAGAACAGTCAGGCGGGTTGAGCAAGAACAAATCTCTCCCGCTTTTTGAAATATCAAGGATAACCTGGAAAACTGGAGTGCATTAAAAGCAATTCATGATGGGTGTGTGCATGGAAAAAAAAACCCAAACAGGGCAAATTCCACTGTGCTGACACCTGCTGCTTCCATGACTCGGTTTTGCTCCTTTCCAGCCCCTCTGGCACACGGTGGTACGTGGCAGGGGAATGGAAGGTGCAGTTTGCCTTCTGCAAATACCACCTAACCCGGGATTTCACTCCAGGGTAATCCGAGGGTCACAGTCAACTGCTCCCAGCTCTCCTTTTAGCACAATTTCTTTAACCTCCGGTGCGTTCTGTAGGCTGTAAATTGCTTTTGCCATTGCAGAGGTGTTTAGCGCCAGCATTTGGGTTCGTAGGACTGTTTTTGGCTCTGTTATCACAGCTCCAAAGTCTGTTCCAGGTGGGTGGTGAGATTTTTTTATTCCGTGTAAAGTTGTTTTTAAAATCTCAGGGATCATACAGCTCATGGCCGTAAGAGGGGAGGTTGTCAAAGGGCCAGGAAAATAGGGTGAACTATTCCAAATAAGTGAAAAATAAATAATGTCCTTTCCAAATAGCCAGGATCCCTGCTGAGCCATGAACCTGCACATAAAACAGCTCCCAATTAAATGTTTTATCTCCATTAAAAACCCACTATTTTGGTGATAGTTACAGACTCTGAAGCCTTAAAATATAACAGGAAAAGAAGGGTATAAAACAAATGTACTGCAGAGACCTTCCTAAAATACATGTTTGTAAAACTGGGGAGGTCTATCAACGACTATAACCGTGACGCAAAATAAGTCGCTGCTCCACGCCCTGTGAGGAGGATGAGCAGACTACGAGGACAAGACCCAGGGCTGATCCTGGGGCAGCTGGAAAGGGTCTGGAGCGCCAGGAGGGGCTGAGGGAGCTGGGAAGGGGCTCAGCCTGGAGAAAAGGGGGATCAGGGGGAATTTGTGGCTCTGCACAGCTCCTGCCAGGAGGGGACAGCCAGGGGGTCGGGCTGTGCTCCAGGGAACAGGGACAGGAGCAGAGGGAACGGCCTCAGGCTGGGCCAGGGCAGGCTCAGGGTGGGCACAGCAGGAATTTCCTCATGGAAAGGGTTAAACTTTGGCAGGGGCTGCCCAGGGAGGTTTGGAGTGCCCATCCCTGGAGGTGTCCCAGGAAGGGCTGGAGGCGGCACTCAGTGCTCTGGGCTGGGGACAAGGTGGGGAATCCGTCCCAGCTTCGACTCGATGCTGGAGGATTTTTCCAACCACCGGGACTCTGTGACTGCTCCCGAGGGTCCCCGGCGGACACGGACAAGGCGGGGCCGCCTGCGCCCCACACAACATGGCGGGCACGGCCCTTCAGGCGCCTTGCCACTCAAACCCAGCGAGCCAATCAGAGGCCGCGGCTACCGCGGGAGGGGCGGGCTTTCCCGGTTGGCGCGCGCGTGCGGTTACGGCCGCGGAGGGATCTGGGGCGCGCGGCGGTGCTGCGGTAATTCCCAGAAGTGACGCAACCGCGGGGCTGTCCCGGTGGCCGCGTCCCGCGTGGTCGCGACAGCTGTGGGGGAGATGTCGCGACATTCGTGTCCTGCCGGGAGCGCTGAGACACTGCTGGCACCGCCAGGGCGGCCTTTGGGAGCGCGGTGTCCGGGGACAACGGCGGGTGCGGCGTTCGCGGCCGCTGTACTCTTCCGCGCGTCTCGCCATGTGGAAATGTTTCCTCGTTTGTGAATTTATTACCTACAACGGCTAAAACTGCTGGAGTTGGCTCTTTTTTATTTTGTTTTTCCTGAATAAATGAAGTTGGAGGTAACCTTCCGCTGGACGTTTCCAGTCTGGAGAGGCGCAGCCCACCTTTTGCCAATACTAACCTACAATCACTTTATTGAAAGTGACGGATCTTTTTCCCTACGTGACACATTCTGAGCGCCAAAACCTCTAAGACAGAGCTTGAATCCAGGACCCGAGCCCTGGTTAACCACCTATGCGCTATTTCTCTATTTTTATGTCTATTCTGTACCACATCTCCGCCCGCGGCAGGGGTTGGACTGCATTGACCCTGGAAGAGCCCTTCCAGCCACAACTCCTGCGGCGATTCTGTGGTTAGCCGGCTTTATCCAGCATCATTCCCGCTCCTTCCGTTACTGGGCACTGGTTTCACCCGATCCCTGTCCCGGTCCCCTGTCTGCCGTTCCCGGTTCCCATTCCCGGTCCCGGGGCGTGTCCCGCGGACTCTTTTTTCCCACCGCCCCCCGCGCGCACGCGGCGCTGGCGCGTGCGTCACGCGCGGGGCCGCGCAGTCGGCGCGCGGCCGCTGCCGGGAGCGGACCCGGACCCAGCGCCCGCTCCGCCGCCATGGCCGCCGCGCACCCGGGCCCCGCCGCGCCCGCCGCCCCCGCCCCGCCGCCTCCTCCCGCCGCTCCGGGCATCCTCATCGGCGACCGGCTCTACTCCGAGGTGTCGCTGACCATCGACCACTCGCTGATCCCCGAGGAACGGCTCTCGCCCACCCCCTCCATGCAGGACGGGCTGGACCTGCAGTGCGAGACCGACCTGCGCATCCTGGGCTGCGAGCTCATCCAGGCGGCCGGCATCCTGCTGCGGCTGCCGCAGGTGGGCCCTTGCCGGGGCTTCCAGGGGGGCAGGGAGGGAAGGAAGGGAAGGGAAGGGCGGGCGCCGCCATTGTGGCGGCGGGAAGGGCGTGAGGCGGCGCGGGGGGGGCGGCGGTGCCTCACACAAAATGGCGGCGGCTGGGCCAGGGCACTGACTCGGCTCCTTCTCCCTCCTCCTGCTCTGCCCTCACAGGTGGCCATGGCGACGGGGCAGGTGCTGTTCCATCGGTTCTTCTACTCCAAGTCCTTCGTCAAGCACAGCTTCGAGGTGAGCGCGGCCCCGGGACACCGGGAGAGGGCGGCTGGGGCGGCCACGCGCCACGCAGGCCGCTCGCTTCGAGCCTGGCGGATTTGCTTCTAAGTTGCGTAATTCTCACTTTATCTGGGTTGGAAATTGTTTGCTTAACGGAAACGGGGCTTCTTTTCAGATTGTTGCTATGGCCTGCATCAATCTCGCGTCCAAAATCGAAGAGGCGCCTCGTCGGATAAGGGACGTGATCAACGTGTTCCATCACTTGCGGCAGTTAAGAGCAAAAAGGTAAGATCAGCTTCGTTATGAGCATAAGCACCTGTTACCACTAATGTACGCTGCAGTTCTCAATTCACAGTATTTTTCCAGGCTAAGTTCAACGACCTAAAATTGAGAAGGGAGTGCCCGTTGGCTGCTGTGTAGGCAGTACAGTGCAATGTCGGCTGCTTCTGCTTTTGTTCACTTGGTAGACCCGTTTGTCGTTGTTGATGTAGCTACGAGTTACAATTGGCAAGTATTGGTTCTAGTTTTAGGACCGTGGTTGTGGTTTCAGGTCTGTTTGTTGATTTTTTTGGCGTCTCGTAGTTACTGTAAGATAGTCTTAGGTGTGCGTAGCCGGTTAGTGAGTTGCTGTGTATTCTCCAGGTTTTTAGCTATACTTAGCAGTCCTGATGGGTTTTTTTCTTAATCTGTTGCTGTCCAAATGTGGTTGTGGTGTTCAGTATCTCATAAGAAGGAGCTGAACTTTCAATAGTGACAGTGGCTTCTAGAAAAAGTCATTTTAGAAAGTACCTGATAAAAGGCCAGGTTTGGCCTGCAGTGTTTGCAGCTGTAGTGGTGAGGAACGTGTAATTGAGTCTGGGAGGCTGAAGGCATTTTTAGGTGAGAGCGGCGTTGTTCTGGTGTGCTTGTGCAGGTGGAGTGGGGCTCACCTGGCCGTGTGCAGGTGGGGTAGAGCTGTCCCAGATCTGAGTTCTAATGCTGCTCTTTGTGTGTAAAGCAGCGGTTTTTATGTGTAAAGCAAATAACCGATGCATTGGAAGGAGGAAGGCATGGTTGAAGGGAAGGAGTTCTCTAGGTTGCTGTTAAACACGAACTCTCCTTAATTCTGTGGGGCAGCAGTGTCGCAGTCTGGGATTGGAGACTTCAGCTTTGCTCCTGGTGCCTGATCGCTTAAAGTTTCAGGTACTCTGTAGTTACAAAAGCGTTTTGCTTTCACCTTCAGTGTTAAATTCACACTTCATTTCCCTGCCCTGTGTCACCAGGTGACGGCAGGAATTTCAGCTCGTATTGTGCAAGCTTTTCTGACAGAGTAGAAATCCCTTAGGGAAGCCAGCTGTTTGTTGGTGTCTTTATCCTGGTTATGCTTCTGTTGAAGCCGGAGCTTTGGCTTTGACTGCCTCCTGATGGTGTTGTCCTAGTTAGTTCGAGATCCAAGAAGGAAGAGTTGGTGTTACACTTGGAGTTTAGCTTTGTTCTGTCTGGCCTTTAAGGCTGTTCTCCTCGATGGCCCTGAGAGTGCTGTGTAAAGTTATGCCAGGTGTGAATTCAGTGGGATTGTCTTCCACAGTTATTAAGGGAGTCTGGTTCTTGGAATTACTGGAGCAGGCTCAGTGATTAGTAACGTTCTGGCCTCTGTCCAGGCAGTGAAGGTTAATTAATCATATGCCTTGCTTTTCTTTGCAACGAGAATACAAATTAGTCATTTCTTTGTGCTGTGGGAAGGATCAGAGAAACTGAACTTAACCTGTGAATTTAAATCTTTCCAGCTAGCCTGTTCCAAATCCCAACTTGTGCATGTTACGTGGTGCCTAAAGTGCATCATGTCCAGAGAAATCGTGCACTGCTACCCATTATTTTCGGGAGAAATGGGTATTGTTGCTCTGCGATTCTGAGTGAATCTGCATGAAATTAACCTTTAAAATGCTGCAGTCTGACATTCAGACTTGCACACCCCCCTCCCCCTTTTTTTTTTTGTAGCAAGCAGGATGTAAACGTTTTTCTGTACTTTTTACAAGCTGACAATTCCATCACCTGTACACGTTATTAACTTCAACTCTTTTTTCCCTTGCAACCGACTATACAGCGACCAGCTACATTTACCAAAGCCTGGGTGATGTGGAGTGGTACATAAAGATGAAGCTGTCGTCATGGCAACAGTGAGTGAAGTATCGAAAATCCCCAAGGAGAAGCCAGTGCTCTGAGCATAGGTCACTGGAATCGGGGGACTAACAGGTTGGCCGCTGGTGAACCATTTGGAAGAACTCCTGTATCTTGTTATAAGCTTTTTTCTTTGCTGTCCAGGTTTTTAGAATACTAGCTTGACCTTTTTTTTTTTTTTTTAATATTTTTACTGAAGCTAACACTTAGGCTGTAGTTAGTCTCTCACACACAACCCAGAACTGAAACAGGCTGCTGTACTTTCTTTTTTAGTCTAGCATTTCTGTTAACTGAAGCTCTTAACCTGCACACGAATTTGGGGTAGTGTGGGTAGGCTTTGCTTTCTTTCTTAACCAGTTTTGGGTTCTTAGTTCCACTTTCTGGCTCTGTATAATTGCAGCTTGAATTCACAGTAAAACAAGGGTACGCAAGTCTTGAATTTGTACATTTTTATCAATTATGATGTAAGCAGTCCCTTCTATGTACTTGTTTGTAGAACTGGGAATTGCATTGGAATTTTCTTTTTATGAGACTTGTAGTCAACCGAGGTGGTATTGCTAATGCTGAGAAGTAAGAAAAAGTTAAATAAGTGTTTTGGACAAGCATATTTTCTTTGGGATCTTTACGAGCATATGTGATGTAGAACTGCATGTAAAAATGTTTGTGTGCATGGAGAAAAGCTCGTACTATGGAAAAACTGCTTTTTAAATAACTGTGTGCCAAAACCTCTCTGTTCTGAGCAAAGTGCAACTGTTGTTTGACTTGTAGAATGCAGTTTGAAGTTGATTTTATTTCTTTTAACTGTGCCTGAAAGCTGCAGAAGGTCCTGAGACTGGAAATGTGACTCTGTGTGGTGCTGTAATCTCACATGGTGCTTTGAGGTGCTCAGTCAGCTGTTCCTCACTCAGGGGCCCTGCAGTGGGGCTGCATTAATGACACACGTCCCTAGTGCCTTCAGACTGCCTGCAAACATGTGCTGCTTGTGGTTTGATCCTGGAGGCAAACAGAGAACTGGTGTTCTTGTACTGACCAGCATAACAGATCTCTGCTTTGAAATGAGGTGCTGGTGCCCTGCTGTACTTGTCACGAGTGCTGTGCTCAGTAGGAACAAAACTCCACACAGGGCACTGTTCCTCAGAGCATTAGTCTTGTCAAAGACATCAAAGTTTAATATTGCACCAAATGAAGCTGCAGCTATGTGGAGAACTTAGGTTTCATTTGTCAGTGTGATTTTTAAAAAAGGTATTTGTAATTTATTTATTGTTACAAACACATTACAGTGTGTGTTGTTCTTCTGGGTTGTTATGCAATCTAAATCCCCATCAAGTTTTGCATCTAAGTGTTGGATTGACTTCCCAGAGGGGTCACTGTGCTCTGTTCTTAAAGATGAAGTCTTGCCTGGAGCTCTAGTGCTGGTCTGTAGGAATAGATTCCCAGTAGGAACTTGAAACACTCCTTGGCTATACAGGGTTTGAAGCTTATATTTCATATATAAGCCATATATAAGCTTATAAACTCTTCTTTTCTGGTTTGTTACTTGGTCCGAAGATAATTCTTGGACTGAGAATTAAGTGCAGCAAATGCACTGGCAAAGTTCCTCTTTTTTCATAGTCAAAAACAAAGAAGTTTCTCAAAGGGGAATTTCTGAAATTTCTCACTTGTAAATAATTGTTTACCAACATTGCAGAGTTTATGGCAAAAGTATTAAACTGGTGAATCAATGCAGTGGAGAACCTGACCTGTGCCAGTTATAAGGTGCAGTAAAACACTTAAGTCTCCTGCAGATTTTTCTTTTTGCATGAGTGGATAAAAGGCTGTATTTGTCTGGAAGTCCTGTCTGGTCAAACTGATGGTTTTCACGGCTTCCTTAGGGCTGTAGGACTCGTGACCAAAGGAGTGTGGGACAGCAGAGTAGAGCAAAGCACACTTGGCATCTTGGGTTTCCTGTCCCTGTGCTGTGGAGCCTGGGCCAAGTGTGAACTGTTGGTGCTGCTCCCGTGGCCCTGTGCAAGGACAGTGAAAACTTAAAATGCAGTAAAGGCTCCCATCTGTCCTGCTGCACTTGGAGCCACCTTAACTTCCTGCCAGAGCTCTCAGGGAATGCAGGGACATGTGGAAGGTGGGCTGGATGATCCTGAGCAGTCTCAGTGGAGATTGTGTTAATAGACTGGAAGTCCTGGCTGTCCTAAGTGTGTAACCCAGGATCTCCCACCTGTGGTGAAGCTTTCTGCTGACAAACAGCCTGAACTCCTGTGGGTGCTGCTCTGCAGATCCTGTTAATGCCAGTGATCTGGAGATGAAATTGTGGAGAGCAGTACTGAAGGAAAGGTTATCAACACCAGTAAAATTGATGGGAATGAGTTGGAAGTGAATCAGCTTCATGGATGGCAAGAGCTCAGCTTGGTTGGTCTGCTGTCCCCCTCCAGAGCACTGTTCAGCCTGTCTCTGTAGTGCTGAAGTGTTGGACAAAAGCAGCTCCTCACTGAAGTAGTTATCCTAAAGAGCTTGAAAAGCTTTTCATTTTCAGTTAATTTATGGGGAGAAAAGAAAAACAGCCAACCATAAACAAAAAAAAAAAAAAATCTCCCGGTTTTGGGGTTATTTAGAGGAGCTGAAATGAAAAACTTCATAAACTTGGCCTGGTGAGTGAGAGTAACACTTAGCTAGAGAAGTTACTCTGCTGGAACATGGAGAACCTTTAAATAATGAGAGAGTACTTGAATTGCAGGTCTAGCCTGGCACCAGGAAGCTGCAGTTGTTCATTCCAGAGCTGGCAGCTGCATCTCAGCCCCTCGGGAAGAGCAGGGACAGCTCATGCTTCAGGTGCATGGTGGTACAACAAGATGCTTTCATTAGAGAAGGTTGTGGTGTCCTTTGCCCATGGCCATTGGTGCCTGTCCAGGTGACTGAAGAGGTCATGGCATAAACTGGATTATTCCAGCCTCGTCATTAATTAACCTTTCCTGGGGTGGGAACCTTGGTTTTTTGAGTATTTTTTCTGTTCTGTGGTCTGTCAGGGAAGTGAGATCCACTCATGTAATTTGCAAGTTGGCAGTGAAATATTTTGCCTGGTACAACAAAAGCTGTGTTTTCAATCCTCTTTGCATTACTTTTTTTTCTTTTGAAGGTAATGTAAAATGAATTTGTCACCAGTGCTTGGGTGTATCATGTACACAGACTGTGGTTTATTAGAGCATAACGAGCTGCAGAAACATTATTCTGCTTTGGAAAGCACATGGAATGTGTGAGGCATATTACAGGGAAAAAGCTGGTCTGTCTTCAGGAGGAAGTGGACTAAAATATCCCATGTGGAATGTTGAAAGGTTAAGTCTAAGCATGGACAAAGCAAATGATGCACAAGTGTCACACTCCATTGCATAAGTGTACAGAAGGTTTTTTGTGATTAAACATGCTCTGGACATTCAGGGTTTGGACTTAGGAGGAATTAGGATTGACAGTGCTGGAGTTTAAAATCTCTCTCTGAAGTGAGCTGTTGTTTTGCCAATGCAGGCAGCAGCAAGATCACCCCTGGAGAGGGGAGCAGGCCCAGAGTCCCAGGCAGATCCGTGCCTGTCCCAGGTTAATCCTGTGCTTCACTCAGTTTTCACACCTCACAGGGCAGGGCTGCCTTCTCTGAAGGGTCGGTCAGATACTCTTCAGTGCATAGGAAACTGCAGTTTCTAGAGCACGAGTTGCTACTTTATTGCCAGTGAGAACCCTGGTCTGGCTTACTTCTGCTTTGAAATCCTGCCTGGCAAAGGACTCCTTCTGCCACCTCTGCCACAGAGAGGAAAAGTTTTTGGGAGTGCCCCCGTCAAGCCAACTCCTTCCAGCAGCTGGAGCAGTGCAGTTTGCATACACAGGAGCAGAAGGTTATTTTTTTTTTTTTTTTATCTTAGCCATCTAATCTGTAGCTAGCCAAAAGCAGCAACTAAACTAGTTTATCTAAACTTGGACAGCACAAGATTAATGCTTAAACTTGCTTGCAGGAGTTGAAAACCGGTTTCTGTTGCCATTAGTTGGTTGGAAGGGAAAACAGAGTTGCCGTTATTTTTGGATATGCAAAACAGTTTTGATTTTATTTCTTGCAAACTATAGGACTCCAAGCCCACTGATACTTGATCAGAACTACATAAACACCAAAAATCAAGTAATCAAAGCAGAAAGGAGGGTACTGAAGGAGTTGGGATTTTGTGTTCATGTCAAGCATCCTCATAAGGTGAGTTCTCAATAGTAATGTAATTGTAATTCTTACTCTATCTTGGTGGCATCACTGGGAGCTGTGGAACAAGAAACACAGGTGTCAGAATGACCTGAATTCTTCTCTTTATTCTCCTGTAGTTATTAAAGCTTTTGCCAGGGTACTTGGGCAAACAGCCTTTGGACTGTGAAAAAAGTCACTTCCCTGGGAAAGGGTAAAGGTGGCTGGTTTAAAAATAGCAGAAAAGTAGTGAAATAAAGAATTGTCATGAGACTGACATGAGAGCTTAGAGTATGTGCTTGGAGAGAAGCAGCCCCCACTGTTTGGGCATACTGCTTGATTTCTTTTGTTTGACATATGTATACATGTACTCCTGCTTTATGTGTTGAAACTGAGTCTCTTTTTTTTTCTTTCCCCCACTCCTTATTCCTCAGATCATTGTTATGTATTTACAAGTCCTAGAATGTGAACGTAATCAAACCCTGGTACAGACAGCCTGGTAAGTTGCTATTTTCCATTCTTTTCCTAGCCAGGAAAATAGTAGCAGAAATAACAAGCCTGCTGATCCCTATGCAAAGCAATGAGATGTAAGTCACCACCCAGACACATTTGGACAATCTCGTGGTGCTTGTTTCTGCTTACTATTTTCATGGCTTGATTGCAGCGTAGCGATGGAGAACTCAATTTAACTTTGTTCTTTTTTCTACTCTTTGATTGAAGGGTAGTCCCTGCTGGTAAGTCATAGAGCTCTGCCCTCTGCACCTCAGCCCATGACCTGGGGATGGCTGCTTTGGCTGCCCTTCTCTCCAGCCAAGCCAGTGCAAGCCTCAGCGAGTTCACTGCCGTCACCCAAAGCCATCGGGCAGCACCTCCTAGTTCTGTCCTGGCGCCAGGATTTGTATATTTGGTTCTAGAAGTAACTTTACAACTGTTTCTCAATGTCTTTGTTGCCTACCTGCTGTATGTTAAAGGACACGTGGGGGACGATTCTGCCAGCGTTTCTTTCGTTGGTTTAACATTTAAACTTGAGTGAAACAGAGGGTGACAGTGCATGCAGCATGTTCACTTAGCAGCCAGACTGGGCATGGGGGTGTAGAGTCCTCACTGACTGACTGCTGTTCTCTCTCCCATGCTGGGAATTTAGAAATCCATGGAGCTCTGCTGCTCACCCCATCTCTGGGTGGGTGTTGCTGGCAGTGCCAGCCCTGTGCAACTGCAGCAGCTCTGGAGGTCGGGGCCCAGTTCTAACTCACAGATCTTTTCCAACACTCAGAGAGCAAATGGGGTGCATCTCTCTGAATGAAGTTAAAGTGGCTCAAAGCACACAAAATTTAAATGCACTCAGAGTTGTAGGAACTCTGCAGGTTGCACATAGCCTCTGGATAATGGTAGGTTGAAAATGCACCTTGCTCTCCTGATGGCTCTTGAGTTCTACATTGATCTTTAAATCCAAACCCATTGATGTTTAAGACAATCAGCTGGACAAATGTGAAGTGCTTGTTAAATTGTAACTCGGTGGACACTTCCCAGGGTAACTTCAGCTAGGAAGTGGCCGTTCCACACTGCTTGGATTTCCTGCTACACGTTACTGCCTTGGGGTTTAAAACAGTGGCAGTGCTGCAAACTGTCACCGTGACACATGTAAACATCCAGCACAACCTGAAGGAAATCACATGTTCAATGTAACAACAGAAAAAATAATAAAGTCAATTGAGTCTCCAGTATTGTTATCCTCTAAAAGAAAAGCAAACTGGATTTCTGACCGGTGCTGCTTTGTTTTTTCAGGAATTACATGAACGACAGCCTCCGGACGAACGTGTTTGTTCGCTTCCAGCCGGAGACTATCGCGTGTGCGTGCATTTACCTCGCTGCTAGAGCCCTGCAGGTGAGCCCTGCCTGCACTGAGCTCTGCCTTGCCCTGCTGCTGCTCTGCTTCCAAGGAAATTCATGGAAGTATTTCAACAAAACCTGACCTGAAATCTCCACTAAACTTCTCCTTGTTTGATTTTCAGATCCCGCTGCCTACCCGTCCCCACTGGTTCCTGCTCTTTGGCACCACAGAAGAGGAGATTCAGGAGATCTGCTTAACAACTCTGAAGCTTTATACCAGGAAGAAGGTGAGTTTGACATGTTGGGGTTTGCTGCTTGATGCTCAGTGCTGCTTGAGCTGAGTTATGGTTGTCCAGAAAAGTTTAAGAATGCCTAATACAGAGATGAGCTAATGGGAAGGGCCTCCTCCACGGAGAGAACAAATTCTGGAAGTTACATTACTGGACAGATCATTAAAAGCCAACTCAGTATTTTTCAAAAATGAGATGAAATATGAATTACATTTAGTTCAGCTTCTTACCTGGTTGTTACCTCCACAGCCCAATTATGAATTTCTGGATAAAGAAGTAGAAAAGAGGAAAACGGCACTACAGGAAGCAAAACTGAAAGCAAAAGGTTTAAATCCAGATGGAACTCCAGCACTCTCAACACTGGGTGGCTTTTCTCCTGCATCCAAACCATGTAAGTCTGTTTTCTGAACAGAAGAAATTTTTTTTTTTGTGACATAGATTTTTAAACCAGTCTTGAAACCAGATGAAGCAGGAGTTGCTGTGTTCTGTGATGTGAAGAGAGGCTTTCTGGATTTAATTTGGGGGTGCTGCAGTAGCCTTCATGGCCCCTTTTGCAGCAGGTGTCTGTGACAATTCCTTCCCCTGATTGTTTTTAATGTGCTTGGCAACTGTTTGGTGCAGTGAGGGCAGACAGCTGGTGGGCAGGAAATGATGGAGAGGCCCAGCACTGCCTTGGCATCAGAGGGAATTAAATGGAACAACTGGCCAGTCTGTCTGAGCTCTCATGGTTTCTCCTGAAGAGTCCTGAGTTTTCAGAGGTCTTTGGGCTGAGCAGTGTGAATTTCTGGTGGAACAAGGGGGGAAGTGTTTTCTGCAAGGAGGGAGCCGAGGGTGGAACAGTTTAAAAGCAGGAGCTCTGGTGGGCTTAACAGCCCTTCCATGAAGGGTGAATCTATCTCTGGGCTGTACCAACTGTCTGTAGAGACAGACTGATGTATTAACTGGATAATTTTATTTGTTACACATTTGTATTTGTGCCATTATTGTAAAGATGAAATTAATTTTTCTGGGCAGGCTTAAGTCCTTTCTATAGCTTTGGAAATAAATGCCAAGGTAGCACATTCTGTATTGTGGGGCAGAAGGGCAGCTTCTGTTTTGTACCTCTTGGCCTCAGGTGAGCGTAGCTGTGTGCCCTGAAGGTGCCAGTGCTGTTTCTCCTTCATATGCAGACAGTTTCCCCACAAATATCCCATTCCAGGAGTGACTATAAGTGGAGAGATGGGATGAAATAATAGATGTAGAGTTTGTATCTACACTTAGTGCAAGTCCTGGTGAAGGTGCCTGGGCAATGTACAGTGTGTTGATGACAGAGGATGAATAAAGAACTGATTCTGAATTGAAATTTAATTCCTAGCTTCCCCAAGAGAAGTAAAAGCTGAGGAGAAATCTCCGGTGTCTGTGAATACCAAAACCATTAAAAAAGAGCCAGAAGAGAGGCAGCAAACCTCCAAGAGCCCTTACAACGGGTAGGTAAAACTCTCCTGCTAAGAGAAGGCTTCGGTACAGATGCAGTGCAGGGAGCTCCTGCCGAGCCCCTGTGGTGTGTCAGTGCTGAGCAGTTTGGTTTGTGCCCTGCAGGCTGAGGAAGGAGAGCAAGAGGAGCCGCAGCAGCCGCAGCGCCAGCCGCTCCCGCTCCCGGACAAAGTCCCGCTCGCGCTCCCACAGCCCCCGCAGGCAGTGAGTGGGGCTGGGCTGGGCTGGGCTGGGCTGGGGCACTCCTGAGTGCTGGCCAGCAAAAGGGAGGGAGGGGGAGGCTTGGCTTCACCTCAGGCTCTCAGTGCTGGCTGTGGGGCTGCGCTTGAGAGTTCAGGCTGTAAAATTAGCCTGTCCTAACTGCACTGTACCTGAGGAGTCTGTGCTGGGCTGGCGTTAGTCTTCCCTTGCTAGTCTTCACAAGGATCCCGTTACAAGTGAGAGCAGTCTCTGGGAGCTCAGTGCTGTTGGAAGGGGACAGAAGTGCCCCAGGTGTGCAGCCTCTTGTTTCAGTGCTCCCTGGTGCAGTGCCTGACTCTTCAGGGCTCTGCCCCTCTCCTGGTACAGGAGACGAGGGATATGCAGTGAGAGCTGCTGGTTTTAAATAGGGGTTTCCTAAGAATCTTCATGCTCACATCTGAGTTGGAGCCTGCCTACTTGATCTCAGTGTAGTCACTGAAGGAAAAAGGCAACACCCTATCTGTGGTCTGGTATTGATAGAAGACCCTTGGCAAGGTGGACCAAAGATGCTGCATTCTGGTTTTAGTTTGAGCTGTTTATTTTCAAATGAGCTCAATTAAAAGACTCACAAGAGTGATTGGGGTTGGAAGGACCTTAAATGCCACATCACTGACCCCAGCCTTCCATGGGGCAGGTTCCGAGACATTCCCTGTCCTTCCTCACTTAGCCCTGAGGGACAAAGGCTGGTTGCTTGCAGTACCTTGGGAGCTGTAAGGGCTGATGTCTGTTTGCTTTTCCCGGGGCACGCTGTAACTGTTGCCTCTCTTGCACTCATGCAGCTACAACAACCGGCGGAGCCTGTCGGGCACCTACAGCTCCCGCTCGCGCAGCCGCTCGCGCAGCCACAGCGGGAGCCCCCGGCGGCACCACAACCACGGCTCGCCCCACGCCAAGGCCAAGCACGGCCGCGAGGAGCTCAAGGGCAGCAGCAGACACGGCCACAAGCGGAAAAAGTCCCGCTCCCGCTCGCAGAGCAAGTCCCGGGAGCACTCGGAGGCGGCCAAGAAGCACCGGCACGAGCGCAGCCACCACCGGGAGCGGCGCGAGCGCTCGCGCTCCTTCGAGCGCTCCCACAAGGGCGGCAAGCACCACGGCAGCGGCCGCTCGGGGCACGGCCGGCACCGCCGCTGAGCCCTGGCACTGCGGGGCTGGGCCAGCCCCGGCACCGAGCCCTGGCACTGCGGGGCTGGGCCAGCTCCAGCACCGAGCCCTGGCCCTGCGGGGCTGGGCCAGCTCCGGCACCGAGCCCTGGCACTGCGGGGCTGGGCCAGCTCCAGCACCGAGCCCTGGCCCTGCGGGGCTGGGCCAGCTCCGGCACCGAGCCCTGGCACTGCGGGGCTGGGCCAGCTCCGGCACCGAGCCCTGGCCCTGCGGGGCTGGGCCAGCTCCAGCACCGAGCCCTGGCCCTGCGGGGCTGGGCCAGCTCCGGCACCGAGCCCTGGCACTGCAGGGCTGGGCCAGCTCCAGCACCGAGCCCTGGCACTGCGGGGCTGGGCCAGCTCCAGCACCGAGCCCTGGCACTGCGGGGCTGGGCCAGCTCCAGCACCGAGCCCTGGCACTGCGGGGCTGGGCCAGCTCCGGCACCGAGCCCTGGCACTGCGGGGCTGGGCCAGCCCTGGCACCGAGCCCTGGCACTGCGGGGCTGGGCCAGCTCCAGCACCGAGCCCTGGCCCTGCGGGGCTGGGCCAGCTCCGGCACCGAGCCCTGGCACTGCAGGGCTGGGCCAGCTCCAGCACCGAGCCCTGGCACTGCGGGGCTGGGCCAGCTCCAGCACCGAGCCCTGGCACTGCGGGGCTGGGCCAGCTCCAGCACCGAGCCCTGGCACTGCGGGGCTGGGCCAGCTCCAGCACCGAGCCCTGGCACTGCGGGGCTGGGCCAGCTCCGGCACCGAGCCCTGGCACTGCGGGGCTGGGCCAGCCCTGGCACCGAGCCCTGGCACTGCGGGGCTGGGCCAGCTCCGGCACCGAGCCCTGGCACTGCGGGGCTGGGCCAGCCCTGGCACCGAGCCCTGGCACTGCGGGGCTGGGCCAGCTCCAGCACCGAGCCCTGGCACTGCGGGGCTGGGCCAGCTCCAGCACCGAGCCCATGGACTGCAGGGCACCGCCCGGGCTGCAGCAGCTTCAGCCCCGTCTGGTTTCCGAAAAGGTGTAGAAGAATTTTTTTCTCGTGGGAAAGAAACTGTTACCAACTTTTGCACATAATACCTTAGCAGTATCCCAGAGGTGGCAAACGATCAGGTTCACTGTATGTATTAGAGTTGTGTATTGTTTATTGAGCTGAGAACTGGAGAAAGGATTTCTGTAAAAAAGCAAAACGTACATTATTTTTATACCAGTCAATTGCAGACGCTTATATTTAAGTATAGTTATTTGTTTAAACATGGTGGAGACTTTCTTACACTGGTTTTAGTCTGCATGTGTTCAAAGATTTTTACAAAAAATAAAATATAAGGCTTTTTTTTTTTTTACTGCCTGTTGGATGCCAAATGTGTGGAAACTAAACTTTGGTTTTCTTACACACCATGGCTTTGACCCCTGTGACTGAGTGGGACTCGGGGGTGTGGGTGTGCTGCTATTGGGAGGAGAAAACTGGGCTGGGGGTGCAGCTGGGGAGCCACACAGCAGTTGGAATAAATGGTCATGGACTTGTCTGAAGTTCAGCGGGGTGAGGCAGGGCTGGGCTGCTGCTGTCCCCTGTCTGAGAGCAGGAGCTGCTGGGACACACCTGGAGCTGTGCCTGCTGTGGGACAGGCGAGCTGCAAGGGGAGAGGAGGAGTCGGATCTGATCCTTCACCTGCTGCTCAGGTGGTACCAAGCCCTGGAGCTCGCAGGTGAGAGGTGTTCCTGGGCTCTCCCAAAGTGCCTTTCCCCATTCCTGCTGTGGCTGAGGCTGGAATGTTCCCCTGCAGAGCCCAGGTGCCGCCGGCTGGTCCCTGTCACAGGGGCACTGCCAGGCTCTGCTGGGCAGATGTTCCACAGCCCTCAGAAAGGAGAGGAACCTGAGCAGGAGCTCCGTGGTTGGTGCATCCCTGCCCTGTCCTGCTGGGCCCCTCTGCAGCTGCTCTTCAAAGGCAGAACGTGAGTAATTTGGAGGAGGAAAAGAAAATGTCTGTTTCTTGGTTACCGCTGTTTTTCAGTCTGTAACAACTGTGTTTGTGTGTGTGGTGGTCAGGAAAATGTGGTTGTTGCTATGGGACTTGAAGGAGCTTTTTCCCTCAGCTAGTCCGGAGCAGAGAGAACCCCTGGGTTTGGAGGAGCAGCATCTCTGCCTGCCTGGGGTTTGGGGTTTGTGTAGGAGTGACCCGTGGAGGGCTGAGCATCCCCCTGTGCTTCAGAGCTTCCCTTCCCTGAGCCCAGGAGCTGAGGGGCAGCAGGACAGCTCCCGCTCCCCAGGCAGCCCAGCGGTGCTCGGTGTTTGTGCCTCGCGGGGAGAGCTCCTCCCCGGCCAGGCGGGGCCCCAGCAGGGCTGTGCCAGCTCTGGCACGGGCAGGAGGCACTGCCGGGGGCAGCAGCAGCTCCCAGCTGGGAGGCACAGCCTGGCCCTCAGGTCTGCGGGTTCAGCAGGGACACAGGGGCTCCTGAGGGAATGCCCCATTCCCTGCAGCACTTGGCAGGAGGAGCTGCAGGGCACAGCAGCTGAATGTCCCTGCACCACAGCTCCCGTCTTTCCTAGGACTTGGAAATATCCCTGAATTTTGATGTTTTCATGGAGCTGAGTCACAGAAATTAATCATTCCAGGAGTCACCTGAGGCTACACTCTGCTCATATCTCAGTAGCTGTGACAATTTTCCTGGGAAATCTGGTGGATTCCTGCCCTGGGTGATGCTGCAGCCTCTGCCACACTGCTGGAAATCAGGAGCTGCCACTGGGCTCTGAACATCTGAGACCCACAGGGACAGG
This sequence comes from Haemorhous mexicanus, assembly GCF_027477595.1. Classification (NCBI taxonomy): domain Eukaryota; kingdom Metazoa; phylum Chordata; class Aves; order Passeriformes; family Fringillidae; genus Haemorhous; species Haemorhous mexicanus. The sequence continues at coordinate 25,477,973 of NC_082350.1, forward strand.
GAAATGTCACAGCTGGCTCTCCTTGGGCACAGGGCTTTCCCTGGGTGGGTCTCTCCCTCAGAGTTGCTTTTTGTCTGAAAAAATAATTTTGTTGAAACTTTTTTACTAATTTTCAACAAAAAGGTGCAAAGATTTCAAGGCGTTTCATACAAACCGTTCTGCCTGTCCTTCACTTGCAGGTTTGTTACAGGCACTGGAAGGATGAGTGTGGACCAGCAGCTTCGGATGGTTTGGGAAGAGAAAAAAATGAACAGCCAGAGAATATTTTTGATGGAAATTGGCCCAACAGGTCCCTCTCAAGGCTTCAGTCACCCCCAAACCCACAGGTAAGTGGCAGCAGGTGAGGTGATAAGGGCCCCTTTTCTAGGAAATCTTTCCCAGGTTGCTGCTCCTGCCAGGAAATGCTCATAAAACCCAGGATTTCACATCAGGCCGAGTCTGTGCCTCTCCTGTCCATGCTCCTTGTTGCTTCCAAGCTCCTTGGGGCAGGAAGCAAACCCTCGTGGCCAGGCTGGCAATCACATCCCCCTCTGGAAAAAGCACTCCTGCAAAGGAAACAGCTTTCCATCCCCTCCTCCTGCCTGGCCACAGCCCGCAGGGCAACTGAAAGAAAAGAAGTTAAAATTAGTAAAGCTGGCCTGAAGAAAAAGTCTTTCTATTCCAGTGGAAGGAAAAAACTTGGCAAAAGTGACCATTTTTGTCCCAGGATGGGGAATCCTTCTGGATGGGTTTGCTGGAGAGAACAAGGGGCTCATGCCCCTACCCGGCAGAGACCTTCCAGCTTCCCATCTCCTGGGGCTCCAGGGGTGCTGTGCCCCCTCATTCCCATGGATTCTGTGCCCCCCTCATTCTCAGGGGTTCTGTGCCCTCATCATTCCCATGGATTCCATGTTCCCCTCATTCTGGGAGTTCGGTTCCCCCCTCCCTCCCGAGGTTCCCCCCTCACTCCCGGGGTTCCCCCCTCATTCCCGGGGTTCCCCCCTCATTCCCGGGGTTCCCCCTGCCTCCCGGGATCCCCCCTGCCTCCCGGGGTCCCACCCTCCCTCCCGGGGTTCCCCCTCCCTCCCGGGGTTCCCCCCTCACTCCCGGGTGCCGTTCTGGGATCCCTCTGTAGGTGGAAGTGTTGCTGAGCCCAGTGGAACCTCCCCGCTCCCGGCTCTGCCGGGGCTGCACGCACCGAGGGCCACCGAGGTGAGCAGGGGACAAGTGTCCTGCCCAGGGCCATGGGGACAGAGCAGCCCTGTCCCTGGGGAGCGGCCTCGGCTGGACAGCCCAGTTCCAGCTGCTGGGAGCCGGGGATGGATTAAAGTCTCCAGGGCTGGCACCGGCCACCAGCTGTGGGAGATTCCCTGGGAGTGAGCAGGGACTGGGACAGCTCTGGGGACAGCCCTGGGTGACCCCAAAGTGGAGGGAAGGGGGGTCCCTCACCATGGCCTGGGCTCCTCCAGGTGTCCCAGGGGAGCCGGGGCTGCCCCATTCCCGGAATGTTCCAGGCCAGGTTGGTCCCTCTGAAGCCCCGCAGGCGCTGGGCCAGCCCAGGGCCTGTGCTCAGGAGCAAGGGGGGAAATCCACAGCAAAAGGACCTTAAACCCAGTGAATCTCCTAAAAGGCCCCCACAGATTTAATTACCCCTGTTCAGGGATTGCTGCAGCTTCCCAAAATTCCCTGTGACTTGGGAGCCCAGGTTTGTATGGAGCAATCAGGAGCTGAGACTCAAATGCCTGAGGTCCCATTTTAAAGCGATGTAGAGGGTGAGAAGCTGAGGTTTTATTCAAAGCCTGAAGGCTTTTCTATGCCTCGATAGCTCTAAAAAAGGAAACACTTTCAAGCATCTTCCTGCCAGGTGGAAATGGTTCAAAGTTTGCCCTCCACGCTGAGGAGACACCTGGTCTGAGGACACAGCGTGGTGACAGTGACTGAAACGGGACAGAGTGGAGGGGAGAGGAGCTGTCACCCTGCCCCTTCCAAGGGAATAGAACACCTCCTCCAAGGGCACAGAGCACCCTCCTTCCTCCCCCTCAGCATGGAGGGCAAGCTCCTCCGGCCTGGGAGCCCTGGGCCAGCCCAGCCCCAAACCAGCCCTGCAGAATTCCGTATTTTTCTCCGCCGGGATGCTCAGAACGCCGTGGCCAGGCAGGGTGAGAGCACAGTAGTGCTTTGCCATCAAGGAAACCGCAAGGAGGAGGGAGATGTTATCTCTGACATCTGGCCGCGAGCAGGGAGCTCTGGCTGCCGTCCCTAATGGACGGGATCGCGATGGCCCCGGGGCTGCTTTTTGTTCCAGGGCTCCTCGTGCCTTCCCGGCAGCAGCGAAGCCGACACAGGGATGCCAGAGCTGGGGACACAAAGGCAGCACTGCCACCCTTCCCCTGCCCTCTGCAGAGCAGCAAGGTGACCTCGGCGTGGCCAGCGAGCAGCAAGGTGCCCTCTGCCACCTTTAACCCCAGGTGAGACTGGCTCATCCAGCCCCACCTGCCATGGCAGGGGCACCTGCCACTGTCCCAGGTGCTCCAGCCCCAGTGTCCAACCCGGCCTTGGGCACTGCCAGGGATCCAGGTGCAGCCCCAGCTCTGTGGACACCCCAAGTACCAAGTGTCCTCTGTTCCTGCTCTCAGGGTTGTGGTGATCATGAGGTTTCAGGTCCCAGAATAATTTTCCCTGGGTCAGGCTAAGAGGGACCCCTGGAGACTTTTGCCTTTTGGGATCTGTGCATCTCCTCCCACTCTGTGCCAGGAGCCTGCCCAGGTGTTTTGCTCTCCTCTTATTTCAGGCACTGGCTTTGGATTAATTGCTCATGATCTGAACCCTGAGTTGTGCTGTGATCCTGGGGAGAGGATGTCCCACAGATCCAGGAGAGGGGATCTGAGCCCTGGTTCCAGAGCCCTCCTGCACGGCCCTGCCCCGCCGTGGCTCCCCCAGGTCTCTGTTGCTCCAGGGTCAGGTGCACACACAGATCCTCTCCCGACAGAAGTCCTGTGGACAAGGGAGTGTTTCCCTGTCAGATGGATCTTCAGCAGGTTTGGAACATCCTTACCCAGAGCCAGCCAGAGGAAAGGATTTCTGTGAACACAGAAAATCCTGAAAAATCCAGAAAATCCACAGAAAATCCTGGTCTCCAGAACCAGCCTTTCATCCAGGGATCAGAAATCCAAGTTCTCCCTGTGTCCAGCTTGAGCAGGTGAAATTGTGCCTCATCCATCTCCAGCTACTGCTTCCATCACCCTCCAAGGAGGTGCTGGGTTTATTTTTAGAAGGAACCTACAAAAACACCCCCTCAACCCAGACACCAAACAGGATGGGGCTGGCAGCCAGTGAGGCCGTGCTGCTCCTCGGTGACACCCAGGGAGCCTGGCATGCCCGGGCGCCTCCCAGCTGTTCCCGAGGAGCCTTTTTTGGGTACTTTTCCCCAAAGGCACACGTGGTTCTTTGTTCAGAACTCCGTGGTGATTAAAATGACCGCTGAGTCCCGGAAAGTTAAAACAAGCCCTGCAGCCAGCGCAGTGCACAGGAAACAGCTGGGGAGAGGATGCTGGAACGGATTTCCATAAAAGCCAATGATTCATGGAAATGTTCAGCGAGCGGGGCCAGCCTCGGGTCCTGAGGAACTGCTACTCCTGACCGACAGATTCCCGAGCCAGCCCCACCCCGGCAGTCATTCCCGAATTCCCAGTGCCCGCCCCCAGCACCGGCCCTGGAGCAGAGCACAGGGAACTCCCAAAATTCAGCCTGGGGGATGTTACATCCCCGATTTCTGCTGCCAGTGAAGTGCTGCTCAGCTGCCCTGGACTGGGGAAAGGGATGTCAGCAGAGGGCAGTGCCTGTGTTACAGGGGCTGGAGGGACAGGACACAGGGAACGGCATCCCATCCCAGAGGGCAGGGATAGATGGGAGATTGGGAATGAGGAATTGTTCCCTGGCAGGGTGGGCAGACCCTGGCACAGGTGCCCAGAGCAGCTGTGGCTGCCCCTGGATCCCTGGCAGTGCCCAAGGCCAGGTTGGACACTGGGGCTGGGAGCAGCCTGGGACAGTGGGAGGTGTCCCTGCCATGGCAGGGGTGGCACTGGATGGGATTTAAAGTCCTTCCAACTCAACACAGTCTGTGGTGATGATGATGGTGATGGTGAAGGCCATCTGGGCAGGACAGAGTGTGACCTTCCAGCAGGAAGAAGAACCTGCTGCATTCTGTGGCTCTCCAGGCTCCTTTCTGCTGTGCCCATCAGATTTTCTTCCAGGACTCTTTCCCCAGAGCTCCAAGCAGGTACTGCCAGCTGGGCATTGCTCCCTGGAGTGGTGCCAGGCCAAACCAAACCATTTTCCACATCCCATAAGTCAGGAGATGGAAAATCCCCTTTGGGCCACTGGGTTCAGCTGCTCCTGCAGCGCAGGGCTGCTCCTGCCAGGACATTTTCCATGGATATTTCCCACCCACTTGGAATGACTCAAGCACAGGGGCTCCACCACTGCAGGGATCCTCCCTGGCTGCACAGCTCCAGGGGAGGGCATTTTCCTCTCTCTCACACTGAGACTTTCCTTTCCAGATGTCAGCTCTTTCCTCCCATCTGGACCCCCTGGGTTATTCTCCCTTTCCCTGACGTTTCCCGCTGTGTTCATTCCGTGCCTGGCACCGGTGCCTGAGCCCTGCTGGTCTCACCCCCATCCCACTGCAGGCAACAGAGGGCAAGGTGGGGCCTGGAAAAGTGGCCTCAGAGACACCCTGGGCCAACCCCCTCCCTGGAAGGGTCTCCATCCCCCTGAGAGCTCTGGTGGCACCTGTGCCCCTGCCTTGGCTCACCGGGCAGGAGCAGCGACCCCCGGCACTGAGCCCCGTCCCCACTCCGGCTGGAGCAGGGTGGGATCACTCCAGAGCCTGGAGAGCCAAGGAGAACAATCCATGGGAGCTGGCCATGACCTGGGAACAGCGCCCAGGGCAATGCCAGCTGCTCCACACAAATGACATTCCTGGTGTGAAAGTCCCCCAGCATTAATCTCAGGCAGTGCCCTTATCATCCCACCCCAATGAATTGTGTGTGTGCTGTGAGGATGAAACCCCTGGATTAGTGATTCACACCATCACAGCTGTTTGGGGTTTGTTCTTCCTTCAGCAGGGCTCTCTCAACCACCTGTAACCACCAAGGACAAAATCCAACATGGAATTTTCATGATGGAAATAAGGGCCTGTTTTAAATAACTAAAAATGCAGCTGTGGGGGGCTGTCTGCGAAAGGAAATTCCCCCAGTTTCATTATCCTACTCTTATTTTGGTATTGAAAATGCACAGTACAAAGAAAGACAGTCATGCTTTTATTCTGATTAATACATTTTAATGATCTGTGGCATCAGTTTCTATTTCCATGCACTTTTAACACTGCTTAGGAACTAAGATGGTTTTTCCTGCAGTCCAATTTCTTCTTTTGTAGAAAAACTCCATCTGCAAGGCACAGTCGGGATCCCAGATCCTACACACACCTCAGAGCAAGGTCTAGTGATCATCCCAGCTTTGGTTTGTGATATCCCAGTGGGAATGAAGTGATATCCATGGCAAGCTGTGCATGGCCACTGCTGATCCCAATTTCTGCCGAAGGAGCAGCAGGACCAGGCAGGGGCTGGACTCTCCATCTTATCATCTGTGGAGAACATTACACTTTGGGCAACTTCAGGTGGGAAAAGGATGAGCCACACTGAGGCACTGACTGAGATTCCAGGGCTCTTCTTGTGCTGTCCCTTTGTCCCCTGGGAGCAGGGATGGATCCCCCCTGGCCACCCTCCTGGCAGGGTCAGTGAGGAGGGGTTTGGCCACACCAGGGATGTGTCTGGGGCTCACACAGAACATCAGCCCCAGCCCACGGAGCCCCATTTCCCTGCCTGGCACAGGGGAATGATGCTGTCTGAAAAGGGTCAGGGCTGCAGGAGCTCCCTCCAGAGCAGGTGCCACCCCCAGCTCTGCCAGGGGCAATTTGAAGCCTTTCCAGCAGGGAAGGACAGGACAGCCCCGTGCCACGGGATGTTTTCTCCAAGGGAAGGGCTGGAATCAGGGCAGGATCCACAGGGACAGGTTTGTTCCTGGAGCTTTGTTTGGCTTTGCCTCATGCCATGAGTCCTGGAGGGCAAGGTCCCTGACACCAGGGAGGAGCTCTCCTACAAGAGCTTCCTGCAGGAAGTTTGATTTCCTAAAATTTCAGGGCTGTAATGAGGTGTCCATGTCCTCCGTGGCACTTTGTGCTCTGCCTGTCATCCCACCACGGAAACCACTTGGTAAACTTTCCTTGACATGGTGAGATGCATTACATTGTTTTCAAAGCCAGTAAGAAAGGGTCCCTGACATTTCCATATTTTGTTTATTGCTTAGCAGCAGAAGCTCTGGGCTCTGGGAGGAAGGGGGAGATGGGAAATATTTGTTCTGGACTTGGTTTGCCTCCAGGACCTGGCCACTCCCTCGTGCCAGAGCCATGATCCCATTCCTGCTCCTGTTATTTTACGTGCTGTTCCTCCCTGGCCACACTCCCCTTTTACTGCAACTGCTGCTCCAGGACACAAACAGGGAGATAAGAGCCCAGGTTTGAGATGATGGAATCATGGAATCACAGACTGGTTTGGGTTGGAAGGGATCTCAAAGCTCATCCAGTTCTTGTCCCAGGTTGCTCCCAGCCCCATCCCTCCTGGATCCAGTGATGCTGGGCCATTATTCCCTGCCCAGGGCCAGGACATTGGAATGGGGTGAATTTTAAGGTCCTTTCCAACCCAAACCTTCTGGGATCCAGGGATTTTCGGATTTCAATCCCACTCATTGAAGATGTGCTGCTCCTTGTGCTCCTCTTGGAGAGACTCTTTTCACTTTTCCCATCTTGAAACGCGCCCAGCATTTAATTACACCATGAATAAATTATTGGACAGATAAAAGTTACCGCACCAAAAATAAACAAATATTTAACTAGATTTTAAATTGTAGGAATGGATGAGTTCGGGAGGCGTTCCTTCGGAGGCCGGAACGCTTTCCCGGGCAGAGCTGTCAGAGCTGGCTCGGTCGGTGCCTCGTCCCGGCGGGGACCCGGCCCCGGGGCTCGCCCAGCGGGGCCGCCCTTCCCTTGGGAGGATCCAGGGATCCGGCGCTGCTGCCGCCGTGCCGGCCCGAGCCGGGGGCCCGGGCAGCCCTGGCCGTGCCCAGGGCTCCGGAGAGGCGGAGGTCCCCGGCGGGCAGCGAGCGCGGCGAGGCCGGGAGGGTCCCGCTGAGCCGCCGCAGCTCCAGCACCTGCTCCCGGGCCCGGCCCAGCGCCGCCGTCAGCTCGAAGCGCTCCTCGCACTCCCGGCGCACCGTGTCCTGCAGCAGGGAATTCTGCAACGAGAAACGCCGGGAATGCCCCAGCCATCACACCCGGGACCCTGTCCCTGCAGCAGGGAATTCTGCAACGAGAAACGCCGGGAATGCCCCAGCCATCACACCCGGGACTCTGTCCCTGCAGCAGGGAATTCTGCAGAGAGAAACGCCGGGAATGCCCCAGCCATCACACCTGGACATCCCGGGGCCCTGTCCCTGCAGCAGGGAATTCTGCAACGGGAAACACCGGGAATGCCCCAGCCATCACACCCGGACATCCCGGGGCTCTGCCCCTGCAGCAGGGAATTCTGCAGAGAGACACACCGGGAATGCCCCAGCCATCACACCCGGACATCCCGGGGCTCTGCCCCTGCAGCAGGGAATTCTGCAACGAGAAACGCCGGGAATGCCCCAGCCATCACACCCGGGACTCTGTCCCTGCAGCAGGGAATTCTGCAGAGAGACACGCCGGGAATGCCCCAGCCATCACACCCGGGACTCTGGCCCTGCAGCAGGGAATTCTGCAGAGAGACACACCGGGAATGCCCCAGCCATCACACCCGAGACTCATTCCCTGCAGCAGGGAATTCTGCAGAGAGACACACCGGGAATGCCCCAGCCATCACACCCGAGACTCATTCCCTGCAGCAGGGAATTCTGCAGAGAGACACACCGGGAATGCCCCAGCCATCACACCCGGACATCCCGGGACCCTGCCCCTGCAGCAGGGAATTCTGCAGAGAGAAACGCCGGGAATGCCCCAGCCATCACACCTGGGACAGGGACCTGCCCTGCACTGTCCTGCTGTTCCCGAGGGGCCAGTGGGACATCGCAGGAAGTGCTCAGAAGGTGTTCCTGCTCCCCTGCCCAGCTGGGAGAACTGGGAATGCTGCTCTTGGGAAGGAAAGGCAGTAATGGACAGAGGTGCAGTGACACCAAGGGGTTAATGCTGCTTTTCCCTGTAACCCTCTGCAGTGGGAGAGCACAGCCTGCATGGAGCCACGGAGCCAGGTGTGGAATCAGGTATTGGAACTCGGTATGGAATCAGATATGGAACCAGGTGTGGAACCAGATGTGGAGACAGGTGTGGAGCCAGGTGTGGAATCAGGTATTGGAACTCGGTATGGAATCAGATATGGAACCAGGTGTGGAATCATGTATGGAACCAGGTATGGAGCCAGGTGTGGAGCCAGGTGTGGAGCCAGGAATGAACACATGGAATCACTCATGGGAAGGCCATGCAGTCCCCTGCTGTCCCAGCACTGCCAGTGCCTCTCTCTCCCACGTCCCCATCCTTGGGCACAGATTGGGCACTGCCTCACTGGAATTCCACTCCCACCTTTCCCAACCTTTCCAAGGAATAAATCAGTACCAACCCCAGCACCCATTCACTTGGAAGAGTTTTATTTTCACTGTTGACCAATTCTTTTTCCTGCCACTGAACGGCTTTGGGCATTCCAGCCTAATCTTATCTGCAGTCCCTGACTCCACATTTCCCATGGAGCAGCTCTCTCCTCCCTTCCCATTATATTCCAAGCATTCAGCAAATGTTTGTGGTCAGAATATCCATCAGTTGAATTTCTCTTTGCTTTTAATTCATTTTTATGCATTCCTCAGTTAGGGAACGTGGCTGCACTGGTGGGAGCTGGGGCACCAGTTCAAAGAATGAGAACTATCCGTGTCTTCTGCTCTAAAAACTGGGAATTCTTCATTGTTTACTCATGTTTGGGCAGTGGGACATGAGGCTGCAGATAAAGAAAGGCCTTGCAGGATCTGAAAATCAAATTTTAATAATATAGTTTCCTATGAAGCACTAATTTAAGCATTTGCTGAATTAAGAGTTCACATCTTTTGTGAACTTTTAGGAAATGATAATGGATTTGTCTGAGAAATCTTTGCATTTCAATGGATTTTCTGGCCACAGACCTTTGAATGATTTTAGAAATCACATGTCTCCAAGTAAAAATAACCAGGCATTTCCTGGGTCCTGTTCCTACCTCCTCTTGAACTTGACTCAAGCTGTGAATCAGCTGTGTCTTCTCCTGGGTTAATTTTTCCAGTTCATCTGACTTGTGCTTAATTTCTTTCCTCAGTTTATCCAGGAATGATTCATTGTTGCTCTTTTCCATGGTCAGCTGGAACTCAAGCTCACTGATGAGCCTTTTAAGGCTCTGGATTTCCTTTTCCTTGTCTCCATCCTTCTCTGCCACTTTCATTTGGGCATCTTGGAGCTTCTTCTCCAGAATTTCCATCTCCATCCTCAAGCTCTTGGTGGCACTGGATATTAAACCTGGGATCTGGGTCAGATCAGACAGGAATAATCTCCACTCAGTACCTCTAAATATGGAGAAGTAATAGCAGACAAATGGTGACTTGAGGAAAAACCAACAAATTCAAACTTGCAGGTCCTCAGAGAGACAAAAAGCTCTGAATTTACATAATTCCCTCAGAGGACGCCAGAGAGCTGTAAATTAATCACCACTCACTGAGAACACAGAGATTAATTAGTGTGTTCAAGATCAAACAGAGACATTGAGGTAAAAAAGGGGAAATTTAACTTCAAGTTAAATTAACTGCAAGTTGGTGTTTCCTCAGGGTTTAAAAACCATGGTTAAATATTTGCCAGGTGAACAAAACCAAACTCATTTTCAGCTCTAAATCACAATGTCCCAGATTTTAAATAATAATAAAACCTCATCGCATTCCTTTCATTTTTCCAGATTTCTCAGGTTTTCTCAGGATTTGTATCAAGCCTTCTGGAAACTCAGGTTACAGGTACAATTTCTCAATTTCTACATCAAACCTGAGGGGATCTGGAGCTCCCAGCCCAGCAGGTTTTACTGGCCCTGGAGCTGCTGGGTTCCCTTGGGAAGGGGAAAAATATGGGTGGGATTGTGGCACCTCATCATAGCCTGAAACAGCCCCACTTTTAAAAAGTGATGATGTCAGATTAAATATAATTAGCAACTCTGGGGATGTAGATGGAGTTTTGGGGGTGAAAATACGAGATGAGAAAGAACTTCCACACCAGTTAACTTGAACTGGGATCGTTATTTTCAGCTTGTTCCATTAAAAAAAATTAAATATACCACGACTGTGAAAAAGTACTGGATCATCCAGAGAGAGGATGACACACAGAGGAGGTTTGATTCCTTCACACTCCCATTTTTAACAGTTTTCTGTCATCTTCTGCCACAAGTTTTCTCTCGAGCCTTGCACACCTTCTGCTGGAGCTCCTCGTGCTCTCTCTGGTACTTTGTGATCAGTTCCTGCTGTTTTTGTCTCTCCAGCTCCAGCTCCACTCTGGCCTCTTCCCTGACTTTCAGAATTGCTTCTTTGTGCCGAGCCTCCCCTTTGGCCAGGTCCATCTCCAGCTGGGGGACAAGAGGGGTCAGAGGCATTGTCACACTGGGATGGGATAATGGCATGGACATTAAATCCCACCCAGTGCCACCCCTGCCACACAGGGACACCTCCCACTGTCCCAGGCTGCTCCAGCCCCAGTGTCCACCCTGGCCTTGGGCACTGCCAGGGATCCAGGGGCAGCCACAGCTGCTCTGGCAATCCCAGCCCAGCCAGGAATTCCCAATTCCCACTCTCCCACCCATCCCTGCCCTCAGCAGTGGGAGCCATTCCCTGGCTCCTGTCCCTCCATCCTTGTCCCCAGTCCCTCTGCAGCTCTCCTGGAGCCCCTTCAGGCCCTGCAAGGTCACAGTGAGTTCATCCCAGACCCTTCTCCAGCTGGAATATTGGGTGAAATTTCCCCAGCTGGAATATTGGGTGAAATTTCCCAGTCCTTACAGCAGCTCCAATAATTCACACTATAAATTCAGCCATCATTTCCCCAGTAGAAAATTCTGGGTTCTGGAGGAATCCCTGAAGGCTGCATTTGGGAGAACACTTTTCCTTTCCCAGGCTGTTCCTATTCCTTTGTGCAGCTGATTTCTGATGGATTTAATTGCAGCAGGCACATTAAATGCACAACACAAACCTCATTATTTCAATGATTAAAAGCACAAAAGCCCACAATGAGCTTAATTACAATTATCTAATTCCACACATTATTATGAGCAGAAGTATAATAAATCTCCCCAATGTCTTTAGGGGAAAAAGAGAAACTGGAAATATTTTCATTATTTTTTAAAGCAAAATATACCCAATTCAGGGTGTGGAAGAGGTGCAAATCCCCCACTAAGTTATAGCTTTAAAATTGTTGTATTTGTAGGTTGCCCAAAGTAGACTCTTATAATAATAACAATATCAATACCAATAACAATAATAATGATAACAATAATTATTAATTGTAATTCTATTATAATTATATTATATATAATTAAATTATTTTAATATATTGACAATAATCATATTAGTATAATTATCATTATTACAAATATAATTGTTATGTAATTAATATTAAATATTCTATAATTATATTATATTAGTAATTAATATTATGTGATATTTATATTATTATATATAATAATTGCTCTATAATTATTTGTTATTTTAATGATTATATTATAATATATTTTGATTACATTATAATTCTGTTATATTTAATTGTTTATTATTAAAATTAACATTTCTATGTTCTTAGATGGGAGTTGGGATTCTGAACATAAATCCCCAGTTTTATTAACTCTACCTATTATTACAGATCCTGATCCCTTGTTGGAGGCTCCTTGACTCCACAGACCAAGCAATTGAAGGCAATATAAAAACCTGAGCTCATTCATACAAAACATTTCCCATGCAATATCTGAAATGAATAAAGCTGAGATCCAGAGCAGGAAATCAAGTGGAGGTGGCTGTTCCAGGAGAGCACCCTGGCACTAATTGATTGACAGCCCCTCTGACAGCCCTCGGTCATTGACATTTCACAAGCCCAGGAGATGAATGTGTGCAGCCAGGAGGGGTTTCTCCCTGCAAAGGGTGGCCCAGGGAAGGGAGGAGCACAGCTGGAGGTGCCCAGGGAATGACTGGATGTGGCACTCGGGGCTCAGGTGACAGGGTGCTCCTTGGGCACCCAAAGGAAACTCATCCTCCTGGGATGCCATAAATACGGTGAGTTCCAGTGGAGTTATTCCTTAAATCGCTTCCTGGAAGTGACTTTGTTTTGTTCCACTGAAACCATTCCAGGTTTGTGTGTGTTTTAAACAGAAAACTTCACCCTCTGGCGCTCTGCAGTGGCACAAACCAAAGGCAACGTTGTCACTTTGTCACTTGGCTGATTTTTTTGGCTGCTGAGCTGAGTTCTGGGGCCTTGCTGTGGCTGCATTTTAATGGCTGCCACACCAAAGCTGAAATTGCTCCCTCTGCCTCCCACAATCTTTATTTTGTTCTCATGTCAGGCTGAAAACACTCTGATGATGGAGCCAGCCTGATCCCCTTCCCAAATTATATCCTGTGACAAGGAAGGGAAGGGGTTTCCAAAGAAATGGAACTGATCCTAATTGCTACCAGTCCCCAAGTTTTCCTGGGACTAAATAAAGCTTTCAGACACTGACACAAAAAACACAGTAATTTCAGTCACCAATTATGTGAGGCTTAAATCAGACAAGTCCCAGTTATTGTTCAACTCTGCTTTTAAATTTTCCTTCACTGATATATACACTTCTTTTAGTTTCTTATTCTTTTTAATATACATTTTTTATTCTTTTTAATACATAAATATATTTTATTGTTTATTCTTTTTAATAGATGACATCTATTTTTATTTCTTATTCAGTTCAGGGTTTTTTGGTGCTCATGGAAAAGCTGCAGATGCAAACACAGCTGGCATGGTGACAGCTGTTCATGGGAAGCAGCTTCCCCAGTCCCACTGGAAGAGGCTGGCAGGAGAACTCCTTGGACAAAGGATATTCTGGAGAAGCTGTGGCTGCCCCTGGATCCCTGGCAGTGCCCAAGGCCAGCCTGGGCAGGGTTTGGAGCACCTGGGACAGTGGCAGGTGTCCCTGCCAGGGCAGGGGTGGCACTGGAGGGCTTCAAGGTCCCTCCAACCCAAACCAGGCTGGGATCCTGGGATTCCATGAACTTCAGCAAACATTAAATGTGCTTTGGGAAACAGGAGGCTCCCCAGACAAACCCTTCCCTGTGAATTCAGGGGACTGAGGCCCCAGCAGACCCAGAGGCCAAAGGCAAGCAAGATTTGGGTGTTCCTGACAGAATTTTTGGCTGAGTCACTTCCAGACCAGGCTGTGTGTGATTCCATGGCTCCACCACACATGGCACTGGAGGGGATCATTCCCTGCTCTCCTGTGCCCTTTGTGGAACTGAACCCCCCAGAGCAGAGCCCCCAGAGTCACCTTGTCCCTCCAGGAGTCCTCACTCTGCACCTTCTGCCTCAGTGTCTCCTGCAGCTGCTCCGTCCTGCTCTTTAGCAGCTCCCTAGAAACACAAATTCCATGTGAACCTGGGCTCTGCCCTCACTCCTGGCATCCCCCTGCCTTGCAATGAAGTCCTGCTTGTCCTTGCCCCTGGAATCACCACTTGGAACCTCCAGCACACCCTCACTTGCCTCCTGAATTCCATGGTTTAAATTGGTGCTTGATCTTCCACTTCAAATGGCTTTTTAATATTCTTTGATATTTTCAGGACAAATTTCAAAGAACACAGGGAAACTTAAACTATTCCACCCAGAACTTGTATTTCATGAACTTGGAATATTAGGATCATTAATTTAAAAATTGTAATGGGTTTGGAATGAGCACCACTGAGTGTTTCTGTCGTTCAAGGTACTGTTTGTTATGTGGGGCTTGCAGGGCAAGGCTCCTGGAGAGGTTAAATTCCTGTCATTGATGTTGTTAACAACTTGTCCACCTCAAAAATGCCTCAGGATTCCCTCAGCCAGGCTCTTGGACAGGATCTGGTGCTTGGGGAGGTGTGAGAGCAGCTTCCCACCAGTTCAGTCTGGCCCTGAAGGGTCTCAGCTGTGAACAGAGCTGCCCTTGTCCCTGGGATTGCTTTTGAGATGTGCAAAATAAAGCACTGGCCTTCTGAGGGCTGTTTGCCCTGGAATGGGATCCAGCTCGAGTGCCTTTGCTTTGGACTCAGCAACCTGAATCCATATTTTTTTAATTACCTGCAGTAGAACCTCCATCTCCAGTTTCACCCCTGACAGCCTGATTGCACATCCAGAAGTGCCAGGGCACCAACTGCTCTGCATTTCAGGGCTTTGGATATTGCCTGAACCCTGAGCACAGAGAGCAGCTCAACAGCTGCACACTGGGGCTTTGGGGCTCAGGGTAAACTCCAGCTGAAGCCCTGCAGTCCAAGCAGAACTGCTCTCCTCCTCTTTTTTAATAGTACTTTTTCTTCTCTTCATCCAAGTTTTGTCCATCCCATAATAATTTAAAAACCCAATCCAATGACCCCCAAAATCTCCAGAATTTCCAGGAGCACCTGAGTCCAGCTCAGCTCCCTTTACCTTTCCTGTTTCAGCATCAGCACCTCCTGCTCTGTCTGGCTCAGCAGAGCTTTAAGGGTTTCCAGCTCACTCTCTGATCTCCCAGTTCTTCTTTTCAGATCTTCTTCTCTCCTTTCTTTCTCTGCCACCTCCTCCTGTAAATGTTTGCAGACTTGTTGGCACACGAGAAGGGATTCCTCCTTTTCCTTCAGCTCTTTTGTAAGTCTACAGATGAAATAAAGAAATAGTGTTGTAGTTACTATATTCTTATTTATAGACAGAAATAATAATGCCTGGAAAATAAAGTATTGGTCAAAACTCCATGTGTTCTTTATGAAGGTAAATCTACTGACTTGACATAATTTTTTAAAATTTATTGCATAAAACAATAAAATGTTTGCTGTTATTGCTCAAAAATATGAAATATCATTTCAGCATTTACCTGGACTCAGCGACTCCATTCTCATATTTGATCTTTTTCAGTTCATTTTGACAGACATCAAGTTCTGTTGACTTCACCCTAAAAAAGCATTGGGAAAAAAGGATATTATCCAAAGAAATGGGCCTTTACTCCTGCAGCAGCCTGGCTAGCACTTGGGGTGTATTTTCCTCCCTGCATTTTCCATTTCAGGTAAAAGGCCACGAACAGAAAGTTCTGTCAGCTCCAGCAATGACTGTGAATAATTGGAAGTTACATTTCCAGTGCCATCTCAGCCTGACCTGGATCACAAATGTTGCAAACAAGAAGTGAGATCTTGCAACACTGATGACAATTCTGAGTAATAAATGAATTAAATGGAACAAATCCCAATTTTGTAGGTAAAAGGGCTGGAAGCTTTGCAGGTTTCATGTCATTATGTCACCACTGCACCAATTAATAACCATGGTTAAGGTTCATATTTACATTTAAACAGATATAGAATATGTTGCTTTATTAAACTGTGCCCATATTACACTGAAATGTTAATTTACACTTGGAAAGCCCTCAGTGTTTATTTAACTGTGCTCATGACATCTTTGTTTCCCACTCAGTCCTTACATTATCACTGAAGTACTTGGTTGCTAAGCATCCCAAATATTTGTAACTCGGTCGTGGCCAGACCCCTGAGTGAAGGAACTGAACCCAGGAGGTGCAGAGCAGAGCAGCACGAATCCTTTGCTCAGCTTCCAGGGAAACCTGGGCACAGAGTGCAGGTGGGTGCTCACGAGCCTGGCAGTGCCAGTTCCTGACTCCTGAGCCTCACCAACACCACTTGGGCCTTTTCAGCAGCCTCTGGCTCCTGGATCCCTCTGGATTCTCCTGGAGGTGATGTCCCCAGGCTGCTCCAGTGCCCACTGAGGTTTTCAGCACTCAGCTGTGGAATTTGTAATGCTTTGTGGTGTTGGGGTGTCAGGCTCCTGCTGTGGGAGTGTTCTGAGTGCTGGGGAGTGCTCCTGAAATGGGAGAAAATCCTGCAATGGTTTGGGTTGGAAGGGACCCCAAAACCCATCTTGTTCCACCCACACTTTCCACAGGCCAGATGGTTCCAAGCCCCATCCAGCCTGGCCTTGGGCACTGCCAGGGATCCAGGGGCAGCCACAAGTTCCCTGGAAACCTGTGCCAGGCCTGCCCACCCTCCCAGGGAACAAGTCCTAATTCCCAATATCCCAGCCAGCCCTGCCCTCTGGCACTGGGAGGCCATTGCCCCTTGCTCTATCACTATATTTTCCTTCCCACACACATTTTTGGTCCTGATTTACGTGGATTTCCCAAAATGCCTCCTGCACCTGGGTGTTAGGTGAGGCACTGCATCAGGCTCCAACCCCTGCTGCAGGAAGGAAGCCCTGCTCCCACAGCCAGGCTGGCTCAGGCAGATGCTTAGAAATAATCATGTGAAGATAAAATAGTTCTTCTGTTGGTCAAAACCTTCTCAGAGCATTCTGACTAGCAGCACTTGCTGGAAAAATAAAGTGGTTGATGTGTTTTTTGTGCAGTGGGAAGAACCAAGGAATGGGAATCTTACAGCAACAGCTTCTTGTAGTGGTCCATCTCTGCTGTCACCTTCTGCAGCTGCAGGCCAGCTGTCTCCACCTGATTTGTTAACTCTGAAAGCAAGAACACGAGGTTGTGTCTCTGTTAATGTGAAATTAATCCACTTTAGTGGTTTGTTTCCAGGTGGGACCTGCAGCTCCTCGCTCCCACCTCAGGCAGAGCAGTGCACACCAGCAGGGTCTTTACAGCAAACAGCTGGGGTTTGTCTGTGTGTTTGGGGCTTTTTATCCCACCAGAAAACACCAACTCCAACTGCACTGAAACATGAAATGCTTCAAATCAGATTGTTTGCTTTAAATCAGATTGTTTGTACATAAAGCTGAGAGCAAACAGATGCAGGAAGGTGGCCCCACAACTCACCTGGAATTCACTTCATCTGAAACCCTGGCAGTAATTCAATGGTGTTGTACTTGTCTTGTCCTCTACATGGATCCTTCAGAGCACATCACCTCAGCTCCAGTCAGCCACTGCCTTTTTCCCAGTACAATCCCTGGTTTTTAAGTTAAATTATCTCATCTGGTTTTGTGTGCCTTATATCATCCTTTTCTATGCTTTTAGACCCTGAGAACAGCCCTAACTTGCAGATGTGAAGCCCTTGAAACTGAAGCAGCAGCACATGGCTTAATCTGATTTTCATCTCCATGAAGATATCACAGAATCATGGAATGCCTCGGGCTGGGAGGGACCTTAAAGCTCCTCCAGTCCCAGCTCCCTTCCACTCTCCCAGGCTGCTCCCAGCCCCATCCTGGAACACCTCAGGGATGGGGCAGCCACAGCAACTTGGGCATCTCTAGATATCCTCATGAACAAGAGCTGTCTTTCCAGAAAGCCTAAGAATGGTTTGAAATCAAAGTTGAGGACAGCACCAAAAGATACATGGAAAAAAATCCAGTGACAAATCATTGCAACAGGTCTGGAAGTGAAAGAAAAAACAAGATTATTCCTCAGAAAGCAACAGCAAACAAAGTGAGGTGACCTTGTCTCTGAAGGGAACAGCTCCCAAGACAGTCTCTCAGAGCTCTCTGTCATTCCTGTTCTTAAATTTATCATTTCACCCCAATTCCCTGAATTTCTGTAACTTTTCCCACGTCTCTGTCAGTCATTTCCAGCAGTGATGATGGATGATCCCAGTGTGGGATTTCCTGCCAGCCACACCTTATCTTCATAAATCCTGCAAGTGGAAGAGTCCCCTCTTTTCAGTACAGGGAAAAGGAAAATTGTTCAGAAGACTACAACAAAAAAAAAAAAAAATCAGGGAGAGAATTATACAGGGTAAAACACCCAGGACCTGTCAGATCCATTCCCAAACTATCAGCATTTATAAAGAGCTTTTTGAGAAGAAAAGTAAAATTTCTTGGGCTTGACTGAACCTTGGAAAAATCATGGAAGTTAATTGTAGAAGCAGCTTCCCCACCACCTGTTGTGGGTGCCAACACAAATCAAGGAACAAACAAACCAAAGAACAAACAAATCAAAGAACCAACCAAACAACAACAAGCCAATATTTTAGTGTGAGGCCCCTGTGGTACAGCCCTCAGGGGCTGCCACTGCCAGGGGTGGAAGCTGGACTGAGGTGAGCAGAGCTCCAGGCTGGGACAATGGTGGCACCTTCCCTTGTCTCTGAGGCAGCAGTGGTGGCCCAGCACCCTCTGGACACATCAGGCCACCTGCAGGTCCTGCTGGTCCCCTCCCTGGGCATTCCTCAGCCGTGCACTGTCCTGCACTTTCCCAAAGCTGAAGAACCCAGCTTGCATTTCCTGGCAGTGCCTGTCAGAATTCCTGCAGGAGAGGGAGAAGCTCTGGCTGCAGCTGCCCAGCAGATGTGAGGCACAGCCCTGGGAGCAGGAACGTGACTCTGTGGGAACAGATGAAGCCCACATTAGTGTGGGTGGACACCAGAAGGAGCAGAACCCTCTGCCCACCCTCACAGGCTGCTGTGGAGAAGATTGTCCCAAACAACTCTTTCTGACCTCTTGAAAATTGTTATTTTAAAAGATTTCTGCCAATAATTAATAACTGTGGTCTTTTTTCTTCTCCCTCAGAGTGGGAGTGTGGACACAAGTTCTGGAATAAAGGAAAAGGAGAGGGTGATGCTTGGTTTGGTTCTGTACTCTGGGTGGTCTCTCTCAAAGCTGTTTCCTCTTTCACTCCATTTGTTCTCAGAAGTTTTCATGCTCACTGAGCATGGACAGGAGTTTTTCATGAGGGAAGAGATGGATTTAATTACACAAATAGTTCCTGCAAGTCTTCTCTAGAGAGAATTCCCACCAAAGCCAACGGGAGCTGGTGAGCAGAAAGTCCCACACCCATGGAGGCAGATTTCCATGAGAACCATGGTAAAAATGGGACAACTAATAAAGAGAATGGCAACACAAAGGGAAACTTGTGCTGCAAACCTGCTGAATAGAGGAAAAGGTATTCAAACACGTATGTAAAAATATTCTCTGGTGATGAAAATAAAGCCTACTGCAAAACATGCCAAGCCAAGAGAAAGAGCTCACACTCTGTAATCCTGATACTGGGCTCAGTGTGCAACAACCACCACATCTCAAAGCCTCAGCAGGCCAGATCCATCTCAGTTTCATTCCTGTTGAATTTTACTCATTATTGTGACTCAGAATGGCTCTCAGCACAGTCACAAACCTTCCAGTAACCTTCTGTGAGCCGTGCTGGGACAAGGACAGGGCTGAGGGGCACAGCCCGGACGTGCACGAGGACCTGGCGAGCCACAGAAACAGAAACAGAGCAAACTGGGGGCTGTTTCCTCTTCCTTGGGCAAATTGCATCACTGCAGCCCCTGGTGTGTGCAAAACAGCCAGCAGAGCCTGCCCACAGCTGGCTTGCAGGAATTTAACCACCCAGTTTGCATCCGAGGGCACGGTGCCCCAGCTCCTGCCTGGAAACAGCAACAACTGGGAAAGTTTTCAGTGAAAAATAAAAATAATAAGCAGCACGTTGGGTAAGCAGCCACTCTGGAAGCCATCAGCTCCACAGCTAATTCCTAACAGATTCCCAGGAAGGCTGGATCAGAGGCACACGTGGTAGAGCTGTGTCATTTTCTGCTTTTCCTGCAAAACCTACAAAATCCAATCCAATATAATTGCTGACAATTTGGGGGTAATCTAAATAAAAGCTCAATGTTTCATACACGTGCACAAAAAAGATAATTTCCCTGTAGTTAAGATTTCATGGGGAGGTTCATAAGCACTGCTGAAATAGCTCATGGAATCCCAGAGTCCAGAATGGTTTGGGTTGGAAGGACCTTAAATCCCACCCAGTGCCACCCCTGCCATGGCAGGGACACCTCCCCTGTCCCAGGTGCTCCAGCCCCATCCAGCCTGGCCTTGGGCACTGCCAGGGATCCAGGGGCAGCCCCTGAGGCTCAAAGCCATCCCCCAGCAGGGCTGGGATCCTCCACCCTCCTCTCCCCTCCAGACCTCTGGGTCCCCTCTCAGGGACAGGGACCAGCCTGGAACCCCCTGGGAGCTCAGAGCTGAAGATGGTCAAGGAATTGGAGCAGAGAGCACACAGATCCCTGGCCAAGGCAGACTGGAACCCAGCCCCTCTTGCTGGATTCCCCTTGGAATCTGGGAAATAGGAAGTTGTAGCAATTATTTAAAACTTACTTAATAACTACCCCTTGTTTGGGCCCTGAATTTGGCCAATCAGCTGTGCCAAAGGGGGCAAAAATATTTTTCTCAGAACATTAATTCCAGGCAAATTCAGATGTACATTTAACACAGACAGTTCCCAGCACAGTTATTTAAAGAGCACAGCAGACAATCTGTGAGAAATATGAAATACATGCATGAAAAATTGCAGTGGCAGAGCAGGAAAAAGTTGCCTCACCACGTGTTTCTAAGGAGACCAGAGAAGTGAAGTAACACCCCAAGGCCCTGCACAGAACAGAACTAATTCTTTGTATTTATAAAAGCTCATGTACTGTGTTCTCTGAGATAATTTTTTTTTGTCTACTCAACAAAGTCCTTCTTTTAATTTGTGACTCACAAAAGTCTGGAAGGAGCCCAGGGATGGACTCCAGATTTAGATCCTTTCTGGAGACCTCACCAGTGCCATCAGGAAGTGTCCAAATCACCCAGAGCTGCCAGGAACTGGGAGGATGTGCCAGGGGAGGAGGACTGGGGTTTATCTCTCCCAGCATGTGTTGCTGACCTCTGCCAGACTGGGCTCCATGGCCCTCTGCCTCATTCCTCCACCTTCAGAAAACCAGCAGAGAAAAGCAGAAAAGGAACCAGATTCCAAAGAGTTCTGAGTGGCACAAATCAAGGGCAGCCTCAACAGAACAAACCAACAACTGCAACCATGCAAACATGACAATCTCCAAGACCTTAAAAATCCTTAAGTAGGGAAAAAATGTTATTTTGGCAAAGCCTGCTCCCCTCCCACGCCCCAGTGACACAGTACAAGCATGCCTGCCCTCAGAAGGATTGGATTTGCTCATCCATGGCCAGAGTTCACACTCCAGCATCAAAGGCCTGGGTCCAAAGCCTGAATTTTCTGCCTGTATCCCTGTCTGAGGCCAAGCTAACTGGGATATGTCACAATTCCTACAAACCTGCTTCTCCTACACATTAAAATTGGTTTGAAATACTGGAAAAGCTAAACAGGAAAAAAAAAATGGAGATTCTGACCTTAATTTTCCTTGGGGATAAATTTTCACCCTCAGTGTTTAGGCCAAGCAGACAAAACAAAACACAATAAAGACACATCCTTTAATACAGAATTATGGTTTGGGTTGGAAAGGACATTAAGTCCCACCCAGTGCCACCCCTGCCATGGCAGGGACACCTCCCACTGTCCCAGGCTGCTCCAGCCCCAGTGTCCAGCCTGGCCTTGGGCACTGCCAGGGATCCAGGGGCAGCCCCAGCTGCTCTGGCAATCCCAGCCCAGCCAGAAATTCCCAGTTCCCACTCTCCCATCCATCCCTGCCCTCAGCAGTGGGAGCCATTCCCTGTGCCCTGTCCCTCCATCCTTGTCCCCAGCCCCTCTCCAGCTCTCCTGGAGCCCCTTCAGGCCCTGCCAGGGGCTCTGAGCTCTCCTGGAGCCTTCCCCTCTCCTGGTTCCACAGGAGAACCTGGATTCCTGCTTTTCCTCTGGAAGCAAAGTGTGCCCCTTCTCTCAGTCACTCTGCAGCAGCCTGGTGCCAGCCCCCAGCAGGGAGCTGGGATTGTTTGCCATGGATTCCTGTGCCTCCTCTGGCACTCAGGCTGCTGAAAAGCTCTAATGAGCCTTTGCCTCTCACTCTCTGCTCCAACAGCAGCCCTGCACTCCCCAGCTCTCACCCTCCCAGGCCTTCCCACCACAGCTGGAATTCATAAAAAACTACATTTCAACAGCACTGGGAGCATGAACAGGGGCTGTCTGCACTGCAGCCTACCTACAACTCAGGAAACTATTCCCCCTTTGCATTTCAAAGCTCTTCAAAGTGGTTTCTAAAGTGCCATTAAAGACACTCCAGGAGATGAAAACACCTCCTTTCCATGAGAAGTGCTAACATCCCCTCTCCTTTCCATGGGGAGTGCTAGCATTCCCTCTCCTTTCCATGGGGAGGGCTGGCATCCCCTCTCCTTTCCATGGGGAGGGCTGGCATTCCCTCTCCTTTCCATGGGGAGGGCTGGCATTCCCTCCTTTCCATGGGGAGGGCTGGCATTCCCTCCTTTCCATGGGGAGGGCTGGCATTCCCTCCTTTCCATGGGGAGGGCTGGCATTCCCTCCTTTCCATGGGGAGTGCTAACATCCCCTCTCCTTTCCATGGGGAGGGCTGGCATTCCCTTCTTTCCATGGGGAGGGCTGGCATTCCCTTCTTTCCATGGGGAGGGCTGGCATTCCCTCTCCTTTCCATGGGGAGGGCTGGCATTCCCTCTCCTTTCCATGGGGAGGGCTGGCATCCCCTCTCCTTTCCATGGGGAGGGCTGGCATCCCCTCTCCTTTCCATGGAGAGGGCTGGCATTCCCTCCTTTCCATGGGGAGGGCTGGCATCCCCTCTCCTTTCCATGGGGAGGGCTGGCATTCCCTCTCCTTTCCATGGGGAGGGCTGGCATTCCCTCCTTTCCATGGGGAGGGCTGGCATTCCCCTCCCCAGCTGCAGTTTTCCATCATCTCCCATCAGCCTCCTCATGGCAGCAGAGACCACCAGGTTTAGATTTGGAGCAGGAGCAGCCAAAGACTGAAAATTCGGATTTTGGGAGCATCACCAGCAATTTCAACCCATCCAGAGCAAGGCCAGAGCAAGTCATGAGCTAAAGAAAAGCCACAAGGACTTTGGGGAAGAAAAGTGATTTTTTGATTGGTGATGAAGTAAGGGATCTAGCTGGTAATAAAATGAAAGCAGAAATCTTTTAGGAGCCTGTGCTACTGCACCAGCACTAAGAACACAGACACATTACTGATTTTGGATTTGGGGAATCTGACTGATTAAACAATTACCCAGCAGACCTTCCCCTGTGCTGAGCATTTGTCAAGACCTCTCACCTCCTTATCTGGGTGATGCTCTGTGAGGCTGGGAAGTGCCTTGAAGCCAGCAATCCAACTGACCCCACAAACCCCCTACAAAGGGAATCTCCAGAAAGCCTCACAAGCATGAGAGCAAAAAACAACAGCAGAAACAACTGCTTGCTCCCTGCTCTTGCAAATGCCTGCTGGGGTGTGAAATAATCATGACTTTATAACTCTGTGAGAAGTATGCAACAGAAGAATCCTCAAAATATCGGTTGCAGAAAGGAAAATCCTTTAAAAACATGTAAATCACAAATCCTGGTAGTTTTTATTATTTCTGGAGTGCCAAATTATTTCAAAGAGGGACTTTGGAGTAGTTTGTGGGAGGAAAAAAAACAAAATAAGGCAAAACCCCAAGCTCCCCCCAAAGCAAGGACACTCAGGACGTGGCTGATTTCCACACCCCACTTTGGACAGGACAAATCCACTCCCTGGAACTGATTTCCAGTAAGATGCTGTTTGTTCCCACTCATTTATTTTAATACAATGGCAAACTCATTTCATATCTAATGATTGTCTCATGAAAAATCCCTGTTTGGCATTTCAAAGAGAGCCATTTTTATCAGCAGTGCATTAACTGGGTTTATTACCCCGAGCCAGCAACGTGTTCCCCAGAGCCAGACCCCTTGAAATCCTGCTGGATTTGTGTTTGACTGATCCATTCAGGAAGGGTGGAATCCAAATGCCTGAGCCAGCAGCTTTCCTGCCTTGAAACCTCCTTCTGGATACCCACATCAAACGTTTTACTGCTTCTTAATAACTCATTTATTAGCAAGTGACTGCTACATTTTAATAATCAATCTTAAAATGCCTCACATAAAACATCAACCAGCTTAGATGGTAGTTTTACTCATCATTAAGATTCTGCAGGGTCCTAAGAGTCTGTATGAATTCCATACATGGAATTAGCTGTGGTTTTAGCTATGTTTTCTCCATAAAATCTCAGTTGTTTTATATTTCACTACAAATTTTCAGCCTGGGATAGTGGAAGCTGTCCCTGCCCCTGGCAGGGGGTGGAATGAGATGAGCTCTAAGGTCCCTCCCAACCCAAACCATTCCAGGACTCTGTGATAATTAATTGTGATGGGTTGATGGAACATGCCAATTTAGGGAAGCAAATTCAGGTTTTCATAAGACCCAAGAAGCCATGCAGGCCCCCCAAAAATATGGAACCCATTGAAGAACCTTTAAAATATCTAATAAAGTAGAGACTGCAAAAACTTCTCTTTTTAGAACAGGCACTTGTACATGGAGTTCAAGGGGGCAAGCTGAAAATGGAAGTGTTTGCCATGCTCATGAACAAACCCTGAACCCATTGTTTGCAGCAACCTCTGGGGTAAGCAGAGGGGGAAGGGAACCTCAGCTAAGGGCAGTTTTCCTATCACATAAATACAGCAGTACAAGTGTTTGATGTTATGATGTATTTCAGAGTGTGAGAGATCATCTGGAGAGATTTATGTCCACTGTTCCTTATTATTTCTGCAAAGGCAGAAGATGTCTTTGCTGGAGCTTTTTAGCAGTATTGTTATAAAAATAAACCAGTTCAATATTAATATAAGATATTATTCTGTTATTGCAATCTAGTAAAGAGTGACATGCCCTGCTCAGCACCAGGGGTTGGTGACTCAGGGATGGGATCTCACACCAGCTCTTTCCACAGGTGCTGAAGGAGCAGTGAAGTGACCATCACTGTGACCTCCAGCTCTCAGTGTGTCCCCAGGCTGAGCACAGGGCAGCTGGGCACTGCTGGGCCAGCCTGGGCACTCCAAACCCTGCCTGGAGCAGCACAACCTCACACGTGTTCCCAAGGTCCTAAAATACCTCTGAGCCAGAGCTGTGAACGCAAGAGAAAAGAGATCCAAGAGGCACCCACATAAACAATCCTTCTGCAGTGAGTTTTTGTCTGCACACAGCTCCCAGGGTGTCATTTCAAGTGCTGTCACTGCTCTCGCCCTCTCCAAGAGCATTTTCTGCTTCCTGAGACACAGTCAAGGGCAGATCATTGGAGTCTGCTGTTTGATGGCTCAGAGAAAAGGCCTGGCCTGTCCTGCTTTTCAGTCCTGCTCTGAGAGCCACAAGTCCTTGCTGGTCCTGCACTCAAAATGAGACCAGTTCTTTGAATTTTACCCTCAGAACCTGATGTTCTACTTAAGATGAACTATTAGCAGTAGGATTGTATTCCACCACCTTCATGATTTTCCTCTTTTTCTTCACTTGCCCTCCCAGCCAGCTGCCTGGTGCTCCCAGGAGGGCTCCAGACTCCTTGGAATGCCATTCCCTCCTCCTGGCTGCAGACACCCACCTTTTATTCAGGCCTGTTGAGTCTTTTCACAGTAACAACCACAACTCTGGTGCTTTTAAAAACTTTTTTCCCCCCCTACTGGGATTTTTGCTAGAAAAGATAAAAACTTCTCTTACCCAGAGTTTCCTTCTGCAGCTCACGGCACCGACTCTGGAGCTCGTTGCCCTGCTGAAGGGAAGTTTGGAGCTGCTGAGTTTTCAGCTCAACTGTGTCAGCCACCTCAGTGAGGTGCTTGACCTTCTCCTGCAGACACTCGTTCTCCCGCTGGGATTTTGCCAATCTTTGGTTCAATTTGGGTATTTCTGAGGAGGCAAAACAAATCCATGTAGGCTGTTGCTATTTTATGTAAGTCATGAACAAGAACATCAAAGCTTTTAAATGGCATTCACAGGCCAGCATAAATAAGTGGGGCTAAATAGTTTTGATGTGGAAAGCTGGATTTGAGGATGGGTGTGATATTCCTGCTGTGGCACTAGTCTGAAGTGGGAAATGTTGGATGAGGGATACAGAGCCTGAGTAAGAAAGGCTCCACTCCTGCTTCCACACAGATCCTCTGTATATTGGGAGCACTACAACAGACAGAACAAGGAATACTCCAGAAAAGAAGCCTTGAAACGTATGGGTCCCTCTGAGGCTGAAGATGTCTGCAGGGACACAGCCTGCAGCAGGCAGGGAACGAGCCCAGGGAGAGAGGAATCCTCAGGACACAGGAACCTTCCTGTGCCACATGGACACTGACATTTCACTGTTCCTACAGGAGGGCAGATTAGGGAGGGATGGTCTGGGCTCACACCTGCAGCAGGCAGGAGCTCTTGGTGGCCCAGGGCCCAGCTCCTGCTGGTGCTGGCTCAGTGGCTCACTGGGTTCACCCTCTCCAGGCACAGAGCCCCAGAGCCCTTCCCAGTGGAAGAAAGCAACCATTGAGGAATTCACTGCTCATGGCCCAGGAAGCACAGCTCACTGGGCAGCTGCTGTGCCAAACAGCTCCAGGGCTCCTGAGCTGCTCCAGGCTCCCCTGGAGCTGTGGATCTGCTCTGGAGCTCACAGGGACAGGGGGAGGTGGGAGATGCACATCCCCAGCCTGCCCTCAAAGCCCTGACCAAACTGAGCCCCAGAGGATAATCTGGGCAACAGTGGGATCTTTGGGCTGTGCTGTGCATGGCCAAGAGCTGGACTGGATCCTTGTGGATCCCCCCCAACTCAGGATATTCTGTGATTTTGGGATTCAATCAAACAGCAGCTCATCCACACTGGAAAACTACTAGGAAAGGAGTAAGTCTGATTATTATTTCTGAAGGCCTTTAAAGCTGTAAATTGGGCACAGGGCCAGCTGGGAAGCTGTGGCTGTTGCAGTCTGTAATTGCACCACTGCACTGTTTTCAGTGAAACCAGTCTCAGCACAAATGGGATCCAAGGCTCAGCCTGAGTCAGCCTGGGGCTGGGCACGGCCCCTCCTGAACAAGCCCTCAGCTGCCCTTGCTCCCAGCTCCCCTGGCCCTTGGGGGAGCAGGAGGGGGCCAAGGGCATTCTGGCCAGCCCAGGGGCTGCTCTGTGCCCCTTGCAGGCCCCAGATAAGGAGGGCTGCACTTGGCAGAGCTTGTTCTCACCCAGGAATGGGAGCAGGGAGAGCTGCTGCTGTTGGGTCTGGGTTTGCTCCACAAGTCCTTGCTGGTCCTGCACTCAAAATGAGACCAATTCTTTGAATTTTACCCTCAGAGCCTGATGTTCTACTTAAGATAGACAATTAACAGCAGGATTGTTTTCCACCACCTTCATTGCTTCCCTCTTTTCCTTCACTTGCCCTCCCAGCCAGCTGGAAGGGAAGGGGGGCAGCCTGTCCAGTTTGGGGGCAGCACTGCAGGACACTCCAGCAGCTCCCACAAGGATGCTGGACCAGCACCCTGGAGGATCCTTCTTTCTGTTGCTCAAAATGGTTGCAGGATGCTTTACCTGTCAGAGCTTCTTTGCTCATGGCTTTTATTTGCCGAAAAATTTCCTCCTTCATGGCAGCAAAGTTCTCCATGTTGGTGGAGATGACCTCTTTAATACTGTCTAATTCACTTCTAATGAAAGGGAACAGTGAGACAGCCTTGCTCAGGGTGGAGCAATGGTGTTCCAAGGTCGTTCTGCAAGAAAGAAAACATACCAGATGTATATTTATAAATTATTCTATAAATAAAACTTGGGAATTGGACTAAGCTTGACAAGCAGGTTCCCATTATCTGGTAATTTATACTGCATTGGGTCACAATAATTCAGTGTATGAAATGTGCTGTGTGTTGAATATATGTATTATAAGTTTCCCCATCTAAATGTTTAGAGCTTTTCTACATAAATGAAGAAAACTGGGTTTGTTTCATCATTTCAAAATCCAGTACAGGAAATTGTACAATCATTTTTAATTGAGAAAGCAGAGTAATCATGTTTAAATGACTGTATGCCCAGGTTTATGCTGAATCTTTATAAACAGTATTTATGTAAGAAATAGAGCATTTCCAACATCAGCATTTCTTTTTGGGTTCTCACCTGAGCACCTGTGACTGCTTGTAGGCAGCTTCCTTCTCCTCCTGGAAATACTGCAAATCAGCTTTCACAGTTTTCATCTCCTCCTGCTTGGTTTTCAGTTCCACTGTCAGGGTTTTTATCCTAGAGACGTAAATAAAACAACCAGAATTGTTTGCAGCAATAATCAACCTCCAACTTTGGTTTCAGCTTTCTCAGGGCAGGAGCCAGCTCTGTGCTGGCCTCAGGCACAGCAAACACCTCCAGAACCATCCCCCTCAAGGTGCTCTTCACCTCTAACATTTACCCTGGGAACTTTTCTTTGCAGCACCAGTTTGTTTTTCAGGCACAGCTATCCCAGTGTAAATAAACACAGTTTAAACATTGCTCTTTCAACAATTCAGCACTTGCTCCCATAACTGTCAGGAAATGAATGGAACTGCACAGGAATAAAAGAGCTGAATCCAGTTCCCTTCCTGTGGTACATGTGAGGAACAATCCCACACAGCACATCAGCCCCAGCTGTGTTCTGGAGATAACCATCCCAAAGCAGCCTTCCAGCCCCAAAAATACCACTCCAGTGACAAGCAACTGTTAAAAACCAGCCCCTGTTAAAGCTTTCAACACCTACTGCTCACACAGAGAAAATGATCTATTTGTCTCCTGGTGACTCACTGCCACAAGTAAATAAGTAATGTTTGAATAGACAAGAATTTTACAAAACCAAAGGCTGGCAGAAGCACTACATCAGCCTTGGCTTCAATTTGAAACAGCAGAAGAGAATGATTTATGCTGAAAATATATAAAAATTAAACCAAACTATGACAGTGCATTAGTTACTGTTATCACACAGATCAGCACCAAAGTGCACATTTAGAAAAATATTAGTTCTGCTTAAGAAACCTGGATCTGCAGAGCTCTGACAAAATCTGAACTGAACATCTGGGGGTTAAAAAGCCCCAGAAGCAAGTTTTTGGGGCTCAGTTGTGAACCCTGGGGGGAAAAAATAAAATTGAAGACATTCCTGGCATTACCTTTTCAGGAAATTTTACCCATTGCTACCTGCAAATTTCCAGGCGGTGGAGAGGAGGAGGGAAGAGATAAAATCTGTTGGATTGTGACTGGCAGCAGAGCTGTTGTCACTCACAAGAAAAAACAAAAAAGTCCGTCCCCCAAACAGCTACAGGAATTCAAATCTATGTTTACAGCCGAGGAAAAAATCAGTAATTTATCACTGACCAAAAACAAATCCAAACTCTGGGAGCCAGGGAGAGCCATTCTCCATTCTTGTTCTGGAATGGGCACTATTTGAAGATCTTTTGGATTAAAAAGAAACTGGTAAATAAGGAGAGACAGGTTTTCTTCCTCTTTCCATTCCAGAGCTGACTTTAAAGGGACGTTTCCAGCACGTCCTGCTCAGTCACACCCGTGGAAAAGGCAAGACAGTTATAAACCCGTTATTTTGAGGGTTTTTAGCACAAAGGGAGAGTCCAGGGGATGGTTAGGAGCTGGCATTTCGAGAATGGTGGGAACAGGCTGATCTCAGCACTCCCAGCCCATCGGGCATCCCCGGTGCTCCTGCTGCGGCAGTGCGAGGTGAGGCGGGACACGCTCCCCCCGGTGCTGACAGGAGCAGAACAGCCCAGAAAACCCAGCGGCAGCTGCAAACACCCTCAGTGTCCCCCAGCAGGAGGAGCAGCTCCCCTGCTCCGGGGGATTTCCAGCAATCATCCCCACGGGGTCCCGGTGGGATGGAGCAGCGCTGGCACTGCCGCCAGCACAGGAGGCACACGGCAGCCTGGAACACTCTGTCCAAAAAAGTCCCACCCCAGCATTTTCTGTGCCATGAAATCTGGGAGCTGCCCAGGGCCAGGAGCTGCTCACTTTCATTTCACAGTCAGGAGCTGCTCATTTTCAGTTCAGAAAGTGGTGAAGTCACCAGCCCTGGAAGTGCTCAAGATATGTGTGGATGTGGCACTTGGGGACATCTTTAGCATTTACATCTATTTTACATTTCCTACACTGGATGAGGCTGAATTTTGCCAATCAAATTAACAATAATTCAATTAATTATCAAGCCTGAAGTGATTTTAACACAGAATAAGGTTGAACAGCAGGATCAGTGCAGTTTGTTCCCCTTCTCCTGCCAGGATCCCAAAGGAAAGGTAACTGAGGACAGCAAACTCCCAGGTGGCTTTCAAGGTTAACCACAGGTACCAACAGGAAGAGCTGAACCTAGAGGGAACAGAAACCTGAAACAGTCTGCAACTGATAAGAAATTCAATCCCTTGGTCTAGCAGAGATAAAAGTAAGAAAAAGGCACGTTTGGCTTCCGGGAGCAGTGATTTGTCAGGCTGGCCAGACCCAGGATGTTGAATAGTTTATACCACAGCACAAGGTAGTCAGAGAGGCCCAGGACAGCAAGGAGAAGATAAGGAATATTCAGCCAAGTTTCTTAACAAGGCACAATGGTTGATTTATGGCTGGAATGGAAACCTACTGCAAGTATCCCACTTGATTTCAGCAGCTTTTAAATCAAGTGGAGCCTTAGGGGAGAAAAGTGCAGAGATAAAAATTTTATTAACTGTTCCAGCTTTACTAC
Source organism: Haemorhous mexicanus (assembly GCF_027477595.1). Lineage (NCBI taxonomy): Eukaryota > Metazoa > Chordata > Aves > Passeriformes > Fringillidae > Haemorhous > Haemorhous mexicanus. The sequence goes on from NC_082350.1 coordinate 25,508,643, forward strand.
AAAAAGTCAGCTCGATGAAAATGTAAAGTTTAGCTCTGGCAAATGAGCCTCAACAAGAAGAATGTGCTGCTAGTGCATTTGCTCACACACTGCCACCAGAGCTGCCACCCAGGGTCATTAAAGGGACAAGGAGCAAACAAGCTTTAAAAATAGATATTAAACCACAGAAAATATTAAATTTCGGGAAGGAGGGGTGGAAGTGTTAAATTTAAATTAAAAAGATATTGCAAGAAACATTATGAGTAACTTACAAGATAAATGCCTTTTGTTCACTTTTGTGGGAACTTGTGCTCTAAAATGAATCTTTTATTAGTAATATTAGCAAGCAAAAGCCTAACTAAATCCATTAAGTTAATTTTTTAACAGTATTTGAGTGATTCTCCCAAAAAAGCAGGTTTCCAAAGCATTTCAGTCCAATCTCAAGAGCACTTTCAGCTCTACATCCCTTGGTGTGAGGCAGTCACACAAGGAATCCCTCCTGGGGATCCCAAAAATCAAACTGAGCTGATAATTAAAATTAGAACCTCATCCTTGCAAAAAAGCTTCTGTCAGTTTGAGTTAGATGAGCCAAAAATTACCCAGGAGTTTCTGGTAGCTTCAATCCATCAGTAGCAAATTTGAGCAAACTGCATTTTTACAAGGTATCTTTTATTAACTGACTATAAACATCAATTCTTTATAGTCCCACTGTAATCAATCAATGGAATATAACAATAGATTCCAAAATATTCTATTCTATTCTGTGCACAGAAAAGGATACAGACTCTGTAAGTACGAGCTGAAAGAACACACTTGAAGGTCCTAATTGTGCCCTGAAAATCCAAATGTGGCTCTGAGATCCATCATTAATTACTGGAGTTTTATGGCACAAAACTCCCCCTTTAACTGGGGCCTTCCAATATCTGTAAGGATTTGAAACTGTTTGTGAAGCAAAATGCTCCTGGCATTTCCCAAACTGTTCCTCACTGCTTTAGGATTCTGTACCTGCCCTGCAGAGAGGGAATCCTGAGATTGCCAGGGAAGAGCACTGGGAATTCTTTACTGTGAGACAGACAGCCCAGATTTCAGACCTGTGGCACTCCCAGACCTGTGGAATTTCATTTGGAATATTAGAGATTTATTACAAGATGATGAGATATTCATCATTTCCTTTGGGAGTGTGTGCAGGGGAAATCCCTCTGAGTGCCTTCTGGCCTTTCCTTCCCCTTCCACATACTGACTGCTCCTAAACTCAGGAATTCTGAAGCTGCTTCCACAGGACTCTATGAAAGATGATTTAAATCAAGTATTGCAGAGTATATGTGCCATCTGAGAACAGAAAGACAAATGTTATTTGTATTTGAAGCTGCTTTGGGCTGAAATTCCCTGCCACACACAGGAGAGGATCTCCAGAGGAGATGATGTGCTCTGACCTTTCCGTTTTGGATTCGCTCTCAGCCCGGCAGCGCTCAAGGTCGTGGTGAAGAGCCTGCAATTCTGCCTGAAGCCTCTGCTCCCGTTCTAGGCTTCCCTTATAAACTTTAATCTCCTTCTCCAATGCTTTGACTTTGTCTTCCATCACCTTGAACTCGTGGAGTGTCAGGTAACTGACTCCGCAGTATTTGCACACTGTCTGGTCCCGGGACATCTGCAAAGAGACAAAATGCTTCAGATTGTCTCAGAGAAACAGGTTCAGCTAAAAAAACCCTCAGTCACGCTAAGAAATAATAACAAATCCAAACAATTTAAACCATTTGCTGCCCTGGAACATTTAAGATCAGATGATGTTATTGCTTTAGCAAATAGAGACAAAAATCTTCATTAGCAAAATGAACCCCAGCTAGAGCAGCACTTTTCCTTCCTGGCAACTTCCCAAGATACATCAATTTGACATGTGGGAACTCCCACTGAAATGCTAAAGTATTTCTGAGTTAGGTTGGAGGTATTAATGGAAAATGAAATGCTGTGTTTTAGAAAGCCATTTCATTAATGAATCTGGGATTACCAGATAAATGTTATTTCTCTGGGTTTCCGACAGCTCATATCCAAGTGAAGGAGGCAAGATGAGGGAGAGTGAACAAAGTGAGGTAATCCACAATCTTCACCAAAATAATTCATGAGTGATGCTAAGGTGTCCATGGCACTGGGGTGCTGTGGAATCTGTAACCCCTTTGCCAGGAATGAAGGACTCAGGACCGATTACAAAACACAGAGCATGTAACACCCATCCAAAGGAAAGGCCAGTATTAAACTGGGAAACAGACTTTTCCAACTGAGCTGGTTATTAACCTTGAAGCAGGGAACATGCAAGCACCTGTTCAAACAGTTTAAGTCCAATTAAGAAACATTGTTTTACAGAAGAAGAAAAAAAAATGATGTTTTGAGACATTGGGATAAACAGAAAGAAACCCTACCGAGAGGAAGGAAAAGAGCTTTCAAAAATTATAAATTAAAGACTCATACAACAACCTGTAGGAGTTAAAATATAGCTTGATATAAATAGTGTTTCAGGGTGCCCTGAACAAGCTTTATTTCCCCATTTCTTAGTGTTGCTCCAGTTTAAACCCCCCCTGGTTACAGCTGCTCTGGAGGAGCCGAAAATGCAAGTTTATTTTTCCTGGCAGCTGCAGTCTGTGCTTGGAAACCTGAAACTGTTCTTCAGGATAAGTACCCCGAAGTTCCAAAGCACTGGAATGAGTGCACTGGAAAAGGACAAAACGAGCTGTGCAGGGAGCACAGGAGGGGGTTTATCACAGAGAGGACACAGTGCTCTGTGCAGCACAGCCACTGCTGCTGCTCACACAAACAGCTGAGAACTTTCACTGCTTCTCCCATCAAAAACAAGATAGAATCACCAGGGGTCTGAACTGAAAAGGGCTTGTGCAAGTACCAAAACTTCTTAGTTTTCAAAGTCAGTTGTGTTACTGAATGTCAAAATAAATGAAGTCAGAGAACAACAAATACTCCCTGTCTGGGCTCTGCTGGAAGTGCTCTCCTTCCCATCCATTCCTCAGGTGAAATGAAAATCTAGGAGAATTCCTGATCAGGTTGGATTTTTACAGTATTTGCTACAGAGTCAAAAAATCACAGAACAGGAAAGGCTGTGTAAATCAGGACCTTGCTCTGCACATTAATAATTACCCTGCAAGCACTGCAATAAGTGTACAGATTGAACAGCTTCCAAATATCCACCTTAATACATGGAACAGTCCCCTGGCACCAGGAATGGATTTGGCACACGTTGAGTGATGCCAGCCACAGTTAATTTAAACCCAGCACATCTGTCCAGGGTACCTGGAAAATTACCAGGACCCAGATAAAAGTGAATAGAGCAAGGAAGGCACTCACCAGATTTCCCATCCTCAATCCAAGGTTCCTCTCCCATGGAATCACAAAACGGTTTGGGTTGGAGGGACCTTAAATCCCACCCAGTGCCACCCCTGCCATGGCAGGGACACCTCCCACTGTCCCAGGTGCTCCCAGCCCCAGTGTCCAGCCTGGCCTTGGGCACTGCCAGGGATCCAGGGGCAGCCACAGCTGCTCTGGGCACCTGTGCCAGGGCCTGCCCACCCTCCCAGGGAACAATTCCTAACTCCCAATATGCCATCTGACCCAGGAATTCCAATATCCTATCTACCCCTGCTCCCTGGCAGCCTTATAAATAAATGGTCTTTCCAGGAGAAAAGCTCCACTAGACCTTGTCTCTTAGACACCAAAGTTGACCAACCAGCACACAAAATCTGTAGGAAACAAACTCATCAGCTCTTGTGCTTACAAATTACCTTTTCTGGAACAGTGAGATTGCTGAGTAACCACAAAGGATGTGTACTAAATACAAATTCATGGTTTCAGATTCCATATTTCACTGTTTCCATTTGATAAAAACACAGTTGTCATCTTAACTTCAAAGCAGGAAAAAAAAAATCAGGGGAAAAACAGTTTGGAAGGAATAGAAAAGGAAACTATCAGAGCTCTGAGTAGAAAGGGGACTTACGTGTCCTGAGTGAGCACTGGGGACAAGCAGTGAACAGAAAAAATCAAGTAGGAATTTAAAAAAACAGTTTTGCTGAGGACAAAGTGCTTGATCTGGGAAGATATTTATCCATAAGACTTTGAGCTACAGTTGTGAGTGATGCACAGATGCTGTCAAGCATCTGGGGGAACAGTTTCCACTCTGCAGATGGTTTTGGAAGGAAATATTATCCCCTGGTTACAAAGATTTCTTTAGCTACCAAGGCAAGGGGAGGACTGAGCCAAGAGGGATAATCACTCAAATTACATCTGTCTGACTCAGTTTCATCTGTAGAGCACAAGCTGTAAGGAAAAAAAGAAAAGAAATTGGTGGTCTGGACCATTTTTAGCCTTTTGAACGATGAGACAGGAATTTGTACCACTTGAACTTGACCAAATAACTCCAGGGTGTGTCAGCTCGTGCACCACCACCCCTCTCCTCTGGAATTTCACATTCCACCCACAAACATCCCAGGATGGAGAGCTGGATTCCTGTTTAGAAGAGTGAGCTCCTCTCTCATTTGGGAGGGCTTTGATGTTACAGCACCCAGCACAGGGATCACTCATCACAGAACCCTAAAACTGCTCAGCTTGGAAAAGCTCTCCAAGACCATGGAGTGCCACCATCCCACAGCACCCACAGCCCCAGGTGCCACAGCCACAGGGCTGATAAACCCCTGCAGGGATGGGCACCCCACCACTGCCCTGGGCAGCTGGGCCAGGCTGGACAGCCCTTTCCATGGAGAAATTCCTCACAACACCCCCTGCTCCTTCGTCCACAGCTCTTGCTCCCTTGGTGGATCTGTCAGGACTGAGATTGCTTCAGCAAGGACTGGTCAAAACCAAAAACCTCTGAATTTCTCCAAATTAAACTTGTAGCTGAAAACATAAAAGTCAAGAAAAAAAGAAATAATCCTTATGCTGCAGCTGGGTGGTCTTAAATTATTTCTGTATGTTGATTTATTCTACCTTATTACCCAATTTTACTTTCTTTTTTGTTTCACTCTTCTCCCACATTATTTTCATGTTTCTCATGCTGTCTGTCCCTCTTCTGACACACCAGTCAATCCCTATTGTACAAAAAGAAATGATGACTCAAACCACACCATTGATTTTTGAGGAAGAAAGGGGAGTCTTTTTGATGTATATACAAAAGGAGGAGGTACCAGACTGAAATTTATATTTGCCTTAGTCAAAGAAAGATTTTTAAAAGGCCTCAGTAGAAACTTCACTTCTTTTAAAAGAAACAAAATGTATTATAAGCCAAGTTTTCAACCAGCATCTACCCCAAAGCACTACAGATGGTACTGCTGAGCCACACTGCTCACATCATTATTTTCTCCCTGCTCATAAAATCACAGTTGCAAAATAAAAATCCCTGTGCTTGCTTTGAACACATGAACAGTGGAGAAACAGGCTGGGAGTAAAACCAGAAGGTTGCTTCATCCAAAACATGCCCTGGGAAAACCCCAGGGGTGTCACGACAGGCAATAACACCGGGAGCTCAGGTAGCTGAAGCCATTGCAGCCTGGAGGAAAGCAGAATAATGAACCCTAACACTGTCACACTCCCAGAGCCTGCAAACACCAGCACAGGGCCAGCACCCCCCCCGAGCTCCCCACCTTCCCTGGGATGTGTCAGGGCACGCCCCAGCTGAGAACCCAACCCGAGCGCTGCCACGAAGCAGCTGATGACAAAACACAGCAGACAAAGGGTGATTTAGCCCATTGTTAACCAGAGCTTTGCCTGAGTAACTCTGCAGCCCTAGGTGTGATTGTCAGGAAGCCCCTCCTGGCTGTAACCCCAGCGTGGGAGGTGAGCAGATTCCAGTCCCTCCAGTTCCAGCAGCACGCTTGGACACTGGTTGCAGAAAGGGTGGAAAACCTTGGCTGTAGTGAATACGGCGCTGGTTTTGTGAGAAAACCTTGGCTATAGAGAGCACAGCCCCGGTGTGATGAGAAAAGCTTGGCTATAGTGCCTAGAGAGGGTGGGGAGTGTCCCTAGTGGAGAGCCTGAGCCACCCGGGTACCACCCCTGGCAGAGCCCAGGCCAGGCTGGACACGGGGCCTTGGAGCCACCTGGGATGGGGGAAGGTGTCCCTGCCATGGCACCTGAAGGTCCCTTCCAACCCAAACCATTGCAGGATTTTCTCCCATTTCCAGAGCACTCCCCAGCACTCAGAACACTCCCACAGCAGGGGCCTGACACCCCAACAGCACCCAAACTTTACCAATTCCACAGCCGAGTGCTGAAAACCTCAGTGGGCACTGGAGCAGCTTGGGGATGTCACCTCCAGGAGACTCCAGCAGGATGCTGAAAAGGGCTCTGCCATTCTACCACGCTTATCTGGAGGGCACAAATTGGACATTTATCTGCTTTTGAATGCCTGCTGGTGCCAATGCAGCACGTCCCAACCACAGAGCTGTGCTGGCCTGGTGGACGGGACAGGACATGCCCGTGGGCTCCCAGCCACAGCTGGAACTCTGTGTTCCAGAACCTTCCACAGGAAAACCCCACCGGGGGGTTCACAGAGGGCAGGGGAAGGGAAAGCTGCTGTGATGTGCTCATACAGAGCCCATACTGTGCTCAATCTATAGCACACGTGGAGAGGCTCTGAGTACCCCTTGTGCTGGTGGTGTACCCGACACTCTGGGGACACCACAGGACGTTCTGTCCTCATGGGGAACAGCCTCGGACTTCCTGCCCGGCCTCAGCTCCTGGCCTGAGACAACTCTCAATTTCTAAGGGTATCTTGGCCCTATTAATTTTATGATTTATGGTAACAAAGCTTTTCCCCCCCCCCAAATAAAATATGAAAATAAATATAACTGTGTTTGCTGCTTTGAGGGCATGGGTCATTCTGTTGCTGTTCTGTTTCCTGTTTCAGGGAGATCCTCAGTGCAAAGCTGCATCTTCCCTTCTATTTCCCTCCATTCCCACAGAACTTTAATTAAAGTCCAAAGGCACAAAAAATGATTCATCTACCACTGGCAACAAACAACTACCAAGGTGAAATATAAAAGCCTTGAGGAAAAATTAAACCAAAATAAAACATTAACCAAGCAACAAAACCAGTCCCCAGAAATACACATCCATGACACTGGAGTCAAGGAAACACTAACTCCCTTCTTTACCCTGCTGGGCTCTGTGACACCTCTCAGGCTGAGTTTGCTTGCAGCAACTCTATGTAAATACATTAAAAGTAGGCATTAAAAGCCACTGATTTCCATCTTTACTAGCTTTTAATTCCCAAGAAGTATGCAACTATAAACACAAAAGAATACTATAAACTTTAATAATGGACATGTAGATGTTTTATTCACCTATTGATTTTGGTTTTTTTCATTTAGCACCCCTCTTGCAATGAATGTGAAATGCAGTGTTGCGAAAGGAGTGTGAGAGCAGAAGAAGAAATGAAAGAGAGAACAAAGCAGGGGCATGTAAAAGTTTTTACACAGTTCTCTGAGGCAAAAGAGATCAGAACATGAAGAACCAAGGTCCCTTCACATCTATCATTCCCTTAACAAAATGCTGAGAAATCTCCTTCCATGTAATGTTGTGAAAAGGGTGTGAGAGCAGAAGGAATGAGAGAAAGAAGAAAGCAAGAATGCATAAAAGTTTTTACACAGTTCTCTGAGGCAAAATAGATCAGAACATGAAGAACCAAAGTCCCTTCACATCATTCCTTTAACAAAATGCTGAGAAATTTCCTTCCCTCTAAACTAAAACTTCCCTTAAAATAAAACCTTGATAAGCAGCTTGTGCAGCTCCAAGGAGAGGAAAACGAGAGCTCTGCAGCCTGCCCTGTGAGGCAGCGCCTGGATGCCTTGTGAGTGCCACAATCCAACCTCCAGCATCCATCCATCCCTCCATCCATCCATCCATCCATCCATCCATCCATCCATCCATCCATCCATCCATCCCTCCATCCATCCATCCACCCCTCCATCCATCCACCCCTCCATCCCTCCATCCATCCATCCCTCCATCCATCCCTCCATCCATCCATCCATCCCTGTGCCAGCCCAGGGCACATCCCTCACTCTGGGCAGCCTCGGTGCCTGCCAGGCTCCCTGCAGCCAGCCCCACGTGCTCCCTGTGCCTGCACAGCCACCCTGGGAGCACGTGCTCCATCTGGCACAGCAAACCACAGCTGGCACACGTCCGGCCGTGGGGAGAGCTGGCTGACAGGGAGATTCCAAAGGAGAGGCTATAAAATCTGGGCAGCAGAGAACGGGAAGGGAATGAGCACATGTGTGCAGAAAGGATGGGAGATACAAGGACAGGAAATGGTGAGAATGACTTGTAGTGCCTTGTAAGGATGCTGCAGCTACAACACGAGCCAGCTGAGGAGGAGATGAGCAACAGCACAGGATGTGTCAAACCCCGACACTTTCTCATCCCAAACCCCGGGCTGTCGCTGCCTTGGAGCTCACACGTGGCACGAGGAGGATGGGACAGGAGCAGAAGTCTGTCCTTATCTGCAAATCCTGCATCCTCTGCACCGGATGTTTTTGTTAAAGGTGTGCCCAGCACTGCTGGGATCTCCAGAGATTGCCTGTCCCATCCTCTACTTCGAGGGACAAGTTGAAGTGATAATCCCACTGGGAGAATTCCACAACAGCCTGGGAGAGCTGCTCCAGAGTTTCAGAATAGTCAACCAAAGCACATCCAGAAATGTGAGGAAAAGACTCATTTGTACCTGGAAATGAACCATCACCTCCTGTGAGCAGTTACTGTGCCCTCAGGTATTTTCCAGAATGAGCAAGCCCAGCTCTGTTATCCTTTCTTAGAAGATTTTTAAGCTCTTTACTATTTTTGCTCTTTTCTAAATTCCCATCAGCCACGTCATTATTTTTAAAGCCTCCAGCTCAGAACTGAAACCTCAACAGCCCTGGAGAGAGGGACAACAAAGACCCAAGTTTCACAAGTGATTCCTATTACAATCATGGAGATATTCAAACTATCAATACATTAACAGATTCTTTCTGTGTAACATCCCTTTGTTCATATTATTCTGCTTATGACCTGATTACAGCCCTCAGACTGTTAAGTCTGACAAGGAGGGTATTATGGATTTTGTATTGATGCATTGGATTAATTTTAAAAGCCTTATTTTTCCTAAGAATATGGAGTTTAATGCTGTTTCCAGAGTGCTCACACCCCTTCCCCACTGGCACCAGCATATTCCTTATTGTAATCCAAGATCCTGGCTCAACAGTAACCAGCAGCCACTGACAGTGCTGCTGACAGAATTCATGTCACTGCGTTTCTGTGCCTGCCCTGGCTGCTGCTCCCTCCTTGTGCCAGCACACGCCTAGCACATGGAGCAGGAACTGCCTCAGGAACTGATCCCAACATAAAACAGGCTCAAGTGCCACCAAACTGCAGCTTTAAGTCATTAAAGGAAATGTTAAGCAGTAACAGCTCCAGGAGGATTCCCTCGTTCAACAGTTTGGTACAACTGTTCCTGTGAGAAGCTTACACTGATTTTTGCTCACCACTGTACCCCGTTGGGGCTAAAAACCTAACTGCTAAATAAACTAACTTAGTGGGATCCTTCCTGCTACCAAAACAGCTGCTCATGAGTCTGAAAGTGTTCCACAGCTTCTTCCCTTTTTTTTTTAAGGCTAAGTATTCCTTTTCCCTTTCTTTGTCTATCTAACCCATCCTTGATTTCCCAGAAATCATCTCAGAAATTGTCAGAACAGTTTCCTGGACTAAGCCAGGGAGAATTTCTCCAGGCTGAGTACACAGAGCTTTTAAATGACTTGTCAATTATGACCTGCAGACCGAGGAATGAGGACATCTGGGTGTTGTACTGCCAGAGTGAAAACTTGATAGTGTTACAAAAAGTGACTCGTGTTCCACTTGAGTGCAGCCTCCTCCTAAATTGAGCCATACAAACAGCAGCGCTGTAACACCGGCAATCATCTGTCTCGCAAACAAAAGAACACACAAAGACACGAGGGGAGAGGAAGGGGAATGTTCCGTCCCCGTGTGTGTTGATACTCCTCTGGAACATGTCATGCTCTGCAGTCCTTCCGAGCTCCCGGCAGCAAAACACGCCAGAACAGGGGGAATCTGAGACTCACCTGTAGTGACAGCCCCGGCACGGGGCGAGGTGTTCCCCAAAACTCACCTGCAGTGACAACACTGGTACAGGGCGAGGTGTTCCCCAAAACTCACCTGCAGTGACAACACTGGTACAAGGTGAGGTGTTCCCCAAAACTCACCTGCAGTGACAGCCCCAGCACAGGATGAGGTGTTCCCCAAAACTCACCTGCAGTGACAGCCCCAGCACAGGATGAGGTGTTCCCCAAAACTCACCTGCAGTGACAGCCCCGGCACGGAGCGAGGTGTTCCCCAAAACTCACCTGCAGTGACAGCCCTGGCACAGGGCGAGGTGTTCCCCAAAACTCACCTGCAGTGACAGCCCCAGCACAGGATGAGGTGTTCCCCAAAATTCACCTGCAGTGACAGCCCCAGCACAGGATGAGGTGTTCCCCAAAACTCACCTGCAGTGACAACACTGGTACAGGGTGAGGTGTTCCCCAAAACTCACCTGCAGTGACAGCCCCGGCACGGGGCAAGGTGTTCCCCAAAACTCACCTGCAGTCACAGCCCCAGCATGGGGAGAGATGTTCCCCAAAACTCACCTGCAGTGACAGCCCCGGCACAGGATGAGGTGTTCCCCAAAATTCACCTGCAGTGACAGCCCCGGCACAGGGCGAGGTGTTCCCCAAAACTCACCTGCAGTCACAGCCCCAGCATGGGGAGAGATGTTCCCCAAAACTCACCTGCAGTGACAGCCCCAGAACAGGATGAGGTGTTCCCCAAAACTCACCTGCAGTGACAGCCCCGGCACAGGGCGAGGTGTTCCCCAAAACTCACCTGCAGTGACAGCCCTGGCACAGACTCAGGTGTTCCTCTGCAGGGCTCCTATAGAATTACTGTAATTACACCGCTCAAAGAGTGAGGAAACCCAACACCCAACCTAACCCAGGGCCAAAATGTACAGATAATTCACCGGTGCTCACAGGCCTGTGCAACATCCCTGAACTGCTGCAGGAGCTCCGAGTGTTGGGGTCTGGCATTTCCACAGCTCGTACCTTGCGGATCTCCTCGGGCAGCGCGTGGACGGGGCCGCGCCGCTCCATGGCCTCCCGCGGGCTGGGCGGCGGGCTCCGGGAGCGGCGGGGGCTCGGGGGTCAGGGCCCGCCGGGGTCCCGGCAGGGGGGACCCGTGAGGGGCGGGGGGGGCGCGGAGGCCGCCGCCATTTTGTGGCCGCGGCGTCCGCCGTAACCGCGGCAACGGCGCGTGCGCGTCAGCGGGCCTGAGGTGAGGGGGGAGAGGGGAGCGCGGCCCGGGCTCGCCGCAGGATCGGGGTTAAATGCGCCCCAAAATCCCCCTGACACCCCAAAGCCAGCCCTAACATGCCGAACATAGCTCTCCAGAGCCGCTCCTGACACCCCGAAACTGGCACCGACATCCCAAATTGGGCCTTGACACCCCAAAGCCAAACCTCGACACCCCAAATTCGGCTCTGACACCCCGAAGCCGGCCCCAAAATCCTGAATTCGGCTTTGACACACCAAAGACAAACCTTGACACCCCAAATTCGTCCCTGACGCCCCGAAGCCCCCCAATACCCCGAAGTCAAACTCTGACACCCCAAAGCCAAAACCTGACATCCCAGATTCAGCCCTGCCACCCCAAATTTGTCCCTGCACTCGCAAAGCCACCCCCAATGTCCCTGACATCCCAAACCTGCCCCTGACTCCCCAGATTCTATACTGACACCCCAAAACCACCTCTGCTCCCCCAAGCCAGCCCTGACAGCCCAAATTTAACCGTGACACCTCAAACCTGCATCTGACACCCCTAATTCAGCCCCACCAGCCCCAATTCGGCTCTGACACCCCAAAGCCACCCCTGACACCCCCAATTAGTCCCTGCCGCCCCAAATCCGGCCCTGCCAGCCGGGTCATCTGCGTGTCACACCCGAGGCACGAGCTCAACCTCGGGATGAACCGGGAGCCGCCAGCTCCCGGTGAGACCCACTGGAGCGAACACAGTCACGAAAATAAATAAATCAGGGAAGGATTGGCAGCGAGATTCGGCAGTTTCAGCGGGATTAATTCCACTCTCTGCCCTTCTTTCCAGCGCTGATGGGTTCCTGTTTCCTCCAAAACCCAGTCCCAGATTCCGCTTTATCACACAGCAGGGACCATCTGCCCAAAGGAATTCCTACGTCCCCAAAGCAGTTCCTACATCACCAAAGCATTCCCTGCAGCCTTATATAAAACAATACACCCCCAAATCCGTAATTTAGGGACACACACACAAAACTGGGGATAGGCCATGGGAAAAAAAAAAAAAAAACCTAGGTGACTTTAATTTATGCGCGACCCATCTCTGAGGTGAAGCATCAGTAAGGTTGGGAGACGAATAGGGGAGAAAAGGGGGGTTGGATTGAAGAAAGTAGTGAATTTTAGGGGACAGAAACAAAAGCTTTATTGGAAAAAAAGGAAAATTGCATGGTGGGGGGGAATGAAAAATGGGTAAGTGCTGTCTCAACAGAGGGATGCAAAGCCGGAGGGAAGACGGAGGACACCGTGTGCCCGTTCGGGCTCCTGGCGCCCTTCTTCTCCCCCCGGCTTTGCACGGCGGTGCCACGCGTGTCACCGCGGGTCCCTCGCGTGTGGCCGCCGTGCCCCGTCCCGCGTTGCGTGCCGAGCTCCGAGCCGCGCTAATCCCGCCTTGGCAGCCGCCTCACGCCCCCGCCTCCATTTTAACCTCTTCGTGCTTCCACGCCAGACGCGGGCGAACGGGGGGAGTGCGTGTTGCGTGTGAAGGGCGGCTCGCCCCCCGCGGGGGTCATTAATTAAGATCTGCATTAATAGGAGCTGGCGAGAGCCCGCCTTGGCTGGGAGCGGGGTCTGGGAGCGGGGTCTGGCCGCGCCGTGCCGGCAGCTGTTCCCGCCGTGCGTGATGGCGGCGGGCGGGGGGGCGGCGGCGGGCGGCGGCTCTCACGCGATGGCGGGGCTGACGTGCCGAGCCGGGGTGTCGTGAGGCGCGGCCGTGAGCTCAGCGCGGATCACCGCGGGCGGCGAGCGGGGGGAGCGCGGCAGGGCGGGGGGAAGGCGGGCTGCAGCACGCAGCAGGCAGGGAGGGAGGGACGGGGGAATGGAGGCTGCTGCACCCTGGCCCCTCCGGCTGTGCCCGCTGAGGAGGGGCTGGAGGGGGCTTGGCCAGAGAGAGCTGAAGGGATCCAGTCTTGGGGATCCCGTGTTTGGGGGGCTAAGGGGAGCCTGTGCTGGGGAGGATGAGGGGAGCTTGTCTCAGAGTTTTCTGAGGAGATCCACTGACTGGCGGGGCTGAGGGGATCCAGTCCTGCGGGAAATGAAGGCGATCCTGTGCTTGGGGACCTGAAAGACATTGGACAACGGGGACCCTGTGGATGAGAAGATCCAGTCCTGTGGCGCTGAGGGGAGGCTATCGTAGGGGAAGTAAAGGAGATCCTGTCCTTGGGGTTTGAGGGGAGCTTGCACAGAGGGAGCCTGTCTTTCGGGAAGGCTGAGGGGAGCCTGTCCGAGGGGATCAGGGGAGATCCTGTCCTGCAGGTGGGAAGAACCTGGCAGAGCCATGCTGAGCCAGCAGGGATGCTCCCAGGCCAGCGGCCCTGTGGGAAGCAGAGCACGGGAGAAGCACTCAGCTCTGAAGCAGCTGTTTCCTCCCAGAAGGAAGCCCCCACAAAATCCCCACTCCTCACGGAGCCCACCGCCCGCTCCACACATCCACCGTGGCTCCGGGGGGCTGAGGGGGTCGGTCAGCCCTGCCCGAGGCCTCGAGCTGCGGCCAGGCCGGAGCGCGGCCGTGCCTGTGCCCGTGGCACGGTGCCGGTGTTCGTGCCAGCCCCGGCGCCCGGCACCGCTCGGGATCAGGTTCCAGGCGGCGCGAGCAGCTCCAAGGACAAACGGGCGGGCAAGCACCGAGTGCGTGACACGCAGCAGTCATAAGGCAGCTATTTCCATTGTTTTCCGGCAGGCTTTGTACCTTCTCAAACACACGTGGAAAGCCTCCCGCTGCTTAGAAATCCCAGCCCAGAGGAGCAAAGTCCGTGCCAGTGTGCAGCTGGAGAAAAAGGCAATAAACACCAACACCCTCCTCGCACAAAGCGGGACCGGCCGAGGGGCGGGGAGGGTGAATAGGTGTGTCCATACCTGCAGCATTCTCTGGACAGTGAGAAATCCAACTTTTATCCCAGCCCTCTGGCTTTAGGCTGCCCTTACATTTGCTGGGTACAAGGAGCGGTGCGGGGAAGCGGAATTACAGCGTTGTCTGCAAACAGCTCCTGTGGGAAGCTCCGGTTGTTTTCCTAGGGAGGAGCAGAGCTCGGTTATCGCTCCGTAGGTACACAGGGGATTTAGGGAGGAGCGGGGGATCCCGTGCCGGGCCCGCAGCACGGAGCAGACGCGCGGCAGGAGAGGTCAGGGGAAGGACAGGGCTCGGAAGGCAGCGAGGTTATTCCCGGTGCTCCCTGCACATCGCGTTGGTTCCCCTTTTCCAGCGGTATTTGCTGGCTTTGTTTGGTTTGCTCCGTTTGCCCCCTCTCTGCAAATGTCACAAGGACGAGGGTGTGGGGGGAGAGGGGCCTCAGTGGGAGGATGTTTGGAGAAGGGATCTGAGCGCCAGGGCTACCTGGGAGTCAAGGTCAGGCAGGTCGCTCTGTGCTAAGAACAGAAACTCTGCAAAGCAGCAGGGAAATGATAAAATCAGGGGAAGCGGGGTGGAGCGGGGTGTTGGTGGTGTGTGCGGGAGGGCAGAGGGGAGGGAATGGTCCCACTCTCCAGAGGCACCGATGTGACCCGGAGCAGAGCACAGAGGAGCGTGCTGGTGGCAGTGGGACACGCGGGGCAGCACTGGGATCCCGAGGGATGTGCTCCTGCCGTGACATTGCCAAATCAAAGTCAAGCTCTTGGCTGCAAGAGCACATGAGGTGACTCAGAGAAAGAAACCATATGATTAAGCAGCAGCTGAGTGCCAGAAGTGAAGAGCTGTCAAGGATAATATCAGGAGTGTGTGCGTGGAGGACAGTGGGTTTATTTGCCACGATAGGAAAGGATTTGAAAGGGAATACAAGACGCTTGTCTGAGTCTGACTTGGCAAGAGGAGTTGGGAAGGGTGCCAGGAAAAGCGTCAGGGATACAGGGCTGGAGTGAGGAGGGAATGCAGAGCACAGAGGCAGATCTGGCGGTCAGGAACAGGCACGGAGGGGCAGAGGGCACAGACCAGTCAGCAGGATGGCATCTGGGGAGGGAATCAAAGAATCATTAGAGTTGAAAAAGATCTCCAGGATCATGGAATCCACCCTTTGAGTGACCAAATACCCCACTGTCCTGTCACCAGCCCAGAGCCCTGAGTACCACATCCAGTCATTCCTTGGACACCTCCCTGGGCAGCCCCTTGGAGTGCTGAAAAACCCTTTCCATGAAGAAATTCCTCCTGATGTCTAACCTGAACCTCCTCTGGCACAGCTTGAGGGCAGTTCCTCTTCTCCTGTCAAAAAGGTCCAAGCAAAAGCCCAACCCCTGGGAGATGGTGCAGAGGGGTAGGAGGTTTTGTTCTCTATTTTTAAGGCATTCAGGGGCATAATATCTCCTAATGCTCCTGGCTGACAATGACAGTGGCACTCCTGATGACTCCTCAGGTAAAACAGAGCTGTTACCATGAGGGTGAGGTGCAGGACTCAGCAATTTCCCAGGAGCCTGCCAGGGAACTCCCATGGGATCACAGAAACCCCATCAATCTTCCCTGTTCCCCCCAGCCACCAGCAATCTGCTCTTTCCTAATTTAAACACAGGAGCTGGAGGGAGTGAAACATTTCTACTGCTGACTTTAAAAAAAACCCCAAACCTGAAAATCCTGCCAAAACAGAAACCGCACACAAAGCCCTCCCCACTGGAAAGGGACAAGGATGGATGAAGCAAGACAGATGTTACAGCCTTGGTGAGCTACTGGAAGAAACACCAGGCAGTGATGAAGAACTGTGGAGTCACTGTAAAACAGCAAAAGATAAAGAGAAAAGTGAAGGAAGCTGGGATGTTTAGAGGATGGAGCATCCCAAGGAGGATGGTGGAGCTCACTCAAATCCAAGGGGCAAGATCAGTGTGTGTGCATCCTTCTGAGATCCAGCATGCAAAAACAATCCCTGGGTCTCCCAGCCTACAGTGAAGGGAATGGGAATACCCATACAAGTAAGGACTAGTGAGGAGAGACTGTGTTATGATATTTACTGGTGACACAGCTCTGGAGCTTTGCTTGGGCTCCTCTCCATCCCCTTTGACACAGCAGCATGCCGTGCCTGGCAGGAGGTCAGGCTGCTCCTTCCTCCACCTCACCTTAGTGCCCAGCTCCTGTTTTGGGATTGCCCTGCAGCATCCTGGCACATCCTGACAGGAAAATGCAAATGTTGCATTTCCATGGCATGGCCTGACAATGTAAATTTATCTCCCACAAAGAGATAACAGCACGTGTGTGTTGGTTGCAGGCTGTTGCTACAACAGACTTGTTAAGAAGCAGCCCTACCCTTATATGTGCGGAACTGGGATGAAAATAAGGTGGGATAGGACTTTTCTTGCTTTGCTTTAGAACCCGTTTCCTCATTTGTCAAACCCACTGACTTCAAAAGGAGCAAGGGCAAGACTGCAGCTAACATCCAAATGGAGATAATGTTTACTGAAGTGAAAATGGTTATTTCTGCTCTCTGAAGGTGGATACTGGGGGAGGTGATGGCCAGAGGATGGCCCTCTGGACTGCCCTGACCAAGAGCTCAGCCATCGTGTCCTGAGGACACCCGTGGTGACCTGTGGCTCGATGCCAGCTGAGCTGGCAGCTTGTGGAGCCCAGGGAGGTGCAGGAGCTGTAGCAGCCACCACCTTGCCGTGCTGGCTGGTTTCTGAGGGCTCTGCAACAGAACCCTGTACAGGGAGCTGCAGACCCCTCAGGGTAGTTGTCTTGGGGCTCCTCTGGCACTGCTCAGCATCACAAACTTTGCCCCCATTCCTGTGAATCTGTCAGCACGTGATGGTTTCCATAAGCTGTTTGCTATTTCAAAGTATCCTAAATGGTTTAAGAAATGAGATTTTAGATTAAATTGCTTTAAAATCTTTAGGCTTCTTTGTGATTTATCCAGAATAAAAGCTATTGAAGAATTTGACACAGCTGCCAGCAGAAGGCCCAGAGCTGTTGATGTGTTTGGGATCAAGAGTGGGGACTCCCTGCCAGGGGTCCCTGAGCTTTAAGGTCCCTTCCAGCCCAAGCAGCCGTGACTCAGTTGTCAAAGGCAAACAAAGAGGTGTCCATGGCTCTGGGGAAAGCAAGCCATGTGTGTGACCCGTGAGAGGCAAGGGAGGCTTGTGAAATGGGCCACTGTTTCCTGGTCACCATGGAGTCACCGAGGGAACAGGCAGATTTTCTTCCTGTTTACACAACATGGCACCAGCAGCTTTGTCCCCATCTCTGGTGGCCTGCAGCCACCATTTGGAAGCCGTGGTGACACGCCATGGTGATAACAAGCTGCCAGAGGGTTTTTGAAGAGATCCTCAGCTCACACAGAACCTGGCCCTGCCACAGGATGCTGCGGTGCAGGAGGGCTGGGAGGAGATGCAGCCCCAGCCTGCAGCCACCAGGGTACAAGGGAGGGCACACCAAAGGTGGCCCAGATATGTCACAGGGAATTGCTCCCCAGGGAATGGCAACAACGACCTGCATCCAGTCTGTCCTGTAAGGGGGCTGAGGGAGCTGGGAAGGGGCTCAGCCTGGAGAAAAGGGGGATCAGGGAGGCCCTTGTGGCTCTGCACAGCTCCTGCCAGGAGGGGACAGCCAGGGGGGTCGGGCTGTGCTCCCAGGAACAGGGACAGGAGCAGAGGGAACGGCCTCAGGCTGGGCCAGGGCAGGCTCAGGGTGGGCACAGCAGGAATTTCCTCATGGAAAGGGTTAAACTTTGGCAGGGGCTGCCTAGGGAGGTTTGGAGTGCCCATCCCTGGAGGTGTCCCAGGAAGGGCTGGAGGCGGCACTCAGTGCTCTGGGCTGGGGACAAGGTGGGCATCGGGCACAGCTGGGACTTGAAGGTGTGTGGGGGCTTTTCCAGCCTCAGGGATTCTGGGATCTCATCATGTGTGCAAGACCAAGCCTTGCTGGGAGCTCAGGCTGGACCTGGGCTTCCTGCAGGGACTCAGGCTGCTGCCACACTCTGTGGGTCCATCCTAAAGTGCAGGATGGACAGGGACAGTGCACTACAGAATTCACCATTTTTTGTGATAAAGTAAAAGTGAATTCATTCCCAGGGGTTGCAGTGAGTGCTTTCATGAGCCCCCATTTCATGGCAGAAAATTTCATTCCCAAAGAGTCTTGCTGTCGTGTGGTGATGGTGAGAAGTGACAGAGTCCCCAGCTGCACCAGCAGAGCAGCAGGCGCCACGCACGGGCTGTCACAGGGCATCAGTCACGGCTGCGCCACGGGAAACCACACACAGCCAACCTGGCATCCCACACTGCAGCTCCCCTCACCAGCCATGCTGTCTCCCTGCAGAACCCAGAGTTACACACACTAAGCTCCCTGACCTTTACCTGCTGGCCTTTCTTCCAGGGCTGAGAGGAAGGGCCACAGGTTGTTCTGCGGGGTGACAGCCACGTCCCCCAGCAGGATTTGGGGTGCCCAGCGCTGGGATCAGCTCACAACATGTCCCACTGTCCCTGCACTCTCCCTTCTCTCTGTTCCTCTGTGGAAGGGCACCACACTAAGCCTCCCTTTCTGGGGAGAGAACCTCCCTTTCCAGACCAAGTCAGATCTGACTCCAAGCCTGCAATTTTGGGAGCTCTACAGTCACCTGCTGACCTGGGCTCGGTGCCTGCGGAACAAAAGCAGCTCTCCCTGCTGCTGTTTGCTCTTTGCACAATATCCCTCTGAGTACACTTCCCATATCTGGGCCGATAGGGTGGGAGATACTCGCTGTAGTATCTTGCACTCACAAAGGGAGGATCAGCACTTCCTGCTGGGGGTACAGCACTCCCCACCCCGAGATTAAGGGCACATTCAATATTTATCGAGCTGTCACACCTTGAAGCCCTGTCAGGATTAAGCTCCATGGTACCTGGTGCTCTAAAGTCCTGATAAGAGCCAGTCCCACTCCCCCTGTGCCATGTGTGTCCCTGCTCACCACCAATGTCACAGTGCCCAGAGCTGCCACCCCGGTTATTTTAAGGATGGCAATGACTTCCACACAGGTGTCACCTTTCAGAACTCTCAAAAATAGAACTTTAGAAAGTGCTTCACATAACCCTTACCCTGTAAAACCTTCCCAGTGGAGGGGAAGGGACCAGCAACAGGACATGGGAGTTTTGGGAATTACCTTGGATCCAAAAAGAGGGGTAATTAGATGTTATTTATACAGAGCCTTTTTCCTTCACAGCCTGCACAGAAAGTGGATTGAATCATAGAATCACAGAACCACTGAGGCTGGAAAAGCCCTCCGAGACCAAATCTGTGACCAATCCCCATCTTGTCCCCAGCCCAGAGCACTGAGGGCCATGCCAGGCCTTCCTTGGACACCTCCAGGGATGGTGAAATGATCAAATGGCAGAATAATCCTAATTTTACACTGAAAGAGAGGTTTGGTCAGACAGGCCAAGCTGAAAGAGCATCCAGATCTCTGGATTGGAATCATGGAATGGTTTGGGTTGGGAGAGACGTTAAAGTTCATCTCATTCCACCCTGCAGTGGGCAGGGACACCTTCCTCTATCCCAGGGTGCTCCAAACCCCATCCAACCTGGTCTTGGACACTTCCAGGGATTGTTCCATTGATTTCAGCCCATGGATCACAGCTTTCTTGCTTTGTAATAAATCTATGATCAGTAACAGACAATTCTGTCAAGGTGATAAGGGCAGCCAGGCAGGACTGATCACTTATGTTTGCAAGCTTATGTGAAGCTCCCTGTGGAAGTGCCTTTTGTCAGTTCTTTATGGGATCAGAACAAAGTCCCATCCCTGATTCCCTGAAAGCCAGCACTTCCCAGCTGTGCGTGTCCCCAGTGAATCAGAGGCAAATCCCAGCCCAGCCTCCCCTGCTCCATGGCACTCCTGAATGTGTCAGGACAGCAGCACAGCTGATCTGGCATGTCACCGCTGCTCAAGGAAATGAAAATAAATACAGATTTATGAAGGAAGGCCCAATTCTGGCACCAGGCACGGATTTCCTGGCTGACTGCTAATACCAAAGTGCAGATCCTCTCTTTTATATCAGCCAGGGGAAATCCCAGCAGCTCATGCCACAGCATTAAAACACAGGGTTCTAAAAATAGCATTACAGAGCTGGACTGGAAACAGCAGTAAAAACGAGAAAGGAAACCTTGTCCTTTTGTGTGCTTGGGTTTTTGAAAGCAAGGATGTTAAATTCAACCCCGAGAACTCATTTCAAAACAACAGGGCTTGGAAGGTGAGCTGGCAGTATCAAAATAGCTACTGCACAGGGACATTTCTCTGTTTAAATCCCACATTTATTCAAGATTTCCAAAACTTGCCTCTCTCAAAAGGAGGATGTTTCCCAACCTCCGTGTTCTCCATCACAGTTCTGTCATTCCTGCTCAACCACCTTCATTTATCCCGTGATCCTGATAATTAATTCACATGGATAGACTTGAAATTCAGATATTTCACTCTTTGACCTGCAAATTCACATTCTGATACAACCCAGGTCCCTCATGCTGTTGCATTCCCTCAAATTCACAGGGAGAAGAAGAAACAGGGAAGAATCTTTCCTGCCTGAGGGCCCCTTGGGAGACCACACAGGAAAACACATCTCATTATCCCACCATAACGTGGGAAAAATCAAACATCCCCAGGCCAGGGAAGTGATGTCAGGGGCTGTAGGTTTCTCACAGCTGAATTAAATACACAACACCCACAAAAATCCCAGCTCAGTTGGATGGAGGATGTCTGGGACATGCAGTTATCCCAGGAAATCAGCAATCCTTGCAGCACTGCAGAGCCAAGGAGATCCCCCGGGCCTGCCCTGGGGTGTGACTCCCTCCCTCCCTGGCAGGTTGGGAAAGCAAAGTTTGTGGGAATTTCTCGTGGTTTTCCCCTGGAAACAGAGTTCCTCAGGAACTAGGCTGTCCGGGAGGAAGGGGTCAGTGGGATATTTGTACAGCTGGCTGATCAGGTTGCCTTGGTATGGATTTCTGAGAGGTCTGGTTGCTTCTGGACCTGCCAATCCATTCCTAAACCTGACTCATTAAATGCACTCAGTAAGTGCTTCAGTATGGCAACAGCCAGCATTGCTTTGCCATATCTTTTAGCATTCTTGCTAATCCATAAAACTTAGCAACTCAGCATGAAAACCACAGGAGAAAGAGCTAACGAGGTCCTCCTGTAAGGGTCTGTTTCTACAACTCCCATTAATGTTAATTGGCCTTATAAGAGACACAGCAAAAGGAAAACAAACCCTGGAAGATGGAAAAAATCAAGTTATTTGTGCAGCCAGGTACTGATCCCCTTTCCCAAGCCTCTCTCAGTCCAACAGCTACAGCTCTTCTGGCTTTACCCCCCCAAAAGCCTCGAGACACATTGCAGATGACCAGCCTGCCAAAGACACTCAGTCACATTATTTATGCTGTCACAGCACATGACTTAATAGGAAAAGAGGAATAAAATCCAAACCCACAACGGTATCAGGGGAGCACTTGAATCTCAGCATGTATTTGATTTGTAAGTAAAGTTTAAATTCAGAAAAACCTGGTCTGGGGAAGGTGTCCCTTCCCAGGGCAGGGGAGAACAGGAAGGGCTTTAAGGTCCCTCCCAACCCAAACCAGGCAGGGTTTTTGATTCCATCAGCCCTTGAGGATGAGGAGATCAGAACAATCAGGACAAAGGATGGGGAGATCAGGACAAATCCCAGCTGGGCCGGAGGAGGCTGCAGGGAGTTTGTGCTCCCGAGGCGTCCCGGCCAGCGTGGCTGCTGCGGGCGGGATGCGGCGTCAGGAGCCATCGGGGAGCTGCACAGCGATGTGGCACATCCCCCGGGGCTGTGTCCCGGCAGGGCCAGTCTGGGCAATCTGCTGTGCTCCCCACTGAGCCTGCCCCGCTCACACCCAGAGCACTGCCCTCGGCTGGACCCTGAGCCTCCTGGCGCCGGTGCCATCCACCCAGGGCTGCCAGAGCAGCTCCAGCTCTGCTGGGTGGGGCTGCAGCCAAACCAGCCCTCAGCTGAAACTCGTTCCCATAACTATTCAAATAAAGCATTTCCATAACCACAACCAACAACTGCCAGCGCTCTGTGAAGTGACAAAGAAAGGCTTTCTCAAATAAATTTCACGAGAAGGAAGGTGAAAATGTGGATGAGAGGTTTCGTTTGGGGCCACATGAAGCCAGCTTTTGTTAGCTGATGTTTGTCCTTGTGGGAATCATAGGCTGTGATCAGGTGGAATACATTGGGATGTTGGGATTGTGCTGTGCAGGGCCAGGAGTTGGACTCGATGATCCTTGTGAGTCCCTTCCAACTCAGGATGTTCTGTGATCCAGTAAAACCTGACACTCGCCAAACCTGAGGCATCAAAAGCCTTCTACATGAAGCCCACAACAAAATTTCAGTCATAGACAAGGCACATTTAAAATAACTTGGGTTTAGGGTGGGGTTTTTTGTCATTATTGTAACTCTTCAGCAACCAGCAGCAATTCCTGTGCCCTCCCATCCCACCAGGATGCCAGCAGTGGACATGGCACTGAGCTACCACTCCTCAGCCTCCTGAAGGAGATCATTAAAATTCACTGTCAATTAAAGCTCAGGCAGTGTGGGGGAGCCTGCCCAGCCCAGGGGGCTCAGGGATCACCAGCAGTGGCCCCACCTCTCTCTTTCCCCCTCCTTCCCAACCCATCCTTTGCATCACTCCGTGTCCCGAGGCAGCATCTGCATTTTCCCACATGGGCCATTAAACTGAATAATGCACTGGTGTTTCCCGAGGAGAGGAGCTCCCCAGCAAAGTGCTGATTCTGGGAATTCTGGAGGGAGGAAGGGCTCTGGCAGGAGGAGGGGAAGAGCAAAGGCTCCTTCCCAGCCCTGCTAGGAGGGTGCCAGGCACACACAACACACACATCTGTGCTCCTGGGCCCTCTCCAGCTGCATTTTGGAGAATGCTAGACAGGAAATTGATGCCACAGGGCAAATATTCATTCTTCCCGACTTCCCTCCCAAAGCAAGCCCAGATTTGCCCTGGCTAGACTGGCTTCCTGCGGCCTCCCCGGAGCACCCCCGGCAGAAATGACGAAAATGTGTGTGAGGTGGAAAAACAAACAAACAACGGCCTGCCAGATGTTTGCAACACCGACCCAGCAGCACAGAGCTCACAGGAGCAGCTGATGCTCACGTTGCACTTCCAAGCCAGGCTTGGAGAAGCTGAGTCCATTCCCACTAAACCGTATCTCCAAGGGCCCCATCTCAAACCCTTCCAGGGACAGTGGATGCTCCAGGCAGGAGTGGAGTGTTTGGTGCTGCCTCCCTGAGAGTCAGGGAGATGAATCCTGCCTTTTCCCGGCTTGCATCCTGGCCTGGGAGATGATGAGGATTTCGGAGGCACCACGGTGTCCCAATCTCCTCGGTGCCTCACCACATTCCCTGTCCCTGCCTGGCACACTGGGAGGAGCTCAGGCTGAGCTTTGTTCCCCAGGGCTGTGGAGTGACCGCCTGTGCCGAGGTTTGGGCTGGCCGGGCTGGCCCAGGGGCAGGAGGTGAGGAGAGAACAAACCCTCGCAGCTTTTGTACATGCCGTGCTGCTCTCGGCGGCGCTATCGCAGCCTTATCAGGGACAAATGAGCCATTGGAGCTGCCCAGCTGTGCTGCAGCCCCTCGGGAGAGCGGCAGGAGAGGAGCAGGACGCGGGGAACAGCCGGGAGGAGCAGCCCCGGGGATGGAGCGCGGCAGCTCCGTGTGATCCCACCCAGCCCGGCCGGCTGCGGCTCCTGGAGCAGCAGCACAGACACGGATAAACCCCGAGGATCAGCAGGAACGAGTCACGTCCCACAGCTCATCACCAGCCTGGCAGGACACCGACTCAGCCACAGCTGCTCTGGGAATCCCATCCCAGCCAGGAATTCCCACTCTCCCATCCATCCCTGCCCTCAGCAGTGGGAGCCATTCCTGTGTCCTGTCCCTCCATCCTTGTTCCCAGTCCCTCTGCAGCTCTTCTGGAGCCCCTTCAGGCCCTGCCAGGGCTCTGAGCTCTCCCTGGAGCCTTCTCCTCTCTGGGTGAGCACCCCCAGCTCTCCCAGCCTGGCTCCAGCCCCCAGAGCATCTCTGTGGCCTCCTCTGGCCTGACCCCTGCAGCCCCACAGCAGCTCCAGGCCAGGACACAAGGGTGCCCTGAATGCAAACCAATATTCCTCCTTTCCCTGCTTTGCTGCCTGCAATAATTATTGCTCTTTGTGCACTACAATGGCCTCCAGAACATGGTACAAATGTGGGCTCTATAAACACTTATGTGGTTTTATCAGACAGTCCTGAAATGTGCTTCCCATGCCTGATGCCCAGGAAAATGGGCAGGGATGAGACAGAAAGCAACTGGAACATCTCTGTCAGCAGGAGATTTCTGAGCTCAGCAGATCCCAGCTGAGATTATCTGGAAGAGGCATCAGTGGGTGCCTTGGCCTCGGTGCTGCATCCGAGTGAAAGGCAGAGCCCTTTGGTCTGACTGTGCAAACACCGAGTTCATGGGAAACAAACAGCAATTTGATTCCATAGTGGTATTTACTGCAGCACTTCCCTGTCCTGTCCTTCCTGTGACCCAGCTGAGGGGGTTTGGGGTGGCTCTCAATGAACACCCGGCCTTGGGGCAGCAGCACCAGCAGGCCAGGCTGGACAGGGCTTGGGGCAACCTGCTGTGCTGGAGAGCAGAGGTGGGAGCAGCCAGGACCTGCCCCACCATCGGGGATGGACTAACAGAGAGGCTCGGGCTCAGGCTGGGCCGTGAGCTGGGCAGCAGATCCACCCTCTGTCTGCACGGACACCATGGGTCACAGAGCCACAGAATGGTTTGGGTTGGAAAGGACCTTAAATCCCATCCCATCCCATCCCCCCTGCCACTGGGGACACCTTCCACTGTCCCAGCTGCCCCAAGCCCTGTCCAGCCTGGCCCTGGACACTGGCAGGGATGCAGGGGCAGCCACAGCCTCCCTGGATGATGTCCCCCAAGCTGAGCCCGTGTCCTGCTGGGGCCCATCCCAGAGCAGCTGCAGCCCGTGGCTCTGGGGTGGATCCTGCCCCCGTGCAGCTGCAGGGAGCTGGGCGAGGCTGGCCCTGCTGAGCTGCAGAGGTACAGGGAGTGCACGGAGTGCACAGACAAACAAACCCCAGCGTGGATCAGCACATGGGAATGTGCTCCTCGTGCACGGGGAGAAGGCAGGAGATGATTTATCACGGGCTAATTACGCATGAGACAACTTGTACCCGGCTGGTTGGACAAGAGGGAGCCCGAAGAAAACTGAGGCAACAACAACCCTTGGGTCAACCTGACATTTGTTGTTGGGTCTGTGGGAAATAATTCTCATAAAAACAGACTTTGTAGCCATAAGAGAAAAATAAATATTAACGCAGAGGATGTGCTGCAATGGTTGGATGGGGATGACACGGTGGGGATGGAGGAACCCCAGGGGCAACCAGAGATGTTCCCTGTGTCCATCCCCCAGTTCTCACTCCTGTGTGAGAACCTCAGATTTGCACATCAAAAGCTACAAATATAAAGATCCCTGCCCCCAGGCTGGGCAGGGGTTTGGGGCTGGGATCACGAGCCTCTGGTGTGTTGTGCTCTGTGCCACCCATGACTCAGCCCCTCATGAGGGACCAAATTCCCCTCCAGCAGAAGGAAACCCAGGGCCAGGCTGTGCCCATCCCGCTGTGACACCACAGCCTCATCTCACTCTGCTTCTCCCAGCAGAAAGCAAAGGGATTTTTTTCCCAGGCAAAATTCTGGTGAGCTATGGGAGAGCCACAGAAATCCTGTGGAAGTTCTGGGAGAGCCACTCAGCCCTGGCATCCTGCTCCCAAGAAACCTCTCACTGCATCCATTTATGGTCCCACTCATCTCCAGCCCCTCTTCTGCAGCTCCTGCCCCAAGCCTGGAGGTCACATCCCCAGTCTGCAGCCCAGGAGCTGGGGTGTGTCATCCTGGGCCACCACAGTCCTGCACTTAAGGGGGTTTTCACCCCTCACAGGGACACTGCTGTGCTTGGAGGTTGTGCAGGAGCTGGGCAGGTCCAGCCCTGCAGTTTTCCCAGGGCTGGCTCAATGCAGCCCTGAAGGACCTGGTGTGACCTCAGAGGTGGCCCTGCTCTGAGCAGGACGTTGGTTTGAACACCTCCCAAGGCTCCTTCCCACTCCCCGGACACTCCCCGGGAACCCTCCCCCCACCACCCCCGCTGCCTGCGCCTTCCTTGGAGCCACTTCCCCAGAGAGCCCCGCAGAGCTCTGCCCGGCAGCCCTCGGCTCCTGGGAGGAGGGCACAGGAAGGAACATTTCCCACTCCAGGGTCATTCTCTGGTGCCATCCCACAGCTGGACAGCCCCGGAATCACCAGAACAAACCCCGGGCAGGGCAGAGCACAGCCGGGTCCCTGTGTGTGCCCCTGGCCGGGGTGGCTGCCCCGGGGGCAGCGTTTGTGCCCTGTGGGCAGGGGCAGGTCTGGCTGTTCCCTCGGCACCTTCGGGCTGCTGGCACTTGAGAGGCTGCTCCAGGAACAGCTCCTGCCCTTCTGCCCAGCTCCCAAATCAGCTCCTGCTCAGGCTGTTCCTTCCTCCCGGCCTCTGGGGCACCTTTATCCCGCTGTCCAGAACAGGCTGTTTCCTGACAAATCCCAGGCACGGCAGTGACCGCGGCAGGGGTGACCTCAACCTTCACTGTCACCGCGTCACTGCCCCGGCTGCTGCCTCCCGAGCTGCCCTGACCTGGCAGTCCCCAAGTACAGGGTCCCCAAGCAGTCACTGGAGCCCCCCGGGGACCCCCACACCCCACAGCCTCCCTCGGGAACAGAAGCACCGCTCGTGGCCCGGCCAGCCCAGCCGGTCCCTCTTGGCCAGGTCACCACTGGTGCCAGCCCCACAGGGCCACCAGGTCCCCGCTGGGCTTTTCCCAGCACCGCCCTTGCCCAAAGGTGTGTCACCACCCCGGCAGTGACACAGCGAGATCCTTATGGCAAACCCTCCTTTGTCACCCGGTCCATCGCTCCCGCGGTGACAGCAGCGAAGGCGGCGCAGGCGGCACGGGCAGGATTGATCCCCGAGGGGCTGCGGGCTCCAGAGGCTGCCCGGGGCCGGGCACGGCCGGGACAGGGCAGGAGGCTGGAGCGGGGCACTGTCGCACCGTCCCCGCGGGTGTCACCGCCCTTTGTCACCCGAACAGCACAAACAGAGCCAGGAGCGGCGACATCCCCTGGCAGAGCCGGGGTCGGGCCCGTTCGGTGCCAGTGCCCCTCTCAGGGGCAGGATTTGGGAACGGGCGATTTCTCCGGGCCCTGCTCAGGTGTCCCTCGAGCAAACGGTGCCACGGCCGGCGCACGCGGGAGGCAATCAACAATTAAGGTAATGAGGGGCACGCTCTGCCCCTGCCAGCTCTGCCCCACGCTGCTCCAGCGCCCCTGCCCAGGGAGCTGGGAGCGATCCCACAAATCCCCCAGGGGCGATGGGGTCACCAGTGCTCAGCTGGCCGGGCACTGCGGTGACAGTGACACAGGACAGTGACACGGAGACCCGGCTGCGGCCCCGCCGTGCCCGGGGCCAGGCTCAGGTGGCCCAGAAGGGGACCCCAGGCCGTGTCACCGAGGCGGAGCCGCCGCGGGCTCAGCCCTGCAGGGTGGCTCAGACACCCAGCACGTTGGCAAGGAAACACCATAAATATTTTCAGTACAGTGTCAGCGGCGCCTCCCTCCGCATCCCACAGCGCCTGGGAAGGTGGGAAGGGAAGGGAAGGTTGGGGCAGACCCTCCCAGGGAGTGTCCCGGGCACGGGGCTGCGGGGGAGAAGGACCCAGAAACGCAAAACCCCACGACAACATCCAAGGAAAAACACAGCTGACTTCCTGCCTGTGGGAAGTGGGAGAGGACACAGAGTCCCCACTCGGGAGGAGCAGCTGTGCCACCTCCCACTCCCATCCTGCTCATGCCAGGCCCAGCCTCGAGCGAGGAACGACTCAACACAAGCCCACAGAACAGCAACCCTCATCTCAGGGCTTTGGCTCTGAAGTCAACCCAAAATCTCCATTCTGGAGCCACCTCAGACCCGGTGCAGACCCCCAGAGTTGCACAGACCCCCCAGTGCCACACCTTGGACACCTCCAGCCCGTTGGTGACTCCACCTCTCCCGAGGCAGCCCCCAGCCCTCCCTGGCCCCGGTACCTTTCTGCAGCCATCCCGTGGGACCTGAGCTGTGGTCAGGAGCAGCTCCACACTGCCCATCCCCGCTGGGAGCTCCCACCCTCCGTGCCGCTGTCTCCACCTCCCGTGGGAGCTCCCCAGGCTGGGGTCACTGGATCCAGCTGGTGGTGCCTCCCCTTCTGCTCACCTGCAGCTGAGCTGGTCCCAGGCAAGCAGGAGAGACCCAGAGGAGAGGAACCAGCACTGGAGTGCTGGTGGGAGCAGGGAATTCTCTCCCACGGCAAAACAGGTTTCCCTGAGGCCCCAGGAAGCTGACTGGAGCAGGTTGTCACAAGGCACAGCTGGGTTTGGGGGGAGCCCCAGCACACAGAGCCTGAGGGTTCCTCCCCATCCCCTGAGCCCCACAGGAGCTCCCTGCAGGGCAGTGAGGGATCCCAGCCACACCTGTGCTGCAGCAGGAGCCTTCAGAGGGACACAATTCCTGGAAAAGGTCCCAGTGAGGACAGGGCACCTCAGGTACATCCAAACCACAGGCCTGGAGGTGAAAATTCCAGTCAGAGTGGTTTGGGAGGGGAGGGACCTTAGAGCCCATCCTGCACCGGCCCTTGCACAGGCAGGGACACCAACAAGTGACAGACTGTGTGTCCCTGCTCCTGCTGGGAAGCCATCCCAGATTTTACACCCTCCCCCCAGACCAGGCTATTCTCTTCCTGAGTTTTGAAAATGATCTGTTTGTCTTGTCCTGTTCAATAATGCAAAGTATGAGCAGGGGGTAGGTTTGTGATCTCTCCCCCCGTCTCTCTGAAATACGATCATAAAAAGTAGTGGTTGGGGGAATGTCTTATTTAACATCCTTGGGATGAAATGTGGTTCTGAGTCCCTAGAAGTGGCAGTGCTGAAATGCTGAGAGATCAGGGTGTGACAGGCACAGAACGCCACTGGAATGACACGCACGGACACATTCTGAAACATGAATATTTACTAACATAAATAAACAGTGTTTTATAACAAAAGGCACAGGTTTTCAACTATAAACAATGGAAAAATATGTACAATTTCCACATAGGGAATCAACCAGCAAGTGCACAGTTGGTCACCTCAGTGACCTTCCTTTCCAAGTCATTCCACCAGTTAGGAAGTGTCCAGATTTTACCTCCCCCACACAAACTGCTGCCAGCTGAGAGGTTTGTGGCAGGGAGCAGCACAGGCCGTCAGATGGAGACGGTGCTGCTGACCTCCTCATACTGGATGATGAAGTAGGGGTAGCTCTGGTCGTCGTTGAAGATGACAAAGATCTGGGGCTCGAAGTAATTGTCCACGCAGGAGTCGTAGAGGTCGCTGGTGATGCTGCCGGGCTCCACGGGCGGCGGCCTCCTCATGGTGTGGTTGCCCACCGTGTACCTGCCCGTGAGCACCTTGGCCAGGAACATGAAGTGCACGCCCTTGGGGGAGCGCTTGGAGAAGTTGTGGGAGTAGCTGGCCTTCCTGGCAAAGTAGCTGCCCTGGCCGAACATGGTGGCGTGCTTGCCGCACACGCGCGGGTCGAAGTTGTGCTTGCAGATCCCGTCCACCACGTCCTGCGACGTGCCGTGGAACAGGTGCCGCTCGTTCATGATCCTGTCCAGCCCTGACATCTTCTTGGACATGTACTCCTTTTTCCTGGAACACAAAACGGGAATGAAGGTGAGTGTTCGCTGCAGGTCTCATCACGGTATCACCCTCTGGAAGAGCTCGGCTGTGAGAGGAGATACAAATCCCTCTTACAAAACTCCTCCTCTAGGAATATCCATTATTAAAGATCTGCAATTCTCTTACCTTTTATACTTCTCCCAAAGGAACTGGTTCTGCACTCGCAGGATTTTCAAAATCTTGTATTTGGTCTCTGGCACAGTCTTGTGGAACAGGTTGTAAATGGTTCTGTAGCTTTTGTCTTCCTTCAGAACAGGCACTTGGATGAAGTCCTGAGCTGGATCCATTCCAATCCAGGTCTCGGGGTAGAAGCTGGGAGGGGTGACAGCAGCTGGGGACAAGTCGTGCGCGGCAGCGGGGTCGGAGCACGGCGAGGGCACGGCAGAGCTGCCACCCAGGGTCCTGGGGATGGACAAAGGTTGTGCTCAGACACCCTCAGCAGCCTCCAGTCACCTCCAGTTCATCCCCAGCAGGGCTGAAAAGCCTCTGATAACCATGGGAGTGTCCAAGGCCACGTTGGACAGGGCTCGGAGCACCCCGGGACCGTGGGAAGTGTCTGCCTGTGGCAGGGGGGGACACTGGATGGGATTTAAGGCCCCTTCCCAAACAGGAAGAGTCTCACTGCCATTTACACAGCCAGAGGTGGATTTGCATTTGCAGCTGGTTATTTTCCTGGCCCTCCTCTGGGAATACTGCCTGGAGAACAGGCAGGGCTGAGGGAGGGAGCTGTGGCCAAGGAGCCCCATGGATACCAGGAAAAAACCCTTGGAAAACCCAGCGAAGGAGACCAGCAGGACCCTGCTCCCACCCCCAGCAGCTCTGTGGAATCCTCACACTCTGGAAGCTGCTGAACTGAGAGAAGTGCCCTTGGTGGTTTATGTTCCCCTGATCCCACCTGAGTGAGCAACCCTTACTCAGCTGAGTAACTCCTCACTCCCTGGATTCTCCCTCCTGTGCCAAAGGGGATCATTGGGACCATGTGGCACCTGCAGGGCCCTGGCTCACACCAGCACAGCTCCTGCAGCTGCAGGAACACGTGGGGCCAGCTCCAAAGTCCACCAAGGAGGATTTTCCCAAAGTATTTCTCTGGGAAAAGCTGCCAACCCTTCAGTGCCCCGGGGCAGGCAGCAGGAGAGCCACTGGCTGCTGCCAGGCCAGGGTGGAGCTGCTCTCCAAACCCCACAGATGGCCAGAAACCAAATCAAACCCAAGGAAAAGCGTTGGGAGGGGAAGTTTAGTGGAAAAAGGTCTATTTTTAAATCAACACATGGAAAGCTTTGACAGCCCTCCCACTTTTCAGGGCAGAAACACTCTCTGAGTGTTCTCTGGCTGTTCCCTCCTGCTCGAGGCCAAGGCCAGGATTCCCTTCATTTGCATGGATTTGACTCAACCCCAAGTTCTCTCACTGGTTGTTAACAGTTGAGCAGAAACCCAGAAACTTGTTCTACAAATTGCTAATAAAATAGCAATCAAATACCAAAGTGGGCATTTGTTTTTAATTTGTTTTTTCTCTTTGATGGGCAAATGTGTATGAAAATATTCCTGTAGGGCCTCACTACTCACACTGGACTGGAAGAGCAAGCAGAGATTGCCAGTAAATCATGGATTAATGAGGAAGAATCAAATCCAATAAAAATCCTGCAATCCTTTGGTGTACTTTGTTCAGTTCTTCTGACCAGTGTAAAATATTTATGTTATTTATTCTACAGGGGAAGCCATTAAAAATCAACATTTTTCATTCCTACTCAAGGATTCTTTTCCAATTCTAGAACAGATTTAAGCAGGTGGGAGGTGAGGGAAAGAACAAATCTCAGGTAGCATCATGTGGGAAGCGGAGGCAACACTGACTCCTGAAGGAGAGATCCCATAAATATTTAAAATACTCTTGTTCTTGCCAAGAATCCTTGTTTTTAAGTGAGCTTTACAAGGTCTTTGGATGAATAAAATCAGAATGAAGTTTGGTGCAGAAGAGAATCTCAGATTTTAGTCTGTGGGTTTGGTAGCTGGCACAGACAGTTCTGGTCAATCCCTCATGAGTGTAGAGCCCTCAAGGTCCAACAAAATTAGCTGGGAATTTATTGGGAATTGCATCATTTTAGCAGTGGTAAAATAGTCCCAGGCAGCAAAACACAAGGAGGAGCCCTGAAATCCTCATTTTTCATTAGGATGAGAAGCAGGACTGCTCGAACCAGCAAGTCCACTCCTGGTGTGTCACTGGCACCCTCCAGCTTCTCTCTGATAACCTGGGGTTTCCTTCCTGTAAAACCCTGTCTAAAACCACCTCCCAGCCCACGTGTGCTGAGGCTGTGACCAAAGCCCAGAGGGGTGAGGGCTCTGTGAGCACACCCAGTGCTCCCACAGAGCCAGCACGGGATGGTTTGGGCTGGCAGGACCTCCAACCCCATCCAGAGCCACGCCCTGCCAAGGCAGGGACACCTCCCCAGCCCAGGATGCTGGAAAATGGACAGGAATTTGGCAAACCTGACGTTCCAACATCCACAAGGTACATTACAAATTTAAACAAGGAGCATCTCAGATAAAAATGTTCCTTTGGAAAGTGGCAGGAGCTGCCAGCATGACCCAGATGTTGGGTTCTCCTTGACATTTCCCACCCAACAGTGCCTGCTCCCTGTCACAGCTCAGGAACACGACTCCCCCAGCCAGCCCCACGTGGAGAGCAGTGGGAATGGCTCGTTTTTGGGGATACCTACTGCAGGAAGGGCATGAGCAGCAGGCAGGAGCGCAGCAGGGGCCTCCTCTTGATCTCCCTGCGGAAGCAGGAGTTCTGCTGGAAGCCATCCTTGATGTTGAGGATGTACTGGTTGTGCCAGGTGATGAAGCGCACCTCGCGCAGCCCGCGGCAGCTCGCCTCCTCGATCAGCCTCACCACGGGCTGGAGGGGGAAATGGGGAGAAATGGGGGGGAAATGGGGGGGGAAACAGGGGGAAAATGGGGGGAAAAACGGGGGGGAAATGGGGGGAAAATGGGTGGAAAAATGGGGGGAAAATGGGAGGAAAATGAGGAAAAATGGGGGGGAAAAAGGGGGGAAAAACAGTGGGGGAAATGGGGAAAAAATGGGGAAAAAATGGGGGGAAATCACAGGGGAAAACCAGGGGAAAAATGAGAAGAAACCAGGGGAAAACCAGGGGCAAAACCGGGAAAAAAAACACGGGAAAACAGGGGAGAAAATAAGGGAAAACCAGGGAGAAATGGGGGAGAAAAGAGGGGAAAATGGGGAAGGGAAATGCACACATGAGAAACCACACGCTCCAAAATTCATATTCCTGTTCTACACTGCACAAACCCAGCTCTCCTCGCAGCTCAAACACCCTCCCTGTGTTATTTGTGGTATTTCTGCCCAGCTCTCTGCAGGTCTTACACCCAGGAGTTATTTCTGGGACTGCCAGCACTGATGAGGTTTCACTCCAAACATCAGCCCAAGGGCTGCACCCCACAGCTCAGGCAGTGCATGTCCTGCCTCAGCAGAGCTCCAGGGTCAGGGAAATCAGTTGAAAGCTGCCAAGGTAAATGGAGGTGCTGTTCTGAAGGCTGCAGAAGCTGCTCCACTGCCATAAAACCACACCAGGCTCCAGGAGGGCTTCCTTGGTACTGCCACAAGCTGGTTTGCTCCCCAGAGGGACACTCTGGCCAGCCCTCATGTCTCTGAAGCTTTCGGGGTAATTCAAGTCACAGGATCACAGAACCACAACCCAGGGCAGCAGAGCTGTCCCTTCACTGCTTTCTCAGCTCAACACTGACTCTCCTCATCCTCACAGGGTCCCCACATCCCCTCCCTGGGTGTCTGCAGAGGAACCAGGCTGAACATGGATGTACCCAGAGCGTGCTGCGTGGGGAGTGTGGGGCTGCAGCCCAGCAGCAGGGCTGGGAAGGGCCATACCTCGGAGTACTCTCTCCAGCCAAAGTGGTCCCTGCAGAAGTACTTCCACACCGTGTAGCAGTTGGAGCTGGAGCTGGGGCAGGAGGCTGTGCACAGGCGCCGCATTTGGTCGAACTCTGCACTTTCATAAAACTTCATAAGGTTCAGATCCACCCAGCACTCCTGGCCCCTGGGGAAAATGGGAGAGACAATTGTCACCTTTTGTATGCCACTAAACACATGGTAGAGGGACAAAACCTCAAACCCAGCAGTTGAGGTGCAGAATCCCAAAACGGTTTGGGTTGGAGGGAGCCTAAATCCCACCCAGTGCCACCCCTGGGACACCTCCCACTGCCCCAGGTGCTCCCAGCCCCAAAGTCCAGCCTGGCCTTGGGCACTGCCAGGGATCCAGGGGCAGCCACAGCTGCTCTGGGCACCTGTGCCAGGGCCTGCCCACCTTCCCAGGGAACAATTCCTTCCCAATATTCCATCCAGCCCAGCCCTCTGGCAGTTTAAAGCCATTCCCCTTGTCCTGGCACCAAGTGCCCTTGTTAAAGGTACCACAGAGACTCAAGAGGTGAGAACAGATTTCTGAAGAATTTCTCCTCACCAACTCCCCAAATAAAGGTCTCTATTTATAAAATAAAGCAGTTCAGTGGAACTGTTTGCACAGAGAGAATGAGCACGTTGAACTCTCAGAAGAACAGGGCACACAACCCAAATTTGGTGCTGCAGAACAGCACAATTCAAAATAAAACTCCACGAGCTCTCAACAGCAGAACATGACCCCGCTAATAAGTTTCATTTTCTCTGTTCCCTAAATGTAAGAAATAACAGAAGGTGTAAACTTTGCAGGACACTGCCCTGAGCAGGTTCCCTGACTGGCAAGTTTTAGCACTGATAGATTTTTTCAGATTGGTGCAGCCAAAATAAGGATATTTGGGCTCTCCCTTCCATCCTTGTGCAGAACTGCAGCCCAGCCCGTGAATCCCCCGGGCTCCTTCCCCCCAGCAGGACAAACGCCCTCCAGACGTCACGTACACACAGATGAGTAGAGGAATCAGTTTGTGAGTGCTCTCGGAGGAGGACGTGTGGTTTGCAGCTCCTCTCCGAGTTCGGGGACGTGGCGCCAGTTACCGCAAACAGGTTGAGAAAAACAGAAACGCTGCGAGCAGCAGGGCCCAGCAGGAAATGAGAGCTGCTCCCACCAGAACAGCTGTGAGACACAGCACGGCTCACAGCCCAGCTCCCTGCCTGCTGAAACTGCTGAGCTTCTCTCTCTGACTCAACCAGTTCCTCCCTGCACCAGCAACAACCTGACGGCCCCCGGACTCAGGGGCTTCAAAGGGCCCCCGAGGCACGAGAGGCTTTTGTACTCAGGGCTGGGGGAGCCACGCTGAGCTCAGGCAGTGCACAGGCAAGGCAGGCACTGACACTTCCTGGTGACACCAAGGCAGCAGGTCTTATCTCCTTTGTGCACTCGATGGAAGCTGCAGGGGAAGGGCTCTCCCACACGTGGGCCCAGCTTTGGGTGGGGGGCTGAGTGTTTAAACTCCTGCATGAAACCAAACATCACTTAAAGGACACTGGCTTCGAAAGATCATGGAAATCACAGATTTGGTTAAATTGGAAAAGCTCCCACAGACCATTGAGTCCAACCATGCCCAGCAGTGCCAAGGCCACCGCTGACCCATGTCCCCAGGTGCCACGTGCCCAGGGCTGTTAAACCCCTCCAGGGATGGGGCTCCACCAGGCAGCCTGGGCCAGGGCTGGGCACCCAACCAAGGGTTTAATTTGGAAGCACAGGTACTGAAATAGCAACAGCAGAGCTCAGACAGCAGAGCCAAATGTGCTCCCATGGAAAGGCACAGCGGGAGGAAAGGCCAGGGAACGCTCCCAAGGGATGTTCATCAGCAGCTCTGACCAACACAGCCGTGGGAGCACAGCAGGAAGCAGGACTGGGCTGTGCCAGGCACACAGGAACCTCTGCAGCAGGGCAAGAGCACAAACAACCCCTCTGAGCCTGATCTTATCAGTGCCTCTCAGTTCAAACCCCAGAGAGGGGCACCAGTGCCAGGGCAGCACGTGAGTTTCAGATTTTACTGCATCTGCCCTCTCACCAAGTCATGCTGCTCTCTGTGGTGACCCTGGGCCACGTGGGAGGTGACACCTCACACTGGGGAAAGATGCTGCAGACACATTTCCCTCTCAGCTGAAAGGCTCCATCCTCAGGGGACAAAAGAGCCCAAAAGCAGGGACTTTGCTGCTTTTCCTCTGTTTATTCTTTCAAGGCTGGAAATCTGTTTTCCCTGCCTTTACAGCTGGTGACTGGGGTGCTTGCAAAAGCAATCTTCTGGAATTTTCACAGCCGGGGGGCAGCTTGTGAACCTGAAACAACTGCTGACACACTGGCCTGTATATGTATGTGTGTGTGTGTACGTGTA
Organism: Haemorhous mexicanus; assembly: GCF_027477595.1. NCBI lineage: Eukaryota > Metazoa > Chordata > Aves > Passeriformes > Fringillidae > Haemorhous > Haemorhous mexicanus. Next base: position 25,545,060 of record NC_082350.1, read on the forward strand.
CAGCTTGGATGAATGCCTGGCAGGGAAAATAATAATAATAATAATAATAATAATAATAATAATAATAATAATAATAATAATAATAATAATAACAATAACAACAACAACAACAACAACAATAGTAATGTAACCCCCCAGCTCTGGATCAGGAAGTCCTTGAGGCAGGGCTGCTGGAGGAGAAGAGACTGTACCAGAAGTTGTTTGTTCTTCCCAGGAACCCACTCCTGGCCACTCCTGAACACGAGGTGCTGGGTCAGAGGGGCCTGAGGTGTAGGCAGGAGTAAGTTCTCAAACTCCACAGCAATGAGGATGTTGAACACATCCCCCTCTCCCAAGGACTGCACAGGCACTCTATTTCTGACTTCCAACCCTGGGCAGGGCAGCACAAACAGAGTGTCCTGTGCTTGCTGGTCTCCAGGGGCCCTGAGCTGCTTGGGATGTGGATGTGCTTGGGAGAGGTTGCTTTGTTTGTTTCATTGCTAAATCGGCAGAAGATGCTCCGGGCAGGGGTGGGACTCAATGACCTTTAAGGGTCCTTTCCATCTTAAACTATTTATGTTTTAGAGGAGCACAAGAGCAGCTCTGAGTGGCTGCAGAGCTGGCAGAGGGAGGGACCCTAAAGCTCACCCAGTGCCACAGGCAGGGACACCTTCCACTGTCCCAGCTGCTCCAGCCTGGCCTTGGGCACTGCCAGGGATCCAGGGGCAGCCACAGCTGCTCTGGGCACCCTCCCAGGGAGGAATTCCTTTCCAACATCCCACCCATCTCTGCCTCCTGGCAGTGGAAATTCCTTCCCCTTGTCCTGTCATTCCAGGCTTTTCCTGAAAATTAATGCTCCTCATCACACTTTCCAAAACCAACTTCCCCAAAGAAACCATCCTGTGTGCACACGACTACAGGAATCAGATTCCCAATTATCACTCAGCTCAAATCCCTCCTGATTTCAGCAGCTCGGAGCAGCCAGCAGGAAGGAACCTCCCGATCACGGCTCCTGCTGAGCACAGCACTGTCCCAGCCCCTCTGTGTGCCCGGGGCTGGCAGGGCACTCCTGTCACAGCACCGTGCCTGCTGCCCCGCCTGGGAGCAGCTCCGGAGAGCCAGCCCTGATCTCCGTGTCAGGCAGGGCTGCTCTATGGCCAGGAGCAGCCTGAGCCCAGCCTGCAGCCAGGTGACAGCTGTTCCCCGAAGTGCAAGCTGTTTATTGACGGGAACCCAGAGCAGGGCCGGCAGCGCTGGGGGCTCCCTGCCTTTGTACAGCTCGAAGCCAAGGAGTTCCATTTCATATGGAAATGGTGCTGCCAGGGCAGCAACAAGGAGCCCGCACAGCACAAGGCAAACACTTCCAAAATCACTTCACAGGAGTTTCATCCGAGGCTCTGCCTCGCATTCCTGCTGGGAAGGAATGAAAAGCAGCTCCCAGCCACTCAGAGGGTATAGCCAAGAACCTCCCCCAAACTCAGGCACAGGGACTCTCAGCTGGTTTCCCATCTCCCTGTTATCACTAACACATGCCTTATCTCACACACTGTGTCACTGTGTGGCTCACTCGGAAAACCTCTGAAATTTAACTCTTTGCTGGCCAGGGACCTGCAGAACTCCCCAAACAGCTGCTGCCCCAGAGGCTGTGGCTCTGCCCCACCCCTGGCAGTGCCCCAGGCCAGGCTGGACAGGGCTGGGAGCAGCCTGGGACAGTGGAAGGTGTCCCTGCCAGGGCAGGGGTGGCACTGGATGGGCTTTAAGGTCTTTCCAAGCCAAAGCACACTGTGATTCCATGATTCCATCCTGAAATGCCTCCACCGTGCTCTGTATGATTCTAACACGTCAGGCACATTGTGTCAGCACCAGAGAAGCAGCCATCCCACACACAGAGGAATGAAGGAAAACCAGTTTCCTGAACATTTTGTTGTGTCCGTGCCTCTCCTTCCCAGTCCCTCCACATGCCCCTGATAACTCCAGGGGAACACTCTGTATTTACAGAGTCATGGAGTCACTGAGGTTGGAAAAGCCCTCCAAGAACACCGAGTCCAACCCAGCCCAGAGCACCGAGTGCCATGTTCATCATTCCTTGGACACCTCCAGGGATGGGCACTCCAAACCTCCCTGACAGACCCTTCCTGTGCCTGACCACCCTTTCCAGGAGAAATTCCTGCTGATACCCGAGCTGAACCTTCCCAGGACAGCTTGAGGTTCCTCCTGTCCTGTCATTTCCTGGCTGCACGCAGGGGCCAGGAGGGAGCACAGGGAGAGCAGCTCCCAGCAGGACACGTCCCACTGCAGAGCACCTGCTTTTCCCCCACTGCAGCCATTCCATCCTGGCCTCTCTCCCAGCTACAAGGAGCCATTCCATAAACTTACAGAAATTACAGGAAAAAGAAAGAAAAAGGAAAGAAATCAAAGCAATAGCAAGAAGCTGCTTTGTCAGGCAAGTTGGGAGCCCTTTTTGCCAAGAGGAAAAGTGGAATTTTCAGCCAAAGCAGGGGGAACTGATGGGTCAGGAACTGCAGAGTTGTTTTAAACAAATCCTCCTGTAATCTCTAATGCTGCTGCTTGTTTTGAAAAGCAATGTGTGCATGATGGGACAGGTGTGTGTGTGTGGGGAAACCTGCTCAGCTCCTCAGCCAAGTATTTCTCCTTAGCAAAGAGCATCTTAAAATATCCCAACGTGGGTATCTCCTGCTGGAAAGCAGCACTTGGCACTGCTCTCTCTTTGCTGAAAGCTGGAACTTCTCCCAGGGCCTCTCCTCACATCCATGAAGAAAACTGAGTGCTTCTAAGTACTTTAACCTGTTTAAGTTGATGTTCCCTCATTTGTTTAGATAGCTTGGTATGGGGCTCGACACACTTGGCAGACTCAAGAATACAAAAAACACATAAGTAATTTATGATACTAGTTTGAGGCCAAACTGCAAGAAGCAGCTGAAGGAGTTGCATTACAAAGTAACTAAACAAGGTTTACCACTCCTCTGAGATCACATTCCCTTAGGTGAGAGGCAAGGACTTAATGTGTATTTTACATTACTCATCTCAATAACTTATCTCCATCGTTACTCATCCCAATAATTAAGAGGAAGGAAGGTTTATATAAATATCTCCTTGAAGAACACCCTAATTTAGAGCTCATTCCCTAATTGGGCTGATGGCCAGCACTTTCTGGAAGGGCCCAGCTCCCTGAGGACAGCGCCGGTGCCAGGATCGTGGCAATCCCCACTCACCACACCCCAGCGCTGTGGGACACGGAGCAGGACAAGCAGCAGCCTGGCTGGCCAGGCAGAGTGCTGAGCAGGCGTTTCCTCTGGCTGCCAGGGAGCAGACAGGCCTGCAAAGCTCGTCTGACCACGGCAGATTAATGGCTTTAACAAAAAATGCTGGAACCAGGGGACGCGGCGCTGGCAGGGCACGGGCACAGCTCCGGGCTGCCACTGCCAGGGGACACAGCACAGGGACACTGGGCACAGGGACACTGGCACCAGCCTGAGTGACCACCAGGGAGCTGGGGCTCCCCACACCTTGCCAGGTTCTCCTCACAAGGTGATGTTGCATAAGAGGCAGCTGGTGATGATGCACACTAAAATACTGACCTCCCACCTCAAATGCTGGCTTAAAACCTTGGCAAGCCAAAGATCCAAGGAGGATCAGACTCAAAGTTTGAAATCAGAAGCTCTGGTCTTAAATAGAGCTTCACTCCAAAGGTCTCACTGACACATATCCAGCCATGTAGCTCTTCCAAGGTTGGAAGGGATCTTAAAGATCAGCTGATTCCACCCCTGCCATGGCAGGGACACCTTCCACTGTCCCAGGCTGCTCCAAGCCCTGTCCAGCCTGGCCTGGGGCTCTGCCAGGGATCCAGGGGTAGTCACACCTTCCCTGGGCACCCTGTGCCAGGGCCTGCCCACCCTCCCCAACAGCCAGTGTGAATCTGCAGTTTGGCAGAACCCACTGAGCCCAGCAAGGCCAGGTCAGCATCCCCAGGCTCTGAGGGCAGTGTCCCACCCGGCTGTGCCCAGCCCAGGCTGCTCCTGTCCCTTCCCTCATGCTCAGGGAACGTCCTGTCCCTGGCACACACCTGTCCCCAGCTGGATCAGACAGGCAGAAATCCATGTGCCACCAGCCCCAGCAGGCTGGGACCTGCACACCCAGTGCAGGGAGATGTCACTGCACAGCAGCTTCCCAGCCCGGGGGTGACTAAGCCATGACCAAGCACTGTATCCTTTCCCATTAATCATTCCCAAGTCCATCCCTCAGGACAGAGCTCGTGTGCACTGATGGATTTGGTGACACAACTTCTAAAAGAAAACCATTGGCTCATTTACACAGAATTCAAAGTTAAATCATTTAATGGGCTTGTCTCTGGCTGTGCTGCTTTGTTTTCAGAAATCATTTCTAATACTTGGGAAATAGAAGTTCCTCTGTTGTAAAATACAGCAAATTTTATCTGCTATGCACTTAGAAGATTTTTCAATTTTTATTAGACTGGCATATTTCTTCAAGACAATTCTATAAAATACAGTTTGTTCCCTACTACATATCCTACTTCATTTTCATTTTCAGTGTGGGGCATCCATATTCTGATATTGCCACCACTAAAAAGGCCCTGGCACAGGTGCCCAGAGCAGCTGTGGCTGCCCCTGGATCCCTGGCAGTGCCCAAGGCCAGGCTGGACACTGGGGCTGGGAGCATCTGGGACAGTGGAAGGTGCCCAGGGTAGGGTTGGCACTGTTTAAGGTCCCTTCCAACCCAAACCAGTTTGTATCTATGACAAAGGTTGAATTCAGTGTCTACTCCAACATCAAATTAAGTGAAAGTAAAGACTCACGCTGACTTTAAGCACTAGATTTGGTCCAGTGCCAAATGAGAAATCTCAGCTTAATAAATGAAAATAAAATATTGAGAGAGTAGGGATATCCTTCCTTCAGGAAATGAAAGGAAGAAGAGGCAGTGAGCAGAACCCCCACGGATTCAGGTGGCAAAGGCAGTGTGAAGTTTTCACTCCAGAAATGTCACTTTGAACTGGAGTTGTGCCAGCCTGGCAAACTTCTCCTCTCTTATCTGCCCTGCCACAACGTGCACCACACACTTCCTCCAAAAAAAAAAAAACAACAGAACCAAACCAGTCTGCACCCTGCACTAACTGGACCCTGCAAACATCACTGTTCCCCAGTGCTCCTCAATCTGGAACCTGCAGGGGAGAAACTGAAGAAGTTTTAGCTCCCGGGGTGCAGGAGCCCACACAGGTCACACAACCACATCAACCTAACAGCTGTTGGCTAATTTTAGAAAATGAGTCAATAAACAAGTTCTGTAGAGAGAAAACAATAACTTCAATAACTGCTGTGATAGTGGAGATGATCAGCATTTCTGAGCCACCGTGTGGCTCAGGCTGCTCCCAGGGAATGAACTGGAACGTCCCCATTTACTGACAGTGATGTGACACTTCCCTAGGACCCTGCAGAGCTCCCCTCTGCTTTAGCTGTTGGGGGTGGAATGATGCAGGCTGTGCTGGGAGTGCACAGCCAGGCTGTGCTCACAGTGACACACAGCAACTGCTCTGTCATCCCTGTCCCCAGCGCTGCCAAGGCTTTCATGCTGCCACTTTGTCCAACACAGAGGAAACACTAATTAGGAACGCCAAGAACAAGCACAGCATTCCACAACAGTCTCTGAATTCCTACAGTGCTGAAGTTTTCTGATTTCACACACTCCAAGCCCTCCAGCTTTAAAGAACACATTCCAGATGCTAAATAACAATTTTACAAGTGTACAAAAATTTTTGTCCAGTTAAACTTGTTGGATATAAATTGAGAAACATCATGCCAGAGTTTATAACACACTTGGATACAAATACCAGGGAAAAAAAGGCACATCCTGTTATATTTCTGCACCCTTCCCAGCAAGGGAGTAAATTCAGTTACCTACCGATACTTGACTTTGATCTTGTCATTGTCAGGGTTGCAGTAAAGCCTCTCCAGGTGCTCCTGGGAATCGTTGGTCACACTTTGCCACCTCTGGGTTGCTGTCCTCCTCACCTGCCAGTGATAGGGTAACACTGTGTGATGCTTGGGACAATCACTGCCATAAACACAAGTGCCCTGGAGAAAATCCACACAGATTTCAATCCCGTCCTCCTGGTGGGTGTGATACTGCAGCTGGTTCAAGAGCTCAAACACCAGGTCAAGGGAAGCTTCTTCACTTTTGTCCTGGAATATCCCAGCACTGAATTTATTGCTTGGGGTCAAGTTGTATTGCATTGGACAGCTGTTCTCCTGGAGTAAGCCAGATGTGTAGCTTTCCAGAACCTTGTCAGGGAACAAAGGACAAGCTGCACCATCACCAGCACTTGGGTGCAAAGGATGATCCTGGAATGATTCATTACCATTATCAGCAGCAGTTCCAGGAGTTTCTGGGGAGAAACCTTGCTCCCCTGACTGCACGTCCTGCTCAGGGTGCCCGGGGGAAGGACGAGCTCCTGGCAGTTGACCCTGCACATCTGGAGCTGCTGGCATCAGCACAGTCACATTATTTTCTGTCTGGGGGCAAGAGGTACCGAGGTCCAGAGTCTTTTTCACAGCAGGTTCACATAAATCACCGTGGCCACCACGCTGGCCGCGGGGCACAAAGACCCCGTCCAAGGCCCCAGCTCCCAGCAGGCTGGTGAAGATGGGCCGCAGAGCCCGCAGAGTTTGTGAGTCCAGTCTCTTCTGCACTTGCTGCTTCTTCTTGAAGCAAGGCTTCACCGGGGAGATCTTTTCAGCCAGCCTCACCCGGGGAGAAAAGTCCTCTGAAGGAGAGCACTTCATTGCTGGGCAGGGAGCCTGGGGCACCACGCACGCCGGCTGCGGCTGGGCGTCCATCGGACACAGACTTTGCTCTCTCCGAATCACTTTCAAACGTCCCAGAGCCTCCCAGGAACCAACCTAGGGCAGAAAGGAAAACAAGACAGTTAATCTCTCTAATTGCTCATGGTTGACACGAACAAGATCACCCCTGGAGAGGATTTTGAGCCAGCAACAGCAAACTCCTCCCCTCGCTGTGACTGCGGGTAGCCCTTAGGCACGTAAAGCATGAAAACAGCTAAACTGCGGCTAATTAATCCCAAACCCACACTCCTCCTCTCCCCGCACATGCAGGCTCTGAGACACTCCGGCACGCACACGCAGTCCCCCGAGGGTGGGCAGGAAAGGGGGATGGTCCGACGCCTCCTCCCTGTCAGGATGTTCAACAAACAGGAGCGCTCGGGTTCGCTCTATCCCACAGAAGAGAACACGACAGCGCTGATTGCTGTGCCTCCCTCACACACAGACCTGAGGAGCATGAGACACGTCCCCCCCCGCATTTCAGACATTCCTGCACCATTTCCTCTCCCACCGGAGGAGCAAACCTACACATTCCCGTTCCACTGGCATGTGTCCTCCCTCGTGTCACCTCCCACGGCCCGGCGGAACCGCTGGCTGCGGAGAGCCACGGCAAACTTCCCACGGACTGCACCGTGCCACCCTGCCGGGGCTCCCAGGCACGCAGGGCTCTCAGCCCGTCCCTGCCCTGTCCCCGTCCCCGTCCCCGTCCCACCCGCTGTGACACACCGCGCTCCTCTCGCCACGCTGGGCACCAGGAATTAAAACTGGGCAGGGAAGCAAACGGAAGGGTGATGGTTACTCAGGAACCGAGAAAGGCATTACTTGCAAGCTGCAGAATTGTATTATTTTAAAGCACAAATAAGCAGTGCGTCTCGCACGTCACCAAAAGCAAGTGCTATGCCTTTTAATCAGGAATCCTGTGATATTTGATTACAGTTAATTAAACCTTCTTCAATCTCGCATGCAGGCTCAATGCTCAGAGTGGAGCACATTAAGGATTACTTCCTGGATAAATGCATTCCGAGCAAAGTTACTCCTCACTTCAAAACAAAATCCAAAAAAACCAGAGAGAAATTGGCAATAATCTCTTACTACTGATGATTTGCCCTGGAAAATTTCTCATTGAGCCTTCTGTATTTTGGAACATTCATTTATAAGCCTTTTCCATTTCCCTGGGAAACAGCACGTCAGAACTGCCAGGAAAAAAAGTTGAGCCTCTCCAGTTTTCCCATTTTTAGATTAAATTTAAAGCAACTGGTATATCTGTTTGGCAGTTAACCCCAAAGTCATCAGCGTATCTGTTATTCTTCCACAGACACCAGGCAATTCCTCCAAACCACCAAAGGCACCTTCAGGTAACTCCAAAGGTTTAAAAATCCTCGACTCCGGAGAGAATGAGACGTTCCCGCTGTTACTGCAGCGCCAAGGTGCTGAGCAAGTGACTTCTGATCTCCTTCAGCCATACCTTTGCTGCTATTTCAACATTCATATTCCTCGCTCGACAAGCATTTAAGTTTGGCTGCTATTTTTACAGAAGCGCCTCAGTGAGCAGAGCCGGATCCCCCAACGGCTCTAAAAATAAAGCGGCAGGAAGGACGAGGCTCAGGCTCTGCCGGCGTTCCGTGCCGCAGCAGCAGCAGGAGCGCTCCCGCAGCGATGCTCCCGCAGCCGCCGCTCTCCTGCCGGGGGCTCGCTCCCCGAGCGCTCGCCACCGCACGCGAGCCGCACCTCCTGCGCAGAGAAAGCCGCTCCGCCGGCCGTCAGACGCGCTTCAACAACGAACAATGGACGCGGCAGCCCAGACACAGAACCTGAGCACGGCGGAGCTGCCGGGCAGCCAGCCCAGCGCAGCTGGGACCTACCGGCGCGGGCTCCCTCGGCGCTGCTCCCGCTTTCTGACCCAAATCCACGGTAACTCCAGAGCGAAATCACTTTTCTGGTGGGGGGAGATGCAATAAACGCGGCGGGCGGTGCAGGGACACCGTGACCGCGGCCGGTGCGGGGTCAGCACCGCCGTGTCCGCACCGAGGGCCGCGTCCGCCCGCGCATCCCGCCCTGCCTCGCCCGGCTCCTCCTGCTCGCTCTGCCGCCCGTTTAAATAGCGCTGCCAAGGCAGCCGCGAGGGCAGCGCGGCCGGGGCGGAGCGCGGGCGGGCAGGGCCGGTTCCCCGCCCCGAGGCCGGTCCCCCCGCGGCGCCGGCCAGGCTGCAGCACGCCCCGCGCCGGTGTCAGCGGGCAGAACCGAAAGCGCCGCCCGAGGCCGTTCCCAAGAGCGATAGGACAAGAGGCCCCTTCGCGTTTCATTTATCACGCGCCGAGCGTTTCGTTTCGGGCCGGCAGGGAGGGAGCGATGTCCCCGAGCACGGCGCTGCGTGCGTGGGGCTCGCACGCGAGCCGGGGACGGGCCGGGAACGCGCCGGGAACGAGCCGTGTCAGCCCGGGCGCTCCAGTCACGCAGCACGGAGGAACGCACCGTCCTCACGGAAGGCAAGCACGACAGCCTGAGCCTCCCCGCGCCGCCGAGCTCTCCAGCCGCGCTAATTAATGAGTAGGAGACAAACAGGGAGCCCGTCCCGGAACAAAGTCACCCTGACTCACTTGGTGCACCCACACGCAGCCCCTGGCACGGCGCTGCCCCCATCGGGGCTGTGCTCCTGCCGGTGACACACTCCGGAAAAGCGAGCGTGGAGTCGAACAGGTTTCCCGGAGAGGCTGTGGCTGCCCCAGCCCAGAAAGTGCTCAAGGCCAGGTTGGACGGGGCTTGGAGCAACCTGCAGAAGGTGTCCCTGCCCATGGCAGGGTGGTGGAATGAGACTGGTTTTAAGGTCCCTTCCCAACGCAAGCCGTGCTGTGGTAACGCACTGGAGGCAGCTATTGTTTGTTTACAGAGTGTTTTGTAGGTGGGACTGGTTAAGAGCAGCCAGCCTCCCTGTGTCCCAGCCGTGCCCGTGCTGTCACCGTCTGGCTGTACGTGTGCGGGAGCACGGCCGGTTCAGCTGTCCGTGCCGGCCTGGCATGCTTCCCTGCTGAATCACTGCCTGCTCCCGGAGAAAGCCCAGCAGGGCACGGCCAGCAGTTCACACGGACACCAACCACAGCCGATGCATCCACAGCACTAATAACGGCCAGATAAGGTCACTTGTAAAGGAGGCAATAACTTCAGAATGTAACGTTGGTGTTGATGACACCTATTGTATCATCTGGAGAGGCTGTGACTCCCCATCCCTGGAAAGGTCCAAGGCCAGGTTGGATGGGGCTTGGAGCAACCTGACCTTTGGAAGGTGTCCCTGCCCAGGGCAGAGGCTGGATCAAGATGAGCTTTAAGGTCCTTCCATCCCAAACCACTCGGGGCTTCCACAACTCATGTTCTTGTTTTCTTTCTAAAGCCAGTCTTTCATTCCTTGTGCCCAGTGACTTTATGAAATTACACAGAAAACAAAGGCAGCTGTAAGGAAGCTTGTTTTAAGGTGGCACAAACTGTACACCACAATTGGAAAATATTGCACAGCTGCATTTAGAGTGCAGGTAGGCTATGCCATTATCCCAACAAATTACAGAAATGGAGCTCTGTAGAATCACAGACTTTTTGGGGTCGGGAAGGACCTTAAAGCCCATCCAGTCCCACTTTCCACTGTCCCAGCCCGATCCAACCTTTGGACTTCCAGGGATGGGACAGCCACAGCTTCTCCGTGCCAGGGCCTCCCCACCCTCAGAGGGGAGGATTTCATCCAATCTAAACCTACTCTTTGTCAGTTTGAAGCCATTTCCTCTTGTCCTGTCCCACCATGTCCTTGTAAATAGTCCCTCTCCAATGCAGTTGGAGAATGACTCAGGAGAGGCTGAGTAAAGGTGGCATCTATATCTGCAGGAGCCGAAAACAAATTATCATCTATAAATTAATTGAGCTCTTGAGTGTCTGAAGCATCAGACAGAGCCTCCCAGTCTGTCTGGACTGGAGGGTTCCCAAGCAGGGTGACTGGGATGTGTCACATCCTCGTTCAGGGAGAAGGAGCTGCTCACACACACTTGTATTTATGTGCCACCGCCAGAACAGAAATTACCACTTTGGAATGGCTCCCTTCACGCATGAGCTATAAATAAGAGGCACATATGGCTGATCTGCACACTGGGGTGGGCACAGCTCCTGCTGCACCGGGGCTGGGAGGATGGAACCAGGCAAAGACAGAGCCTGGAATAACCATCTTTCCCCAAACAAATATATAATTAAAGGAAACACAGCACACCAGACCCTCAGACACCCATTTCTGAGGCTGCCCCACACAAATATAGAAAGAAACTCTGACCACCATGAAAGCATGATCTCATCTTTAAATACATGTTTAAATCTTAAGCAAGAGAAAGAAAGCTTTAATTATTTCTTTCAGATGGTAAACGGCCCCAGCTGAATACAGCAATTTACAACTCTGACTTGCAAATACAGGATAATCAGTATGCACACTTGGATTGCTGATGAAAAGAGGGGAAACATCTGACTTAAATGTTTGTGATAAAACAACAAAGCTCTCAGGCTCCAACACATTTTTTTCTAATGACAGAACTCCTTTTCCACCTCAACTCTTGCACAATGAACATTCTTCACTTCCTAGAACACATCCCAGCACAGGAAAGTTCATTGTCCTTTCTAGTGTTTCACACCAGGCAACAAACAGCACCGTGCTGACGACTAACAAAGGGATCAGAGAATGGTTTGGGTGGCAAAGACCTTAAATCTCACCTCATTCCCACCCCTGCCTTGACAGGGACACCTCCCACTGCCCCAGGCTGCTCCCAGCCCCAGCGTCCAGCCTGGCCTTGGGCACTGCCAGCGATCCAGGGGCAGCCACAGCTGTTCTGGGAATCCCAGCCCAGCCAGGAATTCTTTCCCACTCACCCCTCCAGCCCTGCCCTCTGGCAGTGGGAGCCATTCCCTGTGTCCTGTCCCTCCATGCCTTGTGCCCAGTCCCTCTGCAGCCTCCTGGAGCCCCTTCAGGCCCTGGGAGGAGCTCCAGCCCCCAGGGCATCTCCTTGGCCTCCTCTGGCCTCTCTCCAGCAGCTCCACGTCCTCCTGATGTTGTTCCCCAGACCTGCAGCTCTGCAGGTGGGGTCTCACCTGAGTGGGGCAGAATTTCCCCTCCCCTGCTGCCCACGCTGGGGCTCAGCCCAGGGCATGGGGCAGGGGAGGTTCTGGGCCAGGTCAGGTCATTTGGAGCTCCCAAATTCTTCTCCTCAGGGCAGCTCCCAATGCCTGGATTTGTGCTTTTCCATCCCAATGCTTGATGGCAAATGCTAATCCCCTGCAAACACCACCCCAAGCTCTACCCTTTGCCAGCCAGCCAGGGGAGGTGACCTCCCAGGGAAAGGAAAGGTCAACGATGCAGACATTAATTAAAAGTGAACAGGAGGGACATTAATTAAAAGTTAACAGGAGGGACAAGGGAACCTGTGATGTGCTGGCTGTGTTTCTGTGATGGGAAATGATGCCAGCCAGGGTTCACTGATGGGAAGGAAGGGGCAGGAGGGCAGCAGAGTTCATTCACAGCTGTACTCAGGAAGCCTTGGCTGGACTGACACCTACTGGGCTCCTCCTGCTCTGGTCGGTCCTCAAGTCAAAGAAGGCAGAACTGTCACAGTCTAAACATGTCAAAATGAAATTCTCTATTCATTAAATTAATTTATTAATTAATTTCTGTTCATTCATTTCGTTCTGTTCATTCATTCTATTAATCTTCAGACCTTATCTATTTATACAGGATAATCTAGAGCAGGTCAATGGAAGAAGGTGGTGCTAGTCTTTAAAATAAAAATTTTCATGCTGGTTACATACTCACTGTGTGTTGGGGATTTTTTACTAAACCTCATATTTTTCTTTTTTACACTGCTCAAAAGAAAAGTCCCAAAATTAGAGTGGTTCCAAATAATCAATGAAACCATTTGAATTCAGAACCAACTTCTACATTTGCAGCTGGCAGTAACCAAAATAATTTCTTTGGTCTCAGATTCTCCCTCTTATAACATCTTGTACTAGTAATTAAAAGTTCTGAAAGCACAGCATGCTGTTTCTGCTACTGAATATCAAGTCTGGTGAAAACAGCATTTATCAGTCATGTATTATACATGAGTATCACCACACCTCTGGTTATTTCACTATCAAATAATCTTATCTCAGGAAGTGGTTAGGATAGATGAATTTGGACAGGGAACACATGCTTCCAAGGTGGGCCCTTTTCCTGCAAATTTGTCAGGAGTTAATCATTTCTGCAGAGGTATTTTAGTGCCCCAGGCAGAGGAGTGGACCCTGACCCTTGGCCACGAGCAGACACCACCTCTGTGCTTTCAGGATGTCAGCACAGCAGCACCATCCAGCCAGAGCTGGGTCACTCCTGAGCTCCTGACTATCTCATGGAACAAGAAATCATTTGGCACAGAGCTTTTTTTCTCTTTCTGTTCTATCACTCACACTCAGGTCAGCAGTTTCTCCAGAACTCAGCCTCCTAGATGGAGTTTCCTTCTGCAGCAGGACCATTCTGAGGGGGAAATTAATGATGCTTCCAAACTAAAACAATAATATTTATAAAAATCCCTACACTTTATTTTTAAAATGCATGTAGTGAGCATTTGCAGGGAATCAGGGACAGACTGAGACCAGGTAACACTGGACACCAAAAAGCACCAGACTGGGGAGACACTCTGGGACATTGAGCTGATCTGCTGAAGCACCCATCCGATTTGGAAGCTGATGTAAATACAAAAATTAATACATGAAATGAGTCAAAATATGCCCACAGTGGGGACAGGCTCATCGGGTTTAGATGGGATTTTGCTGAACTGCTGCACCCTCTCGTGGAAGTTTCTTAAATCCATGTCAACCCTGGAAACTTATTCAAGGCCAAAGCAGCACTAACCAATCCTTAAGACAAACTGATTCATAAAACACCACTGAACTTTTGAGACTTTTTAAGGATAATGATGATTCTGGAACACTCCCCAGGAGGATCCTGCCACCACGTGAGCAGTAAGGTGTGGATGGCAGTGTTTTAGTCCTTCTCCTTTAGGCCAATTCCTTTCTAAACTAAACAATATGGGAACGTTCCTTTACAATGCAGTGTTGGCCAACTGAAAGAGAAATATTTTCTAAAATCACCAGCTAGTTCTACCTAGCACACAGGCAGGTCACTATCTACATTCAAATAAATAATGTAATTAACACTTTGCTTGTTTTATTAACAGGTAATTTACTATCTACATGCAAATAAAGTTCATTCTTCAACCCAAAATTCCATCAAATTAACAAAAGGATGCCTGGAAGGTAACAGCACTGGCCTGTTTTACATCTGAAAAGCAGCTAAGAGCTGCTCCTGGAGAAGTTGAAGGTGTGAATTAAGATCTCTGTAGATATCCCTGGAAAAGGTCAATTGTACTAGAGAAAAGTAAATTTGAATTTCTCCCAGGCTCTGCAGACTCAAACAGCAAGGAGGGAAACAGGAGTGTAAACACCTTAAACTGAGAATAATGTAACCAAATGGGCAAAATCAATGCTAAATCCAACAACACATTTTTCTTGTAAGATGAAGGGACTGATGAACCAAAATGTCAGGCTCAGGGAGCAGCTGGGTGGGCCCAGGCTGCAGAACACCTAAATAAAACCAGCCCTAGGAAGATGCAGAAACAGCCAAATGCCTGCTCTGCTCAGCAGCTGTTCTTGGAAACAGCCTGAAGTGCTGTGAGTAGGAGATGCTCTGCTCTGCAAATGAGAATCTGGATTTGGACATTTCTTTCCACAAGAATTCTGTGTGGGAGCACACTAGAAATGTTTTATTCCTGGGATTCATCCATCTGTGTGCTGCTGGATCCAGCATTCCTGAGGGGTACAGGATACTGCCTCGCTGTGTTCATTCTGTTCATGACTTTCTGTCTTTCCCATTTCCTAAGGTTTTTAAAATTAGGAAAAAAACTTGGTAGAATTTTTTCTAACCAGGCTCAGGTTGAGCTATGACTGGTCAGCTGGATAACACAAATTTACTGTGGATGCATGAATCTCCAACTGTTCCAGAGGATGAAGCAGTCAGTAACACCCCCTTCTATTCCCTCAGCCAAACATTCCTCACGTGGCACTTCAGCTTTAGCTCATCCTTCTTAATTTAGGTATTAGCATTTTAGGAGCAGTCAGCACAGGGATGGTCAACTCTTCTGACAGCACACCACAGGCTAAAACGTTCCTGTGGCTCAGGCCCAGGTGCTTGCCAAGCTGGAGGCTGCAGGAGTGGGGAAGCCTGGAGAAGACACAGGTGGGAAGTGGCAGCAGCACCCCGAGCCCTCCACCCCACACTGCTGAGGGATGGAGCACAGCCGTGGGTGGGTGCCAGGATGACACATCCTGCCTCAGAAATCCCATCTGCCTGCTCCCTCCCACTGACAGGGATCCAGCCTGCTGAACTGCACCAGGATCATCCCACTGCACCTCACCTCACCTCACATCCCCAGGGTGGGACCACGGGACAGCCACTGTGGGGCTGCTGCTCAAGAGACACAAGCTCACTGTCCCACATGGAAACGACTGCTTGACTGCCTTTATGCTGTGGTTTTTTCCCAAACAGCGCCTCTGATGCTGCTTTTCAAAAGTGGCCAGTTCCAAACTGTTCCCAGAATAAATGCTGAGCAAGGCTGAATCTATTCCTAGACATGATTTCATTCATGCGGTCCACAGGCACAAGAACCTTAAAAATGCTAAAGAAGGAAACTGGAGCAGATGAGACCATTTCAAGACATCAAAAAATGGGTCACATATGCTACACGCTGAGCTGCCTTCACTGACAGCAAATGCTACAGAAATCCAGCAATTCCCAACTTTTAGAAATGCTTGGCACCTCTTTTGGGGGCTACACTCCAGTGGAAAGTGTCCCTGCCCATGGCAGGGCTTGGAACAAGATGAGCTTTAAGGTCCCCTCCAACACGAATCATTCTGGGATTCTAAAGCACATGGAGGGACTGATTTGTCTGGAAAATAACACAGCCAGATTATGGCTCCAGTTTTAAACCTCAGACACCACAGAATGTTTCAGGGAAAGCACAGTGCACAGGAGAACTGGAAAGCCTCTCACTCACCCAGTTCTCACACACAGGGAGAAGCTGCTCAGCTCATGAGTGTCACGCTCACCCAAAGGAGGTTTTCCTTTGTATTTAAACAATTCCCCATCAGCTGATCCCAAACTCAGCACACTAATCCCTTCCTGCATCATACATTGCAGTAATCTGACACAAAGGTGCTTTGAGTCTATACACACATAAGTGGCAACAATAAAATAAACAAAGCAAATCCTGCCAGGAAATGTCACTGCCCTCATTTAAAATTTTCCAGCCTCAGTCCACTTTATAAATTTGGAGAAAAAGCGAGAGCAGAGTAGACAGTCCATGTATTTTCAGATTATTTAACACTGCTGCTGAGCTTCAGAAGAAATTTGGTAAGAAACCTAACTGCTAAGTTACAAAGACAACAGCACTCATTTTCCTATTACCAAAAGAACTTTTGCTTTTGGGTCACAGAGCCACTGCCCCTCTGACCTTGATGCCTCACATTTCCAACAGCTCCTGAATGAGGATTTAGCCAGGATGCAAATTCAGGCACTTCAACAAAACCTGGAATTGCTTCATTTATTGCCAAATAAATAAAGTGGTGGCCCTGTTTATTTTTAGGGAAGCATCTGTGACACCCAGGGTATGAAGCTCTCACTGTACACAGAGTTCTGCCTGGAGCCACAGTTTGCCAGTGGAAGGGGCTTTAAAAAAGCAAAGTGCTCATTTGTTTTTTCAAGAAAATCTTTCATCATTCCGCTGCCTAAATCAATGTCCTGTTTCATCCTAATGGGGAGACAGATGGTCACTGGGCAGATTTCATTCCAAAATGACAGCATCCTTCCCATGTAAGCCAAACCAAGAACAAAAAGACTTAATTGCATCCCACCACAACACAAAACAAATTTACCCAAATGAGAGGAAGGAAGAAATCTGGGCAAGGGCAGAGATAATAACTAATCTAAATCTTGAAACCATCTTAAACTTAATTTTCCCCACAGTTTCCAACTACTTTATACAACCCTAAGCATGCTCTTAAAAAACAAAAATTCACATGATTGGCAGCACTGATTAATTACTGATGCTTTCTACTGGAATCACAGAGTGGTTTGGGTTGGGAGGGACCTTAAAGCCCATCCAGTTCCACCCCACAGCCATGGGCAGGGACAATGTGGGTTTAACCTGTTTTACAAAGAAACCAACCTTGATCTCCACTCTTCCTGAAGAACCATCCTCAGCACATGTTGGGGATGCCACCTAAGAGGCAAACTGCCTTTCCCACCTGTGGAATCCAGGAAAGCACTTCAGGAAAGGCTCATCCCTGGCAGTGTCCAAGGCCAGGCTGGGCAGGCACAGGGGAAGCTGTCCCTGCCCATGGCAGGGCTGGAATGAGCTGAGCTCCAAAGCCCCCTCCAGCCCAGGCCATTCCATGATTCCATGCTGAGGGGAGGGCTGGGTGCCTGCTGGGGAGCTGCACACCTGCCCTCTGTGCACAGGTGTGGCCACAATGGTACTCACAGGTGTTGCTGCTGCTCCTCAGGGCTCCTGTGCTTCATCTGACGGGCTGGTGCCTCCGCAAATCCAGCCTGGGCATCCCTGCAGCAGACAGATTGCCAAGCCTGGAGGAAGGTCTGGCTAGCAGAGGTGTCACTCCCATAGCTGCCTGCAGATAATATGACATCAACAGATCCTGTTAGCACACTGCATCAACACACTCTGAATATGAAAATCTGCTCTGTTTGGCCTTGGAAATTTACTGTGAGCTCAAAAAGCAGAGTCCTACTGCACTCAAGTGTTGTATAAAGCTCTATCATAATGCATTCCTTTTGATCATATTTAACCTCACTTAAATTTATTCTCACTTTCATGTAGCATTTCCTCATGGTATGCACAGAAAGTGTTTTCTTGTAAGCAGAGAACACTAGTAACTGGAGGGAAATAAATGGGGGAGATGACTTGAATTAAATTTTAGAGAAATACATGCTTTGCTAAATGAAGTTGACACCAAAACGTTAAAGATATGAAGAGAATTGGCAGTCCAAGGATCAAGGAGTGCTGCAGCCAGCCCAGGCCACTGGGACAACGCCTGTACCCCACTGGCAAGTGCTCCCCATTGATGCTGGACACAGATGTTCGTCCCCAAAACCTCTGCGGGGAATCTGTCACCACAAACTGCAGAGGGAACCTTAAAAAACAGTGAACAGCAGGGCACTCCTGCCCCCCAAGCTGGGCTGGAGCTGGGCAGAGCAGCAATGGTGCTAGAAGCCTACAAGAAGACAGAAACACTGCTGTGGGAGCTGCAGGGGGGGATTTTTCACAGCGGGAGAAAACAGGGCCCATTTCCACTGCTTCCCAGCAGAGCTGAGACAGCCCGGAGGGATCCCGGCCCGCCGGGGACTCACCTGCCTCAGCCACGCGGGCAGCGGGCTACATGGGGACGGGACCGGGATCGGGATGGGCACTGGGATGGGATCGGGGTGGGATCGGCACTGGGATCGGGATCGGAACTGGGATCGGGGCCCGGCTGAGAGATGGGAACGGGATCGGGATGGGATCGAGATGGGGACGGGATCGGGTCGTGCTGAGGGAGGGATCGGGATAGGGATGGGATCGGGACACGATCGGGCCGGGCTGAGGGAGGGATCGGGATAGGGATGGGATCGGGACACGACCGGGCCGGGCTGAGGGAGGGATCGGGACCGGGATGGGATCGGGACACGATCGGGCTGAGGGAGGGATCGGGATCGGGATGGGATCGCGATGGGGATGGGATCGGGACACGATCGGGCCGGGCTGAGGGAGGGATCGGGATGGGATCGCGATGGGATCGGGACACGATCGGGCCGGGCTGAGGGAGGGATCGGGATAGGATCGCGATGGGATCGGGACACGATCGGGCCGGGCTGAGGGAGGGATCGGGCCGCGCTCCGGAAGCGCTCCCGGCCCGCCGGGCCCGCCCCTCCCCGTGGCGCCTGACCCGGAGCCGCTCGGCCGCGCTGACGCTGCCTTGTCCCGCCATGGCTCCCAAGGGCGGCCCCGGCGGCCGGCAGCAGTCCGAGGAGGATCTGCTGCTGCAGGACTTCAGCCGCAACCTCTCGGCCAAGTCCTCCGCGCTCTTCTTCGGCAACGCCTTCATCGTCTCCGCCATCCCTATCTGTGAGCGGGCGGGGGCGGGCGGCCGCCGTGAGGGGAGCGGCGGGCTCTGAGGGGAGAGGGGGATCAGCAGCCCTGGGGGGAACAAAATACCCTGGAAGACGGGGATCAGCAACCATGGGGGGAGCAAAGTACCCTGGAAGAGGCGGATCAGCAGCCCCTGAGGGGACCAGGAGGTTGAGGAGAGGGATCAGGGCTCCCCACTGCCCGCCGCGGTCTCTGTCCCGCTGCCCGCGTTGGATCCCGGGGCTGCTGCTCCGAGCCCCGGCGGATCCTGGCTCCGGGCAGTGTCGGGTCCTGGTTCTGAGCGTGTGGGATCCTGGCTACGAACCGTGTCGGGTTCCAGTTCCGAGCCGTTTTGGGTCCCGGTTCCGATCCGTGTCAGCTCCCGGTCCCGGCCCTATCGGATCCCGGTTCCGATCCGTGTCGGGTCCCGGTCCCGGTCCTATCGGATCCCGGTTCCGAGCCGTGCCGGGTCCCGGTCCCGGTCCTATCGGATCCCGGTTCCGATCCGTGTCAGCTCCCGGTCCCGGCCCTGTCGGATCCCGGTTCCGAGCCGTGCCGAGTCCCGGTCCCGGCCCTGTCGGATCCCGGTTCCGAGCCGTGCCGGGTCCCGGTTCCGGCCGGCAGGGCAGCATCACTGACGTGTCACCGCAGCAGCGCTGCCCGCAGGCTCTGCCGTGCTCTCACAGAGCTCCTTCCACAGTACTTTTAATGCAGTTGGAAGAGCTCCGAGTGATTTTGGAGGAGTTGGCTTTGCTCAGGCAGAGACTGTGGAATTACAGAGCTCAGATCCGGTGTGGGTCTCCAGTATGGGTCGATTTTCTTGGAGAGAAACTGCTTCAACTGTCATTGTTCTTTTTTTCTAAGGGCTTTATTGGAGAATATGGCATATGGATCTTGTTCAGTCTGCAGTCCTGTACAGCGTCATGACCCTCATCAGTACCTATCTCGTGGCTTTTGCATATAAAAATGTCAAGTTTGTCCTCAAACACAAGTAAGCTTGGTGCCTCTTGGAATTTATCATTTAATAATTGAACAAAACTGCCATTTACTACTGTAGTTTTTTATTAATAAGGATGCCTGAGTTGTTACTCCAAAACATATTTTGCACAGAAGTATCTCCTAATTGGTTTCTGTTATTGTCTTGTACTTATAGTCAAATCTTGTCACCTAAGACTATGGGGAAAAAATAAATCCACCATCATGCTCTGTGGGTATCACTACAAATTATGATTAAATTATAAATTATATTACTTATTGGATGTGAATTATATTGCTGTTAGTAATTGCTATTATTATTTCTTATCCCTTCACCTTGACAAAACTGTCAGGTATCTTGGCTAAGTTGTATTCTTCACTGAACATAAAACTTCCTGTAATGCCAGGGCTGGGCTGTGGTGTTTTTTCATTTCTGAAGTGTGACATGAGTGGTGGTACTTACAGAGTAGCCCAGAAAAGAGAAGATGCTGTTTCCAAGGAGGTGACTCGCAAGCTGTCCGAGGCGGACAACAGGAAGATGTCCCGCAAGGAGAAGGATGAAAGGTGATCTCTCTGTCCTCCTCCCCCTCTCCCTTGTTGTAGGAGGGCCTTGCATGTCCTTGAGGCTCTGGGTGGGGCAGTAGGGACTGTGCTTGCACTGTTTTTCTGTGTTCTGGGAAGCAGCAGCTGCAGGGTAGCTCGTGGTTCAGCTTCAAGCCCTTTTGAGGTGAGTTGTCAAGGGAAGGTCTCAGATGCACTCGGCCTTAGATGTGATCCCCACTGGGACTGTGCAGGATGGGAGCTTGGGAGCCAAACTCTCTGTCTCCTGGAAAACCTACTGCACACTTCATCATGTGGGTGTGCCTGCATATCCCCATCCCTGGCAGTGCCCAAGGCCAGGCTGGACAGGGCTTGGAGCAGTCTGGGGCAGTGGAAGGTGTCCCTGCCATGGCAGGGGTGGAGTGGGATGAGCTTTAAGGCCCCTCTCCCCACCCAAACCATTCCAGCATTCTGTGGTACCCATTGATTAAAATATATTTGAAATTTTATCTCCACTTGCTCCTAGGATTCTGTGGAAGAAAAATGAAGTTGCAGACTATGAAGCAACAACTTTCTCCATCTTCTACAACAACACCCTCTTTCTGGTCCTGGTTATCATCGCTTCCTTTTTTGTGCTGAAGAACTTCAACCCCACTGTGTATCCTTTATCCCCAGCCTAAAACCCCCACAGCCCCACTCCTATTAGCTGCCACCACTAGCTGAGGTTGTCCTCAGGCTGTGGCATTCTTCTCTTGGTACCTGCAGCTCATGGTTAGTACAGCAGCTTAGAATGTTGAAACAAAAATATGAAAAAAAAAAAAGTCTCCCAATTAAAGTCTCTTAAAACATGAGATGTTTTAAGGATATTGCTTGGACAGTACACAGGAATTCTCCTGGCTTTGCTGTTTCCATTGTAATTTTGGAGTGAGGACACAGCTCAGTTCCCTGCAAACACTGTCAGTGTTGGTTGCCTGGAGCTCTTCCCTGCCAGGATGCTTCAGCTCCAGTAGCTCACAAGTAAAATGTTTTGTTCCTGAAGGAAATTAGTATTGCCAACAGGGCAGTTAATTCAAGATCTGTATTTATAAAACTTGTAAGAGAACAGGCTGAACTTTATGGGTGCCTTCATTCTGAAGGTGAGTTCTGAAGCTGTGTTTCAGCTTGCAATATTCCAGTTTTAAAACTCCAGAGAAAGGTCATTTCAATGCCTTCCTTTTCATAAAACTCCTACCAAATGTTGTGTACCAGGGAAGGATCCTGACAATTCCTTAACCTGTTCCCTCCAGAAACTACATCCTTTCTATCAGTGCTTCCTCAGGACTGATTGCTCTGCTGTCCACAGGATCCAAGTAGACACAAAACCCTCAGCAGTTCCTGAGAGAGGCTTCAACTGCTGTGAAAATGCCTAAGGGTGGAATAGGAATATTTTTTGGTTTTTAGCATGAGGAAAATGTGGGGAGGGTTTGAATCCAAACTGGTTGGATTGTATTTACTTTTGGTCTCTTTACATGGTATTTGATATTGGAGTTACTCAGTTTTTTTTACTTAGCAAGGAGAGGGTGTGTGAGCTGTGAGCAGATATCATCTTTCTGCAGCTCCACCCTGGGGACAATCCATTTATCATTGTAACTTGAAAAATTGTAATTAAAAGGAGCTTTTTTTTGCCATTTGATTCCTTGTGCTTTCATTCTTCATTTTTTTAAAAAACAGGGATTTTCATATCTAGGTTTGTCAACTCTTTCTGCTTCAGAAGAGAGGAGACACCTACAAGCTAACATATTCCTTAGAAGCACTCCTCATTTCTGAGTAACATGGAGTCAGGACAAAGCCTTAATCTCCTAGGAAAACGCTTTTGAAGTGGTTTGATTGCACTTTTTTTTTTCCCCATTAATCTTCAAAGTTGCAAATAAATAAAAAACCCTGCCAGTCTCCCTGCACAGCTTAAGAAAAATGCTTTAGCTGGCTTTTAATAATGGGTTTATCAGACAATCCTGTGCCTTATTTTCTGGCTATCACTGGAGCAGCTGTTCACTTAAATGCCAAACTCCACTGATATTAATGGAATTCCAGTTACAGATCCTGCCATTACAGACTTGGGATCCTAAAGAGAGAAGAAAGAAAGTTTTCAATCAGATTTAATGGAACAATTACTCAGCTAATCTTGGCTTCAATAAGATTAAATGGAAAATAGAGCAAAATGCAGAATGTGACGAGCAGGAGACAGGCTCTATTTCTGACAAATTCAAGGACTTTTGGTCATTTAATACTCTTTAATTGAGTGTTTTCTCTCAAAATACATGGGTTTTTCTCTATCCCTTCTGCCTGACTATTCAGCACTGGAAGGACACATTCCCTAGAGCTGCTGCCTGCCTTGGACAGTTTCCCTTTCCTTGGCCTCACTTCTTATAAGGGATATAATTGATGGGTTTTAGCTGAGTATTTTACTCACATAAAGCAGATTTTTAACAGCCCTCTCCAAACATCCAGAGCCCAGCTCAAAGCCAGGCTGGCTCCTCTGGGAGCAGCAGGACTTTGATGTTTTTGCTCTGTTGCTCCCAGAGCCCCCAGAGCTGCACTCAAACCCTTGAACAGACAATGTTGTACTCACTTTCCTGGCAGGGCTTTAGCAGGTGTATTCCCCAGAAAATCAGCTGTCTGCAAAGTGCTTGGAAGCAGCACTTTCTTCTGCCATTACTGCCGGCTCACTGAGTCTTTTATTACCAGCTTTTCATCTTCTCTTAGGGCTTTTTTGGTATTGACAGTTGCTGAGGCCCGGAGCTTAGCATGTCAGAATTTTCCTGGAGAGGGAACATTGAGCACTGACAGCCTGAAACAAAAGCAGGTGGGTGGATGGGGTGGGATGTGTTCTGCAAAAAAAACCTGATCTTGAGCTTTCACAGAAAAGTTTGGGGGTTTTTTTTGGTTGGCATTTGGATTTGTGTTCACTTTCTCAGTTTGTTTTTTTCTTTTTTTCCTTTAGAGGTGGTGTATGGTTTTTCTCTTGTAATCCCCACTACAAGCTGCAATGATAAATAATTCATTGTAAAACACTGAAATTATATTTCTCTAGTCTAATGCTGAGGCTTAACCTGAAGCAGGGCTGCTGCTTGGCCCCACATTGCCCTCAGAGCCTGTAAGGGACAATGCCATCTCCTCAATTAAAGGTGGGAATTGATCTTGTTTTAATACATTACTGGATTCCCAAGTACATGAGAAGGGGAAGAAAGAACATGAAATTGTACCTCCAGGGGGAGGAAAAGGAATTAGTGTGTTACTGGGAGGATAATTATATTAAATTAATAAAGCTGTTCACTGTGAAATGGTTGAAGCTCTGTAAAAATTAACAGTAGTTAGTGGTAATGCAGCACTGGGGATGATCCCAGGGCAGGGCCGGGTGGGCTCCACCCCAGCTGGCTGGGACTGGCCATTGTCACCAGGGGAGGCTGGGGACAGCTGCACTGGGCTCATTCCAGGCCAAATCACAGAACATGGCTTAGAAAGGAGCTTAAATCCCACCCAGTGCCACCCCTGCCATGGCAGGGACAGCTCCCACTGTCCCAGGCTGCTCCAAGCCCCAATGTCCAACCTGGCCTTGGGCACTGCCAGGGATCCAGGGCCTGCCCACCCTCCCAGGGAGGAATTCCTTCCCAAAATCCCATCCACCCCTGTCCCCTCCCTGCCAGGCCAGGCCAGGCCAGGCCAGACCTTACCTGGGACTGCTGTGCTCCTTGGGGACTGACTGCCAGCAGCACCTTGGGAGCAGCCCAGCTCCCTCCTGTCCCTCCTGGGCACAGCTGGAATGTTCCCTGTGGACCAGCACCCCCATCCTCAGCAGAAAGCCCTGCTGGCCCAGAGCAGCTCCAGTAACAGGTCTGCAGCTCTCAGGGTAGATGCACAAAATGCTTTTATTGTCTCCAAGCAGAATTCCAGTCAGACTGCATTTCTCATGTACAGCAGGAGTCATTTACACACACCACAGCTTCAAATACAGGAGGAGAGCACTCAGGTGTGGGGAGCTGCTCACCTGGCCCAGGTGAGTGCTGCAGGGGGGAGTACAAGGGTCCTACAAATACTGTACAGAGCTGTGTCCCAGCAGGGATGGAAGAAATACAGACTGAAATCAGAGGAGCATGGTACAGAGCAAATCCTTGGGAAGGTACAATGTGGGCTTGAGCTGGGCAAATTCAGATGTAAATTCTTCCTGTCAACTCCTGTAAATGCTCACAAAAATCTGATTGAAATGTGTCTGTGCATTTACTTATCCCCGGTTCCAAAGCAAGTGGAAGCAGGTGTAGCCTTTTGGAGTACGTACCTGATTGTTCCTGCAGCTCTCAGCAGCTATATATTGTACATATTTATAGTATCTAGATCCTTAAAAGCTCCTGAATATTGAAATTTGCAGTAGCTCTGTCTACAAGCAGGCAGAAGTAGAGGCAGGTTTCTATAGATGCAAAACCCAATATTTAGTCATGGCTTTCTTGGCTTAAGGTTTATGGAGAAGTAGAACTCTGCAGAGCTGTCGTGCTCAGTAACCTGACATGCGTGTTTGGGCTGCCTAGCACTGCTCCAGGGTGCTGCCCAGGAGCACTCCACAGCTGGAACAGCTGGAAAAGTAGGAGCTGAACTATCTAACTGCTAACTAGTTCTCTGTCTTACAGCCTTTATTCAACTACAAAGAAATCCTAGAGCTTATATTCTGCATAAAAAAGCAAAGTTTGAGCTTGCCCCTTCCATCTGTTAACCTGAAGAAACTTTATAGTTGAGATTTCCCAAACATGGTTTTATTAAAACCTGAAGTTGTATCTGGCTTTTCTTCATTGAAAAAATAGATCTGTACATCCTTCTTTAATTACCAAGTACCTGAAGGTTATAAATTATTTCTTTTTTTTTTTTTTTTGCTTTACAAGTGTTTGTCACAGCACAAGCATGAGGTGCAAAGAGTAAAGTAAAAATTAATGAACTCGGTCAAGAAGGTAAGAAAATACAAGGTTATTCTTGGTTAGAAGAGAGATCAACTGTGCTTTTAAATTCACTGCAGAGTAGTAGCAAGAGCACACATCTCGAAGGATCCAGTGACAGTAGACACCGAGCAGCAAGTGCTGAATGATTCTCATGAGAGTAATTCAGGGCTGTACTGGAGTACAGAGCACTTCTAAACCATGCAGTCCAGGAAATTCATGCATTGCATTAGGATCTGTAGTCCTTCTTGCTGTAGGGCTTGTTGCCCAGGATATTATCTATTTCATTTACAATATGGGATGTCATCTTTGGAAGGACCTGGGGTGGAAGAAAGCGATGCTTAATCGAGATAGTTCCAAAATGAAAGCTAGATTTTATCAAAGTACATTTCCGCTGGGCTTTTTGTGGGACAGATATTAAGCATTCATCTAATAACTTTCTCCCTTAGAGGAGAAACCACTGGAGAATCAGTGGGAGAATCACAGTAAAGCCTCTCAGCTTTGTGTGTGAAATATTGCTTGGCTGCACTGGGACGAGCTGGTGGCAAGGACAGCAGAGGCAGAGGAAGCTCTGACTGGGGAAAAACAACAGGGAATAGTTAAGGTGGGTGCAGGTGACATGTGACAGCACAGAATCTGTCACAACATGCCCTGGACTCACTTGCATTTTCAGGTGCATGAAAGCTGCTGATGCCACCCTCGTGTCACTGGAGATGTGTGCAATGACCCCAGAAGGTGCTAAGCCATGGTGACAGCAGGATGGGCCTGATTAGGGTGCATGAATGGAGCTGAGAGACAGAATCCTGAGTGTCAGCCCTGTGCTAAGAGAAGGGGTGTGCTGAGGTCTGGGGGTGTCTCCCTGCACACAGGTGGCACCCCCTGCACTCACCTGGATGGCTCCGAGGTTCTCGATCAGCTGCTCGGGGTTGGAGGATCCCAGGAGGACAGAGCTCACCCCCTCATTCCGCAGGCACCATGCTGGGAACAAAGGCACAAGGTGGTCAGGGACACAGATGGGCTGACAGGGCCTCGCTCCAGTCCTGGTGTTTGACAGAGCCTCTGTCTCTGCTTGACAATCATCTCATTCTTTGTCGCAGCTTTGCTCCTCTGGCACTACCCGGGGGAAGTGCACAGATCAAATATCAAACCCCACAGATCTTCCAGGATCCCACCCGAGCCTGCTCCCTGCCCCAGCACTTCTCCTGGCTGTGGGGTTTGGGTTTTCCCCATCACAAGGATTCACTGCTGGGATGTGGAACCAGGGATCACCTCTCTGACAGACATGTGGTATTTTCCAGCCTCAGTTCTCAGCAGCATAAAGATAATTATTAGGAAAAAAACCCCTAAACTCATTTAGAACAGCATTCTCTTGTCTGCCAGCCCAGCACCACAAAGGTGATGGCTTCATGGGGGAGGGATGTCCAGGGCAACAGGGAGGTGGGACCCCTGGGGATGCCCAGGACACTGTGACCCTGTCAGTCACAGCCTGGTGCTGCTGCTGGAAACAACCCTGTTTAATTAATTGCTGCCCAGAGGAGCTGTGGCTGCCCCTGGATCTCTGGCAGTGTCCCAGGCTAGGCTGGACGCGTTTAGAGCAACCTGGGCTAGTGGAAGGTGTCCCTGCCCATGACAGGGGCTGGAACAAAATGGGCTTTAAGGTCCTTTCTACCCCAAACCACTGCAGGATCAATAATTTTTTACAGATTTTAAACAACAAACACATCTCCAGCTGCAGGCCTGGCCCAAACCACGGTGGAAAGAGAGCACATTTTCTGTGTCAGCCTTTCCCCAGGGCTGGGGGCAGCTGTGAGACACCCACCTACAGCCAGCTGTGGCAGCGTGCAGCCCAGGCGCTCGGCGATGGGGGACAGGTCCTTCAGCTTCCCCTGCTGCTTCCTGCCCTCCTCGCTGATGATCTTCTCCTTCAGCCACTGGTAGCACTGCAGAGCAATCACAGCACATCAGGCTGTCAGCTTTCAGCCTCCAAAGTGGGGAGTTTAAGGCGATTTATAGTTATAATCTATAAATATCTATAAATAGCAGCACTTGAAAAGCCACGTCCAGCCCAGAAGGTCATGGAGGCTGAGTAACACAAAGCTGGGCTACCCAAAGCAATTAGGGCAGGACCAGAATGTCTCCTGTTGTGCTCAGTTCTCTGGCTTTATTCCCACTTCAGAACCTGGAATCTCCCCAGTTTTCTTTTTGGACCCCATAACCCCCAATAAGAATAAAGCCAGGATAATTGTGGGGAAACCAAGTTGTGGTGACACCAGAATGCCAAAACCTGTTAGAGAGGGCAGCCCCCAGCAGCCCATGGGTCTTCAGTGGGCTTGTCCCTGGCCCGGGGGTCTCTGGAGGGATGCTGGGATCACTGGGGGGATACTGGGGGGCTGAGGACCCCCATGGCCTAGGCTGGTACCCAGGGAAACGATGTCCAAGCCTGTTGGACCTACATGGCTCAGGGGGCTGCAAGTGGCAGCAGCTGCATCCATTCAGGCTTGGACTCTGTGGCCTTGGAGGTCCTTTCCAACCTAAACATTCCAGGATTAACATCAGTGAGGAGCCTGGAGCCACACAGAGCCCCTGGCTCGTGCCTCCTCCAGGGTGATGCTCCTCAGTGCAGGGTGGGGACAGCAGCCAGCAGCCCCCAGACCTGCCCCAAGCCCCCCTGAGCTCCCTGCCTGGGGAGCCTGGGCTGGTTCTAACCCAGATTCTCCTGCTCTGTGGAGTGTGGTTGCCAGAGAAACCGAGCTGATCCATCCAAGCAGAGCCCTCCTTCTCACGAGGGAGCCCTTTCCCCTTTGTTGTTTTCCTGCCCTGACAAAAGCAGCACAACTCAAACGTGCACCAGAAATACCTTGAGTGAAGCCCTTGAGCTTTCAGGGACGCCGTTGCCGTATTTCCCTGAGATGATCCCACAGGCCAGGGGAGACCACGTCATTGCTCCCACCCCTGCAGAGGGAACAGAAAAAGGGCTTTGAGGGGAGTGGGACAAAGCAGAGCTGTGGCAAAAAATACAGCTTTCAGTCAAAAACTGAACCAAGAGCAAACTGATTGCTGCGTGTTTCTGTTCTGTGGCAGCAACACTCCGCTGGTCTTGCAGGAATGTGCTGCTGATGCCCTGAGGGATTTATTTCACTTAATGGACCCCATGGATCTCAGAGAGTAAGGAGCAGCCAAGCCAATTAATACTTAATATGTTCATTAGTGCACTTTAGTTATTAACAGATAATATTAAGCAATATTTCATCAGAGGCACAGTAAGCTGGTTTTTCTTTTGGGTCACTATCAGATAGAGACTTGGCTTTGTCACGGGTCCCACCTGGAGCCCCAGGTCATCCTGCCCCCCATTTCTCTCTGGGAATGCCCCAGCCAGAAGGCCCAGCAGGCTCAGCCTCACCGATTTTGTGGTACAATTCTGGCAGCTGCACCTCCACCTTCTCCCTCTGGAACAGATGGTACTCAGCCTGCTCACACACGGGTGGGATCATGTTGAACTGCCTGGCCACGGAGTAGGCTTCCTGCAGAGGGGAAACCGTGGAGAAAGCACTTCAGAAAATGGAAATACCCTGCAGGACACACCAGGCCACGTTCTCTGGGGGTGCAGGAGATAGGCAAGGGCAAGTGGGACCAGCAGGATGCTGCAATCCTGGCATCTCCTGGACTCACAGCCTGGCTTGGGACACTGAAGCCCATCTCATTCCACCTCCTGCCATGGGCCAGGCTGATATCAAACTGAAGGACTTGACTTCAGTCAAACCAAAATGACACAAACCCAAATAAACCACCCCAACCCCTACACAACTTCTCCTAATTAGCACGGGGCTCATTCTGGAACGAGCTTTTAAATGATTTGAGGTGGAAAGCCTGGATGGAGTGGAACCCAGCATGCCCAGGGCTGCCATGCCATGACCCCCATGGCCCCTCACCATGACCCCCATGGTCCCCACGGCCCTCACCATGACCCCCCAGGCCCCTCACCATGATCTCCATGGCCTCACCATGACCTCCATGCCCCTCACCATGGCCCCCATGGCCCCCAGGCCCCTCCCCATGATCTCCATGGCCCTCACCATGACCCCTAGACCCCTCACCATGACCTCCATGACCCCCATGGCCCCCCAGGCCCCTCACCATGATATCCATGGCCTCACCATGACCCCCATGGCCCCCAGGCCCCTCCCCAGGACCCCAGGCCCCTCACCATGATCTCCATGGCCCTCACCATGACCCCTAGACCCCTCACCATGACCCCCATGGCCCCCAGGCCCCTCCCCAGGACCCCCAGGCCCCTCACCATGATCTCCATGGCGCTCCAGCGGGACGTGCCCCAGTACATGGCCATGCCCTGGTTGATCACGTGTGTCATGGCCCGCACGATTTCTAAAGGAGAGCAAAAAAAGGAGTGTGAGAAGTGCCCAGAGGCCACATTTGCACCAAACCCACTTCCAAGCAGCCCCACACTGACAGTCCTGAGCACGCTCCTGCCGTGCTCTCCTGCCCAGGTGTGGCTGGAGAAGCATTTCCCGTGCAAACAGAGACCCTGACCCTGCAGCTGGTTCAGAACTGCTTCTCCCACCTGGCTCTTGCCTACCACGGCCCTAAAAGGACATTTGCTCCAAAATGGAACACAAGAGGGCAGCACAGCAGAAAAATAAACTTCAAAATAAATTCCTTTTTCAAAATTTGCTTCCTGAAAGCACATATTGGGGTCTGGCTCTTTTTACCAGGAATACCAGGGACAAAGCTGCAAGAATGGCTGATGGAACCAACTCCACCCAGGGCCCTGTCACCCTCAGGTGTCACCTCTGCACCACAGCAGGGCCACGGTCTCCATGGCTGTTCTCTGGGCTATGGAAGCTTGCAAGGCCACACACACCAGGACAGGATCTTGGATTTCACCCCTCAGACTTCCCTGCCTACCTGGGGGTGAAAAAACCCCCATGAACTTTAGTTTAAAGGAATCCCACACTGGTTTGGGTTGGAAGTTAAAACTCCTACAGTCCCACCCTGTCCTGGGCAGGGACACCTCCCACTGTCCCAGGCTGCTCCAAGCCCTGTCCAGCCTGGCCTTGGGCACTGCCAGGGACCCAGGGGCAGCCACAGCTTCCCTGGGCACCCTGCCCACCCTCCCAGGGAGGAACACCTTCCCAATATCCCATCCAGCGCTGCCCTGTGTCACAGTCCCCAGGAGCAGCCACAGTCCTGCCCTGGCTGTGGTAACAAACCCTATTTCTGACAGGGCTGCAGCACAGACACGACCACTGCCCACAGAATGGAGTAAATGAGCCAAACTCACCGTGGGAAGTGAAAGGAAACAGTTCTGGGGCACTGCTGCCTGTGGCACCCCGTGGTCAGTGGGCACTGCCCGCCCACCCCAGCAGCTCTGACCACCCAAACCCCTGTGGAGGGGCTGCCCTGGAGCCTGCAGTGCCCAGAGCACCCCTGAGGATTAGGGGCAAGGTAAGGGCTGCAGGCACAGCTGCCTTTGACACCGGCTGCCCTCTCGCCCTGCTCAGGGCAGGAAAGCAGAAGCCTGGCACAGAGCAGCTCAGTGCCAGCCTGGGCACTGCTGAGAGCCCTCCTGCAGGCAGCTGCGAGGGGGAAGGCTCCATCCATAACCCACAGGGCTGCTCTGACACACAGACCTGCCTCAAACCCAAACACAAACCCACTTTATCCGAGGGAATGAGGGAAAGGAAATAAAAACCCCAGAGAGCGTTCAAGCCAGCCCTGGCATGTAAAGGAAACTTCCAGTTCTTCCTGAAAAAATACCAATTCATTTCAGTGGAGTGTAAATATAGAATCAAAGACTGGTTGGGATTGTAAAGGATCATAAAGATCTTCTTCTTGCAGCCCTTGCTGTGGGCAGGGACACCTTCCACCTGACCAGGGCTCCACAACTCAATTCATGAGCAATTTCAAGCTGCTCCATCTGAATATTTAATTAAAAATTGTTTTTCATTGCCTACCACCATCAGCCTAAGCCTGTAAGTGATCCTTCCCTTCCTCCCTCCCTCCTCAGCAGCTTCTCCCTGGGTTTAGTTTTCTATTTTTGCTCTGCCACCATTTCGGAGTTTTGGAAAACATTTCGTCACACGCCTCTTACACATCTCAGCCCGGGGTTGTTTTCATTTCTCCAGCCTCTACTCCTTTCAAAAAAAACCCCAAAGTCAACTCAGAAAATGTATATAAATATATAAATACATATATATCTCCTTGTTGAGAGAGCCAGGGTACAGCAATGGGATTTGGGAAGGGCACAGGCCCAGATCTCTTGTCCTGCCAGCTGGATGCCCAAAAGGCAGCACTTAAGAACAGGAGTTGCTTTTCTTTAAATATAAATCAATGCTTCAAATCCCAAACAGCAGCCCCTGGCACCATGACAATAATAACCCTGAAGTAAGTTAAAGTTCCCTGGTAGGAACATTGCCACCTTCCCTCTCTGTGTGCCAGGCTGTGCCTGGCTGCTGGGCACACTGTGGGCACCTGGCTCTGTGGCACTGGGGACACACCAGGGACCCCAAGGACCCTCCTGTCCTGCTGCCCTGCTGGAAGAGCCCCTTGGGGTGAAGAACAAGCCTCTGCTTGCCCAGCTGGGGGATGAGACCTTCATCCCAAGGAACGAGGCACGGAGCACACAGGAATTGTGGAGAGGACAGATCCTTCCCACCAGCCATCCCCAGGGTCCCTGACTGGGGTCTGGGGTGGCAGAGGGTGGCAGGGACACCCCACACATGGCTGAGCCAGCCCCAGGGAGGGTGGGCAGCCCTCAGACCCCAGCCTGGCTCTGGGGCACAGGGAGCACAGCCAGACCCAGGTGCCACGAGCTGCCCAAGGTGCTCATCTCCAGCTGCTCCCTGCCTCCAACATTCCCTGCTTTTACAATGGAAAACTATTTTAATTTGCTTGGAGACTTTTAAGAACATTAAATACATTTCAGGGGTTTAGGCTAAGCAGCTTTGCCAGGTGCCCTGAGGCCCAAGTGACTGCCAGCACAGAAATCCCCAAGGATGCTCATCTGCTCCTTCCCCAGGGGAGGAGCAGAGCCTGGGCAGCCTGGGGAGAGAGGGATCTGCTCTGGCTGGGGTCACAGAGGGATCTGGGGAAGCTGCTCCTTGGTGCTGCTGCCCAGGGGCACTTGGCACAGAGGGAGGAGTCTGAGGCACAAACCCCACGAGCAGCAGAAAGGGAAAACAAAGAGGACATCCAGGTTTTGGGTTGGTTGTGCCCCCCTGCTCACAGCGTGCTGGCTGCTCCAGCCCGACCCACAGGTGCTGCCACGAGTGGGAACACGTTAAGGTCACCTTCTCCTTCAGCCCCACCCCTGGAAGTGTCCAAGGCCAGGCTGGACAGGGCTTGGAGCAGCCTGGGACCGTGCAAGGGGGTGGGATGAGCTCTAAGGTGCCTTCTGAGGCACTGCATGGCTCCCTGTGGGAGAAGCTGAGGCGTGTGTGGTGCTGAGCAGCATGGAGTGGCTCAGCAAGCAGCACTGACAGATGGCCCAGCAGATGCTCTGGGATGGAAGTGCCTTTGTAAGTGATCCATAAAAAAGGCAGGAAGAAGATGGGAAGTATCTCCAGCATGCCATTCATAAGAGAAATGTCCTTTTTTTCACCCTGCTCCAGCCTCAGCCAGCGCCACAGCCTGTGCCTGCTGCCAGGGCTGGCACTGGGGTGTGGGATCAGCTGTGCCCTGGGCAGGGGAGCCCCTCCAGGCTGCTCAGTGACAGCAGACCGAGCACAGAGGTCACACCTCCCTCCCAGACACAGCACAGAGTCTTCCTTGACCTCAGCAGCTCCTGGGGAAGCTCCTAAAATGCCAGGCTGGCCCCTGACCTGCACTGGGTGGCACCCACGGGTCACCCTGCGTGGCACAGCCCCTTGGCCAGCAAGGAGATGAGTGCCAGCACCCCTGACACAGAGCTCCAGCTCTCTTTGATTCCCATGGACCATCCACCATGGCTCCTGTGCCACCTGCCATGGACACCTGCCTTAAATCCAGCCACAAATCCTCTTTGTCTGAAGGGAAAGGAAATACTCCAAACATTAAAGCCACTCCTGGGACAGAAAGGAAACTTCTATTTCCTTCTAAAACCTACAAACTCATGTTGTGGCAGGGTAGACATAGAAACCTTAAAGAGGGTGGAGGGACCTTAAAGGACATCTAATTCCAACCCTCTGCTGTGGGCAGGGACACCTCCCATGGACCAAAATGAGATATTTCACATTTAAACTGCTCCACCTGAACAACTGATGACAAACTGTCACTTCCTGCCCCCCTCAGTGTCAGCCCTTAGGCCAGGATCAGGCACTGCAGGTTAACCCCTCCCAGTGCAGCTCCCACCAACCTTCCATGGGCGTGTTGTTGTCCGGCCGGTTGGCAAAGACCACGTCCACATATTCCAGCTGCAGCCTCTGGAGAGAAGCCTTCAGCCCTGGGCATGGGAAAGCAGAGACAAGGACAGGCAGGGTCAGAGGGAGGCAGGGAACAGGGCCAAAATGGGATCAAACACAGCTTGCTGTATTTAAATGCGTGTGTTTTATATATACACACATTTATGTGGATACACACAGTCAGGATGTAAGAGGGATGCTGAATGATGTGTCCCACGTCCCTGCAGCCATCTGAAGAGGAAAGCACCAGCCTGGCCACACACAGGGCCCCTCCTTCCCCAGGAACGTGCTTTAGTTCAGAGCTGCAGGATTTGTGCTGACCAGCCCTGGTTACAGAGCGTGTCCCTGTCAGCCTGGCTGAGGCAGCTGCCAGGGACTGTTTCAGTGCCCTGCTCCTGCCTGCAGGGATTTCAATCTGAATTTTGTCACAGAGCCTTTCCTGCTCCAGCCCCAGCTCCTGAGGCCAGGGGACACTCCAGGGATGCAGCCCCAAAGGGCAGGATGGTGGCACTGGGGTGGACTGGTGCCACTGGCCATGGGGAGCAGGTGAAGCAGCAGGGAGGGCTTCACCTGCCAGGTGAGCTGTGCCCACCCACACTGCACAGGGAGCAAGCACAGCAAGCCAAGTCCATAAATGTCCAGGTTCTGAGAGCCTTCCTGTGAGGATCTGATGGGAGATGGCATCAAACCCCTGCAGATATATTTATATATCTATGTATGAGTGTATGAGAGAGGCGAGCAGAGGATGGGCATTTTATCCGGCTCAAAATTCAGCAAACATTTCCAGCCTGCTCTATTTTGACTCATTCTTCATGAACATTCATAAAAACATTTTGTTCTTGGGAAGATTTGTAGAAAATAACTGTTAAAAATCCTCTTCTCTCTCTCACGCACACAGATATATATAAATATATATATAAAAATATAAAATATCTCTCATTGACCTTAACGTTGTTTGCTGGGTGTTCTGTGAAATTATTCCAACTCTTGCCAGTGCTTTTCTGTCATTTCATGAAGTGTCTCCACAAGAAATGGAAAATGGATGGGTCTGGAGTGCCTGTGACACATCCACCACCTCCCTGAGCTCCTTCAGTGCCAACGCCTCACTGAAGCTTATTCAGATGAAAATTCAACAAAATGTTGCTACAAGAAAAGCTTTCTCCAGCATTACCTTACTGGGAAAGTCCCAGGATCCTGATGTGCCTGATCCTGCAAACACTCCAAGGAAAAACTCTGCAGGGCAATCCAGGATAAAACTTGCCAGGAGCAGGAAGGAAGAGGATGGAAGGAGCCAAAGCTGCACCCCAGGGAGGGGCTGCTGACCCCCCTCATCCCACCTGAGCTGGGCACTGCCCTGGGGCTCACATTTCCCAGGTGTGCAGCACAGAAAGGAGGAGCTGCTGCCCAGAGGATTCCATCCCTGAGCCCCCAGCAGCAGGCTCTGCACATCCCGTGGGGCAGGAGGCACAAATGGGGCACACAGCAAAGGAGCTGGGGCACAGGTCCTCCCCTGGGGGCTGGCACTGCCCTGCTGGGGGCTGGCACTGCCCTGCTGGGGGCTGGCACTGCCCTGCAGTGCCCCTCCACAGCATTCCCCAGCCCAGGGACCAGCCCAGGACCTGCAGGGTGCTCCTGCTCCAGAGCCCGGGCTGGCTCCTCTCACAGGGACAAGGCCACAGGGGACACTGCTGATCCTGGATGTGACCCTCAGTTCCCCAGGCATGGCTCTGCTCCTGGCACTGCTCTCCCTGTGCTGTGAGCTGAGCCTGAGCTGAGCCCTGCAGAGCCAGCTCTGGTCCAGCCCAGGCAGACATGGCCAAGGCTTTGCCAGTGGACAAACAGAACACAGAGTTCCTGCTGTCCCCTCTCCTGCAGGAACACGGCCACAAGGACAAGGCAGAGCAGCAGGGAAGGGGAGGGGAGCAGAGACTGGGGTCAGGAACCCCAGGGATGGGATGGAGCCAGGAGGGGAGCAGAGACTGGGGTCAGGAACCCCAGGGATGGGATGGAGCCAGGAGGGGAGCAGGGATTGGGGTCAGGAACCCCAGGGATGGGATGGAGCCAGGAGGGGAGCAGAGACTGGGGTCAGGAACCCCAGGGATGGGATGGAGCCAGGAGGGGAGCAGGGATTGGGGTCAGGAACCCCAGGATGGGATGGAGGCAGGAGGGGAGCAGGGATTGGGGTCAGGAACCCCAGGGATGGGATGGAGCCAGGAGGGGAGCAGGGATTGGGGTCAGGAACCCCAGGGATGGGATGGAGCCAGGAGGGGAGCAGGGATTGGGGTCAGGAACCCCAGGGATGGGATGGAGCCAGGAGGGGAGCAGGGATTGGGGTCAGGAACCCCAGGATGGGATGGAGCCAGGAGGGGAGCAGGGATTGGGGTCAGGAACCCCAGGGATGGGATGGAGTCAGGAAGGGAGCAGGGATTGGGGTCAGGAACCCCAGGGATGGGATGGAGGCAGGAGGGGAGCAGAGTCTGGGGTCAGGAACCCCAGGAATGGGATGGAGCCAGGAGGGGAGCAGGGATTGGGGTCAGGAACCCCAGGGATGGGATGGAGCCAGGAGGGGAGCAGGGATTGGGGTCAGGAACCCCAGGGATGGGATGGAGCCAGGAGGGGAGCAGGGATTGGGGTCAGGAACCCCAGGATGGGATGGAGCCAGGAGGGGAGCAGGGATTGGGGTCAGGAACCCCAGGGATGGGATGGAGTCAGGAAGGGAGCAGGGATTGGGGTCAGGAACCCCAGGGATGGGATGGAGGCAGGAGGGGAGCAGAGTCTGGGGTCAGGAACCCCAGGGATGGGATGGAGCCAGGAGGGGAGCAGGGATTGGGATCAGGAACCCCAGGGATGGGATGGAGCCAGGAGGGGAGCAGAGTCTGGGGTCAGGAACCCCAGGGATGGGATGGAGCCAGGAGGGGAGCAGGGATTGGGGTCAGGAACCCCAGGGATGGGATGGAGCCAGGAGGGGAGCAGGGATTGGGGTCAGGAACCCCAGGGATGGGATGGAGCCAGGAGGGGAGCAGGGATTGGGGTCAGGAACCCCAGGGATGGGATGGAACCAGGAGAGGAGCAGGGATTGGGATCAGGAACCCCAGGGATGGGATGGAGGCAGGAGGGGAGCAGAGTCTGGGGTCAGGAACCCCAGGGATGGGATGGAGCCAGGAGGGGAGCAGGGATTGGGGTCAGGAACCCCAGGGATGGGATGGAGCCAGGAGGGGAGCAGGGATTGGGGTCAGGAACCCCAGGGATGGGATGGAGGCAGGAGGGGAGCAGGGATTGGGGTCAGGAACCCCAGGATGGGATGGAGCCAGGAGGGGAGCAGGGATTGGGGTCAGGAACCCCAGGGATGGGATGGAACCAGGAGGGGAGCAGGGATTGGGGTCAGGAACCCCAGGGATGGGATGGAGGCAGGAGGGGAGCAGGGATTGGGGTCAGGAACCCCAGGATGGGATGGAGCCAGGAGGGGAGCAGGGATTGGGGTCAGGAACTCCAGGGATGGGATGGAGCCAGGAGGGGAGCAGGGATTGGGGTCAGGAACTCCAGGGATGGGATGGAGGCAGGAGGGGAGCAGGGATTGGGGTCAGGAACCCCAGGATGGGATGGAGTCAGGAGGGGAGCAGGGATTGGGGTCAGGAACCCCAGGGATGGGATGGAGCCAGGAGGGGAGCAGGGATTGGGGTCAGGAACCCCAGGGATGGGATGGAGCCAGGAGGGGAGCAGGGATTGGGGTCAGGAACCCCAGGATGGGATGGAGCCAGGAGGGGAGCAGGGATTGGGGTCAGGAACCCCAGGATGGGATGGAGTCAGGAAGGGAGCAGGGATTGGGGTCAGGAACCCCAGGGATGGGATGGAGCCAGGAGGAGAGCAGGGATTGGGGTCAGGAACCCCAGGGATGGGATGGAGTCAGGAGGGGAGCAGGGATTGGGGTCAGGAACCCCAGGGATGGGATGGAGTCAGGATGGGAGCAGGGATTGGGGTCAGGAACCCCAGGATGGGATGGAGCCAGGTGAGGAAGCGGGCAGCAGAGCCCTTGAGGAGGGGCAGCACCAGGAGCAAAGCTCAGCCATGCCAGCTGGGGGCTGGCAGGCCTCCAGAGGCTCTTTCTGCAGGCTGACATCATGCCACATCCTCATCCTCATCCCTCCCAGCTCCAAAGGCAGCCCAGGCACCCCTGGCCACATCTGGCCCCACAGGGAAGGGCTGGGGTGTGCAGAGAGCTCCCCAAACCCAGCAGACCCTGGGAGTGAGGGGGCAGGGGGCTGCCAGTGCAGTCCATTCACTGACACTTTTTGAGGGGAGCCAAAACAATCCTTTGGTGCACTCTGGGCATTTCAGGACGAGTTTGGGAACTGCCCTGCATGGGACTGGCACAGGAGCAGTGGGATCAAACAGCCCCAGCCCATGGGAGAGCACTGGGACCCAGCAGGACAGAGCCCACCCAGGGCAGCCCCAGCCCCTGGCACAGCCCAGCCCAGGTACCTTCAATGATGTGTTTCCTGGAAAGGCCTCGCTCTGTCTCTGCTCTGCAAGGGAAAAACAGGAACAGCTGGGAGAGGTGCCAAGAGCCAGGAGCACTGGGCTGTGTTCTGATCTAAACACCCCCAAAGTTACAGAATCCCAGACTGGTTGGGTTGGGAGGGACCTTAAATCCCACCCAGTGCCACCCCAGCCATGGCAGGGACACCTCCCACTGCCCCAGGTGCTCCAACCCAGCCCTGGGCACTGCCAGGGATCCAGGGGCAGCCACAGCTGCTCTGGAAATCCCATCCTAGCCAGGAATTCCCAATCTCCCATCCATCCCTGCCCTCAGCAGTGGGAGCCATTCCCTGGGTCCTGTCCCTCCATGCCTTGTCCCCAGACCCTCTGCAGCTCTCCTGGAGCCCCTTCAGGCCCTGCTCTGAGCTCTCCCTGGAGCCTTCTCCTCTCCAGGTGAGTAACTCCAGCTCCTTAAAACACTTGGTAGAATAAACAGAAATGCAGTGACAGCAGCAAAGCACCCCCAGGTACCATTAACCTCCCCTGGCTGTAGGGCTGGGGCAGCAAACCCCAGGACAAGGGACTTGCCACTTACTTGCCACCCCAGTACAGCTTTGTGGTTATCACCAAACTGGACCTCCTGCAAAAAGAACAGGACAATTAGTATAATTGTTAAAATAACAACAAAGCAGATGCTGCCCATCAGCAACCTGTAAAACCTGGGAGCAGGGTTTCTGCTGGGGATGCTCAAACAGCCAAGAGCAGCTGTGAAATGTTGAGGAGACACAGACTCCAGTGTTGGTTTGGGGGGAATTCCCTGCAAATGGAACTCTGGCAGCCAGGGAGAGCCCAGGAATGGCCAGGTGCCTCAGGGAATGGCACCACTGTGCTCAGGGCATTGTCCCTCTCCAGTGGGGTCAGCAGCACAGGGGAGCTGAGCTTGAGCTCCTCCACAAGATGGAAAGTGAAATATCCTGCAGGTGTTTTGGTCAAATATGCCCATAAACAGTCAGGGCACGAGGAAATTGAATGAAGTCAGGGGAAGTTTGGATTGGACATTGGGATGGAAACCAAAGGTAATCCAAGTGAGGTTACCAAAACCCCCAGACATTTTTAATCAGTGAGTAAGCAGCACCCAGCCCTCCCTCCAGGGGCTGCAAGGCTATTCCCTCCTGCCATCCTGCCCGTGCCTCTCACTGCCAGGCAGCACTCTCTGAGTTATTCAACTCAAGTGTGAGACATCTGAATTAATCTGTAAACTCTACATGATATTAAATCAAAGATTTATCACCCTCCAGCTACCTTGCTGCATAACCAGACACGTACAACACAATTTCCCCAGCTTTTATTGGACTTCATTTTATTTCCTCCACATCACCCAGAGTATTTCTTACCAAGTAATCAATCATTCCCCTAATCCCCTAGGCTGGGTTTGGAGAGAGCCCTGCTAGACCCCCCTTCAGCTGAACCTGCCTAGGACACACACACACAGGGAGGCCTTATGCAAATCCCTTAAAAGGCCACAACAAATGCTAATGTGCACCCTTTAAACGAGGTGTCAGCTCCTCCCGGGCTGGCACAGCTCTGCATCCCTTGTCCCAGCCTTCCCACACGGATAAGGTGCCAACAGCCAGCCTCCCACCCGGGGAGGGCATGGACAGCCCCAGGGCTGTGCCTGGGACACGGGGGGCACAGAGGGTGGGCACACCCCAAATCCCAGGGGAGCACCTTCCCCGGGCACTGGGAAGGTGTGGCTGCTCCTGTGGGACCAGGGCACCCACCAGGTGCTGGGACAGCACCACCCAAGAAGGGAAATTCTCCAAAGCAGAGGGAGTGCCATACTGTACCTCCAGCCCTTCTTCTTCAGGATGTTGCCCAGGATCACCTCGGCCCTGTGCAGGAAGACCCCGGTGTGAGGGGGGCAGGGGATGCTCAGTGCCCCCACCCAGCCCAGCTGCAGCTGCCCCTGCCCTCCCCTGGTGACAGTGACCCCCAGCTGGGACAGATCCACCCAGCCAAGAGCCTCTTGTCCCCCACTGCCGCTTCCCAGATCCCCTGGTGCCTGACCCTGGGCTTGGCCCTCAGCAGGACACGATGTCCCAGCCCAGCTGGGAGCCCTGTCAGTCCCCCAGCCCCATTTAGCACGGGTGATGTCCCCCATCCCACAGTGGCTCTGAGAGCAGCCACAGTGGCTCCCCCCAGGCTGGCTGCCTGGAGCTGTCACAGCCCCAGCCATCCAGCACCACTGGGAT
The DNA here is from genome assembly GCF_027477595.1 of Haemorhous mexicanus. Taxonomy (NCBI): domain Eukaryota; kingdom Metazoa; phylum Chordata; class Aves; order Passeriformes; family Fringillidae; genus Haemorhous; species Haemorhous mexicanus. The sequence goes on from NC_082350.1 coordinate 25,585,735, forward strand.
CCACACTCACTTCCCATTTGTCAGGGTATTTCTCTCCCAGTGCCAGCAATAGTGGTGCACTCCGGCCTTTGCTGGGTACAAGAGGCTTTGGCTTGATTATTTGGGTTTATTTATTTTATTGGGAGTGCCCCAAATGCAAAGGTTCTCCTGTCCCACTCAGGGACAAAGGCTTTCCAAGCATGCCCAGAGCCCAGCCCATCAGAGGGGGAGCAGAGAGTCCAGGGAAGGCAGGTGCAGCTCTGCCAGCCCCTTCTGGGCACACCCTGCCCAGGTGTGGCCGTGCCCCAACCCCTCCGGGCACACCTGCCCAGGTGTGGCCGTGCCCCAGCCCCTCCGGGCACACCTGCCCAGGTGTGGCCGTGCCCCAGCCCTTTCTGGGCACACCTGCCCAGGTGTGGCCGTGCCCCAGCCCTTTCTGGGCACACCTGCCCAGGTGTGGCCGTGCCCCAGCCCCTCCGGGCACACCTGCCCAGGTGTGGCCGTGCCCCAGCCCCTCCGGGCACACCTGCCCAGGTGTGGCCGTGCCCCAGCCCTGTCTGGGCACACCTGCCCAGGTGTGGCCGTGCCCCAGCCCTTTCTGGGCACACCCTGCCCAGGTGTGGCCGTGCCCCAGCCCTTTCTGGGCACACCCTGCCCAGGTGTGGCTGTGCCCCAGCCCTTTCTGGGCACACCTGCCCAGGTGTGGCCGTGCCCCAGCCCTTTCTGGGCACACCTGCCCAGGTGTGGCCGTGCCCCAGCCCTGTCTGGGCACACCTGCCCAGGTGTGGCCGTGCCCCAGCCCTGTCTGGGCACACCTGCCCAGGTGTGGCCGTGCCCCAGCCCTGTCTGGGCACACCTGCCCAGGTGTGGCCGTGCCCCAGCCCTTTCTGGGCACACCTGCCCAGGTGTGGCCGTGCCCCAGCCCCTCTGGGCACACCTGCCCAGGTGTGGCCGTGCCCCAGCCCCTCCGGGCACACCCGCCCAGGTGTGGCCGTGCCCCAGCCCTTTCTGGGCACACCTGCCCCAGCACTCACTTGCCAGCTGCGTACACCTCGGCCGTGTCGAAGAGGTTCACGCCACTCTCGTAGGCGATGGTCATCAGCTGCTCGGCCACCTGGGGAGGCACGGGGGACAGCCAGGTGACACCCACACCCTGGCAGGAAACCCCCGAGCGGGACAAGCCCAGCCGGGAGGGCTGTGACAGCCCCTGCCCAGGGACACCCCGGCAGGGCACCAGGGAGGCAGGGAGGGACACCAAAGCACGGATCTACATCGGCTCCCCCTGGAGCCAGCCCGGCAGGAACTCATCTCCTCTCCAGGGGCTTTCCATCAGGGAGGCAGCCAAGAATTTAACAGGGTTACAGGAGATGCTCTGCAGGGTTTAACACAGAATGGGGGGTTAATATTCCTCTGGCTGCCTGCCAGCCTTCCTGCAGCTCCCCGGAGAATCCGTGGGCTGGGGAAAGGCCTGAAGGGCATTTGTGGAGCCCCAGAGTTTTTGGGCTCCTGCTGCCCCCAGGGGCCTGAAGGCTTGGGCTCAGCATCCCAAAGACAGGGCTGTGCTTCTGTCCTCCTTTTCCATGGAATTTGTCCTGCTTTGCATGGAATTATGGAGAGCAAGGGGGGCAGGGGGACCAGAGTGCAAAGCGGACATCAAAACAGGCCTTGACTGACCATCACCTGACTGGTCATCACCCCACAGTGCCATGAGATGGGATCAAAGCTGGGGATCCGTGGGGACCAAAGCTGGGGGAGCCACCTGGAGAAGCAGTGACACCATGAGAGACCGAGTGAATTTAAAGGAAAACCCCTTGGAATGGAGGCTCCTGGGCTCTTTTCCTCACGCCAGAGTTGTTTTGGGGTTGTTCCACATCCCAGGGGCAGGCAGCTGCTGTCCCTTGGCGCTCACATCTGTGACACCTGGGCTGCAGAGGAGCCCACGTGCAGCCCAGAGCTCCAGGGGTGATTCCCTGCATCAGGAGCCAGCTGCTCCAGGGAAATCACGGAGCAAACCCGAGCTCGTTTTCAGCTGTTTCAGCTAAGTATGTCAAAAATAAATCACCTTTGAAAGGCCAGCCCCTGCCTGTATTTAGGACTGTTGCCCATTATGTTCAGACACAAAAATAGGTCCCAGTTCCCACTGCAGGAGCCCAGGGGAAGGAGGGGACATTGCTGGGGACAGCACAGGACAGGAGATGGCCCTGAGGGGCAGATGGGGCTTGTGAGAGTCCATCTCTGGAAATGTCAGGTTCATTAGGGGGTTGTGGCAGAGCTCTGTGTAGTGACTCCCTGCTGTCTCTCTGTGCCAGAATGCTCCAGGAGCCACAACTTATTTAAAAAATGAAATTAACCCCCCCACCCCCACCGTGCGGTTTGTTCCATGCACTCACCTCATCTGAGATCTGACCTCCAAAAGTGACCCAGGTCCCTGGAAAAAGCAAAATAATCTGTTACTACAAGAGGGTTTCAACATCAAAAATGAGACTTCACCAGAATTTCTTTTGGGATTAAATGGGTTTTAGATGGGGTGAGCTGTCTCAGGGGGTGGTGCAGCCCCGAGAGCTCCTGCAGCCAGGCAGGGCACCTGCTCCCAGGGTGGGACTGGCACAAGCAGCTGCCCAGGGCAGCACCCAGGGGATGCTGTGGTGCCAAAATACAGAGCTGGATTCAAATCATGGGGTGGGTTGGGTTGGAAGGGACCTCAAAATCCATGCAGAGCCACCCCTACCCTGGCAGGGACACCTCCCCCTGCCCCAGGCTGCTCCAGCCCTGTCCAACCTGGCCTGGGACCCTTCCAGGCCCTGAAATCTGAAGCTCTTTCCAAATCAGAAATCATTTTCCAAAGCTTCAGTTTGACTAATTGGAAAAAATCCATAATGCTGCCACAACACATCATTTGGGGAATGAAACTCTCCATACATTTGTACTTCAGCATTTAGCATCCTGAAAGTCAAAATTAGAATTTAAAAAAAAAAAGAAGACATAAAGAAGAGAACTAATTCTTATGACAGGAATGATTTCCAGCCCAAAGTGACTTTTCCCTGGGAACTTTTCCATGAAGCCAATGTCCAGTGCCAGCCCAGCCCAAGGGCACTGCTTTCCCTAGGCTGGCTCCTAAAGCTGCTGCAGTTTAGGCTCAGTTGCTGACTCTGGTCTAATATTAGGAAAACTTGGGGCATTATCTCCTTATGATCATTGCTCAATAAAAAAAAAAAAAAAAATTTAAAAATTCCTGTGGTGGAAGCAGCGTGTGGGTTTAATCAGATCATAAATCAGTTTGGGTTGGAAGGGACCTTTAAAGGTCAGCTGGTCCAACCCCAAGGAATTCCCACAGGAACACGATTTCTGTGTCTAGATTTTGCATGCCTGTATTTATTTTAGGAGTACACATCTCCTCAGGCAGTGGGGAAGAGGCAGCAGGGAGCTGGGCAGGCAGCAGGTCACACGGGGGCCCTGCCCAGACACCCCTGCTGCCCTGGGCTCAGCAGGGCTGTGACACCCCCGGGCCTCCTGCCAGCCTGCACCAAGGTCCCTCTGAGCCCAGCAGAGCCCCTCCTCACTCCTGCAGAGCCCCACAGAAACCCAGATGTCAAATTCAGCCTTTCCCTGGATGGATGGGGCAGAGCTCACGTGGTCTCACAACTCCCCAGAACTGAAAGTTCTGACTGACAGAGGGGCTCAGGCTCCCAGCTGGAAAACCCAGTGAGATTTCCCCAGCCCTGGAGGGGTCCCAGGCCAGGCTGGACAGGGCTGGGAGCAGCCTGGGGCAGTGGGAGGTGTCCCTGCCAGGGCAGGGTGGCACTGGGGGAGTCCCTCCCAGCCCATCCCACCCCACCTGCGAAGCAGGCATGGAACAGGACAGGGACTGCAGTGCCAGGGCTGAGCTCTGATGCTGCCAAGGGGCAGAAATTGCAGCTTCCCTGCCTGCCTGCACTTGAAAAGATGCAAAAGCTGCTCCCAGACCCTCATCAAAGAGGGATGGGGTCCCTGGGTGCCAGGACATGAACCCTGAGCAGGGGTGGGAGTGCTGGGGCAGCTTTGATCAGCCCTGCTCAGAACACAGCCACTCATCATCCCTGGCAGCAGGAGCTCGCTCTCTTTCCCTCAAAAAAAGGCCAGTCTGAATTTTTTAATACGTCAGGTTTCTCTCAGTGCAAATAAAGCTATTTAAAGATGCACAAAGTGTGAGTTCAAACTGCAACTCCTGACTTCCTGCAGAACAACCCAAGCTGGAAAAGCCAAGTTTGCCAAAGATCAGAGATGAAATGGAAACTAAACAAATGAGCAAAGAGCATACATTTTCTAGCTAATTTTGTATTTTCTTTAGCTCTAGAAGGATGACAATAACGGGACAGGAGTACCCCTGCTGCACCTTGCTGGTACAGACCTCAGGAGAGGTATTTTCTCTGATTATTGGAGTTTGAATGCTCTGGTCCTGCACAACAAAGATAAAACTGAAACCTGTTTTCATTTTATCTTTAAGCTTCTTCATGCAGATAAAAAAAATAACCAAACGAATCCTGATTTCCATGTTAAAGCCTCAGAGGTGTTATTTTTACAGGAATACATTAAAATGTGTTTGTACCAAAAAATGGGTTGAGACTGTTTATCTCAAAGTGATTTTTTTTTTCCTTTTGCATAAGCAGCACACAGGTGCACAGGTGAGAAGGAGGAGGATTATTCATCCTCCCCACAGAGTGCACATCCTCTCAAAATTCACCTTCTGACACCGAGCACATCCCACTGAGTGGCAATGTGCTCGGGGCTTGGGGCACAGGGAGAGCTCAAATCAGAACAACAGGCACCTGAAAGCTCCTGAAATGCAAGAATAAATATCTGTGCTACTGGACAGCCCTGCCTGAGCTCCCAGGCCCCAGCTGGGGCACAGCAGCATCAGCAGGAGCACACGGTGGGGATTCCAAGGGGTCTTTTTCTGCATTATTGTCACCAAAACCAGGCAGGGCCGTGAGTTTGGGCTCAGCAGGGTGAGCTCCAAAGCACCAGGAGTGGCTGGGGAAGGGAGGGGCTCTGCTTCAGGAGTCAGGAGCAGGGAAGGCACCCCCATCAAAGGCACGGCATGGCACAGGCTGCTCCCCTCCCTCTGCAAATAAAAAAAGGCAAAAAAAAGCACAAGGAGCATTTGGCATTTCAAACAACAGCCAAGGATGATTCACAACCTCAGCCAACACACTCATTTGGGAAGAAAAATATACTGGAGAAAGACATATTTTTTGAAATGCTCCTTTCCCCCTTCCAAGCCACTGTCTCTCTCTCAGCTAGCCCAGCTCATGGTTTGGAAAGGCATCCCCTGCCCCAGGGCTCGGGGCAGACAGACTTCCCACCGCTGCCCCTTGCCCATCACCTTCCTCCCTCCTGCCTGGAAAAGGTTTTCCAAGTGGATATCCTCACCTCCAAGGGGAATTCTTGCACAAGGCCCAGCTTTGGCTCCCACTCTGAGCCTAGCAGGGTGTGGTGCCAAAGCAAAGCCCACCTGAGCAGGGTCACAGCACTGCCAGCACGAGTGTCACCTGTGCGGGAGCAGGGCTGAGCCCCCAGCCCCTGCTGCTGGCAGGGACAGTGCCTGTGCCAAACCTCACCCCAGAGCAAGGGCCAAGGGAACAGCAGCACCTGCCCCCTCTGGGCTCACAAAACACCATTTCTGCAGCCAACTGTCACCTTCTGTCCATGGCATTGGGGGTTGGGATGGCAGCTTTGTCCTGCTCCTTTCCCTGCAGTCAGGGCCCATCACCTCTCTGGAGGCCAAGGCTCCAGAGAGGAGCCCACAGAGAGGGTGCCCCTGAGCTGCACAGGTGGAAAACCTCACCTGGCTTCCCCTGGAATCACAAGCACATTTTGGATCCAGCACCAAGGAAAGAGGCTGGCAGGTCCCCAGTGAAAGGCTCACCTGGAGCAAACTCCTCCAAGCAGGAGGGGAAGGCTCAGCCCAGGCAGGAGCAGGACCCAGCACTGGGATGTTCCCAGGGAAGCTCAGCCTGGCTGAGCAGTCCCAGCTCCACGGGAGCTGCAGTGCCCCAGGAATGCTGCTCAGCCTCTGCTCTGAGGGGCTCAGGGCCCTGGCAGACAGCCCTGCCTGGAAGCATTGCCAGCATCCCCAGCAGGACCCAGCAGAGGAGCTGGTTCCCCCTGAGCCAGGAGGAGCAGGGTGGCACCAAAGGGCCCCTGCTCTCAGCCCTGCCCACCTGGCATTTCTGCCCCACTTCCCCTTCTCCTCCTCTCATCCTGCAGGATGGAGCACACTCCCACCTTGCTGAGATTTTGCAAGGCTTTTGAGGAAGACTGCTGAGCCTTCAGAAACTTTAGTGAGCCCTAAATTAGATTTTCATGCTGCAGAGAACACAGGGAAACACATTTATCTTTTGGGGAACTGCAGGAGAGAAGGCATTTAGGAAAGTCAGATAAGCCACAGCTGGGAGCAGACACCTGGGGGATCTGCAGAGGGACAAGAGGAAGGGTTTTAAACTGAAAGAGAGGAGATTTAGATCAGATATTGGGGAGGGTGGGCAGGCCCTGGCACAGGGTGGCTGGCGCTGGATCCCTGGCAGTGCCCAGGGCCAGGTTGGACACTGGGGCTGGGAGCAGCTGGGGCAGTGGGAGGTGTCCCTGCCATGGCAGGGAGAGAACAGGATGAGCTTTGGGGTCCTTCCAACCCAAACCAACCATCCAAAAGAAAAGGTGCTGTGCAGCAGGAGAAACCCCTGCCCATTCCAGGGAATGGGGATTTCTGGATTCTGGGTTTCAGGCTTCCCACCTCCCCTCTCCCTGCACAGGGGCAGGAGCTCAGGGCTCCCTGGAGCAGGAGGAGGTGCCCAGCAGCCTCCCCAGCCCCTGCACAGCTGCACTCACAAAGGCTCAGTATATTTAGATGCTGCTGCAGTTCCACTTGAAATCAAAGAAAAGCTCTGCAAAACTGTTGGGTTTTTTTTTTTTTTTTTTTCTTTTCCTGCTGCTACTTCCTTCCCGTGGCTTTCTCCTCCACCGCAGCAGCAGCACTTGGGGAAGCTGTGAGGCTGATAAATAAAACTGATAAATAAAGTCTCTGCACAGACCAGACGAGTCCTTTCCAAGGCTGGGGCTATTTTAACCAGAAGAGCTCTTGGCAGAAGGGGCCCTGCTTCTCCCACTTGTGCTGCAGGGTGACTTTCACAATTCCTTCCAGTTTAATCTCAAAGGGCTGTCAGCTGCCCTAGAGCAGCCAGCCCTGGCAGGGATGATCAGGCAGAGCCCCCCAGGTCCTCACCTGCCCCAAGGCAGCAGCACCCCCTCACCTTGGCAATGCTCACCTGGGCAGGTGACCCCCTGGAACTTATCCCAAACACTCTCTGCTCTCACAGCTTGTGCTCCATCAAGGTCCTGGTTTCCAACCAACAACCCCAAGGCCTTATTTTTCTGTCTGAACAGCCTGAGCAGAATAATCCCAGAATCATGGAATGGTTTGTGCTGGAAGGACCTCAAAGCTCATCCCATTCCACCCTCTGCTGGGCAGGGACACTTCCCAGTAGACCAGGTTGCTCTGACCTAATAATAATAATAGAATTGTTGAACAGTAATATCATTATTATTCTAACTGGACTTCTCAAAGAAAATTCCAGTAACTACCAAGCCAAACTGCACCCAGCATGGAAATTTCCTGATGACTAAAGCCAAGCATGCCATAGGTTGTGAGTCTAGAGACAGCAGTGTTTCCCTGAAGTGTTTCACAGGTTTAAAGCTTGCTGCAGACTCCTTGGATCTGTGGGTACATCCATTGATTTAAATACTCTGAGTAAGTGCAGAATGAACCTTGCCATCTCAGATTCCCAATTAGCTTAGATTCATAATTAAGCGACTGTTGTGCTTATAGCAAATCCTATTGAGTCACTTTATAAATGTTAAATTAGTCAACTGATTAAGCCCTGCTATTGTTGTGTTGATGGAGCATTGCTAAATCCCCCAGACCTGAGGCACTGATCAGTCTGAGGCTGAGCCTGGCACTGGGGCTGCTCTGATCCCCAGGGCTCCAGGGGAGGGTCTCCCTCCTGTGGGCCAGCATCCACTTCAACCACTGCAGACTGGTTGTAACCTGATTGCCCTCCACGTGCTCTGTCTGTAGCAACAAACCAAAATGTGCCATCAAACTCTGATTTTATCAATCCACACTCAGCCTGGGCTCGCTGCTACTTTTCTCAGCCATTCCTTAAGGAATGTGAGTGGTGCCTCCACCTCCCTGTGGCAGCACTGTGACCCCAGGAAGCAGGAATGGGGCTGGAGGGGCTGTGCTGGGCAGAGCCTCCATCCCTGGGGCTCCTGCACACCCCAGGGCTGCATGGCACAGCTCAGCCTCCTCCTCCTCCCTGCAGGGCTGGGTGTCCATCATACAGCTCAGTCTGTGCCCCAGGGGCTGCACTTCAGAGCATTTCTCTGAGTAAAGGCAGCAGGAGCCGAGCAGAACCCTTCCCCAGGAAAGAGCACACAGAGGGGAGAAAGCATTGGTACACAATTGTGGGCTTCTGGAGCCAGGGGGAAACAGGGCACACAGGGGAGGGATGGGATGGGAACTGGGATGGGATCCGTGGGATGGGATGTTGCTCTGCCCCAGCCCAGGCTGGCCCTGGCCCTCGGGGCTCCTGAGGACCCTCCATGGCATCCCTGCAGGCTGCTCCTCCCCAGGACTGGGCACACCCGAGGGTTTTACAGCACAAACCCTCCCACAGCTCCCCCGGAGGGCTGGGCTGGACACAGAGGCCAGAGGTACTCACCCAACCCCAGGCACGACACTCTCAGCCCGGACTTGCCAAGGTTTCTGGAAGGAAAAGAAAAAAATTAGAAAATGCAGTTCAGCCCTTGAAGGACACACAACATAACCCCACAGGGAGCCAGCAGCTGGAGGGGACAAGGCACAGCTTTTGCCCAAATGTGTGTTTTCCTACAAAAGGGGCAGATCTCCCATGGTGGGCACTCAGGCTGGGGAGGGGTGGATGTGCTGCCATCCTCCTCCTCCTCCCTGAGTGCTCAGGGCTGGCAATAAACCCGGATAAATTCAGCTGTACCTCACACCCACCATCAGCTGGGGTCCCACAAACATTCCCTGCACTTGCACAGCACCCCAGAGTGGTTTGGGTGGGAAGGGCCTTACAGCTCATCCTGTGCAACCCCCTGCCAAGGGGCAGGATCAGGAATAAATCACTGCCCATCCCTCTGCTGCAGGCACCTCAAACACTCCCTGCCCCTCCTGCTGAGTTCTTTGAAGCCAAATGAAATAAAACAGAAGGAAAAGCCCTGCTGGCTCCAGGCAGGGCCAGGGGAGGGTTTGGACAGCACAGCCAGGCTGTCACCTGTGCTCCCAGCCCTGGGACAGCACAGCCAGGCTGTCACCTGTGCTCCCAGCCCTGGGACAGCACAGCCAGGCTGTCACCTGTGCTCCCAGGCCTGGGACAGCACAGCCAGGCTGTCACCTGTGCTCCCAGCCCTGGGACAGCACAGCCAGGCTGTCACCTGTGCTCCCAGCCCATCCTGTTTTCCACTCTGGATTTCCTGGCCGTGTCAGGTTTTCATTCCTACAGCACCATTTCCCTGGGGAGCAGCCTGAGGGGGGCAGGAGGACCAGCCCAGCACCAGCCAGACCCTGGGGCAGGACTGCCCATCCTCCCACCCCTCCAGGACCCCTTAACACAGTGCTGCACCCAAAATTTAGTGCTGCTAATGGGAATTTCAGATGCTGGGAGACACAGGAGCCTGACCTGCAGGTCTGTTTGAAAAGCTGCATCTTCAGCCCCACGAGCCCCCAGGCACACAGCACAGCTAGGGCAGGCACTGACCTCTTTTTCTGTGTGTGTGTTCTATTTTTTCTTCTTTATTCCTTTTCTAGTTTTCCTTCATTTTTTCCCTTTTTCTTTTTTTTTCCCCATCTTTTGAGTGCAAGCACAGCTGGAGCCTGCCCACCAGAAGCACAAATCCTCCCCATCCTGACTAGAACCCTTGGGAGGTTCAAAGGCAAAGCCCCAGAGCTGCAGCACCGAGGGCAGGAGTCCCAGACTCCCAGACCCATGGGATGGGGATTTCTGCATTCCTTCTGGACACAGCCCACCCACCCCATAACACCCTTTGGAGTCAAGGGCTGCTGCTCATTCCCTCACAGCTTCCAATTATTTTACAGGTTTTTAATCCTATTTCTCACTGACCTGATCTTTGCTGTTCAAGGTGTGTGGGCACAGCTCAACCATGAACTCCTCTCTCCACATAAATATAAATACATATCTACACATACACCCTTGATGTATATTTGCACATGTGTATATATTTTATACATCCCCTTTTCACATATGCCCTTTAGCTCTATGCATATACATATCCTTTATGTGTAACCTTTTATGGAAATACTCACATATACCCTTTAAATCTCTATATTCATGGACACACCCTTATATACACCCCTTTTATACCTAGACACAGATATTCCCAGTATCTATGAGCAAATACAGATCCTCTCCATCCCTTTATATATCCCTGCATAAGTGCATTTGTGGGAGCACAGGGTGTGAGTGCATCTCTGGGGTGTTTCCCTGCATTTACAGGATTCACCACCCCCTGGCAGTGGGATCTGCTGCAGGGTCTCAGCCCAGACCTCAGTGATGGCCCTGTCCTTCCCCACAGCTCCCCTGGGCCACCACGCCAGGGCTGCTCCCTCCCCACTCCAGGCAGCTTTTGGGGTAAAACACACCAGGTTTGCTCCAGGGAGCAACACCCAGCTCTGTGAAGAGCCTGCTCAGCCAACAAATCCGGGCAGAAATGCTGTGTTTGGATTTCCAGAGCTCTGCCATTTGCTCAGCACGCACCTGACCCGAATATTTGGGAAACTGACACTGGAAATGCCAAATCCCTGCAGGGCCAGATCCCTCTGCAAAGGGAGCTGGGAGGTGCTGGGCAGGGGGATTGCTGAGCCCATGGCCCAGCCTGGAGAGCACCCCAGGTGTGCAGAGGGGCCCCCCCAGCACAGGGAACTGGCCCCAGCACAGACCTGGTGCTGTGAAAGAGCTCCCTGAGCCCAGCCCTGCTTCCTCCTGCAGAGCAGGAATTTGTCATTCAAGACCTGCTTCTCCTCTGCCTCCCAAAGCAGAGAAACAAACCCACACAAACCCACCAAGCAAATACTCACATACATCTCCATTTACACCGTTCTGCAGCGCCCAGGAGGCTGCAGATGGAGAGAGAGCAGACAGACACACAGACAGACACGTGCCTGAAGCTGCACAATTGCCAAGTAAAATCAATGGGCTGTCTCCAAGTAACGGGGCAGTGAAAGCTCTTTGTGCTTGCCTTGCACTGATTCTGGGCTCGGGGACAATGAGGCAGCTCCGTGCCTGCAGCTGAACTGGCAGCAGCCCCACAGCTCCCCGAGGGTGGCTGTGCTGGGAGCAGGGCCTGGGAGGTGTTGGGAACGGGGATGGGAACAAATCCCAATCCATCAGCAGCATCTGCTCTGGCTGTACACAGCTGAGCATCCTCCTGGGAAACTGCTGGGTGCCTGTGCCAGCGAGCTCAGGGTGCTCACCTGGAGCTGCTGGGCTAGAGGGGCTCCAGGAGAGCTGGACAAGGGAATGGCTTCCCACTGCCTGGGGTTAGTGGAATTTTGGGAAGGAATTCCTCTCTGCAAGAGAGTAGCTATTAGAGAGGACAAAGCAGGAGCCTCTGGTCTCTGAGGATCAGTTTGCCTGGCCAAAGCAGCTGATTGAAAGTCAGCTCTGATCCATCCTGTGCTGGTTTCCATTAGCACAGCCATCCTGCTGCTCCTGCTGAGAGCCCCCTGTGCTTTGTGATGGCTCTGCTGCCACAGATCACTGCCCAGCACACAGGACACAGGGTTTATCTGTGCTGGGCCCCAGCCCTGCAGCCACCCCGCTCCTCCTCACACAGCTCCCACCTCCCGGGCTGGAACTGCCTCCTTTTCCCTGCCTTCTCCCCAGCTCCCACCTCCCAGGCTGGAACTGCCTCCTTTTCCCTGCCTTCTCCCCAAACCTGCTCCACAAGCCAGGCCTGGAGGTGCTCAGCACCTCAGCTCGGAGTTCTTTTACAGCCAGAGTGCAAAGCCAACAGCATCAGGCTGCTGTGCTGCCCAAAGCTGGGCCCCAGCTGAGCCAAGCCTGGCCACTGGAGAGGCCTCACCGGGGATGGGGCAGGGAAAGGGGCACCAAGGAGAGGCTTTGGGGCAGAGCACCGGGCAGCCCCTCTCGGTGCCCACAGCAGAGCTGTACAAACCTCCTGAGGCCACCAAAACCTAAAAAAGGAGGACAGCTGCAGCCACCTCAGCCCACAGAGCCACAGGGCACTGCTTCAGTCTGGGGAGAGAAGGGACAGCCCAGTCCTGCTGTTTGTAGCTCTACGATGCATTTTAACCTCACTTCAAACCTTTCCAGCCTCCTTCTCCAGGGAGAGCCGTGGGACAGGTGAGCACAGTGTCTGTGCTGTGCTGGTGAGTGCCACTGACCAGGGGACAGCCAAGGACAAGGGAACCTCAGGCCCCTGAGAGCCCCGCTCTGCAGCCGGGTCTAATGGGGCCCCGGGCCTAACGAGGCCTAGCGGGGCCCCGGCTCCCCTGTCCCGGGCCTAGCGGGGCCCCGGCTCCCCGGGCCTAGCGGGGCCCCGCTGTGCCGGCACCACCCAAGGGTGACATTTCCCTGCCCAGCAGGAGCCTGGGCTGGCAGCAGGTGCCCGCGGCACAGTCTGGCGAGCAGAGCAAGCTCTGAGTCACAGCAAACACAGCCTGGAGCCTGGCACGCCGCTGAAAACACCCCGGGGCACCCAGCAGGGCTGGCATCTCCCTGGACTAGGCTTTTCCTGGCCCCGAGGGATCCTGGCGGGCTGGGACAGGAGCCCTGCAGAGAGCCAGGGCTGCATTCCCAGGAGCTGCTGCCAAGCCCAGCCAGAGCCAGGTGCCAGGCAGGGAAGAGGCTGGCGAGGAGCCGTGAGCCCAGCCCGGGGTGGCACCTCCCTGCCAGACAGGATCCTTGGGATGGCACAGCCACAGGGCTGGTCACCCCCTCTGCCTGGGACACCCCAGCCGTGCTGCTCCTTCCTCATCCTCGCCCACACCAGGGTCTCCCTGCCTGCTGGGGTTTTCCCTGGGATGAGCTCAGGGTTCTGCCCCGTGGGCAGCATCCCAGGTGGGCACCAGCCCCACAGCTGGAGGGGCCATTCCAGCTGCACAGAGACCTGGAAATCTCAGCTCAGCTGCTGCCAGCCCTCAGCAGGCTGCAGCAGAGGGCAGAGCCCCTCCCTGGCAGCAGGGATCACACCTGGGCTCACAGGCTCTGATCCACCTTGCCTGTGACTGGTCCCAGCAGACACATGGCTCCTCAGCCCCCGTGGGGACCCCACCTGGCTCCCACAGAAAAACCACAGCCCAAATCCACCCCACACCGAGTCGTCCACACACGGCAGAAATGCTGCTCAGAAGGGACACTTTGGCTCTGCTGCAGAGCTGAATAAGCCCCAGTTAATGGTTTTGTTAAATGCAGGGGGCTCAGGGGCAGACACCAGCCTGTGCAGGACAGGAGGCACCAGACCCAGTCCTGAGGACATACCCAGAGCTGCAAAAGCCTCCAGCTCCTCAAACCTGGGGGAAAACCCATCATTTTGCTTGTCAGCCACCTAACTGCGGGAGGTGATGGGCAAAACCAAGGAAAATCCTACAGAGCTGCACTCAGTTGGGAGTGCTGGGTGAGAAGGGCTCATTCTGTGGCTAAAGAAAGCACCAGAGCCCAACATGCACACTAAAGGTCAAGGTGACCACTTCTGGCTTCAGGAGCCCTGCAGTTCAACATCAGAAACTCGAGAAGTGGCACAAAGGGAAAGGGAGGACTAACACATCCTGCAGCAGCACAGAGCTATCTGGGATAAAACCTGCCAGCAAAAAGATGGGGGGAACTATCACAGGTTTTCAAGAGTCTTTTAACTAAAATCAATGTTACACACACAATCCAATCTTCAACCAGGGCCACACTACAAGGAAAAATCCCCTGGGATTTGGTTTCACCCTCCCTTGCTCCTGGGAAGTGGATGCTGCACAGAATCCTGCCTTAAACCAGCAGTGCCCAGCCTAAACCTCCCTCAGCACAGGGCAGCAGCGAGGATCAAACATGACATGGAAAATTCCCAGCCCTCCTCATGCCTCTTCCCTCACCCCATGCCTCCTTCATGCTTTTCATGGGAGTTTGGAGTTGAATTGTTCCCTGGGAAGGGTAAGTGCTGAGTGTGCAGGCAGAGCTGAAGGAGAACTAAAGGAATTGTAATTTATATATGTACATAGAGATGTGGGAGCAGAGAGCTCCCAGGGGAGCAGGCACAGGATCCTGGGGAGCCAGGAGAAAGGAGAACTGGAGAGCAAGGGTGTGGGGAGGACAAGGCTCAGCTCTGGCAGAAAAAACGAGGCTTTAGGAGAAAAAACCCAGCGTGGTGACATCTGTGTGACCACCCGCTGCTGAGGCCACAGGGACAGCAGAGCCCTGCAGGGGGACACGGGCACTGCCAGAGGAGACACAGCCAAGAGGCTCTTCAACCAAAGGAAAGAGAGAAAGCAGGGGTGAAACATCCCTGCAAAGCACCCCGTGCCACAGAAAACAACTGTAATTGTGGGGCTGCAATTAACGCTGGAGCAGGGGAATGGTGAGAGCCCAGCAGTGACACCGAGTGCTCTGCAGTGCTGGGCTGAGGGACCTGGGAGCACCTCCAGGGGCTGTCCCTGTCCCTGCAGGGCCACCTCCATCCTCCCAAACACAGCCCAGCCCCAGGCAAACCCCTCAGCCAGCAGCAGGGAAGGGCAATTCCCCTCCTCGGGAAACCTTCATTATCCACCTCCAATTCCCCTCCTCGGGAAACCCTCCCCACCCATGTCCCACACCCACCGTGCATCAGCCCAGCTCCTGCAGGGCACACGGAGCTGGAAGAGCAGCACAAACCCCACACAGGCACACAACCAACACCCACCCCCTTCCCTGACAGAGATTTATGGCCTGAGACACTTGTGCCTCTTAATTACCTCGTTAACCTACAACGGTTCCTGTGTCCTTCAGGGACGGAGCAATTACAGCAAACACATTCCCTTACCCAGCTGGGGATTTGCCTCCCTTCATTGTTTGGAGCAGGGACAGTTTGGGTTTGGCCTCTTCAATTAACACCCCCCAAATCAGCCCGAACCTTCCCTTCCCCTGCAGCATTCCCAGCTGGAAGGGATCAGGATAACCATCCTATCTGCTTGTTTATCTGTGTATCTATCCAGCCATCCAGCTTTCTATGGATCCATCCATCCATCCATCCCTCCATCCCTCCATCCCTCCATCCATCCCCCTTCTATCTATTAATCCATCTCTCCATCTCCCATTTATTCTCCCATCCATCCATCAGAAATTAGACAGAAAAGGAGAGGTTTTTCCCCCTATGCAAAACCAGAATTTTTAAATAAAATCTCTGCAATAACACATGCAATGACTAAAACATTTCTGAGTCCACACCCACAGAAGACTCTCCAGGCTTGGGAGAGCTCCACAGAATTCAGATAAAGCTGCTTTTGGCTCCTTCCAAGCCTGGTTTCATTGCCCTGTGTCTGTGCTTGTGCCCACAGCAGCCAAACTACCAAAATAAAACCTGAGGGGATGGTCCCAGCGCAGCAACCCGGGGGCAGGTGACCCCCAGGGGACCCCTCACACACCCCCTCGCAGGTGGGGGATGCAGCCAAACTGGGGAAATCATGGCACAGCTTTCCTGATATAAACTGCAGAGAGTTTGTCTTATTGCTACAAAAATATGAAAAAAAAAAAAGTAAAAAAGTCACTGCTCCTGACGCTGGTGGTGGGAAAACAACGTTGCTTAGAAACATCCCCATCAGGGCTCCAGAACTGCTCCTCTCTGTGCAGAAAATGAATAAAATATGTAATTTATTCCCTGAAAAAAGAGACTGTTTCAACAGACATCAAAATCCTGATGAAAGCAGAGACCCTCCTCATCTCCCTCTCCTGCTGCAGCTCATCTGATGTTCCTCACCTGTCACCTGTGGAGTGGGGGACAGTGACACCTGGCTTGGCCTTGACCCCAGCTCCACCCCTGGCTCCTTCAGGGGAAAATAACAGAATAACAGAATCCCAGAATCCAATGGTTTGGGCTGGAGGGACATTAAAGCCCCTCCGGTGCCACCTCCCACTGTCCCAGGCTGCTCCAAGCCCCATCCAGCCTGGCCTTGGGCACTGCCAGTTTCTCTGGGCAGCCTGTGCCAGGGCTTCACCCCCCTGTGAGTAAAGAATTTTTCCCCAACATCTAATTTAAATCTCCCCTCGTTTCCGTTCTCCGTGTCCCCTCACTGCCTGCTGTGTCTAAAGTTTCTCTCTCTGTGTTTTACCCTGCACATCCTGGAAGATGCTCAGCGGGTGCTGACACCTCGGGTACACCCATTTGTCACCATCCACCGGGCTCAGGCTCGCAGGGAGCCGAGGCTGGGCCCCAAGGAGGTGCTAATTGTCGCCGTTAATTAACTTGCGTGGTTTCCTGCTCTCAGCGCTGGGTTTCCTCCGGCTCCCGCGGCTCCCAAAGCCCTGCGGCTCTCGGGCCATCAGCAGCTGTCCCCGGCTGGCCCGGGATTGCCAACCCCGAGCTCTGGGCTGGCCGGGGATTGCCAACCCCTCTGCTGCACGGATGGGGGTGATGAGCAGCCCGGGCAGGGACAAGCCACAGTGTTCCTGCTGCTCTGGGGGTGCTGCAGAAAGTGCTCACTGCTGGGGAGAAACGGTTCGGCGAGGATGGGGTTAAAGCCGTCAATAATGCACAATAAAAAGGGTGGGGTGGAGCAAACCCTGCTGGGCAGTTTTCCTTGCTCTGGCACAGCCCACCTGCCTGCCTGTCCCTCAGAAATATTCCCTATTCCTAAACGGAACCCATTTCACCCCAATACAACCCAAACTGCTCTGTCCCATGCTGGGGAGACAGCCCAGCTGAGAGGGGCCCTGCTGTCCCCACAGTGCCACCTTGATCCCCACGGTGCCATCTCCTCCCCACAGCAGCCCTGGCACCTTTGGGTGCCCAGAGCAAGGCGCCACATCCAGCCAAGGTTCCTTGTGTGGACAGAGGTCAGGACAGCTCCAGGCCACAAAGCTGCAGCACACACAGAGAACCAGAATCACAGAATGTCCTGAGCTGGAAGGGACCCAGAGGGATCACCCAGTCCCAGCCCTGCCCTGCACAGCCACCCCAACAATCCCACCTGTGCATCGCTGGGAGCGATGCCCAAATGCCCCTGGCTTGATGAAGTTTGGATGTTTATGCAGAGCATCAAATCTCAGGGATTTTTTACCTCTGCTCCCAACTGATGAGCAGCACAGACAAACACACAAAGCTGCAGCAGCTGGACCAGCGTAGGTGGCCCAAGTAGTGCAAGCTGAAAACACAGATTTCTGCTCTTGCTTGAGCACGTGCATCCTTCACTTTGCTCTGGCATTCAATCTGACACCTGCACTGTGCGACTGTGCTCGTGTTTGCTGCTCTGCAAACTGCTGTGTGATCTCCTACCTGTTACAGAAATGAAAGGGAACTGGATTTGGGTCACGTGCTGCAGTGGCAGCGCAGTGAGGGAGCTCCTGGAGCAACGCTGCCTTCCTGCTCTCAGGGCAGGAGATGGATCACAGAACCCCAGAATGGTTTGGGTCGGGAGGGACCCTAAAGACTATCCCACTCCACCCCTGCCAGGGGCAGGGACCCCTTCCACTCTCCCAGGGGGCTCCAAGCCCTGTCCAGCCTGGCCTGGGACACTTCCAGCCCATGCCCACTCCCAGGTGTCCCTCTGTGCATCCTCCTTGCCACGCAGGCTCTGCTGCAGGCAGGAGCAGGCTTGGGTCAGTGACACAAAACAGGGAACTCTACTCATGCAGGAGCTGCAGGGCCGTGCTGATGGGCTGGGAAAGCACTGGGGGAGGCAGGAGGAGCCTCCTGGGGGGCAGTGGGCTCCCAGCTGGGCACCCAGCCCAGGCGTGGCTGGCACAGGGGATGAGCAGCTGCCTGAAGGGCATCCAGCCCCCGTTCCCTGGCTCCCTCTTCACTTCCCAACTCCCCTCCCAACTCGCAGGGCCACCGGCTGCGTGGGTGGGCACCTCAGCTGCAATTCCCCAGCGCTTTCCTGGGCTGAGTGCTCGCAGAAGTTGCAGATGACGCATTAAATGTAGATAAGGCAGAGGAGATGGCCCCGAGCCCGCGGCCACCGAGCCCGCCCGGAGCCGTGCCCAGCCGGGCACAGCTGCTAGGGGACCCCCAGAGTGGTGGGGTCACCAGGGGGTGCTGGGCGGGGGTTTCATGGGAGCAGCTCCTGCCCAGGGCCATCCCAGCGCATCCCAGCACATCCCAGCATATCCCAGCACATCCCAGCACATCCCAGCGCATCCCAGCGCATCCCAGCACATCCCAGCACATCCCAGCACATCCCAGCACATCCCAGCGCATCCCAGCGCATCCCAGCGCATCCCAGCATATCCCAGCATATCCCAGCGCATCCCAGCGCATCCCAGCGCATCTCAGAGCATCTCAGAGCATCTCAGAGCATTCCAGCGCATCCCAGCACATCCCAGCATATCCCAGCACATCTCAGAGCATTCCAGTGCATCCCAGCACATCCCAGCACATCCCAGCGCATCCCAGCGCATCCCAGCGCATCCCAGCGCATCCCAGCGCATCCCAGCACAGCCCACGGCGCTGCCCCCGCCGCGCTTCGTCACCGGCCGACCCCGGCTGCAAGGGAAAAAAAACCTCTTTGTCATTCTGCAGCGAGGCTTTTAAATGCAGGATTTCAGATGGCTGAGGGGATTACGTGATCCCTGCAAAAAACCCTTGGTGGAACCAAGTTACTGCCAGAAATAAGAGGAGCAGGGAGAGCTCCATCCCACCCCGTCCGTGCGGGGGTGATCGCAGTCCCCAGGGTCCCCTGGGGTCCCCAGCCCTGCGGGGCTGCTGGGGATGGACACAGAGCCCTGGGACACGCCCTGCCCTGCCTGCTGACCACACCCCACTTTTTGGAAATCAGTTTCCGAGTCATGCCTGCGTGCAGGGGGCGCAGCCACCAACCCCCCCAGAAATGCCATGTGCCCTGCTTTCCGTGCCACCTCACACCCAGAGAGGCAATCTAAAACCAGCAAAAGCCTGTCAGGGGATTGCCTTCCCCATCCCCTGGCCCACCTTGGACAGCATCAGTCACCGAGCTGAAGTGGGTGATCAGCAGGAAATGAGAATCAGGAACTTTCTTCATAGGCAAGAGAGGCTGATTCTGACACAATCCCGGGACTGGGGAAGGGATCTGAGCAGCCCCAGGGTAACTCTGGGCTCTCAGCACAGCCCAGGGCAGCTCCATCCCATTGGCATCCAGGAGCACCCTCAGGGATGGCCAAGGAAGGGGAGACTCCCCTTTGCAGGGACAATTTATCCTTTCAACAATATTTAGGTAAAGGTGATTTGCAGGAGTTGTTATAAAAACAAGCAGCCTGAGGTAGGGAAACCACTGAGGAAAATCATGGAATTTATGTTTTAACTACTGCACGGGACTTTTGCTTTTTAACAGAGAAAATAAAATTTTTGAAAGATTTGAAGAATTGCTGAACAAGGGCCTGGAGTGACAGGGCAGGAGGGAATGGCTTCCCACAGCCAGAGAGCAGGATGGATGGAATATTGGGAAAAAATACCACATTGGACAGGGCTTGGAGCAACCTGGGAGAGTGGGAGGTGTCCCTGCCCATGGCATCCCTTCCAACACAACCCACTGTGGGCTGGTTTGATGGCTCTGAGAAGCAGCTGCAGCAGTTTCCCAGCCAGCACAGCTGAAGCTGTTTTTCTGTGTCAGTTTTTATGGTGAATTCAATGCCAAAAGGAAAATATAGGTATGC
The DNA here is from genome assembly GCF_027477595.1 of Haemorhous mexicanus. Lineage (NCBI taxonomy): Eukaryota > Metazoa > Chordata > Aves > Passeriformes > Fringillidae > Haemorhous > Haemorhous mexicanus. The sequence continues at coordinate 25,605,615 of NC_082350.1, forward strand.
CATAGAATTTTTATGACTTCATCCTCAAAATATCTCCAAAGCAGCTTGTTTACATGAAGGGCACGTTTTCCTGGTGGCTCAGGAGCTCTGAGGGGGGATCCAGGACCCCAGGCCCTGCTCCCCTCCTGCCTGAGCTTTATGGTGCTACAAAATAGTTTGAGAAACAATTCAAACTCATTTGGATGCTTCGAGGAGCAAGTCCCACCCAGGGCATTTTCCTTTCCTCAAAGACAATTAATTTCTTAACAAACACATTCTACAGAAGGCGTTCTGTAGTGTTAGTCTGAAATAAAAATAAGCACGCTCAAAATTCCAATTGGATTTTGCCAAAGCAGCCAGGCTAAAATAATACATTTGAAATGTCTTAAACTGTGCGCTTCCCGAGTAATTAAATTACAGCCTTCCTGCACGGCTTCTCTCCCATCCATTTAAGCATTAGATTAGAGCTGTCAGGCAGCCTTCAGATGGAAAATACCAGGCTGCAGGGAAGGGCTTGGGAGGAGCGTGGAGCAGGCTGAGTTTGAGCAGCCGTGGGGCAGGACCTGCCCCAGCCACCAGCACCAGCCTGGGGAGTGCCCCACGCAGGGGACAGCCACCCACTGCCACTGCCCAGGCAGGGGACACGGGTCTGGGGGCACACGAGTGGCACTGCTGGGACAGCCACTCGTGGGGATGGGGACAGAGAGCTGCAGGTGATGGGGATGGTGCCCGTGGGTGACAGGGAGAGTCATCCATGGGTGACAGGGACATCCAACCGTGTGTGACAGTGACACCCACCCACGGGTAACAGTGACACCCACTCACAGGTGACAGTGACACCCACCCACGGGTAACAGTGACACCCACTCACAGGTGACAGTGACACCCACCCACGGGTGACAGTGACACCCACCCACGGGTGACAGTGACACCCACCCACGGGTGACAGTGACACCCGGGGGTGACAGGGACACCCAGCCATGCCCTTGCCCCGCCCGTGCCCCTCGGCCGTGGGCGCAGCCCCCGCAGCTCCAGTGCATTATTTAAAACCCTCCTTAAATCCCATCGCTTTCCTCGCACAAAGCCGAGCCGTGGGAGCCGTGCCCTGGAACCCAGCCCTGCTCTCCCGAGCTCCCACCTCCCCTCGGGATCGCAGCGGTGCCCGGTGCCCCCAGTGCCACCCGCACGGCGGGCAGGGCTGTCCCCAGGGCTGTCCCCAGGGCTGTCCCCAGGGCCACACCAGCTGGGAACGGGCAGGGCAGGGACAGCAGGGCAGGGACAGCAGGGCAGGGACAGCCAGACAGGGCAGGGACAGCCGGGCAGGGCAGGCACCGCCCAGCAGAGCCAGCTTTGCCCCACCTGGCACCTGGAACAGGAGATCCACCTGCGGTGCTCACACCAGCCCAGGCATCCATTTACCATGAAATCATGGAATTGTTGAGGTTGGGCAGAGCTGGGGGATGGCAGAGCCAGCCCCAAGGCAGCACTGCCAGGCCCGAGGGGCCCTGCCCAGCCCCGGGCACTGCCCTGGGTTTGGAGTGGAGCTGGTGGATGAATGTGTGTCCAAACTTAACCCTGCAGTGTGATGAGAGCAGAGAAATCCAGACCCCACCAAAGCCCAGCCTCACCTGGGAGCTGCAAACTCCCGGGAGCCCCTGGGAAGGTGAAAGCAGCACAAATCAGCAGATTCTGTTTACTCAACTCGTTCCTTTTCCTTCCCCTTTGAGTTATTCCTGCCTCCTTTGTAGCCATTATAAGCTACAGTCCTGGGGGGAAAACCATTGTGAATTCAGCGTAAATCCATTCTGTTCACTGGATTAATCTTAATTTGCAGCAGGAAAATGAAGATCAGACGATGAGCCATAAAAGTCAGCCTGAAGTGGAGAGTACTGAAACAATATGGAACTCGATACCAAAATAATTGTGCCATTTGCATGCGAGAGTTTAAAACTGCTCATAATTGCAGCAAGACTTAAATAAACCACAATTTCCTAAATATCTGAGGTAGTTATTACGGTTAATGCTTGGAAAACGAAACGCAGGGAAAAAGAAGACACAGCTCCTGGAACGCTGCTAAGAAATACCTGCTATCACTGGCACCCCTTGGCAAGCACAAGACTTAACCCCGAATTCCCAAAGGAATCCTGCAGCCCAAGGTGACCCGTGCGCGTGTCCAGCCCATCAGGCCGGGCTGCCCTGGGCTCCCCGAGCCCGGCCCGTGGCAGGGACTGGGGACACCGGCCCGTGGCAGGGACTGGGGACACCGGCCCGTGGCAGGGACTGGGGACACCGGCCCGTGGCAGGGACTGGGGACACCGGCCCGTGGCAGGGACTGGGGACACCGGCCGCTCTGCAGGGCCGCTCCAGCGCCAGCAGCACCGCGACGCCACAGCGGGATTTCGATTTTAACAAAAGCCCTTGGCTCCCAGCCGCGGGTGAGCCGGGCTTGCTCAGGGCGGGGAAGGACGGTGGAGGCCGGGGGTGCTCGCTCCCTCACACCCGCCCGGGGCTCCGCAGCCTCCGGCCCCTCCCCGGCTGCGATCCCTCCTCCTCTGCCAGCGCTCGGCAGCTGCGCCAGGAACCCCTCCTGGAAGGGCTCAGGGATGTTCCGCGCAATCACAGAATCACCACAGCTTTGGAAGGGACGCTAAAGCCCTCCCAGTGCCACCCCTGCCATCCACCCCATCCTTCCACTGTCCCAGGCTGCGGCAGCCTGGCCTTGGGCACTGCCAGGAATCCAGGGGCAGCCCCCTGTGCCAGGGCCTTCCCCTTCACGGAGAACAATTCATTCAAAAAACCTCTAAATCTCTCCTCTTTCCCAGGGGACGAGGAAGAAAGCAAACTTTACTTCTCAAGGTTTGTCTGCCCTGATCATCTTTACGTAATTCCAATGTCAGCAGCTTTTGTTCCACAGATTCCTCCCTACCTTCACCATCCCCACAGGCTCAGCTGCCCTCAGATTTGCAAACAATGCTGGGGAGGGACACAACCCTTTTCTGCCCTCCCTTCTGCTTTATTCCCTTGTTTTTCAGCTCTTATCTTACAAACGTTAGTAACACCTCTCGAATGAGGGAAGATTCTCACCCCCTTGGGTGGGAAGGATGGGTTTCACCTGGGGGGTGGTGCCCAGCCTCTCCTCACCCTGTCCAGGCTCCCCGGAATATGAACTCCACCACTTTGCCTTTGCAGATAAATTTTTTTGTTTAGGCTCACGCCGCAGTTAATGGTCAAAGCTGCCTCCATCAATTATGGATGAACACAAATAGATAGTTGTGCTCTGTAAATTGGGCCCCTCGTGCCCATGCGCGGGCAGGGCTCGGCAAAAAGGATTATTTGTGAACTGCTGACGGCCCCAAATCGGCCCCGCAGCGGCGGGGCACGGCACAGCCCAGCTCTCATCACAGCCCAGCTCCGGGCACAGCCCAGCACAGCCCAGCTCTCAGCACATCCCAGCTCCCAGCACATCCCAGCTCCGTGCATATCCCAGCTCCGGGCACATCCCAGGTCCGGGCACATCCCAGGTCCGGGCACATCCCATCACATCTCATCACATCCCAGCTCCGGGCACAGCCCAGCTCCGGGCACAGCCCAGCTCCGGGCACATCCCAGCACAGCCCAGCTCTTAGCACATCCCAGCTCTGGGCACAGCCCAGCTCCGTGCATATCCCAGGTCCGGGCACATCCCAGGTCCGGGCACATCCCAGGTCCGGGCACATCCCAGGTCTGGGCACATCCCATCACATCTCAGCACATCCCAGCTCCGGGCACAGCCCAGCTCCAGGCACATCCCAGCTCCGGGCACAGCCCAGCTCCGGGCACAGCCCAGCTCCGGGCACAGCGCAGCTCTCATCACAGCCCAGCTCCGGGCACAGCCCAGCACAGCCCAGCTCTCAGCACATCCCAGCTCCGGGCACATCCCAGCTCCGGGCACACCCTGGGCACAGAGCAGGCTCCTGGGTAGGTAGGGTGCTCTGGGCAAGGTTTGCAGTGCTGCAGCTGCGATGTAAAGGGGTGGTATCAAAGAATATGGAAATTCTAGAATGGCCTGGGCTGCACGGGACCTTAAAGACCGACTGCCAAGGCTTCCACAGCCTCATTGTAAAAACTTCTTGCTGAGATGTAACTTGAAGTCTGAGAACAGGCAGGCTGGTGCCAGTCTCACTTTGAGAAGTTGTTCCTGCCGTAGCAGCGCCACGTCTCAAACAGCCCCCAGCACCATTTTACTGAAAAGAATTTTAAGGAAGATAGGGCAAATTAGGAGAGAGGAGAACCGGGGCTGTGACCTCTGCCTGGCCCAAAGCAGGGGGAGAGCCGGGCTGCCGTCCCTCCTCCCCGCCGTGCATCACCTCGGGAAGCAAAGGCACGTCCTTTGTTTCCAGCAGCGGTGCGGCAGATTGCAATTTCCCAAGCCAAGCGCTGCAACTACATCCTTTTCAAAGAAAGGCTTGAAGTGATCCCAGATATTCCCCCCGAGCATCCGGGCCGGCTCCCCAGTGGGACCGAACTGGAGCATTAAAAAGGATAAAGGAGAGCAGCCCTCTGCCCGTTCGCCTGGCGCAGGAGGCGGCAGCGAGGCTGTGCCCGGCGGGGACAGCGGAGGCGATGGCTGGGAGCCCCTGTCCGGCTCCTGCCACAGCCGGCCGGGGAAGATGCCAAAGGAAAAGCTCGTTTTGCAAAGGCAGAGCCGAGGTTTGCTCAGGTGAGCGCCGCGGGGACGCACCTGAGTCCTCGTACTTGCAGCTGCTTCCCGGCGAACGCATTTATTCCCGTAAACTTTTGCCTTTCATATTCCAATTCGCTCCCCGAGCTGGAGCGGGGCCAGAAACATGTCACTTGGTGAAAAGCCCCCGAGCTGGCTCCTCTCCCGCCCCCACCCCTGTCACAGGCGTAGTCGCTGTCTCTCCCTTTTACATAATCGCACGGATGGGGAGCGCTGGCACCGGGGGAGGCGGCCGGGCCCGGAGCATCCCGGAGCGGAGCGGGAGCTCGGGGCAGCCCTGCCGCGGGGGCGGCGGCAGCGCCCGGGGGTGCGGGGGGGCGGCTCTCGGTATTTTTAGCGCCAATCGAGGGCCAGCCTGGCTGGGGTGGCATTTGGAGCAGCTCGCGCTGCAGAGCTCGGCATCAAGGACATAATTCAGGCAGAAAATGAATTGGGAAGGACTTCAGCTTCAAAATGTGAGCGAGCTGAGGAGTTCACAGAATTATCGTTGCAGCCGCTGGGAAAAGCTTTTGGCTCTGGATTCCTCTGGGGCTGAGGAACGGGTCGCAAGGTGAAACGGAATTCCAGCTCCACTGGCTGGAAGGCGCCTCCCCACCCTAAGGTTACCGAGACTGGCAGCGGCGCAGCTCAGCCCGAGGGTTACTCAGCCATTCCTCCAAATTCCCCTGCGCTGCTTCTCCTGGGGAGAAATCAGCTCTGCACACGGAGAGATCCGCGAGCAGAAACAGAGATTAGTCATAAAGATAAAACCTCAGCCTTGTCGCCAACGAGCTGCTATTCCTGGTGCAGCTCCCAGGTCTGGGGCAGACGGAGTGCCGGGGCTGTGAGAACTCGGGTGGGACAAGCCACCCTCACTCCCAAACCTAATCCAGGAATAAGGCAGAAAGAACTCTCAAAGGCCCCACTCTGGAGGCTGCGGGAGCAAGGAACTGGGATTCTCCGGGGTGTTGGTACTCGGGCAGAGAGCTGGGAGCCCGGGGAAATCAGGGGATAAGTGCTGGCAATTAGCACACAGTGCCCCTGCAGCCAGCGAGCGCGGCTTGGGAGCAGGTCCTGGCTCTGAGGGACGCCATCAAAGACTCGTCTCCCACAGATGAGGAAACTGTGGCATGATGGCTTGGATGGGGCTGCCAGAGGGGTCAGGGGCCACAGGAGCTGCTGGCTGCTGCTGCTCCACTGGGAAGGTGGTTAAAGGACAAGTTACACTGATCTTGCATGTCCTGTCTTTGGATAAGGCCTCTGCCATGCCCCAAGCACTGCCCTCCCCACAGCCTGGGAGCCAGGATCGCCCTGGACACTGCCCCTGCCAGGATCCCCCTGCATGGACACTGCCCCTGCCAGGATCGCCCTGCATGGACACTGCCCCTGCCAGGATCCCCCTGCATGGACACTGCCCCTGCCAGGATCCCCCTGCATGGACACTGCCCCTGCCAGGATCCCCCTGCATGGACACTGCCCCTGCCAGGATCCCCCTGCATGGACACTGCCCCTGCCAGGATCCCCCTGCATGGACACTGCCCCTGCCAGGATCCCCCTGCATGGACACTGCCCCTGCCAGGATCGCCCTGGACACTGCCCCTGCCAGGATCCCCCTGCATGGACACTGCCCCTGCCCTGCCACTCCAGCCCCCCATCCAGCTGGGAGATGGCTCCAGGAGACATTTATTAACCAGCAGCTTTGCCCTGGCCATGGGCTCACTGAGGAGTTCTGCTGCTAACACCAGGGCAGGAGGGTGCCACGTCCCTGCTGGAAGTTGGTCATGGCTGAAGGACAGGGACAAGCAGCTGGAAAGGCCAGGCTTCCACTCGGGCAAAGCCTCCCTGCCATTGAGCAACCACCCAAGGAGACCACAGAAAATGACATCTGAGCCCCCCATCCACGCTGCTTCCAACCCCCGCAGCTCCTGGAGAGTGAGCACCGGCATTTCCCGAGCTGCAGGATCACCCTGCCCTGGCTGCACCACGCCTGGATCCGGGAGTGGCTGCTGAGCCCAGAGTGGCTTTGCAGCTGTCCCAGGACCCCAAAGCTGCGTTAACACAAAACTGCATCCTGCAGCTCCCCTGGGCAGCTCTGGGGGCACGGGAGCCCTGGCTGGTATCCCATGGGCTGGGAGCTAGCAGGATAAAGCTGCCCGGAGCCCCACGCCCCTCAGCCTGCCCATGGAGCCCTCCTGTGCCAGCTGCCTCCTCCAGCAGCAGCTCCATCTCGGGCACGGGGTGCAGAGATCCCAGGCTGTCCCCTTCTCCCAGTCCGAACGTCCCCCGCTGGTGGCTGGAAGGGCCACCCTGAACGGGCAAAAGCCAGCCCCAAAGGCACACAAATCCTTCTCACTCGCAGCCAAAGGCAGGGCAGAGAAGCTGATCAGCTGCCCACACTGAACACCTCCGACCCAACTCACAGCCATGCTTCATTTTTGCTGCCTAGGCTAGGAGGAATAAAAACCTGTGAGAGGCAGGAGGCATTCCATAAGAATGCCTCAGATTTTGTTTTCTGCATTTGCCTAAAATTGGCTTTGATCTCATCTTCCCCGAGTGCACCGGGTGAGAAGTCCGTGAGCCACCCCCGCGGTGGGCTGATACCCACGGCACACGCCTCTGCTCCACACAACGCGCTGCAAACCAACTTTCCCTGCCCGGCCCCAAGCATGCCTGGCTAATTGATTCTTCTGCTCATTAGCACCAATATTAGTTACACTGAACACTTAATAGGAACCATCTTAGCACCGCTGTCACAAATTCACAGCGTTGCACAGAATCTGCCCAAGCAAGTGGGTTTTGGGTACAAAACCACAAATGCACATGCCTGCAAAAACATAAACACCCTAAAGCTTTCCAGTTATGCCCGAGTTCAAAAATCTATTAATAACCCGAGGAGAGAGCTCCTCTGCAAAACCAGGTGCATCCAGGCAGGCAAAGTAAAGAGCTATTACACCGCAAGGGAACAAAGACCGAGACCGTGCCCATACCTATATTTCATGCCCGTTTGCTTTGCGGTGGATTCTTTTAATGAAATGTGGTGCTGCGGGGTAAATGTCCCCAAACTGCGAGCGATAATAGCCACTGTCCGAAATTTTGCCCGGGCTGCATTCACTACGTTCGGGGTCGTGGTGTTCTGCTTGCTGATGAGCCTGTCTTCACCATTTCTCTTCAAGTTGTGGTCCGTGCAGGCGATGGACACTTGCATCTCGCCCGCGGCGCCCCGGCCGGGTGGCGGGCGGACCCCCGGCCCCCCACGGGCTGCAGCTGCCCGGCACGGCCGGCAAAGCCCCGACCTGGCACTCCCCGAGCACCGGGGGCTCCGGGAGAGCCGCGCTGCGTGCCCGCGCTGCCGCCGGCCCCGGAACGCGAACTTGCCGCGGCGACCGCGCGAGCGGCTCGGGGCTCACTCCGGGCTCTCGGCGGCGACGCTGCTGCTCAGCCAGAAGCATCCATCCATTCAGGTGCTCCCGGAGCGCCTCTCCTTCATGGTGATCGCTCCGCAGCCGCTCTGCCTCGCTGCGGGCTCCCGGCCGCCGCTTTTAAATCACCGCCAGCATCCTGCGAGCGCTGGCCCCGGCGCCGCTGGACCGCCAAGTGCTGAGCAGGCACAGCCGAGCCCCGTCCCTCGCCACGCGTCCCTAAGGAGCGGCAGCATCCATCGGTGTCCTTCGCCCAGGCGCAGCAGCGCTACCTCCCACCCATGGCAGCCCGCCGAGCGCTGGCAGCGGCTCCGCAGCGGCCCCGGGATCCCCCGCCAGAGCCTGCGGGAAGGATGGCAAGGATGGGGAGGATGCGAGCGACGGGCCTCCTTTGTGCTCGGAGGGAAGGCAGGCGTTCAGGCAGATCCGCCCGGAAAAAACGCTGCCGGCATCGCTAAGCGAGGTCTATAGCGGGCAGCAATCCGCCGTTAAAATGGGTTAATGATGGGGGAAAGGAAAAAAAAAAAATTAGGGGGAGGGGGAGGAAAATCGCTGTGCTCCGGTGTGTGAGGGAGTTAACACGTTAATGCCGTGCTCTTGGCGCCCGGAGCCGCCGCCCGCAGCCCCCGGCTCGCAGCAGGGCCAGGGTTAATCCTGCTCCCCCAGCATCGCCAGCGGAATAAGCCGCAGCGCAAAGGCTTGGAAGCAAAACCATCCCCATCCCTCAGCAGATCAAACCATCCTCATCCCCAGCCCATCCCCATCCCCGGCCAGACTGCCCTCCCAGCCCGGCACGGCCCTGTGCCACCTCTCCCGGGGCTTTGGGCACCGAGGGACCCCCCGGGCCGGGGAGCTGCTCACGGGAGCGGTGGGAGGGTGGGCAGGTTTGGAGGCCCCCCGGGACCCCGCGGGTGTCCCTAGTGCAGCCCCACAGCAGAGGGTGCCCGTGGGTGGCAGGGCAGGGTCACCCTGGTCCCTTTCCCACCCAGCCCAGGCCACGGAAGTGATCCAGAGGGGCTCCCCAGACCCCACCCTACATCTGCCCCAGACTGCCCGGGGGGCTGGAGCTGGGGGCACCTCCGGAGCTCCTGGTGCCCACCCCGCTCACTGCCAGGCCCCTGGCCCTCCCCTTGGGGTGGGAGCAGCTCCCAGGCCGGACCCCCATGCTGGACCTGCCCGAGGTACCCACAGGGCTGGAGCAGGAGCGGTGGCAGAGAGAGCTGGGGGTGCGGGGGGGTGATCACAACCGGGTTTGAGCTCAGGGTGACAGGGCTTTGATCCCTGTCCTGCAGCGGGGGCACACCACGGCGTGTGTCTGCTCTGCCCTGCTGAGGAGGGGGCGTGTGACAGTGGCTGGGGGGCGGCTGGCAGCCAGCCACGGCCACCCACCAGCCCGTGACAGGGACAGCTCCTTTCGATGGCTCATTAACAGGTGCCCAGCACATCCCTTTGAGGATGGAAAGCATTAAATCCCAACAAGACAGTTACTGTATGATATTTTCCCAAAGAGGATTAACAGTTAATCATGCAGCAGACCCAGGAACTCCCAGCTCTGAGTGGTCTCCTTGGAGTCACCCTCAAGCAGGGTTTAGGGGGAGCAGGACCCCTGGGAGACCCCTCATCGGTGAGTCAGCACTGCAGAGCACCAGCAAACCCAGCAGAGTGGGGCATCGGGGGGCACAAGCCATGGGTCACTGACCCCAGAGTGCCCCTGACAGCCAGGACAGCCTGAGGGTCTCCCTGGCACTGGGGGATGCAGCTGGAGCACTGCTGGCAGCACCCACTGGGATTTGGAGCCCAGCTGTGCTCCAGAGCCCAGAGCAGGACTGACAAACCTGGAAACATTCCCCTCCCTGGCAGCCCCACACCCCCTGGCTGGGCTCGGGCGTTCTGGGTGCTCTGCCTCTGTCCTGCCCATCTCTGGAGAGTTCCCTCTGCACCAGACCTGCCCAATGCTGTGACTCGGGGCTGGGGATGAGCCCAGGTCGCTGCCAGCCGGGTCCTGGCCACCACCCCACTGCCAGGGCTGCCCACACCCCGAGGTACCAGGGAGGGGACAGAAAGGGACAGTCATGCTCTGCACTGGCACGTCCCACAGAGCACCTTACCTCAAGCTGCTTAGCTTTGGGGGGGTTACAGTCTCTCCACAGAAGATGTATTTAAATATGGGATTTATTTCATTTCCTGAGCAAGATAATCACTTCTAGAGTAAAACGCTGGAGTCACATAATTCTGTATGATGAAAACCCTGAGCTTATGGAAGAGGAGGTACGTGACAATCCTGGCAGAGGACTCAGCCACCAGCCAAGCCCAGGCTCCCTGTGACACCTCAGTGCCACCAAATCACTGTGACAACGTGCCCGCCTGCATTTCCCCTGAGCAAGACAGCGAGCCCTCATTAAATGACTTGCTCAAAATGCTTCATCAAGCAAATGTGGTTTAACACAGCTGCCTGTGACCACCCTGTGACCCCCCAGCCCAGCCCTGGGGCCACTGCAGCCACCTCGGGGCCAAATCAAGAGCCAGCAGGGCCAGGGCAGCAGGGCCAGGGCAGCAGGAGCTGCCTGGGGCTCTGCACAAACCCTTCCATGGCCCCAGGGCTGTCCCCAGCCCCTTGCAGGGCCAGGACGATGCACACCCTGCAGTGAGCAGGATGGAAACCCCCAAAAAGCAAAACCTGCTTCCTGCAGCCACGGTGGGATCCGTGTGGAGCAGGAAGGGGCCGTGGGGCTGGGCTCAGAGTGGGGCTGAGGGAGGAGCCCTTCCCGGAGCTCCTGCCGGGCCACAGCTCCAGGGCCAGTCGGCAGCACGGCTCTGGCTGCAACCAGAGGCAGGAAGATGCTTCTGCAGCCCAAAACATGAACATGAATCAAGGTCCTGCAGTCTGGGCTGGGTGAAACCTCGTGAGCTGCTGCAGCCCTGGCCCAGCACAGCTGGAGCTGAGCACACTGACTGCTGCTTCCTTTTTTAAATTTTACCTTATAGTGGAGCTCCTTTGAAATAGGATGCCAAGTCTGGCTGCAGATTCTACTTCTCATGGCTGCAGACACAGGCTAAATATTTACCCTCCCTGCCATGGCAGGGCATTGGGACTGGGTGGGCTTTAGGGCCCCCTCCAGCCACAGCAGCCTGTGATTCCAGCAATCCAGGTCACAGTAATGATGCCAACCCAGCCTGCCTGAGCTCTTTAACTGAAATTCTTCTACAGCAAGAAAGGACAACAACTGAATTTAGCAGCAAACCTGCAGCAGTGCCCGTGACAGAGGTGGTGGCTGCCCTGGATCCCTGGAAGTGTCCAAGGCCAGGCTGGGGCAACCTGGGAAAAGGGAAGGTGTCCCTGCCCATGGCAGGGGGTGGAACAAGGTGCACAACAAGATTCCTTCCAACCCAGACCCTTGTGGGAGTCTGTGATCAATGTTTGAGGCGTTCTCTCTGCTACCAGTGCCCGAGGGTCCTGCCCTCCCCTCAGCCAGAGCAGCCCCAGGAGCAGGCAGATGCAGCAGGATGGAACAGTCAGTGCTTCCAGGCTGGAGACACATCAAAAATACGGTTTCAGCCTTCAGGAGGAGACCTTTAACCATGCTGGACACTTGGGCAGATGCTCAGTGAGAGTTTGCATGCAATGGCCTTGGATGGACCAGACCCCAGGAGACGGCATGGCAGCACTGAAAACGCTGCTGGCAGTGCCATAGGGGCAGGATCCTACTCCAAAATCAGAGCCCTTGGTGCTTTTCCACCCAAAAAAAGGCCTTTCTTCATTTTACCCAACAGCCCAGAGCTGGCCACAGCCCCCAAAACCTGTCCAGAGCCCCTGAGCCACATTCCCCAAAGCCAGCACAGACACTGCGGGCAGCAGCCTCTCTCCAGGAGCCTGAGTACCATCCCAAACCCCTGATTTCCAGACACCAGGAGTGGGCTCCTGAGTACCATCCCAAACCCCTCATTTCCAGACACCAGGAGTGGGCTCCTGAGTACCATCCCAAACCCCTCATTTCCAGACACCAGGAGTGGGTTCCTGAGTACCATCCCAAACCCCTCATTTCCAGACACCAGGAGCGGGTTCCCAATCCCAAATCCCTAATTTCCAGACAGCAGGAGCGGGTTCCCAATCCCAAACCCCTCATTTCCAGACACCAGGAGTGGGTTCCCAATCCCAAATCCATCATTTCCAGACACCAGGAGCGGGTTCCCAATCCCAAATCCATCATTTCCAGACACCAGGAGTGGGAGAACGATCCCAAACCCCTGGTTCCCAGCCTGCCCCCGACACTGCCGCAGGACAGCTCAGGGCAGTCCCATGTCCCATGTCCCAGTGGAAGCTCCCTGGGGCCGCAAGGACAGCGGTGACAAACCCAGCCCGTGCCTGCCGCTCCTCCCGGAGCCGCTCGGGCTCCGTTTCCTGCGGGGAGAACTCCCGGGATGCGGGGGCCCTTCCATCCCCTGAGCGGGATGAGAGGAGCAGCGCTGCCCCCGGCGCAGGGGAGGCAGCTCCCAGCAGGTTTCCCGGGATTATCCCGGTCCCGAGGCAGGGCGAGCCGCCCCAGCTGCTCGGTCCCGCGGGAGCAGCGGCACCGGGCGGTTCGGAGCCCTCCGGGGTGCAGCCGAGCCCGCCGGGAATGGCTCTTTTGGCTCTTTTTGATAACGCTGCTGGAAGCTGCGCGAGGAAATGAGCTGCAGAACAAAAGCCCGGCGCTTATCGAGCCCACAGCCATCACATTTCCGCTGGTTTCACATCAAAAACTCCATTTGCATTTGTAATTGCACTTGAGGAAAACTGATCCAAATTCCCATTAAACGGTTTTTAGTTAAAAGGCGTCGTTCTGGCAGGTTTGAGCCAGGCTGGGGGCAGTGCCCCACCGGGGTCCTCTGGTGGCACACGAGCTCTGTCACCCGCGGGACCCGCGGCAGCTCCGAGGGCTCCATCCTCCAGGATAGACCAGAGCTGGGAGTGTGACAGCCCTGAGGGCTCCATCCTCCAGGATGGACCAGAGCTGGGAGTGTGACAGCTCCAGACCAGAGCTGGGAGTGTGACAGCTCCAATGGCTCCATTCACCTGGATGGACCAGAGCTGGGAGTGTGACAGCCCCGAGGGCTCCATCCTCCGGGATGGACCAGAGCTGGGAGTGTGACAGCCCCGAGGGCTCCATCCTCCGGGATGGACCAGAGCTGGGAGTGTGACAGCTCCAGTGGCTCCATCCTCCGGGATGGACCAGAGCTGGGAGTGTGACAGCCCCGAGGGCTCCATCCTCCGGGATGGACCAGAGCTGGGAGTGTGACAGCTCCAGTGGCTCCATCCTCCGGGATGGACCAGAGCTGGGAGTGTGACAGCCCCGAGGGCTCCATCCACCTGGATGGACCAGAGCTGGGAGTGTGACAGCCCCGAGGGCTCCATCCTCCGGGATGGACCAGAGCTGGGAGTGTGACAGCTCTGAGGGCTCCATCCTCCGGGATGGACCAGAGCTGGGAGTGTGACAGCCCCGAGGCACGCTGCCCTGCCAGCACTCAGGATAAGGCTGGGATCAATCCTGCAGCAGAGCAGCTGTGGCTGCCCCTGCATCCCTGGCAGTGCCCAGGCCAGGCTGGACAGGATTTGGAGCAGCCTGGGACAGTGGCAGGGGTGGCACTGGATGGGCTCGAAGGTGCTTCCCAATCCAAACCAGGCTGGGATTCTGTGCTGCTCTAGATCCAAACTCCCATCCCATCCCCAAGCCCCCCAGCGTCCAAGGCCAGCCCCACCCTGGGTCTGGGGGCAGCCCCAGCCCCAAAGGAGCCCCGACAATATTAAAAAAAGAATCTCTTGCTGCAGCAGGAAGGAATCAGCCCTGGGAGCCAGCCTGGAGCTCCCTGTGTCTGACACAGAGGGTGGAACTCATCAGAGCCCAATCCAATTAATCAGCAGCTTGTCCCCGGGGAGACAACACTCCCCCCACGGTGCCTGCTGCCCATTAGCTGCTGGATCCCTGCTCCAAAGCAGGTAATTTAATTTTTCCATACTATCTCTTCCATTTCTCAGCTGACTGCAAGCCAGTGCCTCACATGAAGGGCTCCAGAAATCACCATTATATTAATGTATCATGCTACACTGAGCACTTAATGGTCTTTAGGGTCCCTTCCAGCTCAAGCCACTCTGTGATTCTGTGGTATCAGAACACTCAGAGCTGCACAAAGCTCCACAGCATAGTACAAGAGGGGTTTGTGGTTTATTCCCCCTGGGAGCCCTGACATGGTATCCAGGCACAGAGCATCCATGGCAGGCCAGGAGCAGAGGAGCATCCCCAGCAGCAGCAGCAGCACCCTCAGGCACTCAGGGCTGTTGTGCCAGCTTGAGGCCAAGAAATGATTTTCCCTTCTGCCATACTCGTGTTCTACACTGGGCATACACAAAATGCACAATTTCCCCGTGTGCTTCACATCACCTGATGGATAAATGTATTCCAAATAAAGCTCAGCCCAAGCTGTGTTCTTCCAGCTTGGCTGTGCTCGTTGAATAGCAGATTTCAGGCAATTATGAACATTGCTGTGTTATCCACACACGTCAAATCTCACCCGAGCATTTCTTGTAACAGCTTAGAGCTCCAAATTAACTTGTTTGGAGAAAGGCTGCTGAGGAGGGGAGGATCTGGGTAACAACACACAGCTCCAGCTGCCCTGCTCTGGGACACGCTGGAGCAATTACAGAGCAGGAACTTCTGATTCTGGGACATTAACTGGCAGAGGGGCAGCACAAAGATCAGCTACAGCATACTGTGCTGTTTGGGAAACTCTTTTCCAATGAACACCCCATCAAAAAACTTCCCCCTCTTCTGGAAACCCTCAGTTTTCACCTCCTCCTACAGCCAAAGGAGGGACTTGGCCCCTCTGAGCAACTCAGAGAAAGCCAAGTGTCTCCATCAGTCATTATCTTATATAAGTCACCACTGCATAATAAGCACTATTAAAAATACCACCTTCCCAAATAGCATTTTTCAAAGAAGAATTTGAAGTCTTCTCCTGAGAGCCTCCCTTTCAGCTGCAGCAGCATTTCTAATTATTAACGTGAGTGACACAGGGTGTGAATCCCATCAGCTGCACACAAGACCTTGCTCCCTGCTCCCAGGCTAAACTCCTCACCCCAGCAGCATCCCCAAAGAACCAGGCATCTGCTGGAATTAATCACTGAGGAGAATCAGCACCTCACCCAGGACAATGTGTTTGCTGAAACCCAGCAGATTACCAGGGAACCATCTTCAGCCCCATTAATTTTAATGGATCCTTTTCCCACTGCCAGGCTCCTCCTGGGGGGAAGGACTGGAAAACCTGCTGTGTCAGCACTTCCCTGCCTCTCAGTCACCAGCCCACACTGCTGGTTAAAAATCAGCATTTCAGGAGCTCTGGAATCTGCTTTTCACCTGAGCAGGTGCAGGCACAGCACCCAGCTGCCAGGCAGGAGCCAGGGCCTGTGGTGACTCTTTAGCTCCCAAATTTTCCTTTGCTCTTTTCCCTTCCAGAATTCTCTGCAAAGGCTTTTCAAATTTTTAAAGCTTTTTTTGGCCCACGAGGCAAGAGCACGATGTACCTCGGAGCAGCACAATGTCATGGAATGGTTTGGGCTGGGAGGGACCTTAAATCCCCTGCAGTGCCACCCCTGCCATGGCAGGGACACCTTTCCCTATCCCAGGTGCTCCAAACCCCAATGTCCAGCCTGGCCCTGGGCACTGCCAGGGATCCAGGGACAATGTCATTTTAGTAAATCAAGGGCAAGGCACTCTCTGGTCTTCAGGTGACCTCAGCCACTGCCAAGCACGTCCAAGCCAAGGATTTCTGCATTTCCCAGGCCAGGGCTGGCCAGGCAAGTAGTCCCTGATCTCTGGGCACATCCCAAGCACTGAACAACCACTTTTGCACTGGAAAGGCGCCCATTTAATTAACAAAAAGATTTGCAAGAGGATCATTACTTACTGCCAAATGCATAACCGCTCATTAGGCCCTCAGGGGAAATGAATAATTGCTCCTGCAATCTACAGATTGTGTCTTTTTCTGCAGTGAAAAACGGTTTCCTCTCCCCAGCTGGGAAACTGAGGCCTGGGGGAGAACCCCCAGTCCAGCAGCAGCTGGAGCAGGGGGAGAAGCTCCCCCAGCAGCCTCTGCTCCCGTGGACCCTCCAAGGATTCTCCACAAAGACCTCTGGAAAAAGCAGCAGCCCTGCCCTTGGAGTGATGGACACACTGTGCTGGCTTCTGGAGCCTTTCTGGCACAGGGGAGAAGCCAGCAACTGTGAAAATACACTGAAAGCCAGGAGGAGAAGGCTTATCAGGCAGTGACAGGTCTGCACAGGAGGTTTGTCCATGGCAAAGCTGCCTTCCACCCAGGCTCCCCCTCCCCAGCTGCCCACGGCCCTCCCCGCACCAGGGGAGAGGCAGAAACAGAGGGGTGCTCCACTCAGCGTGGGGAAAACCAGAGAGCACTGCAGACCCATCTCAGCTGAGTGCTCTGGCTGGCTTGGACTGCAAAGAGCCAAGTTCTGGCTCAAAGAGGGGTGCAAAGAGCAGCCCCAGGAGCCCCACCTGGGCCATGTCCACCTGCCGTGCCAGGCACAGCTGGCACCAAGGCTGGTGACACAGGACCTGCTCTCCCCTGGCACTGAGCCCTGCCAGGGCCTGGATTTATCATCATTCCTAAAGGAGGCAGCCTTGAAATAAATCTGCAAGCCACGGGAGGAGGTTTTGCTCCCAAATTTGCTCAGCATTTTGTGTCGGCGCGGCATCCGGCAACTTCCCTTTCTCAGCACATCCCAAAGTCAGCCCAAAGACTCCAGACAAAACCTCTTTTAACCAGGACCACGTGGGCTGAGCTCCATCCCCGACTGCAGCCTTCAAACCTGTCTATAAATACACCCAGGAACATCCCAAACTCCAGAGTCAGCCCCGTGGAGGAGCGGCTGCAGGGGCAGGAGGAGGCTCAGCAGGAGCTCCTGCCCAGGATCCAGGCTGGAGCAGCTCCTGCCAGCCCAGCCTGGGCAGCCAGACCCCACGGGAGCAGGAGGGCTGGGGGAAAGCAGCAAAGGCTCAGCCGAGATTTGCTGCGGCCGTGGGGAATGGGAGGGCAAAATCTGCTTTGTTTTCCCACAAAAGCGAGCACCTACAGCAAGGGAGCTTCCCTCAGGAAGGTGGGAATGGCCCTGGAAGCAGCCTGAGCTTGTGCACAGCTCTGTGAGGACTTCAGGGAATCATCATGGAATGGCTTGGGTCAGAAGGGACCTTAAAACTCATCCATGGGCAGGGAGAGAACCCTACAAAAATAACACAAACCCCAAGGAACTGAGATCATGAGGAAGAAGGCCAGACATGGAGAAGTGTCCTGTCACCACTGCACCAGGTAGCTGCTGTAAAAGACTGAAAAACCACTTAGGATGCCTGACAGGGACTATTTTAAAAAAAGGACACAGCTGGATGCAGCTCCATGGATCAATCTGCACAGGAAGTAGGGGAAACATTAAGGCAGGAAGATATATCCCAATAAATATAATGCAGCAGCACTCAGAGCAGATGAGGACAGGATTACAGTGCAGGATTACAGGACCCCATAAAGAGCCCTCCTATATTCTGCCATCTAAAGATTAGATATTTTAAAGCTTCAATGCACAAAATGGGCCTCGCTGAGGAAGCCTGGAAGAGCAGCTATGGCAAAGGGATCAAGCCCAAATTCTCCTCTTCTGGGGCAGCTCTGCAGGGGTGTAAGCCTGGGGTTAAATCTCCCCTTGGTGTTCAGCACCTCGGATGGCCTTGGCTGATACCTGGTAACACCCTCAACCTGCTGGAGCCTCCAGCACCCACAGCACACCCCGTGTCAGAGAGTTCCCCAGTTCCAGTACAGAGCCTGGGACAGGCTTTCCTGTGCTCAAACCTGTTGTACAAAATGTCCTTTGCTCCCCCTGCCCCAGTTCCTGTGCCGGGGGAGACGGTGAGTGACTGGCTGCAGGCTGTCCCTGATTTAAACACATCTGTAATCCCTGTCCATCATCTTTGCCCTAAGCCAAAAGCCTGTTTAATCTCCCAGTGCAGGACAATCCCATCCCTCAGAGCCCTCTGCTTGCCAGAGCCCAGGTGGCTGAATCTGCTTGGAATGGGATGGCCAGCCCTGGCCAAGGGTTTGGGGGCAGCTCCTCACAGGTCCCACTGCAGTCAGGAAAGGGAGTAGGAAAAAGGAAGAGGGAAAATCCTACAAAGGGCTGCCTGCTGGCCCCTCTGCATCCAGGTTTCACAATCCTCAGCTGCCAGGTTTTGGTTCATCACTTAACCAACAAAGCAGCAGGAGGAGGACAGTGCTCTCTTGGGATGGGCTGCAGGAGCTCAGGGGCCCTGCAGGACACCCAAGGAGGCCATGCCAAGGGAAGTGGCTTTGCCAGGGATGTCTGTGCTGTGGGAAGAACTCTCCCTCCTGGAGCAGAACCTCAGCTAACAAAACAGACCAAGCAGGAGTGCAGTCCCCAGCCCAGCTGCAGCAGGGTTAACCCAGCAGTGCCTGGGGCTCTGTGACCTCCAAAAATACTTTCCACCCCAGCATTTGCCAGCAGCATGCTTTCCAAGGGCTGCCTGGGTGCTCTTGCAGACACTTCTGCTCCTCTAAGGTTTCCCCCCCAGGCCCTGAGCGCAGCTGCCCGAGCTCACAGACCCTGCTGGAATCAGGAGGGGGCAGAACCTTGGGAGGTTTCAGTCAGAGCCTCTGCCCAGCAAAGTGCATGGGGAGGAGCTGTGCAGTGAACAAACACCTTGCTGGATAACCAAGCACCCAATTTGCTTTGTAAATGCTGCTTCATCTGAGAGAAATCCTGCTGTCCCCAGAAACCAAGCACAGGCACTGCTGCACTTTGGGGTCTTCTGTGACAGGGGACCTGTGCTGCACTGGCTGAGGCAATGAAAGGGAAAAGAGCTGATCAGCCTGTAAGAGAACCAGCTTACAAGTGTTTAGTAAGTGTTTCTAGTTCACAATTCATTACTTCCCACCTGTAAGTGAATAAATCTGGAAAAAGAAGCAGCTACTGTGCTGGCTTCAGACTGGACCCATGGAGAGCTGAAAACACACCCAGAGGCAGAAGAAGAAAATGCCCAAGCTCACAGTCAGACAGAAGAGTCCCTGTACTTCTGGAAGAGAAATACCCTGTGGAAGCAGCAGGTGGGAAGTGCTGGAGCAGCCCTGCCCTGAGCAGAGCCCTGTGCCCAGCCCCTCTCCCACAGGATAAATCTCTGGAAGATCAGAAAGTTACAGCAGCTTCTGTCAGCTGTGAAAAATGTACTCACTTAAAATGGAGCAGGGGCTCGAATCCATCAGCTTCCACAGAAATTCAGCACATGCTTTATTTCCCCATGACTGATGGCTCTGCTGAATGAGGGATACCCCACTGACTGAGCCAAGAAGCAGAGGTGCCTGAAGGTGTGTGCAGGGCTCCTGCAGCCACAGCCCTGGGCAGCCCCAGCTGCCCCACACCAGTGTCTCATTAATTACATTTTTCTATGGCTTTAAAACTCCCTCTCCATCCATATCCAACCCTGCAGAACTTTTCTCCCCAAGCTCTTTGCAGGTTTCTCCCCTGGGCTGGGCACGTTTTGGTGCCGCAGAACACAGAGAACACACTTCAGGCAGGGGATCACAGCCCTTCATGGGAGGACTGTGAGCCTGCACCTCTGCTCCTCAGTGAGGAGCAAGTTTTAAATCGTGTCTGTGTGGGCTGACACCCTGGGAAGTGCAGAATCAGAGAGAAACCAGGTAAATGGGGATTTTCCTGTCCTGGGAAAGACACCAACCTTTTCAAACACAACTGCAAGGTGGGATTAGGATCAGCAGAAGGAGCAAAGGAATTTCTCATTAAAGGGTGTCGAGTTTCCAGGCCAGAAGCCCCAGTGAATGAGGGGATCCCTCTGGGGACAGCAGTGTCTCTGCCAGCCCTGGGATTTCTCCTGCCAGGCCAGAAGCCCCAGTGAATGAGGGGATCTCCCTGGGGACAGCAGTGTCTCTGCCAGCCCTGGGATTTCTCCTGCCACAGCTCTGAGCACGGCAGCCCTGGGATGCCCATCCATGGCCTTGGGACACTCTCCCATCTCATCCCCCTGCACGGTGGGCTCAGCTCCCTTTCTCTAACCCCAGCTTGCTCCAAGGGTGCCCAGCTGGCCCAGCAGCACCCTGGCACAAAGCCCTTTGCCATTTCTACTCCAAAACTGCTCTTTCACAGCCCTGCTCATTCCTGGGCTTGTCACCAAATTTCCCCATCCAGCAGCAAAAGCTGGGACAGGACTGAGCTGGATCCATAAAAACATAGTGTCATATTTCAGTTTGCAGCTCACACTCGCCACAGGCAGAGATCAACCTCTTGGGAAAGCAAATGTTTCAAAGAAAATTTGCTTTTCTTAGAAGCAGAGAGAACTTGTACACTTTCTGTGTGGGACCTTATCCTTTTAAAGGGAACCTCCTTGGAAGCAAGGCACAATGACAATTGCTGGACTGAGCACAGCAGCGTCTCTTCACCCACCCTCCCCAGCCAATGTCCCTGTCCCCAGGCTGCTCCAGCTCCTGCAGGGATGTCACCCTTTCCCTTGGACACCCTTTCTAACCCAAAAGCCAAGTATTCCCCAGCCTGAACCCAGCCAGGGGTTTGGGCTCTCGGTCCACTTGCTCCATGAGGACAGAGAGGGTCTCAGGGTTCAGGACCAGAGCTGGAAAATCCAGAGTGATTTTCCCCATCCTGGAAGTGCTCAAGGCAGGGTTGGACAGGGCTTGGAGCAGCCTGTCCTCGTGGAAGTGTCCCTGCCCATGGCAGAGGGTGGATAAGATGGACTTTCACCCTTCCAACTCAAACCCTTCCATGATGTAACACCACAGAAGAGAAAGATCAAATTCAGCATTTTAAGAGAACAGCTCACATGCATTCAGCTTTGCTCAAAGCTATCCTAATTCCCACAGCACCAGAGAAATCAGAGAAGCCCCCGAGGCAGCTGAGGACGCTGCCAGCCCGGAGGTGTGCCCAGCTCTCCATGACCCAGCCCAGTGCCCCACACCTGCAGCTCATGGTGCCCCAGCCTCTTCCCAACATCCATCCCAAGGCTCCAGGCCGTGCCAGGGGCCCTGCCTGACTCCCAGCCACTTCCCAGGAGGGTCTGGATCCCCACCATGATCCATCCCTGCCCTCCAGGCACTCCCAGCTGCTGCCAGGTCCCCTCCCAGCCAGGTGGGACCTGCGGGGCTCTCCCCACCCCCTGGCCTGGGATCCCCCCGTACCTGTAGCTCACAGTGCTGCAGTGGCACAGTACAGTTCCCTGTACCTGTAGCTCACGGTGCCATGGTGGCACAGCCCAGTTCCCCCCGTACCTGTAGCTCACGGTGCTGCAGTGGCACAGCCCGGTTCCCCCCGTACCTGTAGCTCACTGTGCCATGGTGGCACAGCCCGGTGCCCCCTGTACCTGTAGCTCACAGTGCCACGGTGGCACAGCCCGGTTCCCCGTACCTGTAGCTCACTGTGCCACGGTGGCACAGCCCGGTTCCCCGTACCTGTAGCTCACTGTGCTGCGGTGGCACAGTCCAGTTCCCCGTACCTGTAGCTCACGGTGCCATGGTGGCACAGCCCGGTTCCCCACACCTGTAGCTCATGGTGCCGCGGTGGCACAGCCCGGTTCCCCGTACCTGTAGCTCATGGTGCCGCGGTGGCACAGCCCGGTGCCCCCCGTACCTGTAGCTCATGGTGCCATGGTGGCACAGCCCGGTTCCCCGTACCTGTAGCTCACGGTGCCATGGTGGCACAGCCCGGTTCCCCGTACCTGTAGCTCACGGTGCTGCAGTGGCACAGCCCGGTTCCCCCCGTACCTGTAGCTCACTGTGCCATGGTGGCACAGCCCGGTTCCCCGTACCTGTAGCTCATGGTGCCATGGTGGCACAGCCCGGTTCCCCGTACCTGTAGCTCACGGTGCTGTGGTGGCACAGCCCGGTTCCCCATACCTGTAGCTCATGGTGCCGCGGTGGCAGGCGCTGTCGCTCAGGGCCAGCCCCAGCCCGTGCAGCTGCAGGAACCTCTCCAGCTGTCTCCCCTCGGCGCGGGGGCTGCGTGCCCCGGGCCAGCCGGCAGCGCTGCGTGCCCGCGGGGCCTCGCCCGCCCGCCGGCCCCAGGGCTTGGGCGGGGGGATGTCGGCGCACGCCGCCTTGTACAGGTGCATGGGGGCAGCGGGCCGGGCCCGGCGCTGAGCGGTGCCGCGGGGACAGAGCCCGGAGCCGTCCCTGGGCTGGGTCCCGAGCCGGGCAGGGCTGATCCCCTCCTTCACCCTACTGCACCCGGCCCCTCTGGGGAGATGCCCAGGGTGGACTCTGGCCAACATCAGCAATCTTGTTCATCTGCTGAGACCTCTCCTGGCCCGGCTCTCCAAGGGGTGAGGGCTGCTGATGGGAATAGAGCACTGACCCCATTTCCCAGCTCTTATATTTAGATAATGAGAAATATTTGCTTGGGATTCCACCCAAGGCCAACAAACATAAAGCAAATACTCTCCCAGGGTGTATTTCGGGCCCGGGGCTGGCCAGATGAACTCTGCAGGCATCTCCTCTGCAGCTCACGGGAACATCTTGTTCTGCCACAGTGCACTGCCAGCTCTCACAGCTGGGGTTACCTGCTCTGGGAACTTCTCCAGCATCTGCAGCCTCCTGGGGTGTGACAACTGCTATGAACTAAATGATGATGCTAACAATGATTTCACCACTGCTGAACACCAAACAAAAAGGTTCTGGCTCACAGACCCACAGAATGGCTTGGGGTGGAAAGGACCTCAAAGACCATCTCATTCCAAACTCCCCTGCCATGGCAGGGACACCTTCCACTGTCCCAGGCTGCTCCAAGCCCCAGCGTCCAACATGGCCTTGACCAATCCAGGGATGGTTTTTATGGTCTTCATCCCAGAAGGGCCATGGTGACCTTTTCTGGTCACAGCAGACAATCCTGCCAAGGTTTGGTTCATGCCACTGAGGCAGATGTCTAAGACTCTTCTATTTTAAAAACTCACCCCATTTCAGCCCCAAATGCATTAGAAAAATAAGTTAAATAATCAAGTGATGGATGTATCATGAACTCAACTAATCCTTAAATCTTTCAAAGCAGATAAAGAAAGACTGATCCCAGCCCCAGAATATATTTGAAAAGCTCCTAATTCAATGTCACAGAGGGGAGTTTGGCAGGAACAGTGGCATTACCCCGTTATTCTTGTGTGACTGTCACACCAGGGCGCGGGTGTCCCTGGGAGGGTCCTGCCCAGGGATGGGGGTCCTGTTCTCACAGTGCTGATTCCATGGGGGGTGCAGGGGGGATCTCAACACAGCTCTTTGCAGCCCAAGGACACTCAAGGGAGGGCAGCATGTCCCAGGGCTGTCCCTGCCCTGTCCCCAGGCTGTCTCTCCTAGGGTCTGTGTTTCCTCCCTGCAGTGTAACTCCAGGGCTGTACCTGTGATCTCTGCTGCAGCTGCCTTTGGTTTTACCTCCTGCCAGCCCCAGCTCATCTATAATGCAAGGTGAACCAGTGCTGAGAAGTATTTCTGCAAGCTCCTCTGAGTTTTCTGGACACAAGGGTTTTGCTGGTTTGGAGGATCAGGGTTTATATGGAGCAGCATCTTTAGAAACTTAGCTCTCCCAGAAGTTATTCCCCAGCCCTTTGTTTTTATGGTGCTGTTGGAGCCCCTGGATGCCAAGTACAGCCTGGAGGGGCTGGGGGACATGGGGCCCAGAATCTGCCCCCTCTCAGCCCCCAGCCCCCTTGTGCTCCCCTCAGGTGCTTGTGAACACTCCTGCATCAATACCCACTTGCTCCTTCTCCCAGTTTTACTTCCTTTTCCTTCCACTTATCCCATTCCTAATTTTTCCTGTCCTGACATTCTAGTTCATTTCTTACCCAGGCACATCTGCAAGAGCTCGGTTTGTGCCGGGCGCTGCGGGCACCCCCATCCTGCCTGGGGCTGGGGAAGGGCTCGGCCGATTCTCGGCCGGAATCCCGGCTGCCAGCGAAGGGAGGAGAAGGAGAGCCCGGGGTGGGGGGAGAAGGAGAGCCCCCCGGGGCAGGAGAAGGAATCCTCCCCTCCCCGCGGTCCCGGAGCTGCCCCGGGTGCGGCTCCCGGGTTTGGGGCAGCAGCAGCCGGGCAGTTCCTGCTGCGGTTCCGATTTCAGTGAGGGTCTGACCCCGCACAGGAGATCAGAGACTCGCACGTCTAATTTCCACTAATACCAAGATCCCCTTATATTTTTTTAAAGGAGCAGATCAGATTCTGGAGGCTGCGACATTTAAGACCGATGGGACGAGAGATGCAGCGGCTGCAGGTTCCCCCTCCCGGGGGCTCCTTCCCGGGCTGAGCCCCCGGACAGGGAGGGGGGACAGGGACCCTCCTGACACCCACACGGTCCCTGCTCGACAGCAGCAACTTTTCTACTCTATTCAAACAAAACCACAGTCACTTGAGCAAATTAGAAACAAGGCTCAACAACCACGCACAGCTTGTGCTGGAGAAGTTCTGGGAATCAACACACAAGTTTGCAGGATATTAATCTCTCTAAAGCACGAATAACCAGAAAAATCAGACTGACAAAGCCAAAGACCTTTCTACTATTATTGCCATCACCGTGATTATTTTTGTTGCTGTGGTTATTATGATTATTGTCACGGTTATGCCGGCCACGCCGGGCAGCAGCGCTCGGAGGGCAGCGGGCAGGACGTACCTGTGGGGCATGCCGGTGGTGTAGGCGATGGTGAACTCGTGGGACAGCTCGCACACCCGCAGGTACCAGTTCATCTCCAGCTCCCGCAGCAGCGCCAGGCGCCGCGCCCGCTGCTGGGGCTGCGCGGCCCGGGCCCGGCCCTCCTTGCTGCTGTCGGCCGAGCTGCGCAGGGCTCTGTCCCGGCTGCCCAGGGACAGCACCGACTGCTTCCTCAGCTTCAGCGACTCGTCCGCGCTCTTGCCCCCCACGGTCCCGGTGCGCGCCGCCAGCATTTCGGTGCGGGAGCGCTCAGCCTCAAATCATCCGAAGTGACTGCAGCGCTCCTTCTCCCTCCGTAGCCTCACGCCGGCCTCAAAGCTGTAATTAGAGACGTGTCTGCGGGGCTTAACCGGGAAGAAGAGCTGCGACCTTCTCATGGAACCATCTGTAGCGGCTGCGGCATGCCAGCGGCTCCGCGGCCGGCCCGGGGGACAGTCCCCAAAAACATCACACCGGGCACAGCCCCGCGCCTCTGCTGGCCTCGGAGCAGCGAGGGCTTTCGCTGGAGACTTCTGGAAAACCCGTGGGGCTGCCCAGCGCCGTAAACATCGGAGGTGAAGTCACACGTGTCACCTTGAGGGCGAGCCCTGGCCCACGTGGGCGGGCCCGGGCAAATTGCAGCGCGGTTCGTGCCCCGGAGCATCCCCGTGCCCATCGCTCCCCTCCTCCTCCTCCTCCTCCTCTTGCGGCTCCTTGGGTCGTCCCATCCAGCAGGAACTTCCATTCTCCACGGGATCTGTAGGAATTTGGGGATTTGGTCCCCTTTTCGATAAGAACAAAGTTCCGAGCGCTCCCGAGCAAGCGGTGTTTGTTAAATGCACGAAAGGGCGGGCACGGGAATCGCATTAATTCCCCTCTCCGGTCGGAAATGTAAAAGCTGGCACAGAGATTACAGCTCTAATCACAGCAGCCACTTCGGGAGCACGGGCACAGCCGTGTGCGAGAGCCGCCCGAGCAAACCCCTCCAAGGCAGCGGGATTTGAGTCACTGCCCCAAAAGCTCTGGAACCACCCCAAAGCAGGGCCGTCACCCCCTGCCCCGCAGGGTGTCCCGGGGCTGGAGGTGGATGGAAGGGCTCCTGGGATGGGGCAAAGGGAGCTCGAGAGGTCCCTGGTGCAGTGTCCCACTCCCAGCAGGTCTGGCACCACCTCGGGATGGCTTCCCCCGAGCCGAGCAGATCCCCGAGCCTGCAGGCTCCCCCAGCCTCTTCCCAACATCCATCCCAAGAATCCAGGCTGTGCCGGGGGCCCTGCCTGGCCCCCGGCCACTTCCCAGGAGGGTCTGGATCCCCGCCGTGATCCATCCCTGCCCTCCAGGCACTCCCGGCTGCTGCCAGGTCCCCTCCCAGCCAGGTGGGACCTGCGGGGCTCTCCCCACCCCCTGGCCCGGGATCCCCCCAGCCCCGGGGACCCCCTGGGCCAGCCCCAGTGCTGGTGAGGGGTGCTGGGAGCCCGGGAGGGGCCCAACCTGCTCTGCGGGCACACACGGTGGCTCACTGTGCTGCCAGAGGGGTTACAGGACAGAAAACCCTTTTTAGCTGCTTTTCCAGAAAACAGATCTGTCACTTTTTGGAATAAGTCCTACAAAATTTACCTCCAACCAGAACTGGGGCTATCCAACCTATTCAGCAGACATGGCATTAAAACATTCACTAGAAGCTTTGCAAAACTATGGAAAAACGACTCAAACTTTGAGCTGTTAAAACATTCTAGTTCTGTGCCTGATTCAACGTGTCTACCCTTAAAATTTAAAGTGCTTCACAGCAAGGAAAAGGAGGTTTTTTTTCTGGAGTTTCCAGCAGCTGCAGAAGCCTTTACACCAGCCCTGAGCTGTGAAGCAACACATACACGAGCTGAAGCCTCACGAGATCCTGCAGGTCCTTCCATGTGGAAGCTGCTTATCCAATTCCACGTGGAAGTTGATTGTCCAAAGCCAAACAAAGCCCCCAGAGAGCTGCAGAAAGGCACTTTGTGCTTCCCCAGCCTGCCGTGTTTATCATTCTGCTCACCACGGGAGCACCCCGCTGCTCCCTCGGCTCCCAGAGCCGCCAGGTGAATAAAGGAGAGCAGCTGCCGGCGATTTGTCGCTCCCGGGGTGGCACTGTCGGGGTGTCGGGGCCATTGTGCTCCGCGTGTTCCCTGCGGCGGCGCTCGGGCCATTCTATAGCCCGGCCCGTAAGGAGAGCCCGGCTCGCTTATAAAAATTGCAGCGCGATTGATTTCCTGAAAGCAAAGCTGCCGTGAAAAGTTGATACTGGAACCCTCGGTTCCCAGGGCCGGGGGCGTCTCCCGGGGCACAAACCCCCCCAAACCCCCTCCTGCTGCCGCACCGAACACACGGGACCAGGCTGGGATGCTCCAGGGAGAAACACTCCAAACTGATCCCTGCTCAGGGTGGGGCTCCTCCTGCCTTCTGTACTCCTTTTACATTCCTTCTGTGCTCCTTTTACATTCCTTCTGTACTCCTTTTACATTCCTTCTGCACTCCTTCTTCTAGACAATCATCTCTTAAAGTAATATATAATATAATTATGCATTTTTAACTTGCCTGAACACTGTATAAATGTACAGAACCATGTTTAGGAGCTCTCTACCTGTAGCCCATTATGAATTATAAGTGATTATGATATTACTTATATGATATTATAGAACTTTTATTTGTTAATAAATTATGCCAGGGTTTGAAAATTTCTCTGTCTGTTCTTAAAATGCTTTCTAAAAGCTGATTTTTATTCCAGCTGCAGTCCCCAGAGTTGGACACAGGAAAGGGGAACCATCTCCTGCCCAGGGGTGTCCCAGAGCTCCCCTTTCCCTGTGCCCAGAGCTGTGCCCTGCATTTACAGGGAATCAAACACCATCCCAAAGGTGGCCCCAGAGCACCGAGGGGTGCAGAGGGACAGAACAGCCCTAGAAGAGCTTCAAACCCCCCAGTGCTGTTTGTGCCACTGGCTTTAAAGCAGAACACTTCAGTAACTCCCAGCCTGCAGCCCCCAGGATCAGAGCTCAGCATTAATCCATTTTCCTCTGGCTCAGGCACCCTTTTAGCCTAACCTCCTGTTTTCAGATGTAAATAAGAGAGGCTTCTAAACCCCCTGCAGCAGCTGTTTTCTGCTCGGGGGAGCAGGAGGGATGAGTGAATGCACTGCACACAGGGCCCCTTAAAACCTGCTTTGAAAATCTCCTGAGCAGCTTTCCAGCTGGATGTGCCATTCCAGTGACCCCTCTGTGCTGGCCAACAAGACCCCACAATGTCACCCACAGGAAGCCCATCCTGACTTTCTGCACCACACTTTTTTTTTTTTTGATAGAATGAAGGAATGGTTTGGGTTGGAAGGGACCTCAAAGCCCTTCCAGTGCCACCCCTGCCATGGCAGGGACACCTCCCATTGTCCCAGGTGCTCCAGCCCCAGTGTCCAGCCTGGCCTGGGGCACTGCCAGGGATCCAGGGGCAGCCACAGCTGCTCTGGGAATCCCAGCCCAGCCAGGAATTCCCACTCTCCCATCCATCCCTGCCCTCAGCAGTGGGAGCCATTCCCTGGGTCCTGTCCCTCCATCCCTTGTCCCCAGTCCCTCTGCAGCTCTCCTGGAGCCCCTTCAGGCCCTGGCAGGACTCTGAGCTCTCCCTGGAGCCTTCTCCTCTCCAGGTGAGCACCCCCAGCTCTCCCAGCCCCTCTGTGCCTCATTCCAGAGTAAAGGAATGCAGGACACCCAGTCTCATCCTGCAATTCTCCAGTAATTCCACTAAAAGGGAGTTCATCCTCCCTTAAAACGATCTCAAAATCCCCCCTTGCCCTGCAGACCCCGCAGCAGCTCCCAGGATCTGCTCCCCACACGTTCCCAGCTCTGCACAGCCAGACCTGTGAGCCAGACACAGGAGCAGCAGCTCAGCACCTGCAGGCTCCTGTTCAGAGACTGGAGCAGAACACCAGGAGCCTCGCCCAGGCACAGATTGATTTGGGATGTGCCTGGCAGGGATCCCTCAGCAAACAAAGGGTTTGGTCCCACGGGAGCAGAGTCATTCCCACCTCCTGATCCAATTAGCCATGGAGCTTGGGCTCTTCCCAGCCCTCCTCTGCTCCAGGGAAGTGAAACCCCATCAGGGAAAGGTTCATTAAGGGGTTTAATTGGGTTTAAGTGGCTCACCCTGTCCTGGAAGCGCTCAAATGTAGTGGGTACAAACCTCTGCTCAGTCAGCAGCCTTGTGCTGGGGCAGCCCCAGCAAAGCTGCTCCCACGGAGGGCATTCTGCAGTCAGCCAGCTCCTAAAGCACCTGAGGGATCACAGAGTGCACCTGTGGGGCTGCAGCCCTCTGGCCACAGAGAGCAACACAACCCCCCCAGGCCTCCCTGGCAAGGGCTGTGAGAGATCAGAAACAAGAATGAGAAACAATTCCCATCTCAACTTACTACAGTAACACCTGTTATTGTGAACATGTGGAATGTGTTATGGGGATTTATTTACCAAAGAGTAGTTTCTTAATTAGCCAATGGCAATGGTGTTATAATTGAAAGGGCAATTAGGTCCAGCTGTATCATAACTGTCTGTAAAAGCAATGAGTTTCTCAATTATGATGGATACAATAAAGAGATTGATCAACATTCTGTAAATGCCAGAGTCAATGCTAATTATTGCTTGTTTGGGGATGGCCTGCTGGGACAATTGGAAAGTTATTGCTCTCTGTGGCCAGAGAGCCACTGGCACACACCTGTTACCCCAAATGCCCAGAGCAGCCCCCAAGGGCTCCCAGCTGCCTCCCTGAAGGGCAGCAGGGCACAGCAGCCTCAGTGAGCCAATCTGCTGAAATTAAAAGCTGAAGTGGAAGTGGCTCTCTCCAGCCTTTTATCTTCTCCAATAATTTCTAGATGTGATTGTAGGGCCAAAGGGCAGTCCCAGCACACCCAAGTGAAGAGGAAAATTCCTGGCTATGTTAATTAACTCATTTTTCCTCTTTGCTGAGTTCAGGGAGGTCACTCATGAGCAGCTCTTCGGGGGCTGCTCTCAGTTGCACCAAGCAGTGACCAAGCAACCTGTGATGAGAAAGGGGAAAGTTTTCCAAGGCCAAGGAGAACCCAGGCACTCAGACCTCTCTGGAAGCATGTGGGAAGGAGCTGAGGGAGGCCTTGGAGCCTGATGGTCCCTGACCAGCTCAGCCAGCACCAGAAGGTGCAGAAGAACCCACAGGCTCTCTACTTTTCTGCATGAATTTCACACCGAGGGCTGAGCTCCTGGAGCTGGGCAGGTGAGGGCTCCAGGATGAATTCAGAGCAGTCCTGGCCATGCTCTGAGCAGTGGATTACCTGCTGGGCAGGTGAGGGCTCCAGGATGAATTCAGAGCAGTCTGGCCATGCTCTGAGCAGTGGATTACCTGCTGGGCAGGTGAGGGCTCCAGGATGAATTCAGAGCAGTCTGGCCATGCTCTGAGCAGTGGATTACCTGCTGGGCAGGTGAGGGCTCCAGGATGAATTCAGAGCAGTCTGGCCATGCTCTGAGCAGTGGATTGCCTGCTGGGCAGGTGAGGGCTCCAGGATGAATTCAG
The DNA here is from genome assembly GCF_027477595.1 of Haemorhous mexicanus. Classification (NCBI taxonomy): domain Eukaryota; kingdom Metazoa; phylum Chordata; class Aves; order Passeriformes; family Fringillidae; genus Haemorhous; species Haemorhous mexicanus. The sequence continues at coordinate 25,635,997 of NC_082350.1, forward strand.
AGCAGTCTGGCCATGCTCTGAACAGTGGATTACCTGCTGGGCAGGTGAGGGCTCCAGGATGAATTCAGAGCAGTCTGGCCATGCTCTGAGCAGTGGATTGCCTGCTGGGCAGGTGAGGGCTCCAGGATGAATTCAGAGCAGTCTGGCCATGCTCTGAACAGTGGATTACCTGCTGGGCAGGTGAGGGCTCCAGGATGAATTCAGAGCAGTCTGGCCATGCTCTGAACAGTGGATTACCTGCTGGGCAGGTGAGGGCTCCAGGATGAATTCAGAGCAGTCTGGCCATGCTCTGAACAGTGGATTACCTGCTGGGCAGGTGAGGGCTCCAGGATGAATTCAGAGCAGTCTGGCCATGCTCTGAGCAGTGGATTACCTGCTGGGCAGGTGAGGGCTCCAGGATGAATTCAGAAGGTTCATTCAGAACAGATCCTGTCCCTGGCCAGCCTCCTGTGCCTGGGGGATTGTGTTTGGGGGGCTGGCCCAGTCCCAGCTCTGGCTGGGAGCTGCACCCACGCCCTGGAGCAGGCAGGGGACACGGAGCTGTCCCTCCACCCCAAAGGCACAGCCCTGCAGCCCGTGGTGCCATTGCCATGGCAATCAGCACCACACAGGGACTAAAAATAAACCCCAGCTCTGCAGAGCACGAAGATCATCCCGAATGCAGCCCTGAGTCAGCCCCCGAGCCTGGGGGTGTGGGGTGCTGGCTCCCTGCTCCTGCCCAGCCCAGAGCTGCCTCCTCAGCTCCCCTGAGCTTTTCCTTCAGCCTGGGCTCTGCCTCTGAGAGTGCCCAGGAGCAGGTGGGCATCACTCCAGCGTTCACCCAGGAAACCTCCTCTTTTCCTCTAAAAGCCCCCAAATTCCACCAATTCCTGCTGCTCTCCCATTTCCAGAGCAGCATCTCCCCCTCCACACCACAGAACCCCGACAGCTGGGCCCTTGTCAGTGACTTGTTCCAGGTCACCTTGCCCAAATTGTGACAGAATTTCTGCAAAAGCAGCGCTGGAAGTGTTTCCCAGGGGATAAAGGCTGCTCAAGAGCATCATTCCTGGGCACAAACCCCACAGGAGCCACTGAGGCAGAGCCACACCCTGTAAGGAGCAGACATCCTTCTCCTTGATTAACCCACAGCTCAGACCCAGCTCTCCCCAAAGCTTCATTTACCCCACAACGTTTTTTCCCACCCTAAGTAACATTTAAAAAAAGGAAGAAATCCTGCAAGCAGCTTTGTATTAATCTCTGTATTCCCAACCATTTGGGAAAGGAGAAATACTCTCTAAAGAGCTCTAATGGGGCTCTTGAGCAGATATTTAAATCAATTACATCCATAAAAACAGCTTTCTCAACCCAAAATACACTCCTATTCATAATATAGTTTTACACATAAGCCCTTAAAAATAAAATTAAAAGAAGAGTCACACCAAGGTTCAAACATAATATTTTTATTTGTGGATAAAAATTAAGGCTCACAGTACTTTATCATTTCACAAGCAGAAAAATGTTAAAAATTGAGACTGATGGGGAATGCCCCCAATACAAATTCCTCTAATTGCTGACACGTTTTACTGAAGACTCAAGGTGAACAGTTGTACAGGGCAGCTACAGGTATTAGTTTGTAAACTAGGTGCTAGATATAACTGGTTTTTGAGAAATGTGAACAGAGTATGATGCTTCTCTCCACTCTGTCTGTCCAGTACACAGGGGTTGCACAGAAACACCCAGAGCTGCTGGGATGAGCACACCAACCTCCCAAAACCAGCCCAGCAGGGCTGCAATGCACGGCACAGCTGGCAGGCAGGGCTGAGGGGCACAGACTCCACTCCCATGAGACATTTTGATTCATAGTGCAATAGTTAATGCCTAGAATGTTCAATATCCAACTTTCTGAGCCAAGGAAGGGCAGGGGGTGCTGCCCAGCTCCAGGAGTGCAGGGGGAAGCAGCCCAGGGGTCCAGGGACGGTGACAGCGCACGGCAGACGGGTGCCCAGGGCCAGGATGCAGCTCCAGGGACTTTTCCAGGGCTGCAGCCTGCAGGGAACTAAAGGCTCCTGCCCAGGAGAGCTGCAGAGGTGCAGCAGCTGCCTGCAGCCCCCAGCCCTGACTGGGAGCACGTTGCACCCCTCAGCACACCAGCTGCAGCTGCAGCTGCACAGGGACAGCCTGGGCAGAATGCAGCAGGGGCTGGGCTGCAGAGCTCTCTGGATTATTTGCATTATTTTTAGTGATTCCTTCAGCTTTGCTTGTTTGCTGCTGTCAAGGCAACACAGCCGTGGCAGCCACGAGGACGAGCCCGTTGCTGTGAGAACTGAGGGGGTTCTGCCTCTCACCAGAGATTCAGCTCCTGGCTCTGCACCCTGTGCAGTGAGACACCACCCAGAAACGACAGCAGCTGCCCCCAGCCCCTCCTGACCAAACGTGAACGCACAGGAACTTCACTGGGGAGCTCCCCATGATGTCAGCTTCTACCTGCAGGACAGGTGCTGCCCCAGCAAACAGCCCCTTGCAGGGTGTAAGCAGGCACAGAGCCATCCTGTAGCAGAGGAATCAATAATCACTGACATCACTGCAGCTCTGAGGCTGTGACAGCTGTGGGTGCACATCACCACCCCCTTTTGGAAAGGAGGTGACTGACTGAGCAGTTCAGCTCAACCTGCCCAAGCTGCAAAGCCCTCCTGGAGCAGGGCTGGAGGGGAGGCAGAGCCCCCACCCCAATTCCTGCTCCCTGTGTCCCCAGCAGCCCTGGGAGCACTGGCTGGGACATGCCACCTCCTCCCCCTCGTGCAGAACACCCCTCAGTGACACAGGAAAAAAACCACATTTACACCAGTTGGGCATTTCCTAGGAGCAGAAATTTCCAAACCCCATTTCCATAACGTGTAGGCAGGGAATGTAAGAGCAGGAAAATGCGCGCCACCAAAAATATAGAACAAACACTTTCAGTATGATTCCAGTTCACAAATCCAGGCAAGGGCAGAGAGGAGCTACAGCCATGAACTACTCCATGTTACTGAACAGTTTAAAGCAAGTATTTCACCCCATAACACTGCAGTGATCTCACAGCTGAACAAAACACAACTGCTTGAACTGGAAAACCAGGGCTAAGAGGGGTGAGCCTGGGTGCACATTCCAGTTGCCCCAGTGGGGTACCAGCAGGCTCCTGGAACCTGCTCAGGTCAGAATCCAGCTGCTCCTGTCATGGGACAGGAGGCTCAGGTGGCTGGAAATGGCTTTGCCTCAAAACACCAGAAAGCTCCTGTCCAGTAACCAACTCCAATTATTGCTTCACTACCAAGAGCAGAACAGGAGTGACAGGAGGGGCTGCAGGGCTGGGGGCTCACCCGAGCAGGGCTCCACACCAACCCTGGGATGATCTCACAGAGCGAGCTAAGCACAGCACACCCAAACCCCCTGCCAGAGCACACCTGCAGAACACAAACCAGCAGCAGGTACAAGGGAAGCCCAGGGGCAGCCCCGGGACACAGGAGGCACAGCCCAGGAGCTCTGCACTCCCGGGTCTGCCCTTCTGCCATCCCAGAGCCACGGGCAGGAGCTGGGAGCGCTGCTGCGGCCGCAGGGACAGACACACGGACACGGCCGTGCCAGGAGAGGCCAGCACTGCTCCCCCTCGCTGCCATGCCCAGGAGCACAGAACAAGGGCACAGCACACGGCATGCACAGCCACTCCACGACTCAACAGCACCCACCACTCCATTTGGCAAAATATTTATTTATAATAAATCCGTCCCAAAGCGGTTGGTCACAAAGAATTAACTCCTCTTACACCTCCGGGCTGTAACAACGCTTTTGGTAGAAGTAAATAAACTGCTTCTTTTCCCACAGTGTACAAAAACAAAGAGACACCGAAATGACAGGTAACAGGACACGGGGGAACTCGGGGCACTGGAGAGGCAAAGGCAAAGCAGAGGGGCCTGGCTGGCAGCGCTGGCACCGTCATTTACCCGTACAGTCTCAGCCCCACTCGCGTCCCCAGCTCTGGGCTGCAGCTCTGCTCCAGCAGGGCACGGGGGTGCCGTGCAGCAGCTCCAGTCACTCTCTCACAGTACTGCATGTCAACACTGGGAATGGTTTCTGATATGGTTTAGACTGCACACAGTACTTGGATAGGGAAAAGTGAATTACTCCCACTCCGTAGTTCCTGGGGGCTTTGATGTCAAGTCGTACATCACCCGAGAGATGCCAGGGATCTTCTTGATCTCTGCCACCATCTTCAACACAACCTGTGGGGCAGGGGAAACAGAGGAAAATCTGGAAAAACGTGTGTGAAACAGACCTGATGAAAATCTGTCGCCCTGATTTTTTAAGATTTTCTAAGCCTTCTGATGTTTACATTCTTGTAACAAACTTTCTCACACACTTTCTGTAAATAACTTATTGTTTTGCATTCTTTTGTAAAAGAAGAGAAATTTGATAGACTGTTGGTTTGTCCAGTGTCATTGGAGAGGTGGCACTGTCCCCCTCCAATTCACTGTCACTTTTAGAAATCTATAAATGTTTGAGTCAGAAAATAAACCCCCTCTTTTCCACCTTGAGAACAGCAGTGTGTGTGCTTGTGTTACTTGGTGTCCTGTAGTGACAAAAACCACCCTGGAAACCTGCAGGGCAAACTGCTGACATCACCTGTGCTGGACACCAGAGCCTGGTGGTACCAGCACATTGCCACCAGGCACGGAATAAAATCAGCTGGAAGAAAACCTCTGCCTTCCAGTGAGAGTCATCTTCCAGAGCTCACAACTAATCCATGTCAGCAGCAACATTCCAGGGGAGAATGTGATGATCCTGAGAAGTTCAGCTTCCTCCAAAATCCCCCAGTTCCCAACACCACCTACATGACCTGCTGTTCTGTTTATAGAGAAAGCACAAAGCATTGCTCTGTATAGAAAAACTTTTTAATTTCCCCCATAAATATGATTATTCTCTATAACCTCTATTACTTAGTCACCACACTACCACCTAGCCTTAAAACAACCATTTTTCATTTTGAAGAATGCAGGGATTTTGTTTGGGGGTGGGTTTTGTGATGTTTGGTTGTTTTTAGACACAAACACTGAGGTCAAATGAATCCTCATTTTATACAATGGGATAGTAGTTCACACGGCAACCTGAACTGTTCTTTTCATGGATAGGCTGACTTAGAGTAGAGGACTTCAGTTATATACAATTACTAAACAATGCTCATATGCTCCTAAATGGTGTTTAAAATAAAAGGTCAATCCTGCTCCTACAGCGCATTCCCAGAGGGACAAAGTACTTGAGTGGACATGGATAAAGTTAGGAGAAAAAAAAAAATCTTGAACCTGATTCTTAAGTCCTCTTAGTCACCTAAAGAGCAATCAGGACACTGAGACATTAAACTGCAAGTTCCAGTAAAAGCAGAAGTGCCAAACAAAGGCAATTCCTAACATCAGGAAATTACCAACCACTTATGCAAAAATTAACTCCAAATCCCAGGAATGGCTGGGGTATTCTTTCCTCTTTAACTGGTGGTATTTTAGCTCAGCTCTGCTGGAAAGCCTTTGAGTTGTCATACCCACCTGCCAGCCCCTCACTTTGTTAGTTTTTCTTCCCAGAACACCACAATTTTTTAATGATTATTTATAACAGAGAGAAACAGCAAGAGACTCAAGGTGAAGGCAGCAGGGGTGAGAGGAGAGTGCAGTGAGCAGGGTCTGAGGAAGGGCGGCGGGGCCCGGGAAGGGCAGCAAGGGCCCGGGGAAGGGCGGCGGGGCCCGGGGAAGGGCGGCGGGAGCCGGGGAAGGGCGGCAGGGGCACGGGGAAGGGCGGCGAGGGCCCGGGAAGGACGGCGGGAGCTGGGGAAGGGCGGCGAGGGCCCGGGGAAGGGCGGCGGGGGCCCGGGGAAGGGCGGCGAGGGCCCCGGGGAAGGGCGGCGGGGGCCCGGGGAAGGGCGGCGGGGGCCCGGGGAAGGGCGGCGGGGGCCAGGCCCTCACCTCCTCGGGCACCTCACTGCCCGGCGTGGCGGCGACGCCCGTCATGAAGTCGCTGGTGATGAAGGGCCTGATGACCACAGACCTCTGGCACGAGGGCTGCTTCTGCAGGGGGTCCCGGTCGAAATGCAGCGGGGTCAGGATTATCGGCATCTGGCTGATCTTCCCAGCATAGCCTGCAGCACACACAGGGCACAGTGACACCAGCTCTGCCCTGCTCCCACCTGCGCTTCCCGCCCTGAACCAGGAGTGCTCCTCACCCTGTGGGATCTGCTCCCCCACCCCGTGGGATCTGCTCCTCTCACCCCGTGGGATCTGCTCCCCCACTCTGTGGGATCTGCTCCTCTCACCCCGTGGGATCTGCTCCCTCTGGTCCCTCAGCAGTGGTGCAGCTCTACAGCTGCAAACCAGCACTGGGAGGGCCCTGGCACAGACTCCCAGAGCAGCTGCGGCTGCCCCATCCCTGGAAGGGTCCAAGGGCAGGCTGGACAAGGCTTGGAGCAGCCTGGGATAAGTGGAAGGTGTCCCCAGGGCCTGGAACAGATGATCCCTAATGTCCCTTCCAACCCAAACCATTCTGAGATTCTATAAATTGCTACTTGAGATGATCCTTAGCCTTTGCAGGCATGCAGAAAAATCCCAGCTAATCTGTGTTATCCCTGTAATTCACTGTGAATCAATGGAAGAGCCACTGTCCTTCTCACATTACATAAAACCAGGGGGTTTTATCAGTCCCCCTTTCAAGCCAAATAAAGAGATATTCCAAATAAATCTTTGAAATATTCTTTGAACAGTCTTGGAAACACTCAGGAGACACTCTCCAGTATCCCTGGCTGGTGGTGGCCAGGTAACTCCAGACAATCCCATCTCCCTCATTTTTCAACACCTCCTCCTGAAAGGCAATGCACAGCTGCCCAGCTCCCCTGTTCCAAGGAGCTAAAGGTCCAAAATCCAGGTGTGAGGAGCTCGCAGTGCTCAGGCTCCCTCCCTCTGCCAGCCCTGGCCTGAGCTGCTGCACAGGGAGGTTTTCTCACTGAGCCACAACTCCAGGCTTATTTTTAGGAGCAATTCATTCACACAGAGCCAAGTGTCACCAAAAGTTAGCGAGACACAGCTACAGCTTTACCAACACAGCCAACAGTGTTATCTCAGCCTTTTGAGGTTAATTCTGTACAAATTCTGTTCACACAGCTCTGCAAACCAAGTATGGATCCTCAGAGAGAGGGATCTGTTGTAACTTGATTTATACCAAAGACAGGCAGGGCTGATGCAGTGCTTCCCACACAGATCACATCTCCAAAGGTAATTAAGTAAAAACCTGAAGAGGCTGAACCTCAGAACTGTTTATTCCCAGGCTCTGCCTGTGTAGCACATCCAGGGGACTCCACACTCCCTGGCTGGGCAGGGTTGGGGTTGCAGCTTTGACCTCCAGTTAAGAAATCTGAAACCACCACAGGCTGTGAGCATCACCCCCATGAGAAATCTGGCACCTGGGCTTTCCCCAAATCCAGCACCATTTAAAAACTGTGTCAAGTTCCTTCACCTCAGGTAAACAGTGAGCTCAGCAAAGAGAAGGGATTTGGGTGACTGAGCTGCCTGCCAGTACTTTTTGCACAAGTCTGCAGTGAAGCACCACAGCTTTGAGCTTCATGATGTGTAAGAAGCAAGTCAGTCCCCAAAATCCCCTAAAATGAATTCCAGGCCTTTGGCTATCAGCTCCCACAAATTTTCACTGCCATTCCACTAACTGACCACTTTTTTGGAGATGCCTGCTTGCAGATTTTGACAGTACCACTCTGATTACACCCACTGGGTTTGCAGGGATCTGGAAACACAGGTCTGACCCCTGGGATGAGGTGGAGCACCTACCAGACTCCCTGAGAATGTTGTGAGCCTCAAAGTCAGCTTGCCGCAAAGTGCTGAGGACTCCTGTGGTCAGGAAGGTGGGGGTGACATCCGTGGGGGGCTCCTTGACAGGGGGGCCAAACACATACACCACTCTGCAACACACAGAACAAACCACACTGCCTCCAGCCTGCTGCTTCAGGGACAACACAGAGCTGGAAAGCAGCACCAGGCTTCATCCTGCTCACAGTTTTTACCAGGAAAGCACCAACCCCCCATTAAATGCTGCACCTTGTCGTTAACAAAGGGGTTCAGCACAGAGCACTAACTGCAATTTACAGATCCACAGAGGTACATCTGCAACAAAACATCATCTGAATTCAAAGCAGTCACATCAGTTCCATGTTTTTAATCTCATTCCTCGCGTTTCAGAAGCTGCAGGAGAAGCAGCAGAGTTTGAGTGGCCCCGTGCATGGGTTCACCACCAGGAGCTCCCAGCAGCTGCCTGGGCCTGCAGACACGAACCAGGAGTACTTGTCTGAGGTCCAAAGCACACAGACAGGCCAGCTTGTACTGTGATTTTAGTGTGGAATGCAAAGCCTGCGAGCAGAGCTGGGCAGCAGCCCTCCTCAGAATGCCTGGAACAGCAGAGGAGCCTGCACAGACCCTGGGGAGAGCAGAGCTCCCAGAGCTGTGGGATGGTCAGGAGGGCACTGCTGAAAACAGCAGAGCTTAAAGCAATCAGCAGTGCTCTGAAGCCAGAAATTGGCTTTTATTTTCATTTTCTGACATACTCTGGAACTGCACAGGCAATCCTGATTTATGCCTTCTTTTGTCCTCTCTGCACTTAATTTAAACAGGTGCCTTGCAATTCCAGGTCTCACCTTTCAGAGTAAAAAGCTGTCAGTAGGTGTCACTTATGTGAGAAAATGAAGTTTTGCTATAAGCAATTCTAAGCACTTTTGGCAGAAATCCCACAGCCAGGCAAGGAGGGTATAATTCTCCAGAGCTGATTTCATGTCTAAGCACCTTCAGCTGCTGGAAAAGTTATGGACTTGAGTGGGCAGAAAACGTATCCTCAGAGAGCTCAGCTGAGATCAAACTGCCCAGCTTTGGAGCTCTCCCTGTGCCATCAGAACTGACAGCCCCACACAAATCCCTTCCTGACACAAAGGCAAACCAAAGTGCAGCACATCACAGCTCAGCCCCAGCCCGGAGCCTTGCAGAAGAGATTTGCATAAATTATAGTGGCTGCTGCCTAATCCAAGGATATAGGCCAGCAATTTCTTTTCAAGCTGGAAATGAATCCATATTTTGATTTATTGTGTATTTGTGACCTCTGTATGATACACCTGTCCAACATATAAAAACATCCCCCCCCAGATCAAACAGAGAAATGTCTGCACCTGCTAAACTTCCACGTATGAATGAGACAATTAAAAATAAAGGTAGTTCAGGGCTCACCTGTTGATGTTGTGGCACATGCGTGGTATGAGCCTGGCAAGGAACATCAGGGACTCCCAGTGTGGGGCATCCTTGCTGGAGATGCCACAGACGTAGCTGTAGGAGCGACAGTCACCCTGGGGGACACAAACAGCCACACTGAGTGCCAGCTCTGCTGCCAGAGCCACTCACAGCTCCTCCTGCCCATCCTGCAGGTGACAGCAGCACAGCTGGGGACAACATTCAGCACACACTGAGCTGGTGACACCAGTGAGAGACTGGGGGGCTCAGAAAATAGAGAGCAAGATCAGAGAGCTGTAGAAGGAAATATTCAGGCTGGGGAGACTCATCTACAGTGGCCAGGGCTGGTATTTTGGTGACAAAGCACAGAAATTTGATGACACTGCAGCCTGAGACAGTAACCAAAGCTGACTGCAGAGAGCCACACGCAGCACTAGGCAGGTGAAGATAAAATGTGAGGAGGAATTGAACACTGAGAGGGCAGAGGAAGGTGCTTCACTGCTCAGGGAATCTCAGAGTTCCTGCACACAGCTCCAGGAGTGCACCTGCACCTGGCTGTGTCTGTCCCACAGGAGGGAAGGGAACCCAGCTGCTGCCCAGGTCCCAGTGTGCTGCACTGCTCCAGCTCCTCCCTTCCCCAGGAGAGGAATTAGCACAGCTCAGAGAAGTGCTGGAAAGGGCAACAGGCAGTCCAAAAGTAGCCAAGTGGGGTTTTACCCAGACAGCCGAGCTCTCCTGAGCCTTGGTGGGGCCAGCAGGGTGACAGCAGAGCTCGGGGGCTGCAGTGACCCCCCTGGGCTGGACAATGCCCCCAGAGAGCCCCTGGCACCGAGCTCAGGGGTCCAAGCCCTGCCCTGCACCCACCAGGACAGGGCTGGCACAGCCTCTGCAGCTTCCCCTGCTGGGCCAGGCTGCATTCCCAGCCCTGCAGCAGCAGAGGGGCTCCCACAGCCTGCCCTGCCAGGAGCAGCTCCCTGCACAGCTGCGAGGAGCCCTGTACCTGCACTCCCACAGTTTTGATGGGCAGCAAGAAGGCATTCAGTGAATGTAGGCTGGTGATCTGCATCAGCTTCTCCTGGTCCTCCTCACTCGTGCACGCCTTCACCCTCTGCAGCAGCGTGTGGGGCTGGCAAGGATGGAACAAACACTGGAATTAAATCAAGCTCCCAGCCCCTCAAACAGAACCTGCACAGCACAAATACAATTGTAATTTAAGTAACTGTTTGCTTAGCCTACATTTACCCCCTTGGAGCTACTTAAAGCACACATCTCATCTGACAATTAAACATCAGCTGAGGCACTTCTCTGTGATTACACTGTGTTTGAAGCTGAAGCTCTCCAAAGCCATAGGGCAAGCTCCTTTCCTGAGCTCATTTTCTTCTTCACAAAGCTGCACTTTCCAGTTTTATGGCACCACAACTCCATATCTTTTAAAGGAAAGGCAGACAGAAATCCCTGCCCTTCAGGATTTACCAAAAAGGTGCTGGAGGCTGTTTTGAACTCACACCTCAGAGCAGACCCCCCCTAATGCCTGACAGCCCCCACAAAGGTCAGCACAGGCAGGAGATGGGGAAGTCAAACATCAGCCACTGAGAATTCCAGGTTTTGGATCAGGGCACCTGGCCAGTTCCTGGCTCCTGCACTTGCATTTACACACCCAGTGATTTGGGAGTGTGCAAACTTAGAATGTTACAACTCCTTCATGGAGGAAAGACCTTTTCCTGTCACTGTGTGATCTCATCTGCACAAAGTTTAACTACAACAGGATTTGTTTATTATTTGAAAGGTAAATAAAGTTCCATTTTCCAGAAATGGTTCAAAACTCTTGCACCAGTCACAGCACTAAAAATTCCACTGAACAGCTTCAATGGAGCTGTACTTGGAGGCAGCATTCCTCACAAGCACAAACCAGTCCTTTTAACCTTTTAGCAGACTAAACCTCCTTCTGACCTTTTAGCAGACTAAACCTCCCTGCAGGTCACTACAGAACCACCACTCAAAATTAAAATTTAGCATTTCCTTACCTTCTTCACACTGGCAGAAAAATCTGCCACTATTTTCAAGATGTTGTTTGTTTCTGGGAAGTCTTTGCACACGTAAGGTTCCTCAGCACAGATCACTCTGATTGCTAGGCCAGGACCTGCAAAGCAATGTTGAAAAGACACTATACCAAATAACAGAAGCTGGTTTTCAGCTGCAAGTGTGGAACAGGGAGTCAGTCACTGAGTTCAGTGCATTCTGCCATTCTATCTAAGCTTCAGCTGTCTAAACACCCTCAAGGACAGAAAGAAACCAACCCACAATTGCCAACTTTGCTGTTTTCTAGTGTTGGAAATGTTGAGTATTTACTTTCAAGACAGCAAATGGCCCTTGGAAAGGCAGAGCCAGGCCATTATTCTAGGTCAGACTGACGTGGCAGCTCAGGCAGAGCTCACTGCACTTACTGAGAACTCCCCCTCTGGCTTCTCCCACCAAAGCCACACAAAGGCTGAATGATAAAACATTATGTATATCTATCAGGCTGCTCTCAAGTCATCTTTCCTGAAAGACTGTGCTTAAGTGAAAACCTAAATCAATTTTTTTCTGTGTTTGAAGCTCAGTTTTATACTGTAGTTACTCTGGAAGTGCTGAAGAACACTGCTGTGATCCACCAGCTCCATACCTGGGAAGGGATGCCTGGACACCAGCTCTTCAGGCAGACCAAGCTCTCTCCCCAGCACTCGCACCTCATCTTTGTGAAAGTCTTTCAGTGGTTCTATTACTTTACCCTAAAAAAAAAAAGGCAATTTACACTCCAGCCCACATATCCAAACAAAAAGCCACAAATGTTTAGGTTCTGGCACCTAAACTGGCCTGACCTCACAGCACCAGTGCCAACCATTCCATAAACACTGGAAAGGAATTCCGTGTGAATGTGGGCTTTGTAGAGCAGCTGCAGGACAGAGGGTGAGACCAGGAAGCCCCAGGGTGTGCCAGAAGAATCTGTGGCTCCAGCAGAGCAGACAGAACTGTAAGGCCAAGCTGGCTCTGTCTGCAGGAATTCAGACCTTTCTTGTCCCTGCTGGATGCTCAGAGCAACCCCAAAGCCTGGAACACACTTTGTGCAGGGATCAGTATTAGAAATGGGAATATTAGCTCTCTCCTGTGGGTGGGAGTTGCTGGTAGCTGAGCACCTTCCCCCAGATTGCTGGGTGAGGCCTCTCTGCTGTGCTGGTTTCTTCTCAGAGTATAACACAGTCAGAGAACTCACCACTCCAGTGCCAGAAAACCAAACCAGGCAGCCTCCCACCTTTGCTTGACATGCTAACACTAAAGAGCTGTGCACAGAAAGGTGTTAAACAGACCCTTGGCAACAGAAGAAATGCAGTAAATTACAAATGACAATGGACTCTCAGGGGCCTTGTCACAGCCATCAGTGCCAGTAGCACAGTCCCTGGGGTGGTGCTGGCTGTGGCAGTGCCAGCAGCAGTCCCTGGGGTGCTGCTGGCTGTGTGGCAGTCCCTGGGGTGCTGCTGGCCGTGTGGCAGTCCCTGGGGTGCTGCTGGCTGTGTGGCAGTCCCTGGGGTGCTGCTGGCTGTGTGGCAGTCCCTGGGGTGCTGCTGGCTGTGTGGCAGTGCCAGCAGCAGTCCCTGGGGTGCTGCTGGCTGTGTGGCTGTGCCAGCTGCAGTCCCTGGGGTGGTGCTGGCTGTGTGGCAGTCCTGGGGGTGTTGCTGGCTGTGTGGCAGTCCCTGGGGTGCTGCTGGCTGTGTGGCTGTGCCAGCAGCAGTCCCTGGGGTGCTGCTGGCTGTGTGGCAGTCCCGGGGGTGCTGCTGGCTGTGTGGCAGTCCCTGAGGTGCTGCTGGCTGTGTGGCAGTCCCTGGGGTGGTGCTGGCTGTGTGGCAGTCCCGGGGGTGCTGCTGGCTGTGTGGCAGTCCCTGGGGTGCTGCTGGCTGTGTGGCAGTGCCAGCAGCAGTCCCTGGGGTGCTGCTGGCTGTGTGGCAGTCCCTGGGGTGCTGCTGGCTGTGTGGCAGTCCCTGGGGTGCTGCTGGCTGTGTGGCAGTCCCTGGGGTGCTGCTGGCTGTGTGGCAGTGCCAGCAGCAGTCCCTGGGGTGCTGCTGGCTGTGTGGCAGTCCCTGGGGTGCTGCTGGCTGTGTGGCAGTCCCTGGGGTGCTGCTGGCTGTGTGGCAGTCCCTGGGGTGCTGCTGGCTGTGTGGCAGTCCCTGGGGTGCTGCTGGCTGTGTGGCAGTCCCTGGGGTGCTGCTGGCTGTGTGGCTGTGGCAGGGGCAGGCAGCAGCCCCGGGCTCACCTCCTCGCGCAGCTTGCGGATCAGCTCGGTGTCGTTGTGGTGGGTTTTGATCACCTCAGCCTTGCCACTGGCCACCAGGGAAGCACTCTCGATCAGGTCAGGCCTCAGGGTGCCCTGAGCAAGGAAAACCTCCTCGGGCTTCAGGTTCATCTCCCCGATGACCTCGTTGGCAATCTGCAGGAGGGGCACAAAGAGGAAGAGTTCTGGCACTTTTGGGGCAGTCAAAGATCTCAAGAATGAATGAATCTTACAGCAGGGAGCTGGAAAAGCACAACCAACCAGCAAACTCATGATGCCACTGTCCCACTGCTGAAACCCTCCTGTAACCCCATCTTGTGTTGAGCAGAAAATGGAAAAACCATCCCCAGAGTACAGGAACATCAGTGCCTGTTAAATATTCTCCCTGTCTCTTCCCAAAGGCTTCTGGGGTCATCCACAGCTCCCACAAGCACCCACTAATTAACCACCACCACTGATTAAACACTAAAAGATGTACCCAGGAATCACAGTATTTAAAAACTTCAACCAAACAACAAGTAAGCATTACCTTAACAAAGGTGTCACCGATAATTTTCCTCTTTTCTTCAGGACTTGTAGTCATATTCAAGGTCTTGCTAATTCTTTTACGTGGAGTTCTGTCCTCGTCTGAGATGGGCAGAGTTGTTGTGCCATTATAGAATGAATGGGCTGCATTCACCACTGCAGGAAATCACAGGGAGTTTTTTGGTTTTTTACAAAGTCAATAAAGATTTTTGTGCAGGTTACAAAGTAGAAGTTTCACTTTATTGCTTTAAAAAAAAAGCCCAACAAATAAAAATAATTTCCTGTGACTATTAACTGCATTGAATAGGGCTGCTCAATTAACCTCAAAAATTAATTTTAACAAGAGCCTTTTATTTCTCTTATTAACCTATTATTTTTCCCATATTGTGAGATTAGGCAGCCACATGCAAGTTCAGTTCTTGCTTCCCTCTCAGATTATAATTTACTTCCTTTAAACAGTTTACAGACAGTGTTTCCCCAAGGCCTTTCTGCAACCAAAATTAAACGCTGCACTATTTACTCATGCTACATTATGCCACTTAATTTAGGGAGGCTCCCCACCCAGAGATCAGCTGGGAGGCTCTCTGGCAACCTTCACCAGCACTGAACTCCCTGACCTACAGAAGGAGCACTTGCAGCAAAGGGATTCCCTCAATTTGCTCCTCTGGCTGCCTGCCAGAGCCCAGGTTTATTGCTCCACGGACTGCAAGAATAAGACATGGATTTTCCACTAAAAAAAGTAAATATAAATGTAGAAAAATGTGCTCAGAATGAAGCTCAGGACACTGCAGCCCAGGCTGCACTGTGCCAGTGGGAAGCACTGCTTACCCAGTGCCACAACACAGGCAGGCAGAGCCCCAGAGGAGGCAGCCCTGGCTCAGGAGTTCACCAGGCAGCACAGAGCAGCTCGTGCTGCTGGTACAGACTTGGTCTTCTCTGACCTCCTCATACCTGAGGCACCAAAAAACCTCTGAGCCTTCTCATCAGCCACGTCTGGGCACTTGCTGCTCTCTCAGTGAAGTCCTTCACAGAATCAAAAAGGCTGGAAAAGACCTCCCAGAGCACTGAGTCCAGCCTTTGATCAATAAACACCCTGTTCTCCAAAGGTCACTCCAAAACCATTAAAATGTACCTCTTTCAAAGCAAGAAAAAATGCTTTGAAAGCTATAGTAGCATTCAGTCACCCAAATGAGCTCAGAGTTGACAAAGAAAGAGACTCAGGATAAGAAATGAAGCCCGAAGTGTTATTGAGATGCAGTGAGCTCTGCAGCAGCTGAACAGGATCCCTCAGCAGAGAAGTGACCAAGGCACAAATCCACTGCTCTGCTGTGCTCCACCTGCACAGACGCCAACATCTGAAGAGACAGGGCAGCTCACTATGCTCCCATCAAGGAGACAAGGCCAACACTCCAGGTTTAAATTCTGTGCCCAGGTTCAGGTGGTTCCACATCACTGACCCCGCCTCGGTAGCCGAGTCTGGAACAGCAGCTCAACAAAACCCAAACCTAAGGGCGGATTTTGGGGAAAGCAGCACAAGTGCCAGCAGGGGAAGGAGCAGGGAGCAGGAAGGAGGTACCTTTGACGTGGATGCCCAGCTTCCTGAGGGCCTCCTCCACGGCCTGGCTCTCCCTCTTGCGCATGAAGCCATTGTCGATGTGCACGGCGATGACCTGCTCGCGGTTCAGCGCGCGGTTCAGCAGCGCCGTGCACACCGTGGAGTCCACGCCCCCGCTGAGCAGCACCTGCAGGGACACAACCACCTGTCAGCTGGGCTGGGGCAGGGGGGAACGCAGCTCCCAGGAGGGGAGGGCACAGCACCCACCTGCAGCGAACAAAGCACCGCCCAGCTGTGCCACTCCCCAGAGCCTGGGCACGCAGGACCCAAACCACAACTCCCCACCTCCCACATCAGCCCCAGCAACCACTAGTGCAAACCAGCCCCCAGCTCTGAGCCCACTCACCAGGACCTTGGAGGAGCCCACTTTCTCCTTGATATCCTGGATGCACTGGAGCTCCCTGTTCTCCACGGTGAAGGTGCCGCTGCACCCCGCGATGTCGTAGAGGAAGTTCTTCAGGATCATCTTCCCGTTCACCGTGAGGCTCACCTCAGGGTGGAACTGTGCTCCATACAGCTTTTTAGACTCATTTGCTATGCCTGGTATACACAACAAAACAAAAACAAATAACTGAGCTGGAACTGAAGGCACAGCCAAGTCGAGCAACAGACTCAAAGTGGCTCTTTGGGACTGGGTAACTCCAGTGGCTTCCCAACCCCAAATTCTACTGTCCCACAATTTCCTGTGACAAGCTCTGTGTGATGCTTTCAGTACCTACGTTATTCCTGCTCAGTTGAACATTCATGCAATATTAAATAAAGTAATGAGTTAATAAAGCTTTAATAATTAAACAGTGCCTGACTTGTACTGTTAGAGTGCACAGCCCAAACCCCACTGGCACTGCACACCACAGGGCAGGTCTCCCTCTCCCCTGCCTTAAGGGCACAGGAGATTTTATTTATAAGACAAACAACACATGCATGCTCTAAAACAATAAACTATAAACTAATAAACTATATAAATAATGTTAACTTTAATCACATTTAAATCAGGACTGTTGCTTTTAAAGTCTATTTCATTATAATCATGACAGCTTGACATACAAACACACTCCAGAAATTGCTAAAAGCAATTCATTTGGCAATTAAATAACAAGGGCTGTTACTCTGTTCCCATTTGGTTCTAACTCCTGTCTGCCATAATTCTTTACTTTACCAAACACTTTCAGAAGACAAATTCAGGATAAAATAAATACCTGCTATGATGTTCCCAGACTGTGCCACCACTTTGAATCCATCAGCTACTTTATCCACACTATCTCCATGAGTGAGGAGCACAAGCTCTTCCTTCTGAAGGCCTCTAAACCAGGATTAAAAACCAGAATCAATTCCAGAAAGAACAAAGACCTAACTCTGTGGGTTTCCAAGAGATGCCCTGAGGGATTATAAGAAAAGCACATCTTGACAGACCAGGACATTTGAAATGTCTGCAGGATTTCCTTCCCAGGAACAGCCATCTGCAGCTTTGAGATGTCTCCCCTGGAAGCTGCCCAAGTCACTGTCCAACACACCCCTCCTGCAAGAGGGAACTGATCTTGATTCTGAAGGGTTTGGGGGTTTCTCCTTGCAGACACCCCAGGACTGAAGTCCCCCCTGGGACACAGGGAGCCATCAGAGTCAGTCAGGATACTGGGACTCTTGCTTTTTATTGCAACAAAGTGAACTTTTTGTGTTCAAAACTACGTGGGTTTGGGACAATTTGGGCACATCAGACAGTTCTGCAGGAGCCCTACAGAGGGAAGAAAATAAAACTGGAACACCAGGGATGAGTAAACTGTCAGACTTTGCAAAAGGAACTTGAAAGCTATACACAGAATTGTCAAGAAATCTAATTCTGGTTTATAAAACACCACAAAGCAGTTTTAAAGGAAGGTAGAAGAGGAAGGAGTTTGGATTTTTTGTGCCCTTTCCAAAACTGGATGGGCACCAACAAACACAAGAGCAGCGCACAGCAGGAGACAAGAGCTTAACTCAAATATTCTCAGATCATGGTGCACTTACAGTGTCCCAGTGAAGACTCTGAAATAAGAGTTAATACAATACTCCCAGCAAATACCCCTGCTTCTTTAGAGCCAACAGGAAAGTTGTCCCTAAGTATTTGTTTCAGTGAGTAACCTGCTTATTTGTGACCCCACCTGTAGAAGTTTTATTAGAAAATATCAGCTAATTTCTCTCTTTTTTAAAAAAATAACCTTCCTCTCATCCATACAGCCTTTCCCAGGCTGACAGTGCTTTGATAACTGGAAATGTGTGTGCACCTGAAGAGTGAGCAGGTGTTGTCCAGGGTGATGCTGAACACTCCATCCTCCCGAACGCTCTTCTTGTGCACCGTCCCTCCAAACACCTTGTTCATCATCTGCAGAGCAAAGGGGTCCATGAGAAGGCACCTCCCCACCTGCACCACTCCAGCCCTCACCAGGACTGCCAACACCTCACCACATCCCAAAGCCAAGGCTATAAGAATTCAGAGTTAAAACTGTTTCTGTACTGGGCTCATTCCCTTCTGACAGCAGAGCTGGGGGCACTGCCACACACAGGGAGCAGAACCCCACAGGCAGAGATTTGCAAGATTATGTATTTTCCATTGTGTGCAGCTCCTTCCCTCAGAAATGGCTGCTCTGCACACCAGCTGAGTACCTGAGCCCACGTCAAAAACCTGAATTTATTCCCTTGTTTTTTTTCTGGGACCAACCTTGGAGAAACCAAGATGCAGGAGCAGAAGCCATGCACCTAAAGCTGCCCTTGTCTCCCTGGAAGTTGGTTTTGCTCAGTTGGGATCTACCAGATCCCTGCAGGACCACCAGAGAGTCCAAAGGAAAGTAAGGGTTATTTCTTTTTTTGTGAGGGAGTGTTAAGCACTCTGAAGAACTCTGCTAGGAACAGCCCAGGTCTGAGATACTGCTCCACTTGTTTCCAGGAGAGGTGCCTTTTTCAGCACCAGCTGGGCAGAATTAATGAGTGACTGACAGGTAATATTTACCCTGACAAACACAGGGAGTGTGGAGTTCAATTCACAGCATTGCAGCGAAGAAAAACTATTTATGCAACTGATCCCAAACTGGTTTGGGTTGGAAGGACCTTAAAGCTCATCCCATTCCACCCCCCCAAGGAGCAGGGACACCTCCCACTATCCCAGGCTGCCCCAAGCCCTGTCCAACCTGGCCTTGGGCACTGCCAGGGGTCCAGGGGCAGCCCCAGCTGCTCTGGGCACCTGTGCCAGGGATTTCCCACCCTCCCAGGGAAGAACTTCTCCCTAATCTCTAACCCAAATCTGCCCTCCTTCAGTTTAGGGCCATTACAAGGTAAGGCAGAGCCAAGAGAGGAGCACACAGCAAGCTCAGCTCATCCATGGATGCTCCTGTGGCTCTGCTCTGGCTGGAGAGCAGCTCCTCCAGCACTGCCCCTCCAGCCCATGCAGAAATGAGGCCTGAAGGAGGCTGTGGACAGGCACATTTAATGGCTGTGCTGGCTCCTGGAGGTGTTTCCCAGCCCCAAGGGCTCTGTGTTGTCCCCCAACAGCACCTGCATGCCATAGCAGATGCCAAGCACTGGTTTTCCTATTGTGAATATGGCTGGGTCAAACCAGGGGGCATCTTCTGCATACACAGAGTTTGGTCCTCCAGATATGATGATGGCTCTGCAGACAGAACAGGAAGAAATCATTAATCCAAATACACTGGTTACCTTGAAATCTATTCACTGTAAGCATTGGCATTGTCCCATACCACTCTTATACTGATACTTTCTAACAGACATTTTAACACAGATTTCATAACACCGAGCTTGATTTTTGCTGTCAGACCCAGCAGGTTTTCAGGGAGGGATCTGCCCAGTTTAAACAAAGTCAAATATAAACCATCATAAAAAGTGTCTGTATTTTAAATTCCTCATAGCCAACCACCAGCTATGAGAGAAGCAGGACGGCTGGGACAAATGTAGAGTGTTAGCACCAAGATATATATTTTTATATATATATATTTACACACACAATTTATGAAGTCTGTGACATCTTCAGGAGACCTGCAGTCAAAAAATCCACTCCCTAACTCCTAAACCAGCTGGGAAAAAAGTCCCTTCATCCATTCTGGTAATGCAGAGATGGCATTAGCAACATGCTGAGAATTACAAGCATAATACACACGATCATGTAGGGTTTGGAGTTAATACTTCACACCTTAAAAGAAAATTAAACCATCTCGAAGGGGAAGAGAGAGTTTTTGCAAACCACAGTGATTTCCAGGACCATGAACTGCAGAAGCACCAGTTGGGCAACACTTCTGGCCTCGTGCTGGGATGGAGCAGGGCTGCACCAGACCTTGGACTCAGAACTGTTTGTTTCACAGAGAACATCAAACTTGTCCTGAGCCAGAAGTGCAAAACCAAACCAGACAGGAACAGGAGCTGCACAAATGGGATTAAGAGAACAGAGTTTTCCTGGCTCTGAGCAGCAGGAGCAGGCACTGTGCTGCCCACTCCTGCTTGTGCCACCAACAGGAACAGCCCTGCAGGACAATCCCCGGCACCAAGGTCACCTGCAGCCCCTCCTGCCAGGAGGGATGGAGCTGCAAGGGGCAGCACTTGTTCCCCTGCCTGCTGGCATCTCCAGGCCAGCTCTGGAACCAGCAGAGCTGAGTGGGTGCAGTTTTACACTGAACCACTCTGAAAGCTCCTCCCTGCAGCTCCTGCACACACTTCTGGTCAGCCTGGAGACTCAGTGCATTTCCTGAGCCTGGACTGCCATAAAGAGCCTGAACTCCCTCTGTGGCTGCTGGTGCTCCCACTCCAAATAACTCCATGCACAGAGGCATCTGCTCAAGAACATTATCTAATATTAATTAGAACCACAGAACATGCTCCTGGAGCTCAGGGCCATGTCCATTCTCTGGGGAGCCTGGGCAGGGCCTTTCCCTGATCTCCAAGGCAGAACTGCCCTGACACAGCTCCAGTGCTCCCTGGGGTTCTAGGAAGGAACTGAAGGAATACAGCCACACCTATAGACTGAACATCCTTATGAGAAGTCAAAATACACTCCTTTAGTCAAAAAGTAGAGTCTTAAACACCTGGGGTTTTCCCATACCAGTTGAAATTTGAGATAATACAGAGGGGTTTGCAATGTGCCCAAGTACTGAAGTAAAAAAAAAAAAAAAAGTTGAGGCTGAGAGAAGGACTTGCATCTTCTCAGCTGTGAGGAGAAGTCAGAACCTGCACAGGATGCAGACTGACTGTGCCAGCTTTCCTGCAGCACTGTGTCATTTCCTGCACACCTGTCTGTGCTGGTATGAATATCCCTCTCTGGTTACCCTAAACCCCTTCCCAAACAACCTGACCCAGCTCTGGAAAGCCCCTTTGCACTGGATTACAGGCACCTCAGGAACACACAAAAACACCCAGGGAAAATGTGTGCAGGGACACGGCCAGCTCAGACTCCTGCCAGAGCCCAGACTAAACCCAGAGCCCAGACTAAACCCAGAGCCAGGACATTGTGGGAAATGCTCATGCCACATTTAGGTGACACTTGTCACTGGAGAGTGCTCTCAACACTGAGGAGCTGGCTTTTCAAACACAGCATGTAAACATGATTTAGCAAAGTGCTGCCTCTTGCTGCCACCTCAAAGCTCAGCACAGGTGCAGCTCCTCAGCCACTCCATGCACGAGCTGCAGGGTGGGAGCCTGACTGTGCCCTGGAATATGCACAAATCCCTGCTGTGAAACCACAGACTCAGTCTTGCAGGGGCCACAGCTGTTGATCTGTTGGTTTTGCTGACTGACACTGGACACAGGCAGGTTTTGTGGACACACACAGAGTTACTGACCAGCCTGGGTGACCTGAACCAACCACCCAACCTTGGGAAGTGACCTGGGGGAAGAGGCTCTGCCACATTTCAGAGAGCAGCTGCTTGCAATGACAACCCCCACAGGTCTAATCCCAGCACTCTGAAGAACTTTCAACTGTTCTGAATTCTTCCCACTGCAAACCTGCATCAACACAAACTATTTACTGCTCCACTAATTATCACTGATTGGAAAAATGCACTTCTGCAGCACTGTCTTATCTGTTACAGAGCACAGCCAAAACCCCACGTGCACCACTTTTCTGGATTTGTACCAAACTGACAAGTAAATACAAATCTTTGGTGATTTGTAGACTTCAGGGTATTTATTCTCCACACACAGAAGAGATGTACATCCTAGAAAGCCTAACAAAACATGAAAAATTAATGTACAGACTACTAAGTAATTGTGAGACCTTTCTTTGCTGCAAACAATGAGTGGAAGTGTCAATTAGGGATTTTTTTTAGCTGCTTCCCAGGAACATCTGGCACGATTTACCACAATACCTTCAATAGTCAAGTTAGTTTAATAAAAAAAAAGTAAAAAAAAAATTTTTAGAAGGCCACAAAAAAATCAGCAGGTAAAACAGCAAAATCATCTACATTTTAGCAGATAGTTAAAATGCAGCCTCTCGAATGATGCTCTGCAACTGAAATTATCAAAATGACATTAGGGAACAAATGCACAAAAAGGCATGGAGAGACAAATGTACAAGATGGATCTCTGCCTGTGTCCCCAGCACAGCTCAGGTGTTCCTGGGGCCACGCTCACAGGGAATCATCCACACCACTGGCATTAGAGAGCTGTATACAGGCAGAGATATTATAAAAGAAAGGCTTTATAAAATCAGGGCTTAAGTCTGCTGCTTCTTCTTAGTGCAGCTAACCAGCTGGCTTGTAAGTTTCCATAAGAAAGAATCAGAAGGAATAAGAAGCAGTTAGCACAACAACCTATTCTAGTAGAAAAATAGGTTGCACCTGTAATAACAGAAGATCTGTCCCATAAAAATCCACAAAGAAAAATGTAAACACCTGGGTGAAGAGAGACTCTTAGAAAAATGTAAATACCTAGCTGAAGAGAGAATCTTACCACATACACACAAAAACACATTTGAGCCATTGAACTGGGCAAGAAGACTACCAGCCACTTGGAGCTGAACACAAGGTCTGTGAAAACTACACAAAATGAGTTATGTGAATAAAGAATTGGCTTTTCCTGTGTGAAGAAATGGAATCCTGTGCTTTATTTCAACATTAGAGCTACTGCCCAGGCAGTGAGCATGGAGCAGAGAGCAGGGAAGGGGCAGGAGGTGAGCAGGGAACTGAGAGCAGGGAATGGCCCAGGAGGTGAGCAGGGAACTGAGAGCAGGGAATGGCCCAGGAGGTGAGCAGGGAATGGCCCAGGAGGTGAGCAGGGAACAGAGAGCAGGGAATGGCCCAGGAGGTGAGCATGGAGCAGAGAGCAGGGAATGGCCCAGGAGGTGAGCATGGAGCAGAGAGCAGGGAATGGTCCAGGAGGTGAGCATGGAGCAGAGAGCAGGGAATGGTCCAGGAGGTGAGCATGGAACAGAGAGCAGGGAATGGCCCAGGCGGTGAGCAGGGAACTGAGAGCAGGGAATGGCCCAGGAGGTGAGCAGGGAACTGAGAGCAGGGAATGGCCCAGGCAGTGAGCAGGGAACTGAGAGCAGGGAATGGCCCAGGAGGTGAGCATGGAACTGAGAGCAGGGAATGGCCCAGGCGGTGAGCAGGGAACTGAGAGCAGGGAATGGCCCAGGAGGTGAGCAGGGAACTGAGAGCAGGGAATGGCCCAGGCAGTGAGCAGGGAACTGAGAGCAGGGAATGGCCCAGGAGGTGAGCATGGAACTGAGAGCAGGGAATGGCCCAGGAGGTGAGCAGGGAACTGAGAGCAGGGAATGGCCCAGGAGGTGAGCAGGGAACAGAGAGCAGGGAATGGCCCAGGAGGTGAGCAGGGAACTGAGAGCAGGGAATGGCCCAGGAGGTGAGCAGGGAACTGAGAGCAGGGAATGGCCCAGGAGGTGAGCAGGGAACAGAGAGCAGGGAATGGCCCAGGAGGTGAGCAGGGAATGGCCCAGGAGGTGAGCAGGGAACAGAGAGCAGGGAATGGCCCAGGAGGTGAGCATGGAACTGAGAGCAGGGAATGGCCCAGGAGGTGAGCATGGAACTGAGAGCAGGGAATGGCCCAGGAGGTGAGCAGGGAACTGAGAGCAGGGAATGGCCCAGGAGGTGAGCATGGAGCAGAGAGCAGGGAATGGTCCAGGAGGTGAGCATGGAGCAGAGAGCAGGGAATGGTCCAGGAGGTGAGCAGGGAACTGAGAGCAGGGAATGGCCCAGGAGGTGAGCAGGGAACTGAGAGCAGGGAATGGCCCAGGAGGTGAGCAGGGAACAGAGAGCAGGGAATGGCCCAGGAGGTGAGCAGGGAACTGAGAGCAGGGAATGGCCCAGGCAGTGAGCAGGGAACAGAGAGCAGGGAACAGAGAGCAGGGAACAGAGAGCAGGGAACAGCGAGCAGGGAACAGAGAGCAGCCGTACCGGAATCCCTGCTCGCGGATGGCGAAGGCCGGCGTCTCCAGCGGGAAGATCTCGGACTGCACGAAGAGCTCGCGCACGCGGCGGTCGATGACCTTGCCGTACTGCGCGCCCGCGTCCAGGATCACCACGGCGCCCTCGTAGTGGTGCTGCCCATCCTTGAGCTCTGCCCCGGCGTTCTCGGGCTGCCAACAGCACCCACGTCAGAAATCCCATGGAACTGCTGACACACACTCAGCAATCCCACAGAGTTACCAACACCCATGTCAGAAATCCCATGGAACCACCGAGACCCATGTCAGAAATCCTATGGAGTCACCCACACCCATGTCAGAAATCCTATGGAGTCACCCACACCCATGTCAGAAATCCCATGGAACCACCGACACTCATGTCAGAAATCCCATGGAACCACCGACACCCATGTCAGAAATCCCATGGAACCACCGACACCCATGTCAGAAATCCCATGGAACCACCGACACCCATGTCAGAAATCCCATGGAGTCACCCACACCCATGACAGCAATCCCATGGAACCACCGACACCCATGTCAGAAATCCCATGGAACCACCCACACCCATGTCAGAAATCCCATGGAACCACCGACACCCATGTCAGAAATCCCATGGAGTCACCCACACCCACGTCAGAAATCCCATGGAACCACTGACACCCATGTCAGAAATCCCATGGAGTCACCCACACCCATGTCAGAAATCCCATGGAGTCACCGACACCCATGTCAGAAATCCTATGGAACCACCGACACCCATGTCAGAAATCCCATGGAGTCACCCACACCCATGACAACAATCCCATGGGGTCACCCATACCCACTCAGCCATCCCATGGAATCACCAACACCCACATCCCACAGGATCACCCACACCCACTCAGCCATCCCATGGAACCGCCGAGACACGAGGCTGGAAAAGGCCTCTGTGAGTGGCCAGAGTCCAGCTGTCCACCCAGCCCCACCACCCTGGTCACAGCTGAACTGTGCCCTCAAGTGCTGCTTGCACACATTTTCAGAACCGTCTCAGGGATGGTGACCCCACCACCACCCTGGGCAGCCCCCCTGGATGCTTTACAAACGTTTCTGCCAGGAAATGGCTCTTGATAACCAGCCTAAACCTTCTCTGGCTTTACACTGGCAGCCCATTGACTAAGCCAGATCTCTTTAACAACTAACATGTGCAAGGTTTTGCTAATTAGCTATGCTAATTTATGATAAAAATGACAAAGACTGGCCAAAAAACTTCAAAATGCAAAAAAAAAAAAATCTTGAAGATTATAAGGACCAGTTGAGGCGCTGGCAAGATAAAGGTGCTGGACACCAGCACAGAAGGTGTACCCCAAGCAGACACACAGACACAACATCCCCATCCCCCAAACCAAACAGGGCACAAATTAGGGAAGAAAAATGCTAATGGTCTAATGAAGGCAGAGCTTCCCACAAGCAAGAGCTCATATGCCCTGATCACCATCTGCAGCCTCTCCATCTCTTTCCATTTTCCAGTTCCACACGAACCCCAGCACAGCCCATGAGAACTGAGAGCATGGGCCTTTTTCTCAGGCAAAACAGCACAAAACCAAACAAAAAATGTTTTCCCCCGTTACGCTGGCTCGTATGCTGAACTTCACTTGACAGTACCTCCTGGAGAGAATAAAAAGGGGAAATTGAGAACAAATGTCCCTGCTAAATGATTTAAGAAAAAAAACCAACACATTTTGAGTGCAGCATTTGAGCAGACTGCACGTCAGAACAAAGCAGTGGCTCCCTCTGAGCCCCTCACGTCTGAACTGCTTGGCCAACTTCAGCCAAATCTGAAAGAGTGCTAAAATACACACAAGTTTCTTCATTTAAAAAACTTGTGAGGAGAGGCAGCTATTCCATGGAAGTGTCCTTACTGGAACATCCTCAAGGAAGAATCAACAGCCATGCTCCAACACCAAAAATCTGCTACCTAAAAAATTGAATTCTGTCAAGGTGCTCTTCCCCTAACTTAAAGCTTCCCCTGTCCTTGCCAAGGCAGCTTGGTGAAGGACAGGGGAAGGGTTTTACTTTGGCAAACGCTGCCTCCAGACACCTTGGAGCTCCATTTCAAGTTCTTCTGATGGCAGGTTGGAGCGGTTCTGCTGCCTGCTCCAAACCAGCAGAACCTCCAACCCAGGATCCATCTGTGTTCCCATCACTGCTGCTCAGGCACGGGGCAGGAATTCAGGCCAGAGCAGCCACAGGTGACTCTGGAGAGCATCACCCTGCTGGGACACAGCCTCCCAACAAACATGCTGGAAACGTCCAAAGTTCACACCAGCTGCAAGTGGTTTTATTTTAATTAAAGGACATAAGTGGGGGGAAAAAATAGTGCTAAATCCCTCAAAAGCCTAAATCCAGGTTAAACTCAGATATTTAATTTTTGCCCTTCAGCTGGCAGCCAAATTGCCTGATGGGGAGCTCTTAATGACATTTAGTCCCGGGTTACACAACAAAAAGTGCAGATGCTGGAAGAGAGCAGACTTTAGCAGCCTCACCCTCAGTGAGGCAGAGTCACCAGAGCTGTCCTCCCCTCCAGTGCAGGGAGGGAATCACTTTTACAGTGATTCTGGGCATTTGCACCTGGCAATTTTTAAATTAGCAGCTCTTGCCAGGCAGACCAACATCCTTGTGCTTTCCTGAGCCCATCTTGGGGAAAACACTATTCCTGGCAGTGCTGCTTTTTTATTGCAAGACTTTAATTGTTTCAGAGCAGTAGGTTGTGTCATTTAGGGCCAGAGCTCTGCAGCCCCCTCACGAAAAAAGACTAAACAGAAATTACTGTTGGTGTCAGCTCAGCTGGACTGATAGCCAAGCACCCACACCTGTAACTAATAAATAAATAAATCAATCTGGTTTTCAGTGCCCTACCCCAGATGCTTTGGGCAGGCAGGTGTGGTTAAAGGGGGCATGAGCAACAGTTGTGGGGGAGACAGGAGTGTGAACACAGAGCCTGAAGTTACATCAGGAGTAGCTCGAGGAGCACTGTTAAAGCAGCAGAAGTTGGTCTGTGTCCTGAACCTGCACCTCCCTCAGATCCCAGCAGAGGCAGGACAGCAATCCAGACTCCTGTGAACTCACCAGACAAGTAGAACTGTAAGGGGGTTCAGAACTAAGAGAGCCCAACAAACACCACCATAAATCACAGGCTAAAAGAGGAAAAGAAAAAGGGCAGAAAAGTCATCACAGGATCTGGCTTTATTTATTGAAAGGCACACTTCCAAGGCTAGGGGTTTTAAACCCCAATTTACCACGGGAAACGTCATTTGATGAAATCCAAAAAGGAGCAGATGCTGTTCATGTGCAGCCAGCATGGCAGCTGAGCTCTGCACACCACGGCGTGCCAGCAGATTTAGAGGACACCAGACAGCCCAGCTCCTGCAAGGACAGACGGGGCTTATGGAGCCAGCACCTCCTCCTGCTGGGGGCTGAACAGCCCCTAATGAAAGCTCCTTTTCCCCTCAGTACAGGTAGAACCAGCTGTCCTTGCCTTCTGGTCTATTCACACAAGTCTGGAGAACGTGCTGCTTTTGAGACCTCCTGTGGGAGCTGCTCTGACACCTGTCCCAGGTGGTCCAGGCATGGGGGCAGAGGCACCACGCTGCTGACCCCAGAGTGGGACTGAAAACAGGCTAAAACCTCCTGCATACCAAGAGAAGAAAGTCTCTATTCACCTAACACAAATCACAAGTCACCCTGAACACCACGGACCCGAGACACGGCGCCAAGATGCCACCTGAGCCGTGTGGTCATCCCAGCTGTGCTTCCAGCCTCATCCCACCACCTCAGCTCCACCACGCTAACACTGGAGGACAAAATCTTCCATCACTGCTGTTCTTCTGTGTCAAAACCCAATAATTCCAAGTTCTCTGCTCAGCTGAGGTAGGAGAACTCAAACCAGGCTTGGGTTACCAGCCAAGGACACCACAAATCCTCTTCCTCACATATCAACCTAGTGCCTTAAACTGAGTGTTCCTAGCAGCACACTTGTGCAGAATCAGGGGATTTTTCAGCATTTCACACACCCACGTGCTTGCATGTTGGTCATTAATGCAACTTATAAACTGTGGGAGCTCAGCACATCACTCCTGATGTCCAGAGCTACCGAGAGAACCCTTGGGGGGCTCGGGAGTCCTGGAATGTTGCCAAAAGCACTTGGTGGCTTGATTTTGATCCATCTAGAGATGTGCCACCGATGTATGAGGAAATGGAACATGCGAGAACCACTCAGGTGTAAATAGTGAAAGGAAGATATTATTATAGGGTGAATTACAAATTTTGGGGTTTCGGTACAGGGGGGTGGTAGAGACAAGATAGAAGAACCAGGGTGTGCCACCAGGCTCTTCCTTCTTCTTCCTGTCTTCCATCTTCTGGGGTGGTGTTGGCATTTGGGGATTGGTCTGGGATGAGAGTGTACTTGGTGACGAAGATGATAGGTATTGGGGACAAAATGTAAATATGATATACGTAGTTTTTGTTATAAAAGATGCGGCCGCCTTAGGGGTGGGCAGAGTGCCTTTGGCTGCCGTGCTGGTCAGATCCTTCAGGCAGGGAAAAAGACTTTTTAGATAAGAGATAATAAACAAAACTGAAGACCGAAAAAGCCTAGCGTCCAGCCTCATCCTTTGAAGCCCAGCGTGCAAGAACCATCCTGAGCGTGTGTGGGGGCAGAGACAGACAGCCGACCCCAGAATAAACCACATTTCCATACAGTGCAGTACCATTCTGGAGTACTGGAAAGTAGCAGCAGCTCCTCTGTCCGAGCCCTCAGCCCTGAGCTTTCACCACACTGGTAACTCAGGATAAGCCTAAACCAGGAGCCTTGATCTCGCACTTTCAAGCCAGCACAGGTTTTATAAGAGTTTAACTGTTTCCCTGTGGGATTATAATTAAGCAGGTCTAAGAACGCTCACTCGTATTTCACAGCATACCAGGAAAGCAGCTCCCTCAAACTCAGGCCATCCTCAAGAGCGAGACCCCAAATCTTGGTATGAGGGAAGCTTTAACAGACTCGCGTCTCCGGCAGGTGTCGGTGGGCTGCAGGGAGCCGGTCCCGGCACGATCTGCTCTCACTCTGCAGGATGAGCCGGAGCTGCACAGCCCACGGCCAGGGAGAACGGGAGCCCCAGGAGCAGCCCCGGCCGGGGAGGGAGGCTGTGACCACGGCCGGGGAAAAACGGGCCAGAAAACTCACACAGGGACGAAGCGAGCACTCGAAAAACCCTCCGGAGGCACAGCTTCTTTACAAACGAGATACAGAGCCGACAATAAGGCAGGAGAGGAGCACGGAGCAGCAGCCCCGGCCAGGAGGGGAGGTTGTGAACAGGGCCAAGGGAAAGCGTGTCAGAAAACTCACGCGGGGACCAAGCGGGCTCTCAGAACCGAGCGCCCGACCCCCCCGAGTCCCGGGTTTTCCCGAGCTAGATAAAGACACCTGAACAAGTCTTTTATCCCGCTACAGCAGCGGCTGCAGGCAGCTCGGTGCGAAGTTGCATTATCAGAAAGCGCTGGAAGTTCCCGCGGCGCACGGCTCGCTCCGCGCCCCGGTGTGCCCGGGCCACGCGGACACGCGGCCGCCCTGTCCCCGGGCCGCAGCGGGACACGGGCCGGTGCCGGCCAGCGGCGGCACCCGGGCCAGGGCCGGGGCGGGGAGCCCTGCCCGTGGCGCTGAATGAACCGAGCCCTCGGCCCCGGCTGCGAGCGGGGACACAGCCGGGCGGGGATAGGGTTAGAACAGCCCCGCTCGGGGAATTAATCAGTTAATTAATGAACTAGCGCTCTACGAGCAGCCAGGGCTGCGGCGCGGGCGGTCCCCGCTCCCCTCCCGGGCCGCGGGGCCCCGCCATGTGCCCGGCCGGGCCGGGCCGGGCCGGGCCGCAGCCCCGCGCCCCGCGGCCGCAGCACTGACCTTGGTGTCCCCGTTGCACAGGGCCATGGGGGCGGCGGGCAGCGCGAAGAAAGGGCCGCGAGGAGCCGCGGCCGATGAGCTAATGCCGCCCGCGGGAGGAGGAGCCGCCCGGCACGGCCGCTCCGGCGGAAGGGGAGGAGCGGCGCCGGGGTCAGGGGCGGGCCGGGGACACGGCAGGGACACGGCCGGAGGGCCCCGCACCCCCGGGCGGTTTGGGCTCCGACAGCGCTTTTTGCTCTGTTATCAGGGTAAAAACAATCAGAGCTTTGCAGTGTGTAGGGTTTTGTGCGTGAGCATCCTAGGGTACCATGGGATCGCTGGCTGCTTTGGGTTGGGAGCTTAAAGCCCATCCCGAACCACCCCCTGCTATGGGCAGGGACACCTTACATCGACCAGGTCCATCCTGGCCTTGGACACTGAACCTGCTGTGCCTGCTGGGTGAATTCCCCAGCGGACACCGGAGAACCTGACTGCATCCGTGGAACCTCCTGCAGCGGTCCCTGGGCCGTTTTGATGGCTTTTCCTGAGCATCAGTGTAAATAGAAGGAATGAAGGAATTCTGGTTAAGGAATTCTGATTCTGCTGTCAGATTCCAAACAGTTCTGACATGAGGCTGATGAAATGTACAGGTTTTGTTCAAAATCGGACTTTCTGGTCTGTTGTTTTTTGGGATGTGTCATTCTTTTACAGTTCTATTTACATTGCCGTTCAAGCAGGGTTATCTCAGAGCACATGGCACAGGATTATGTCCAGACAGGTCTGCAGTATCCCCAGTGAGGAGACTGCACGCCCTTTCTGGTCTCTGTTACAGTGCTCGCAGCAAAGATCTTCCTTCTGTCGAGGTGGAACTTCCTGGGCTCAGTCCCTGCCCGTTGCTCCGGTGCCATTGCTGGGCCCCCGGAGCAGAGCCTGGGCAGAGCCGAGCTCTGACCCTCCCTGCACCCAGGGACAGACAGGGACGGCCGGGGCCCCTCTCGAGGCTGAATAGCTAGAGCTCCCTCAGCCTTTCCTGGGCACGGAGTCGCTCCAGTGATCCCGATCCGCATCCGATCCCGGTTCCCGTTCCCGGTTCCGCTCCCGCAGCCCCTGCCCCGTCAATCAGGCTCAGGGGGCGGTGCTATGCATAACATCACCCTCGTTGCACCAATGAGGCGCGGCCACGCCTGGCCCGTGCGGGGCGGGGCGGTTCCCTCAGCGCGGCGGCGCCGGGGCCGCTCCCGGGCCGTTCCCGGGCCGTTCCCGCGCCGTTCCCGCCCGCGCCGGGGCTGCTGCCGGGCCGCTGCCGGACATGGCGCCCGCCATCGCCGCCGAGGAGGGCGGCCGGCAGCGCCGCGCCGCCACCCGCCAGCACAGCCTGGACCTGACGGGCGACTCGCCCCCCGACGGGCTGCCCGGGGACACCGAGGCGCTGCTGCCGGCGCCGGCGCGGGCGCGGGGGTACCGCGCGGAGCTGGGCAGCATCCTGCTGCTGCTGGTGCTGTACGTGCTGCAGGGCATCCCGCTGGGGCTGGCGGGCAGCGTGCCGCTCATCCTGCAGAGCAAGAGCGCCAGCTACACCGACCAGGCCTTCTTCAGCTTCGTGTTCTGGCCCTTCAGCCTGAAGCTGCTGTGGGCGCCCTTGGTGGACGCCGTGTACCTGCGCGGCTTCGGCCGCCGCAAGTCGTGGCTGGTGCCCACGCAGTACGTGCTGGGGCTCTTCATGATCTACATGTCCACGCAGGTGGACGCGCTGCTGGGCGACGGCCACGGCCGCGGCCCCGACGTGGCGGCCCTCACCGTCACCTTCTTCCTCTTCGAGTTCCTGGCGGCCACGCAGGACATCGCGGTGGACGGATGGGCGCTCACCATGCTGTCCCGGGAGAACGTGGGCTACGCCTCCACCTGCAACTCCGTGGGGCAGACGGCCGGCTACTTCCTGGGAAACGTCCTGTTCCTGGCCCTCGAGTCCGCCTCCTTCTGCAACAAGTACCTGCGCTTCGAGCCGCAGCCGCGGGGCATCGTCACCCTCTCAGGTACGGCCGGGCGTGCTGGGACAGAGCCAGAGTGCGCTGGTTTGGAGGGCACTAAAGAGATTCCCCGTGCAGGGACACCTCCCACTGCCGCAGCTGCTCCCAGCTCCAGTGTCCAGCCTGGCCTTTGTCTCTGCCAGGGATCCAGGGGCAGCCACAGCTGCTCTGGGCCTGCCCACCCTCCCAGGGAAGGATTTTTTCCGGATAATAATGGTTATATCTTCCTCAGGATGCTTCTTCCCTGTGCCTGGACCCCTCTGTGGTTTGATGCTGGGAACCAAACAGGTTTGGTTTGTCCCTTGTGAGAAAGCACAGCCTGCTCAGAGGCTGGCAGAGCCCACTGCTGCATGCACTGGACTTCAGATTTTTCTGGGCTAAAGTATGTGGAAAACCTGCCTTGTCATTATCTTGGCTGACCTAAGCACTTTGGAGGAACTCTTTTTTTTCCTCCTAGTTTAATGGCCATGGACTAGATTACTCTTTAAAAAAAGCAAGCCAAAGTCTTCATGTGGGAAGAAGAAAGAGGGGAACCAAAAAAAAAAAAAAAGAATAGAAGTGTAAGTGTTCAGGGTTGAGCATGTAGCCAGTTTCTGAAGGAAGGCCTTATTTTAGTAAATTAAGGGGGATTTGCTTTTTCTCTTTAGCAAATTAAATGGAGTGTGGTAATCCAAGCATAACTGGCTGTCAGTGGAGGGATGTTCCTGTTTGCTGGGGTTTGGGATTTTTCTCTGAAGGGGTCTGTGTGGTGGTTGGTGTTAGGGATATTATCCTGGAGATGCTTGAAGTGCAGTTGGTTTGGTTGCAAGGTTGAGTGAGGACAGGAAATGCTGGCACCATTCTGGCTGCAGCCTCAGGGTGACCCTGGCAGTGAAGAGCAGATCCCCATGGTCTCAGTCTCTGC
Source organism: Haemorhous mexicanus (assembly GCF_027477595.1). Lineage (NCBI taxonomy): Eukaryota > Metazoa > Chordata > Aves > Passeriformes > Fringillidae > Haemorhous > Haemorhous mexicanus. Next base: position 25,668,946 of record NC_082350.1, read on the forward strand.
TCCCCCTCACACTGATTGCCTTGCCTGTGCCATCTCAGATCAGGTATGCCAGAACAGGCTGGAATTGTTGTGTGAGGGGACCTTTGCTTTCTGTCCTGCCCCTTCCTCAGGGATGAATCAGGACAGCAGGTTCCACAGCTGCTGTGCTTGCCTGGTCTCTGCAGCTCTCACCACTGCTAACCAGTCCTCCCCTTTGCTCCCTGCTGCCAGCCTCGTGCCTGGCCTATGCCAAGGAGAACAGAGTGGCCCTGCAAGTGTCCCAGCTGGTCCCTGGCTTTCCCTGGAGCTGTGCAGCTCCTGGGCTGGCATGTCCATCCCTCTCACTGCAGTGCACACTGACGTCTTTGCTGCTGATGCAACTGGCAGCCACTGCTGTTCAGACAGCTTGGCTTGGCTGTACTTCCCTCACTGCCCAGGGTTTTGGTTGGTTGGGGTTTTTTCCTCTCAGGGCTGTTTGTATAAATGGGTTTGTTACTATTACCAAAGTGCTGTTTTTAAAAGATATTATCCCCAAACCCAAACAGCACCAATGCCACCTCCTTAACCCGCCCTGGAGTATTGCTGTGGGTGGAGTAAGAACAAGAAAATAACTGACACTGTAGTTGCAGGATATGGTTTTTCAGGTAGTAAAACTGTAAGAAATTTCTGTTTCTCAGTGGTGTGAGTGGCACAGTTTGGTGTTTCCCTGGAGCAGCTGAGAGCAGCAGGAGTAACCAGCTCGCTGAGGAGCACAGGGGCTCACCTGTCCTTGCCCTGGCTGTAATGGGCTTGTGATGAGCAGGTTTGGGCAGGTAAAGCAGCAGAAAACTTCACTGCTGGAAAGGTGAATGTTCTCTGCCAGCTGAGATCTCTGAGCACTTTTGTTGTAGGCTGAGCCCAGTGCCAGGGAAAGAACAAATTAAGAACAAGTCAACACTCCGTGATCCAGAGGGTGACAGCCCGAGGGAGCTGGGTCAGGGGAGGGTTAATTTGGATATCAGGGAAAGGTTCTTCCCCTGGAGGGTGCTGGCACTGCCCAGGCTCCCCAGGGAATGGGCACAGCTCCGAGGCTGCCAGAGCTCCAGGAGCCTTTGGACAGCACTGCCTGGGTTGTCTTGTACCAGGCCAGGAGCTGGGATGATCCTTGTGGGTCTGTCCCAACTGAAGATACTCTGTGATCCTAAGGCAGCTCGGAGTTGTTGAGAAGCAGCAGCAGCATTCATTGTTCTCATTAACTTCAGGAAATAATATAGACAATGTTAACCCATCATCAAACTCACCACACCAAAGGCTGTGCTGGGCTGTGTCAGGCTGAAATGCCAGAGAAGGAAGCAGGAAAAACCCTTCTGTGGGCTGATTGTCTTGGCACATCCAGGGGTTTATTTAGCACTTGCTGTTCAGGTGACTTACATCTTTTTAACAGCAGGGGAAGCTCCCTGGCTGGGTTTGTGATTCCTGCCTGGTTTGCCTGTTCCAGGGAAAGGGAGGGACAGGGAAAGAGAGAAGACAGGACAAAGGTGCCCCTTAAAGGCCTCCCCCACTCACCTGTGCCAGGGACTGTGGAGCACCCCTCCTCCTGGGATCCTGGGTACCTGTACCCCCTGGGTACCTTCTTCATGGCTGTTTTACAGCCTGATCCATCCCTGATCTAGTTTAAAACTTGTCTTGCCCCATCTCAGTGGTTTATTTTGTTACTAGCAGTGTAGCTGCAGAAACAAAATAGGGATGGGGGAAGCAGCAGTGGTGGGACCAGAAAGTTTGTCCTTGAAATCCCTTATGTAAACTCTAATTTCAAAGTTCTCTTGCTTGTATCCTGTTAGTGAGGTTCCTTGTATTTGAAAGGAAATAAACCTTACTTTTGTGTAAACTGCCTACAGCCTCAAAAAACCCAATTTTTCTTGTCTGAACTACTATATATATATATATATATATGGTGGGGTTTTTTCTTTTTTTCTTGCTTTGCTTTGTTGCTGATGCAGCCCCTGCAGTGCTGTGCTGCAGCTGACAGGGCTGGCCTGATCAGGAGCACTCATGTGATGATGCTCAGAGCTATTTCTATCCCCATCCTTGCACTGTCTCTCACTGCAGTGATAATGCTCAGGGTTATTATTAGAGAACTGCTCCTCTACATCCTTTGTAGCCAGCAGCTGTGATTAGTGAGACTCTCAGAAAATGCATCTTTCCTTGACAATGTCTGTTCAGGGCACCTTGTTTTTTTAAGAGAGAGCAATCTGACAGTGTTGCTTGTGAGGTCACGTTTATTTTAGGCAAGGGAAAAGTAGCAGAAGTGGTGTGAAGAGCCTTTTCTTCTGTTACCCTGGGAATGGTGGGACACACCTGGAGCAGTCCTTGCACATTTTCTTCCCTGCTTCCCTGCTGTGCTGGAGAAGCAGGCAATGATTGACCAAACCTTTTTTGCCTCTGCCCTTTCTTTCACCAGCCCTCACTGCTCCTGCTGGATTTCCTGGAGGCTGCTGGAACTGCTCCTGACCAGGAAGACTAAAGGCTGCTTCTGTCCTACCCCCTGCACGGGCTGAGTTCTTTCCTGCCTCTGTCATAGAGGCAGAGGATAGGATGATCTTGAACTGGCCATTCACTAAATCAGAAAGTACTCTCTTGGTGGTTTTTTACTGCCCTAGATCCATGATTTAGCAGATACTGATCTGCTTAAAACAGAGCACTGGAATGCTGCCAAGGATCCACTTCAGCCAGGCAAATCTGAGGACTCCTGACAACTCTGTAAAAACTTTCCTTGGGCCATCTTCACCCTCCTAAATCCCTGTTTGCTGCAGGTGGGAGATGGATATTAGATAGGGGTGTGGAGCTGAGGCACAGAGTGCTTCCCTCACTGCAGGGTGAGGGAGGAGCTGGGAAGGAGTTCTGCCTCTGGAAGTTCTTCCCTGTTTTCTAACTATTGCATGAGGTTTTCCTCTATCAGCCTGTAGTGGTTTTGTATATAACCCTTCAGCACATCCATTTTTGCCTCTGTTCCTCCTCCAACATGCTCACTGAGGTAGTAACCCACCAAGCAGCAGGGAGGTGACCTGGTTTGCTGCTGCTCCCCTGCCTCAGCTCCAGCAAACACCTCCTTTCAGAGGAGGGCAGAGCTGTGTCGCTCACTGTATGCAACTCTGTTCTTGTGGTTTGCTTTGCTGCTTGTTTTTATTCCACTTTGATTATTAGGTTTACCTTCTACAACTGTCAATCATGGCTGCTACAAAGAAATTTTTATTTTATTTTATTTTCCCCTCCAGATTTCCTGTTTTTCTGGGGAGCTGTCTTCTTAGTTACCACTACATTGGTTGCCTTTTTGAAAAAGGAAAACGAGGAGCTAATACCAGCAAAGGAAGAAACAAAAGGCATCACTGACACTTACAGGCTGCTATTCTCAATAATCAAGATGCCAGCAGTTCTTACTTTCTGTCTCTTGATCCTCACTTCAAAAGTAAGTCAATACATATAAGAATTGTTAATGCTGGCATCAGATCTGGAAGGCTGCTGAGTCCCCAGGATGTAACTTAGTTTGCTGTTGGCTGTCACAAGAGTTGTGAATTTTCACATGAAATTCGAGCAGAATGGGTTATCTCATTGTGCTGAGCAGGGCTCTGCAGCAGAAAAGCTGTGTGAGAGCTTTTGTGTTTGACACAAGCATCGGACAGAAGTTTGGTGGCAATGTGGTATTAAAGTAAAGTACATTTTTAAACAGGCTGTGTAGCCTGCAGTTAAAAGGACAGAAAATGTTTGTTTTTAGCTCAGAATCCCCAGCTCTGTCCAAGTTGGGTTTCCACGGCTCCTAGTTGGACTCTGAGGATGCCAACAGCAGGGAAGGCGCAGGAATGAATGTCAGTGCTACTTAATGTTCCTGGAATAGTTTTGGCTGTGATGACAGTAAGAGTGTGCAAGTGTAGAACATGTAGAACTAATCTGGAAATCAAATCAGGGGCAGAAGTGACTTCAGTGACAGTGTGTTCTGTATCCCATTTCTCAATTTACGTGATAGGGAATAAATTGAATTTCTAGCCAAACTCCCTGTTCTCCTCAGCTTATTTTGTCTCCCTGACATTGCAGATTGGGTTTTCAGCAGCAGATGCTGTAACAGGACTCAAACTGGTGGAGGAGGGAGTCCCCAAAGAGCACCTGGCTCTGCTGGCAGTTCCAATGGTTCCTCTGCAGATCATCTTGCCTCTGGTTATCAGCAAATACACAGCGGGCCCCCAGCCCCTGAACACCTTCTACAAAGCAATGCCTTACAGGTAAAGCCTCATTTTAGTGGAACACAGTAATATGTGTGCTCAGTTTGTGTGTTCAGATCACCTGTAGGGTTTTGTGTGTAACTCTCTGACTTCCAGGTCCAAAAGAGTGTGTCAGGATTGTCACAGTGAGTTGAACTGTCTGGTTCATGCAGTGTCACTGTGTGCAAGCAGAGCATGAGGAGTTTGGGATGTGCATGTACAGCAGCATTAGAGCAGTGCTCTCCTGCTCCTTACTAACAGTGTCACTGCTTGTCATTTGATATCTAATTCTGAGATAGAAATAGGCGTAAGTATTTGGATCTAAACTGTTTTAATGTACTCTCTATAGTTGGTCAGTGGTTGCTTTGTGTTGAGGAAACACTTGGGAAGAATTACTTGGAATAACAATCATCTTTCTCATCCCTACAGGTTGCTATTTGGCCTGGAATTTGCCTTCCTGGTGTGGTGGGCTCCTAAAGTAAAGCATGAAGGAGGATTTCCTGTCTACTACTATGCTGTGGTAGTGCTGAGCTATGCTCTACACCAGGTAACAGTCACAGTGTGGAGAGGGGAAATGGTGTTCCCTGTCTTGTCCTGGGTCACACTGGAATTCCTGCAAGCCTGACCTGTGCTGTGTGGCAGGACTGACTTCTAATACTCTTGCCAGTGTTATTCCTCCCTATTCCCTGTGCTCCATTGGACATCATCTGTGAGCTACTTTGAGTTCTCCATGTCTGGTGTAGTTCCCCAGATTCCTTTTACCCCAGACCCAGAAGCTCAAAAGCACAGAGGAGCTGGAGAAATCCCAGAACTGTGTCTGAGCTTGGTAGGGATGCTGATGAATGCACTGGTTGTGCAAATAAATAAAGTTATGTGATCCTGGTCCTAGGAAGAAAACTCAGTTGGAGAAACATCATAATGGATCTGATCCAAAGACTTGGGAAACAAGCACCTGATACAGTGTGGTCTTTGGATCAGAACTGGAATGCAGGGCCCTGAAAGGTGATTTTTAAATGCAGAAGGCTTGTGCTTAGGTGCTGTTTTAGCTGGCTGATTGTATTTCAGTTTGATAACCCAAGTCATGCCAGTGCATGTGAGGCTGGGTCTGCTGCAGCATGACTTGAGACAAGCAGCAAGGCCACTCGCCGAGTTAGCACAGGGACAGGCTGCAGGGGGAACTGCTGCTGCTGCTGGGATCATTTTCCAGTCAGTGCTGCTGAGCTCAGGGGATCTCTCAGCAGGGTGGTCGTGCTGGGGGTTTCAGTTGTGTCTGTCTGTCTGTCTGTGTGCCCCCAGATCACCCTGTACAGCATGTACGTGGCCGTCATGGCCTTCAACGCCAAGGTCAGCGACCCGCTCATCGGGGGCACCTACATGACCCTGCTCAACACCGTCTCCAACCTGGGGGGCAACTGGCCCTCCACGGTGGCCCTGTGGCTGGTGGACCCCCTCACAGTGAAGGAGTGTGCCGGGGCCCAGGGCCACACCTGTGCCACTGCAGCAGCCACAGAGGTGAGGCTGGGGGCTGGGGTGGGGGGGTCTCTGCTCAATGCCTCAGTTAAATGGCTTCCTTTGGGAACCTTCACAATGTATAGCTTGTGCTCACAAATTCCCACTGATAGAGCTCATTTTCCTCTCTGATGAAATCCAGTCTCTTAGCACCTGTGCACTCTGAAAAAGCACCCCTTACCCAGGGTTTGCAGCTGCAGAGTAGTGAGCCCTTTCTTCCCGTGCTACCTGGAGTAGAAGCACCAGACTGGTGCCACAGTCTGTGCAGTGTGAGGAGCCTGTAGGTGTGGTTTTCAGTTGTGCAGCCAGGGGCTCTGTCCTTGGCAGGCTCTCTGTCCCCCAGGGCCCTCCATTTCTTTGCTAGGTTTTTCTTCCTCCTGTCTCCCTGGAGGCTTCTTATCTGCCTGCCTTGATACCTTCTCCAAGATGCTGCTCTGCTCTCTGATTTTGGTGTCCACTTTCCCCATGAAATCAAGTGGGACTGGCTGCCTGCCCAGTTCTGGGAGCCCGGTGGAAGAGAACAAAGAACTTGCTGTACACAGATCAAACAACAGGACACAAAACTGCTGGGAAAGCAACATTTCAAATTCACCTCCTCACAGCAAATGAGACATTTGACATGGCTGAAGAGTAGAAATGTTTGGGGTTTTTTTTTCTGTGCTCATGACTGAGATTTATTTCACTCCTGAATGCCAGGATGCTCTAGGATGTGGAGGTTCTCTAAATGATCAAAGTGTTCTGGAGTCCAGCATGACTTGTCTGAACTGGAGTTGCAGTTTTTATTGGTGAAGAGGGGAAACTGCTTCTGCAGCAGATGCTTTCCCAGCCTCTTGCTCATTAGCCTGTCACTAATTAGGTTCCTAATGTCTCAGCCTCTACTGAGCTTGAGTCCTTTCTCCTTCGTCTCACTCCTCTGATCTTTTCTCACATCCTCCTGGTTGGTGACATTCCACCACCACCACCACCACGCCCTTCTTATTCCTAATCTGATTTTGACATGTCTCAGAATAATGAAAATGCTGGCAGAGCCTCAGCTCAGAGAGTTGATTAATCCTGGGATTAGAGCAGTGTTGAAAGCCAAACAATAGCAGAAACAATCCTAGGCTGTACAATCACCCTGTGAATGCTGGGGCTTTGTCTTCCAGTTCAAAACCATCCTGGGCGTGTTTCTCCCAGATACAAAATCATAGGATGGATTGGATTGGAAGGACCTAAAAGCCCATCCAGTGCCACTCCCTGCCATGGGCAGGGACACCTTCTACTATCCCAGGTTGCTCCCAGCCCTGTCCAACCTGGCCTTGAACATTTCCAGGTTTGGGGAGTCCACAACATGGATGGCTAGAGAAAAAAAATCATCTTTCTCTGTGAGGTTGGGAGCAGTGGTTGCACCTGCAGGCCAGCTGTAGCAGTGGGGCTGTGTCTGATTGCTGGAGTTTGCCCTTTGGGCTGATGTGCTGCTCCATTTCCCACATGTTTGGGGCAGGTTTGGTACTTTATTACTTTTCATGCTGCTGATAAGCTCAAAAGCCTCCCTGACCAATTGCGTAGGAAACAACAAAGAGTAAAGAACTCTATTTAGCCTGCCCAGGAGCAGGGGTACAGCTCTGGAGTGCTGTGTGCTCAGTGCATTGCCCTGTGCTCTGTTTCAGCTGTGCACAGCAGCTGGGGGCTCCTGTGTGACCACCCTGGACGGGTACTACGTGGAGTCCGTCGTCTGCGTCATCCTGGGCTTCGCCTGGTGGTTCTTCCTTGGACCAAAATTCAAAAAGCTGCAGGACGAAGGACAGTCTTCGTGGAAGTGCAAGAGGAGCAACTGATGCACTTAGGTGTTGGATGGACCAGCAAGGTGGTTTTAGTTTTATTACAAAGACGTGTCCCATAATCAGCACCCCGGAATCTCGGTGTTCCTGTGCCACGCCAGGGAGATCTGTGTGGCCGAGGCAGGGCTGTGTGTGGCACCACTGCCCTCCCCACAGCACAGCAGTTCAGAAAGGAATGGCTAAAGCAGCACCTCCGTGCCCCATGCTTACCCCTGACTCCAGAGCTGCTGGGTCCATAGGGCACCTCTGGGAAAGCTCCTGGTGGCTGTAGAGGCAGCAGCATTGCCAGCTGAGTGCCAGCTTTTATTTTCACACAAAAGTGATCTGACAGGGCAGCTGAGCCGGGGAAGGATGCCCAAGGCATTCTGACTTGGAGGTTAAGCATGGTACTGTGGAATTCCTTGTGGGAAGATCAGTGTGAGATGTTTGTTGGCTTTGCTTCTTCTCACTTTCTGAACTGTAACCACACCTCAAAGGATGAAATGTTCCGGAGATTCTTTTAAATGTATTTTCTGGCTTTTATAAGCTTTAAAGATTTATAAGAAACTATTTTTATAAGCAAATTACATTTGTTTAATTTATTTCCGCTGTTTCAAGGCAGTTTGATTTACGTTCAAGGTTATTTCTTGACAGCAAAATGCTGTAAGGTAGGACTGGAATAACGCACAATCCTCCGAGCCTTGAGTCCTGCAGCTGGAACTGGAGGTGCTTCCCAAGGGAGGGCACGTGGGCCTTTGGAAGGGGTGAGTTGATAGGGGAAGACAAATCCATTGGTTTTCCAAAGTGTATTACTAAAATTGGAATATTCATTCTCAAAAGCAGTGGGAGCACCGAGACTTCCCCCAGGCAGGGGTGAGAAGAGTGAGGTGGTGATGACAAAGGTGCCACATTCCCAGGGAGCTGGTGCAGGACTCACCCTCACACCAATCCAACAGGCACAGTCCTGTGGCAGAGCTGCTGCAGAATTCACTGCTGGTGCCATGTGGTGGAAACATTCCCGCTGGATTTCTGCCACTGAGCTCCCTCCTGAGTGCCTTAGGGACCCCCGGGTGCTGGAGAGGCACTCGGACCCCTCTGGGTGTATGTGGAACGTTGGTATTGGAAAGGAAAACTATTAAACATCCCTTGCAAAGGTGCACGAGGTTCCCTGCCACGTTTCTTGTCAATATTTGAGGGACTGGGCTGGGAGGCGGTTTGGGATCTTCTGCTACTGTGTATTTTGGGGGAAAAGTGACCCAATACCACCTCTGGAGTGCTGGGGTGGTGGGTGGGTGTACAAAGGGTCTCCTTGGCATCAGGGGTAAGGAGGGGACTGGAAGAGGACCCTGTGCTTCGCTGGCACTGCCTCCTGTCCTCTGTCCCCTCCCTCGAGGGATGCACCTCACAGTTTGCTTCAAGCACAGCAAAACCACTCGTGCTAAGTGAAATCACATGGGTTTTACTGCCCAAGCCAAATGTCTTCCAGTTTCCCCTCTGCATAAGAACAAAACATAAAAACATACCAGATTTATGGCTGCACCTTTCAGTCCCTGTCCCACCAGCTCCACTGCGTTAACTCTGTGAGGGACTTCAGTTCTGTATCCTCTCTGGAACTGTGGCCAATTATTGAATTACATCTTGCATACCTGGAGGGGTTGTTTTAACTCTTCTGATTGTGAGGCAAAACTTCAAGTGCAGAAGCTGCTAAATTAAATTTGCTGTGTATTAGGTTTTACTTTGCAATTTTTTTTCACTATTTTTAAAGGTGCCAGTGAAACTTGTCACTAATAAAGATGGGTTAAGGATTAACTCAATAATTAGATTATCAACAATATCAAAATTGCACATAAACTCCAAATATATAGGAATAGATATGTTACTTAAATAATGGTGTCCATTTGCAAACTGGTGAAACAAGTTATGGATTAGTGCTTTTATTTTAAGTAGCTGTTTTGTAAGTTGGAGATGTTGCTGCTGTGCCAGCTCCTTAGCAGACTGCTGAAGAGCACCCATAAGATTTTGATGTGGCTACTTTTTTTCTACCAGCTCTGGTCAAAAATGATTTTTCTTTTTAACATTAGAATTAGTATGGACTTAAACACCTTTAACATTAAAAAAACTAACCAAACAAAAAATAAACCCCAAACCCACAAGATTAACAAGCCAAACAAATTGAAATGCCGAGAAGAAAGGAGCATCTGAAGGGTTGGAAGAGGTGTGGTACAGGTTTGAGGAGCTCAATGTAGAGTTCAGCCTGGAGAGGAGGAACTCCAGGAGAGCTCAGAGCCCCTGGCAGGGCCTGAAGGGGCTCCAGGAGAGCTGCAGAGGGACTGGGGACAAGGATGGAGGGACAGGACACAGGAATGGCTCCCGCTGCCAGAGGGCAGGGATGGATGGGAGAGTGGGAACTGGGAATTGTTCCCTGGCAGGGTGGGCAGGCCCTGGCACAGGGTGCCCAGGGAGGCTGTGGCTGTCCGTGTCCCCTGGCAGTGTCCCGGCCGGGGCTGCTCGGGGCCCGTGTCGCTCCGTGGCACGGCGGCACCGGGCGCTGTTCGTTTCCCGTTCCCGTGGCACGGCGGCACCGGGCGCTGTTCGTTTGCCGTTCCCGTGGCACGGCGGCACCGGGCGCTGTTCGTTTCCCGTTCCCGTGGCACGGCGGCACCGGGCGCTGTTCGTTTCCCGTTCCCGTGGCACGGCGGCACCGGGCGCTGTTCGTTTCCCGGCTCCCGCGGGGGCGCTCGGGACGCGGCGATGCCGGAGCAGGGCGGCGGCGGCTCCGAGCGCGCCGCGCTGGCCCTGGCCCGGCTGTCCGAGTGGGCGGACGCTCACCTGGGGCTGCTGCGGGTACCGGGGCTGGGCGGGCACCGGGACTGGGCGGGTAGCGGGCCGGGGGGCCCCGCTGGGCCCGGCTGAGCCCCGTTCTCCTCCGCAGGGCCTGATCGCCGGCGCGGCCGTGGCCGGGGTGCTGCTGCTGGCGCGGAGCTTCCGCCTGGTGAGTGCGGGGCCGGGCCCGGGGGCGCGGGGGATGCGGGGGAGCCCGGCACGGGCCCGGGGGATGCGGGGGAGCCCGGCACGGGCCCGGGGGATGCGGGGAGAACCCGGCACAGCCGCCCAGAACTGGGGGGAGCCCGTCACAGGCCCGGGAGATGCGGGGGGAGCCCGGCACGGCCGCTCAGAAGCGGGAAATGCGGGGAGAGCCCGGCACGGGCCCGGGGGTAGGGGGAGAGCTCGGCACAGCCCCTCAGAACCGGGGGGAGCCCGGCACGGGCCCGGGAGATTCAGGGAAGCCCGGCACGGCCCCTCAGAACCGGGGGCAGCCCGGCGCGGCCCTGCCCTGCCCGGCCCTGCCTCACGGCCGTGGCTGTCCCGCCCGAGGCTGTTCCGGCGGCACCGCCAAAGCATTCCCGTGTTTCGTTCGGGTTTGCGCAAAGCGGGAGCTGGAGGCTCCCGCGAAAGGCTGCCCACTCCTCAGTACTTAACATTATTTATATATTTTAACAAACCATCAACGTTCACTGCTTACAAATTCCGTAACTTTTGTCAGTTCGCACTCAGCCCCCTCTATGTCAGCTGTGTCTGTGGTTTCCCGTGCTGATCAGCCCCAGCCCTTCCCTCCGCCGGAGCGCGGGGTCCCTCTGGCCCGGGTGGTCCGTGCTCAGTGCTCAATGGTCAGTGCTCAGTGCTCAGTGGCCGGTGGTCCGTGCTCAGTGCTCAATGGTCAGTGCTCAATGCTCAATGGTCAGTGCTCAATGCTCAATGGTCAGTGCTCAGCGGTCAGTGGCCGGTGGTCAGTGCTCGATGGCCAGTGCTCAGTGGTCAGTGGCCAGTGCTCAGTGGTCAGTACCCAGTGCTCGGTGGCCGGTGCTCAGTGCTCAGCGGTCGGTGCTCAGTGGCCGCGCTGTCCCGCTGCTGGAATCGCCTTTTCCCAGGGACCGCTCAGCCCGGCTGCCTCCACGGCTGGTGGCTCCCACCCAGACAGCCCATTCATCTTGGCATTGTCTTCCCTTTTCCTTAAAACTAAAGATTAGCCAAGCGTGCAAGGTTCACAATGCGATTGCTTCATCATAACGGTCCTGCTACAGCTACTGATTAACAAATGAAAAAAACCTGCAGAGTTTAATTCAGGTCTTGAGGGCTCGATATCGCTGTGCTGTGGCATCTCCAGGGGTCCCTTGTTCTCGCCTGTTCCTGACGCCCCTGGGAGGGTCATTACCTTTTGCCTGTCCCACTGCAGCTCGAGCACCCTCCCTTGTCCAAACACAGCTGAAACAGCCGCTTGCCTCGAGTATTCTCTGTCCTTCCACATGCAGAACTGCTTCTGAATGGTTTTAAACATCACCCAAATCTTCCCCGCTCCCAGGATGGGCAGGGCACGCTGGGCTAACACCACGCTGCTCACTCCTGGAGAAGCTGAACCTCCACGGGCAGGAGCCACCATGCCACAGGGTTCCAGCTGCTTAAAAAAATCACAGTTACCTTCATCTTTCCCCTGCCCAATTCCAAATGATACAAGAGAACATATGTGTGATGTTGTTTTTACTTAAAAATCCTACCAGAAAACCTGAACTACGAATGTTGCTAGAATTCTTTTTCTTTATCTTTTGTTTGTTTGGTTTTGACCCAAGGGCCTGTGAATGCATTAACATGGCTGGTGGAGCAAATGAGATTGGCTTTGAACAACTTTTGTTCCTAAAAACCTCCAGGTTTCTTGCCTGCAAGGTTCTAAGTTCCCGTGTTCCCAGTGGGAGGCCCTATGGGCTGCAGACGGGGAGGTTTGCTGAATAAATAACACACAGGAGACACAGCTTTAGTTGTGTTTTGGGGGTTTATTTCCCAGCAGTTGTACAGCAGTGCTCAGTGGGTTTCACAGCTCTGTAGGTCAGTGCTCTGCTAAGGCCTCTTACAGTGAGACCTCAGTGTCTTAAATTTTGGGGGTCTTTATATTTCGGGGTCTCACATGTCCTTCTCCCTCACCCCAGACCTGTGGCTGCTCCATTCCTGTGCCACGGCCCAAGTCTTTGCTGCTGCTCAGCTTGGTTTTCCTGTGTGATCACATTACCATTCCCTTTGGATCCTCCCAGGCTGTAGTATCAAATTTAATCTTCTTGTGATCTTCCCAGAGCTGTTCACCTGCCTTTGTCCCTCTCCTGGTTTCCTCCTGCATCAAAGGCGGGGTTGTTTCTGCCTTCCCTGCTCTGCCTTTGTTTTCAGCGTGTCTGTCCTCTGGCTTCCTTTCACCCCTCTCCCAGCCCCATTCAGGCTGCTTCTAAAACACTCTTTTCTTGGGGACTCAAGTGAACTTCAATAGGCGTTACTCAAAAAATGGCAGTTTCTGTTCTTTCTCTAAACCTGTTTTTTGTGTCCTCACCTACATTGCAAGTCCTGTAAAACATGGAAAATGGTAAGTATGGAGAGGCTGGCACAGCTTCTGCAGCTGCTCACTATTAAATATATATTTATATTTACTTGCCCATGGTATGTAATAATAGGGGTGGAATTTCCCAAACTATTTTGAGACATTGGATTTAGTGTGGCTGTAACTGCTCTATATTTTTTCTTAAAATTTTGCCTTTCTCTTCCTTCCGTCACTAGACAACAAAGTTCACAAATCCTTTGGAAATACCTGTGGAGTTTGTAGAAAAGAATGTGAAATTGAGAGGGAAATTACATCACATCACAGAGAAGGGCCTGGAAGTTGAGCACATTCCCATCAGCATTCCTTTCATCTCAGCCATCCAGAGAAAATGTGAGTAATGAGGAAAAGAGTGTGAAGAGCAAGGGCAGAAATGAAATGTGCTGCTCTTAGAGTGGCTGCAAGCTTGAGAGGAAGGGCTGAGGCACATTTCCAGCTCTGCCTTTTGGTCTTTCTGTACTTTGCAGGTGGGAAACTGGGGAATAAAAGACATGAGGAGACAGAGAGTTTGCCACTACGGTGTTTGTGTTAATCCTTACAGTTACTGTGATATTTTCCAGCAGCAGAAGTCAGCACTCAGGCAGTGCTGCTGTTTGCACAGCTCATCTCATTCCTGGCAGAAAGCCTCTGTTGGGATTGTGCTTTTATTTGCAGACACCGATTTTAGGGGATAGTTTTTCTGTCAGAAACAAACTGTCCATCAAGTCCGTGACTCACACTGGCTGTGCAAACAACAGCAGGTGCTGATGCTTCTGCCCCTGTGGATGAAAGATAGGGACTGAGAGTGGGAGCAGATCTTTTTCTTTGCATGCCAAATAAACCAAATTATGAATTAGGAAACCTTGAATTGATATATTTTCTTCCCCTGAAGAAGAGATGAGACCAAATTCCTGTTTGCTTGAGGAACTAAAAAGGATTCTTTTAGTCCACAGGAAGCAATTAATTCCACAGCAGGTCTGTGCAAAGGCTGAGCTTTGCCCCAGCAGCAGATGTGTCCTTTCCCTTGCAGGGCAGCCAGAGGGGCTCCTGCTGATCCGCCTGGCCGGGGTGGAGCTGGCCACAGGTGGCACAGCCTGGCTGCAGCGGGAGCTGCTCCCCAAACAGCCCCTGTGGTTCCAGCTCCTGGGGAGGGACAGCTCAGCCCTGGAATGCCTCGTCCTAGTCCATAAGGTAAGGAGACACAAACACTGGCTCTTATCTGCAGTTTTAGATGTGACTGTAGTCACACAGTTCTCTCAGTGCATTTAACAAATGCTGTTGTTTATGATTTATCATCCTTGGTGTGAATTTTAAATGTTGCATTTGCAAATCTGATTGCAGGAGCAGTAGTTTTTCAGACTGATTCATGGCAGAAATGTGTTTCTCTGCCAGTGCCAAAAAGGCATCTGTAGTTCTGATTAGCCTAATGTTTGTTATCCAGTGTTCCCTCACAAATGCCTTGCGTTATAGAATCACAGCATGGTTTGGGTTGGAAGGGATTTACAGACCATCCAGTCCCAGCCCATGGGCAGGGACACTCTCCACTATTCCAGGTGCTCCCAGCCCCAGTGTCCAGCCTGGCCTTGGGCACTGCCAGGGATCCAGGGGCAGCCACAGCTGCTCTGGGCACCCTGTGCCAGGGCCTGCCCACCCTCACACTGGAGTTGGGTTTGAAGTCACCTGGATTCCTCTTCACTTCTAACTTCTCCTGCCAAAGAGTAGATACAGCCATGAGTAAAGCTTGTACCTCTGAGGGAGTTCACACCAAACCCCAAATAACCCTGTTTCAATGGTGAATATCTATATATTGTGGTTTTTCTAGGGTAGGTTTTTCAGCACGTGCTTGAACGAAGAGCTCTTGAGCCAAGGGCTGGCCAGAGCAGCCCGGATTGAGGGGCTGCCTCACCACTCCCGCCTCTACTGGAAACTGCACAAAAGGCTCCTCCAGGCTGAGTTAAATGCTGTGAAGAAAAATAAAGGCATATGGAAAGAGCAGACCTACTCTGAAAGAGTCCAGGAGCGCATAAACAGCAATAAATTCCTGCAGAGGCTGAAACAGTTTGTGAGCCGGGTTAGAAGCTCTACTGAGAGGTGAAAAGGTGGGGAATGCAGCTCCCCAAGTTGTGGGGAATGTGTATGTTTGTGATCACAAGCAGTGCTGTGATGTTGAGGGTCCCTGTCTCAAACACAAACCCCACAGTTCATGGTTACACAGAATATAAACCCCCAGTTCATGGTTATTTAGAATACATCCCATATCATACCCACACAGGACTGAAGTTTAGTGGCAGTGTGCAGGCCACCAGTGAAAATGTTCTGATGCCAGACTTCTCCACAGTGATGTCCTGAATTAGTTGTCCAGTTTCCACCTGCTGAACTCCTGCGGGCTGTGCTGCCCAGTGCAGGTTTGAGGGGCAGAGTCCCTTCACACCCCTGTAATGTGCCAAGCTGCCAAGCCCACACTGGACACAAACCCCGAGTCAGGCCTTTACAAAGCTCGTGGGATGGGTTTAAACACAACCTTTTTGTTTGAATTCTGTTCTTGTGCCACTTTTTGGTGTAATTTGTGGTTTAAAACTCATTCATCTTGAATGATGGGTTGCATTGTTAGTGATATAAAAGGTGATTTGTTATGGTTGATCTTAAAAAGCTGATAAGGTTGTAATAACTAAAGTTCCTCAGGGGAAAAACAT
Organism: Haemorhous mexicanus; assembly: GCF_027477595.1. Lineage (NCBI taxonomy): Eukaryota > Metazoa > Chordata > Aves > Passeriformes > Fringillidae > Haemorhous > Haemorhous mexicanus. Next base: position 25,684,550 of record NC_082350.1, read on the forward strand.
CAGTTGGTGTGTCAAAGAATATAATGTCAGGAATCCAAATATTTCAAAGAAAACTTTCATTTGAAGACAAAAAACTTGTTTTTTTTCTGATGGGTCTGTATCTAAAATTAGATGAATATGAAACTTTAACATGAAATTTGACAAGGAGGATCAGACTGTGCTAAGAACTTGAATTCTTACTTTATTTTTGATACACATGTGAAGTATATGAGTGTATTGCTATTTATGTTGTAAATATTCTCAGAATAAAGATTGAATTTCTCAAGTTCATTGTTACATGTTTTATACACCCAGCCCTTGACCCTTGTTTAACCTCCCACAGTCCCAGTATTTATTTAAAGTGAAGTGTTTTACGGATTTTCTTTCTTTCTTTCTGTGTGATTGCTTTCCAGTGAAACACTGGGGAGAAGAATGTGGTACCAAAAAACCTTAATAAGTGAGCACTGCTTATCTGGCCATTGATGTATCTGTTGCTACATCAGCATTTTCTCTACTGACATCAGGGCAAAGTTGTGACTCCTGAGATCCTTAAAAAAAACCAGTTTCCTTGGGTAAGAATAGATGTTAGTGGTTCTTTAGTCCTTTTGTTCCTGGTCCTCACAGGGTGAGGCTGGTGCTAGGGAGCAGCCCATGAAATGCCTGCAGTGTGTTGGGACCCAGTGTGCAGGAGAGGGGAGGCAGCTCTGGGGCAGCAAACCAGGTGTCTGTGCCTGCTTGAAAATGGAAAATGAGAAAAGTGAGATCCTGGTTTATGTGTAAGACAGTGGAGGGCTGAGCCAGCCAGCACCGTGGTTCTTGGATTGAAACACATCAGGCAGTCAGAGATTTGGGATCGGCTGTGGCACCCTCCAGAGCAAAACTCAAAGCTGAGTTTTAACCCAAAGTACGCATTCAGGCTCAGCAATAATCCACTCCTGGGGGTTTATAGGTGTTCCTATGTCTGGGAAGTAGGAGAAGCTTTTCCAAGCTGGGCATAATTGTACACTGATGATTTATTTTCTGTAATAATTAAATATAATTCTGGACTTTGCACTTCTGTTCTGTAGATGAGTCACAGGAGGATTTATCACAAAAATCCACTGTAAAGCTGAGAGAAAAGTCTCAGGAAGCCACATGCTACATTTCTAGCAAGCAGAGGTGAGGTGTGGGCGAATGTGAACAGAGTCTGTTGTTCCCTCACATGGATTTGGGGTTGCAGTGACAAATGATTTCTTGAGGGTCAGGTCCTGTAATTGTTTGTTAATGCTGTTTTCCTTATCACGCAGGGCTTATCTTTAAAAAAAAAACCCAACCCACCAGCACACCCTCCCCCCTCAGAGAGAGCCCAATTCAGTTCAAAGCTGTGCTTTCCATCTGTGCAGGGCTTGAGAGGTTGCAGATCCTGTCTCTGTGGGAGGCCTGGCTATTGGAAAAGCAGTAATAGGAGCAGAGACAAATATCTCTGCAGCGCCCGGCGGAGCTGGCTGGGGGAGAAGCAGCATTTTCTCCTCTACATAAACCCCCACGGCTGCCTCTCAGCAGCTCCATCCCTCCCTTCTCCCTCAGCAGTGCCCAGCAGAGGATTTCCAACAGAGGAGGCAGTTCTGTGACTGGGAATAAGGACAAGAATTAAACCGTTCAGCACTTCTGCCTTTGCCCCTCTGAATGTGCTATGAGCGATGCAACATCTTCAAAAGACCACAAGGAGTGAAAGGAGAGACCCGGCCTCCAAATGGCCCAAGAAAAATACCTCAGTCACTGCACAGACTTTTTATTGCTGGTGTGGCATGTCAGGCAAATGGCAATAAACATCCCCGGCCCCTCGGAGCCCACCGGCAGCGCGGGCACGGGGCTGCTCTTTGCATCCTTTGGGAGCAAACTTCTGAGCAGGGCTTTTGTGATAAGAGAACGGGGAAGGGCTTTAAACGAAGGGAGATCGGTTTAGATTGGATTTAAGAAAGAATTGTTTTAATCGGAAGGTAGTGAAGCCCTGGCGCAGGGTGCCCAGGGAAGCTGTGGCTGCCCCTGGATCCCGGGAAGCGTCCAAGGCCAGGTTGGACAGGGCTTGGAGCAGCCTGGGACAGCGGAAGGTGTGCCTGCCATGGCAGGGGTCGGGTGGGAGGGCCGGGGGTCTCCATGGCACCCGCTGGGCGAGGGGCCGCCCCGAGGGGCCGCTTCTCGCTCTGCTCCCACCGCGTCCCACGGGCACCGCTCCCCACGGCTCGGCCGGGGAGCTCGATGAATCCCGAGGGAGGAGACTCGGCCGGGCCGGCGGGGGTCGGTCCGGGCGGCGCTGAGGGGAGCGGCTCGGGGGGCTCATTCCCGATGGCGCTGAGGGGAGCGGCTCGGCAGGCTCAGTCCCGATGGCGCTGAGGGGAGCGGCTTGGGAGGGTTAGTCCTGAGGGCGCTGAGGGGAGCGGCTCGGGGGGCTCAGTCCCGGCTGTGCTGAGGGGAGCGGCTCGGGGGGCTCAGTCCCGAGGGTGCTGAGGGGAGCGGCTCGGGGGTCTCAGTCCCGGCTGTGCTGAGGGGAGCGGCTCGGGGGGCTCAGTCCCGGCGGTGCTGAGGGGAGCGGCTCGGGGAGCTCAGTCCCGAGGGTGCTGAGGGGAGCGGCTCGGGGGGCTCCGTCACGATGGCGCTGAGGGGAGAGGATCGGGGGGCTCAGTCCCGATGGCGCTGAGGGGAGCGGCTCGGGGGGCTCAGTCCCGGCTGTGCTGAGGGGAGCGGCTCGGGGGTCTCAGTCCCGATGGCGCTGAGGGGAGCGGCTCGGGGGGCTCAGTCCCGAGGGTGCTGAGGGGAGCGGCTCGGGGGGCTCAGTCCCGGCTGTGCTGAGGGGAGCGGCTCGGCGGGCTCAGTCCCGGCCGGGCGGTGCTGAGGGGAGCGGCTCGGGGGGCTCAGTCCCGGCCGGGCGGTGCTGAGGGGAGCGGCTCGGGGGGCTCAGTCCCGGCTGTGCTGAGGGGAGAGGATCGGGGGGCTCAGTCCCGGCGGCGCTGAGGGGAGCGGCTCGGGGGGGTTAGTCCCGATGGCGCTGAGGGGAGCGGCTCGGCGGGCTCAGTCCCGGCCGGGCGGTGCTGAGGGGAGCGGCTCGGGGGGCTCAGTCCCGAGGGTGCTGAGGGGAGAGGATCAGGGGGCTCAGTCCCGGCGGCGCTGAGGGGATCGGGCGACGCTGCCCCACCGCTCGTAGCGCACACACAATGGAGCAATGGAGCAGGTTGAACGGGCTCGGGGCCGCGGCAACACCGGGGCTGGATCTCGGCTCGGGCCGCCTCAGCTACTCCCGGGAGGACGGAACACTCCGCTCCGCTCCGCCACGGCCGCTCCGGGTTTCGGCAGGGCCCGCGGCGGGGGCGGGCCGCGCCGGGCGGGCCGGGCGGGGCGGGCGGCAGCGCTGGGGTTTGAACGGAGCAGGTTGTGCACCCGCACCGGGCTGGAGCTGTGCGTGCGGCCGTGGCGGCGAGGCACAGCACCGCAGCGGACCGAACCGAGCCCACCCCGGCAGCCGCGGTGAGTGAGGGCGGACGGGACCCCGAGCCCCGTCGCTGTGCGCGGCCCCGCGGGCGCTCCCGGCGGGACGGGACTGTGTCCCTGCGAGCCTCCGCTGGGCTTTCCCATGGAGTTGGTGCTGGTTTCTCCCGGTGTTCGCAGCCGGAGTTGAGGTGGGGGTTTCCGAGGTGGAGTTTCTCTTCAGCCCGTTTCACAGACGGCTCCGCGCGCCCCGAGCGCTCGCCGTGCGGAGCCGCCGCTCCGAGGCTCTCCCGGGGGCCGCTCTCTGCCGCCGCCGTGCCTCGGCCGTGTTTGTGCTGCTGGACACAGGGAGCATCGCCGGGACGAGCTCCAGCCGCACTCCCCCGCTCGCCATGTGCCAGGGCAGCACCTGGGCCGCGGGCAGTGAAACCGGAGCGAGCTGCAGCCGCTTGGCTCGCCCCAGCCCCAGCCCAGCCCGTGTTCAGCGAGGCTTAGTGGAAAATCCCGACCCCCCTGAGGAGCGCAGGACAGCAGCCAGCAGTGGGAGCGCGCCTGTCCCCACCTGGATGGGGCTGGGACGGTGCTGAGAAGAGTTAAACCTCTTGCTGGACTGAGTCCTCCCTAAAAATACCTTATTTCTAATTGCCTCCTCCATAAACCATTTTGTTTTAAAGCAAGTACAATGAGGTAGGAATTAAACTCCATGCACGTTTTGTTGTGATTAAGCTACTCTGTGCAGTTCTGGGAACTTCAACTCCAGCTGGCCAAAAAGTGCTTTAGAAGAAGTGTTATTAAATTCCAGGGAGAAAGATATAAGCCTTATCTGATGGACCAGTCATAGGCTCTTTGTTTAAAGTGTGCTTTAACTCCTGAGTTATAAAACACAATGTTTGCCTGTTTTCAGGGGGCCCTCCTGCTTCACTTGTCCTTGGGACTTCTGGCCCTCATGTTGCAAAACTTAGGAAATGAAAGAAAAGTTAAGGTGTTTGTTCTGAAATGTGAACGAATAATTGCAGGTAACAGTACTGAAAAGAGAGGCAGGGCTCAACCCTGCAGCGAGGCACCTGAGTTAAGATAATGTGCGATATGGAAAGAAAATCCAGGCTTTTTGGGAGGTGAGAGGCAGCCAAATGCATACACACTGTTAAAAAGTCTTCCTGGTTCTTTAAGCATCAGCTCCTTGGAATAAGTTAGAGAGTGCTGCTTTTATAAAATCTGTTTTTAACTCTGAAGGATGCTCTTTTCCTACACTCAAAAATGCCCGCAGGCTGCTACAGAAAGAAATGTTGAGTTTTATCAGCTGAAGATGCACGATTTGTGAGAAATGATCCATTCAGGGGTGCTTTCTGGTTCTGTGCTACCTATTGTCTATAAAAATGGGGATCAGCTGGTGGGTTGGGATCAAGTGGCGCACAACTCATTATTTTAACAATAGCGGCTCGGCTTGGGAGGTTGCCTAGGGAATTGATTTAATGCTGCTGTCCTTTCAGCCGTTGAGGCCGGTGTCCCGCCATGACTTTGATCAAAATCACCGGTATTTGAGAAGGAGAATAAAATTTTCACTCCATAAAAGCAAAGGAGAGGTCGCCCACTATTAACAGCTCCCAGTTTTGCATGAGCTGATCTGTAATTTAAAACACTGTCAAGAAATACCCGTGGCAGTAATACAGTTTCATGAGCATCAAAATGTAGAATGAAAATTAGTCCTCTGTTCAAGATTTGGCTTACCCTTATTTCTGGGAAAGGCTTTAAGCTGTGTGTTTCTGTTGGGTCTATAAAATAATCTTTTTATAAACGGAACAGTTTTTTTTTAATGAAATCTGAATAGGCTGAGGTTTTTTCTAAGGTGTCACTCAAGAGCCAATTCAATTTAAATTGATAACGTTGATGGCACAGTCAGGGCACAGCCACGTGGGGTAGTGTGGAGATTCGTTTTGTTTGTTTGCTCTGGGCTTTTTAATAAGTTTAAACAAGCCTGAATGTTAAAAAAAAAAAAAAACAAACCCAAACTCTCCAAATTAGGAAAGCAAATGTCTGTCTCCTGGTCTGCTGGAGACCTGCTGTACTGTCTGCAGCAGGACAGCATTTTCTGCCTGTGCCTTCAGAGGAAGTGAGACTGTCATGCCTGATTGCCCTGGGGGCTCTTACAGGAACTCCTTCCATAAGGGCTGTGGGTTGTGCTGGGCTGTGGGGCACTGAGGGTGCTCTACAAGGTGGGCTGGGCTGTGGGGCACTGGGGGTGCTCTACAAGGTGGGCTGGGCTATGGGGCACTGAGGGTGCTCTACAAGGTGGGCTGGGCTATGGGGCACTGAGGGTGCTCTACAAGGTGTGCTGGGCTATGGGGCACTGAGGGTGCTCTACAAGGTGTGCTGGGCTACGGGGCACTGAGGGTGCTCTACAAGGTGTGCTGGGTGTGCAGCACTGAGGGTGCTCTACAAGGTGTGCTGGGTGTGCAGCACTGAGGGTGCTCTACAAGGTGTGCTGGGCGTGCAGCACTGAGGGTGCTCTACAAGGTGTGCTGGGCTATGGGGCACTGAGGGTGCTCTACAAGGTGTGCTGGGTGTGCAGCACTGAGGGTGCTCTACAAGCATTTTGGTGGCGTTTTCCTTGTGGCATGGCAGATGCAGAGCCTACTCTGAGCAGTCGTGGCTGTTGCACTGGGAGTTGTTAGAGGCACTGGCCAGCAGCCAGTGGTTTCCTGGGCAGTGGATTCACTGGTTTGAACCTGTGGGTCTGGGCTGTGCCAGCGACAAATCTGGTTTTGTTTCCCAGCTCACGAGCAGAAGGTGCTTCTGGTAAAGCCCTGAGGGGGTCAGCTGGTGCCAGACTGATCTAACGGCCAGCAGGGAGCTGTGTGTTCTTGTGTATCCTTTGGGTTTGTTTTCCTCCTTTCTTGTTTATTTTAGGAAACTGGAACTGTTTTCTGTAACAAAGGTGGCTTTCTGGTTCCAGTCTCCACGGTCACGGCGGGCACTGTTGTTACTCCAGAGGCCTTACAGCAGAGGGCTGAGCTTGCCCTCTGCTCTCCTGACTTTGGAGCCTTTTGCTGCTCATCTGACACTCCAGAAGGACTGTCCAGGTGTACCTGGGTGGCTGAGAGTGATGTGGGGCACAGATCTGAGGGACGAGGAGGCAGGTTGGGGGATGCACAATGCGAGGAAGTATCTGACACTGCAGATGGGCGCTCACAAAGGTTCCCCCAGGACAGTGAAGTGCAGAGGAGAGGTGGGCAGAGTTTGGAGCAGACGCCTGTTGCAGGGCTAGAAGAAGCAAGGCACAGGCTGCTGAGGATGCCACGTGCCCTGGTGGAGGCTCAGTCAACCACTGAAGGATGTAAAACCACTCCAAGGGTGTTTGGAGTGTGTGTTACAGGTCTTGGCATGAGGTGCCCATGTGAGTCTCTTCAGGCTGAAGTAACTCAAGCCTGCTTGCAAGAAACTTCAAGTGGAGGCAGGCAGTGGTGCAGAGCAGTGTGTGCTCTGTTACAGACGTGATTTATTGGGACTGACATGGAGTTCCTGTTCCTTTGCACACCGAGTGTGACCCAGAGTGCAGCTGGGATGTGTCAGCTGGGATGGCGTGGGTCACACCAGGCAGTGCTGAGCCTCACGAGCTTCTCTTTCTTTCTTTGGCTGTTGTTCCACCCACAGGTGAAAAAAAAAAAAGGAAGAATGTTAGCAATTACCAACTGTGTTAATTGATGTTCAGCAGAGAGGATCTTGTGGAGTGAAATGCCCACTCTTGGGGGAACCACACACACACTGCTAAATGGCCAGGTACACAAGGTGCAGGTCATCCTTGTCCATGCCTCACACGTGGCTGCATTGGCACAAGTCCTTTCCAGGAGTCCTATTTTTATCTCCACAGTTTATCACATTGTGAGTTGTCTCTGAACATTTTAGATTTTCATTTACAGAAAGACTCCTGCATTCTTTTGCAGTTTGAAACTCTCTGTGCAGCGAACCCAAACCTGATTTGGATTGGTGAATGGGTGTACAGAGCTGGCAGAGGCAGCAGAAAGGTGTGCAGAGCACTGGAGGTCTGTGTAAGGAAAACATGGGAAGCTCTCACTCATATTTACCCATCCCGTGTCTGGTGGGATGAGTGTTACCCTGAACACGGTGTGCAAGGCAGGTGCCAGCTGAAGCTGTGCCTGCTGAACCTTAGAGGCAGCAGCACGCTGCCCTCCTGCAAATAATTCCTTAAAGAGGAGAAAAACAAATTCCATCTAGGCTTCTCGAGGAATGGGGAGCAAATGCTAATTCCCTTTCAGGGTCCGTTGCCATGGGGAGTCGGTTCAAATCCTTTCTAATGCCTTCCTCAGCAGCAAGTTGTGCTGACACATGCTTTTCATGGCTTCCAGAAGGAGTGGGGAAACGACTGGGAACAAAAGCTGCATGGGAATGAACAGCCCTGGGAGCAGCAGGGGTTGCTGTGCGCTGGCTGGGCTGGCACAGGTAGAGGTGTCCTTTGCACAGGGAGCTCAGCCCCCTGTCCTGCCTGCCTGGGAGGGGTGGGTGCTGGAGAACTTGGGTGCCAGACCCTGGTCTGGTGCTGTGTGGGGAGCCCAGCCTGTTCCTCATGCTCCTGAAGAGCAAATCCTGGGAATCTGTCCTCTAGTAGGACCCAGACTGGATGCAGTCAGGGTTGGGCTGAGCCTCTGTCTTCATCTAGCAAGCAATGCAAGATGTATTTAGTGCTCTACTGGGAGAATAGCCAAAACACCAGATTAAACCCAGTAAAAATGTCTAAAAATCTGCATTTTCAGTAAGTTTCATCTATTTAAGAGCATGCAAGTGCAGTATCTGCATCCCAAACTCTGTTGTGACCTTTCCACTTTCATTAGACATCTCTGAATTCTGAGTTTGCAGTAGCTCCCAGGGAAATCCACAGGATGTGTTTCTTTGCTCCTGCTCTGGCTTGCCCCTTCAGACACCTTTGCTGCCAGCGTGGTGCCAGCACAGCTGTTCTGGCCTCTTGGCAGGTATGATTAGGGAACTCATCTGTCAGAAAAATAAACCAAGCAAAAATCTCTGCTTTTATTCCTCCAGACCAGCTTCTAGAGAAATAAGAAAAGGATCCCATATTGGATGGTTTTGTTTTCTATTGCTGAGCATTGTTGATATTTTTTCCATGCTGGTAATATTTATGGTTAAATATTTGCTGTTCAAAAGGGATTGTAACACTGAGGATATTTTTTGTTTCATACAAGATGCTTTAACTCTTGAAAGTAGCCATACATTAATGACATAGCTAATACCATAGGTAGGTAAAACTTTGTTTTGTAAGTATGAAAATTATATCAATTTGTTGGAAAAAGTCTTTTTGTGTCAGCAGTATGGAACTTCCATCTTGTGTGCCTTGCCTATTCTGCCTGGCTCCCATATGTGTAACTTTAGCAATGTTTATGCAAGTTATTTTGAGTGAATGATGATATTTGATTCTGATTAAAGTGGAGATCTGCACAGATGATGTGTGGAACCCTTGGAGCCTGGCTTGTGTGACAATTAAATCTAAATCTGCATGAATTTAGATCAGCTTAAATGCTTAGCAATATTTGGGTGACTGTTAGTGGCTTAGTGGAATAAGAAGCCCAAGACTGCAGATGGGTGGATGCCCCATGGAATATTGTCATATTAGGATTTTATAATCTCTTCAGATTTGTGCTTTTTAGGTCTAACTATGGCTAAGCTTTTCATCCAAGAACTTCTTTGGTTTGTGGATACTGTTTCAAAAAATCCAGCCCATGTTGTGCAGAACTGGTCTCCGAAAGCTTGAGGGTTGTTCTACCAGAGTTGTCACTTTGGTTAGAAAGTAAAAACCTGGACTGGGAAGTTCCTGTTGATGGCTACTGATTAACTAGGAGAGAACCTGCAGCATATTTTAATATGGTCCAGGGAAAGGAAGTTGGTTGAGGGTGTGAAGTTTCCTGGTTGCATGTTGTGGTGTGAACAGAAGAGCTGATGACTGCTTTCCCTCTGTCAGTACCTGTTATTCCTAATACCAGTGTGACAGAGGGCTGAGCTCTGGGAGCATGTCCTGGAGAAGTGTCTGTGTGCTCTGCAGTGTGCCTGCCAAGCTGCTGAGTGCTCATGGCACCTTGGGAAATGATGTAGAGCTTGATGAGGAACATTTCTTTATTGAGCTATCAAACTGTAGAGAAAACCCAGTGATCCCCCTTGGGCAGCCCTTGCTCTGCTCCTGAGGAGAGCAAGTGAATCTCTTGCTTATTCTCAAACTGAAGACAAAGCACTTCACTTCCTCCCTTCTAATAACACTGAAGGTTTGTTGTGAAGCTGAATTGCTTAGGTTTTCAATACCACTTCAGGCTCCTCCAGGGGAAGTTCAAAGTAGTATTTGTCCATTGGTGTTTATTTTCTGTTTGCAGTGGCTGGGAGGTAGCTGCCCACACGAGATGGTGTCATCAGAGATGCTGCATGCCCCCACCACAATCCCAGCTGCCACACTAAAGCCCAGCCTTTCTCTCTGGACTCTATTCCTGCAGCTTAGTGCCAGCCAGATGGTCTGTCCTCCCTCCCACACTGAGATCTCTAAAGCCCATCAGAGGGCTCTGGCCATAGCTGGGCCAATACAGCATCATTTCCATCACAGCATTATTTCCACCACACTCTTGGGGTGGCCTTTGTGGGACTCTGGATTGCTCTTCTCATTTCTTACCTTTTTAAAAAGTAATATTATTATTTTGTTATACTTTTCCTTTATGCCAATTGGAGAGCTGAACTGAACTGTTTTTCATGCTAAAATTTGTCATTAATGGGCACAAGCTTCCAAAATCAGTAGCCCACTTAATATTCAGTGTTTTCTGGACTTTCCTTTAATTACCAGGAACATGAACCTTATACACCATTTGGGGCTAAAGAAAGGAATCAGTTTTTTATAAGTCATCCTTCCCATGTGTGTTCACTGGGTAGATCTGAGCTCTGAAAGTGGAGCTGTGGTGTGGTGTGAGGGAAGTGCCAGTGTTCTTCCAGTGTCCATGGCTGCCCTGCCATCAGGAGTGATCCCTGCTGCTGGGGCTGTGGTTTTGTCCAAGGGAAGTGCTGGGGTCCTGCAGGACCTGCCCTGCCATCAGGAATGATCCCTGCTGCTGGGGCTGTGGTTTTGTCTGAGGGAGGTGCTGGGGTCCTGCAGATCTGCCCTGCCATCAGGAACGATCCCTGCTGCTGGGGCTGTGGTTTTGTCTGAGGGAGGTGCTGGGGTCCTGCAGATCTGCCCTGCCATCAGGAACGATCCCTGCTGCTGGGGCTGTGGTTTTGTCTGAGGGAGGTGCTGGGGTCCTGCAGATCTGCCCTGCCATCAGGAATGATCCCTGTTCCTGGAGCTGTGGCTCTGTCTGAGGGAAGTTCCAGTGTCCTGCAGGACCTGCCCTGCCTTTAGGAGTGATCCCTGCTGTCTGCTGGAGTCACTGCTGTCCCCTGTGCAATGCCCTGGGCACCAGCAGGGCAGAGGGCAGGTGACAAGGGGCACGATCAGCACTCACTCAGTGTGCTGCTCTGAGAGCTGTCACTGGGCTCAAACACCTTCCTGGCCGTGTGCTTATTCCTCTTCACACTGGGCACCTGCTCAGTGTCTGGGTTAAACACTGCAGATACACATGTGGGTTGTGCTGCTGCTCTCCAGAACAGGTCTGTGCTGAGCCTTTCCAACAACTCGAGCTGAGAACGTTTCAGAGTGCTGCAGCTGCTGGTGACAGCGCTGTGATTCCCTGGAATGAGGGAATTCCCTGCTTCCCTGCACAGCACACAGGCTTGTTCTGTGTGAGAGGGGAAGCTGCAGAGCACAGTGAGATGGGGGGGTCAGGCCTTGCTCTTGGTGCTTGCCATGAGAAGCATCTCTGCCAACACAGGCAGGACATGTGCATCCTCTGCTGCATTCAGAATGCATCACACATTCATTTCACTGCTTTTAGAATCAAATAACTTCATAAAGCATGTGTAGAATGAAACACTCCTTGTGAGGAGTTTACCCAAATTCTGATAACAAAGAGGATGATATCTGTTCATCTCATCTGTCTGTATCTGCACTGTTTATTCATGTGTGCACATGTGAATATAAGTTAACTTATTCCTTGCATCCAAATTTGAGCAATATCAGCTTACTTCTATTAATAACAAGCAATACCAGTTTACTTCCATTAATAACTTGAGCAGTATCAGTTTCCTTCCATTAATAACTCTCTTGTAAAGTACAGCTCTGTACAACTAATCAAAGCTCTTTGGAAAAGTGCTCTCATGGAGCACAGTGCTCAAAGCACAAAAATAAGGCAGCTGCCAGGTTTAATAGAAACTAATCAGCTAAAATAGCAGATGCAGTTCTCTCTAGGTGCTGTGTATCTGCACAGCACATAATGGACACCTTGCTCAACTTCCAGATTAATACACTTTATCCAGATACAAAGTAGTGGATTCCTGACACGCTGCACTAGCATCTCTGCTCTCAGGTAGTGAAGCACCAATTGTTTCACCTTTTGGAATGAATGTGGCAGGCTCAGGGCTGAACCTGCAGGAATTTTGCTTATTGTGAAAGTGATACCCCAAGCTGAGAAGCCTGCACAGTGGAAAAGTTAGGAGTGTTTTCAACTCTCTCTGAATTGGCTGCTTTATCAAGCTGGTTTTGAACTCGGATTTATATCTGGTCAGGACTTTGGTAACTTTTTGCCAAAATAGTTTTGTTGTTACAAAACTATTGTTGTATAATTGAATCTAATTATATACTTACAGACACTTTTTACTCTAATAGTTTATTCTACCTGTGTTAAAGAAGTGATACAGGTACAGCCTGCATTTTAGTCAGTGGCATAGACAGAATGTCCTTTTTCTCGTGTATTGAAATGATGCAAATTTGTATACAGTAAGGTTCCTAAGTGTGTGTTCCTTTGAAATGATGGTATTTGGCCCAAGGGTGGGTTGGTTGGGATTTTGTTTGCTTTTTTTTTTTTTGTACTGTAGGATAAGGCATGATCTTGGCTGGGCTCTCCTGGAACCCTGTAAAGAAATAACTTCGAGGACTATCCAAAAAACCGCTGGCGTTTCTTGGGAAGGTTTTCTTGTGGGATGTTTGTGTCAGCTGATGCAACCCCTTCAGGAGTCTGCCTTCATCCCTGATGTGCCCGGGAGAACCTTTGTTCCGAGGGGCCACCGTGGTGTGAGAGAACCCTTTGTGCAAGAACAAAGGAGGATTGTATCAGCCGCGGCCGTGAGAGGGAGGGGAGGGGGCTCAGGGGCTCTTTCAGAGGCACTGCGGGGTGGTATTGACAGCCACATTTCCCTGTAAATCTCCCCTGAGATACGGGAGAGGTCTGTGTGGGAGCGAGATAAGATCTGCTTTTATTGTGTGCAAATTCTTAGAGGTGAATATTTGATATGGTTTCCTTAATTAAAACACGATGCCTCTTGGACTTAGCAAAAAGCCTGGCTGTAGGCTGGGCTGTGGTGTTATTCCTGTGCTTTAAAAGGAACTAAGAGCTTGTGTCTTACTACTTAAGGCAGAGTGGCCTTAGTGCATGCTATAAGGAAAGCTCGTGGGTGGTGAGGGTGAAAGAGCAGGAAATGTAGAAGATGAAGCCTGGCAGAGGTAGTGGGTATTGCTGCTTGGGTTCCAAAGTTTGGCAAAACATGCCTTTAGTGTAACCAATACACCGTCCATGCCCAAAACATGCCCCCAGAGGAGCCTGGAGGTGGTTTAAGATGGAGCAAAGCACAAACAGGTGTTTGTGGCTCCCACCTGCAGCAGAGCATCCCGACCATCCCTGCTGTTCCTGCACAGTTTCTCACTGGGACTGCCCTGTGGGTCTCTAACGCTTGCAAGTCAGCATCAACATTGACACTGAGGCTGCATGGGGACAGGGGAAAAGTTCTCCAGGTCCTTCTGTTCCTTTGTTAGCTGGCTGCACCCCCGGAATTGATTGTAGCTAAATTGGTCGTTAAAGATCAGAGGAGTCCTGTTGGCTGGGATTTCAGATTATTTGTTGTCCTTTTTGTTTTGAATGAAACGGATCTGTTCCCTCAGCAGAGCTGCAGGCCAAGCCCTTCATGTGCTGTGGTGCTTCATTTGGGGGTGGCTTTGCTACTAAGGCCCCCTGGCAGTAGCTTTGTGAGGAGATTTGGGTGGCAGTGTCCTTACATCCTGCTAGAATTGCTTGGATAAAGACAGTTGGAGTTGTTTGTGCCAAGTGTGGGCGAGCAAGCAGCTGGGTTGACCAGAGTGAAGGTGGGAGGGAGATAAAATGGGAGACCAAAGTGGGCTTGTAACAGGAAGGGGTGTCTGGATTACTGAAACCAGAACATAAAATAGCAAAGGGAGAAGGAGGATCCAGTGAAAGGATTTGGTGTCAGGGCAGGAGGATAAGAATTCCATGGCTTCAAAGAAGTATGAAATGCTGGTGTGTCTGCCTGTAACCGTCAGTGTTAATTTTGGGTGGCTGATGTAACTGCTCCTCCCCAGGCTCAAGCTGCCTGCCTGTCCATGGGTGATTTCATCCTGAGTGCCACGGGGCAATGTCTGCCAAGGGCAAGGGCACAGGGGCCCTGTGTCCTCATAACTCTGCTCTGGTCTCAAAATCAGGGGGTGATTACCTCTGAGTCACCTTTTTAATTACTATAACCTTCACTTGGGGAGGATTTATAGTTCTGTGGTGTTGTTAGATGTGTCTGCAGCCTGTTAAATATGGGACAGCATCACTGAATGGATTAAATTGATCGTGTCTCCAGGCCCCACAGTGGCCGTGGTGGCTGGGAGGGGTGATGGTGACAGAGGTGACAGAGGTACCCATTGCTCCCTGCAGCACCCTGGGAGTTGCTGGCTGGTGGCACCAGTGCAGCACAGCTCTGGCTCCATCCAGGTGATGTGTCCGTGCCCTTTGCCTGGACCTCCGTGGGGATGGGCACGTTTGGAGAGCGAAGAACTATGTTTGTTGTCATCTTTCTGTGAAGCCAACAGAACATTTTGCATGAAGGGCTCTAATAAGTACAGTGCCCGCAGTAGTTGGGGGCATTTTTTGTAAATTAAACCCCAGTTACCCATTCCCGTTTCCCTTGCAGGGTCAGAGCCTTTGATGGTGAGCGGGGAGCTGCCTCACGATGAGTTACTGGGGTCTGGATAAGAAGAGCTGCCTGCAGTACTGCCGGCACTTCCTAGCGGACAACGGCGTGTTCCACGGTGAGTCAGAGTTATTCTGCACTTTCGGCTGTTGGTGTTTCCTGATGCCGGCCCCCCGACATTCTGTATCCCCGGGGTATCTCCTGGGGACGCCGCTCCGGGCCGCGGAGCTGCGGGGCCGAGCCCCGCTCCGTGCCCGCTCCGTGCGGGGGCTCGGCCGGGGGGGGCTCGGGGCGTGCGGGACCCCCGGGAGCGACGGGGGAACGGCGGGGGTGCGGCGGCGCCGCCAGGGGGCGCTCCGGGACCGCCGCCCCCGGTACCGGCTCCGCACGATGTCCCCCGGTCCGGCCGATGTCCCCCGGTCCGGCCGATGTCCCCCGGTACCGGCTCCGACCGATGTCCCCCGGTCCGGCCGATGTCCCCCGGTACCGGCTCCGACCGATGTCCCCCGGTACCGGCTCCGACCGATGTCCCCCGGTCCGGCCGATGTCCCCCGGTACCGGCTCCGACCGATCCCTCCCATCCGACAGACTTCCCCCGGTACCGGGCCCGACCGATCCCCCCCGGAGCTGCCGGGGTTGGCTCCGACCGATTCCCCGGTACCACCGATCCCCGCCGGTGTGGCCGGGGCTGAGTCCCCCCGATCCCCCCCGGGGCTGCCCAGCTGGATCTGCCAGCGTCGGACCGCCCCCCGGGTCCCCCCGACACCCCCCCGGTCCTGCCGGGGCTGGATCCGACCGATTCTACCGGGTCCCCCCGATATCCCCCGGGGCGGGGTCTGACCGATTCCCCCGGTGCTGCCGGTGCTGGACCCACCGAGGTCGGACGGACCCCGCGGGGGTCGGCCCGTGGCCGGTGCTCGGCCCTCGCGGCCCGTGCAGCACCGGCAGCCCCGGGCAGGCTGCCCCCGGGGCAGGCAGAGCTGCTGGGCTCCGGTGAAGCACCGAGCCCCGCAGAGGAGCCGCAGCTCAGCTGGTGGCCGAGCTGTTCGGGGTCGGTGCTCGTTGTTCTTTGGGTGACACGGGCTCCAGCAGGTCTCGTCTAATCAGACAGCTGGACCCGTCTGTCTGCCGAGGGAGTGACTTCCTAATGCTGCTCTGGGAGGCCCACACCTTGCATTCTTTATTCCCTTTGAGGTCAGTAATTAAAACCCATCACTTAAGGGCAGATTTATGGCACTATTGCTAACAGCAGCATGGAATGGCTATGAATTAAAGATGGAAATACACATCTCATTCAAAGCCAAGCTGATTTTTTTCCCTAGAGAACATACAGCTCCATTTTCAGTGTGTTTGTCAGGACTGGAGAGGTTTGCAGCCCACTGTAAAACAAACTGTATCCGCATTTTTGTCACTGTGGTTATGTCACCATTGATGAAATTAATGGCTTAGTGAGAGAATTAATCATTTGTCAGCCTGTGGATCTTCCTAATGAAAGCTGGTTCAGAGAGAGCCCCATTTTTCCTTGTACTGTTTTTTTCCTTGCCCACAAGCACTTCTAATCCTATTTGGGACACCAGAAGAATGTTAATAACTTTCTGTAAGTAAGTCTGACAGTGGTGCTGTCACATTAATTCATGTGTGTGCTGCACTTGGGACTTGTGTTAGAGGGAGAGTGCTGTCATCTCCAGGCAGAACCATTCTGCTTCTCCAATGAAATGAATTTGTTCCTGGGATTTATCAGGCCACTCGTGTGGTCCCACTGGTTTTGGTGGGATCATGTTCCTTCAGAGCTCCCTCTGACCTTGTGGAAGGGATGTGTTCACCCAGGTGCCCCTGAGCACTGTGGCAGTGTTTTGCCAGATGCCTGTTAATCCCTGTTCTTCCCAGGCAGCTCCCTGCTCTCCTGCACCAGTGTGTGACTGGAACAGCTACAGGGGTGTGGATTTGCAGCTCTGCCACTCCAGAGTAGTGGAAGAGGAGTCTGGCCCATGCTCTGAGACCTGAGGTGTGTTTCAGCACAGAGCAGCCTTTATCCTGCTAATGGTGCAAAGGCTGGATAATGATCCATCAGCACAGAGTCCAGCAATCCATGGACAGCTATTGAGGGATGAGTCTGCAAAGTGATAATCATCTACAGCCCAGGGCATAATTAGCAGGAATCCTAGAACAGAAAGATTTCGTGGCCTAATTTATCTGTCTTTGATTGATGACCAGAAAAGATTAACTATTTTTCCCTGACAGAATCCATCAGGGCTTCCCATTTGTCTCCTTTAACCCAAGCAAGACACTGCAGAGACAGTTCCTTCCCTCTGAGTCTATGGAGGGACTGAATTCCCCCTGGACAGTGACAGAGGTGACAGTCCCACAGAGTGGGTAGGGATGTGTGCACATCCCAGGAACTAGTGTGCTGTTCTGGTGCTCCAGAGAGGCTGGGCTCCTCCAGGGCTGTGCTGATAATCCAGGCTGCTCACATCAACCAAGTGCAGCCTCACTGGGAGCAGTGGGGCAGTTCAGTGGCATCAGGGCTGTCAGGAGTGATTGTGTGGAATTGAACCTGTGAGCTGGAGGAACTGTTGCACCTTGGGGCAGGCCAGGTAAAAATACCCCACAGGGCCAGCTGGTGTTCTTAAAAAGCATAGGAGGATCTTTAGGAGAACTGGAAGTGTCTTCAGAGGTGCACAAGAGGAATTTTGCTGCCCAGCTGTGCTCATCTCTGGTGTTTTCTTCACACCCTTGTGGCACCTGCATTAGTTTAAACACCTGAGCAGATGGGGTTCCATTTGTTCACCTCCTGCTGAGGAGTTCAAATGCAAGAACTCATGGACTGCATTAATAAAAATGCTGAAGCTTTTTATTTGTGTGTATTTGGAGTGGTTTAATTGTTTCATGTAAAAAACCAAAAACCCAAAAGACTACCAACAAAACCCCAAACAAAACCAAACATCCCCAATAAAGCCAGAAGGAAAAAAGGCTCAGCTTGCAGCAGAAGCACCCAGCTGAGCCTGCAGCCCTGTTGCAGTGCAGTGCCCCTGCAGCAGGAGGACAGCACCTGCCCCGTGGGTTGCATTAGTGTGGGATGTCACATCCCTGGAAGTGTTCAAGGTTGGAGGGGCCTTGGAGCACCCTGGGGTAGTGGAAGGTGTCCCTGCCCATGCAGGGGGTGGAACAAGGTGAGTTTTAAGGTCCCTTCCAAGCCAAAGCACTCTGGTTCTGTGATCAGGAAGATGCAATTTTGAGTGCTCAGGAGTAAGATGGTGTTGGTGCCACAAGGCCCAGCCTAATGCAGTTCTGGGCAGCAGTGTCAGAGCAGGGGGAGCTCAGGAACAGGGAGAAGGGTACAGAAGGGGAGATGAGATGAGATGAGTCAGGCTTGTTTAGTTTGGGAAATCAGAGATTGAGAAGGGATGTGACTGCTGGCTCTGAGTGCATTGCAAAGGGAAAGCTCAGAGGAAAAGGCTTATTTGAGCTGCTGATGGGGGAAGTTGGCACCAGAGCAAGTTGGAAATTGTCCACAAGTATATGAAACAGGCCCAGGAAAAACTAAGGTATTTTGAGATTGACAGGTTTTGGACAAATTGTTACAGCATTGTGTTTGTGCTCTTGCTGAAGCTGTAAATGTGAGTAGCAGGCAATGTATTGACTAGTGGGAAATAAGGCTGGAAAACTATCTGTGGTCCCAGTTCAATCCCTGTGTCCAGTGAACTTCAGGTACAAACAGCAGTGCTCCCATTCCGTTCAGGAGATGCTCTGCACATGGCTCACGCTGCTCTCTGCTGGGTTTTAATGGTGCTTTGAGACACTTGCAGGCTGTTAGACAGGAAGTATTGATACACAACTGTGGGGCTTTGCACGGGGCTCTGGTGGCTTGTCTTTAAATAATGACTGAGATTCATCTGTGTAATGAAATACTGGTGCATCCACATTGCCTAAGGCTCTCTCATAATTTTATAATTTTATTAAGAAAAGCTGCTAATGGCTGCATTTGCAGGATATTAAAATTCTTATCTGTTTATGTCTGAAATTTTCGGCTACAGAAGTGGAGGTTGCTGCTGTGCCTTGTACTCTGGGGAGTCTTATCTGCCCAGAAGCAAAAATGTCAGTTTTCTTCAGCAGCAGCAGTGAGATACAGCAGTGTGTGTGCACACAGAGAATAACAGACCAGAGACAGGGGCTGGGGGTGAGCTGTTTTAGCAGTTTCTGCAGAACAGAGAAGACAAGCAATTAGAATGTTTGGAATAGCCTTGAGGATTTGATGAACCCACTTTCATTTCCTTCCTCTTGCAAGCAGTTCCAAAATACAAAGTACAGCATCCCTCTAGGCTTGGAAGAAGAGATTTTTTTTTTTTTTTGCAGGGGTTTCAAGCTGTAAATGTGCATCGTGTTTTGTTTGTTTTCTGGCAGTAACAATGCAGGAATGGCTGTGCTGTCAGAGCAAACATCCATTTAACTTTGCTGCTAGATGGTCGGGGCTAGAAGTATAAAGGGAAAAAAGCCCCAAAGTGTACAGAGCAGCCCTTCCTGTGGCTCCCAGTGCCTCCCAGTCAGCAAGGCAAGTACTTCCCCAGCCAAAACCGCATCTAGGTAATTCCAGTTTTTATCATTACATCTGATAGTTTAATTTTTTTCCATAAGATTTTTGGAATTCATCTGTGCTTGTGACCATCTGTGGGAATTAACCCCAAAACTTGTGGTGGCTGGTGTGAACCCTCTGGTTGGAGGGAAGCAGGCTGTCGGGGATGGAGCAGGTTGTGTCTCACCTTGGGAAGGGAAGTGCCTGGAAGGTGTGAGTGGGTCTGAGCCTGCCAGGTGACACAGGTCCTTAAGTCATGTTGGGCACATCCTGATGGCTTTGGCTGTCCAACATCCTGATGAGGAAACCACGGAGAGCCTCTCCTTGCTTCAGTGGCCTTAGACTTCTGTGCCCAATGAGAATAAAATGCCTTCTGTTGTCCTTTCTTCACAGTCAAATGGCCTATTTTGGTTATTGGAGCACAAGAGTTTTGGGGGAGCAGTCCTGGAGCTTGGCCAGATTGCACAAATCCTTCAGGCCTGATGTTTGCTGATGGGCAGTGCTCTATAATTAGCTCTGCTGAAGCTTCGTGCAAGGCTGGGGGCACAGCTACAGATGCCAGCTGTGGGCTGCAGGATTCAGCCTTTTATCTTCAGTAGCTTCAGCTGGAGTTTCAGAATGGTTCTGGGAAAGCAGAACGAGTTAGTAGTGCAGGAATTTGTGTTTGGGTTCATATTCTGATTTATGTGAAATAGCCACAATCCATTCCTTGAGACAAACAGATGTAAAGGGAAATGTGTTTGCAGGAAGAGCATTAAGGAATTAATGTATTGAAGTCCACTGAGGTTTAAAAAGGGCCTAAAGTGCCTGAAGAAACTCTCTGCTTTGTTCAAGAACTGTGTCTCTGCATCTGTTATTGAAAGGAGTCTCATGTGGGATCTGTCTCCAGACAATGTTTCAGGTGCTTGTGTTCAAATGCCAAGTATTTTTCCCCTTTCATTTTTGTGTGTTTCTCAGCTTTCCATAGAACCATGTCTTCATTAACGATAAATGAGTTGATAAAAGCTTTAATCTGATAAAAATGGCAAGTTTTCTGTGCAGCTGATACAAAGTTTTATTAATTGCTGGCTGACTTTTCATAAGGAGATTGTCTCACAGTTCAGATCTAAGATTACACATGGAAGGTGATGATGAAGATGTTGTTATCTCCTTATTTCATTATCTATTCCCTGTAAGAGGTGTTAGTTCTCTAATCAGCTTTTCTTGCTCTTTAGCAGAATTAGGCTTTGTGCTGGTTTCCAGCTATTTTGACAGTGATAAAGGAAAACCCAATGAGCTAGAAAATGAACCTTCCTCTGATGCTGTAATTTCCAAACTGTTAGTTAAATCATATTCTCATTTATTGAAAAATGGATATTTTGCAGTAGAACTTGCAGGCTTGTGTCTCTGTCCAGTAATCTGAGCCTCGTGAGGTGTGGGCAGGAAACCTAAGTGGGAAGAACAGGCGTGGAGGTGAGGCTGTTACTGTTCCTGCCAGACCTTAGCTCGGGACTGTGCAACACCCCCAGGACAGCAGTGGTGGCTGAAAAGATCTTGCCTTACAGTGATCATTGATGTCAATCAGCTACAGGTGAAGGGAAGTGAGTTTTTTGTTCAGAAAGCTTGTTTGTCACCATCACCTCTGGGACTGTTGGAACTGTGCGAGCTGTGGCCCTGCAGAGCATTCCCAGCAGGAGAATGAGCCTGTGAGCCCTGGGAGAGAGGGAAAAGCCAAGACAACTGACAGGGCTTGGGATTAAATGCAAAACCTGGCTTGACACTGAGGAGTTGTCATGGGGATTGATTTTGGGGGTTTTTTTGAAGTTGAATAAACCTACAGGTCTTCTTACACCATTTGGCAGCTGTCAAGTGAATTACATAACATCTTCATTTGTTTGCTGTAATGTTCTTCTAACCTATATAACATGCTTGAATTTCTAAAGACATGCAGCATTTAGGCATGTCTGGTTTTAAAAGGAAGCTTATTTTGTAGACAAAATAATGAAGAGTGTATTGGTGATTCTGTAAGGTTTCTTACAGAGCAGCTGTGCCGTTGAAGGTGCTGGTGTGTAGCTTGTATTATAATTACCAGAACAGTAGGAGTGTGAGTAATTTGCATTTAACACATTATCAAGTGCAATCTGATATATCAATAATTAAACTGTACAGCAGTGACAGTTTATTTTTTGTTGTTGAACTGCATCATTTCAGTGCACAGGCATTGGTAGCTGTCTAGAGGCTTCACAGTGGTGGTTTCAGCCATGAACGTGGTGAGCTGAGAACCAGAGCTGGGGTAACGCCGTGGCCGCCCCATTTCCCTTGCTCTGCCTGGCAATGGTGACACCTCTTCCTCAGAGTGGGACTTGTGCCACCTCCTGCCATCCCTGCCTGACAGTGCCACTAGAGCCACAGCTGAGCAGCCAAGGGATCCTGCAGTGGGTCTGGGGTGCTGGACATGGTCCAGGGATACCCTGCAGAGTGCTGGGCTCTGCCGTGGGGGCTGTGGGAAGGCTCTCTGTCTTAGCAACAGCTAATAATGATTTCTCAGGAAGGAAAACATGTCAGCTCCACTTGGATTTTGTCTCCCATCCCACTGAAGTTCTGCAGGCATGTGGAACTATGAGGGGTGGTTTTTTGAGTGGTTTTTATTTGTTTTCCTCCTCTGTCACGTTGTCTCTCTTGTAACTTTTTCCTGGCCTGTGCTTGACAAATTCTGTCTCTTTTATTGCTGTCACAATGTTTAGGAATACAGCTGGGAATTCCTTTGGTGTGCTGATGTAAATGTCACAGTGGAAGAGCCAGCTGAAGAGGGAAAGAATTAGAAAACACAATAAATGAAAGATGTGAAGCATTGTATGTGGAGCTGACTTCATTGTTGCTGTGCTTTTCAGCCCTGTGAGCCCTTGGGCTCAGTTGTAAGGAAGGGCAGTTTATGCAAGTCTGAATGCTTCTGCCCGTTGTTGCACACTGCCTGCAAACCCCCTGATTTCAGAAGCGCTGGGATGCCTTAAAGCAGCCCAGGGTTTCGCCAGGGGCACGGGGGGTTTCTGTAGCTGCTGGCAGAGTTGGTGCTCAGCACCTCGCGGGGCACTCCTTGCTCTCTGCTCAGGGATGCACAGCCCGAGCCGAGTGCATTTGTGCTGCAGCTGGCCTGTCCCTGCAGAGTGGCTGTTCCTGGAGTTGGGGACAGTGCGACAGCGGCAGGAGGAGGGGCACGGAG
This sequence comes from Haemorhous mexicanus, assembly GCF_027477595.1. Classification (NCBI taxonomy): domain Eukaryota; kingdom Metazoa; phylum Chordata; class Aves; order Passeriformes; family Fringillidae; genus Haemorhous; species Haemorhous mexicanus. The sequence continues at coordinate 25,706,821 of NC_082350.1, forward strand.
CCAGGGCAAAGGCCACAGACGTGCTGGGGGTTTCTCCACTCCGGCTCGCAGAACCTCCGGGGGCAGATGCGGGGGATTACTCTGGAGCGGGCTTGGATTTCCCCTCCCGCATTCAGCCTGCGTCACTGCGCCGCTCCCGAGGCGGAGTGTGGTAATCCCTGCCCGCGGCAGTCCCTGCGCTGCCCGGAGCCCTCGCGGTGCCCGGAGCGCTGCCGTGCCCGGCGCGGTGTGCGGGGACGCGGGAGCAGCGCCGCCCCGCAGCTGCAGCACGGGCAGATGCTGCCGGCTCAGCCCGCGCTCCTCCAGCGTCAGAGAAGTTACCTGCTCTCGCTCTGGATTTGTGCTATGGATCACCGAGTTTTCCTGGCTCATCCCGAGGAGCTGTGCTCGGCTGTACTTCCAAGGATTGCTTTCCAAATGCGTTGGCTCTGAAGGCACGAAGATCAAACTGAGCCTTTCCCGAAGGGAGAATTTCCATTCTGCTTGCCAATAATGCCTGAGTTACAAATTTAATGGCAGACCTTGAAGTATATAAAAATTTAAGTCCAGAAAAAGGTAAGGATGTTTGAGTTTGGAATTGTCATGGGACGAGCTCGTAATGTGTCTGGAAATGGTTATAGAAAAATCAGGTAACTTAACCCTTGGGTTTGGTAAATTGCAGTGTTTATGTGGACATTGTTGGTATAACAGCTGTGTGTCTATTCCTGAATGTTTAACAAGAAAACCTGGTGGGTTTGTATTGACTCGAAAGTCAAGTCAATTTCTCTATGAAAACATGTAGCTTGTGTTTGAGATGCTGCTCTTTTGATGAGAACAAACTGCACTTCTGCGTTAGCCTAAATTATTACAAATGTGTTTGCCTTGAATAAAAACATTCTTGACCTTTTCATCTGCTGGGAATTTTGCTGTGGCTTTCAGTGGAGAAGAGTTGGGTTTTTTTTAGTAGCACTTATAAATAGTATAACACATTTGCAAGTGGTATGTAAAATTTGAATGAAAGCACTGGATAAAAAATGTCTTTCTAAGAATTGCAGGACATGGTACAAAAAAGGAATACATCTTGAAGAAGTTTCTTCAGTATCTTGTAGTTTATAACATCTATTTTTTTTTTCAATTAAGTCAGTGCTGAATGGAAAGTGGCAGTTAGCTTAAGCCTCTAAGTGGATAGAGAGTGAATGTTGTAGAGAGAAGGAGAAATCATGGTAGATTAAAGTTAATTTTTGTCTTTTGCTCATCCTTAAGGATGTTGGATTATGTTCTTTTAAAGAAAACACTTAGAAAATACATTTAGTATAAGAGCCTTTTTGCCAGAATTGTGTAGTGCAGAGGAAATTTTTGTGACAAGATTATCTGTAATTTAAAATCAAAGAAGCTAATCTGAAATAAGGCCATCAAAAGTCATGGATTATACTTTTGAAATATCATCTTTCCCATTATAAGATGTTAGAAAATTTCAGGGCAGTGTTGGCAGTTGATACTTTTTTTTCTTTGTATCTGTCATAGTTGATTTTAGTAGATATTTTTTATCTGCTGGAAGTCTCTGGGAATAGGCACAGCTATTGTATAAAAACCAGAGCCTATTTTAGGCAAAAGTGAGTTATTTGAGGATGCCCTGCGTGGAGGGCTGCCTGTGCTGGGGCTGCTGAGTTGTGGTGCCAAAGGCTGCTGTTCTCTCCCAGGTGTTGGGTACCCAGAGCTCTCCATGGAGCTCTGGTGGCCGTGGCTAAAGGAGGGCAGGTGTTACTCCATCTGCCTTCCCAGGTGCAGCAGGTAATGGATATGGCCCCACTGAATAATTCACAGCAGCCAGCTCTCCTGGAGGGGCTGGAACAGGCCTGCAAGGAAAGCATCAGGTTCAAGTTTTGAATCTCTTGGCCCTGTGTGTGTGGGTAAGCACATTCCACAGCAGAGAACTCGGCTGAGGGTGGAGTTCTGCTCCAGGTCGTTCTGCAGTCCCTTCCTCACCCAGATGTGATAGCAAGGCCAGTTCCAGTTGGTCATCCTTGGTTGTGGCAGTGCCACCTCTGTGTGGGAAGGGCAGCCAGGGCTGTAGAGCAGTGAGTGGCTGTCCCTGCTGTCCTGGGTGTCCCTGGCACTGAGGTTTGGCTGCTCGGAGGTGGGGTCATGGCCGGGCTCCCCCTGTAGCAGGGACAATGGCAGTGCCCTGTTTAATGTCCTTATTAGTGCTGCTTTGGACTCCTGTGCCTGCAGCTGTCCAGGCACCTGTCCAGGCACTGAGTGTAGGCTCTGGAATCCTGATATGTAAGGGAATTAGCCTGGAACAGCAAACTGGTCTGAGTGGATATGGAAGGGACCAGTCTCCTGGGAAAAACTTGGTCATCCGTAGGTTTCATTCCTTAAGCTTAAATCTGTCTCAGCATTAAATGCACTCACAAGAAGTTAGCACATGCACATGCAGCTTTGGCAGGTGGAAAGCCTCCAGATGGTTTGACAAATCCTGAGGAGGTTGCCCAGTGTGGCCCTGAGTGCTGCCTGACCCGAGTGTCACAGTGGGGCACCACAAAGTGTCCCTGCATGGCCCTGCTGAGGGGCAGAGGGTGCTGGAGCTGGATGCTGATGGCTCCAGGAGCAGTGTCTCACCAGCTCTGCAGAGGATGTGGCTGGCCAGGGAGTAACTAGGTTATGTGCTTGCTAACTGCTCAGTGTTCGTGGTTTTGGTGCTTATGAATGGAATCTACTCGTTTCAATAAATCCACAGAACGCTGTCATGGTGTTAGGGGAAACGTTTTTGTCATTTGCTGAAGAACTGCTGTCTTTCCAAAACCCTGGGGCATAGATTAGAATTGTTGAGGTAACTCCTTCAGTGCTTTGCTGGAGCCTGAGCTGCCCCAGTGCCACGCTGGGGTCAGTGGTGGCACACAGGAGCTTGGGGACACCAGGGGCTGTGAGCAGAACGTGCTGACAGAAACCTTCCCAGCTCTGTCCAGCACTGAGCTTGCTGCAAGGGGTGCACGTGCTGCTTTTTCCTCTTTCCTCCAGCAGCTGATGCCTCAGGGAGCCAGTGCTGCTCCGTGTCTCCTTGCCTGACTGAAGTGGGAGCTGTGAGGAGCCCAGGCTGGCTTTTCCCTGGGAGTGCCAGCAAACCTGGCTGTAGGGCAGGGAGCTCGAGCCTGTGCTGTGGCAGGTCATCCATACAGCAGAGAAGGGACTCACAGGTGTTCCCACGTTACCCACAGAAACATTGATCAGCCTGGAACTCAGATGCACAAACCAGCACCATTTTCAGTAATAAAATCACTTTGGTGTTTGAGACTGTCAGTTCATTGTTTGCCCACAGATGACTCACTGTCGGTGACTTGCACCCAGGTAATTTAAAATAGAATAGATAAACATGTTTCTTTAGCAAAATGACAATTTCTGAGGAGGGTGAATAAATTAGTTCATATCATCTGTTGCACTGCAGCCTCCATTCATTACTTTTAAAGGTTAATTAACTTCACCTTCCATTCTGTTCTGCTTTTTCCCCCTTCCTAGTCTCTAGCTGAGCCCCAGATGTGGCTTTGTTTGGCAGCCTGGAGGGAAGCAGTGCTCCCTCCAGCCTGGTCCTGGGGGCTGGATCCCTCTTCCAGCTGCTCCTGTGCCTTGTCACCAGGGCTCCCCTCCCCAGCCCGTGGTGCTGACAGGGGCTGAGATGCTGCCACACGTGGCTGTTTGCTGATCAATCTGCAGACATCAGAGCTGGCTGTTTGCACTGAGGCTGGGACAGTTCATCCTCTGCACATCTCTGTGTGGGCACAGGAGCAAGCTCTAGGAAGGGCCTTTTGGTGGTGTTTTTTTTTTTTTTCCAATTTTTTGTTAAATTGGTGAAGTTAAGTGGAAGGTGTGACATACAAAGGGCGGTGTGGTGAATGAGGTCTGCCCTAGCTCAGTGTGTTGTGGTGGGAATTGTATTTGTTGCATCATACAACACAGGGAGGCTGAGAATAAGATCTGATTCACTGGTGTATGATCCTTATTTATGTACTTATTGATTTTTTTAGAGGGCAGATATGGGATTCTGGCAGAGAAGGAGCTCGTGGTTCACTGTTCTCTACCCCTGCATCCAGAGGCACGGCTCCTGGGATGCTCAGACTGCTCTCTGCCAGCAGGGAGGCCTCGAAGGAGGAGCCCCTGGCACTGCAGAGGTGGCTCAGCTGCAGTGAGGGAGGCATTGCCCTCCTGAGCAGAGCTGCCCCGGCCTGGGGAGCCTCGGGGTTCCCTTTGGAGGCATGGGCACAGAGCTGGGGATGGTGCCTGGTGCTCTGTGCCATGGTCACACAGAGGGAGGGTCCTGAAAGCCACCCTGGATCTGGCACAGTGACACCACACACCTGTGTGCTTGTCCTCCCCTTGGCAGGGGCAGCGGAAACTCTCCTCCTCCTCCTCCTCCTCTTCTTCCCACCTCCTGCTTTTTCCACTCTCTGGAGTGTCATAATCGACTGCTGTGCCCTCCCTGCTGAGGGATCCTCCAGGAAGAAAGAGGATTAGGATGTGCAAACTTAACTGTGTTTGCTTAATAAAGCTGTGCTCCTTGTTCACCCCATTGATGTGACAATGTGCCTTGACACTTGGCCGTGGCTGTGCTCAAACGATTGTGCTTTTCAGTGCTGACAAAGGATTAATTCCATACTACTCATGGAAAACTTACAGTCCTCAGCCACACTGTGCTGCTGTGGCACCAGGGCTCTCACAATGGACAGCTCTGGTGGAGCTGTTTCTGAAGAAAGGATGAAACCTGGGCTAATTGCTTGAAGATAATAAGTGGAACTTTGCTGAGCTGGCAGAAGGAGGGGTCCTTGTGCAGGGGTGGAAAACATGCATTATTCATGGTGTCCAACAGGGCAGCACAGCCCCTGTGAAAGAGGCAGTGCCCTGGCAGGACATTTCTGGACTGCACAGGGCTCTGTGAAGTCTCAGTGAAGGAACAAAGCTTGTCATTAAGGACCATTCAGGCCCTTTTTGGATTATACTGTAGTGCCAAGCTTTTGTTTGGATACTTCTGGTTCCTTTCTGATCTCTAAGAGCAAAAGAGGAGGGGGCCTCAGTCTGGGAAGGAGCTCTGGGTTCTCCCATGGCAAGAATAACTAAGGGTTGTCAGGGATCAGCTTGAGAAGGTGAAGAGCAGAGACCTTTCACTTGTAATGTGAAAATAAGATGAGTTATTGGTCATCCTGGAAGCACTGAGCCCGCAGTGTCAATAGGGGAGGCTGAAAGAGCAGTTGCTGTGAAATATGTGTTACTCATGTATTTCTGGGAGCTGCTGCTCCCAGGTTTTTGCATTTGTTTGGGGTTTTTTTTGGAAGAAAAAAAGACACCACCAGACAGTTCCCAGACTTACAAAGAGCTGAAACATGCTGATAGATTTCAGTTGTGCTTGGGCTTGTTTCTCCATTCAGGATAGTAAATGGTTTTGCTCTTAAGCTTCACCCCTTTTTTGTTTGCATACTATTTAGTGACTTTACAAGCACGAGCTGCCTCCCAGGGTTAGTGATTTCCTTTGGTTAGATGCCATCCAGTTGTTTGTGGCAACTGGATGGCATCTAATCAAAGATTAGACTTGTGTCTCGACTTGTGTTTGGTTACTTGTGTTGATGCTCTGCATCTCCAGGGCTGAGGTGAATTGCCTGTGCCCTTTTCAGCCTCTGGTGTCTCTGCTGGTGCTGTGTGGCTTCCTCGAGGGTTTCTTGAGAAATGCAGAAGTGTGAGAGATTGATTGTCCATCTCATGTCCATGGACTTCCCAGAGATTACCAGTAAACCCAGTGTAAGGAGCTTAATGTGAGATTCCGTGAGGCTGGAAAAGCTGCTGTGAAGCAAATTAAACTGGCATAAAATATGAGCTGTGGCTATTTAAACCAAACCCCAATCCTGCCTGGGCCCTGGAGTGCCCCAGACCTGCATCTGCCCTCCGTGGCCCCGGGCTCTTTGGCTGTTATGTAACCCCCAACAATCAGCACCCTGCTGGCATTAGTGCTGCTCTGTGGGATTTAGAGGAAACGTGCTCTCTGGGTGGACCTGGCAGAAAATGGTGTTTAATGGCATTACTGGGAGGGCAGGCTTAGTGCTCAGGGTGGAGGAATGATGCAGGACAGGTGCATGAGGAGAGTGCAGCCAGCTGAGAACGTGGTGGGGTTCTGGGCTTTGCTTTGGGCTTGGGTTGGGTCCAGGGTATTTTCACTGCTGGGACGGGACAGTGCAGTTGTGTGCTGGTCTCCACTGCAGGGGTGGGGGCTTTTTTGGGAAGGACCTTTCAGATCATGAAATCCAACCATCAGCCCAGCACCACCACAGTGTTCAGCACTAAGCTGGGTCCTCAAGAGCCACATCCACTCGTTTTTCACATGCTGCAGGGACAGTGACCCCACCACTGCCCTGGGCAGCTGTGCCAGGGCTTCACAACCCTTCACAAAATACACAGAAACCCCAAAATACTGAATGCAGGGGAGACGAGCTGCTGCTGCAGTTAGAAAAGTAACTCCTGTGTTTTATGGGTACCTTTTATCTCTTCAAGCTTAATGTTGGCTTAATGCAGTTGATGCCTATCATTTAGAAGCCCAGTTTATATCCTCTTTCATAATTATACTTCTCAGTGTTTGGTAATGCTCTTTATACCTTATTTAATCTTTTTGTTCTGTCAGATGGCTGTAGCAGTAAGTCCATAAAAGTGATGAGACCAGACCTTTTGTCATTTGCTTGCACTTTGAAATATTAATTTCTTAACATACAGGAAAATAAAATAACTGTTTGTGGACAGCAATAAGAAATTTGTTTTGATCTTTGACTTTAAGTAAAATTATCTGTCTCGCAACAGGGGTGAGACAGATAATTCCTTTTGCTGCATACTCTTGGCAGTAGAGTTGTGCTGCTAATGCAAAGGCAGTAGTGTTTTCTTGAGTAACTAAACCCCGAAATATAGTAGCAAAAAATAGCCAGGATATTTAGTTGATCTCAGAGAACATGTTTTATGGAAGGGAGTGCTTGTTTCACTGCAGGGATGTGCCCTGTATAGCAAAATGCTCTTCTGTTTGCTGGGAAATGCTGCTCAGTGTAATGTCCACTTCCCCAAATCATTTCCTTCTGGTATCGACTGCAGGCTCCTGCACACCCCAGAGTCCTTGTGGTGAGGCACGAGGGCAGCAGAAGTGCACTCACCAGTGTGACTGCTGGAATGAAATGAGCTGTAAACCAGAGGAATTCCCAGCTCCCGGGGTGCAGGGAATGGCCCCTGAGCCGTGGGGGTTTGTGGGGATCCTGGGGGCTGCAGCTGAGCCATCCCTGGTTATCAAAGGATCACCAGAGTGCACGGGGAGGGATTGGGGCGAGGGGACGGAGGGTGGCACGGGGAAGGAGGGTGGCACAGGGACGGGGGGTGGCACAGGGACAGGGGGTGGCACAAGGGGAAGGAGGGTGGCACAGGGAAGGAGGGTGGCACAGGGATAGAGGGTGGCACAGGGATAGACAGTGGCACGAGGGGACGGAGGGTGGCACAGGGATGGATGGTGGCACGAGGGGACGGAGGGTGGCACAGGGACGGACGGTGGCATGAGGGGAAGGAGGGTGGCACGAGGGGAAGGAGGGTGGCACGAGGGGACGGAGGGTGGTACAGGGACGGAGGGTGGCGCGGGGGGACGGAGGGTGGCACGAGGGGAAGGAGGGTGGCACGAGGGGACGGAGGGTGGCACAGGGAAGGAGGGTGGCACAGGGAAGGAGGGTGGCACAGGGATGGAGAGTGGCATGAGGGGACGGACGGTGGCACGAGGGGACGGACGGTGGCACGAGGGGACAGACGGTGGCACGAGGGGATGGAGGGTGGCACAGGGACAGAGGGTGGCACGAGGGGACGGAGGGTGGCACGAGGGGACGGAGGGTGGCACGGGGATGGAGGGTGGCACAAGGGGATGGAGGGTGGCACGAGGGGTTGGGCGGTGGCACGAGGGGATGGAGGGTGGCACAAAGGGACGGAGGGTGGCACGAGGGGTCGGGCGGTGGCACGAGGGGACGGAGGGTGGCACAGGGACGGAGGGTGGCACGGGGGGATGGAGGGTGGCACGAGGGGACGGAGGGTGGCACGAGGGGACGGAGGGTGGCACAGGGACAGAGGGTGGCACGGGCTGGTTTGGGGATTAGCGCCGAGGAGTGGCCACAGCTGCCCGGCAGTGCCAGCTCAGTGGGCAGCGAGAGCGGCGTGGGCAGGGGCACCCCCAGAGCTGCCTGGCACCCCGGCTCTCAGGGACATCCCAGGGCTCCATGGCTCTGCTGCTGGCCTCAGAGGCCTGCCACGTGCTGGGCAGCGTGGCCACCCCAGAGAGGGTCGAGCTGGCACAGATGGGTTTGTATCTGGTTTCCCCTCGGGTACAGAAGCAGCTCCTCCCGTAAGGAGAGGTTTGTGTTAGGAGAGATCCTCATGGCTGAACTAAATTAAAAAGTGCTATTTGAATTCAGGTCTGTATTGCTTTAAAGAGTTATTTTGGGAGGAAGAGAAGTAGACTGGTCTTTCATTATTAAATCCCGTTAAACTCCAGGATGTCTGTTGGGATGATTTTAGACTGTCGAGTTTGCATAACTCTGCAGACAGAAGTTAATGTAGTTTTCAGGGGTTTTTAATTTTGAATTAAAGCTTCAAATATCATAGAATCATGGAATGGTTTGGGTTGGAAGGGACCTTAAAGACCACCCAGTTCCAACCCCCTGCCGTGGGCAGGGGTACCTTCCTTATATAGTGCATCAGCATAATTTTTTATTTAAACTTCCAGATTAATTTTCTTTGATCTTGTAACATAAGCTACATTGTGTTCTAGTTTAACTTAATTCATTTTCAGACTTTGAGCAAAAAATGCACAGCTAGTCCTTGTGTTAGAAGAATATCTTTTAATGGGAATCATGTCTTGCTTCCCCAAATTTTAATCTATGTCTGCACTGAGGAGCTGCTTCATTTACTCTGTATTCCTGGTTTATCTACAGGATTAGATGTTTTTCTGGAACCAGCTTCCCTATTCCTTAGTGAAATCCTTCCTGAACTGCTCTTCTGGAGCTTTATTCTGCCCTGCACTGCTCAATACCTTCCCTGATTCAGATGCTAATGTGTGGTGTCTGGCAAGGGACCGGCATTAGCATACTGAGAATAGATTTGAAAAAGACCTTTTTTATTTGCGTGCTTATATTTTATAAATAGCCTGAAGGGGAGGATGGGGTGTTTTGTAAATGGTTTGCAGAACTGAGATCCAGTGGGCTCGTGATTGCTGTGGCATTTCCATTACCCCAGTCCCTTCTTGAAGGTGGAGCTTTGTTATTAACACCTACACAGCAGGAATGATGCCGTGAACTCTCTTACACGTTTACTGTTCTTTAAATGTTTGAATTCTCATGGTGCTTCCTTGGAATTGGAAAAGCAGCAAAGGTGGTGCTCCCTGGGGCACTGGACCTACTGCAGGAGGGGTTTGGGAGTGGAGAGATATCTGTTGAGATATTGGGCAGGAGTGGGTTTCTTCCCCTTTGTGAAAGAAAGTGATTTAAAATCTATTCCCTGTAACTGAAGTGTGCCTGAAGCATGAATGTGACTGCACCCATAACAATTCCAAATGTGATGGAGATATGTTTAAGCAATTGAAATGATGAATAACGAACTGGATTGCCTTTTATGGTTTTTATTTTCCCCCGATTTTGTTGGCTGTAGTTACCTGACTGTGGCCCATTCTCTGCTTTTTTTGTATTGAATAAATGTGGTCTTCTTCCTTCTGCCTTTTGCTGGCTGTCCTCAATGGCATCTCAGTGAAACCGGGCTGGGATTTTTTCTCCAACAACTGAGCTGGTGCTAATAGAGAGACTTATTTGAGAATTAGTTCTTTTTGTAAGACTTTCACCAGTCACTGCAAGCCTTAGGTGCAAAGAAGCAGATTTTCTGTGTTGAGTAGCTTGTTGCTAAACCTCTTACTGAGCTAAAGCCCTGCTGGAGTGATCTCTCTATTAGTGAAATCAAAAGGTGCTGTGGTGTGTGTGCCAGGCTGATGGAGCAGGGCACGTTTGTGTACCCACACTCACAGGGAGGACCTCATTGCTGTGCTGGGACAAGTGGTGTTTGTCTTGGTAGGAATCCAAGGCAAACCTGATGTAAACTCAGTTCCACAGGGGAAGGCTGGGTCTGCCAAGAAAAGGCATTCCTGTGTGGGTGTACATAGGGACTTTTAGAGACTACTTTTGCTTCAGTTCATCTTTTTTCTCTCGGGTTCGGAGTTTTCCATCCCTTGTGGTGTAAATGTTTGTCTTCCTGGTATTTGTGCATCTTCAGATAGATCCAAGTTAATGCTGCCCCAGCCAACATGTGGATATGGTCTAACATCTCCTTCTGGCCTGATTTATGTCACATTTGTTGTTTATCTTAAAGCCCTTCCAAACTCACCTTCATTCAGTGTGTGCTGATCCATGGGGGGCCATTATTTATGGCCATAATGAAGGACTCATGTGAGGCTTTCCGAAGAATTTGGTTCTGTTCAGCTCAACCTCAGTCCCCTCCTTCCTCCAAGAAAGAGAACTCAGGAAAAAGACTCCTTCTGATGGGGTTTATTCCATGTAGGTTTGCCTTGCCAGCTCCTGGTGAGTGAGGGAGCCAGGGGAGGTTATTCCAGTGCCAAGGGCTGTTCAGCCCTGGCCTGCTCAATGTTTAGATGCTGCTCTGACTGCCTGTGAGCGTGTCAGAGCTGTTGGGAGAATAAATAAATCCCAGCTCTGGCAGAGGAGTGGGAGTGAGGGTTAGTCTTTGCTGTGACACTGAGGAGCACTGGAGAGAGAAGTGCTGGAGAGAGGAAGGGTGATAAGAAATAAAGACAGATCCAAAGAGTTTATTTGGGAGCCAGCCAGAGTGTAAACAAATCACCCAGGGAGATGAATTTGGAGTGATACCAAGTGAGGAGAGGCTGTGAATGGATAAAACCAGAAGGTAATTTAAGAGCATGGATATATACTGAGATCAAGAGGAAATCTTATCTTGATCCTTGTGTTTGCAAGGCTGCAGGAGGGAGGATGTGAGATGAAATGGAAGAAATGGGTTTATTTTAGTCAAAACACAGAGGAGGAAAAGAGCCTTATCATTTGGATGGGACGGGTGGATAAAAGGAAATAATCCCAGTGCGTGTTGGAAGGTCGGTGGCAGCACGGAGAGGGTGTGAATGTGTCTGTGTCACTCTGTGAGCAGCTCTGCCAGTGCCACAGCATGAGGGACAAACTCCAGGGCTCCTGAGCCCAAAGGACTGCGGGGTTTGGACGAGGATCTCACCACTCCAAGTACATGGAGTGATGGGGTTTAAAATTACAGCACTGTGTGCCGTAATAGAAAAAATGTAAATAAGATGAGCATGAAACAACTATAAAATGTTTTCCTTCAACATAGATGAAAGTTTTCTTTGCCTCCTTTGTTGTGAGGCTGTTCAGACAGATGAGCTGTTCCATTTTCCTGTGTGCAGAAGGTGGCAGTGAAGAAGGAATAGTCTCCCAGCACTGCCCACTTTCTGTCGCTGGAGGTTCAGGTCAGAACTGGGCTGTGCCTGGCAGATGCTGGGCAGCCCGTTAGTCATGTCCTTAGTGGGTGAGGTGGCCGTTCAGTTGAATTTGTTCTGCTCTGCCTCACAGTTGAAAGATGCATGAGTGTGATGCAGTCTGGGACGCAGATGGTGAAGCTGAAGAGTGGAACCAAGGGGCTGGTCCGTCTCTTCTACCTGGATGAGCACAGGACCTGCATCCGATGGAGGCCCTCCCGGAAGAGCGAAAAGGCAAAAAGTAACCTCCTCATACTTCTTCTCATTTCTGGGGCAGTTCAGTATTAGAATGTGACTTACAGAGCCACACAGGGGCTCGTGGGCTGATGGGAGAAGCTCGGTGTCTCCTGTGCTCCCTTTCTGTAGCCTCAGCCCTGTGATGTTCCGGGTAGCGCTCGGAGCCTCCGGGGCAGCCGGCACGTGGCACAGCCATGGCAGGGAAACCTTCAGTCCAACAGGGCTTTGGGATGTGAAAATGTAACATTAGTAAAGTTTAGTGCCTCTGAGCCTGAATAGCTCAGAATTGGGAGAAGCAGGAAGAGGCTGGCTGGCTGTCCCAGTGTGGCCTTTGGTTTCCCTTTCCCCCCAGTTGTCATCGACTCCATTTACAAAGTCAGCGAGGGCCGGCAGTCGGAGATCTTCCACCGCCACGCCGAGGGCAGCTTCGACCCCAGCTGCTGCTTCACTATTTACCATGGCAACCACCTGGAGACCCTGGACCTGATCACGTCCAACCCCGAGGAGGCTCGCACCTGGATCACGGGGCTCAAGTACCTCCTGGCCGGGATCAGCGACGAGGACTCGCTGGCCAAGCGCCAGAGAACGCACGACCAGTATCCTCTGAGGGGCCAGGCCTCCTCCTGGTTCATATTCCTGCCTTGCTTTCCAGCACTTCAGCACAGCCTGTCCTTTCTCCTCCTGTAAAGTGACCAAAACCCTTCCACTGATTGCAGTGGAAACCTGAGCAATGGGTTTGACATGGACACTTATGTGTGTGAGAAACCATGGGCTGTGCCTTGGGGACTGGATCAAACTGCGTGGGAGTCAGGGGATAGGCTTGCATTTTGTTAATGAATTCCTTTTTGAAGGGGAGAACCAGTTATTTCTAGTTATCTCAATATCTCAGTAACTCCTGGCCATCTCTGTTGCTCTTGTGTAAGTCAGATGCCTGTGTCCTTCCCAGCCTCCATTGTTTGTCAGGAGCACAAGTCCTTAAAGCTCCTTAAATGTTTGTTGTAGATCAGTAGCCAAAGTGAACCTCATGTTCTCTGAATATTTTCTTCATGTGCCTTTTTTTTCCCCAATAGTTTTTTTTTCCCAACAGTGATGACTAAAATGTTATACGCAAAGAACACTCTTCCCCCTAAAACCAAACCCCAAGGCCATCTTAATTAAAATTGTAACCTGTCTGTTCTTCTGCCTCATGGAAATCTCCAGTGGTACTCCTGGAGAATATACATCTTTCAGGTATTTTTAATTTATATCTCCCGTGTTTGATTCTGATTCACAGCAGGCACAGGTCCATTGGGGTTGTATTGCATGCTCTGTTGCACCTGTCCTCAGCTTGCTGTATTTAACCATGGCTTTTCTGAGCTGCTCCTGTCTGCTCTATCTTCTCTCCTGGTGAAACATCACTGCAAGTCCTGTTTGTTTTATCCAGTGTGGCAGCTGGGAGACTGCATACAGAATGGCCCTGTCCCACTCCCAGCTACTGCAGGAACTCAGCAGGAGGTGCTGAGGGATATTTGTGCAAGGAGGGGGTGAAAGGTGCTGTTGGGAAGTGAAACTCAGGTAGAATGAAGGGACAGGTGAAAGAAGATCCTAGAGTAAGCCCAGCAATATTGAAAAATTTTGGAGCACGTTTTCAGAGGAGGAACCAGCACCAGAAATGGGAGTGCAGAGGGGCTGGAGTTGTGAACTGAGCTGTGAATAGCTGCCATAAAGCAGTTCTGGTTTTAAGCATTTGGCTGAGCTGTAGTAAGGGCAGGGGCAAAGGGGTTCTTTCCTGAGCCTGTCCGTGGGGAGAAGCCCTGTGTGCCTGTCCTTGACACGCTGGCAGCTGGGTGAAGCAGACCTTCGAGGAGGCTGACAAGAACGGGGACGGGCTGCTGAACATCGAGGAGATCCACCAGCTGATGCACAAGCTGAACGTCAGCCTGCCCCGCAGGAAGGTCCGGCAGATGTTCCAGGTCCGTGCCTGGGCCACCAGGGGCCAGCTAAGATCCATTTCTGGGCACAGCCAGGGCAGCATCTGCAGCTTGGGACCAAAAACACAGCACCCACAGGCTTTTTCAAAGTCCTACCTTTTTGTAGACATCAGAATGTTGTTTAAATGACACGAAGCACACAGAAAAGTTACCAATGTTACTGTTTCTGCTGCATTTTTGGTTTCAGCTCTGTGAGCTGAACTGTTCAGTGCTGGCATTGATGGACAATGAAGTCACTCTGTCGCTACTGAAATGTTTCTTTCATTTCCTTTATAGAAAATTATTTAATAGAAACTGGCTTTATGCAAGTAATTAGGTTTTCTTTAAAGACTTCCTCATATTTAGCCATTCAAATTTGATTGATTTAGAATCAATTTTTTACTTCTGTTGTCTGAAAACAGCTCCCATTTTCCACCAGTCCTTGTGTTTACTGCAGGAAAGGAAAGATAAACCAAGGACATAATGGAGAGCAAAATATGTCATCACTTTTCTGAACCAGTACCAGCTCAAAGCTGGTTTGCTGTAAAACATGGGAAAGCTGAAGAATCTTCTGTGGCATAAAATTCCCATTAGAGATACATCTTTGGAGTCTGGAGTTACTCCTAAAGACCTGGAAACTGCTGGGGTGGTGTTGCAGAGATTAATTTGGGTTGTACTCGTTCCCACAAATTATGAATGTCATTTAAGGTACATAATAGATCTAAAATGATTTAAAATCCCATTCAACACCATTTAGCTGAGAATTCCTTTCCTCTCAGCTACTTGCTGTGATAGGAGTTTGCATCTCCTTTTCTGCATGGAGACCCACACAGTGCCTGCCAGCCATTCTCCAGAATATATTCTTTGTTTTGAAAATCCAAAGCAATCCTCTTAGGCAGATGTTCACAGGAAAAAACTTGTATTAGTGTGTGCTAAGTACTGTTTTCTTCTCTTCCTACCTCTGAGGAGAAACTGCAAATCAAGCCTGGAGATGCTGGGTGTATGTTTTCCTGGGGAATGTCAGTGCTGCTGCAGAGTTGGCACCTCTGCAGAGTGCTGCTGGGGCTGAGAGTGCTGCAGATTAAATAATGTGCATTTAAGACTCTTGATATTGTCCTGAATGTTTTAAGATATCAGACTGTTGTGGGGGAAGCCTTGGGTGATATTGTTATGCCTCTTGCTGTGTTTTAATCCAGGATAGCTGCAGGGCATACAGGAGGGCAAGAGATCAGAATAAAGCCCAGGGTGAGCCTCTTTCTGAGGGAAGTAAATATGAAATTAAATAAGGAAATTAGAGTTTCATGGGGAATCTGTGGCTTTAGTTTAGTAACTGTTTTCACCAAAAACCCCAGAGATGGTGATATAATTTTGCAGTTATTTTAGCCTGTTAGAATTTGTGTCTGAACAGTCTCGCAGACTAGAGTTTACTACCTTTCTGTTGGTGTACACAAGTCCCGCTCTGTTTTATTCCCTGATTTCTCCTGTGCTGAGCATGTTTACCTGAGTGTCATTACCTCTTAGGAGGCAGACACAGATGAGAACCAAGGAACCCTGAACTTTGAAGAATTCTCAGTGTTTTACAAGATGATGTCCCTGCGTCGAGATCTCTACCTGCTGCTCCTAAGCTACAGTGACAAGAAGGATCATCTCACTGCTGAGGAGCTGGCCCACTTTCTGAGGGTGGAACAGAAGGTAGGGCAATATCTGCACCCATGTCTATGGCCATGCACTTACATTCAAGTGTAGGGAAAGGATTTTATGGAAAATATTAACTTGGGGCAGAGGGCAAAGCACAGATGTGACAGAAGAGAGTTCTGAAGGTTTTATTGGTTTTGAGCTGCTCTGGATGATTTTTGAAGTGCCCAGGATAGTGGTGTGAGAGGGTGCTCAGGGACCTGGGGCAGGAAGAGGAACACGTGTCAGAGGTGGGGGAGCTGCCTTTGGGGTGCACAAGGACATGAAGGACCTGCTGATGCAGCAGAAGCCTGGAGCTGACCTTCAGGTCTGGCATTCTGCATCCTCTCAGTGCTCTGTGTGCCCTCCTGAGAGCTCAGCGTGGGCAGAGCTGTCTGGGGAGCTGCTCTGCTCAGCTCTGCTCCAGCAGCAAAGCACAAGGAGTGAAACCAGCAGCTCGTGCAGCTGAACCTCTTGGCTGGGCAGGCTGGAGGCACCTTGCACCCCTGTGCCCCTTCCCAGTGCCCAGCATTGGGAGGTCAGGGAGATTGAATGTTCCCAGTGCCAGCAATGCCCTGGGGCAGGGCAGCATTGCCCCAAGAGCTGATTGTGCTCCCAGCCAGGAGGCAGCTCCCCAGTGCCCTCACCCAAACAGCATCTTGGTTCTGCTGTCGTCTGCATGCTTGGAAATCTGTGGACAGTCTGTTCTGCTCCATCTGCTACTCATTTGGCAAGATATGGAACACTCTGCAGCCTGAGGACAGAACAAAAGTGGGTTGGGGTTTTTGTTAGCTTGCTAAACTGGCTTCTTTTTTAGGAGAACTCCCTGTTAAGGAGAACACCCCATATTATTTTTAGTGGAGTACTCTAAAGTGCAACAAAAAATGAATGGCCAAAGTCGTCACTTCTCAAGCTACAATTAAAAAAGCACAATTGTGTGGGCTTTTCCCCAGCAGATGCAGCTTTGGACTAGATTAGACATTTCCATTCCTCAAGCACATGAGAGCCCCACACTGGGCCAGCGAGGAGCCATGGGGGATAAAGGAAAAGTTAATTTGAGCCAGCTTGTACCAGAACAGGGCCTGCTCTGAGCAGTGTTTGCAACCAAACACCAACATGAGCAAGGATAATCAGTTATTTTTTCTACTGAATTGTTCTTTTTTATTATCCTGAGTAATTCCTGCAGCCTCTCAGGATGGTTGGCTTAGCTGGGACAGTACAAACAGTGAACAGGATGACAGCACAAGAAAGGTGCCAGAGGTTTGAGAGCCAGTATTGTCTTGTGTGATGTTGGTAGTGGAGAAGTGAAATCCACCCAGTCCTCATCCTCCCTTTGGTTCTCTACAACTCAAGGCACTGAGGAAAGATGAGATGGGAGCTACTCCTTTCCTTTAGTTCTGAAGGAAATATAAGTGTCTACTCGTAAGTGCCCCACAAATCAGTTAGAACCTCAGCTGTGGCCTAGCTGAAGCTGTTGACAAAATTCCTATTTGTTTCAGAAAAGCTGCTGTTTTTCATTTCAGAATGTAATTATTTCTCCTAGCCTGTGTATCACAGTGAACTCCCTTGGAAGTAATGAAATCATAGGAGTGGAAAACGCATGAAAATGAAATCCAAGCCTGCCAAATCTTTTTGCATGTCTAAGAAGATTATATTAAAGAATATAATGTCATAGTTCTCATTTCAGCAGTATTGGCCAGTACAACTATTAAAGCTGCTAAACAGCTAATTTTAATCTTGAGACTAAAATGACAGGTTTTAATTGATGGCTACCTGTCACTCCTGTTTGTCTCCTCCAAGTTAAGTAGATTTTCACATGCTGGTGATGTTAAAAATGAGTGTACCTCCACTGTTGTTTTTGTGCAGATGAATAATGTGACACCAGAATATTGTCTGGACATCATACAGAAGTTTGAAGTGTCAGAAGAAAACAAGAAGCAAAATGTTCTTGGGATTGAAGGTAAAAGTTTTGGTTCCAGAGTGAGTTTTCTCTTGCCATGCTGCAGTGGAGTGGAAGTGCTTTGATGGTGTTTTGGTGAGGCTTTTGCTGTCCCTGGATCAGCAGTCAGGAGTGTGGGTGTGTTTTGTGAGTCAGGGGGGAGATGTGAGTAGGTGTGGTGAGGCAGCAGCTCTCAGCCATCCATCACAGCCGTCCTCAGGAGTGGGGCTGGATGCCTGAGGCTGTGGGGATTTATTGCTCACTCTTACAAAACTCTCCTGTACCATGCAGTTCATCTACAGCCTGCTCCCAGTGGGGTAATGAAAGCAAAGTGTTCATTCTGCCTTGGCTCTGGGGATCTGGGATCCTGCACTCCCTTAGGCTTCTGTGAAATAAAGTATAGATAGTTGCATTTTCATTGGGTTTTAATATCTGATTCCCCTTGCTTGTGAAAGCACTTGTAAATTGTATGTTTATTCAGAATCCAATTTAGTATCAGATCAGCCTCAGAGCTGAGATGAAATAGATTAAAAGCCATGTTGTGCTCCTTTGCCCAGGAGGAAGCTTCTGTGGAGCAGCATAATGTACACGGTGATTTGGGGAGGGGGAAGTAGGAATTTTCCTCCACATGGTATTTAAATCCTGGGTATGGCCTCCCTTCAACAAGCTTCTGATGTGACCCAGGGCGCTGCACTCAAACTGAAAAAAGGAAAGTAAAACAAACAAGCTGTGACACTTAATATTTCTGCAAGCATTCCTGCTCCTCTCAACCTGCTGCTGCAGCTGCTTTTATCTCTGAGCTGCTTTCGGGGCTGGTATTGTTTGCACCATCCTTCGCAAACATTTTACGTGTTTCATTCTTAAAGGAGGTATTTTTAAAAATTTCTCTGTTCAGTGCTGCTCTGTTTAGAGGGTTATAAATGAAGTACCATCTTCTTGAATAAACTTGCAGGAAAAAGAAAATTGTGACATGAAGACGATGGGTCAGTGCCCTGCTGATCCACGGTTCTGCTTTGGGCAGCTGCTGCCTTGCGTGCCCCCATCCGTGCTCAGGGCCATTCCCAGCACGGAGTGCCACCGAGGAGCCCTGCTGAAAAAGGCATTTGTGTCTGAGCCAGGGTGGCCTCCACTGTGCCCTGGAGCGCAGAGCCACTGTCAGGCCCTCAGCTCTGGGAGGGGTTCGGAGCGTTCTCCCCGCCCTGACGCGTCCCTGTGCCCGCAGGCTTCACCAGCTTCATGCGCAGCCCGGCGTGCGAGGTGTCCAACCCGCTGCACCGCCAGGTGCACCAGGACATGCAGCAGCCCCTGTGCCACTACTTCATCGCCTCGTCCCACAACACCTACCTGAGCGGGGACCAGCTGCTCTCGCAGTCACGGGCCGAGATGTACGCGCGCGTGCTGCAGGCCGGCTGCCGCTGCGTCGAAGGTGCGCTGCATGGGGGCTGGCTGCATGGGGGCTGCACGGGGGCTCCACCAGCCACGGGCTCAGGGCCACACTCCCAGCAGTGATGCTGGGCTGCCTCAGGCACTGCAGCACTTTCTGACCACTCCAAACTGGATTTTTCTGTTGGGAATGATCACCTTGGGCAAGCGTCACGGGCACCAGAGAATCACAGAATGGTTGGGAGGGTTCTAAAGATCATCCAGCTCCAACCCCCTGCCATGGGGAAATGTGGGGATCACACTGGATTCTTGTTTAAGCTCTGCATGGTTTAAATAATAACTAAACATTAGTGGTTTTATATTAGTATTTTTCTTTTCCAGAAATAAATAAAGTCTTTTGGCAAAGTTAGACTCAACATTAATTTTTTATGACTAGCATTACAAAAGGTCATCTGGAAAAAAATATTGTTAATCTCTATTTAAAAATTAATTAGAGAAAATGAACCTGAGAAAACTGGGTGATTGCCTTCTGCAGAACTGCTCCCAAGAACACTCAGCAGTGTTATTTTCCTCCACCTCAAAGCTATTGCAGCTACTTCAGAGCCCAGGGACTAGCTCTGCAGCTCTCTCCTTGGGAAGTTTAACTGCCTGTAGAGGCAGCAGCAGTGACAAGATTGGTACAAATTCAGGGTTCAGGCATTCATTAGGAAAAGCATTCTTATGCTGGTCCATTCTGCATGTGCTGCATTTGATGCTGCTCTTCATACAGTTAGTTAAAAAGCTTCAAGTTAAATTGGGAATGGGAAAAGATAAGTTCTTTTAAAATAGTTTGTCTTCAGAAGCAAAAACTGCATTCCCCAGGTAGCTGTAAACAGCTATACCTTTGTAGTTTTATATATGAGAAAAAACCCTCAAATTAATACAAGGGGAAAAACAGTTCTAGGATGCAGAAATCTCATCTGACCTAGGAGAAAACTGTCCTGTTTGTGTGAGCTCAGCTGGCAGGTTGGGGGAGATGGAATGAGAGGTGCCAAGAGGTGGAGTGAACCTGCATGGTTGAGCAGGTGAGCTCTGCTGGCAGCAGGAGCACAGGAATGGATGAGGCTGGGGGCATCTCTTAATGTGAGACTTTTCTGGTCTTAACAGTGGATTGCTGGGATGGCCCAGATGGGGAGCCAGTGGTGCACCATGGCTACACCCTGACTTCCAAAATCCTCTTCCGGGACGTGGCAGAAACCATCAATAAATATGCCTTCATCAAAAACGAGTAAGTGTGGAGCCAGGCTTGCAGCTACACCTGTTTTCTGTAGTTAATCCCACACTGAAAGCAACCATCAAGCCCAGGAAGTGCAGATATTCCTTTAAACACATCAGGGCAGATTCTGTTCCCCTGTTTATTGCCCGTGTTGTGTTTATTGTTCAGCTGCACAAGCTCTTCCCGCCAACTGAGGGAGAGAGTTCTGCCTAAGTTGAACCTTTCTGTGCTCTTAAACTCAGTAAGGCTTTGGACAGTCTGCTGGTGCTGATTATCTTTCAAAAGAACTTCCCACTCACATCCACAGGGAAATTCTCCTGAAAAATCGATACTGTGATGTTCTCTACCTACGGAAAATACTTTATTTCAGCAGAAAAATTGAAAAGCTGTCATGTGTAGTTTGAGGAGATACTGAGGTGTGAGGCACTGTTCTGAATCTGTTTCATTTGCCACGGTGCTTTATAACTGTTTGTTATGAAAACTGTGGGCCTTACCCATATATACACACACACACACAGAGTAGTCTCAAATCATGAGTGGGTGTCAAGAATTTTAAGTAGTTTAAAGAGAATAAAAGGAAAATACTTCCTTTTCTTTATTTAAATAAAAAGCACCCAACAATGGATTTGTGGGGAAAAAACCAACCAAGCCCAAAAGTTTGAAGTTATTGATGAGAAGTACAAGGTGGTACTTTCAAAACTAAAGGAGGTGGTTTTCATTATTTGGTTGGGGTTAGTGTGGGCTTCCTTTTTATAGAACCCTGGCGCTGCCAAGAGTTTAGAAAACAGTGGGGCCAATCTGTGGAAGAACTTGGCTGTTCCATTCCCAGGTGGGTGGTAAGAATGCAGGTGTTGTCTCTGCACACACAGCTCTGAGAGTGTCTGGGGCTTTGTTTCCAGGTTTCCAGTGATCCTGTCCATTGAAAACCACTGCAGTATTCAACAGCAAAAGAAGATCGCCCAGTACCTGAAGGAGATTTTTGGTGACAAACTGGACTTGTCATCTGTGAGCACTGGAGATCCCAGACAGCTTCCCAGCCCTCAGGATTTAAAAGGGAAAATCCTTGTGAAGGTAACTTGCTGCTGGGCATGTTCAGACTGCCACAAAAGTCAGCTTGTGATATTTATTGTAGGTTTTCTTTGGAGGACCACTTCATATCCCTTTAGCATCTAAACATTATCTGACAGTCTTTCCTTGGACAAAGTACTTTGGAGTGATAGAAAAGTGAAGCTTTCCTGCCTTTCCCCTCTCCAGCTGGGAGCTGTAGTTCATGGGATGGAACTCTGTTCATGGTTCATCTGCTGTGTTTATGGGAGAAGAGCAGCTCAGGAGGAGCTGGAGGAGGCCCTGGAGCTCTGTGCAGGATTAATTGTGTGAGCCTCTCACTCCAAACAGATTTGCTCTGAAAGGAATTCCAAAGGCCAGGATGGATAGAACAGGGAAGAAGCACAAAGCAGACCTTTGGGAGGATGATTAATAGAGTTCTGCCCTATTAGATTCTCTAATTTACTTGGACATAGTGGGGCAATTACTTCGGTGTGAACTCTCAGGATCCTCTGGCTTTCCCCCTGTCCTTGGCATCAGTCTGGCTGCAGGGATTCTCAATTTGTCTGATGTTAGTTTGAACATGCTGCAGTGCACAGTACAGAGCTGACCCTAAATTAGGAGCCCTTTGAGTGCTCAGCCATGATTTTGCATTTCACTGCATCAGTTTTCTGGAGCTGCTGGTTAATGAGCTGTGCAAACACGTGGGGCTGGTGTTTGAGGGATCCACAGGAAATCATGTGGAACGTCACTGCTGCAGAAATCCCATGGCACTGCACTAAAGCCAGGAGAGGCCGGGTGCTCTGGGCTCTTACCTGAACTTCTGGGCTGCCTTTTCAGCACGTCTGAGGCTGTCATTTCAGTGTGATCCTCCAGCTCTCACTGCTGGAGCCCTGTGGGTGCAGACTGCTGTGGAGCTGAGCTGCTTTCAGAATGAGAAATTCTATCTCGAGCATCACAGGATCCCTGCACAAAGCCCTGTCTCCCATCCCCTGCTCAATTTAAGCAGCTCTGTTGGAAAGGATAAAATCAGATTTAGGAATCAGTACCTTGTTGAGAAGTAAGCCAGCTTCTCATCTTTTTGCTATTGTTTTTGCTCTTTTTATATATTTTCCTTTGAAAGGCAGTATTGATTCACTAGGAAAACAATTTCAAATAACGGCATAATTTTCATCTTGTAAGTGTATATAAAGAGTCATTCTAGTAACACTCAGGGATTAAAGCCAGTGTAAAGGTACCAGCATGAAGTGAATTTGACCCACTCATTAGCAGCAGCATTATCATTTTCAAAATGCAGCCTAAAAATCAATCCTCTGCATTTCTGCAGAAATCTTGAGTGTCATTCCTGTCTCCCACTGATGAAGCAGGTAGGCTGAGAACATTTCTGTGCACAGGAGCAATATCACAGAAGTTTAGTAGGTGATTTACTTAGGAGCAGATGGTGAAGCAAGAGGAGCAGACTGGGTGCACTAACTAACACTGACCACATTTATTGGGGGTGTTTTTTCCTCATTTCAGGGTAAGAAGTTGCCCTGCAGCCTTGGAGCAGATGCTGAGGAAGGAGAGGTTTCAGAAGAGGACAGTGCTGATGAAATTGAGGACGACTGCAAGTTAAAGCCCTGCTTTGTATGTGCACACAGTCAGTTCCCAGAGTGTGACAGCTCTGCACTTCTTACATGCACACTCCATGTCCTACTTACACTTGTTAGCAGAGTTTTTCATTCCTAAGTTTTAATTCCTGTGTCAGGTTCATGCTGTTCTACAGGACTCATTTTTACTTTAAGTGCCTTATGTAAGAGACTGGTTTGAGTCTGTATAGTCTGGATGACTAACAGAAATCACTTCCTTTTTTCACTGTTTGGAGCAGGAATCTAATGCTTGGGGTGTTTGTAAGTGCATTAGCTGGGAATTCATGCTCTTCTGAAAGAGAAGGGGGTTCTTGTGATAGCTGTGAGGCAGAGAGAGCCCATGGCCAAGTCCTGGAGATCTGTGGGGGGACAGTGAGCTGAGCTGGGAGGGCTCTGGGGAAAAGGGAATGGCAGTGAAAGGCACAGGTAGAAAGGGCAGAATCAGGCAGGATTGTGCAAAGAGTCCTCTTGCAGAGGGAAGGAAATGGGAGCACTGTGTGACCCTCAGTGTGCACTGGGATGGACACAAACACCTACCTGAGCTGGGTGTCCTGGTGTCTTTCAGAGCAACGGCGCAACTCAGCACCAGGTGGAATCTTTCATACGGACAAAACTGGAGTCTCTGCTGAAAGAATCCCAAATCAGGGACAAAGAGGATCCTGACAGCTTCACTGTGAGGGCCCTGCTGAAGGCAACTCACCAGAGCTTCAGTGTGAACCTGAAGCAGGTACGTGGGCTCTCCCTTCACAGCCCCTGTGGGGACTGCACAGTGCAGTGTGCTGCAGACTGTTTCAGATCAGAGAGCAGGAACTGGGGAGCTGGATGCAAACTCCAGGGACATTAAATAGAGAGTGAATCTTCTGTGGAGATGTGCCTGCTCTGGAGCCAGTGTCACAGAGCTCTTTTCTGGGAGTTACTGTGTAATTGATGGACCAGGAAGGGAGCAGATATTTTCCTGGTTTTTTTACTGGTCATTTTTTCTTCATTACTGGTCTGCCTTCAATTTTTCCCAAATAATTGCTATTAAAAGAAGTAAAAATCTGCTAAAGATCCTTTCTACATGTTAGAGAGACTTCCAGCCTGAGCTCTGAGCCAATCTCTGAACACAGGATATTGGTTTTGCTGGGCCCCCAGTGCCCTCATCATGAAAACCCAACGTGAGTCCAGCTCAGCCCTGAACAGGGAATAGCTGCAGTTCACAGCACTGAAACACTCACCCAGCTGAAATGCTGGGGGAATATTCTTCAGTTTTGTTTTGCTCTTCAGAAGATGAAGGGCTGTGTGTTCCTGACAGAAGAAGTGAGATGCTGCCAGGAGTTATCCAGCTGATGTCTGGGGGCATGGCTGGGAATGTGGAACTCAGCCTGCAGGCTGCCTATGAGAAGTCCACATTTATCTGCTAGGAGATTCTTTTTCCTCTCCCTTTTCCCTTTGTGGCTGCTTTCAAGAACACTCAGACGTCTTGGTTTGTTGTTATTTGCCTGGGTTTGCTAGACTGCTTTTCTACATGGTTTGTTGTTGTCTTGAGTGCTAATGTTAGTATTTTTCTTTACAGTTAGATGATTCTAACTGTGAAGTGTACAAAGAAATTAGAAAAGTTCTGTAATGAGATTTTGGATTTCAATTTGTTCACAGATCAGACTTTAACTCACTTTGTCTCATTTGCAATAATTTTACTTTCCTAATAGTGAGCCAGGGTGACATAGAGGAACTTGTATCAGGTTGAAATGATGCCTTTTGGAGACTGTAGCAGACTCTTTAAAGACATTTCTGAAGGTATTTAGTTATGCTTTTTATTACACTTTTCTGCACAGAACTTGGACACAAAAGAAGGTGGAAAAAAGTCTCATGGTCGATCATTAATGGGGAACTTTGGTAAACACAAGGTGAGTGAAATAAATGAGAACTGAGGTTGCTGTTCTAGGACTGGCAGCATTCCAGAGACCCTGGCAATGTTTTACTGCTCCAGAGAAGCGTGGGGGGCGTGGGGGCAGCGAGGAGGGAGCCTGTGTGATTACACTTGGTGTCCTTATCTGTTCAGAAGAGTGAGAACCTTTAAGATGAACAAAAACTTCTCACGTGGCTACAAGATCATCTTTACTCATGCTGTGGAATTGCTGATTTTCTGACCAAACTTGCCTCAGCAGAAGAGCAGCAGAGACAAATGTCTTGGCATACCTTGTTTTCCAGAGTGCCTGGTTCAGTCAGGGCCCAGTTTTGCTGTGTCCCAGCCTGGGAGCAGGGCCGTGCTGGGACTGTCCCTGCTCTCAGGGGCTGCTGTGGCTGAGTGCTGGCTCTGGGCTCCTGCTCTGTGCAGATGTGCTCTGCCTGATCTCCTCCTGGTTTTCATGTCCTGCTTATGTTTTTGCAGCTGCAGGGTCGGATTGCCTCCTCTGCTGCTCCTCAGTGGTGTCTCCACTGGCCCAGGCAGGAGCTGAGAGCTCTCATTTCACAGCTGGGCACAGAGCAGCCCCCACAGGGGACAGTGCCCACATTTCCTCCTGTTCCCATATCCTGACAAATGTGCCCCTTCATCTGGCTCCCCTAGTGCCACACTCCCACCCTGAGCTTGGATTTACAGCCTCAGCCTGAGCTGCTGCAGCTGCCAGCTCCCTTCCTGCTGCAGTCAGTGGGAGCTGCAGTGGGTGACTGAGCAGAGAGGCAGCTCTGCAGCCCAGTCAGCCCCTGTGCCACCAGCAGCCCTCTGCCCCAGCCTGCCAGACTCTGCTCTCCACAGTGAGGGCTGCACTGAGCTTTGGGACTGAGAATCTGAGCAGTTTTTTATGATTAGCAGACATTTCAAAGAACTTAATCAGCCACCAGTCCATCTGCCCTGAAGCCAGCTAGGAGCCATCAAATTCCCTAAGCAGACAGTACCAGGGCTCATATTTACACTTCAGTTCCAAGCTTGCATCAGTTACAGTGCTTGTGTTTCCTTCAGCACCTTCAGCTCAGTGCATGCTCCCCCTCACGGGTACCTGTGCTCCCTGAGAGTGGGCACTGCCCCTGGCACCCTGTGCTTGCTGTGCTCCCTGAGAGTGGGCACTGCCCCTGGCACCCTGTGCTTGCTGTGCTCCCTGAGAGTGGGCACTGCCCCTGGCACCCTGTGCTTGCTGTGCTCCCTGAGAGTGGGCACTGCCCCTGGCACCCTGTGCTTGCTGTGCTCCCTGAGAGTGGGCACTGCCCCTGGCACCCTGTGCTTGCTGTGCTCCCTGAGAGTGGGCACTGCCCCTGGCACCCTGTGCTTGCTGCTGGCCACACAGTGCTGGGAATGAGGTGTCACAGGCAGATGTCAGCCACTGGAATCTGCTGGTTCTGCTGAGGGCTGGACAGTCTGTCAATAATTTAATTACTTCAGCTAGTTAGCCTAATGGATGTAGCAGGTTTGGAAAGCCCGTTCAATTTATCTGTGGTGAAAAAAATTATATATAGATTTAAAAAAAAAACAAGTGTGATTGTATTGTAGACTGAGGCAACAGAGATATCCTGTAACTGCTCCCTGATGCCTTTCCAGCTGAAGGGATGCCTGGGAAGACTGGTTACTATTGATATTTTTGCAGATACAGAATTACCCACCCAAAAATATTGACACATGACATTTTTAGTCAGCTCTTGTACCAAATGAATAAACTCTTTAAAAACTACTGGGGAGGTACAAAGACACTAAAGCTAGCAATTCCTGAAAGTTAACTGCATGGAACATGCTCAGTGCAGACCTGCAGACTCCAAAGAGAACCATGCAAATGATTTCCAATATAGTCAGCTTCATGTCAGCACCAAAGACAGCAAACTGAATTATGTCCAGTAGGGTGTATGACAAGGGGAGGAAACAAATCTGTGCTCAGGGAGCCCTGTGCAAAAGGATAAAGAGCTCTCAGTTATATTAATTACCTCTTGATGAGAAGGGGATTAAGTGACTCTCACTTGAAGCTGTGTTTAGCATTACAAAAGATGTAATGTTGAAATTGGAAACTGTTAAATCATAGGTGCTTATAAAAAAGGGGATTTTGAGGTTTTAATCTTTTTCATCATAGATATTTTAGTGTAGTAATAGTGTAGTAATTTAGAATCACTTGAATATTTGTACGTGGCTCAAAATGGAGCAGGAAGAGGATGTTTGAACATTTTGCCCAGACTCTGTTCACACCTTCACTAATGAATATGTTTAATTTTCTGCACTGGGGAGAGGCACAGGTGGGCATAAGCAGTGCTCTGTATATTTAGACGCTGTTGTGTGTTGCTGTTTGTTAAACAGGACACAACCCACTGGGATTTCAGCAGGAGCAGTGCCCTGGAGCCAGGGGAGCAGTGTTGTCCTCTGGTGTTGGGAGGGAGCAGGGCAGGTGCAGAGCACAGAGTGGCCTGTGCTGGGCAGACCATTGGCAGAAATAACACCCTGAGGCCTGGCTGGGCTGGCAGCACACAGAAATAACACCCTGGGGCCTGGCAGCACCCAGAGCTGCTCGTGGCCACAGCTGGAATCCCTGCCATGGGTGCAGTGTGCTCTGTGCTGCCTTTCCTCCTCCACAGCAGGAAAACTCTGCCGGCCCAGCCCCAGGGGCTGCAGAGCCCAGCTCAGCCTCCTGCCAAGCCCCAGCCACAGCAAGGGAGCCCCCAGTGACTGACCCTGCCTGGCTCTTTCCCCACAGAGAGCTGCAAAGGCAGCAGCCAAAGCCCACAGTGCCTCGGATGATGAGGATGGCCAGCAGCACCCTCCAGGCAAGGAGCCAGGGCAGCCCCACAGGTGAGCTGGAGCCCCTCAGGTAAAGCCAGGGCTGTTCTGTGCCATCAGCATGTGAGGCTGTGCCCAGAGCAGGTCCCCTGTGTCTGTGTGTCACGTGTGATATGTCTGTCACACGTGACAGCTGTCAGCCCGGTGTTTTGGCTGTGTCACCTGTCACAGGCTGCAAGCAGCAATTAACTGCACAGAAGTGTGACAGTGCCACTGCTCATAGAAAGGTGCCAGGCACTGTTTCACCTGCTGCAAACAGAGCAAACTGTGCAGGTTACAGAACGTGCATCACAGCCCAGGCAACTTTATTGCATCTGAGAATGGAAAAAAACCAATCAAAAAAGTGCCACTGAGAATGTGTCTGCTCTCACTGAAGTGCTCCTTGGTTTTGTCTAGAAAAGCCATGGTGCAGCTATTTCATTGTGTTTTAAATGAAAAATGTTGTTTGTGTGGATGGGCTGTGGAGGTAGAGGGGGGCAGTCATCCCAGAACCCTCTCCAAGGAAGTTTGCCTCACAGGGTTCCCTGCTCACAATTCATTTCCTTTTGTTGAAAAGAACAGAAAGGGGATTGAAATACACCTTCAATCCTGCAAGTGCCCGTTTTTGTTTGCTTTCCCCCAGCAGGCTTGCCCGCCGCAGGAAAACAGTGAAGCTGTGCCGGGCCCTGTCTGACCTGGTGGTGTACACCAACTCCGTGGCAGCCCAGGACATCGTGGATGATGGTACGGGCTGGCACAGGGCTGGCACAGGGCTGGCACGTCCCCTGTCACCTGTGAGAGGAGGGGCTGAGTGCTGCTGTTAGGGTGGCACAGGGCTGGCACGTCCCCTGTCACCTGTGAGAGGGGGGGCTGAGTGCTGCTGTTAGAGTGGCACAGGGCTGGCACGTCCCCTGCCACCTGTGAGAGGGAGGGGCTGAGTGCTGCTGTTAGGGTGGCACAGGGCTGGCACGTCCCCTGCCACCTGTGAGAGGAGGGGCTGAGTGCTGCTGTTAGGCTGGCACAGGGCTGGCACAGGGCTGGCACAGGGCTGGCACATCCCCTGTCACCTGTGAGAGGAGGGGCTGAGTGCTGCTGTTAGGGTGGCACAGGGCTGGCATGTCCCCTGTCACCTGTGAGAGGAGGGGCTGAGTGCTGCTGTTAGAGTGGCACAGGGCTGGCACGTCCCCTGTCACCTGTGAGAGGAGGGGCTGAGTGCTGCTGTTAGGGTGGCACAGGGCTGGCATGTCCCCTGTCACCTGTGAGAGGAGGGGCTGAGTGCTGCTGTTAGGGTGGCACAGGGCTGGCACGTCCCCTGTCACCTGTGAGAGGAGGGGCTGAGTGCTGCTGTTAGGGTGGCACAGGGCTGGCACGTCCCCTGTCACCTGTGAGAGGAGGGGCTGAGTGCTGCTGTTAGGGTGGCACAGGGCTGGCACGTCCCCTGTCACCTGTGAGAGGAGGGGCTGAGTGCTGCTGTTAGGGTGGCACAGGGCTGGCACGTCCCCTGTCACCTGTGAGAGGGAGGGGCTGAGTGCTGCTGTTAGGGTGGCACAGGGCTGGCACAGGGCTGGCACAGGGCTGGCACGTCCCCTGTCACCTGTGAGAGGAGGGGCTGAGTGCTGCTGTTAGGGTGGCACAGGGCTGGCATGTCCCCTGTCACCTGTGAGAGGAGGGGCTGAGTGCTGCTGTTAGGGTGGCACAGGGCTGGCACGTCCCCTGTCACCTGTGAGAGGAGGGGCTGAGTGCTGCTGTTAGGGTGGCACAGGGCTGGCACGTCCCCTGTCACCTGTGAGAGGAGGGGCTGAGTGCTGCTGTTAGGGTGGCACAGGGCTGGCACGTCCCCTGCCACCTGTGAGAGGAGGGGCTGAGTGCTGCTGTTAGGGTGGCACAGGGCTGGCATGTCCCCTGTCACCTGTGAGAGGAGGGGCTGAGTGCTGCTGTTAGGGTGGCACAGGGCTGGCACGTCCCCTGCCACCTGTGAGAGGAGGGGCTGAGTGCTGCTGTTAGGGTGGCACAGGGCTGGCATGTCCCCTGTCACCTGTGAGGGGGGGGCTGAGTGCTGCTGTTAGAGTGGCACAGGGCTGGCACGTCCCCTGTCACCTGTGAGAGGGAGGGGCTGAGTGCTGCTGTTAGGGTGGCACAGGGCTGGCATGTCCCCTGTCACCTGTGAGAGGGGGGGCTGAGTGCTGCTGTAAGTGCCCCCTGTGCCAGAGCCCAGCAGGGCACTCCCTCCCTGGCAGTGACTCCTCTGGCCCTGCTGCCAGCAGAGGATTTTGCTGCAGGTTCCCTGGAGCTGTCACATCTGGGGGTCTGCAGGAGGAGAGGTCCCAGCTGGAGATCTTGAGCTTGGGCTCTTCAGCTGGAGCTCTCACTTGGCTTTCCTTTCGAGTGAGGGGAGAACAACGGAGCCTCCTGGAAGGGGGAGCTGGTGCCCTGCAGTTACCCAGGGTGCATGATTTGTGTAAGACAGGACAATCCATCCTGGAACACTGGACTAAATCTCATGTTGCCCTTGATGAATACCCGGGTAATGAGGTCTGGGCTCAGGCCCCGTGCCCTGGGACTGTTTGTCACCTGTCTGTTGGTTGTACCATGGCACACAGGCTCCACAGGGAACGTGCTGTCGTTCAGTGAGACCAGAGCCCACCAGGCAGTGCAGCAGAAGGCTGAGCAGTTCATGCTTTACAACCAGAGGCAGCTGACCAGGGTCTATCCCTCAGCCTACCGGATCGACTCCAGCAACTTCAACCCTGTTCCTTACTGGAATGTGGGCTGCCAGTTAGGTAGGAGCTGCATGAAAGGCTTCCTTCCCTTTCTGTGTGTATGTGCCAAGTAATATTATCTTTATTAATGGCACCTCACTTCTCTCTTTCAGTGGCACTAAACTACCAGTCTGAGGGACGTGTGATGCAGTTAAATGAAGCAAAATTCAGGGTAAATGGCAACTGTGGTTATGTCCTCAAACCTCAGCAGATGTGCAAAGGTAAGGTTCAGTGTAGTTAGCACTGTAGCTGCCTGGCCTTTCACAAAGTGTCCCTCACAGTGAAGGCACAAGAAAGAAAAGTGCAAACAAATCTAGAATCTTTCATATTTCCAAGCACTCATAGCTCTGAGACTTGTACCTGTGTGCAGTCTCTTACTGTGATTGTATCCGTATCTATCTATCTATCTGTGTGTGTGTGTGTGTGTGTGTGTATTTTGAGGTCTTTGCCTTACTAACATGAGTTTAAAAGAAGAAAAAGGGGTCCTAGGTTGACTAGCTGCAGGAAAGTAGAGCAAGCTCTGCAGTGGCCCAGGAGCAAGTATCCAGGGCTTGGTCTAGCTCTGCCTTGGAATCACAAAACCGAGGGGTTCTCCCCTCAGAAAAGGTTGTAAGAAAGAGAAAGAGAATTTTAAAATTACTGAGCAGCTGCTCTGTACTCATAGTTTCTCATTTCTGACTGAATTAGTCTGTCTGTATGTGTCTTGGGGGGGTGATATTTATTCTGTGTATCTTTTTCCTTAAAATCTCATTCTTGCCATCTTTCAGGCACATTCAACCCCTACTCTGCTGATCCACTTCCTGCCAGTCCTAAGAAGCAGCTGATTCTGAAGATCATCAGTGGGCAGCAGCTCCCCAAGCCTCCTGACTCAATGCTGGGGGACAGAGGAGAGGTGAGATGCTCTGGTGCCAGCAGACGCTTCCAGGGGAGCTCCTGCAGTGACAGGCAGTGACAGACAGCACTCAAACCTTCTCCTTATTCAAATACAGTAAATTTCAGATATTGTCAAGCGTTTGGTCACCACATGCTACACTTCCCCCAGCCTGTATCCTACTCGTGATGTTTAAGAAGTGATTTGGTTTGTATTTTAAAGGGTGACTTTTATGAAAATTAGTCACAGCTGTCCATAGCTCTTGATGCAAACCATACATCAACATGGACTTCATGGAACCAATTCCCATGATAGTGCTGCTTGAAAATTCATGTCAATCAAAGGATTTGAATTGTCATATGAATTTAAATCAACTCTCTCCATTATTTTTTAAAAATTCACCTTCATTTGTATGGCTGGCTTGCTTTTAAAATCTTGTGTTTTTGAAAAACAGATAATAGATCCCTTTGTTGAGGTGGAGATTATTGGGTTACCTGTTGACTGCTGTAAAGATCAGACCAGGGTGGTGGATGACAACGGTAAGATAATCTAAGTGATTTCTTCCTCTTAGAGTAAAATATTAAATAAGTGTAAATGAATTAGTGTCTGTTATTGCTTTCTAAATCACAAAGCATCTTACCTGATGAAATCAAATGATTGTATTTTAACAAATTATTTCTGCTTCCCAGACAGAATTTCTGGTGTGGAGACAAACAAGTTAGAGGTGAAGGGCAGGAGTTGTTCCCCACATTGTCTTTTAACCAAATTGTTCTTAAATCTCCTTTATGCAGAGGTTCAAATCTATCTGTATCTATCTGTATCTGTCTCAGGGCTTGCCTGGGTATCCCTGCCAGCTCCCAGGCAGACCCATTTTGTTTTTAGAACAATCCTAGAGGCAGATCTGTCCCATCTAATGACTGACATGATGGAATTGTCATTGCTGCTGCTGTGTCCTTGTGTCCTGTGCCTCCTGGAACTGAGGCAAGCACTCGCTCTGGCCTTGCTTCCCACAGTGTGTCCTTTTGCCCTGCAGGGTTCAATCCTGTGTGGGAGGAGACCCTC
Organism: Haemorhous mexicanus; assembly: GCF_027477595.1. Classification (NCBI taxonomy): domain Eukaryota; kingdom Metazoa; phylum Chordata; class Aves; order Passeriformes; family Fringillidae; genus Haemorhous; species Haemorhous mexicanus. The sequence continues at coordinate 25,738,860 of NC_082350.1, forward strand.
ACCTTCACCATCCACATGCCCGAGATCGCCCTGGTGCGGTTCCTCGTCTGGGACCACGATCCCATCGGGAGAGACTTCGTGGGGCAGAGAACTGTGGCCTTCAGCAGCCTCGTGCCTGGTGAGTGCCCCTGTTCTCCTGGGCGTGCAAAGCCACCCTCAAACCCAAGGAGGACGTTACCAGCATGAGATGATAGATTTTATAAATCTTTATCTCTGTGACTTCATGTGAAGCTTGGACAAGTCTTCTGTTCTCTTAGGGTGCCTTATGCACCATTCCTCAAAGGAGTTTGCTTGTCTGTGCTTTTAGAAATTACTGCTGGTGTGTTTTTTATAACTTGGATGTAATTTGTACTGGGGCTCAGAAAACCTGTGGGGACACCAGAGAAGTTTACTAAAGGCACCAGGTGGCTTCCTGTGTATACATCACTTCTATAGACAGTCATTGCTAGCTGGGCATAAAATGGAAGCTGCTGGTTCTTGGTGGAGGTTTGTGTGGAAATATTCCTATTTCTGTTTCCCCAGGCTATCGCCACGTGTATTTAGAAGGACTGACAGAAGCTTCCATATTTGTTCATATAATCATTAATGAGACCTATGGAAAGGTGGGTACAGCTGGAAATTTACATCTTCCTTCTGATAAAAACAGATTTAAATGTAGCCCAGGACCTCCCAGGATTTGTGCTGGAGTGCCCAGGAGGATCAGAGGGTGTGGGGGGTTTCCTTGCAGGACATCAGCAAGGAGACTTCACCATACCATGACTCCACTTTTGCTGTGCACATACTTGCAGATGTTCTTACTGTTAGCACCTAACAATTATCCTGTCTAGGTACAGGAGGTACATTTCTTCAGTGTGCTAAACTGATCTTATTTTGCAAGTAGATCTTGAGAACTGTAGCTGCACCAGAACATAATATTTGACAAGCTATTTTTAGCAGCTAATTTTATTAATTTAAATTAACCTAATTTATTTTTAGGTTTTAGTGCATAGATTTAGCTTTTCTGCAAGTTGGCTAATTTTATTAATTTAAATTAACTTAATTTATTTTTAGGTTTTAGTGCATAGATTTTGCTTTTCTGCAAGTTTGCTAATTTTAGAATGATTTTAAAGTGAAAGTGAAAGCACAGTGCTTTTTCTGTGTTTTCAGCTGCCTTCCTTAGCTGTTTCCATCTGGAGATTAGCAGCACAAAGAAATTAAGGCCATGTTCAGCAGAATGCTAAAGTAAAATAGCACCTTGGCAGTGATTTAAGAAACAAAGATAAACACAAAACCCTGACCTTTGTGAGGTATGAGACTGCAGAGGACACTCAGCCCTCAGTCTTTGTGCCTTCTGAAAGGATGCAGAGAACGACAAACATGAACCCAAAGTTGTGCAGCACCCACAGAGAGCTCAGGGGAACAGAGAGAGAACAGCAGGGAGAAGGGCCCAGGGCTGAGGTTTGCTCTTGTCCAGATCCCCTCCCAGCTCCACTTCCTTTCTCCTCCCTGATCCCCTTGGATCACGGGATGGGATCTCATGTATTGGTATGTGCACATCTGGGCATCTCTGGGAGATCACATCCCTTGGGGATGGTCTGCAGGGGCCTGTTTGGCTGCTGCCCTTGTAAGAACAAATATGCTCAAGAAGACCAGCAGTGTAACTCCAGAGGGAAGACAAGCGGAGCAGGAGGGGACACCCTCTGGGATTCCATTGCTGTCCCTGGGTCTGTTCCCCTGATGCTGCTCTGAATCAATGATGGGCTGCACTGCTGTTTCTCTTAGGCTGAGGAGGAGATCTGCTCAGTTCCTGGGGGACACACATTAAACTAAGAAATGGCTTTAAGTGGTTTGCTGTAGAGTGGTTCTGTTTACAGCTGATGTACTGTTACCTTATTTGCTTGTGTGGCAGTCTTGAAAACATTAGCCAAATGGATTTGCATTTCTTTTTGCCTTTCAGTGGAGCCCTTTAATCCTCAATCCCAGTTACACAATAATGCACTTTCTAGGAGCCACAAAGGTAGAGCTCATTGAGCATGCACTTTGCACTTGCTGGGCACACACTTGCCAGTGGTTCCCAATCGCATGATCTGCAACTGCCAAACTGGAACCATTCTCCATGCAGGCTCTGAAACATCTGACTATTGCTTTGATGGAACCCATGCATAGAAACCTCCACGTTAACGTGCAGCCTGTCACTGCCGAGCACTTCTAGAGCCTTGTCAAGTCCCATTAGGAGACTGAGCAAAGCTCTCTGGTAGCTGTGGCAGGCTGCCCTCCTAATGAGGAGAAAGGCAGGCATGCATGAATCCATGGAGAGCTGTGCTGGGAGCTCCTTGCTCAGAGTAGCTGTGAGTGGCTTGGTGTGAATTTTTGCTTTGCTGCGTTTTGAACTTTGTCGCCATCGCTCATAAGCACTGTGAGAGCAGCTCTTGGCCCTGCGAGCGAGCGTGAGCTCAGGCCAGGCTGTGCTGTTCTGTCCCTGCAGAGCAAGCAGCTGATGGGGCTCCGAGGGCTGTTCTCCAAGGCGCCCAAGGCGGGCACGGCCGAGGCCGGCGGGCACCACGTGCGCAAGCGCTCCATCGGCGAGCGCATCCTGCGGCGCACGGCCAGCGCCCCGGCCAAGGGCAGGAAGAAGAGCAAGATGGGCTTCCTGGAGGCTGCTGAGATGAAGGACAGCGCCTCCGAGCCAACAGACCTGAAGGACAAGGAGGGGGTGCTCCGGCGGCCGAACCGCGCCTCGCAGGCGCGCCCTGCGTCCATGCCCGTGGACAGGTTCCTCATGGTAGAGCTGCCCTGCCCAGCAGAGGACACTGCCCAGGAGGCCAAGCGAGAGGACAACACGTCTGGTAAGATGCTTCCAAAATTACTTTTGGTGAATGGTCAGGGCTCCCCTCGCTTCTTCCAAGAGTACCTGATTTCTAGCAATCATTAAAACCAGTATCTGTTACACCAAGTTTACTTCTATAGTCCCTGCTTCATTAAATCTCCAAAGGAGTGAGTCACAGAGCTCAAATCTGGCATAGAAAGACAAGAGGATTTGTGGAGAAAACATCCAATATGTGTTTTTCGAGGAATTCAAACCCTTGCCCCTGCGAATGCTGCCTGCTGGTAGAAGATCCAAACAAAATCCTTGTACTGTAACACTTTGCAGTAACCACTTGTATAAACCAGTCTGGAGTCCATCTACTCGATGCTTTTGACTCAGCTTGAAGCATGCATCTTGTTTTCAAGTGTTGTGTGTTTTAACAGAGCTGTTTTGTTCTGTCTTTATTGCCACGCTTCTTTATAGTACAAATGTGACTAGGAACACAGCTGAAGGTAATGCCACGTGCAAGCTATGATGTGGTACCTCATTAACATTACTTACAACAAATATTACATCACCTGCCTGATGTAATTGACATTCCAAGGAAATCTCAATGAAGTGCCTGCAGTTGTACTTTTCCATTTATTCATGTCACTCAGATAATTTGTACTAAACCTGCACAACCCCATGATTAAGTTCTGTCACAACTGTACCTAGTTTTGCGTTCTCCATTTGTCTGTCTAAGGACAAAACTGCTGTTGATAGAGCAGAGTCTTGTATGCCACTAATATGTTTCTCATTTAATTTAGCCAACAGTAATGACAATACAAATGAGAAGGAAACAAGCTTGAAAGAATTGGGTTTTCCACGTTCAGAGCAAAAGTCAAATGCTTCAAATTTAGCACCTCAGTTCAAGAAGGAGAATGACCAGAGGGATTCTACAGCTGACTGTTTAGTACCACCTCTACAGGAGCAACCTGAACATTTGGTTTTTGCGAATGGTGTAGCTCAAGCAAATCACCTTGTGGATTGCCAGGAGAATAATCTTTCTGATGGAACTGTCCCCCTAACACAAGACTCTGACTCTGAACTTCTCACAGAAAAATTACACCACAAAAACTGTGCAGACAGTAAAAAGGAAGATGACACAAAAGGATCTAAGGAAGGGAAGATCAGTCTCATGGGGACTTCTGTTTCTCAGAACGCAGAGGTGGAGAATCACAAATGTGACACAAAGAAAAGCACTGCAGCACCTCTTTCCCCTTCTTCTGCCCTGTGCTCTCCCGACTGTCACTCCATGATGGCCCTGCAGGACAGTGACATTTCTCACCTCATTGATGAAGTCTCTCTCTCGACTGAGAGCGAGCTGGACAGCGCTGTGTCCACTCTCATTGGGCAGCTTGATGGCACAGATGACCAAACTCCCCTTCCCCCTGTCTCCAGCCCCCACGGCAGCAGCAGCCAGACCCCCAGGGTGGGGAATGCAGTCCCGAGCAGCCCCTGTAGGCACGACTTCACTCCCACAAAATCCAACAAATCCTCTTTGTTCTCCAGCCTGGAGGATGCAGAGTATCCCACATACACAGTTCTCCATGAGGCATCTCCAGCTTCTGAATGTAAGAGCTACAGGGCATTAGTTTGCAAGAAAACATTAAACAGTCTAGAAGGTAACTTGCCCAGCTCTTCTTGTCCTTCATCCCTCTCTTTGCTAAACACAAATCCCAAAAGGAATTGTGCTACAAAGTCTGGACCAAGGTGGGAAGCCCCCGAGCCTGCCAGCTCCTCTGGGTCCAACAGCCTCATCTTTGAGGAGGCGCTGGGGCACCCTGTCCCTGGGGAGCACTCGGACAGCAGCAGCCTGCTGGAGGTGGATGGGGACTGCCAGGACCTGCTGGTGACCGCCCGCGAGTACAGACGGGAGGACATGAGCCAGCTGGCCTCTCCCGTCAGCCTGCGGCAGAAGCAGGACACCGGGCACGGCGGTGACAGGACCTCTGGGAGCAGCTCCACCGCTGCGCTCTGTGCCGCTGCCTGGCACCGCTCCGAGGACTGCGGGGCTGCGGGGAGCCAGCTGGCTCTCCCCGCGTGTGAGAGCGCCGGGCTTTGGTGGCAGCAGCCCTCGGAGAAGCACAAGGCTGCGGCGTGTGCCCCCCGGGCCAGCTCAGCCTGCCCCCTGCGCCCTGGCGCTCTGCCCTTCCCCACACACCCGGCCATCCAGCAGAGCAGCCCCTGCAAGTCCAAGAGTCTGGGAGACCTGACCTCGGAGGACATTTCGTGCAACTTTGAGAGTAAGTATCAGTACATCAGCAGGAGCTTCATCTCCTCGGGCCTGAGGGACAGGAAGGTGGCCGCCATGCAGGGCGTGCGGCCGCACTCGACGGACGCGCTGACGGAGCAGCTGCGGAGGCTGCTGTCCCCGGAGCAGGAGGACGGCCGGGAGCCGCTGTGCCCCAGGCAGCCGGACGAGGACTGCCCGCGGGCCCTGGTGAGGAAGCTGTCGTCCCGCAGCCAGAGCCGGGTGCGGAACATCGCCAGCCGCGCCCGGGAGCGGCAGGAGGCGGCGGGCAAGCCGCGGCCGTGCGGCGGCAGCGCCGTGCCCGGGGTGGTGCTGCGCAGCAAGGCCCCGGGGCCGCCGCTCGCCGCCAACCGGCACTCCACCGGCTCCTGCATCGGCCGCTACCTGCACGGCTGCCCCGGCGAGCGGCGCGGCGTGCCCGAGGGCGCCTGCTCCGCGCTGCAGCACGGCTGCGGGGAGCTGCCGCTGCCGCCCGGCGCCCAGGAGCAGCCCGAGATCTATTTCCTGCTCCGGCTCTAGGCCCGGCCCCGGACTGCCGCTCGGCAGGGACGGTGCCGAGGAGCTGCTCGGAGCCCGCGGGTGTTTCTGAGCGCAGTGTAATGGCAGGGAGTCAGGGCTGGCTTAGCGTGCCCCTTCCCGCCAGGGCTGAGGGAAGCAGGAGCCGGCCGCCATCCCTCGGGGTGCTGACGGAGCCCGTGTGCGTTTGTAGCATTCTGTGTCTGTCGTGCCGTGCTCCAAAGCCTGACGTTGCACTGAAGGCAATACTGGTTTCCTTATGTCTTGTCCGCCTGCTTGGAAAAACACTTTTGGTGATCACTTTTGGCCTTTTGTGAGGATTCTCCAAAGCACTGTGGTGTCTGGAATGCTGGACTGGGGCTTGTTCTGCCCAACAGGCAGCAACCCTTCATTAGCATCACTTGTTCTGAACTGTTACTATAAATTTTATGTGTTTTCATGTATGAACTGTGAGTCTGCAGCAAATGGTTTGTAGAATTAGGGTTAGTCCAGATTTGTGAGTCCTGTGTAGATTTGTCTTCTGCCCTCTCTACAAAGTGTGACAACAGTTGTCTTCCTTTTTGGTTGCTGTGTTGATTTGGGACAGAGTGGAATGTGGGAGTAATTCTGCTTTTATGAATGAAAACGCTTAATTTCTGCTTATTTTGTTATGTATTTTTGCTGTTGGTTGTGTGAGTAGCTTCGGCACAGTAGATCCATTTTCTGTATATTTGTAATTTTATTGCTAAATTGTCGACAGTCAGTGGAATATTTAAACTGACGTGGTAGAGTGACTATTTTGACTGTTCAACTTTTTCTATGAAGGCTGAAAGTGAATTGGGTGAAGGAATCTCAGACACCTAAAGCTTCCCTGTAGGGAACAATATAGCTTTATTTTGGTTGGAAGATACTCTATGCCTTTGCTGTAAGTTTTTCTGATATGTCAAAGACGTACCTTTTACCTCTTTCTTTTGTAATGCAGAGTATAATTATTCTTGAAAACGTCATTAAAATAGATTTTTAAGCAATTGGTTACATGTTTTCTGGAAAAAAAATCTATCCAAATAGATAGGTGCTGAATTCAGCAGCAGTTAGTGGCTGCACTCATCTGTCTTGGCAGGAGATGCAAGGAGGGAAGATCCTTCATTTCACAGGGTGGTTCTTGGCTGGAGGTGGCAGCTGAGCTCTGGTCTCCCTTCTGGATCAGGAGCCACACTTGAGTTTGTGTGACTGTTCCACTCAGGCTCTAACACAGGAGAGTGGCTGTGGTATCACTTGGCACAGAACAGTGGATTTTCTAAGCAAAAAGCATTTTTCCATGGAGGACCAGAACCAGACACTGGATTAATCCCTTAAGCTTTGGACCTGGATTTCTCATAGCCAGGGTGCAGTTTGGGAGGTGTGACTGAGGCCTAGCAAAAGTGCCTTGTAAGGAAGCAAATGAGAAGATCTCCGTTGTGGGAGCTGAAAAAACTTGCTTTAATTGGAATTAATTTAGAAAAATTGTGTGGTGCTTGCAGGAGGTCAGGGTAGATTATTGCAGCAGTGTCTACCACATAATCTCTTACACTCTTCTCTTAATTTTGGAGGTTAATCCAGATGGGGACAGTTCTTTGTGTGACAGTGACATTTGCCTAATGGAGCAGGGCAGGGTTTCTGTAGTGCAGCTGAAGCCAAATACACATCAGCCTTTATATATATATGTATAAAAAATATTTCTTCAGTTTTTAGTTTTAATGAACAAGCTTAATTTTCTTTCATGGAGTGGAAGCAATACAAACAAATGTACCTGCTGCCAATCCAGCTGCTCCTGTGGGGATGTTCCTGCCATGAAGTGTCCTGGGGTACCTGAACCACCCTGCTGATCCTGCCGTGCCCAGGTGGTGTGTGTTACTGGTGAGTACTGGTGATGCCAGCCCCCAGCTGGTGTGGGACACTGTGGGTCAGAAATGTTTGTGTCACTGTGAAGTGGTGCTGCAGCAGCAATTTGGGGTCCCAGAAAATCCAGCCTGGGGGTGACATACTCTGTGCAGCAGCTCCAAAACTCTGTGGAAATGGGGCACTTTGGGAAAACTGCAAATGCCTCCTTCTCCAGCTTTGTGCCCTGGATCATGAACTGAAGGGATGCTGAGTTCAGAAATTCAGCCTTGAAACTCTGGGAACATCTGCTGTGTGGGTCCAGCAGCACTGTACAGAGCCAGGGGTTTTACACTTCTGGCTGAGACAGACCAGCAGTCTGCAGTTCAGACATCGAGATGGCCATTCAATTTTAGTTCTCCCCCAAAATTAATTAAACTGTCTGAACAAGGCTGGAGCTTGTTGAACATCCATCTAGACTTTTTTGGTGCAGAAATAAACAATCACTTCAGCCTAGTAAAGGCTAGTGGCTCACATCCTGGCTTAGCAGGCTTAAATTGCTTTGCTAATTCATGACAGAAGGCATAAATTAAGCTGTTCAAGAATCTGCAGAGAACAGATGGGTTTGGAATATTACTTTTGAGAAATTATATATTTTCTAATTCAAAGCCAGGAAGAGTGTCCAGTTACATTTATATGATTGTTTACTGGAATATCAACAGCCCCTGCTTTAAACAGTTGTACAGAATGTTCCAGGTGTTGGGAGCCATTCCACATCCCTCACTCCTGCCCAGGAGCCCCTGTTCTGACTCTTTGGGAGGAGGGCTTTCATCCTGAGTTTCCTGTTCACATCTTCAGTAAGATTAAGGTATGTAAGAATAAAACATTTTGTGAAAGAACAGCCAGGTTTTCACCCAGGAGCATGTTGGGTCAATTTTGTTCTTGGACCGATGCTCATTTGGATTTGTTTTGATAAGATTTTAATGCTGTTCCTTTTTGCAACAGGGGAAATCATGCAGGACCCTCAGTCACATGAGACAGTGGCCCAGTGATTACACTGATTACAGATCTGCTTAGACATGCAGGAGGAGAAACAAATTGAATTTCTACCAGAGATTATCTTTTAAAGTCCTGTGTTGGTTGAGACAGAAAGAAATTAAAATGAACAGTGCCTGGCTGGCCTAGTTGAAGTGGGATTTTGTGTGTGTAGAAAGCCATGGAAGTGGAAATACCTTCTGCAAGTGACTTTAGTGTAGCTCTGGACCAGCCAGAGGAAGTGGGATTTTGTGTGTGTAGAAAGACATGGAAGTGGAAATACCTTCTTCTGCAAGTGACTTTAGTGTAGCTCTGGACCAGCCAGGAGAGTTTGCAGTCTGGGTGCAGCTGAGTTACCTGGCCTGGCAGATGGGCATGGCTGTGTTTGTGTGTGAGGGGAGGGATGGAGGGAGGGAGAGCAGCTGCAGTGCAGCGCTTTGTTAGCCCTTGCTTTAGGAACAGTTGTGGGTTTAGCATGAAAACCCTCTGCAGCACAGCCTTGCCCTGTCACTGCTGCAGTCCCAGCTGCGTTTGGAGGGTCCAGCTCCAGCCTGAGGAGCTCTGCAGCCTCTCTGCAGGTGGAGCCACGTGGATGCACTGCTCTGGTTCCATGTGTGTGTGCAGTGGAAACACAGCAAAGGCATGCTGAAAAGGGAGCTCGAGGTTCTGAACAGCCTGAATCTCACTGGTTGCTTGGCTGGGCACTTGCAAATAAAGATAAATCCCTTTCTTCCTGGTGGGTGCATTTAAAAGAAATGGGAACTGTCACGTTAGACTTCATATTTCCTTGAATATAAAGGAAACAGTTCCTTTATATTCAAACCAGTCAGTCTTTTCCAAACCCCACTATTCTCTGATCTAATCCCAGCACACAGGGAATGCAGCCATGTACAAAGTGACACCAGGGGTGGGAACTCTGGTGTCTGACAGCCCAGAACTTTGGGTGTGGGACAGCCCTGTGGCTGTGAGGGAGGGCTGTGACCTCCTTCCTTGAGGAACCAGCTCGCTGGGCCTGCTGCTCTGGGCTGTTCCACGAGGAGCAGCAGATTCCTGGAGAAACTGGGATGAATCAAACATTGCTGCAGCCCCGGTGGGATTTGCAGTGTCCCTTTAGGGCCTGCCCTGGGGCACTGAGCTCCCCAGGGCCTGGGGTGGCACTGATCCCCCTGGAGCTCTGCTGCTCTGCTCCAGCCCCTGCTCCAGGCATTCCTTGGGTGGGTAATCAAAGTGCAGCTGGGGGCAGGCTGCAGTTCCCCAGTGCAGTCAGACAGTATTTGTGTGATCCCATTTCAAGGAGTAATAGACTTAAGGAAGGACATTTTTAAGGTAACAGATGTCTGGAAGCAGATGATTAATTTGTGCTGAGTTTTCAGGCGCTCATTTAACTTACAAGCTCTTTAAAGTGGATTTTTTAATTTAGTGTTTCACGTCTTAAACATTTATAGTCAAAATCTTATTTCAGTTAAGGATGTGTTTGTCTAAAGTGATACTTTTAAATTCATTGGAGTTCTGCAAATGAACACTGCTCAGAGAACAGAATATGAAGAGTTGCAGAGTGCTGCAAGTCATGTTAATTTGACTTTCTTATTTCCAAGGCTGGTAACATGGGAATTCAGCTGCATCCAAGAGGATCCTCTTGCAGTGCAGAGTTCAGCAGGATGAGGGAACACAACTGAGTGTTAAATGTGGGTCCTTTAGACAGTTTGAACCCAGAGTAACTGGTGCAGTGCGTGGAGTTTCCCCAGGTGTGTGCTGGGGTGAGTCTGTTTCTTGTCTGCTTGTCCAGGCTTGGTCCATCTAAAGCTGTTCCAAAGGCATCAGAGATGGCAGTTTGGTTTAAAGCATGTGTCGGGTTTCTTGTGCTATTTCATTTTTGATTTCCAAACAGAGATGATGCTGAGTGAGTAAGATGCTAATTAATATTCTTGTATTTGTTTTGTCTTGGGACTATGATGTTAAATATTTAGAATGTGCCTGGCCTTCTAGGGGTGAGGGTGTATGTGCTGTTTGAATTAATTTAGATAAGCAGTAGTCATATTGGCCTGAACCCCACTTTTCTGCTATGGCTTAAGCCTCCTGGATGGATTTGGCCTCTGGAGGAGCTGCTCTGGGCTTTGGGTGTGTACAGGATGTAGAAGGGGACTGTTCTTAATTGGGAGCTCGTTAGCTCCTGAAAGCTAATTGGGAGGTGGAGCTGTGGGAGCACTGGGGCTGTGCAGCCCTGGTTGCAGTGGGATCCTTCCCCACCCAAACTGAGAGAGAAAACTGCAGAGGATTTAATCTTTTGGCATTTCCCAAAGCCAGCGTGTGCTTCCATGAGAGAAACCAAGATTTTCCAATCAATGCAGTTTTTAATTGGAAGGATAAATCCTCAGCAGCTCCTCTGGTCTGTGTTCCAGGCACGGAGCTGAGCCAGCCTTGCAGCAGGAGTGCTGCTGGACTGAGAGCAGCAGAGAGGGAAAAGGGCTGATGCACACATGTCCAGGAATTGCCCCTTTGATTTCCTTGCAGAAGAGCCCTTGTTGTGACTCAAAGGAGGTGTTTCTCTAGCAGTAACTCAGGCCCATCCATCACCAGGCCAGCAGGCCCTGCTCTGCTGTAGGTCTGTGCTGGGAGTGGTGCAGAGGGATTCAGTCCAGAGCCAGAGGAAATGGTTCCTCTCTCTGGGCTGGTTTTGGCAGCACCTCCTGCTGCACTTCATGGAGATGCTGAAAGCTCAGCAGGAGGAGTTCACACAGCAGGCCCTGTGCTGCTCTTATGGGAAGCTTTAAACAAGGAGTGACCCCATGTGTTTGGTTTGAGGTATATAATAATCTAAATCAGGCTAAAATTCTGAGTTGGTGGTCATTCACATCCCCTATATTTTCATTTGTTGCCAAGGGGAAGAATTGTGGGGGGTGATGGCAGTCCTGCAGTGCTGATCCACCAAAGCCTTCCCAGGCTCAACAGTCCAGAGGCTGCAGTTGCTGAATGTATTTCTGTTCCTTTTTTATTGAAATGGTTCTAGAGTTAGTCAAACCATATTGATTGGTGAGAAGAATGTGGTCTCCAGTTTGGATTCCCCAGACACTTTCCTTGAGGCATTTCCTCTGCAGGAAGAACAGGAACCCAACCCCTTGGAGCTCACTGTTTTCAGCCCCAGCAGAATCCAGTGGCAGCCTCCTGCTTTTGCTGAGGAAATCATTCCACCAGCTGCTCTCTTGCTCAGCAACTTTCCTTCAACCTCTTAGATGGACCAGGATAAACAATAATGGAGTGCTGTTAGTTTCTTGAAGTTTCTTGAAGTTTCTTTGTTGTTGTTTCCCTTGATGTTTCTCCAGCATTTGTTAGTTCTTCCATTTCATTTCCACTTCTTCTTAGGAAGTTACTCCAACTTCAGCAGTGATTTTTGTGACCAGTGATCAAGTTAATTTGTTGATTTAAAAAAAAAAGCATGTTTAAATTGATACCTTCTCAGAGGCTTTCCTTCCATGGCTTTTCCCAGCCATGCTCCTGTGCCTTCCTGTCCATATCACTTTTTGGTGATCCAAGCTGTGGATAACATTTGATCTGTGCAGGCTGCAACAAATCCTGTTTGTGTGGGACCAGAGAGACAGAATTTTCACCCCCCCACACACCAGAACAAACCCTGGCTGCCCTCAGATGGTCAATTATCTTAATTGACTTTTCATATTTATTAACAGATCTTTAATTAATCTTCCACTCTTACCTTCAGATTTCTCCCCAATCTTTCCCCAAGTGTGAGACGAGGTGATTTCTATGCATGGGCTGTGCACTGAACAGATGGATCTGACAGCAATGCCATATTCTCCCACCAAAATTGACAGGATAATAAGTGGAGATCTTGTTAAACTTGGCTGTGTTACCATCAGTGCTTGTTTGCTAATATTTCACAGCAAGGCAGACTGGCTGACAGGGCTTTGCTGAATGCATTGGCTGCAGCCTTTTCTGAAGCTTAAAGAAATAAAGAAGAAAAAAGGAGCAGGAATGGCTGGAGACCTTCCCAAGACCAATCCAGAGTATGATGGGGAAGCTCAGGGGCCGAGGGAGCCCAGGGCTGCCCATCTGACATGGATGGATCTGACCCTCCTGCCAAAGGCTTTTCCATCCAGGCAGCTCCTGAGCTACCCAGAATTACACACAAAGCTTTGTTTGGGAAAAGCTGGGAGTCTCTCCAGATCATGTACCTCTTCAACAACTGCAGCCTGTCTGCTGAACTCTGGGCCTGGCACACCTGGGCACACCTGGGCACACCTGGGCACACCTGGAGGGCTCAGAGGCAGCAGGAATGGACTGGGGGTGGCAGCAGCAGCAGGGGAAGGTTTGACAGAAACCCCTTGGGTTTAACTTGGCCCTCTGAGCCACACAAACACCTGCTGGAGCTGGGCACAAGAACTAAACAGCTGCCAGACAGACACTCGTTAAAGTTTAATTAAGGACTCAGACTCTGAGTGTGGATCCAGCTCTGGGGCTTGCACACCCGGGTTCTGTCACTGCCCTTCTCTGCTGCCAGTGCTGGCAGGGACCCTGGGTGTCTGCAGAACAGATTGGCACAACTGTGGTGCCACCCTGCTGCCTTGGGCTCTTTGTGAGTACCCCCCTGTCAGTGTCTGAGGAACACACAGCTCCTCCAGACTGAAACGAGCCTTTGGTTTCCAGGGGACAGCTTCAGCCTCAGTGTACTTACCAAACCTGTTTGGGGATAATTAGGGGTCAGCTTGGTAAGACTCAATGAAGTCATGTATTCTCTGGGGTCAGAATTTGTCTGGAATTTTTCTCCTCCATTTCTCATGTGTGGCTCCCCCTGTTTTTGCTATTCCATGCTATATACAAAAAAAAGGTGGGTTTTTTTATTTTCTTTTTTGTCACTGGGCTGCCCTCACGGCCTCCCCATGTGGCATCCCTGGCATATGTCACTTTTCATTGGTTCTCACTGGTGAATTATTATGTTGTCAAGACTCACTACACCTATTGATCAGCAGGGATAGTAGGAAAACAAAAATATCTGTTAAAACAGTCAGCATCTTTAGGAGCCAAAGATGAGTGAGCTCTCCTTGGTGGCACACGTGAAGTCAGTGTCCCTCCACCCTGGGGACACTCATCTCTTGCTCATCCTCACCCCAGGTGTGAGCAGGAGGAGCCAAAGAGGATCTGGACACGTGGCAGTAGAGATGAGCTTTGAGTCACACCAGGTGAGCAGGGTCAGTCCTTCCCTGGCTCCTTCACAGCTCCCACTGCTCCAGGACAGCAGTGTGGGAAGAATTGGGCTCTCTGGGATATCTGGGGACTTGGTTTGGGCTTTGGAGTTTGGTTCTTTGGGGTTTTTTAAAATGTGAATCAGAGGCTTTGTTCTTTGCCCTTTAATAAATGAAACAAATGCCATCTGTGCTGGAGGAGCTGCAGGGTGGCTTTGCTCTCTGGGTGTGTCCTTCCCTTCTGTGTGCTCAGCCTGAGGAGCAGCTTGGGCTCCAGGGCTGGGTCTGACCCAGGGTGGGACTGGAGCCTTCCCACTGCTGCCCCAGCTGATGGCACTGGGCTCAGGGGGCCTGGGCTGTCCCCTGGGGCTGGCCCGGGCTGTCCCCTGGGGCTGGCCCGGGCTGTCCCCTGGGGCTGGCCTGAGCTGTCCCCTGGGGCTGGCCTGAGCTGTCCCCTGGGGCTGGCCTGGGCTGTCCCTTGGGGCTGGCCTGGGCTGTCCCCTGGGGCTGGCCTGGGCTGTCCCTTGGGGCTGGCCTGGGCTGTCCCTTGGGGCTGGCCTGGGCTGTCCCTTGGGGCTGGCCCGGGGTGTCCCCTGGGGCTGGCCCAGGCTGCTGGGCAGCTCTGGGGGCTCAGACCAAGGGGAGCCAGGGCAGTGCCCAGCAGGGGCAAGGGGAGCCAGGGCAGTGCCCAGCAGGAGCCAGGGCAGTGCCCAGCAGGAGCCAGGGCAGTGCCCAGCAGGAGCCAGGGCAGTGCCCAGCAGCACCTCATGCCCAGGGCTGGAGCAGCCCTGGGGGCAGGATGTGCAGGGTGTGGGGCCACACTCCGCTGGGCTGTCAGCACGGGGCATCCTGGGCAGGGTTCTTTTTTCATGCTGGATGGGAGCATTTAAGGTAAGATTTGATCATTATTTTTCAACTCCTCTGTAACCATGGAGACCAGGAGCTTCCTAAAGCAGAGCAGGAGCTCTCGAGGGACAGCTGGAACTCGCTCAGACATCTCTGCCTCTTTTGGCCCCTTGTCAAATCCTTTTGCTGTCGGGAAACTGGAACGAAGAATCAGAGCAGCATCTGCAGAATGTGCCACTTCAAATGAAAGTTCAGTGGGATAAACGTGAGTGGATCTGCATTTGAAAACGAAGGGTAACTCAAAAGCTCTCCTCTCCCACAGCCCCTGCTCTGAACATGGAGGGTATATGCCAAAAAAATGAGCAGGTACAGCAGATCTCTTCCTTCTCTATAAAACAAAAGCAAGAGGACTTGTATCTGGAAATGACAGAAACTGAGGAGGTGGAAAAATATGATGGAAAATATCTCATTAGTCATATATATTTGAATCTGCAAACTGTTGGATAGGGATAGGAAAGTCTCTGTCATCTGACTTCCCATGATTAATTGTTCCCACTGTGACAGGATTGCATTGTGCCAGGTCCAGCTTGAAGGGAAGAGCCCTGATGGATCCGTGCAGTGAACCCTGACTTTGTTTAGCATTCCTGCATCTTGAGCTAATTATTTTGCTAAATGTGCACACAGTCCTGCCTTAGTTTTGTTAGATGATCAACAACTTTGTTGTTGTCCTTAGTTCCTTACACCCGTGTTCAGAGAGCAGAATTTATTTCCTTAGCATTTGCCTTATTGAATTGCAGTGTGTTTGATCTGAGGATATGGCAGCAGAGAAAAATGTTGGGTGTTTTATTTCTGTCATTCATAGCAGGAGCTCAGTTTCACTGCTGTCTGAGGCTGATGAGTCCCCTCAAGAGCTGGGGTCTGTGGAGTCAGTGATTTCAGTGTCCAGGGCACATCCCTGAGGGAGCTGAGCTGCCCTGGCCCAGCTCCCAGCAGGAACTCTCACCTCCAGCAGTCCTGGCTTCCCTCCATGGAGGGAAGTAAACTGAAGAGAGAATATTTCCTGGATTGGAGCAGATAGTTCTGTGAAACAGCAATAAAGCCATCCCTTAAGGAGAGCCCATGGATTCCTGCTCCTCGACCTTAGCTTAACTTGTCCAGCAGCTGCCTCACTCCTCAGGCTGGGAATGCCCAGCACCCTCCCCTGTGCCAGCAGGAAATGGGGGATTCTGCAGCAGAGTGTGTTTTACTGAATCACAAAAGCCCAAGAGTGTGAGCGTCTGGCTGGTGTGCAGCAGGACTGTTCACAGCTCCTTGTGTGTGGCAGCAATCCCTCCCAGCTGGGAGGGAGGAGGGAACAAGCCCTGAGTGCAAAGATGTGCTGGGAAATGCATTTGTGGCAATGAAAATTCATTGATTTGTGGTGCAGTGAGTTGTCACGTGTCAGGAGACATAATGGATATGGATGAATTTTAATAGGATTTTTAAAGTTATCTGGAAAGGATCCTGAGTTGCACTGCAGTTTTGTGAGATTTCAGCCCACACAATCATCATCTCCTTCAGAGAATTGTTGTACATAAAGTTTGAGTAGCTATGGGGGAATTGTTTTCTTTTCTCTGTATTATACAGAAGACTGAATTTAATGACAGGAGAGGAAATGTCAGAACTAAATAAATGACTAATTCCTTGCAGCAGTAGAGCTGGTGCCATAAAACATAAGTTAATAAATGACAACTGTTTAGACAGGCTTGAGCCACCCTTACTCTTCCAGGCAGTTTAATGGCAGAGGGGGGCTGTGAATGCTTTTCTCTGAAGCCAAGGAGCCGTGGAAGAACCTGGAATTCCCTTGGGATGCTGCCCAGGCCGTGGGCTGGGTGGGCAGACTCAGGTGTGGGTTGTGCAGCCATGCAGACAGAGGTGCTGCACCTTCCCCTTCTCCCTGGGGAGCTCTGCCTCACTTCATGCTAAAAATCCCTCCGTGGCTCTAAAAAGCAGCAGTGAGTGGTGGGGTCCTGGGTATCATTGTGTCCTTGGAGCAAAGCATTCCTCTGGTAGCCAGAGCAGACTGAGTGAGTGCCCACAGCTGGTGCTCACCTCCATCCTGCCCTCCTGCAGACTCCGCTCCGTGTCCCTGCCTCTGTCCCCTCCCAGCCCTGGCTCCCTTGCTGCCCCAAGCCCCGTGGGCCTGCCCCTGGGGTGCCATCCATACCACGCTCACTGCCCCTGAGCCAGGGGTGACAGCATTCCAGGCTTTGCATGCTTTCATTAATCTTAAGATTAGATTATCAGCTTTGCAATGTATTGAGGAAGAATTTAAAAAAAGTCCTGTTTTTCTCCTTAAAAACTCAGTGTGCAGGTGTGGCAGGGAAGCAGTCTGAGGCTCAGGATACCAACACGTGCAGAGGGATCATTCAGCAGCAGGCTGTTTAAAAACCCAGAAGACAAGTTGGGAAGGAGATTTAATAAGGAAGGAAATGATCTGTGTTTTGGTTTCCTGGAGCAGCTGCTGGTTATGGAATTGAGGCACACAGTGTGACATCACAGAGGTAAAAGGGGGAGTAAGCAGAGTTTCAGAGGCAGTAGGAGCTTGTAGTGGGACATGCTTATATTGGGATGTTGTGTTGGGTGGAAGACAGTCCCATAATTTAAGATCTGTAATTAGTTCAAGACCTATATTGTTAGGAAGATATTTTTCCCAAAACAGCCAATATGCAGCTTAATTTCAGTACTAAGATGACTTACTAGAGACTCTTTAATATTTGTTAAATTGGCAGTGGACAGTCAAAGAGGCTCTTTGTAGTTCTGGTATCTCCTTCAATGAACTTGGAATCATCTGTTAGCAGCAAATTAGTGAACAGCTGTAATTATGCTAAAAATATAATGTTGAGAGGATTAAGGCAGGCCAGGAAGAGGCTGGGCAGTGGGGTGGCACAAGGCAAAGTGCATCTGCCCAAAGCAGCAGCCACGAGCAGGGCTCACGGGCAGCACTGACCCCGTGTGCCAGGCAAGGGCAGAGCTGAGATCCAGGGATTTCCTGGCTGTCTCCTGGGGCTGCAGGGCAGTGAGCAGTCTGGCATGGCTCTGGTTCACAGGGCATGGCACTGGGCAGGCAGCCATGTCCCTCAGGCAGGGAGATCTGTGCTCCAGAGATGAGCTCCTTGTTACTGAGCTTGGGGAGCCACACGAGTCTGGGTCATAGCCCAGTGTCCCTTGTGGCCTGGGTGACAGCTCAGTGTCCCTGCCATGGCCTGGGTCACAGCCCAGTGTCCCTTGTGGCCTGGGTCACAGCCCAGTGTCCCTGCCATGGCCTGGGTCACAGCCCAGTGTCCCTGCCATGGCCTGGGTCACAGCCCAGTGTCCCTCATGGCCTGGGTCACAGCCCAGTGTCCCTGCCATGGCCTGGGTCACAGCCCAGTGTCCCTGCCATGGCCTGGGTCACAGCCCAGTGTCCCTGCCATGGTCTGAGTGACAGCCCAGTGTCCCTGCCATGGCCTGGGTCACAGCCCAGTGTCCCCTGTGGCCTGGGTCACAGCCAGGATGGCCAGACCTTCAGCCCAGCACTGGAAGGTGTTTCCCACATCACTCTTTGCCTTCCTGCTCCTTCCCCCCAGGCTGCCTTTTCCCTGCAGGACCTGAGCTGGAGCCCTTCCCCTGGCAGGGAGGCAGGAGTGGCCAGGTGCAGGTGTCCCCCTCTCCTGTATCCATGCACTCCCAGCCTCCCTTTGTCCCAGGATCTGTCACAGCAAACTGCACCTACAGATGTAGAAAAGGAGCAAAAGAACCAATAAAAAGTGTCTCCAGTATAAATTTATGAGCAAGGTAATGGAATAGGATCATTCTGACACAAGGGTTATTTATATTTGCCTTTTTAATTTGAAGCATTCAGAACAGTTTGAGAGTTTTGATGTGTAATATAACCCTGACCTGTTTTCTGCCAAATTGCAATTGTACAGCCTTGGCTTAGCAATATATTGCCAGCTGGAACTGGGGCAAAGTAAATCCACATACATTATATAACTTGAATTGGTTTACACAGGGAGAAAGGGATATATCTTAAGCCTTTTCAACAAGGGATAAGTGCAATACTGGGAATTTCCTAATATTATCTCATGCTAAATTTTAAAATGCATTTCCAGGTGCAGCATTTAAAGGTGAGGATGTTTAAGTGGTGGGATCATTGGCTTCCCTGTGTCTGGGAGCTGTCACTGCAGGGATGGGATTGAGTGTTGTGCTGTGGGTGGATATTGCTGTGGTGAGATGAGGTGGGAGGAGCTCGGTGGATATACCTGTGTGGGCAGGGAGAGCTTTCCTCACAGCCAGAAAAGCAAGGAAATCAGTAATTTGTCAGAGGGAATAGAAATAGTTGTGGTTTAAGGCCCAGGCTCTCCTGTAATGTTTGTCAGTCAGTGACAAGAGCAGCTCCTTCTGTCAGTATTATTGACCAACCTGGAGAGAACCATCTAAAACTTTTAATTTTGGTAGGAGAAAATTAATTTATTGACATTTTAAAGCATGTTGACTAATTTGGGGAGGCTAGAGGATAATACTTTGAAATATCTCCACTGTGAAGGTTTTTCTATGTCATCATTCCAGTGCCAGGGCTTAGGGCAGAGCACAAAGAGACCTAAGCTGTGATCTCTGACTCCTGTGTACACCACTGTATAACATATATAATATATGCCTAACTTTGTGCTTCTGGAGTGGCTGGGGGGAGAGGTGCAGTGGGACAGGGCTGAGCACTGCCCTGGGAAGTGCAGCCCAGGGACCTTGCAGCAGTGAGTGTAGTGCAGACAGCAAATTAAAAATAAATCCACTAAAAATAGCCTGTGCATCAACAAAGCTGGAACTGGACACACTGTCAGTCAGCAGCCCCAGGTGCCCTGACAGGGAGGGAGGGGAGCAGCACTGCTCAGCTGTGCTGCCCCAAATTCCAGAGCCTGGGAATTGTTTCCACGTGAGGGCACGGGCTGCTTTGGGAGGAGCTGGTGTCACAAAGCCCCTCTCTCTCTAGCTGGCAGGGACAGCTGTCAGGCCCAGGACAAAGGCCAAAGAAAGGCCTTTTAAGTCTGTTCTGCTCTGCTTTCAGTGGGGTTTTGATGCTGTCACTGCTGTGAGCGTTGGCACGCTGGAGGCTGTGACGTGATTTGACTCAGTCTGGACCTTGAGGTTTGTGCTGCCCTTGTTCTTCCCCCACGGAGAGCAGGGAACAATTCCTTCCCAATACCCCATCCAGCCCTGCCTCTGGAGGGGAAGCCATTCCCCTTGCCCTGTCCCTGCAGCTCCTTTGGTCTTTCCAGGTTCCTGGTGCCCTTTCCCGGGTCCTGCTGCTGTGCAGTTGTTGGAAGGACAAGGGTGGCATCCTTGTGACAGCTCCAAACTCCTGGAAGGAGTCACAGAAGGGATGGCCTAAAGCTTCCTTTACACTGTGTTTTGAATGGAGTTCTCTGGGATGGGTTTTAACTCACCTGAGCTTATTCTAGGAGTTCAGAGCCTGGCACCAAGTCCTGCACTGACCTGCAAACCTGCCCCGGGTCACCTGTGGGCTGAGGGCACCTGGCACTGGCAGTGTCACAGTCAGTGCCTCCAGGAGCTGCACAAACAGAGCTCAAGGACCTGCTCAGTGCACCACAGACCCTTCATTTAATAACTGCACCATAAAGAATGGTGTGCTAATGTGTCAGTACAGAAAGACATGACACTGAATATTAACTGTCTCCATTTGAATGTCGCTCAGTGCATCCAGAATTTAAGGGCAATGTAATTACCTTTGCTACTAATTTAATTAGCATTCATTTAGAAGAAAACATCCTTTGGCATTTGACAGCATTTAAACTTTATGTTGCTTGTTCAGAAATAACTCCCCAGGGAAAAAAGTCATTTAGGGAATGTCTGAAAAATCCCAAACTATTTGGAAATTAAACTGTTGCTTTACTTCCCTTCCCATGTGTCTGCTCATACAAAAATAACCCTTGGGGTTTTAGAATCCTCAATTTACATGAGGGAATGTATCTAATAATACCAACAACAATAACATCAATAACAATCATATCAATAGTAATATAACAATAACAATAATGATCACTGAATATATTTGTATCAGTTACCAGCAGCACCAGTTTCTCTGGAGAGGGGAATTAAGTGATTTTTGTGCTTCTTTTGGAGGTTTGTATATTTTTAAACTTGCTGCTGGTTGATGAGGATGGTAACTGTTCATGTAACACATGGAATATTTTGACTTCAGTATTTTTGGGGTGTTTTGTAGCCTAGAAAACTCGATGGCAGTTCACAGCACCTGCTGAAGTGGCAAAGGCTGGGGCTCAGGTAAAAATCCATGAAAAGTTCTGACACACATTTAGAAGGCAAGAAGATCTTGCTATCTGCTGATAAGATGATCCAGCAGAGATTATCACACCCCCAGGAGGGTGATTTGCCTCCATTTTTGCTTTAAATCCAAACTTCAAGATAACTCATCAAAAGACTATCTTTAGAGATGATATGCCTATAAAAATCTTCAAAACTATCTTTTTCCCCCCAGCCTTCAGGCTTTCCTGCCTGTGCTGTTACTGGCAGCATGATCATAAAGCTCTTAAGCCCTTACAAAAGATAACATGCTCTTGATGAGGTTTAAAGATAGCTTATTTCAGATTAATTTAAATGAACCCAGAATAAACTGACTCTGAGGAAAGCCTTTTACTGAAATAAGAATTTCAGTATTTTTGCAGCAAACTTAAAAGTGGAGTAATTAAAGTGGTAAATTTCTGTGTACGGGGAAGGGCCTGGAAAGGGGATCATTGGGCTTTTATCTTTTGAAGGAGGATTTTATAAACCCATTATTCTTCACAATATAGCACCAATTTGGGGAAATGTCACTCGTGACCTCTTTTGTCATTTGAGGAGCACTGCAGAACACGCTGATTTTTGAGGAAAGACAGGTGAGTTCAGGTGTTGTTCTTCGCTCCCTAAAAACAAGGGAAGGAGGTGGAGAGGTGGGGTAACAGAAATGAGGGCCATGGAAATGTTTTACAGGACAGGGCTGTTGCAGGAGGAGCCCCTTTCCCCTTTCCCCTTTCCCCTTTCCCCTTTCCCCTTTCCCCTTTCCCCTTTCCCCTTTCCCCTTTCCCCTTTCCCCTTTCCCCTTTCCCCTTTCCCTCCCAGTGCTGATCTTCTCTCCCGTGCTGGTTATTTTAAATAATTTCCTGGGGGGCTGAGGGAAGGGGAGAGCTGCCTCACTGTCTTCTATCTGTAGGTTCTGTATCCCAAGAGGAAAGGTTTGCATCCAGAAATCAAAGGCAATATAGTATTTATCCTGTGTAAACATTATGTAATGTAATTAATTCTAGAAATGCTTCACTCTTTTTCATTTTTCAAACCAGGCTTTTCCCCAGATGCTGGGGCAGCGGCTGCCCGGCTCTGCGGGCAGGGATTGCCACCTGCTGGCAGCCAGCCCTGCCCGGAGCAGCGGAGCTGCCAGGGGACACTGCCGGTGCTCAGCTCCGGGGGGAGCTGCTGGGACCCGGCAGGTCCCTCTGAGCTGGGCAGCGACAAAGGCCGGCGTGCCAGAGTGCCCGGGGGGCACAGCCCGAGCCGGGGCAGGGTCTGGGGGACCCGGAGTGTGCCAGGAGCCAGAGTGAACTGCTGTGAGCAGGCACTCGGTGACATCCTGCAGGTGATTAACCAGCTGTGAGCAGGGCACAGCTGGCACTCAGTGACATCCTGCAGGTGTTTAACCAGCTGTGCTCAGGGCACAGCTGGCACTCGGTGACATCCTGCAGGTGTTTAACCAGCTGTCCTCAGGGCACAGCTGGCACTCGGTGACATCCTGCAGGTGTTTAACCAGCTGTGAGCAGGGCACAGCTGGCACTCGGTGACATCCTGCAGGTGATTAACCAGCTGTGAGCAGGGCACAGCTGGCACTGTGACATCCTGCAGGTGTTTAACCAGCTGTGAGCAGGGCACAGCTGGCACTCGGTGACATCCTGCAGGTGTTTAACCAACTGTGAGCAGGGCACAGCTGGCACTGTGACATCCTGCAGGTGTTTAACCAGCTGTGAGCAGGGCACAGCTGGCACTCGGTGACATCCTGCAGGTGTTTAACCAGCTGTGAGCAGGGCACAGCTGGCACTCGGTGACATCCTGCAGGTGTTTAACCAGCTGTGAGCAGGGCACAGCTGGCACTCGGTGACATCCTGCAGGTGTTTAACCAGCTGTGCTCAGGGCACAGCTGGCACTCGGTGACATCCTGCAGGTGTTTAACCAGCTGTGAGCAGGGCACAGCTGGCACTCAGTGACATCCTGCAGGTGTTTAACCAGCTGTCCTCAGGGCACAGCTGGCACTCGGTGACATCCTGCAGGTGTTTAACCAGCTGTGCTCAGGGCACAGCTGGCACTCGGTGACATCCTGCAGGTGTTTAACCAGCTGTGAGCAGGGCACAGCTGGCACTCGGTGACATCCTGCAGGTGTTTAACCAGCTGTGAGCAGGGCACAGCTGGCACTCAGTGACATCCTGCAGGTGATTAACCAGCTGTGCTCAGGGCACAGCTGGCACTCGGTGACATCCTGCAGGTGTTTAACCAGCTGTCCTCAGGGCACAGCTGGCACTCGGTGACATCCTGCAGGTGTTTAACCAGCTGTCCTCAGGGCACAGCTGGCACTTGGTGACATCCTGCAGGTGATTAACCAGCTGTGCTCAGGGCACAGCTGGCACTTGGTGACATCCTGCAGGTGTTTAACCAGCTGTGAGCAGGGCACAGCTGGCACTGTGACATCCTGCAGGTGTTTAACCAGCTGTGAGCAGGGCACAGCTGGCACTCAGTGACATCCTGCAGGTGTTTAACCAGCTGTCCTCAGGGCACAGCTGGCACTCGGTGACATCCTGCAGGTGTTTAACCAGCTGTGAGCAGGGCACAGCTGGCACTCAGTGACATCCTGCAGGTGTTTAACCAGCTGTGAGCAGGGCACAGCTGGCACTGTGACATCCTGCAGGTGTTTAACCAGCTGTGAGCAGGGCACAGCTGGCACTCAGTGACATCCTGCAGGTGTTTAACCAGCTGTCCTCAGGGCACAGCTGGCACTCGGTGACATCCTGCAGGTGTTTAACCAGCTGTGAGCAGGGCACAGCTGGCACTCAGTGACATCCTGCAGGTGTTTAACCAGCTGTGAGCAGGGCACAGCTGGCACTGTGACATCCTGCAGGTGTTTAACCAGCTGTGAGCAGGGCACAGCTGGCACTCAGTGACATCCTGCAGGTGTTTAACCAGCTGTGAGCAGGGCACAGCTGGCACTCGGTGACATCCTGCAGGTGTTTAACCAGCTGTGAGCAGGGCACAGCTGGCACTCGGTGACATCCTGCAGGTGTTTAACCAGCTGTGAGCAGGGCACAGCTGGCACTCGGTGACATCCTGCAGGTGTTTAACCAGCTGTGAGCAGGGCACAGCTGGCACTCAGTGACATCCTGCAAACGTTAAAGGGTTGGACAGGTCTGTGGAGGGTGTCCCTGCCCATGGCAGGAGGTGGAACAAGAGAGGCTTTAAGGTCCCTTCCAACCCAAGCCAGGAACTGGCTTCCAACAGCTCAACCCAGTCAGTTCTGGGAGCTTGGTTTGGGGTGAAATATGGTGAAGATCCTGGAGGCATGAGAAGGGCAGGGAGAACTCATGCCAGACAAGCAGCCAGGTCTCTGTTTCTGCCTGCAAATACTGCCCTTGGTTACTCAGGGGGTCTGAACAGCAGGCAGAGTGCCCATGCCTGTCACCCTGGAGCATCCTGGCCAGTGCCAGAGGGACCTCAGGCTGAGGAAGGGGTTCAGGTGCTTCATTTCCTCCAGCTGTTCTGGGATTTAATGTGAACAGGGGCAAAGGCACCCCGGGGTGGGGAGGCTCCTTTTCCAAAGCCCCAGAAGAGTGAATACATCTTCCCCGAGGGATGCTTCAAAACCAGCAGGTTTGGTTTGTTTGGAATGCCCCAGCCACAGCTCTGTGTGTGCACAGAGCTGCAGTGGCTCTGCTGCCTGAACCTCCTGCTTCCCTGCAAACAGGAGTTTGCTCTGCCTGTCACAAGAGGGAACTGCAGCACCAGTTTGGAGCTGCTGCTCTTCACACACCTTTTCTGCAAGGACTCGGTGGTTGCAGTCATCTTCCTCCTAAAAAACTTCTCCCTTCTTACAAATAAGATTGTCTTTTTATTTGTGCATGAAATTGTCCATTTTTATTGCTTTTGAGAACTTTACTACTGATCAGGTAAAACTTGGTAATATCTTCACAGCTTTTCAAGGCTTGCAAAGCTTTTTTGAATTAACTGATTTGTCATGGTAAATTTAAAAGTGCATTTTTCCCACCACAGAGGGTTCATTTAAAAAGGAATATATAAGCTATAGGAAAAGCAAGGACAAGGATCCCTCTCATGTTCTCATTCAGGCAGATGGACTGCTAAAGGAGGGAACATCCCCAATGGTTGGACTTGCTGATCTTAAAAGTCTTTTCCAACATTAACCATTCCCTGATTCTATGAAAATGTAGAATAAAAGATTCTGAAGAAATTCTTCATTTTGCTCTAAAGAGGACATTGAAATTAGCTTGCTCCATTTTATCCAGTGTTTATGGTCAACTGGAATGGTCAAATCAAGAAATAAATCTTAGACAAACATGACATTTTAGAAAGTCTTTCACAGCTTATGATAATGAGCACACCCTTTTTTCTTCAGCCAGTTTGTGTTTTGCCATTGTGTTCCTTGCTGGCACAAGCCAGTGTTCTTTCAGAGGACACAGTAAGATCAAATAAAGATGTTTTCAGCTGACTTTGCCCAGCACATGAGCTGAGTTACACAGGCCAGTGGTTGGTCGTGAGTGCAGCATCTTCACTCTGGTCAGCTGTTTTCCACCAGGAAATGTGGGGCTGAACCAAGAGCTGGGACACACATCCCAGCTGAGCACATCCCTTGTTTTCCAGGAGTAGGAACAAAGGAGCAGCCAAAAATGTGACCCAGTCTCTGGCTGTTCCCAGCCCTGTGCTGGGATCAGGCAGAGCACCCTGGTAGAACCCTTGTTGGAGTGTTCCAGGTGGCTGCTGCCTGCTGCTCTGCTGCCTCCCCTCCTCAGCCACCTCTGGAGGAAACTTTCCCTGCCCCGAGCCTGCCCTGGCAGGTGAGGGGTGGTGCTCAGTCAGGGCACTTTGGGGGCTGGGGGTGCCCTGGGGGTGCCCTGGGGCTCCTGCCAGCTTTGTGCCAGCACCACGGAGCTGTGCAAGAGGGGACTCTGGCTCATGGCCATAACCACCTCCTGTGCCTGCACCAGGGAGCCTTCCTCAAACCCTTTGCTGCACGCAGAGTGCACTGCAGGTTATTTTTTCTCATCCAAAAAACCAGAATGGAGTAATTATTAACTTCATTGTTCTGTCACAGTGGAAAAATCAGATGGAAAATGCAGCGTGGTGAGCCTGGAGGTCTAACTTGGCCCAGGAGTTAGGATTCAGTGCAAATCCAAGTGACACATTAAATGCCTTTCAGTTCTGAAGAAAATGCCAAGTCGACAGTAAAAGCCACAGCAACAGGTTGCAGTAATGTATAAAGCACAGCTCCCATCCTCCAGAAAGCTGCCATTTCTCAGATGATAAACCCTGGGTATTTACAGTGTGTGATGGGCTGGCTTCCCTTCCAGAAAAATCATCATGGCACAGGGAGCAATGGGTGGAGTCTTTCTGTGAAGAGCCTGAAACCTGGCCTGTGGCTGTCCCTGGGGGGCTCAGCTTTGGTGGCTGGGCTGGCCCTGGGGGGCTCAGCCTTGGTGGCTGGGCTGCCCTGGGGGGCTCAGCTTTGGTGGCTGGGCTGTCCCTGGGGGCTCAGTGCTTGTTCAGCTCAGGGGGAGGATGTGGCTGCAGAGCTGCTCTGGTCTGATCACCTGTGGGACACTGGGCTCTGTGTTCAGCTGCTGCCATCCCTGGGCTGTGCCCTGGGCTCTCTCCTGGGCTGTGCCCTGGGCTGTGCCCTGGGCTCTCTCCTGGGCTGTGCCCTGGGCTGTGCCCTGGGCTCTCTCCTGGGCTCTCTCCTGGGCTGTGCCCTGAGCTGTGCCCTGGGCTGTGCCCTGGGCTCTCTCCTGGGCTGTGCCCTGAGCTGTGCCCTGGGCTCTCTCCTGGGCTCTCTCCTGGGCTGTGCCCTGAGCTGTGCCCTGGGCTGTGCCCTGGGCTCTCTCCTGGGCTGTGCCCTGAGCTGTGCCCTGGGCTCTCTCCTGGGCTGTGCCCTGGGCTGTGCCCTGGGCTCTCTCCTGGGCTGTGCCCTGGGCTGTGCCCTGGGCTCTCTCCTGGGCTGTGCCCTGGGCTGTGCCCTGGGCTCTCTCCTGGGCTGTGCCCTGGGCTGTGCCCTGGGCTCTCTCCTGGGCTGTGCCCTGGGCTCTCTCCTGGGCTGTGCCCTGGGCTGTGCCCTGGGCTCTCTCCTGGGCTGTGCCCTGGGCTCCTCGTGCTGCTCCTCACCCCCAGCTCTGCGGGGCCCCAGGGATCCCAGGAGCTGCCCTGGTGAGTGAGGTCTCAGGGAGATGGGGCCATGCCTGTGCCAGCTCTGGAGGAATTTCCAGCCCTCAGCTGCCAGGAACTGGAGCTGCTCAGAGG
This sequence comes from Haemorhous mexicanus, assembly GCF_027477595.1. Lineage (NCBI taxonomy): Eukaryota > Metazoa > Chordata > Aves > Passeriformes > Fringillidae > Haemorhous > Haemorhous mexicanus. The sequence goes on from NC_082350.1 coordinate 25,765,960, forward strand.
CAAACCCCAGCAATATCACTGCTATTCTGGGACCCCAGTGGGGACTGACCCAGCAATGGCTCATGGGGATCTCTGCCCTGCTCTTTCCCATCATATCTGCTCTGGGTTTTGCAGGTATCTCAGCACTCAGCTGGGTGATGCTCCTCTCTGCCAGCAGAAATGATGTGTAGACCCAGAGCCCTAGGAAGCACCATGTGGAATTAATTAATTAATTATTTAGTAACTTAATACATGGATTTTTTCAGGTCTTTGGCTGCATAGTTATCAAATAAATCAGCCTTTATTTTCATGATGTAGATGTGAGTAGAAGTAATGTCTAGTAATTTTTAAGGGAGCTTTCAAATGCTAAGATTGGTGTGACTAATAAAATGCATTTCATTAGACAAATTTTCCACACATAAACCTATTTTGTGAATGCAATAATCTGATATTCTCATATGTTAGTCTGCAGGTCACAAGAGAGTATGGGAAAGTCATAAAGTAATTCAAGGCATATAAACTTGGCTTTTGAGTCGCTAATAAATCAGGGTTTTCTCTTAAAGGAATAAAGATCAATTAAAAGAAATATGATTTAAAAATTAATACCAGTATTACAAAGCTATAAAGATTTTATTACTTGGAGCATTCCCTTTGTGAAGATGAGTTGGTCTGTCCTTCTAAAGCTCTGTAGGCTGCAGTTATTTATAGGGATCATATAGAATTTGTAAAACAAAACATTGCTTTGCCAGCCTCCTGGATATGGGTTCGGATTCCCAGAGCTTACAAGTACATCAACAAAGACAGAAATGTGACTTTCCAGATTTGATCTCTGGCTGCTGATGCAGTGATGAAGACTGGGATGTGCTCTGAACATACTGGGTATTTTGACACTAAAAATGGCCAATTTGCTTTGCAAAGGGGGGAGGTCAGTGAGGTTCTGACAGTTCCTGCCCAAACACCAGCCACTAAAAGGATTTTTCCCCTTAAAATTGCTTCTCTCACAGAAAGCCTTGCAGCCCTGCTGCCTTACCCTGTTCTTCCTCCTAATTTTGGCCCTAACTCCCTTGCAGCACTGCAGACATTTAAAGCATTTGAAATGATTGAAATCCCAGAGGCTGCTCCAAAGGTTGCCCTGAGACAAAACTGTCTGAGCACCTCAGTGAGCTGGAGGCTGAAAAGGAATCTTGTTTCTGAGCCCAACAGCCCATCGGAGTGTGACTCTGGAGACAGAGTATCTCAGTGTCCCAGCACCGAGGGGGAGAAACTTAAACCAAGTAATTGGGCACACCCATAGAAAGGAGGGAATTGCTGTTCTTCAGCAGCAGAGCAGTAGCTGTGTTTTGCCACAGATCATTCTGAGTATTTTCTTAAGCCTTGTGTCCTCTCCTTGTTCTTGTATTTTGAAACTGTCCCTCTGCTTTGGGCTGTTGGACTGAGGTCTGTTGTAGAACTGATGTCCGCAGTCCATTCCTCAGTTCCCAAGAGAAGATGTGTTGTTTAAAAGAATGTCTGTATTGTTACTGTCTCTGCTGCAGTTACAGCTTTGATCTCCTGTGGTCCAGCTGTGGACGTGCAGGGCAGCACTCACTGGGGAGCAGTACCCAAACTGGTGTGAGCTGCAGTCACTCGCTGCCCTTGCTTGTGGCAGCTGGGCCTGGAAGGATCCCAATCCCTGAAGGTCAGATGGTCTTGTCAGGAATACATGATTCCTGCTGGAAATTATTTCCATGAGATCAGATGGATAGATATAATTAGCAGAACCAAGCCAGATAGGATTCTTACAGGAACAGCTGTGCAGCCAACAAAGTTATTGTATCAGAGATTTTTTTTTTTCCAATAAATATTCTACACAGAGTCATATTTCTTTTCACAACAAATTGGAGCTTATCCCAAAAGGATTTGCTTTTTGGCAAAGCCAGACAAAGAAAGTGAAGCTCATGGTTTATTCTCGTGTCTCAGAATGTTGTGATAGGCTGATGATAAAGTGTTAGACAGGCCTGAGCTTTGTTGTGAGGCTGCTCCCATTTTGGAGAAGCAGTAGTGCAATCCCCTTCCTGAGGGGTGCTGGGGAAGGGCTGTCCCTGCCAGGGGTGATGCAGGACACATTCCTGCCCTGCCCTGAGCAGGGATCCCTGCAAAGCAGCCCTGCCTTGGGGCTGAGCTTCTCCTGCAAGTAGCAGCGAGCTGGAGGTGCTGGGCAGAGAGCTGGTAACCACAGGGGTAGCTGCACAGGAACCCTGAGCAGGCCTTGGCTGGGTTTTCCATGGGAGAGGGGTGAGAGAAGCGTGGGGGACTCAGACCACAGCAGGTCCCTGTCGTGCTGGAGGTACAGGGGTGCTCATGAGTGTGAGCTGCATTTACCAGGGGGGCTTCATGCCTGTAAAGAGACCATAAAGCAGTTTTCAGCCTTGTTTCCCTCCCTCTTCAAGAAACAGACCCCTCTGCAGTCAGACTGCTCTGAAACAGAGGTGCAGTTGGAGGAACAGGCAGAGGTAACCTTGAACCCCAGGGTTCCTGCCTTTTTAGACAATTGAATGCTTAGAGCCAAGGCCTGGCACCAGTGAGCCAGGCAGCTGCAGCACATTCCAAATATTGCTCTATTTAAAGCATCCCAGGGCTCGCAGAGCAACTGCAGAGGCAAACCTTAACCTGCTGTTAAAGTAGCAGAGGGGAATGGCAGAACCAGGTAAGAGGCACAATTACATGTGGATGTAATAACAGACTGAGATTGATAGATCTGAGCAGTGCAGTGTGAATACACTCAGCTACCTGTATTCTTGTCTGGTACACTAGATATATTTTACTTTTCAGTAAGATAGTGTAATCTCTTTAAAGGCTAATTCTATTAACAGCTTGGGTTCCTTGTGTCTTTTTGAATCCTACCAGTTTTGTTTTCTTTATGTTTTGTAGTTGTCATTCCAGGTTAGCTGACACAATAGGACAGTGTGGAAAATGAGTTATGTTTGACAGCATTTTTGTTATACTGTGTGGAGCTGAGCTCCAAGTGAACACAGAATAATTTAGATTTTAACCCCACAAAGCTCAAGTATCAGAGCAAAATGAAATTTTAATAATGACCTTTCCACTGTAAGCACACTTCACTCTCTCCAGGGAGAAAAGGCAGTTTATAAAAGGCATTTTATATAACTATTGTAATTTTTTATTTATTTCACTTAAATTTCAACTGTAGCTGTGCTGTGTGCACAGTTACTCAGGTAACACTTGGGAAGGGAACTTTTTAATACATCTTCATGGCTATGTTCAAAGTTTTTCATAGCTTTGTTCAAAGTTTTTAAAGACTTTTCTCCTGGGTTTTTTTGCACCATTGACTCTGGTATCTAGAGTTTGATAGATATCTGAGTTTCTGCTAAGGTACAAAAGGACACTGATCACTATTTATTGAGTTTTCATTGATAGCCCCAGAAGTTACCCTGATACTGGTTTAAACTGGAGCTCCCCTAAGTCAGCAGCATCAGCAGAGCTCTGCCAAACCCCTCTGTGCCCCCAGCAGGATCCAGCCCTGCCTTTGTGATTAGACCTTCAGAGAAAGTGCAGGGAAACCATCCCAGCAGCCTCACCTGGTGCCACAGCAGAGAAGGTCCAAATGAAACAGTGAGGGGCTCCCCTGGGGCAAAAGGACACCCGGCTTTGGGGCAGGATTTTTTACTGTGTTTATGTGTTTAATATTTTCATGGCAGCCCCTGCAGATCTGCCCCTCTGGCAGACACACTGTGCAATGTTTTGGTGAGACAGATGTGCTGTGCAGAGCTTTAGAACAGCAATGTGTCAGTCCTTAAATCCCTCTGAGTCTGCCTGGTGGATCTGAACAGTGCAAGGTGGTGTGGATAGTTTTACACAATTCATTAATCCCTTCAAAAACCTGTAACTCTATTACCTGTGTAAAGATGTGCTGTAAGAGGTGTAATATACTGGTAAGTAACAGGATCTCAAAGGTTGTTCTGCTTTCTGGCAAGGGTGTGCTGCTTGCAGGAAACCAACAGAAGGGTCCATAAAATTCTGCTGTTGTCTGGAGGTGTGAAGCCAGTCCAGTGATGGCAGTGTCACACAGTCCTGCTTCCCGTGTGCTCCACAGAGAACCTGGGCCTGCCCTGGGCCCCCCTGAGCTGGTCTAGGCCTGCTGAGCAGCTGAGCCATGGCTCAGCACGCTGGACATGCCCACCTCCTGTCCTGGCTGTGCTGGGATCTGCTCAGCGAGTCCCTGCCGGTGTCACTGACCCTGTGTCTCTGTTCTGTGTTCTGTGTTCCGTGCTCTGTGTTCTGTATTCTCTGTTCTGTTCTGTGCTCTGTGTTCTGTATTCTCTGTTCTGTTCTGTGCTCTGTGTTCTGTATTCTCTGTTCTGTTCTGTGCTCTGTGTTCTCTGTTCTGTGTTCTGTTCTGTGCTCTGTGTTCTCTGTTCTGTGTTCTGTTCTGTACTCTGTGTTCTCTGTTCTCTGTTCTGTGTTCTGTTCTCTGTTCTCTGTTCTGTGTTCTGTGTTCTGTTCTGTGCTCTGTGCTCTGTGTTCTCTGTTCTGTCCAGCCCAGGCCCCGCTGTCCCGCCTGCTTGTCCCCGTGCTGCTGGCGCTGGGCTGGATCCTGGGCTGTGCCCTCATGGTGTACATTGTCTTCTCCTGACCTCGGAGGGATGGCAGTGCCACACAGCCCTGCAGTGACAGCAGTGCCACACAGCCCTGCGGTAAGTGACGGTGTCACACAGCCCTGCAGTGACAGCAGTGTCACACACACAGCCCTGCAGTGACAGCAGTGCCACACAGCCCTGCGGTAAGTGACGGTGTCACACAGCACCCTGCAGTGAGGGCAGTGTCACACACAGCCCTGCAGTGAGGGCAGTGTCACACACAGCCCTGCAGTGACAGCAGTGTCACACACACAGCCCTGCAGTGGCAGCAGTGTCACACACAGCCCTGCAGTGACGGCAGTGTCACACAGAGCCCTGCAGTGAGGGCAGTGTCACACACACAGCCCTGCAGTGGCAGCAGTGTCACACACACAGCCCTGCAGTGACGGCAGTGTCACACACAGCCCTGCAGTGACAGCAGTGTCAGACAGCACTCTGCAGTGAGGGCAGTGTCACACACAGAGCCCTGCAGTGACAGCAGTGTCACACACAGAGCCCTGCAGTGACAGCAGTGTCACACACAGCCCTGCAGTGACAGCAGTGTCACACACAGCACCCTGCAGTGATGGCAGTGTCACACACAGCCCTGCAGTGAGGGCAGTGTCACACACAGCCCTGCAGTGACAGCAGTGTCACACACAGCCCTGCAGTGACAGCAGTGTCACACACACACAGCCCTGCAGTGAGGGCAGTGTCACACAGCCCTGCGGTAAGTGACGGTGTCACACAGCACCCTGCAGTGAGGGCAGTGTCACACACAGCCCGGCAGTGACAGCAGTGTCACACACACAGCCCTGCAGTGACAGCAGTGTCACACACAGCCCTGCAGTGAAGGCAGTGTCACACACACAGAGCCCTGCAGTGACAGCAGTGTCACACACACAGCACCCTGCAGTGACAGCAGTGCCACACAGCCCTGCGGTAAGTGACGGTGTCACACAGCACCCTGCAGTGAGGGCAGTGTCACACACAGAGCCCTGCAGTGACAGCAGTGTCACACACAGAGCCCTGCAGTGACAGCAGTGTCACACACACAGAGCCCTGCAGTGACGGCAGTGTCACACACAGAGCCCTGCAGTGAGGGCAGTGTCACACAGCCCTGCAGTGAGGGCAGTGTCACACACAGAGCCCTGCAGTGAGGGCAGTGTCACACACAGAGCCCTGCAGTGACAGCAGTGTCACACACAGAGCCCTGCAGTGAGGGCAGTGTCACACACAGCCCTGCAGTGAGGGCAGTGTCACACACACAGCCCTGCAGTCACAGCAGTGTCACACACAGCCCTGCAGTGACAGCAGTGTCACACACAGCCCTGCAGTGACAGCAGTGTCACACACAGCCCTGCAGTCTCAGCAGTGTCACACACAGAGCCCTGCAGTGACAGCAGCGTCACACACAGCCCTGCAGTGACAGCAGTGTCACACACAGCACCCTGCAGTGACAGCAGTGTCACACACACAGCCCTGCAGTGAGGGCAGTGTCACACACACAGCCCTGCAGTGAGGGCAGTGTCACACACAGAGCCCTGCAGTGACAGCAGTGTCACACACACAGCACCCTGCAGTGACAGCAGAGTCACACACAGAGCCCTGCAGTGACAGCAGTGTCACACACAGAGCCCTGCAGTGAGGGCAGTGTCACACACACAGCCCTGCAGTGACAGCAGTGTCACACACACACAGAGCCCTGCAGTGACAGCAGTGTCACACACACACAGCACCCTGCAGTGACAGCAGTGTCACACACAGAGCCCTGCAGTGACAGCAGTGTCACACACAGCACCCTGCAGTGACAGCAGTGTCACACACACACAGCCCTGCAGTGACAGCAGTTTCACACACAGAGCCCTGCAGTGACGGCAGTGTCACACAGCCCTGCAGTGACAGCAGTGTCACACACACAGCCCTGCAGTGAAGGCAGTGTCACACAGCCCTGCAGTGACAGCAGTTTCACACACAGAGCCCTGCAGTGACAGCAGTGTCACACAGCAGCCTCCCCTGCCCTACCTGGCACTGCCACCCTTTAAAATGCTCTTTTTCTGTGTCTTACAGGTGAGAAGAACCTACAATGAAGTTGATGAGAAGAACACAGAAGTTCAGTTTAGATTTCTAATTACTAAAATACATATAAAATGAGTTATTTTTAATATCAACCATGTAAATGTTGTGCACACTTTTTATCCAATAGGAAGAATCACCAAACCAATTTCCCTGTCTCAGATAATTTGCAATTTAGGGAGTGGTTTTTGCAATCTCCTGGTAGGTCAGATCCCACCTGCTTGCTGAACAGGAAACTTTTAAAACAGCTGCTACCAGCTAAGGAACTTCAAGCTTGGTAGAAACAGGCAAGGGTTAATTTCTCATGGGGCCTGGGCAAGTATTTTTAGCCTTATTATGGGTAAAATCTGTTGGACTCTATTGTTATGAAACAGAAGCATTGCATGTCCTTGGAAAAGAAAACCCCAGGCTTACTGGGGGCTGGGAGGGCTGTACAGCTGTGTCTGAACCTCAGGCTCACCAGGGGTCCTCCGTGCCTTGTGCTGGGGGTTTGCCTTTTTAATTAGAATTGGAGATAATTATACTCACTCCCCCAGTCAGTAATAAGCCATGTGAACTTCCAGTGACTTTGCCATTTAAATCACAACTGAGCATCAGATCACTGCATTTTCACTGACAGCTCTGGGCTTTTGAGCATGAAGATTTTTCTACTGAAGAACTGCAGTTCTGAGAAGATGAAATCATTAATAATTCAACCCCCAGTTAAAGCAGAGGACTGATTGTGAGAGGCATATCTGGAAGATCCCAGCAAAATGTATGTTTAAGGGAATGTGAAAAAACTCTTAACAACCCCTGATGGGGTTAAATAGAGAAAGAAACTAATTTTTTTACTCCTGCTCACATAATTTGTATAATTTTGAGAATGTGAGGAAGGCACATCAGTCAGACATCCTGTCTCCATCTGTGGGCACTGTCTGTTGAGCTTTAGGAATGGAAACACAAATAGATTTGGCCGTGGTGCAGCCACGAACATTCCTGGGCCCCTCCAGCAGTCAGCAGGAGCGCTGAAGTGTGACATTCCATTTGGGAATTGTCTTAGCACAGGCTTTCTTCACCTGGGAATGAACTGAGGCAGAGGGGGTCCAGTCTCATCAGATGTCCTGAAAGAGAGGGGATAAACCCTGGAGATTCTGGATGCCTGCACAGCTGCTGTGTCCTGTGACACCTGAGCAGCACCTCAGGGGGTCCCTGCAGGTGGGAGCATCCCCCTCCTCCCTGCCAGGGGCTGGCTGAGCCCGGAGCCCACCCTGAGCAGACACCTCAGGGTCTCCCCTCAGCTCCTCAGTGTCTGAGCCCACCCAGACTGATCCAGCTGTGACTCCACAGTGACCACGTCTGTGTTTTTACAACTCACTTCATTTACCAGGCACAGAGGGAAACAGTTCTGAACGGGCCCGCTGGCCCAAACAGCTCTTTGGGTGTCTCACAGCGCTGGAAATCGAATGTTTCCAATTAAAACGTTACGGAGATAAAATGTAAACACCGCAATCTGGTTTAGCTTTACCTGATTTTTGAGATCTGATTTGGCACAGCAAACCAAAATAACTTTCTAGGCTGGCGTCAATATCATCGAGCTGACTTGCTGTACACAAAGCAGAAGTTCCTGCCAGTTTTATGGGGTAATAAAGAGAGGATTATTCCAAGAAAATATGCATCCTCCACGCTGTTGGAAGATCACTGAGCACTCTGCAGTGACCTTTTGTAACCACCTTCAGACAGCCCACTCGGGTGTTTGCTCATGGTGCAGCTGCACAGCGTGAAGCTCTCCTCACATGCGGGGGTAAAAGGGGTAGGAAAAGGTTTGGGGTTTTTCATTCCTGAAAAATAAAACAAGTGTTTGAGAGCCAGGTTCTTTTCTCTCAAAGAGGTGCTGGTGATTGAGGGGAAAAAACCATGCACATTCAGATTTCTTGGAAAATGCTGGTGCTCCACTACTAAAGCGAGGTGATAACTCAGTGCCAGGCCACCCCAGTATTGTTACAGTAGGATACCAGGCTTGCCCCACGGCCTCTGCCTGCCTTTCCCTGTGTCCCCTGTGTCCTGCAGTAAATCGAGTAGGGAGTGTCTGTCCCCCTGTCCTGGGATGCTGCATGCGACATCCTGGAAACCTCCAGGCTCATGTTTATATTCCTTCAGTGCTCCTAATCCCATTTAAGGGCCTTGGTGTACACAGAGCATGACTGGTGCAGAGCAGAGCCCTGGGGATAACACCTGCCTGTGAACCAGAGCTGGTGTGGGACAGGGATAACACCTGCCTGTGAACCAGAGCTGGTGTGGGACAGGGATAACACCTGCCTGTGAACCAGAGCTGGTGTGGGACAGGGACAACACCTGCCTGTGAACCAGAACTAGTGTGGGACAGGGATAACACCTGCCTGTGAACCAGAGCTGGGGTGGGACAGGGATAACACCTGCCTGTGAACCAGAGCTGGTGTGGGACAGGGATAACACCTGCCTGTGAACCAGAGCTGGTTTGAGGTGGGACATTCCCAGTCCCGAGCCAAGGACAGTGGCTCCAGGGCGCTTTGCCCACCTGCTGTGTCTCTCCTGCCCCAGAGGCTGACACCCGCCCAGGGAGGAGGTTCACCTGCTCCCGGCTGTTCTTGCAGTGCCTCACACACCTGGGCTTACCCGTGCCCGGGCCCCCGTTATGCCCTCAAACCTGAGGGCCTTGCCTTGCTCTGGGTAGAAGCGCAAAGGGAACAACGCGCGGCGGGTCCCGGTCCGGTCCGGGTCCCGGTCCGGGTGGGGCGGGGGCGCGCCAGGTGCGCTCCAATGGGGGGCGCTGCCTCACCTGCCCCCGCGCTCAGGGGCGCCCGGCCCCGCTCCGCTGTGAGCCTCGGGAAACCCCGGAGCCCCCCGGCCCCGCTCCGGTGTGAGCCCCGGGAGCCCCGGAGCCCCCCGGCCCAGCTCCGGTGTGAGTCCCGGGACCCTCGGAGCCCCCGGAGCCCCCCGGCCCCGCTACGCTGTGAGCCCCGGGACCCCCGGAGACCCCGGCCCAGGTCCGGTGTGAGCCCCGGGACCCCCGGAGCCCCCCGGCCCCGCTCCGCTGTGAGCCCCGGGACCCTCGGAGCCCCCCGGCCCCGCTCCGCTGTGAGCCCCGGGACCCCCGGAGCCCCCCGGCCCCGCTCCGCTGTGAGCCCCGGGACCCTCGGAGCCTCTCCGGCTGTGAGCCCCGAGCCCCGCACCTGCGGGCACCTGGAGCTCCGCACGGCCCGGCCCGCGGCGGGCACGGCTCAGGCAGGACCCCCGGCTCAGGCAGGACCCCCGGCTCAGGGAGCAGCCCCGGCTCAGGCAGGACCCCCGGCTCAGGCAGGACCCCCGGCTCAGGTAAGAGCTCCAGGCGGGGTCAGTGGCGGGTGGGGCCGTCAGGGCCGCCCGGGCCCGCGGGCTCAGCGCAGGTGAGGGCCTCCCTCACCTGTGCAGGGCCCGCCTGGCTCTGCGCTCCGTCTGCAGCCCCGTTCTGGCTCCCTCCGAGCGCCCGAGATTTTTTTTGGTCCTCGTTCTGTGCAGAGCTGTGCGGAGCTGTGAAATGTTGGTTTCTGTGCGAAAACAGAGGCGCTCCGGGTGTCCCCTCTGTGAGAGGCTCGCTCCTGCGCAAAGCCGGGCCTGGAGCTGTGAGAGGGATTTGTTTGTCGTGGTCTCTGTTTTCTGTGGGGCTCAGGGGCAAGCACTGACATCTATTTGCAGAGAATTTGTATTTTCATGATTCCTCTGAAGAACACGCACTGCATTTGGCTCATAATTTCAGTTTATTATCAAAATGTTTTGATCAGATGACAAACAGCTAAAAGGACATAGGTTTTTAAATAGACCTATTGTAGCAGTCATCTGAGGTATCTGGTACTTGGTTTGCAAATGTCTTTGCTTTGATAAACAAAGCAGTAAGTTCCTTTGCAATCTGCATGAGGATGTTTAAGACATATCATTGCAGATTTAAAGCCTTTTACCCTCTTACTTAAAGCTCCTTCAGCCTCTTGCAATCAGCTGTGCAGCTTTCCTGATGTGAGGTCTGATATTGATCAGAACACGTACGAGTTATGTGCAGGATCAGAGCCTAAGCACTGACAGTCAGCCTGAAAACTCCCATGTTTGTGCCCTCCATTAGAGAGCTCAGTTTTGTAGGCTTTATCTTATTGCCCGATACCATGCTTTAGTCCAATTTCCCAGTTCTATGCAGCCACTGATAAAATATGTTACAATACTTCAAGTCAAAAGTGTAGCTCAAGATTTAAATATAAAAACTATGATTTATACATTACTAGAAATTTTAAAAAAGAGCGACTTTAGAGAAAGCAAGATAAAGCTTAGAAAATGGTGAAAGGGTCTTTGATCACAATCTTACAGATTATAAGTACAGAAATTAATAAATTACCTACAATTTCATTTGGGCTGGAAAGCTGTAAATTAACTGTTGTAAATAGAGACTTCAGGTAATACACGCTGGAGTAATTAGTGAGAAGTTACTGAAGTACAGCAGGTCTTTGGACTCCTCTTGTATAAATGGTTTCAAGTAAAAATGAAAACATTTGGTAGAACAGATTCCCTGCAACAGCAGAGGGTGCAGAGTCTGACACTGGGACATGAACTGCTGTCTCTGTCGTGTTGTGATGGCTAAAATGTGTCTCACTGAGTCCTTCTTCCTGCCCTGATCAGAAATCTGCATTTCCCGACCCGGGGGGATCATGTGCTATAGTTTGCCATTTCAGAATGAATCCCTCTGGCTGTGGGCAGGGTTACACTGCAGGTGAGGTGTGGCTGTGCACTGCCAGGTGAGTTGGGTCCTGCAGGGCTCTGGGGGAGAGGCAGCCAGGCAGCCAGCGCTGCCTTCCGTGCTGCCACGGGTGATCGTTTGGGGTTTGCATGTTTACCAAGGATTACAGCCATGTCTCCAGCAAATTCCACTCAGCTTTCTTCCCTCCTCCCCTTCTCAAAACCAGCTGCAAAGGTCTCTTGTCCTGGAAAGCTCCTTGAGATGTGAGGTTTGCAGTCCGTCACCAGACGCGGCACTTGTTGGCAGGGTCCATGTTGTCTCTCGTGGTGCATGAAAAGGCTTCTGAAAACTCTGGGGAGTTCTGCAGTGACCCCAGGACCCTTTAAAACAAATCAACACGCTGTCATTGCCACTCGCCCGGGTTTCAAACAAACAACATGACCCGTATTTTGTAACTTGTTTTGTTGTGTCACCTCAGTGTAGCGTGGGGAACGCCCTGCTGCTGAGCTCTGACTTGCTTCATTTCACCTCAAGGGCTGGCTGTGTTTTCTTCTTCAGTTTGTCTTGCCCCTATTGCAACCCCAGAAATACAGGACCTGTCCCCTCCTCATGGCTGGCTCTCACAAGCCAGTTCTTTCCCCCAGAACAGATTTCTCACTTGTCAGTAGTTTTCACTGAGGGTTTTTTCAGCTCCGTTTTGCTGACAAGTTTCTTGGTGAAGGGAAAACAAGACCCTGAGGTCAAGGGCTGTGGTGGTAACTCGTCAGTGAATGTTCATTTACATTTTTACACCAACCAGGTTTTGACTGAGATCATGCTGCTCCTCTGGGCGTTCTGCACAGACTTTCCAGTGAATGAGTTTTCTGGCAAAGAGTCTCATACAAACAATGGCTTTCCACTCAACATGGGAAGTGAGTATGAGGCCATTCCAGCTAAGGCTGATTTTATGTGTGTAATTGTGAACATGTGTGACTCTTAGATCTGCTAAGAGTCACTTGTTCCTTCAGGATTGGGAATACAGCAGCACATACCTATGCAGGGAAACAGGTCAAATACAGATACTGATGGACACTGATTGTGGCCCACAAGTTCTTTAAAGAACTGTTTCTTTGAGTAATTAATGATTATTCTGAGAATTATGTTCATCATGAGAACCAGGGTGTGCCCACAGAAGCTGAGGTGAAGTTCAGCAGTGACAGCTGCAATACTTCAGTTGTTCTAGAAGGCCAAAAGTGACTCCCTGGTCTTGGGAGCCAGCAGTGGAACAGGAGATGGCACAGAAAAAGGGTTGTCAGAAACCTCATGCATTTTGGTGATCTAGCTGTGCTTCAGTGCTCCAGTGAACAAGGACTGCTAAAACGGGATGCTCTGCAATTAACAATTTCTATGAGGAGCTGCCTGTTCTACTTGCAAGGAGAAGCAGCCCACAGTAGCAGGTATTGAAAAGGCTCATTGCACTCCCAGATAATAATCAAAAAAGGCACCTTGGGAGCCTCCGTGACACTTGTGTAGTATCTTATTAGGTGTTAATTTTCTGGGTATGTCTCATGAAATGTTTTCTCTTTTAGAGCTCTTAGGGGGCCTCATCCTGTAAATGACTGCCCATTCTGAGGACGTTGTCTGGTTTCTCATGAACACTTGTATCACTGCATGTAAAGTTTATAGCCTGTCCTGCCAAGGTACAGACAGCACAGCACGATGTGATGTGTCCAGGGTACACACAAACACAGCTTGTTGCACTGAGATGCTGAACCAGTCAGCTTCAAAGGCCTTGTACCTCGTCCACATCAGATGTGCTGAGGTTCTGAAGGGCCTCTGGAGCCTCATTAGCACTGAGACCAGACAGGAATGGCTGTAGGAGCTGGTGCACAAACTGCCTCTGGGAGAGATCCCAGATAGCACAACCCACCCGCAGTGGGAGCAGGCGAGAACAGCGAGGAACAGTCGCTGCTTTCACCAAAGATCTGAGCGTGGGGGGTAAACAAGGTTTGCTGAAAAGCGCTGAAAGAGAGATACTGGGATTAATGTAGTGGATTGTATCAGCACAGAGCCTGGCTGTTGTGGACACGGAGCCTGGAGATGACTCAGCCTTCCAGCAGATGCTGTGATGGCTGCACTACCACTGATACCGTGGCATGGGACCAAGCAGGTTTATTAGAGCACATTGTTACACTGCTGATGAATAGGCTGCTCTGACTTCAGATAAAAAGAAAAGATCCTGGTCTGGCTCAAAGGCTCGCACCCTGAGCAGCCACATTTCCTGCATGGCTCTACTGAATTGAGCCCAGCTGGTCTTGGGAGGGCTGGCTGAGCACACCAGACACAGAGTGCACATCTGCTGTTGTACCACAGCACATGGGTTTGCTGAGAGGGAGGGGCAGTGATCTCCCACTGATTCTACCTGTGACTTCAGTGGAGGATGAAAGTTCATCAGTGCTGTTGGTGTACAAGAACCCTGTCAGGAGCTATTGTGGGAGCCAGGGACTTGGGGATGAGCCCTGGATCCCAGACACAGTCACTGGGACTGTGCAGTGACAGAGCCCTGAATCCCAGACACAGTCACTGGGACTGTGCAGTGACAGAGCCCTGGATCCCAGACACGGTCACTGGGACTGTGCAGTGACAGAGCCCTGGATCCCAGACACGGTCACTGGGACTGTGCAGTGACAGAGCCCTGGATCCCAGACACGGTCACTGGGACTGTGCAGTGACAGAGCCATGGATCCCAGACACAGTCACTGGGACTGTGCAGTGACAGAGCCCTGGATCCCAGACACAGTCACTGGGACTGTGCAGTGACAGAGCCCTGGATCCCAGACACGGTCACTGGGACTGTGCAGTGACAGAGCCCTGGATCCCAGACACGATCACTGGGACTGTGCAGTGACAGAGCCCTGGATCCCAGACACGATCACTGGGACTGTGCAGTGACAGAGCCCTGGATCCCAGACACGGTCACTGGGACTGTGCAGTGACAGAGCCCTGGATCCCAGACACGATCACTGGGACTGTGCAGTGACAGAGCCCTGGATCCCAGACATGGTCACTGGGACTGTGCAGTGACAGAGCCCTGGATCCCAGACACAGTCACTGGGACTGCAGTGACAGAGCCATGGATCCCAGACACGGTCACTGGGACTGCAGTGACAGAGCCCTGGATCCCAGACACGGTCACTGGGACTGCAGTGACAGAGCCCTGGATCCCAGACACAGTCACTGGGACTGTGCAGTGACAGAGCCCTGGATCCCAGACACGGTCACTGGGACTGCAGTGACAGAGCCCTGGATCCCAGACACGGTCACTGGGACTGCAGTGACAGAGCCCTGGATCCCAGACACGGTCACTGGGACTGTGCAGTGACAGAGCCCTGGATCCCAGACACGGTCACTGGGACTGTGCAGTGACAGAGCCCTGGATCCCAGACACAGTCACTGGGACTGTGCAGTGACAGAGCCCTGGATCCCAGACACGATCACTGGGACTGTGCAGTGACAGAGCCCTGGATCCCAGACACGGTCACTGGGACTGTGCAGTGACAGAGCCCTGGATCCCAGACACAGTCACTGGGACTGTGCAGTGACAGAGCCCTGGATCCCAGACACAGTCACTGGGACTGCAGTGACAGAGCCCTGGATCCCAGACACGGTCACTGGGACTGTGCAGTGACAGAGCCCTGGATCCCAGACACGGTCACTGGGACTGCAGTGACAGTCACACAGGGACAGCCAGGTGATGGGCTGTGTGTCTTGTGCTGGGGGCTGTTTAGAGCTGCACCATGTGTACAGAATTTAGCTGGATCTTCTCAAGGATGAGACAATGATCCCACGTCTTCCTTTGCCTGTGGAGCTGCCTGGGAAGGGCTTTGCCTGCTTGGGCAGTGCTGGAAGGGACAGGGAGAGCCCAGCCTGTCTGTCTCCTCCTAAGCAGCCCCAGTGTGCTGTGCCTGTAGGTGTGTGCAGGTTAAGCTCCCTGGGAAGGGCAGCCCAGCCCTTGGCAGGGTCTCTTCAGTTCCCCCACAAAGATCCTGTGCTGCAGAGGGGTTACACCTCGGGACTGCTCTGGGGGTGTTGGCTCTGCTGACCTGAATCTGCCTGGGCTGTGCACGTCTGTCTTGATGGAGTTCACTGCATATTCTGGTCTGTACGTCCCACACCACACCTGCACAGGTAACAAAGAAAAGCACCATTAGCCCAAGATTTTACAGGAAGAGACCTGCTGCCATTTAACTGTGAAATACCTAATGTTCATGAGAATAAATTCCACATTAGAACATAAAGGAAAAAGGGTGCGTTTTGTTAAAAAAGTACGTCATTGTCCTCAGACAAAGGCACTTGGGCTCAAGGCACTTCCTACCAGGCTTATAAGTGGCTGAATTAATTTCTTTAGGGAAGATAAAAATCACCTAACAAGACTTTATTTTCACTGCTTTGTAGTAAACACTGCTCAGCTCTGCAGCTCTGCCAGCTCTTAGTTAGCCCAAGGGAGTCAGCCTGTTCTGACTTGCTGCTAAACTGTAATGTCAAGTGGTTTTCAAAGCCCTCAGGCAAGAAGTAAAGGATACCTGTGCAAAGTTCAGAAAAAACAGCTGTTTGTGGTTCATGTCGAGACCAGGAAGAAGTTTTTCTTTTCCGTGTTTTCTCTCAAAGTTTTCATAAGCCTGTAGAATGAAGTGAGCAGAAATGTTACAGCTTCCAGCATTTTTCCAGCCCAAATGAAATGATGACAAGGAGGAACACGGATTCTTTGACATAATTAATCATTGCCTCCCTTGGCCATCCACCCCACAGGTGCCACCTTGAAGTAGAAGACAACAGGGCCATTTCTTAGTACTGTGCTATCAATTATCTAATGCTGCATTATGAAAAAGAGATTTTTCCCGCTGTGGGTTCCTTGGGGCTTGGGTTTTTTAAAGTGAATTGCAGAAGGCTTTAAAACCTTGCCATAGTAAGAACAGCTGCTTTCATATTTCTTATGGGGACGTGTCAAACGATGTGTCGCTGGTGTCTCATCACTGATGAAAGATGCTGCAGAAATGTTCTGCCTGAGGTCAGTGCCAAAGCAACGCACGAGTCAAGCCAATCAACTGCCCAAGCACAGCTGAGGAATGAGCAGATAGCAGGTCCATGGAAAAGGCTCTGGAAGTTTCCATGGATAGCAGCTGAACGAGAGCCAGCAGTGCCACAGCACTGCAAAAGAGGCCAGTGTTGTACTGGGATGTGTAAACAGGGGTGGCTTATATGAAATACATGAAGTAATCCTTCCACTCCACTCGGCGCTGGCCAGGGCTCAGCTGGAGTGCTCTGTCCAGTTTTGGGCACTGCCCTTCAAGAAAGATGTGGACCAACTGGAGAGAGTCCAGAAGAAAGCAGCAAGAATGAGCAGAGGTCCAGCAAACATGACCTATGAGGAAAGATTGAAAGAATTGGGTTTGTTTAGTCTAAAGGAGAGAAGTCTGGGCCTTGAAGCATGTAAGTCTTCAAATATGTGCAAGGTCACAGGAGAACAAGAGCAGGTTGTTGTGCTTGCAGTGCTGGAGGCAGAGCCGTGGTGGCACTGGGAGTGCCACGAGGAGGCAGTGGGAATGCTCCTCTGGGAGGCTGGAGGGAGGCAGAAGGGCTTGGTTCTACCTGCGTGGAGAGGGCGGTGGGATACTGACCTCTCAAGATTCCTTCTGGACCTTTTTTTACTGTTTATGTGATGTCATAATAATTTTTAATACTTCTGACCTAATTTTTCTGGCTACTCCCATTCCTTTCAGAAAGCGTATCCCCTTTCATGGCTTTGTACTTTGCACAAATATTCCAGTAACCAAAGATCAGACTAATCTAATAAGCCTGATGCCTCTTTTAGGCTTCCAAACCATTCCTTAAACTCTCATTAATAATTGTCTTTGCCCTCAAACATGTCCGTTTCCAGTGAGAGCTTGGAGAAGTGTGAGTTGGCCCGTGCATCCCAGAGCTCTTTGTGGGGCAGTGACAGCACTCAGTTGTCAAGTGTTGAGTATTTTGCCTCAGAAGGTGTTCAGGGAAGGAGAAGGAGGATCATGTTGCTGAGGCTTGCAGCCATCAGATTTGTGAATAACAAGGAAAGCTGACAGAGAAGCTGACTGGCTACTCTCTTCCAGGCCATGCTCACAAAAAGAAGCTGTGTCTCCCTGACTGCCAGTCTCAACAGTGGCCAGCCTAGGGATTCCAGCAGCTGCTTGGGGAAGAGGAGCAAAGCAACGCCAAAAAGCATTCAGCTCCTCTGGAAGGCTTAGTGCAGGGAGCCCAGTGTCTCTGAAATCTTGGGATACCAGTACAGAGGGCACAAGGCACCTGTACAAGATGAAAAGCAAAGTGTTTATGTCTATGGGTCAGAAGAAAGTCATCCTGCCCCCTCCTTCCTGGAAAAGCTGGTGAAAAAGACAGCCAGACAGCTGCTGGTATCAGCACTTTCTTTAGGTCATGGTCCAAGTGTGAGCCAGTGAATGTTTCCATTCCACACATTCCTTATTCACAAAGGGGGAAAAAAAATTGAAAAAGAGTTCCCTAGGAGCAGGTAATCTGTAGCCTGACATGATTAACAGGATGAGAGAAATACCACAGCTGGCCAGTGGCTTTAATCCAGGTCTTGATGGCACAGTAGGTCTGGTCCTGTCCCTAACACAGAAATTGTGTTTCTTCTTCCAAGGCTCTGAAACGGATTTTCTTAATCTCTGACAGTTTCAGCTAAAATAGAGAAATGGATATTTCTTACCTTGTATGCTTGTCTCACACCCCCATTATCAGCAATGTTTTCTCCTAGTGTGTTGATTCCACTCAGCTGTAAAATAGAAAGGAAAGATCTTGGTTTCTGAAAATAAAAAAAAACCTCATCCTGGACTTGTAACACCAAACTTTGTGCATTTTCCAGTTTCTAAAGGCAAGAAATACCTTAAAATCTGAAGGTTTAGCAGAAGATTATGTTAAAATCTCTGAAAACTCTTTATGTCCCTTGTCTCAAAATCCATGTTTTGAGATACGATTATTTTTCTAATCCCCTTCCTTCCCCTCCAGGCAACTTTCTCAGCTCTGTATCTCTTACCCAGATTTTCTGCTACTTAGTCATTGCTCATTTATCCTTCCTCTTTTCTCCTTGTCTTTAATCCTCAGTTTCTTACCACAGTTCCAGTAAGAGGAAGTGGACAGAATTTGTAGTCTGTAGAACAAGTTAAAATTCAAACTCCAAACTGCTGAAATTGTCTGTTAACAGACATCAGCAAACCTGCTAGAAGGTATTTTTGGTATAGCAGGCAAGTTCAGTAGCTTCTTGGTAGCCAGATAGGTAGAAATTCTCTATTTAGTAGGTATTCCTAAATTAGTCAAATAGTACCAAAGATAATGAAGCTTTGATAATGGGAAACCTCTCATTCTATTTTTAAAAAATCCTTATTGTAACCTTTAGTTCATCATACTGATTAATGATAGTCAAAGCTGCAAAATCTAGAATCATCCTTTGATTGAATTTAATGTGTGACTAAAAGGGCAGCACAATATGCTGAAATTTTCTTCTCTGTTTTTACTGGCCTCTCTCTGAGTCCCCACTCTTCAACACACGTTTTGGGAAAACCTCAGGGCTGGGAGTTTTATCTTTTCCCTGTCCTGTGTGATGGAATACTGTCAGGCTGTAAAACGGCAGCCAGTGGAATTGAGAGGAATAACCTCTTGTGCCTTCCACGTGGCACTGTGAGCAGGGCTGTCCCATCAAAGCAGGAGCTCCCCGCACAGGACCTACGTTCTGTCCACCTGCCAGGTCCCACGAGAAGTTCCCATACTGGTACACCATGCACTGGGACAGCTCCTTGAAATTCCGTGCTGACTCTTCACTCCACCAGTCCACGAGGTCTCCGTTCTCATTAAAATTCCTGCCTGTAACAGTGAGTTAAACAGAATTATTTATACAAGAAAAGAGGGCTTGGTGCAGCGGGGAGGGGAGCGAGCAAGACTTTGGACTGTGCTCTTGGGAGAGCAGTTCTGTAACACCTCAGAAATCCAGACTTCATCTTACAAATGGAAATTCATCTCCCCCTGACGTGCTCCCTGGAAGGATTAAGCACTAGAGCATGTCAGACACCCTGAGCTCTGGTGTTTTGCCCCTGGCAGCTCAGGGCCTCACCGTTGTCGTCGAAGCCGTGCGTGATCTCGTGCCCGATGACCATCCCGATGCCACCGTAGTTCAGAGATCGGGGCTGGGAGGCACTGAAGAAAGGGGGCTGCAAAATCCCCGCAGGGAAGACTGAAAAGGAAGCACATTTAAGGCTGAAAAGGAAGCCACAGCACAGTTAAGGCCCTGCCCCATTCCCCTGCAGCTACAGTGGGGCCAGACCACTGTTACGGGCTTCAACCCAAACCGCCCCGTTCCCTGGCATCTCCCAGCAGCAACAAGTGACTGACACATGGGAATGCTGTAGGACAGGAGCTACAGAGCAGCAGAACCACCCCCCTCTTCAGACACTTCCAAAATCATGAGCAGCTTTTGCTTTGTTACTCTTTTGCTCTGCAGGAAAAAGCAGTTTGTTCCAATTTACATCACTTAGCATTCACAGACTTCAGTCTCATCCTTGAACAAACCTCACAACATTGTGAGAAGTGGGAGGGTGTCCCCCAAGAAGAATAGATTATTTGATCATTCCATCACAAATCAATCTCAGAGACAGGAATTTATTCTTCCCTTGAAAATACAAGTAACTCCCACTAGAATCAATAAAAATAGGCCAAGCTGTCAATAAAAGAACTGGAACAAAGCAGTTCCATTTACCCACTTCTCTGCTCATTTTTCTAGGCTCCTTCTACAAAACAATTCATTTAAAAAGAAACCATGTTGCAGTTCTGATCTTTTTATAAATGAAGAGTAATAAAATACTATAAAATATTCAGTTCCACTTAGTATCTTGAAGGCCTTTTCCTGTCTCCCTGCTGCCTCTGCAATATGAAGTTTTAATTCTCCCTGGGAAGGAGGTGGATGTGGCTCTACACAACTTAAACAGACAGAAGGAACTGGGTGACAGTTCTCACACAGCAAAAGAAAGAAGATTGATATTTCTTGCAGTTCAGTATAAATCCAGTTTGGTGCTAGGGCTTTCTTTCAGGACGAGAAAGAACCATGGGAAAACCAGAAAGTAGCAAACAGGTTAGAGATCAGCCAGTTGTGCTGCGTCCGAGCTGCTGCCACAGCAACCCCAGTGCAGTGCTGGTTTGCTGTGGAATGGATGCCCCACTGTTGTGTCTGTTATCAGGGAGCACAGACGGGGTCAGCAGTGAGAGGAGCCACCTCTGGAGCTGCTGGCAGTGGGAGCTCTGCCCCAGGATGGGGACAGGGCTGTGCAGCCTCAGCCAGGTGCTCCTGGGGAGCACACCTGGCCAGCAGCAGCTCAGCTGCTCTTCGGGAGCTCAGTGGGTTCCTCACGGTCTGAACTGCTGATGGAGCAGAGCAGGTCACACCACACCCAGATGGAGCCTCAGAGCTCCAGGTTCCCTACACACCATGCACAGAACTGCTCTTTAGAGGGGTTTTGAAAGTCTAGTTCTAAGCTAATTCCAACATCACTCTAAAGATCAGACTGCTTTAATTATCCTGTGCATGCCATAGTTAAGGGATGAGGTAAGAATTTATGACTCACAGTAACTGCCAGTCACCAGTTTCAGTCTTCCACATCATGATTCCTTTCCTACAAATTACTGAACAAAGCTATTTTAAACAAAGCCTTCTGGAAGTTTTTGTGTTAACTGTTCAGTCAAGAGCTAACTGCTCACATCAAGAAATAATCTTGTTTCATTTCTGTGCAGAGCCCTGCAGGACAAGGCTTTTCCATTTTTTTAGACTTGTTTTAAGGAATAACGAGGGGATCACAGTACCTCACTGATGGCCTAGAAAGGACACTGCAGTCTGTGACATTTGGATGACTAAAATTTAAGCACTATTTGCAGAATGGACGTGACAGAAATACTGAGAAGCATAATTAATGTTGTGAAATGTTTTGTGACTCTTGTGAGCCTTGCAGCACTGTGAAGGGAGCTGGGATGGTTCACAAGATGAGAAACCTTGGGGCCTCCATGTGGTTCTAATCTAAGCCACAATGGACAGGGCTTTTTATTCCCATGGGTGCTTTTGGCCAGGCTGACATTAGGAATCTTTATACTCAAATTTGTTATAACAAGATCGTTTCGCTTCCTTTAAAAGTACATACATACATTTATAAAAAAAAAATAGATAAACCTTACCTATCTGATTCCTACTTGCTGAGTAAAAAGCATTGACAACAGCAGCTCCACTTATCCACCTGGTAACACCAGAAGAATAAACATTAGTATTTCAATTGTTAATGGCAACATTAATGATTGCTAGAATAAGCCTAGAAACTGTGTAACAGAATCATAGAATATTTGAAGTTGGAAGGCACCTTCTCCTGTGAAAACTGGATAAAAGACTAGACAGAGTATTATTAATTACTTACTCCTCTTTGTCCACCTTTTCTCTAAGCTTTTTCAACCTTTTCTTCTGGGTAAATACTAAATTTTGAATAATGTTTTCAAAGTATTCTTCTTCTTTGTAGTTCAACTAAAAAGAAAGGGGGAAGAGGAGTTAGTGGTGGTGTTACTGAGTTGGGATAAAAGACACACGGATCAGGAAAATCTAGTCTTAAGTATGATGAGCTAAGCAACACATTTCTAAGAATATCTTTTGGTCTACAATTAGAGCTTGGTTTGCAGAGCTCTGCTACATCACAGAGTTGATATTGTGGCTGGATCTGTGTTAGCAGCTGGGTACTTTTTCCAGAGCTCTTCATTCTCTGTTTCCAGACATATTTTGAGTGGAGTTCAGCAATTGTTGGCGTTGCCCTTAACCCCTGGAGCTGCCAGTTTGGTAAGGAGCAGTTCCACCTCAGACAAAGCACAGAGTCAGCTCTGTGCCTGTGCAGGCACTGCAGCCAGTGCTGGGCCAGTCTGTGCCAGATGGAATGCTGCACTGAACACCACTGGCTCCCTGCTTGCCCTCACATAATCCAAGAGAATGTGGACGTGTCCTTGGAATGCCACCAGAGCCAGGCACATCTGCGTGTCACATCCCTACCAGGCTGGCTGGTCACACCTCCTCCCTTCCCCCTGCAGCTGGGCACACACGGGTCAGTGGGGCAAGGAAAGCAAAGGACCCTTTTCTTCTCTGAAAACCCTTTTCTAATTCTCCTGCCTGCTGTGCACACTTACCTCCTGGTACTCACTGTTGAGCTTGTCATTATCTGTCACGATCTCATCGGGATAACCAATCCTCTCTTTAATTGCTCTTGCCTAGGGACAAGGGAATTTGATATCCATAGCAAATCCAGCCATGTTTTTAAATAATAAATAATATAAGAAAGGCAGTGTGGAAGCCACTGCAGAAGCCGCAGGATGTTAATTTTATATAGATTTTGTTTAAATTTTTTATTCACTGAAAGCACAAGTTTATGGGTTTTGTCCTGGTCCTCCTAATGTCTGGTCAAATCACCAGGAATCATTCCTTCTCATTTTCAGCATTGTTTTCCTGTAGATATTCATTATCTAGCTCCTTAATCACCGATTTGCCTGAAAGGTCTGAATCTTGCAGACAGATTCTTCCTATTTTGTGTGCCTATCTCCAGGGGTCCCTTCCCTTGGAATCCTAAACTGCTGTGCCTATATAAGCATAACAACAAATGTGCTTGTATTGCAATGTAGAAGTTATAATATAGAAGTTACTACTTATTTTTTGTCAGGACAAACAATTGAAATACTGACTTTTATAGAACTACACGTTACCAATATTTCAGACAGAACTTACTTTTTGTTCTGCTCTCTTTTTGGTCTCTGCATCCATCCAGGGAAGTTCATCTAAGGTTTTTATAAAAACATCACGTATATCTGCAATCATTTCTTCAACCTGGAAAAAAACACCAGAATGTTACAAACCCCCAGAGTAAGATGGGGGGCCATGCAGTTCAGTCATGCAGGTTTGCAAAACCTGGCAGACATTGCCCTGCTGCATGTTGTGCATCTGAGGGAATCACTGTGTTTGTGCCAAGCCCAAAAACGGGAGGTTTCACACCAGGATTCCAGTGGTGATGGCAGTCAACCAAGGCTTCACTTCAGGTCTGTTTTGAGGAACTTTCTGTGTGGCTGGAGGTGAAGAGAGTTGCCCCTGTGCCCAGTGGTGGCAGGATGTGAATGGTGTCACTCTCAAAGAACAGCAGTGGCTGCTGGTGCCAGCGAGTGCAGCTCCTGGGATGTGAGGATGGGCTCCTGCACAGCTGCCCATGCACCTGGCTCAGAGAGCAGGCAGGGCTTCCTCCCTCCAGCTGTGCACCTGCAGGCCTCCCATTTCACACTGTACCCTGGTAAAACTTGCATTTTTAAACCTTTGGGATAACCGTTATTTACACTTCAATAAAAACTCGACAGTCAAGCCCACTTTGATTAGGCTGTAATAGAAGTGCAACCAAAGCTGTGTCAGGAAGTGCATGGCTGTAGGAATGTGCTTTTTGTTGACAGACTGACAAAACTGTTCTTTGTCTTTTTGAAGAGGAAAGAGGCGTAGAAGTTTTTTTTCCTCGATTAGGTGAAAAAGCTACTTTATAGGCTTAAGGGACTTCACTTCAAACTTAAGGATAGCTAATTGGATAGAAGCTAAAAAGTCTTGCTTAGGCAATTTACTAGAAAAAGAAGAGAACAAAGAAACTAATCGCTTTTGTGAGGTGTCTTACTAGCAGCAAAAACCTCTTGCACTTGGCTCGGGTTTTTTTGTTTTGTTTGTTATTTTGCCTTTTATTAAACCTTTTTGTTTCTAACACTGCAACAGAAGCTATCCTGCTATTTTTATGCCTCCAAAGGTAGCTGAGCTATCTTAGGTGAGTAATAGACCTCCACGAGCTTATGCGACCTGGCTCGAGGAGGCTCCTGTTACTCATGGTGGTGATGGAGGTACCTTCTCCTGTGAAAACTGGATAAAAGACTAGACAGAGTATGATTAAATACTTAGTGCCCCTGATGAAGTGCACTCGTGTCACTGCAGGACACAAAACAACACGGGTGCACACACCTCTGCTGTTCTCAAGGTGAAAAAAGGGAAAATTATTTTCTGACTCTAACATTTATAGATTTCTAAAAGTGACAGTGGATGGAGGATGACAGTGCCACCTCTCCAATGACACTGGACAAACCAACAGTCTATGAAATTCCTCTTCTTTTACAAAAGAATGCAAAACAATAAGTTATTTACAGAAAGTGTGTGAGAAGGTTCGTTACAAGAATGTAAACATCAGAAGGCTTAGAAAATCTTAAAAAACCAGGGCGACACGCTCGGGCTGAGGGGCTGAGGGCTTTACCACGTGCTTGCTGTCCCCAGCAAAGGCCTCCTCCACGTAGAGCCGGCCCACGGCGCTCTCCATGTTCCCGTTGACGTAGTTGGCGCAGCGGCGCCACACGGCGCTCTCGGAGGTGGTGCCATAGAGGGCCTGTGGGACACACAGCAGGGCAAACAGGGCTAAACAGGGCTAAACAGGGCTAAACAGGGCTAAACAGGGGCTCCTCCACCTCCACGCACACACCCCGTCCATCCCCGGCCGGGGCACTTAGCTGGGCTCACTCTCCAACGGGAGGATCACTGGGAAAGCTCTCACAGAGGGAGAAGTTCTGTGTGGGAATACAAAGAACTTCCGTGTCCAGTTGCTGAAATTGCTCAGCATTTCCTTAAAAGCACTAAGCTAGCAGCAGGATCAAATGACTGGAAAGCAAGATTGGGGCCATAATGTTTGCCTCGAATATGCTCCTTTGGAAGATGAAGAGTTTCTAACAAGTCAGTCAGAACTGCAATCCCTTGCAAATAACTGTGACTGTTCTGATACCAAAAAAGGGGATTAATTTCGATTCAGAAAAACAAGAGACCAGGTACCAGAGCAGTGCTTTCAGATCCACTCAGCTATCAGGCATAAATCCCATAAATTATAGATACACTCCAACAGAAGCTCAGCAAACACATCTGGCTTTTGTGTGCAAAATCCAAAAGACATTACATATTTATTTGCTACACCTGCATAAAAAACCTATCTTTTGTGGCTGACAAAAGCCATCATTAAAACTTAGGGAGAGATGAATTTCTGCACCTTACGGAAAGCGTTCCTCGTGTCCTTGTAGTCCCGGCTGAGGCTGTTGACAAGATCCATGACAAACCGCCAGGCCATGTAATTCTGAAGGTCTCTGTTTTACAAAACAACGACAATAAGCTGGTGATGTTTTGAGGCTTTTTAAGTTTCCTGGAAAGAAAATGCAAATACCATACTTAACACACCTACCTGGAGGAGTAGTTTACGAGAATGGACCTGAGCTTGAGCAGGTAGTCAGGGTCGTAAACAATGACGTGTTCCGTGTTGTCAACGTTGATTTGCACAGTTGACATGATGGCATTTATGAATTCTGACCAGTTGAACTCCTGGAAAATCAATATGCGTTAGGATATAGTTCGATCATAAACAGTTTGAGTATGTTTGCATGACACAGCTGCTCTGCCTTCAGTTTCCCTAATATTTGCACTACTTATAAATGGGGTCATTGTAATTATAGCTGGCCTGAGATCATTTATGGCTCTAAAAATGTTGTTAACATACAGGGGTATTTGGCAGAAAGGGTAGAGAAATTGCTTTGATTTCAAGCTAGCACATTTTTTTTTAATTTTTAAAGTTTCTGTTCTATTACTTTAAAAAGTGTTGGTGATTTTTCCCTGCCTGTATCTTTGGAAAGGTTTATTGGAAGAGGTAATGTCTTCCATCAGACAAGTGGAAGTAGTTGAGGAGAGCAGATAAGCTTTCAGGAACAGTCACTGCAGGTCTGGGAGAGAAGCAGCAAACTCCAGGCTAATCTTGGGAATAATTGCTGTTCTATCCTTAGACATTACAACTCCCATCAAGTGTCTTTAGAGCATTTTGGAATAAATTTAAATTAGTGCTGATCTGCAGCACCCCCCAGGCACTAATAATAACCAGGGCAATGCCATTCCATGACAGGAGTAGTTGTTTTCTGACAGGATGACTGTAATGGTAACCAACTACACCTGTGGGAGACTGTGAATTATGAAACCAATTAAACCAGGCAGGAGGGAACTGTCAGAGAATTAAAGTCAATAAAATTGCAGTGAATATGAAAAAGTGCCAGGAATAACAGTGTTTCATTGCACCTCACTGGCCTCAGAAACCTCAATAAAAGTCATGAGGATAGAAACTGCCCATGTTCAGTACAACATTATGTTCCTGGGGAGACAGAGCTGTGTTAGCAAAGCTCGGGCTGGTTTCAGCTGCTCTCTGTGCCATGAGTTAAAGGCTGCCCTGCACAAACAGCTCATGGCTCGGGGTGAGAGCAGAGCTGACCCATCCCGGGGCAGCTGCAGTGGGAGGGATGTGGAGAACTGTCCTGTTTCTTGGGCCTGACAGCCCGGGCTCCTTGCTCCTTGCCCTGGGAGCAGTAATTACAGAGGCAGTGCTGGACAAACTGGATTTTTGTTCTGAATCTGCAGCTCTGGATAAACAAGAGTGGGGCTGAGTATTCACTGAACACTCCTGAACCAGCTGGTGGCTACAGGCTGGATTTCAGTCCTGGGCCCTGAACCCATGAGGATAAGGAGCAGGATCAGAGAGTCACAGAATGGTTTGGGTTGGAAGGCATCTTAAAGAGCATCTATTTCCAACCCCCTGCCACGGGCAGAGACACCTCCCACTGGAAATGTTTTTTCTTTTGTACTTTTCCATCTTTTTATGTTGAGGCAAATGGGAAGATGTGCCTTCAGGTTAGGAGAAGCAGTGGGTACAGAATGTGCATACAGTTCAGTGTCATCAGAAGAGCAGGTAAGACTGTGCCCATCAGGGATCCTGTTCAATTGCAAATATGTCATGTCTTTAACAGAAAAAAAAATCCAGGCTTCATTGTTTAACCCCATCAGTGATAAATTAGAGGTTAAAATACCAGGTCATTGATCACTCACCTTATTATTGATTACCAGTGAGAAGTTCTTTTGGAGTTCTGCCAAGGTCATTTTATTGTACATCAGAAGTGGATCATTTCTGTCTTCAGATTTTGTTGTTGCCTATCAGAGTTAATCAGGAGAAAATTACTGAGTATACTGAGTGAGTTCCCAGGAGTTTTGGTTCTGATCAGGGTGCACTGCTGCCCTGTGTGTTCTTTGGGCACTGCTGGGGAGGCACAGCCCCCAGCTCACACAGCTCTCTGCTGCTCTGGGCACTGCCAGTTTGCACTGCTGAGTTCAACATCTGCATCCCCAGCAGCAGATTTTACCCTTTTAAAGTGCTTTGAAAAATCAGTTTTGCCAAGCCTCCTTTTAGCCTTCTCTTCCTCTTCCTCTTTCCTGTTCTATTGTGCATTCAGTGGGGTTTTTCTGTGTTTTTTTAAACAAACTCCCAAGAGCACAATGCCAGCTCTCTCCAGTCACATCCAGGCTGATGCTGAGTTTTGGATGACAGGTTAAAATCCCAGGCAGTGGCAGCTTCTCCAGCACCAGCTGGACTCCACCAGCAGCAGCTGCTGCAGGGACACTGCAGGCTGAGCTCCTCTCATACTGCTCTTTAAAGCCTTTCTTCAGTGAATTCCCTTTTGGAAAATAATTGCCCATCTCTGATCCAAGCCCAGAGGTGTGTTTCTCACGAAGAAAACCCCAATCAGATGGTTTTAGTTTCTATAAATGGTTTTCCCAAGTATGTGACCTAGCTGAAGCTATAAAGTATGTATTCAGCCTGTTTCAGGGTCATCCTCAGCTTCAGGTCCTGCTGCAATGGTTAATAATAATAAGCCATGGTTTGCTCATGAATGCCTTCCATGCACATTCAAACCCTCACTATTTCTCCAAAGTCAAATTCATATTATTTTTCCTTTGTCCTTTTCTTTTAAGGGAGAACAGTGTTTGGTAAAAAATGCCCTTGGAACAATCAGCATTGTGGAGCAGCTTGTGCAGCACAAACATGACTTTGTGTTCACAGCAGGCCAAGGGCTGGGAATCTGCTGCTCTGGGATCCAAGCAGCCCACAGGGAAACAGGACAAAGGGAGGAGAGGCCCCAAAGCATCTCCCAAAACTCACGCTCTAAACCACATTAACCAAATCCCAAGTCTGTCTCTCTCTGCTCTTGCAGGGCTTCTGTGAGCACATCAGGATAAAACATTTTCTTGTTTGGAAAACAGCTGCCTCAAATACTTTCCCTTGCTCCTCCCAGGACACAGCTGTTCCTTCAGGTGTAACAGGCTCTGTGCATTTCTACTCCCACAAAACAGCACCAGCAAGGAAGTTAACCACTCACTTTACAGTCAGCTCTCTTAGGTATTATGAAAAAAGTCAGATATTTAAAGGATAGTTTGAAGAAGTTTTTCTTACATTGGCAATCTCTTTCTCCAGGTCCATAACTCTTCTCATTTGTTCAGAAATCTCACTCTCATTGACAGAAATATTTCTTTCTTGTCGGATCAGTTTAGCTACAGAAGTCATGAAATCAACATAGGCAGAACATGCCTGCAGGAAAAAACAGGAACAGTTTAAAGAGAAAACTCTTCCAAGGAGAGCACACCTTGATTATCTTCAAGATTTCATCTTCATTTTTATGAACTACACTTCTTCATTCCTTATTTAAACAGGTCAATTTTATCAGAAATACTGTTAGGTCACAACTGGAATTTAGCTGTGAGCATTCCCTGATGGAGCACTGCTGGGTAACTGGAGCACTGTTCAAAGCTGAACACTCCCAACAACTGCACTGTTTTCATTATTTAGAATGAGACATTTGTATGTCCATATTTAAACCATCACCCATGTTTTTTCTAGCTCACTTTAATTACAACCTCCAAAAATACCATTTCCAAAGAGCTGTGTTCCCAGGAACATAAACCGAGGGAATTTGCTTTGTGGGAAAAGCACTGCCAGAACCTCCCCCAGTGCTCCTTGAACAGTCAGAACTCATGTTGCTGTGTGCAAAGTTGGGTATACTACAGACAATTTATATGAAACCTAACATTGAAGAGTTCGGTAATGACAAGAATGTAAATACAGC
Source organism: Haemorhous mexicanus (assembly GCF_027477595.1). NCBI lineage: Eukaryota > Metazoa > Chordata > Aves > Passeriformes > Fringillidae > Haemorhous > Haemorhous mexicanus. Next base: position 25,795,417 of record NC_082350.1, read on the forward strand.
AGCAATTTCTCTGAAATGTCCCACAGCCAGATATCTTAAGGTGTCGTCATATTTTATGGAATCTCTGTTTTATTGCAATTCCATTATTATTTGTAATTCTAATTCTTCCTTGGTAAGTCACAGTCATTTTTCTATCAACAGAAATGCTGTTTTCAATATTCCCTTTCAATGCAAAAAAAAAAACCATGAAAAGTGCTGGACCAAGTATCAAATAATAAATCTGGTTTATGCAATGTAACCTACCAAAGCAGTGATTAAAGCTAGGATTAACAAGGTGTGCATGCCATCGGCTTTACTGAGAGAAGTATTTGGGTACATTCAGCTCCTAGGGCAGGGGACACACCTCCTTAATGAGTGCTCCATGTGAGCAGCCATTCCCTGTGCCCTCCTGGGCACCCTCCCTGCCAGCAGGGCCCACCTGGGGCTGTGCCCACCTGGGGCTGTGCCCACCTGGGGCTGCCTGCACAGAGCTGCCAGCAGGGACAGGGACAGGGACAGGGATGGGGACAGGGACAGGGACAGGGATGGGGACAGGGACAGGGACAGGGCTCAGCAGCCCAAAGGGCCAACTCCCCGTGCCAAGTACAAGCAGGAGGGATCACTTCAGAAAGAGAAAGGCCCATGAAACCACTGACAGCTAAAGTCACAAAAGGCAGTGCATACCAGCACTGTGAAAGCCATCATAAAATTCAATATAGCTATTACCTCAAACCAGTAATTAACAGAGATTTTTAGGAACCAATCAGTGACTTGATTTTTCTGCTAAGTGCAGCTCTGAAGCCAGGTAGCAAAGAACTAAGCCAGCTAATTTCATCTGGACTGTATAAATAGTCTCAGCAATTTCAGTGGAAACTTCAGACACTGGAATCACTCCTGTGTGAGCAGAGCCATCCTGCATCTTACAAGAGAAAAATATTTCAAAATTATCTAATTGGCAGGTTCCACCTGTAGCTCTGGGGTGGGCAGTGCTGCTGGGGGCAGAGGCCTGGCAGGGGCAGGAGGCAGAGGTGATTTTGCTGTGAGCAGCTCCTGGAGTGGAATAACAGCAGGAAGCAGAGCCAAGAGCAGGAGAGAGGGGCTGGGAGGGAACAGCTCTGGCGTGGAGCAGTCGTCCTTGGGAGGACACTGGGAGCCTGCCTGCCAGTGATAAAGGTGTTTTTCAACAGTATTTCCTCCTCTGCTTTCCAACAGTGCAGAGCTGATACTCAGGTAGGTCAGAGGACAGGAATTGCCTCTCAGTGCTGCAGTTAACACATGGCAGGTGCAGACTGTGCAGTGTGAGTCAGCTCCTAAAGGCCATCTCACAAGGAACAGAGCAGTTCAGATGGATGATTGTCTTAATGAGCATGTGATCTGCAATTAAATGTAATCACTATTAACTGTTGGCACATCAGCAAAATACCTACAAAGCCCAAATGGCCTGCACGCTTTCTCATTGCTTCTGCATTTAATTACACAGAAGGAATGTGGTTAATTAAAGGTCACTGTGGTAGCAGTTTCAGCTCCATGACTTCAGCACAGACACCCATCAGCTCTCAAGGACTTACAGCACATCCAAGATTAGCAACAGGGATACAGTGTCAGTGCTAACAGGTTAATGAGACCCGCAGAAGTAATGAGCAAACAAGAATTAAAGGAGACCATGTGAGGTTTCAGGTATCTGAGCCATTTCTATGGTATCACATTCTTTTGTTGCTGTGTTTGTGTTCAGCAGTTGGTCTAGGAGACTGTGATCTTTTCAGATCTTTCATGCAGCAAAGTGTCTGTTTGGTTCTGAATGTTCTGTTTTTCTTCCCAAGCCTGTTCCTGGTGGAAGCAGTTCACCTGCAGCAGTTGCTGCCAGTCGGTCACAGCTCACAAGTGACCTCCTTTTTGCAGTGACAGAACAGGGCTGATCATGGCCACTTGTATTCTGCCTAAATACAGCTCTGACAGTCAGGGGACAGCTCTTGATCCAGCCGTGAGGCTCTGTAACAAAGCTAAATTGTTTCATGGTTATCTCCTTCCAAGGGGTCTTAAAAAGTCAAGGAGCTGCCTTGAAAATACAGGTTACAGGACAAGAACTGTCCCCAGGGGTGTGCCAGCTGCCCCTCACCTCTTGGTATGCCCCCGTGCACTCGTAGTAGTCCCGAGAAGGCAGCCCCAGCCCAGGCTGGTCGATCTGAAAAGGCAAAGAAAAACCGAGAAGTGCTTGAGGGAAATGCCAGAGCACTGCTCTGTTCTTTGGGAACTACAGGTGCTGATGCTTCACTGGACACATTATTTTCTGGCCACAGGGTGTTCCTTGCTCATCCTGTTGCCCACCTTTAACTACTTTAATTCTCGTTAAACTTTTTGGTTTTCTTTCCAATCTTTTTCTTCTCCCGTTGCTGAACCCTGCAAGGCACTGGTAGCCCGTGTGAAAACAGGTGAAGCACAGATGACAGAACAGCCCAGAGACGAGCTAGGCTCTCCTGCATCTCTGAAATCCCTGCAGGAGAGGTGCTCACAGCTCCATCCACCCCCTGGCAGGAGAGACCGGCCCTTTGCTGCTCTGACTGCTGCATCCCAGCAGGCAGCAGACCTTCTCCTGCCCTGTCTGGATGGTCAGGTTTCAGAGATGACCTTTCTGTCTCTGTCATTCCTGTCCCATGGCAGTAACAGTGCATGAGCACACAGAACAAAGTTGTCAGCTTGGAGAACAGGCAGGGAACTCTGAAACCCAGTCTCAGCTGGAAACTACATTAATTCACAAACTCATCTGCAAAGTACTCAGGTCAAATTCAGATCACTGATGCTCCTCCTTACCAACTTTTATGTCTGTGCTTCCAGTTATTTTGTGATCAACAAGGCCATGGCACCCAGGCAGACTTACGTGAATGATATGTGCAGTGGAATTTTTATCATCTGTGCCAACAAAAAAATTAATAAGGACTTTTTTTCCATATCTGGAGTTGAGCTGTGCAATAGCTGTCTCAGCTGTCCAAGCAGTACCTAAGCAAGTGGAAGGTATAGTCAGTGTCTCTTTTTAGTAAGCAACAAATTAAATAATTTAGATATTTTAACTAAAAGGAAATAAGCAGAGGTTATCTTACCATAGGAATCATCCCAGTTAGTTGTTGCTACAGGCCACTCAGACACATTTGGCAATAAACTAATTAGAGGCCTTCCACCTCGGAGATCAATGGCAGCTTTTGGAAAAAATAAAATAAGTTACCATGACATTTTAAACCCCACAAATGTTATATATTATAATATATATTATAATGAGTTCAGAAAAATGAAGCTGAGAACTGTTTCCCCCATCACCAGAGCAGCAGTTTGCTCTGATGTATGACTGTGCTTTAACATTTAATGTAAAAATGTTCCAGTCCCAAACAGCGTATGCAGATCCTTGAGAGCATGACATTGAAGTTCTGGCTTTTTTCTTCTCTCTCTGCAGATAGCTTGAAATAATAGTTTTGAAAAGTATTCATACTACTACAGAAACTATAAAAATATGATTTAGGAAGCACTGCAAACTGTTTTACTGCTCTTTGTTCTAGTGGCAGAGCTTGGTGTGCCAGGTAGCTTTCACCTTATCCCTACTAATTTCTACAAAAGAAGTTATCTCCCATTTAACTGAAAGGATTTGAGTTTATATATCTGCAGCAAATTAGTAACTGAAGAGTTACCTAAAATACCTAAGGTAGTAAAGCAGGAGGTACAATACCAGTTTGACTGCTGATATCTGACTGGGCTCTATAGAATAGACACATTTCAGTTTTCACACAGGATATCTGAGAAATGATGCACAGAATGGGACACAGGTGCAGCTGCCTGAGGCACCCGTTGGGTGCTGCTGGGGTATCCTGTAGGCCTCAGGGGACACTTACTTTCATTTATGCAGGACCTGTAGAGGGTTTTTGCCTTCTGCACTGCTGGGATATCGTCAGGGCTGGGGGTGTCGAGGACATCTGAAACACACACAGCAAGTCATGGTCACTCCTGCTCAGTGCAGGTCACTCCTGCTCTGTCATGGTCACTCCTGCTCTGTGCTGGTCACTCCTGCTCAGTGCTGGTCACTCCTGCTCTGTGCTGGTCAGTCCTGCTCAGTGCTGGTCACTCCTGCTCTGTGCTGGTCACTCCTGCTCAGTGCTGGTCACTCCTGCTCTGTGCTGGTCAGTCCTGCTCTGTCATGGTCACTCCTGCTCTGTCATGGTCACTCCTGCTCAGTGCTGGTCACTCCTGCTCAGTGCTGGTCACTCCTGCTCAGTGCTGGTCACTCCTGCTCTGTGCTGGTCAGTCCTGCTCTGTCATGGTCACTCCTGCTCTGTCATGGTCACTCCTGCTCAGTGCTGGTCACTCCTGCTCAGTGCTGGTCACTCCTGCTCAGTGCTGGTCACTCCTGCTCTGTCATGGTCACTCCTGCTCAGTGCTGGTCACTCCTGCTCAGTGCTGGTCACTCCTGCTCTGTGCTGGTCAGTCCTGCTCTGTCATGGTCACTCCTGCTCTGTGCTGGTCACTCCTGCTCAGTGCTGGTCACTCCTGCTCAGTGCTGGCAGGCTCTAGGAGCAGGGCTGGGCCAGGAGAGCTCCGTGGCCAGCCCCAGGGAGGCTCTGTCCTTCAGCAGCTGAGGGGACAGCTCTGCAGGTGAAGTGCCCTGCAGTGCCTGCAGTCTGTGCTGGGATGTGGAATGGAGCCAGTAGATAACTCTGTAGGATCCCTGGGTGAAAGACAAATGCTCTGACTTCTCAGGGACAGGTTTTAAGCAACCAGGCTGTTGTGTGAAGACACAGCTGGCAAAACCAGGAGATAGGCAGAGTGAAAAAAAAAATATATATTTAGCCTGGAGAGAATGGGTTGGAGAGTGTTACATGAGTGCAGACTGCCTTCTTGGACTCTGTTATTTTCACCTGAGAGAAGGGACAGTGAGGAATTTGATACTGTTGATATGGCAGGTAGGGAAATAGCTTGCCTGCTCTTTGGGCTTTCTGATGGAACAGAGATAGGCAGGGCACAGGCTGCCAGAGAGCAGCTTCCAGCATTTCAGCTGATGTGGACACAAACAGACCTCTCCCTCCTCCTCCTCCTCCTCCTCCACCTGGCAGGTGCTGTCGCTGGGGCAGGCTCAGGGTGGGGACTGCAGCTGGTGTGATCTGCAGATAGCAGCCAGGGCAGCTCTGCTCAGCTCTGCTCCAGTGTCAGACACAGCAGCACACTCCCAGAGCCTTCAAACGGTTTGGGGCAGATTTGTCCTGAGCCACACACAAAAAACCTGAAATATCTGGTAGTATTTTAAGCTTTGCTAGAAAACCACAACTTCTTGGGATAACATGTAAGGCAAAGCAGAAACTTGATTTAGTCCCCAAAGTGACTGACCTTTTAGAACAACTTCTAGTTCGTCTCTCAGAATGTCAAAGTTGCTGTAACGGGAGCTGGTCTCGGGGATGACGTTCCTCTTGAGCCACCCCCCGCAGGCGTACTGGTAGAAGTCCTGGCAGGGCCTGGCACTGGGGTCCATGTTCTCCAGGATCCTGGCAGCTGCAGCACACAGACACACTTTGCACACACACTGCACCACACTCCCTGTCTCTCAGGAGGGTGCTGCGTTTAGAACAGGCTCAAGCGTACTTGGATGTTCTAGACCAAACAAAGTTCTCCTTGGTGAACAAGGAATTGCTATTCCTGTGCTGACCACAACTTCCACACTTTCCAGTTGGCTGTGTTTACTGGTGGTGAACTGGCAGATGTTCCTGCTCCCTGTGAGTGGTCACCCAGTTCTAAATAAAATGTAGGATGTTTCATTTACCCTGCCCTTACTCTTCTTTGTACTGAAACGTGGTGAAAAGGGACATTAAAAGCACAAGGCATAGCAGAGGTTAAGTATCCACTGTAATGCAATTTTGGTAATTAAGTAGGATTTAGGCTCAACTGAATCCTGTCTATCTCAATCAAATACTGACTTTGTTGGACTATTTCAGTTCTTGTCAGGAAAGGTTTTTCTATTAATGCCTTCTGGAAGCTACACTCATTATGAGACCTGCTCCCCTTTTTGCTCTAGAGCTGATACTGCCTCTTGCTGTCCCTCTGACTCCCTGGAGTGGCTTGTCCAAGGCTGGCCAGTCGCTGACCAGCCGTGACAGGGATTCTCAGTGAAATCCAATTCCTAGAGACAGCTTCCCAGCTGCTGTCCATAAACCCTCTGGGCTTCTCCCTGTACCTATTCCTATTCCAGCCAGCCTGCTTCTACCACCAGTATGCCAGAACAGTCTCTCACAGAAAAGAGAGATCTCGGGAGTCAGGCAAGAGCTAGGGATACTTCTGAATTTCCCAGGATACTGAATATTCTTCCCATTTTTCTGACATTATTTTTAGTAAATTATGAGGCTTGTGATTTCAAGTGTTCATTCCTCCACATGGGCAAGTCAAATATTTATAGTTATTTTTCCAGTACTTTCAATATTTTCCATGTCTCTTTGCTGGTGGAAATAGAGAGCCAGTCTGTGGTGTTTGTGTTGATTTGCCTGCCCCCGTTTTTCTGTTGGCTCAGGAGTGTTACATTCTAGGCCAACATCTGATGGTTTTACAATGTTCCAGTGCCTGCAAGATGGAAATAGCCATGGACAGGTGCATTTTCAACCTCAGACTGCTTCTGTAGCATAAAACCCACTGTGGAAATAGATGCAAAGCCTCCTAGTGATGGTTTCCCTTCTGAAGTCAATGGCTTCAGGGTGACTTCTGTTTGAAGGGACACAGGATCATGCCAACAGCCAGAGACTGGGAAATTCAGTCATGTTTTTACCAAGTGTGACACTTGCTGCAGCCCCACGTGCTCTGGGACTGTGGAAGCCCTGGGACTGGTTTCTGTCCTTTTCCCTGTTTCAGCTAGGGGAAGGGGAGTGTTTATTCCTGTCCTAACTCCACCTGTTTGCTGTGAAAGAGGAAGGTTGTAACTATTGCTAGCATCTCCTGTTTTAGGTTATCCCTCTGAATCTCTCTGCCAGGCTGGGGCAGCACCTGAAGGGCATCACTGTCCCTTGGGTGACCTTGGCACGTGTCAGTCCTGCAGCACAGACCTTCCTAGCCAGGAGTGGACACCCCAGCCCTGGCAAACAGTAACAGTAGGACAGAAACATCTTCTGACACCAAGAGAAGATGGCCCTTATCCACTGACTTGTCCCTTTGGGAAAAACCTCACAGCAAAAGCCAGGAGAAATCCATGTCTTGCTTAAATCTGAGAAATCATTAACAGTGTAATATCAAAGCTGGCTTGAACTGTGCAGTCAGCACCTGGGTAATCCTCTGTGCCTACCTGTGCCACACAGAAATAATCATCTCCCATAGCTCTCCTGCTCCAAGGTCCAGCCCAGCCAAGATCAGCTATCCACCTTTATCAGAACTTTAAATACTCAGAAGTACCAGGAAGAGCTCAGCTGTGGGCACTGTGGTCTTTCATTTAGGGCTGCACACGAAGGACATGCAGTAAGTATGAGCATGCAGAATACTCTCCTCAAGAGTGCTACTTGCACACCTGAGCCCCAAGATAACCATTCATTATTTGGCTGAGACCACAGATATACTATAATCAAGGGAATGTGATTCTGTCACAAATAATTCATTATTTTATCTCTAATCCTGAATTTATACCTATACAAATACAGGTAATACACAGTGTACTCTTCATCAGTGCTCAGTGTTGCTGTGACCAACCAGTGCTGGGCTTTGTTCCTACTGTCACTTGTTTACTCAGCTCCTACCTGGCACCAGGAATGTAGAGCTTCATATCAATTACTTGAAATGATTAATCTTACTGTAGTACTCCTGATTGCCAGTTGTGGCTTTAATAGCTTACAAATAAAGTAATATGAGCTGGCAAAGCAACCAGTGACCTGGGGAGGATTCAGGAGCAAAACAATATGCTTACCTAGGTAAGAAACAGAGACCAAGCTCCCCTGTTCCATCAGGCTGTGCTGCCTGAGCTCAGGGAAGTCATCAGAGTGTGTCAGCTTATCCAAAAAATGCTCAAATGTACAGACTGCACTGTATCTCCCTGTGCCACGCTGCAGTGGCCTCACAAATCCATGGATAACAGTGCTGTGCAGTTACTGTATTTACCCTGCCTATAACCAATTAATTCTCATTACATTTTTTCTTCGTTTTTTTGTTCATTATTTATTTTACTAATTTTTTTTTTTTTGTCACTCATTTGTAGCTCTTCTCTCAAAATGAATAATCAATTCTGTCAGTATCTCCACTTTATCTCTTTCCAGTGGTTAAATGCTGTTAAAGCATTTAACAGAAGCATAAAAGAACAAAATTGTTCTGGTAAATTACTTTAGGCACTTCTTGCTACACTGTGCCTCATTCCTCCAAACTTTTCCTGCTTTTCCTTTTGGAGTTCATTCATCATGCCACAGTCTGTCTGAACCCCCTTGTAGCAATGTGTATTCAGGTGAAAATGAGCAGCACCAGAGATTAAAAACAATCTGCTAGAGAACTAATTGGACCATTTTCCAAACCACAGCATGAGCTTTCATGCTGGGAGAAGAACACCTTGGCAGTGGAGTGAACAGACAGTGATGGTCCCCTGAAATGAACCTTATGTGTGGCCCACGGATGGCAATCTGCAGCTCCTGGGATGAGGGGCTGCCCTGGGGCTTTCCTTAGGGCTGAGCTGCTGAAACAAGACCTGAAACCAGCAGTCCCATGGAAGTAAGGACACCAACACACCAACCTTCCTGTGCTGTTTCTGCTGTATCTGCCAGTCTAAAAGGTGTCTCTGAATCAGCACCTTTGGGAGCCTCCGTGGGTGCTGTGCTCCTGGGATTCTTTAACAGCTGCAGCTGTACTGAAGGATGAAGCAGCTTGCCAGACTGTAACATGCACAATCTTTTGGACATGGAGGATGGCTCTGTAAGATTGGCACTATCACAGCACAGGAGTTTACTTTTGCAGAAGAACTATGCTAAGAAAATCCTGTGGGGTAACAGACCCACTCTTCCATGTGCCATACTTGTCTGCAGTTAGATGGGAGAATTCCATGGTAGCAATTTTGTTTAAACCACATAAATTAATTTAAAAGATATATATTTTCAGTCTTACCTGATTTGATACAGTCTGGCGTCTTACAAATGCCATCTAAAAGAGAATACAATCATATTCTTAATTCTTTACTCAATGCCAATATCATAAAGTCTACTGTAGATGTTTCCATTGGCAGTCAACTTAATTGCAGAGTACAGTAAGATAATATGAATGGACACCTTACAGTCAGTAAGGGAATATTTATAGGATCAGGCTCTAAAAATATCATCATCTTCAACCCTGTAGGGTCATTCAGTGCTAGTCACTCATCATGTGGAATTTTTGTAGTCATCAGAGAATAATGTCCCATCAATTGGAGATGGGCAAAATACTATTTTTATAACAAAGAAGCATTTTAGAGAAAAATAGCTCAAGGACTGGAGAGAATGACAAAGCCAGTTTGAATTTAGCAGTACTTTACAATGACAAAAGGATTTTCAAGGAATTATATGAAAATTCTGAGACATTCACTCTGAAGTCTTCTGAACAAAATACAGGATTCAGGAATATGAAAATATTTCCTTTTGAGACTTTGAAAATAGAACTTTTTTCCCCCCATAATGGTATTTTTCCAGCCCATAATTGAACTATACTTCACTAAAAAGCTTAAGCACAACTATTAAGTACTTCAAAATTAAAAAACACTTAATTCCCAATATAAGGAAAAATGCTAGTTTGACCCTAGATGGAAATTTTAGCTTCTCTGTATTATCTTTTCCAAGAATTACCAATGTATTTCGCCCTGAATGAAATTATTTTGCTCTGGCTACTGAAGCACAAAACCTCTCAGGATGACTACACCCACTGAGAGTCCTTTCTGCAACAGCCTGAAAAAGGAAAAAACAGGATTTCCATACATCTACAGGAACACAAAGGGAGCCCTGGAGTTTGGTTTTCTTCAGCAGTGTTGTTCTTTGTTGGGATCTTTGCTTACTGAAGCATTAATTACAAACAGGAGTGTGCCTAAGTCAGAGCAAGCAGATGGTTTGTGTTTACCACAACTTTGCATGAACAAACGAATTTACTGAGTCCCAGCTAGAAAGAAGCAGTTTCTGAGATTTTCCAGCCACAAGCCCCAGGCACAGCAGCTTTACATTTCAGCCAGCATCCCAGCCCTTCCCCTGCCTGTACCTGTGCTCCCAGGTACAGCAGCTTTACATTTCAGCCAGCATCCCAGCCCTTCCCCTGCCTGTACCTGTGCTCCCAGGTACAGCAGCTTTACATTTCAGCCAGCATCCCAGCCCTTCCCCTGCCTGTACCTGTCTCCCAGGCACAGCAGCTTTACATTTCAGCCAGCATCCCAGCCCTTCCCCTGCCTGTACCTGTCTCCCAGGTACAGCAGCTTTACATTTCAGCCAGCATCCCAGCCCTTCCCCTGCCTGTACCTGTCTCCCAGGCAGCCCCTTGCACTCACCGTCGTACGTGGCGTACAGGACGATCATGGTGATGGCCACGATGGCCAGCAGCACCACCACCACAGCCAGCCCTATTTCCAGGCCACTCCATCCCAGCCTCTTCTTTGGTTTTGGAGTATTCATTTCAGTTATATCCATCTGGCTTTCTGACTTGCCCATAACCCAGTGTCTGGAATAGAAAAGGGAATATTCACTGAGCGCTCACCCTGAGTCACAGGCTCGAAACCGGCTCCTCAACTGCATGCAACAAAGGTGTTTTCTAGGTGAGTTTTCCAATTGTTTGTAATACTACTGGGCTGTCAGTCAGGAAATGAAGAATCCTGCCCACTTCCAGGCCTGTGCACACACTCTCACACACACACACACACACACTCACACTCACGTACCACGCACTTTGTGTCATAGGTGGAGAGCAGAAGAGTGGAGTTCCTTCACGTGGTGGAGCTTCCTTCACACCACACAGAAAAGGAAGGCCAGCAAACCAAGCCCTATTTTTAAAATGTACCCGTGGGGTTTAATCTTGTGTGAAGGTACAGGAGTTCACGAGCAGTAAAAAGCAAGTCTCTTTGCTTGAATAAAAATTAACTTAACCTGCCAATTACTTATCTAATGCCAAAGGTCAAAATATGCCATTGTGCTTCGCTGTCACTTCTAAAATATTATGTAAGCAGTTCTTGACTACAGCTTTACAGCTGGCTCTAAAAATAGAAAAAAAAAATCAGGCTCTGCTGGGAGCCTGTCAAACTCACACTGAAGACAGTGAGTGTTCACAGCAATTCTTAAAGGCTGTGAGCAGGCCTGTCTTTGGAGGTTAGAGCTCTGCACACAGGAGTCACGCAACGCCGCTGGCAGCAGCTCACACTCACTCGTGCAGCCCTTGCTTTGGAGATCCTCCTGCTCCTGCTCTTGAGAGGTAACTGGGCCACCTTTGCAGGGCTGCTGGTGGCAGCTCTGTGCTCTCCCTTCACCTGCTCCTGCTTATCCAGAGCCAGACTTTCCTCCACCAACTGAGATTCCAATCCCTACACACACAGCAGAGTATTTCTCAGTATTTCACAATGAAGATCCCTGCCAGCATTTCCTGGGGCTCTTCACATCCACAGGCAGTACACACCCTTTCCATCCAATAGGAAAGAATATGAGAATTTCACTGGGATAAATAATGGGAGCACTACATTCACCACACCCCTCACACAAAGGTCAACTGTCCTTACACCCTCTCCCCATAAGTCAGTGAGGGACCCTTCTCAGGCTCTGCATCCAGTCAAGTCTAAGACTCAGAACTTCATTATTTTAAACTGGCTTAGCTGTAATGCTGCCTTGTGTTCATCCCAACTCAAACTCTCCTGAAACTGCTGCAGTCTCCCAGATCTCCAGTTTTTGCTTTTCCACTGGATCTCCTGCCTGATTCTTTTCCTTAGTTTTCTGCCTGATTCACATTCCTTAGTTTCCAATAATCTCTACCTTCCTCTGATGTCCACCTCCCCTAGAATGAGGCTCCTCTCCTGCAAAAACAGGTCCCCAAAGTGTATATTTATTAATAAACTAAAGATAGCAAATAACCCCATACTACAGATGTGAGATTTCATGTTCCATGGGTTTACCAACACCTGTCTCAGTGGCTCGCTGGACATTGTCACACTGCTCCTCGACATAAACGAGAGGACATTTTCTTTCTGCGTGTCTCATCTGCCCTTCTGTCACTACTCCTGGACATCCAGCTGCAGGAGGTGACTGGCAGTGCCAGAACTGCAGCTCTTCCATGGCTCAGCAGGATGAATTCTGAGGTCTGCCCAGCCTGTCTTTCTGCACCTAAAGGGACCAGCACAACCTCTTTCACGTGCCTCATCAGCTGCTCTTTTTCTCTGAAGAACAGGATTTTTGGCCAAATGAGCCAGTGGTCTCTGAGGCACAGGACTGAAATCCCACTGAAACGTGCAAAGGAGTCAGAAATCTGCCCTGCATTAACTATGAGCTAGAAGTTCATAGGTAATAAAAAAGCAAATTAATCATTATCCCCTTCTCACTTCCAGTCATATTAAGCAGCAAAAAAAAAAAAAAGTTATTTATATGGACTAAATACTGCCGAGTCTCCGGAATCGTCTGAGTACTTGGAGCCTCACTGAAGCAGTGATGCTTATCTCCTGACTCTGGTGGTGACTTTGAGCACTGAAAATACAGTTTGGTAGAGCAGCAGGAAACACTGCACCTTTCATGTGTAAATATGTTCTTTGCAGTCATCTAAGTTTTTCCAAGCGAGCTAATCTTTCTGTTCCTGCAGGAGAGCTCCTCGCGTCTAAAGGCATCTGACATCTAATTTTTACTTCTAGTTATTTGGAGAGTTGCATTAACGACCACCAGGCAGAAGCTGCTTTCTGTGCTACTGCATGCACAGCGAAACTGTAGGAATAATTTAAGCAGATGCAAGCCTCGGTATCCTGGTTTCCTTACACTTCTCCTGGTGCTCATGTGATCCCCTCTGCTCTGCCTGCTAAAGCTTAAACACCACAGAGCGCTGAAGATGTTCCGACTGATCCTGATCTAGATGGCACAAGGAGTTAATGAATGCCTTAGCTTTTGGTTTTGGGATGGGCTTGTTAAAATCGGTTTGTGGCTTACTTGGTCCCCAGCGTCGCCTCCACAGAAAATGTAGCACATCACAGGAATACTTTTCTGTGTTTTCATTAACTTGTGCAGCCTGTCCCGTGCTAGCCGGGCAGTGCCACGGGGCATCGCCGGGCAGCGTGCGGGGCTGCTCCTCTTCCGCCACACGGAGCCCGGCACAGCCCCGGAGCAGGGCACAGCCCCGGAGGCCGGCAGAGCCCCGGAGCCTGGCACAGCCCGGATCCCTGGACATCTCCGGAGCTCTGCACAGCCCCGGAGCCCGGCACAGCCCCGGAGCCCGGCACATCTCCGGAGCTCTGCACATCCCTGTAGCCGGGCACATCCTCGTAGCCGGGCACAGCCCCGGAGTCCTGCACATCCCCGGAGCTCTGCACAGCCCTAGAGCCCTGCACACTGCACATTCCCGGAGCTCTGCACATCCCCAGAGCCCTCCGAGCGCGGCTCCGGCCCCCGGGGAGGCGCCTAAGGCCGGGCCGGGCCGCCCTGGGCGGGGAGGGCGCTCGGCTCTGCCGCAGCCGCTGCCCGGGCCGGTCCCGGCCCCCCGAGGGTGTGATCTCCGGCCGAGCCCGGCCCGCAGCCCTCCGCGGGTGAGCTGGCCCCAGACCCAGCGTCCCGGCTCAGGGAGCACCGCTGCCGGCTGGCAGCTCCCGGCTTGGGCAGCCGCGCGGGGCCCCGTCCGTCCGTCCGTCCGTCCGTCCGTGCCGCCCCGCTCCCGCAGCCCCGTCCCGCACTCACCCGCTGGTGCTCGCAGGGCTCCGGCCGCGGGGCCTCCTCGCACATCCCCGGGCGGCGCCGGGCGGAGGCGGCGGGGACGCCCCGAACCGGCGGGTCCGCGCCCGCGGGGCCCGCGGGGAGGCGGCGCCGGCTGGGGCTGGGGCTGGGGCTGGGGCTGGGGCTGGGGTTGGGGTTGGGGCTCCGGCTCGGGCTCGGCTCAGGCTGGCGGGGCTGTGCCGGGCAGCCGCCGGCGGGGCTCAGCGCCCGCGGGCAGCGGCGGCGCCGCGGGGCTCCCGCACGGCCGGGACATCCGAGCCCGGGCGCTCCCCGCTGCCCGCGCCCGCCGCTCGCCGCCGATCAAAGGAGCCCTTGTCCGCCGGCCGCCGGGCCAGCAGTTCTCCGGCTGACCTGAAGGCTTCTTCCTCTTCGCGATCATAAAAATGCGATGGGGCAGGAAACAAACAAACAAGCCCCCCCGCCCCGGCGAAGCGCGCTGTGCACCTCGCCAAGCCTCCCCCGGCGGCGGGGCAGTGCGGGGCCGGGCGGGGCGGCGGAGCGCCGCGTCCGATGGAGCGGCCCCTGCACCTGCCCGCGTCTCATTTCCCCCCGGGCGGCTCAGGAGAAGGAGGGAGGGGATGCGCGGGGAAGGTTAGCGGCTGCATGTCTGCGGCTCGGAGCCTGCTTCCATGCACACTCATCGCCTTTGTCAAATTAATGCAGTCACATACGCTCTGCAAGATCTTACATCCTCATTCACCGAGTGGTTTCTCCTTGGGAGGGAGATAGCTGTGACTTCTTGCAAGGAGAGGCAGCTCTGAGCTCTGTCAAAAGATTTCTCAGCCACTTGAGTATCAAAAGATATTTGTTTCATTCTTACAAAGTTTCATCTTCATTAAGTTTCATTTTTACTAAGAGACTGACAAACATCAACAGCAGCAATATGAATTGCAGTCATTCCTCTCATTCAAACCAGATACCACACTGCTTTCTGCTGCGTTCTTTTAGAGGTTTATTACCTCTGAGGCAGACATGGCAGGAATTTCTGAAATCTTTTATTACCAGCTACACACACTAAAATGTCTGCGGCTTGAGAGGGGTAACTTCTGCCAAGAAAGGTGGAAACTGAATCCCCATTTCTTTATGGGGCTGCCCAGTGAGTGATCTGCAGGGCAGATGCAATGAAGAGGGGAAGATGAGCATTAGCTGTACAAATGAAGCACTTTTGCAGAATGAACTTCTGAAGAAGGAGGTTTTATTCACCACAAAAGCAATAGAAGTGGCAAGAAAAAAATTATTCAAAAGGTCTAGAGAACAAGAACACTGCATTTTCTTACAGAGAGGAGTGGGGGAAATACTGATTATATCCTTTCCAGGATCAGTGTTCAAATTATTATAAATACCTCACATTCACCCTTTCCTGCAGTAATTTTTACAGAGTTCCAGTCCTTTTCTTGGGACAAGCCATGTGCTCCTGCAGGTCACTCCTGTCATTGCCTGATGCCTTAAACAATAGCAAATTTCACCAAGCAATGTAAGACTGGAGGAGTCATTAAAAATACATGTGATTTTGTAACCAGGTGCCCATTGCACAGCCTCCACTGCAACAAAGCTTGAAGGGAAATGCAGGGTGATGTGCAAACAAACTGGACTAAAGTGGCAAAACAAAGGACTTGTTTCAAAAATTATAGGTGAACAAAACAAAAGTAGAACTGCCTAATTAACCACAGAGAAAGAGAAAAGGAAGAAACTCGTCTGGCAATCTGTAAATAGCCCAAAGAGGACTAACATACCTGACAGGCAGTGAGAGAGTTTCCACTCTTGTAGAACCCCGTGCTTGGAAAGAGAGGGCAGCCGTGGGTGACACAGGCTGGGAGAGGTGTGATCTGTGAGTCAAGCACTGAGATTCCTGTTTGGGCCTTTCCTAGGGAAAACTCCCAGCAAGTCAACAGTGTGACCTGCTCCCTAAGGACAATGTTATCGCTGCTGCTGTGGGCAATCAGAGAGGTGAGGTTTGCAGTGGGACACAACAGTGAGGTGGGTCTCCTCTTCTCCCAGATAACAAGTGATAGGACAAAAGGAAATGGCCTCAGGTTCTGCCAGAGAGGTTTTGTTTATATATTAGAGAGAATTTCTTCCCAGAAATGGTTGCCCAGCCCTGGCACAGCTGCTCAGGGCAGTGGAGGGATTTAAAAGCTGGGTGGATGTGGCACTTGAACACATGGTCGCTGGTGGCCTTGGAGTGCTGGGGGAATGGATGGTCTTAGAGGGCTTTTCCAGCCCTGTAATTTTAGGGATGACAGACCTGTATCTTCATTCTGCTAAGGGACATGCCCTGCAGGTTCCTGAGGGCAAGCCCCCAATGCCAGGATGACCCGAGGAGCAGGTGACCCTTGTATTGATTCCAGTAAAACACTATGTGTTTGCCTCCCTCTTACTCACCTTCCTCTGCCAGGACTGTGATTTCACCAAGATAAGAAACAAAAAGGCAAACCAGCAACAGAAGGTTCACCCCACAATGGAAAGAAACAATGGAATCCTCGAATTTTTAGATAAGAGTAAATAGTTTTTCCTTAACGCCTTGTTGAGGTGTGCTGCTCTGATCTTGCTGCTTGCAGTGAGAAGGAGCAGGAGGAAGAGTCTGCAGCTTCATCCTCTAGGCACGAGTTTGGAGGGGTCTGGCAGTGCTGCTCACAGACTCCTCTGGACAGCCACCAGGTTGGAAAAAATACGTGGTAAATTTATGGAACCAAATAGCACTCAACATTCCATTTAGAGACAGAAAATGAACAAAAGGGAGTTAATGTGGAAGAGCATATTAACTGTTGTTAAATCTGTGTCCTTAAAAAACAGAGTTCTGCTCACTGCTAATTTGAGAAGAGATAGCAATACTTAGCAGGAGTATCCCTTAAAAATCTTGCTAGGGAAGGAAGCTGTTCCAAAATCTGGGCCCACAAGTAGTTCAGAACAACATACAAAACTGGATTCCCTGTCCAGCCTTCAGAAAAACAAACTGTATCCCAATAGCTCAACTGGAATTTCTCATGGAGTTAAGAAAAGCCTGTGACCCATTCAATACTGTGTTCTCCTGTTGGTCCAAACGACCACAGCGTGACCTCTGGGTGACATTAGGACTCGTTCACACTACTGTGAAACATTATTGATACTTGTATTTAGTTCCTTCTGGAAAAGCTCACTTTCCAAAGGAGCAAAGCCAGGGTTCGAGGAACTAACAACTTGAATGCTGCTTGTGTGAGTGACACCACCCCTCTCAACCCTGCTGATCCCTTCCCATCATGTCCTCTGCTAGAGGAGAGGAAAATGGGGAACCTCCTGCCTTCCCTCCTTAGCCCCTGAGTGTTCAGTGCAGCTGGACTGTGAGAATTTAGGTGGTAAAGTCTTACCACACTATTTCCTCATTTGGTTCTGGTTTTGTTTCTCAGTAGGTTTGTAATGAATCCAAGCCTGGGTAATTTCTCATTCAGGAAAGCAAACAGTCTTGGTCTCAAAATATTTGTTTCAATGCCTAAATTATTCAGGTCTAATTGTATTGTATTACAAAGCTTTGTCTTTGTTAGGCGACAGGCTTTGCAGTGCAAGTGATTTGCAGGTGTTTGCAAGCCTGATAAAACACTTGGCTGAAAAGGCTGAAAAGCTTTCTTTTTTTTTTTTTTCTGTTTTATTTTTTAATCCCCACTCCCCGTGTTTTGTTTGTTTGTTGGTGGTTTTGTTTGTTTTGTTTTGTTTTGGCTGGTTTGCAGCTGGTTTGCAGACATTGCTGCAGCTAGCTCTGGCCATCGGGCTCTCTGGGGTCCTGTCTGTGCAGCCCGACCAGGAGCCACGTGTTCCAGGTGCTCAGTGTGACTGGGACAGGAGTGGGTGGCTTCGTGGAAGTGGGTCAGCACGGGGATGTAAAACTGCATGTGCCACATGCAGATGGCGTGAAAAGTGGTGATGGTGTAAACACAGAAGGAAAGGAGAGGAGAGAATTGAGATCCATTAACCACAGGTTTTCCTGTGCAGTGCTAATACAGTTGTGAAGGCTCAGTCACACTTTTCTGGTTAACTTTAAAACCACAGCTCTAGGAAAAAAAGAGCAGAAGCACAGAGAGGCCGTCACTCCAGCAAAAACTGGAGCAGGAGCTGCCAGGGACACAGAGAACCCAAGGAGTGAACACCCTCTGTGTCTCCAGGCAGCTCTGCACCGGGCTCTGCGGCTCTGGGGAGCCACAGCAGAGGCTCCAAAGCCCTGGGAATGCCACACACCTGGGACCCCAAAGCACCGGGGTGCTGAGCTGGGGCTGAGGGGCTGCCTGAGGCGGGGCTGGAGCCCCAGAGCCCACCCGGGGGTGTTGGAGCCCTCGGGAATGCTGCACCTCGCAGTGTGGCTGTGCCCTGGCAGGGCCAGGTGCTGCTGAGGGGCAGGGGCTGCAGCTCACCCCAGCCCAGCAGGACAGGAACTCTCTGAAGGACAGGTCCTGAAGTGTCTGTTCCCTCAGCAGGCTGCAAGAATGTCCAGCCTGGTGCAGCCACTAATCAGGTTATCCCTGCCAAGGCTGTGATTGCTTTCAGTGTCAGAGTCTGTTACAGCAGCGAGCCCCTGCTGGACTGTGAGGCTGATAAACACACTCAGCACCACAGGCTGTGTCTGCTGGAGTCTGGAGTGCAGTCACAGTCAAGCTGATTGCTAAGGTATTCAAAAGAGAGGAAAGAAACGCTTAAATGTAGGATGACAGATTAAAGATATCCATTAGTAATGTCTGGGTCACTGGAAAACAATCAGCCCTAACCTGACAAAGCACTGGGTAGTGACACCTTGCCTGGCCTGGTGGCAAGTCCCATTTTTCTGTTCTTCCTTGCTGCTGGCATCCTGGATGAGAGTTTCTTTTCACCACCCAAATGACATAAGCAAATAGTCAGCAAGAAAAATAGGTTGTGTTTCAATGTCACAGATTAGCTGGCTCCACAGCCCTGTCCATGAGATCATTTGAATCGAGTCCATGACTTAAATGTCTCTTTCTGGTCTTTTTTAATGTCAAATGACAAAGTACAAGGCTTGTATGGCACAAATACAGTATGGAAAATGGAGAGGAAAAAGTGCTGACTCTGGACTGTCAGAACACTGGGAGAGTTGTCCTGATCCAAGCCATCCTTCTCAGGCCACACTGAGATAGTAGATCTGGGAGAGAGCACCGAGAGGTTTTCCTAACAGTTTATATTAGATTTTCTATCTTAAAATATGAAAGGGCAAATGTGCTGTATGTGTGAATATGGGAAAACAAAATTGTCTCAGTGAGAACTTGTCCTGCCTTCCTTGGGCCCGTGTCCAAGCTCTGGAAGCTCCACGGGGCACACAAGGAGCCAGGAGGTGGCTGTGCCTGGGAAATGCCCCCTTGGCTTGGTGCTCATGCCTGGTGTGCTCGGCTCTGTGCTCTCTGAGCATCCTCACAGCTCAGCTCACGGGTTAGAGCAGGTGAATGCATGGCATTCTGCTGCCAAGGATGAGCACACCTGTGCCAGGTGCAGCTCCACAGGGATCCCTGCTCCTTGCCCAGCCACAGAGAGCTGCCCCATTCCTTTGGTACCAGAGAGGTGCCCTGGCATTGCCAGCTCCATGCCCCTGCCCTGGCTGGGCAGCCTCACAGCATGCCAGCAGTGCTCTCTTGCCCCTGGAGCTGAAAGCCTTCCCCTTTCCTGAGGGTTATTTCCCTCCCTGCTCGGTCTTTTTCCTCTGCTGTTCAGGTGCCCCAGGATTTCAGTTTGCCTGCTCTCTGATCCTGCTTCTGCCTCTCCTGTTTGCCTGTCTCTGTTGCACTGAAGGTTTTACAGTGAGGAGGATCAAATAATTGCAGGCTTAAAGCAGACCCTTGAACTCCAGTGTTTAATGGGTTTGTAATTAGGCCATGTATCCCTGTGAGAATGGGCACTCTGGGAATTTGCCAGGATTTACAGGGGGATTTAGTAGCCTACTAAGAGTTTCCAGACCTATTACATTCCTTAAGAAATTTTAAAGACACCACTGATTTTGGCAGGGAGCTAGGAGCTAGGATGTCTCAAAATACACATAGAACTGAGGGATGAGAATTAGCAAACTACTTATTTTGTAAAGAACAAGGAGAAGTCTCAAAGATTTCATAATTTGAAATGCAGAAATGAATGTTCAGCATTATCTGGGTAACACATGCCTGGCTTAGAGTGCATGATGAGGGGCTGCCTGAGGCAGGGCTGGAGCCCCAGAGCCCTCCCAGGGGTGTTGGAGCCTCGGGAATGCTGCACCTCGCAGTGTGGGTGTGTTTGCTCTGAGAATGCATATCTACATATTTGATAAGACATGAATATTAAAACATACTTTAGCCAGGCTCAGTGTATGCAGTGTACTGTAGGTATATGTGACTGCTGCTGCTTTCTGATCTTGGAATATGCAATTGTGTTTAAAAAAATGATGAACTCTGCTTTCCTCCATCATACTTGTTTGTCACTTACAAGGTTCTGTGGCATCTCATTTTCTGTGTGTTTTGGGAGATCAGTGTCTGCTAAATGCCAGGTGATTTTATTATGAAGTCCTGGTTTATTTTTTACTCATAACTGAGACAAGCACAAGCTTCTGTTGTTGTTTACTTTCCAGAGAGGAAGGGAAAATTACATCTAACCTAAAAATGCCTTCCTCCCCCTACCCCACATCTCTGAGCTTGGGCAGGGTGGAGGATAAGAAAAGGCAGAAAACAACTGGGCAGTGATCTCACAGTAGCACAAAATTGCTGTTTTTTCTTCCAGGTTAAAGAAACCCAAACCATAATTAACTTTCTTCTCTCTGTTCAGTAATTACCCTGAAAAAAGACCATGGTGATAAAATACCTGTGCAGCAAAGGGGGTGTAGAACTGTCTGGAAATTTGACCTATCCAAGTCTGGTTTTGGATCAGCAATGGGTTTGACTTGTGAAATTGGGCTCTAAACTCAAATTCCGATTTTTTTGTAAGTGTAATGTATAGCAGGATCTCTCAGAGGGGTTTGGGTCCATACCCAAATCTCCTGACTGCAGCAATCCAAGGGCACTTGCTCATGTCAAATTGATTTGCTCCTGTGAAAAGTTTTGAAGTTACAGCGAGTTTGTCTTGTTTAAATACAGGACTATAAATCCAGCTGTTTCTGTAGCTATTACAGCATAACTTCACTGATGGTATCCTGAGCACTAAAAACATGTGCTTCTGAAAATGCTGACCTTGGGAGGAGTGGGATAAAAGATGAGTGCTGGAGTGTTCCTTGAGCTTCGTAGTTTGGGGTTTATGTATATCAAGAGCCACAGTGAACTTTTATTGCTGTTCTTACACAGCCTCAGAGTAGCTCTGTCACCTGTGGGCAGGGTAATTCCATGAATATCTTTGGCATTACACTGGATTTATACCCTTGCTCTCCAGCTCGAGGCAGAGTTTGGGTTTCTGTGAGTGACAGCAGCAGCAGGAACCCACAGTTCAATGTGTCACACTGTGAGCTCTTAAAATACAATCAAAACTATCAATCTGAAGAGCTTCTGGAAAACAAACTTTCAGTTTAAGCACCAAGCACAAAGTGTCCCTCCCTCTTTCTCCAGTGAATTAGCTTTTGGGAGAGCCAGGAGCTGCTGCAGAGATTAAAAAGCGCTGCAGAAGTCAGAGCAGGTGGTAGGAGCAGTGCAAGCCCAGCTGGCAGGCAGCAGCATCCAGCCCCAGCTGCAGCCCTGGGGATCGGGGTGTGCAGGAGGAGCCCGGGGCCACCCACGCCTGGGGCTCCTCTCTGTCCCTCAGAAACAGCCCAGGGACAGCCAAACAACCAGGAACAGCTGAACTGGTTTGGGTGCCAGCCTCCTCTCTGGTGGGGGAGATCCTGGTGATGCTGCTTTTGCCTAGCAGAGGTCCTGTGGAAGAGCAAGTCCTGGTGTTTATTTTTGTAGGGATAGTAACACTGACCTACCATGTGTGAAGGTCTAGAAAGTACACTTGCTTAAATTTCTTTGTGTGAAAATTGTGACATGTATTCTTCATTTCTAAGGACTGGAAATAGTAGTATTTGTTCTGTGAGGATTCTTATGAAATACGCTCATGCATTGATGTAATTTCCACATGTCTTCACAGACTCTTAAGTTTTTCTTGTCTTAGACTACTGTTATAGTTACAGTTTGACCTTCAATTCAGCAAGACTTCCTCTGGAAAATATTCAGCAATGCTCAGAACTAGTAGAATTATTTTCTTTACTTTCATACTTTAAAGAATTATTTCTGACACGGCTGTTCTTGACTTAGGTGAGGGAATGGTGCAAAACAATGGCTGTAAAATACTACACACCCCCACACGGTGCACTGAGCCTGTCTCACTTCTGTTCTCTTTATCCTCTGTGTGATTTACAGCATTGTGAATGCTCTGAAGTCTCTCCTTGGAGAAATCCCCCTTTGGGAGCGTGCTGAGCATCCTGCCCGGGGCAGCTCCCTCGGGAGCGCGTTCTGCGGGGAGGCACAGCCCTGCGGGGGCACTCAGGGCTGGGAGCGCGATCGTCCTCGGCCCCGGCACTGCCCGGCCTGGGCTCGGGCTGGGCCGGCTCCCAGCGGGGCAGAACCGGGCTCGGGCTGGGCCGGCTCCCAGCGGGGCAGAACCGGGCTCGGGCTGGGCTCGCTCCCGGCGGGGCAGAACCGGGCTCGGGCTGGGCCGGCTCCGGGCAGGGCAGAACCGGGCTCGGGCTGGGCCGGCTCCGGGCAGGGCAGAACCGGGCTCGGGCCGGGCCGGCTCCCGGCGGGGCAGAACCGGGCTCGGGCTGGGCCGGCTCCCCAATGGGGCAGAACCGGGCTCGGGCCGGGCCGGCTCCGGGCAGGGCAGAACCGGGCTCGGGCTGGGCCGGCTCCCGGCGGGGCAGAACCGGGCTCGGGCTGGGCCGGCTCCCGGCGGGGCAGAACCGGGCTCGGGCTGGGCCGGCTCCCGGCGGGGCAGAACCGGGCTCGGGCTGGGCCGGCTCCCGGCGGGGCAGAACCGGGCTCGGGCTGGGCTCGCTCCCCAGCGGGGCAGAACCGGGCTCGGGCTGGGCTCGCTCCCCAGCGGGGCAGAACCCGGGCTCGGGCTGGGCCGGCTCCTGGCGGGGCAGAACCGGGCTCGGGCTGGGCTCGCTCCCCAGCGGGGCAGAACCGGGCTCGGGCTGGGCCGGCTCCCGGCGGGGCAGAACCGGGCTCGGGCCGGGCCGGCTCCGGGCAGGGCAGAACCGGGCTCGGGCTGGGCTCGCTCCCCAGCGGGGCAGAACCGGGCTCGGGCTGGGCTCGCTCGCAGCGGGGCAGAACCGGGCTCGGGCTGGGCTCGCTCCCCAGCGGGGCAGAACCGGGCTCGGGCTGGGCCGGCTCCCGGCGGGGCAGAACCGGGCTCGGGCTGGGCCGGCTCCCGGCGGGGCAGAACCCGCCTTTGCCCTGGGGCAGGGCGCTGCCTCCGAGCCCCATCGGCCCGGGCTGTGCCTCGTGGGGAGCTGGGAGAGAGCGAGGGGGAATTTCCACACCTGTACCTGCAGCTCCTGCTCACCTGAGCTCCTGGTGAGAGGAGGAGTTTCCACACCTGCCCCTGCAGCTCCTGCTCACCTGAGCCCCCAGAGCAGTGTTTACCTGCACTGAGGGAGCCCTGTCCTGTGCCCTTTTAATTCCAAATGTAGCATCAACTGACTGCTTACGTTGTGAAATTTCAGCTCTTTCCATTTACAGTGTACAATTTATCCACAGAGAAGTTTTTTTGTCCCTATATTTTATTCAAGCTTTTCTTGACAGTTTTAGGTAAATACTGTCTGTGCTCATGCATCATTTACAATTTCCTTTAGCTTTGGGCACAGCTGACACTGCGTGATGTGTGACACTATTCCTCCTGTTTCACTGACTGGCTGCTCTCATGTTTATGAGTTTTATTTGTTTTACCTGAGACAAAAATCCTCTGCCCTCAGCATGTATTATCACCGTGATTGTTAGGTTTTGTTTACAGATAGAAGGTTGCTTTTACTATGTAAATAATGTTCTGCTCCGATGGCTGAGCCAAAACAAATTCACAAGAATGTTTATAAATATTTATTCCTACGTCTTCCCAGGTCTTGTGTATCCTATGCTCTGAAACACTCCTGGAACACCCTGCTGCATCTTGGATAACTTAATGTCAGATATCCTGGATAATCCTTATGGTTGATAGGTAGCAGGAAAGAAAAGGTGTTTTACCTTTTACAGGTTGCTTTTTTACACTTGTCTGATGCAGATATTGGTTTCTTAAGAAGCCTTTGGCACTGCTGGGCTGATAAAAAGTGCTGTACCTTTCATTAAGTGACTGGGCTGAATGAGATCAGAATTGGAAGGGTGTGTGAGACAAGACTGAGATGTGGTTGTTGGGGTTTTTCTGATGAGCTTGTACTCCCTGGAACACCCTTGCCAGTGTCAGAGCAGCACTGGAACATTCCATAGTCACGGTGACTTGGCTGAGGCTCCCCCTGGCCAGTAACCAAATCTTTGCTGATGAAGTTTTGAGGAGATGGCACTTATGAGGAGATTAAAGGAGGAGATTTCTCTGATGATTTTCCTAAGAGAGATTAAAACAAAATAGTTTTTCATTATCTTTTATATGATTTAGTGAAGATTAGAGGGAATAATCCAAATTTTTGGAGGATTTAAAAATGAACCATTTTGCCTGCAGCTTTTTGGGACATTAGAAATTTGAATCTGTGGAGATGTTCACAGCTTTGTTAAGATGCATTCAGAGTTCCTAGCTTTAGTTATTATTAAGATACTGCAAGTGATACTTTACTTTTAATTTTCTTCTCCTCTTGTAGTGGAGAAGCACAGTCAGATTTTCCAACATAATAATAATTAAGGTTTTTTTTCTGTATCAGCCTTAAAATAAGATGCACTGAAGTTCTTTTTTTTTGAGCTGAGATACACATCAGACTTAGAACACAGTGAAGAGGGGATACAGATCCAGCTAATGTGACATTCTGTACTGGTGGTAGGGCTCAGGAGCAGGGGTCAGTCACGGGTGGTTTTCCTTCTCTCTGAGCTCGAACTCCGAAGATTTAGAAGCTCTGAAATTTCAAAAGCTCTGAAGAAGTTTTTTCTGAAGTTCTGAGGTTTACCTGGCTGGACCACTTGCTAAATTGAAAGGGTTTGGGTGCCAGGGGATTGAATAAAGAAGCACCTGAGGAGGTGACACCCCTGGTTTTGCTAGAAGAAAGTCATAAATGTGTTTATTACACTCAGCTTCCCCCCAGGAGGTGCCAGTCACAGCCTCTGCCTTGGTGACAGCTGCAGCTGCCTCTGCCTTTGGTTAAGCTCTGACCTGCTCTGGGCCTGTCTCTGCTGCCATGGCAAACTGGTGACCACCCTTCTGTGAAACCACAGCTTCCCTGCCATAATCAGACAATCTCTGGGAGTCATTTAAAAATCCAGGGCTAAAAGGAGCTCCTGGCACACCCCCCTTTAAGCATGAACAGCTTTCCAGGGTGACAGCCCAAGGAAGATAGAGGGAGGGAGCAGAGGGTGCTTTTGGAAAGAGAGTCACAGTTATCCTTTGTTTTGGAACTCTGTCTTTCCCTCTTGCCAGAGCAGCCTTTGCCCACTGCCACCCTGGTGGAATTGGGAAGGGCACTGGCAGCTCACAGGGGATGAGCTGAACCCCCAGGCACTGAGGGTGGGGAGATACCCTCGGGGTCCCTGGAGAAATGCTGAAAACAGCAATTCTAAGGGTGAAAACATTGGCTGGTTTCACTCCACTGGCCTCCTGTTCAGTGTGACGTGTCTGAGGCTGGTCTGAGTCCCCCTGCCTGTGTTTCTGCCATGCTCTGTGCTGGTCCCAGATGTTCTCACTGGGGCTCTTTGCTGGCTTGCAGTGGAAAGAAGCAGGACAAGAATGTTTGAAACGTTACAGCAGTTTCTAACAAAGCACATACTTCCACCATTTGTTTCCAGGTGGTATTTAAGATGATGCAATTTTACATGCTAGAATTATCCTCTGCCAAAACAAAGATTAACAATTCTGGGGTTTGTATTTTCTAAAGAAGAGTGCTCTGTGGTTACCTACCAAGGTATATTCAGTGAGCATTTCAGTTTTCCAGAGCTGCAGCCATTTATAGTACAGGTCCCACCTGCTTTCCATTAGAACTTGAATTCATAAATTATTTACATGCTTTTGGAAGAAAAACCTCATCTGTCTTATAAATTCTTTCCTCCCCTTAAGTGTTCCAGAATAATGGGTTTCATGAGGGCCTGGTTCTGTATCAGTCAGCTGCTTTCTTACCAGGAATTTTTATTTTGTTTATTCCCCTTCCTGTGTGAGCTGCAGAAATGAAATCTCATAACTCAGAGTGAGCTGACCATGTGTGAGGGAAGAGTGACATGGCATTGTCTGAATGTAAATGGAAGATATTTGAAATTGTCTGAGAACAATGCCTGGGATGAAAGGGATGCTGTGGAACATGGAGCACTGCCACAGGAATACAGCTGCCAGCTAAAGGACATCCTTGGGTGGGGACATTCCAGCCACTTCCCAGAAGGAGGGACACACAGTGCCCCAGGCCCCTTCAGCCTTCATTAAAGGCAGGGCTTCAGAGCATGTCCTGCTGGGGAGCTTGGTCTCAGTTTTACTGGTTTTATTGGTCTCAGTTTTATTGGTAAAACTCTAATAAATGGTTAAGCAGGAGGGGTGGTTTGGGGCAGGATGGGGTGTTTGCTTGGGGCAGGAGGGGTATTTGGGGCAGGGGATGTTTGTTTGGGGCAGGGGGTGTTTGCTTGGGGCAGGAGGGGTATTTGGGGCAGGGGATGTTTGTTTGGGGCAGGGGATGTTTGTTTGGGGCAGGGGATGTTTGTTTGGGGCAGGATGGGGTGTTTGCTTGGGGCAGGGGGGTGTTTGTTTGGGGCAGGAGGGGTATTTGGGGCAGGATGGGGTGTTTGTTTGGGGCAGGGGGGTGTTAGTTTAGGGCAGGAGGGGTATCTGGGGCAGGGGATGTTTGTTTGGGGCAGGGGGGTGTTAGTTTAGGGCAGGAGGGGTATTTGGGGCAGGGGGATGCTTGTTTGGGGCAGGATGGGGTGTTTGTTTGGGGCAGGAGGGGTATTTGGGGCAGGGGGATGTTTGTTTGGGACAGGGGGTGTTAGTTTAGGGCAGGAGGGGTATTTGGGGCAGGGGATGTTTGTTTGGGGCAGGGGGTGTTAGTTTGGGGCAGGAGGGGTGTTTGGGGCAGGGGATGTTTGTTTGGGACAGGGGGGTGTTAGTTTGGGGCAGGAGGGGTGTCCTGCAGCTCCCCAGCTGAAAGAGGTACAAGGAGTCGAGTAACACGAACTGAGGAGTTCACTCCTCTGCTCTTGGAGTCCTCATCACAGATGGCAGGGTGAGAAACTGTTGTTAGTCTCTTGGAGTTTCAAGCACAGTTCCTGGTGTCCTGTGCAGTAATCCTTGGAAGATGCAGGGTGGAAATAGGCCCAGTAGAATGTGTGGTAAGTTGTACCTGTATCTAACACTGAGAGGATGGTTGGGATTTTCTGTGCATAAACACTGAGAGAAAACAGGGTGCAGTCTTGTGTTGCTTGTTTGAGGAATATAAAGAAATACTAAACTTCATACTCCATCCCCATTTCTGTCATTCCTAACGAGCCCACTCTCCCAGATTAAAGGTGCTGTGTATGTAATTTGAATCTATCTTATTATAATAGAATCTTCTCCTTACTCTTCTTAGGTTTAGCAACTGTAATTTAGATTTCATATTTCCATCTGAAGTTAATTGTTATTCCTCCTAGTTCAGGAGAAGCTGCCAGTGGTGCCTAATGAAGAGAACTCAAGGTAAATTATGCCTCTTGTCAGTTAATTCAAATTTTGTGCTGGCATTCAGAAGAGATCCGTCTCATCCCATAAACATTATTAGCACTATGGCATTATTTATTTGGGGAAATTACTGTGTATATGAAATAAGCTTTCTGGAGTGAAGATTTCTTCTGGCCAGACCCCACAGTGCTCTGCTTTGCTCTCACTATTTTAAAATTGTGTACTTTTGGCAGCTGTTTAAATACATGTTCCCAACATAATAATTTTCCATACACACTTTTCCCCAGAATGACAGGGATTGGGCTTAAAAAGTGTTATTTTAGGGCACGGTGGGGGAAGGAAAGAAATACTGGCTATGTTATACAGAGGTTAAGCAGAATGCTGGTGCAGTACAACATGCACAGAGAGCAATTCCAATCGTGATAGCCAGAGCTGGCACCACCTTGGA
The DNA here is from genome assembly GCF_027477595.1 of Haemorhous mexicanus. Taxonomy (NCBI): domain Eukaryota; kingdom Metazoa; phylum Chordata; class Aves; order Passeriformes; family Fringillidae; genus Haemorhous; species Haemorhous mexicanus. Next base: position 25,823,446 of record NC_082350.1, read on the forward strand.
GCCCAGGGCCCTCTGGAAAAGAGCAAGGCTGTGTTTGCTCTGATAACACAGAGAGAGTGAAAGCTGTCAGCATCCACAGCGCCCTGATCTTGCAGGCAGGAGACAGGATCCCTAAGGGCAAGCTGCTCTGGGAGGTCCTGGGCACTGACTGTGCCAGCTCAATAAATGCTGCTGCAAAGCGAAGGTGGGATCAGCCTGCAGGTTCTGTGGGAAGGATGTGTAAACTCAGCTCCTGAGGAGAACCAGGAAAACTCTGGAGAGATGAAAAAAATCAGAAGAGAAGTAGCTGAGTCATCCAGTTTTCCAAAATACATCTGGAACTGCTCCATCTGCTGTGTGTGTGTCCCGAGTCAAGCTCCAGTTCCTTCTCTGGAGTCAGGTTCAGGATCAGTGCAAGGTGGACATGCTCTCATTGAAGTTGACAGACTCACATTGTTTCCCACACAGCTGACTTTAATCCAGCCCCTCGAGTGGTTGTAGATGGTTTATGGAGTTGGTAGCAGAGTCATAAATCCAGATTAAGAGCCCTGGGCTTGCTCATACAAATTTGGTTTATGGCAGTGATGAAATGGCCGTGCCAGTGCCTTTGTAAGAGAATCCTTTTAGGGCTAAGGTAGCCCAGCTGCATTCCTTGTTGGAGTTACCTTCTGATTTCCCGTGCTGTGGGAACAGAGGGACTGAGTGGAGCAGCTCTTGCCAGCTCTCAGGTGTGTCTGTCTTTGTGCTGTGGCCTCTTGCTGTGAGTCCCCCTGTGGCTGTGGCACCCCTGGCAGGTACCACACATCCCTGTGCCACCATGCCACGGCCAGTGGCACTGCCCAGGGGCACCAGGGCTGCTGGAAGAGCTGTTCTTGCATCAGCCTTACTGCCCTGAGTGCTGGTGTTCGGTGTCAGTGCTGGGCACAGCTGGTTGGGACGGACCTGCAGCACAGCTGCCGTGCCAGCAGCTCTGCAGGAGGAGAAACTCAGGGTCCAGCCTCCCTGCTGAGCTCAGCCTCCACTAAGACAATGTTTTGGTGTGTAAGGTCTGGGGAAGGCAGTGCTGAGTTCTTCTGTGCAGATCTGCTGATTACAGCTGGCTGCTCTGCGGGCACAGGCACAGCTCTGCACTCTGAAAAGTCTCCTGGTAGCTTCTCAGCCAGTAGCATAAATTCAGCCTAAACAAACAGAGCAAGTCAGATGAGGTTGTCCTTCTTAAAATACACATATTGATTACGTTATCTGTAATAATAATAAAATAAATAAATAAAAGACATGACTTCAAATAGAACCAAGGGGAAAATCTCACTATACAGAAAAAAGGAAGCAAGTCAGAACTGACATTAAAATACAAAAGAAAAAGCAAAACTGAATAAAGGGTCTGATTACCCCCCAGACATTCTGCAGTACTTTTGCTAATGCAGAATTGCCCAACACTGAGCTCGAGGGGCTGCTGTTGTTACTCACCTGCTCACCCTGGTGTGCAGGGTGTGAAGGCACCAAACCCCAGCCTAGGAGCAGAGTTTCCAGGGTTTCACTGGGTGCCTTGTTGGGGTTGGTGTCTGACAACAGATACACAAATCACAAACTGTGATTCTTTTGCACTTGTGTCTGAATAAATGCAGGTGTTTGGCAGCAGGAGCACCACAAACCCCAACCACAGCGTCCCAACAGAGCAGCTTTTGTTGAGCAATAAGGAAACCTTATTCCTCCCCGTGCAGCAGGGAGCAGCTGCAGCTGGAGCTCTGCTCACCAGGGACATCAGGGGCACAGGGACCAAGCTCTGCCCTTCCTGTGGTGCCCAGGCTGTGCCCAGGCTCCTCTGCTGTGTGCTCGTGCAGAGCCCCGAGCTCTCAGAGCTCTCAGAGCTCCGTGGGTGAGGGGGAAGTGCTGGGTGTTGTAGTGGGTTTTTAGATTTGGGCCCATCCAGCACTGCTCCTCTCCTCTGGCTGCTCTCCTCAGGAGCTGGGATGGTGCCTCAGCCCCCCCAGTGTCCCTGCTGGAAGGTCCCCTGGAGCCCTCCCCACTGCCAGCACTGCCATTGAATTGGCACTGAAGTATCAGCTCACCGTGGTACTTTTGTGCTTTTAATATTTGAAACCTGAGTATTTGTCAGTTTTCTTCCCTGTGAGGGGGCTGAGCTCCACGGGAGCTCTCACGGGGCTGGACTGGTTTTATCACCTGGCCCTGAGCACAGGGGTGTGTCACTGTGGCCATCTGGGGACCACCCAGCTGCTCTGTCCTGGACTGGGCTGGGAGAGACTGGGGAACATTTCCAGCTGGAAGGAAATCTGTGCCTGCATGTCTTGTTCCAAGCTGCAGTGGCTGGGGAAGCCCCAGGGGCAGAACCTCTGAACACCTGTCCTGATGGGCCTGGGATAGGTGCTGGTAGCAAAGTTTCATCTTGGATGGAGCTGTTCACAACTCTAACATGCAAGTATTCATTTCCTTGAGCTATCACCAAACACACACTTCATCCCTTTCAAACAAAACACTCTCAACTTTTTACTGTGTCCAGCTGACAGAAATATATTTCAATTAAATATTATATCACAACTTATGATTTTCACTGAGTGTATTAAATAACCCCAAGAATCTTGCTGCTAATTCAATATTACTATTTCACTCAGCTCTAATTGATGTTTAACAGGGTTCAATTTGAATCTCATTATTGTTTGTCAGGAGTTAATTCTGCTGATCTTGGAGTTCACCTGTTCTTTGTGGTTTGGTCTCAGTAAGCACCATCAGAGCAGGAGAAGGGTTTGATCCCTGCAGTGTCCTTACACAGGGACACACATCAGTGCCACAAGCCTCTCAGCAAACACATGATGTGGGTCACATTCTGTGCTGCCTCTGCCTGCATTGGTAAAACAGGTGTTTTCTTGCACCTGAGTATACATGCAAATTGAAAAGAAACTGGTCAGGTGGGTGAGGTATAAAATAGAATCAGCAGCAGTTACCCAGGTGCAACATTTCTACAGGAGTTGTGTTTTATAAATCCCTCCTAACTAAAGGGAGCAGAGGTTCTGTGAGTGAACCTTCCAGGGTTTACAGTCCTGAGTGCTCAGTGTTGGCATAACCTGCCAAGGTCAGAGATAAAACTCCTTTGGAGTCAGGAGTGGGAGAATGAACCATTATCCAATGCTCCAGGAATCCTGTGGGTTGTAGATTTTGTCTGTCTTAGTCCCCCCTTCCTTCAGTTTTGAAAGCTTTATTACTCTTTTTTGAAAGAGCAGTTGTTGTTCTGGTAGAACCCAGAATATGCCCACAAAATACAGCCCTGAGGCACAGCTGTGTGAAGTTACAGGGACTGACCCCTGAGGAAAGAGACCTTCCCAGATTCTCATTCCGAAACATCTTGTTCCATCAGGAACTGCACTTTGTTCATTCTAAGAACCAACCTGCTAATAGGCATTTTGGATTTAATTCAGCCCAGGAGTGAGATTCCTCACTCAATAGGGGTCACTATTTCATGCTCACTTTGGTCTGGAAAGCAGAAGCCTGTCTGGATTATGAGCATTGCTTGGTGACTTGCTGATTAACGTGCATGTCAACATAAGAGACTCTGCCATTGTCTTCTTCATTTTTTCTGCTGAAAAGACAGTTATATTAATAAAGTGGATATGAACTGTTAGTTTGGGGTTTTTATCAAAATAGGCAATCCAGCTAGCATGGGACAATCATATTTATTCAGTTTGGGCACTTTAGTTAATAATGGAGGTCTGTTTTTCAAAGGACAAATAGGGTTTAATATATTGGAGTGAATTTCCATAAAGTCAGAAGCCCAAGGCAGCACAAAAATATGCTGCATTTTCATGTGCTCACCACATTTCCATGCACAAATCAACTTAATTGTGTGCATGTTTTTGCTTGGGGCCTTGTGCTTCTGCTTTAAAATGAGGCAGTCTTTTATTTTGTTTTATCTTAAAGCAGCCTTTCTTAGGAATTGGCTCTGCAGCTCGTGGTTTCTGTGGGGCAGTGGCAGAGACAGTGGGAAAAGTCAGGAGTGAGACTGCATTTGTGCTCTGGGACTGTAGCAAAGCCAAAGGTGCAGAAGAGACTTGGTTCCACAAATCCACAGTGCCTGAATAGCCAGGCTGAGCCCAGGCTGCCAAAACCTCACCAGGTCAGCGTGCAGCCCCTCTAAGAGCAGTCAGGGGGGAAAGAGCAGCAAGGCACAGAGAGGTGTTGGGGCAGGGAGGGTGCTCCTGGGGCCAGGGTCCCTGGGAGTGTGAGCAGGCATTCCCAGTGCCCTGAGGGCCCCCAGGGATCCCCACTCCGTGTTGGGGGGCAGTCAGTCTCACAGCCAGCAGAGGTGTTTGTGGTTCCTTGGCTTGTCTGAAAACAGCAGCAGAGCCCGTCCCAGCCGTGTGTGGGCACAGCCTGGGGAGCTGCTCCCATCCCTGCTCCAGGCTGGGCTGGCTCATTGGGCACACGTGGAAACGGGAGTGTAAGGCTGGACACCTGCTTTGGGCTGAGCTCAGCCGTGGGTAATGGCAGGACAGACCCTGGGGGGCCCTGGAATTGCAGTTTGAGTGGTGACACCTCAGCCAGGTGAGACGGCTCCAAAGGAGCTCTGTGAGAAAGAGGGAACCTGACCTGCAGACACCTGAGAGCCTTACCTGGGAGCAAAGGCAGAGACAGACCATCCTGGGTTGACCCTGGGTGTCCTGCACAGTAATTCTGGGATCAGAGCTAGGCCATTTCCCTGTGCTCTCACCTCTGTAATCGGTGTTGCAGCTCCTGCCCCCAGTGCACAGTGCCACACCACCTTGCAGCAGCCCCCAGGCTCACCCTCCCTTCTCCTGCTCACCCTGCAGCAGCCAGCAGGCTCACCCTTCTGCTGCCCACCCTGCAGCAGCCAGCAGGCTCACCCTTCTCCTGCTGCTCACCCTGCAGCAGCCAGCAGGCTCACCCTTCTGCTGCCCACCCTGCAGCAGCCCCCAGGCTCACCCTCCCTTCTCCTGCTCACCCTGCAGCAGCCCCCAGGCTCACCTTTCCTTCTCCTGCTCACCCTGCAGCAGCCCCCAGGCTCACCTTTCCTTCTCCTGCTCACCCTGCAGCAGCCCCCAGGCTCACCCTTCTCCTGCTCACCCTGCAGCAGCCAGCAGGCTCACCCTTCTCCTGCTCACCCTGCAGCAGCCCCCAGGCTCACCCTTCTCCTGCTCACCCTGCAGCAGCCAGCAGGCTCACCCTTCCTTCTCCTGCTCACCCTGCAGCAGCCCCCAGGCTCACCCTTCCTTCTCCTGCTCACCCTGCAGCAGCCCCCAGGCTCACCCTTCTCCTGCTCACCCTGCAGCAGCCCCCAGGCTCACCCTTCCTTCTCCTGCCCACCCTGCAGCAGCCCCCAGGCTCACCCTTCTGCTGCCCACCCTGCAGCTCAGTCAAAGCTCACACTCAGGTCTCCCCTCTTTGGCTTTCCTGCTGCCCTTGACCAGCCTGGAAGTGACTCTGCTGGGGCTTGGCTGTGGAAGAGCAGGAGGTTGGAGAAGGAGGGGGCTAGTACAAGCCCACATACCCCATTATTCCATGGCACATGCACAGAGGTGCTGCTGGGGCCACAGGCACCGTGGGCTCTGGCAGTCTAATGCCCCCAGCTGTTCCCAGGGTTTTGGTGCTGGCAGACAGGGGTGGATTCCCAGTGTCCTGCCAACACTCACTGCTGTGCCCTGCCGTGGGTGAGTGTGGCTGAGCTCTGCCCCACAGAGGCAAAGCAGGGCCATCCCCGGGGCTGTTCCAGCCCTTCCAAAAGCAGAACTTGGCAGGCACTTTTATGAACTGACAGAGGAAGGTAGAGGCCCATAAAGTGGTGCTGATATGTGCAGTGTGTTTCAGCAGGAGGGAGACATTCTGTTCCCAAGCCTTTGAGATGTTGTGGAGAAGGAAAACACACAATTGGCTTCTCAGCTTCCAGCCCCATGCACCAGTGATGGCAGTGCTGGGACATAAATGCCAGATCTAAAATGAGAGCAGGGACAATCCTGGAATGGTACCTGCACAGGCTGATGCTATCACTGTACTTGATCTGACAGGGAAGAGCTCCATGCAGATGCTAAAATAAAACTGACTCTTCCAAAGCTCCAAGAAGCTGTCCCTGGGAAGAGCTGGTGCAGCTGGAGAGCCCTGTGGCCTCCCAGGCTGGGGGGCTGTGGGATGGCTCCAGTCTCACTGCTGGGCCACAAGGAGCTGCTGCTGGCAGGAACAGGGTCCAGCTGAGAGCAGGGCTGCTCCCTCCCAGCCCTGGGCTGTGGGACAGTGCTGGGACTGAGCACCCTGGCACTGCAAACCTCATGTCCATGCTAGCTGCAGGAAGGAAAACTCTTCCCACTTCTCTTCCACAGTTCATTGTTTAGCTGCCATTTGGTTGCTGGTATCAGGAGAAAACATGTTTTCCATCAGGAATAACATTTTTTTTTCCCCCTGTAATAAACCACAGTGTCTTTGTTGTATGGTTCTGATTAATTGAGTGAGAAGTAAGACCTGTAGGGTTCTTGCTGCTTCTTCTTTCTTCTGGTATTTGGTATTTGTACAAGAATGGCCAGTTGCCAGCTGAGCTGGTTGTACAAGATGAGGAACAGTTTGCATGCTGGGTGTGTGCATGTTACATTTGGGGTTGCTATTAATCCTGAATTTGCTGTTCATGGAAAGCTCATTGGCGTGGCTGCTAAGATCTGCAATGCACTGAGGAGTCACAGCCAGTGCCCACCTTGGGCTGGCAGCATGCCTGCATGGATCGAGTCAGAAATGGGGAATTCCATCAGGATTCAGGGAGAGATTTGTTTAAATTGTGGAGGGATTGACTTGGGAAAACTGCAAGGCAATTTCTAAATTTGTTCCCTGATTGCACAATCTAAATTCTTCCCAGAGTCCCACAGGTGATGCCAGGTTATGCTGCTCTGTCTTCCCACTGCCAGTGGGATCTCCAGTGGCTCCAGGGGGGCTTTTCACAGCTGGGGACTGGTGATGTCACCAGGTGTGGCTGAGGTGAATGTTCCCCTTCCCGCCCTCTCTCCTTCCCTCCCGTGCTCCCTGACTCCAAAGACTTTGCTAATTCTCCTTGGCTCCCCCGTGTTCTCCTTCAGCCCCTCCAGTGCTGCTTTTCCTGGTGCTTTGCTCTCCCCTTCTCTCCATTCCCATGTCCTGAGCAAGCTCCCATCCCTGCTGCTGTTCCTGTTTATACAAGCTGCCTCACGTGAAGGAAATTAAGAAGTTGTTTAGCCAAACTGTCTCACTGCACGTTTTAATTCTCTAGATTTATGATAGAGCAGCTGTGGCTGAATCCCGTTTGAAAAGCTTTTGGGACATTTTCCTATAAGTGTGAAATGATATAAAACCTTGGAAGGGGTGAAAGATTTTTATCTAAAGCAATAACAGTAAAATCTGTTTATGTTCAGGCTGTTTGTAATACAAGACTGATGCATTCTTTCACCAGGGAACTTGCACCTATAGATAATTTTAAGCCCATCTGCCATGTGGATTGGGGTCTCCCTAAAAAGTCCCCACAGTGCTGTTGTTCACCAGAAATGAGTCCTGAATATTTTAGAATTGAGGGGGAAATGGGGCACCACGTGCAGCTTAGCCAACATGCCAAGCAGGTCTGAGTGGGAGTGAGCACAGATTGCTCACATGAACAAAAGCAATCACAGTCTGATCAATTCAGTGCTGGATTCTGCCCTCAAAGGACAAGGAAAGGAAGGAAATTCCCTGTGGAAGGATGCCAGGAATGACAGTGCAGGCAGATTTGCTGCACAGGAGAGTTTGGGTTGCCAGGGGAGCAGCCTGGTGGCATCCAAAGTGCCTCGGGTTACCAACTCAGAGACCTGATGGAGCATGGCTTTACTGCCTTCCTGCCCCAGCCACAAAGCCCATGGCATGCTGTCCTCCAAGGTGACAAGAGACCCTTTATCACCGAGCAGGATCTCAGTTTGGCTTCTCCTTTCAGGCTGTCCTCTGCCTGTCAGAGTGGGGACTGAGGCCACGGGGGCTGGAATGGTGTCACTGGTCCTTATCCTCAGTGTGCAGGGCTACTCTGTGCAAGCTGAGTAAAAAATGCACTTTTCCTTTCCTCTTTCTTTGCACCCTACAGTGGAATTGGGAAAAGAAAAGGAAAAGGACTGTCTACAAATGAAGTGTAAAGATAGTGTGAAAATGAAACAAATTTCCATGGCTTCTTCAATGTGATTTTACAGAAAATGCAGGAATATTTTCCCAGTGGATTAACATCTGATGTATTTCTTCTTTCTACATAAGGAAATGTTAAAAAAACCCAGAAGCTTTAAATAATAAAAGATTCCTACTGGGGCTGAGCAGAGCAGTCCCAATTTAACTAATGTAACTGTACATTCACTCTGGACCTTTGTCAGCACACATTAAAAATACCTCATCAGTTTAACCCATTTCCTTCTCTAGGAGAATCCTGGGAGATCATTGCTGCAGAGTGAATGAGGAGCCACAGCCAGGCTGGGAAGGGAAGCTCTGAAAGTTTAATTTCCTTGTTGCATAATGCCCTGTGTGACTCGGGCTGTCTCAGCACACCTCTGGCAGTGAAATGGGGGCCCTCTGCTATTGCCAGGAGAATTAATCCTGATTTGCATAAAGCTTCCAACTTCCACCACAAAGAATCGTGGCTGATGAAGTTGATGCATTTGAGGTACCTCTGAACAAAGAAAAAATTAAAATTAAGTCTATTTTTTTATCCTTCAGTAAGAGACTGTATTTGCACTAGTTTCTATCACTGCAATGGGACATTTTAAGAGAATAACCTGATTTAATGAGCCTTAGTTATCTCATATATTCATTACTATGAAGAGTGGATTTAGATGAAATAGTATTTTCCTTTTTATAAATCAGGCATGGTAGCAGTGGTCATGTAATGTCCCATCTGCTTTTCCATAATCAAAATTCTCAATTTAGATTTGTTTGCATTGGGTTAAGATAAAGTTGGATTCCTTTAGTGGCTTTATTTTACACTTGGCATGGTCCAGTAACATGAATGGATTTGCTTGATTTGTGATTAATTTTGGAAGGTCAGATGCAAACCAGTGAAGACAGAAATCCCAGGAAGGGTGAGGCTGGAGCACCAGGAAGAGGGGTGGGTTTGTGGAAGCCCCCAAAGCAGCAGCTGATGGAAAGGCTGTGATTAAATGGAGGCACTGCTATTGTGCCATGACTGACAGCCCCAGCCTGCTCAAGGCACGTGGGAAGGATTTATTCACAAACTGTGCCCCAGGTGAAGGAGAAGCCTGAGCCCTGTGCCAGGAGCTCACCCAGGTGTCAGGGTGCTCTGCAGAGGCTCAGTGTGTCCCAGCATGGCCAGGGGGCTGTGCCAGGGATGGGGGCACTGCCAGGGATGGGGCTGTGCCAGGGGCTGTGCCAGGGATGGGGGCACTGCCAGGGATGGGGCTGTGCCAGGGATGGGGCTGTGCCAGGGATGGGGCTGTGCCAGGGGCTGTGCCAGGGGCTGTGCCAGGGATGGGGCTGTGCCAGGACACCCTCGGCCACCCTTGCCTGGCAGAAGGAAAGCCCAGGGCAGGGTAAACAGAGGAAATGACTCGGGATGCCTGGAATAGTTCTGTGTGGGGAGGTTCAGGCTCCCACCAGGAGCCAGCTGAGCCTGTAGCTCTTCCCTGGAGACAGCTCAGGTCTTCTCCCAGGATGTGCAAGCTGCCCAACACTAAACCCACGGGTCCTTGGGATGGAGGCTCTTGATGAGGAGTGCTAAGGGAGAAGTTTGCTTGGTTTTCCTTGTCCTGTCAATCTGTAGTTGATCCAGGTTCCTGTGCTGGACTTCGGGACACATCAGAGGTGCTGGTGCCAGCAGGATTGGGCTGGAAGGTGTGTGGCCTCTCTGCACTCCTTGTTTGGGTTTTTCTCCATTTTCTGGAGGGAGATTGGGATGGAACCCCTAAGCCAGTCCAGTACACAGCAGTGCACTTCAGACTCAGAGATGTGCTCCCACGGCTGGGAAGGTGAAGGATGTTCCTTGTGAGGGCTCACCAGCGAGAGTTTCGTGCTCAGAAGTGACACTCGTGGCTGCTCCTCCCTGCTGTTCCTGCCCTGCCAGGCATGGTGGGCTCAGGGGGCCAGAGCTGCCCTGCCAAGCAGCCCAGGATGGGATGGACTGCTGCCTCACCCTCCTGCAGCACAGACTTTGCTCCAGTCCTGCCCTGGAAGGGTTCCCAGAGCCCCTGGAGGGTTCTGTGCAGGCCCTGCCCTTGCACTGCCAGCTGCACATCTGCTTAGGGAGGTGCTGCACTCTCACTGAAAATAATTATCAAGGGCTGGGGAGAGTTTTAATTTCAGGCCATTTCTTTTAGCAGAATTAGAAGCAGTGAGATTTCTGTGAATTTTAGGGAAAGTTCTGATACAGTTCTGGGATTGACTCCTGAATTTGATGGACTGTCACACAAGGATCAAATCGAGCTGAAAGAAATTGAAGTTGTAGCTGTCATGTGGAGTATGACAGCTGTAACTGCAGAGAGGGATGATCCAAATGGCTTGCCTTCAAACCCCTTCATTTTCCTGCTCACTTTAATCTGTTTGGACAATCTCAGGTCATCTGCTCTGTTACCTGCCACAATTACCTGTCACGGAGAATCTAGAGTCAGTTTTACAGGGGGAGCAGCATTCCCAAAATATCTTAGTGTTGTTCCAGTGTATGTGAAAGAATTCCTGGGAAAAAAAAAAGATCTTTTGTTCTCTTGGCAGTTCTTTATGAAAAGTTTGAGCTTGCTCACTTACAGGGTTTAAATGATGTCTGTTTATGCAGCATTTGTATCAGAAAGGATTTGCACACTGAATGTCCCCAGGTGGGATGGACACAAATGCCTTTTTGTGCTGGACTCTATTGGTTAGCCCCTTTCCTTTGAATGCTTTATCCCTGGATCCCTGATATTCCAGGTCTGTGGGCCAGTGTGCAGCCAGGCTCAGTGTGCAGGGAGCATGCAGGATGGGTCTGACACCCCGGGGGATCAGGAGATCAGGACTGCAGGGATGCAGCCAGGCTCAGTGTGGAGGGAGCATGCAGGATGGGTCTGACTCCCTGGGGGATCAGGAGATCAGGACTGCAGGGATGCAGCCAGGCTCAGTGTGCAGGGAGCATGCAGGATGGGTCTGACACCCCGGGGGATCAGGACTGCAGGGATGCAGCCAGGCTCAGTGTGCAGGGAGCATGCAGGATGGGTCTGACTCCCTGGGGGATCAGGACTGCAGGGATGCAGCCAGGCTCAGTGTGCAGGGAGCATGCAGGGTGGGTCTGACTCCCTGGGGGATCAGGAGATCAGGACTGCAGGGATGCAGCCAGGCTCAGTGTGCAGGGAGCATGCAGGATGGGTCTGACACCCCGGGGGGATCAGGACTGCAGGGATGCAGCCTCTGCCACTGAGCACATACTTGAAACAGTTCAGTGACCTTGAGCATTGAAATGTCTTGGAACAACCTTGGGACAGCTTGCTTCCTTCCAGCATCATTCCATTCTTGTGAAGGGGGTGGCTGAAGGGGGCAGGAGGATGAAAAAGCCAGGAGAACTTCTGCAGGAACAGTGTTCATATATTTAGTGGCAGACAAGATTGCCACAGAATGTTCAAAGGCACATTTCTGCCTGATTTTCCTGTTATTAGTGAAGCTAAAATAATTTCTAGTTTCATTTTTAATAATGGTTATAAGGAATGGACTGGATTCCTGTTATTGGGGTATTTTTATACCTCCCCAAAACGGAGCTCTAAGTGGGTGCAAATTACCTCTGTAATTCACAGGTGTAAGTATCTGCTCCCATTATCAGAAATATTTAAAGGAGGAGTTGGTGGAAAAGCACTTGCCTAAGCAGGGCTCACTGCAAAATAATTATTCCCAGACTTCTACTTTTTCTTTTCCTTCTCCCTCCTTCTAGCAAAGAGTGGAGAGAAGCTGCTGCTAAAGAAATGTTGATTTCCCAGCCCAGAGGACTTGAACTGTGCTTTGGTGAGTGTTTCCTTCCCAGTTCAGTCCACATGCCTCAGCTGGAACTGTGAGTCGGGGTGGAATCTCTGCTTAGAGCCCTTATTAGCCTTATTAGTCCTTATTATAATCTCTGCTTAAGTCCTCATTAGCTTGTACTCAACACTTCCTCGAACAGGTGAAGCCCAAATGGAGCTGGGATTGCCTTGTTTAGTGTGTGAGTGAAACCTTGAGCAGCCTGTGCTGTGACACCTGGGGTTTGTGAGCACCCAGGGGTGCTTTGCCCATGCCAGGGACACACTGGCAGGGCCAGGGTGGCAGCTCTGCCTGCTGTGCCCAGGGACAGCCACTCCTGGCACGCTGTCACCTGCCAGAACTCCAAGGAAAGCCAGGGCATCCTGTTTTCCAAGCATGCCCATTCTCCTGCTCCACTCCCAGGGGTGCACACTCCTGCAGGAGTCTCTCTCTGTCTGAAGGAGAGTTGCTTTGCACAGCGTGGCACAGTCAGTGCAGGGCAGTGGCACACAGAAATGGGCCAGGCTGCAGCTGGAGTGGCCTCTCTGGGGCTGGCCCTTGTGCAGAGCTGTGCTGCTGAGGGGACAGACCCTGCTCTGGGACAGTGTGGGGTAGCTGCAGCTTGCCCACGGGAACGAGAGGCTTTCCTTTGCCAGGACAGGCTGCACAGGAGGGCCCTGAGGTTTGTGGCTGTTTCCAGGTGAGCACTGAGCTGGGCTCCCAGCAGAAAGCAGCTCAGAGACATGGTCTGTCTGAGGTGTGGGTAGGGCTGGCTGAGGTCATCCAGCCTGCTGTCTGCCCCGTTTGAAGCTGGTCAGAATGTGAGAGAGCAGGAAATAACACGGCTGTCATCAGCAATTTTCCAGGCTTTGTCAAGGGACAGCTCAGCATGAGGAAGGCTGACTAGCACTGCTCTCATTCCCAGTGGAGAATAAACTCAGGTAGCCAGGATGGTCATGGGGGGGAAGAAAAGAGATCTCTCACAATTCTTGTCTTCCCTATCCCCTGTACAGAAATGCACATCCAGCTGCTCCAAATGGCAATATTCCCACTTTGAAGTGTTAGTTGGCAACAGCAGTGGGGCAGTGCTAAAGAAATGATGGATTATTAAATTGTAATAAAAGGACTACAGAGCTTTCTCTTCCTTGCAGCCAGGAAGGAATTAATGCCTGTAAGTTCTGGTAGCCAGGGATGATAAAGAGACAGAACCACAGATCTTCATTAGTGCAGAGGTTGCCTATTTGAGCTCGTCATATCCCAGCTGGTGTTACAGAGAGGGGCAAACAGAGCCAGTTCTGTTCTGTGAAAGATGACCAGAACCTGAGGACACTTTTCCGGATGAGCTGTGTTACAGACAGGCTTGAAAGACCAAGTTCTAGAAATATCAGGAAGGTGAGAAATCCTACTAAAGTGAGTCAGTTCAGTGAGCTTCCACTGAAAACTAACTTTTTTTGCTCTGGGATTAACTCTGCATCTTGAGTGGCCAGTGAACCAGGTCCTGAGGTTTTGATTCAGCCCTTGTTCATGTCTGATTCAGACTCCCACGGAATTCTGTGAGAAAAAATGAGTGAAAGTCTGTCACCAAAACTCCTGCAGTGTGCATGCACCACAGCTAGAGATCTGTTCTGTCTGAGCAAACTGCACGAGTCCCTGTAACTTCTGAGACACTCTAGAGCAGTGTGAAGGGATTTCAGGGAATACTGACCATGTGGTTTCCATTACTTTTATTCTTCACACACCAGGGCTTGAAACTCAGATGAAAGACAGGTAGAATCTGGCTTTGGAGGGGTCAAAAAGAGAGCTCAGTCTTCCCTTCTGGCTGGTGCAGCAAAGGTCTGTGGAGGAGAGGGATTCCAATTCTGTCACCCAGCCTTTAGAGCCTCCTGTCACCTCCCTTAAGGGCTGTGGGAATGAATGCAGGGAGCTGGATGACACTGTCCAGCTACATCATTTATGTCTGAATTGATTTCCACACGGAAATTTGCCAGAGTTCCTTTTTTCCAAGGTGTCCCTTCTGGGAAAACTCACTCCAGTGTCTGATCAGGCTGACCTACCCTTCTGCAGCCTCCATCCTGCAGCCCCTCCTGTTGTGACAGCAGTGGGAAAGGGCTTGGAGACATCCTTTTCTCCAGAAGTGTCACTGTGCTGCCTTTTATCCTCTGCCCTTTCTGGGGCAGTGTGAGATTGAGTGGCACTGGGCCATGCCCTAAGTGAGAGGGAGTTAAATGAGCTGGCTCCTGCTGGAACGAGGGGTGTGCAGCTCCTCTCCCCCACGTCCTGCCTGTGCTCTTTATTTCTGCCTGCAGGGTTTATGCTCAGCAGCATTTCTGAGTCTCCTGTGCTGGTGTCAGCTCCAGCTGCTCCCATCTGCACAGGGGGATACAATTCTGTGTGTGCTGCTTCTCCTGAAACAGCACATTTTAGTGTAAATAAATCCCCACGGGAGAAACACATGAGAGAGGAGGACTTGGAGCAAGTGCAAGTAGGGAGGTCTGAAGTGTTCCCCAAAAGTCCTGAAAGCTCTCAGGGATTGCTTTTTTTGCTGAAAACTGGGAAATACGTGACAGGAACAACTCCACAGACCCCCTGGAAATGCCCATGAGCCACTGATGCTCTACAAAGAATTCAGAGAACTTCACTGGCTGGTGATTACTGCAAATGAGGAGGGATTATCTATTGCCTCAGAGTTTGGGCGAACTTGAATTACGGAAACCCCGGGTTTCACCTGCCCAGAGTCTCCTCCGGGTCGGGTCAGAGGCACCGGGCTGTCCGGGCCCGGCTCACCCTGCCTGCACCTGCGGGCTGTGCCGGGCTGTGCCGGGCTGTGCCGGGCTGTGCCGGCTCCCTGCCCGCCTGCGGGGCTCGCTGCCGATGCGGTGGAAACGCGGGGCTGCAGCTCCCTCTGCTGCTGCAGGAGCATCCCCGGGCCGGGCTCCCTGCAGGATGGGGATGCGGTGCAGATGCGGTGCAGATGTGGTGCAGATGCGGTGCAGATGTGGAGCCGCAGCTCCCTCTGCTGCTGCAGGAGCATCCCCGGGCCGCGCTCCCTGCGGGATGGGGATGCGGTGCAGATGCGGTGCAGATGTGGTGCAGATGTGGTGCAGATGCGGGGCAGATGCGGGGCAGATGCGGGGCCGCAGCTCCCTCTGCTGCTGCAGGAGCATCCCCGGGCCGGGCTCCCCGCAGGATGGGAATGCGGTGCAGATGCGGTGCAGATGCGGTGCAGATGTGGAGCCGCAGCTCCCTCTGCTGCTGCAGGAGCATCCCCGGGCCGCGCTCCCTGCGGGATGGGGATGCGGGGCAGATGCGGGGCAGATGCGGGGCAGATGCGGGGCCGCAGCTCCCTCTGCTGCTGCAGGAGCATCCCCGGGCCGGGCTCCCTGCAGGATGGGGATGCGGTGCAGATGCGGTGCAGATGTGGTGCAGATGTGGTGCAGATGCGGTGCAGATGCGGGGCCGCAGCTCCCTCTGCTGCTGCAGGAGCATCCCCGGCCGCGCTGCGCTGCGAGCAGCGGGGGCTGCCCGGGCCGGGTCCCCGCCGTGGGTCCGTGCCAGAGCACAGCCCGCAGAGGGCCGCGGCTGCAGAAACCACCCCAAAGGGGATTTTCACCGTATTAACAATAGGACAAAACTTGTAATGCATTTTGTGCTATTTCCCCCACCTCCTTGGCGGTTTTAGCACCTCATCCTGCAGAAGTGGCCAGTACAGCTCTGCTCCTTTCTCACTCATTGTGCTGCTTGGGCTAAAATTGCCTGTAATTACCATTCCTCTTTTTCCACGGAGCACAAGCCTAGTCTGGACTCGTAGGAAAGCCACAGAACCTTTGAGGACTTGGTGCTGAAGACACGGGGCATTCCATGTGCCTCTGCTTCCAGAGGCTGCTGGCTTTGTCCTGGGTTTGCCTTTCCCCCCTCTTTCAAACTCAAAGAGGGGAAATTTGGGTTAAATCTTGGGAAGGAATTGTTCCCTGGCAGGGTGGGCAGGCCCTGGCACAGGGTGCCCAGAGCAGCTGGGGCTGCCCCTGGATCCCTGGCAGTGCCCAAGGCCAGGCTGGATGGGGCTGGGAGCACCTGGGACAGTGGGAGGTGTCCCTGCCATGGCAGGGATGGCACTGGGTGGGATTTAAGGTCCTCCCAACCCAAACCATTCTGTGATTCTATGACTTTAAAGACTATAAAGAATGGAGATGTGATTAACAATAAGTATTTTAATAATAATAATAATAATAATAATAATAATAATAATAATAATGGACAGAACAGAGTTCTTACCTCCAAAATAAATTTCCCCTTATGCACAGGGAAAGAACATGGTTCTTTGTAAAATTCCCTTTAATGTTGACATTTAGGGGCATTAGTTTAACCTCTCCAAGGCTTCAAAAGCAATTTCCCCCTTTATATTTCAAGCTCACATCAATGCACTTGTAAGGAATATGTAGGTTTTTGCTTTGGTGTTATTGTACCTGGTTTTTTTTCCTCTTTGCTTGTGTTTTTCTGCTGTCAGCCATAGTATGAACTTAATTGTTATAGAAAGCATATTCACTACATGAGATTTTAAATTTACATGTACAGATGAAAATGATTTTTATGAGAAACACTTGTATGCTTCCAGGCCCTTTCCTGGGTCCTGTCATGGACAACACTGGTGGAAAAAATGAGTGTCTAAAACCCACAGGAGCTGGTCTGTCCTTAGTGCAGTTTCTTTGGTTCAAAGCAGGTTTTTCACACTGTGTGTATTTATCAGCAGTCCTTTAAAGCACCATTAGTGTTTGCTGTGATTGCTGCTCCCCTTCTGTGGCATTCCAGCTGCTGATTCACTGCTAAAGAGCAGGGAAATGTGCAGGAAAATCATGATCAAACACCCCCTCCAGAAAATACACAGAGGAAATAACTTGAACTGAGCAGACACTGAGAAAGAAGGTATTCCACTTCACACCGTGTCAAAATGCCATTTTTATTTCATTCTATAGAGTTGAGCATGAGAAGTGTGTGGTGAAGTGACTGAACCGCTCGCCATTAGCCATGCTGCTGACCGCACCAATTCCAGAGGAAGCACTTAGCGATTCCATGGAGTTTAATAGGCTGGTAATCAGCAGGGATTGCAGCTCAGTGTGGAAGGGAGAGTCCCTGGTTTGTTCTGTAATGAGATCTGACAGGAGGGAGCGTGCCCGTGCAGGGGGTTAGTGGCTGCCTGAGTGCAGCGTGCAGCCTGGGGCTCTGCTGCCACCTCTGCCTCCCTGCTCCATGTGCCCCAGCCCAGTGCTGAGAGATGAGCTCTGTGCTTTCCCACCTCTGCCTCCCTTGCTCCATGTGCCCCAGCCCTGTGCTGAGAGATGAGCTCTGTGCTTTCCCACCTCTGCCTCCTTGCTCCATGTGCCCCAGCCCTGTCCTGCTGCTCTCTGCTGAGAGATGAGCTCTGTGCTTTCCCACCTCTGCCTCCCTTGCTCCATGTGCCCCAGCCCAGTGCTGCTGCTCTCTGCTGAGAGATGAGCTCTGGGCTTTCCCACCTCTGCCTCCCTTGCTCCATGTGCCCCAGCCCAGTGCTGAGAGATGAGCTCTGTGCTTTCCCACCTCTGCCTCCTTGCTCCATGTGCCCCAGCCCTGCTGAGAGATGAGCTCTGTGCTTTCCCATCAACAGCTGCACAATTCCAGGGGCACTCCCCGTTCCCATGTCCCTGGGTTGTGTGTGTGGGAGCAGCATCCTGCTGGGCCAGCCAGCTGATGGGAGCAGCTTCCTCAGCTCAATTCCCCCTTGTCATTTTTCAGTCATTCCTGCACTCCAGGCCTTTGGAGTGAAGCTTCTTCATGGAACATCCATGTTTTACCATTTCATCATGAGAATGGATGTGGACTCCATCATCTCCAGTGGTGGTGTGTCTGAGCCTCAGCTGTCACTTCTTCACCCCTTTGAAGGGTGACTGAAGGCAGAACTTGGCTCTTGTAGTGCCAGCATGTGAGCAAG
This sequence comes from Haemorhous mexicanus, assembly GCF_027477595.1. Lineage (NCBI taxonomy): Eukaryota > Metazoa > Chordata > Aves > Passeriformes > Fringillidae > Haemorhous > Haemorhous mexicanus. Next base: position 25,841,336 of record NC_082350.1, read on the forward strand.
AGCTGTGCTTTTTGTGACTCATATATGTTTATTTTTCTTTGTACGTGCAGTTATCTTGCATATTTCTGGTGCCAGGCTTTCTGCTCAAAGCAGCTGAGCAAGAACAGAGACATTTAGAGGGGATAAGTTGTATCACCAGTATAAATTTACAGGTAATTAAGTGAGATGAAAAAAAACAAACCAGAAATGCAAGCTGGAAAATGGGTCCCTGTTCTGTGCCAGGAGTCCTGGCAATGCATAAAGACAAGGAGAGCTGTTGAAATAACCTGATGCTCATCAGCCACCAAACTGGGACAGGAATCCAAACACTCGGGAAAATGGTTTGTGGTGGTTCTTGTCACACCTGATCCACTTTCCTGGATGCCCAGTATCCACTTTCCTGGATGTCCAGGATCCACTTTCCTGGATGCCCATCCTCCTGTGTCCCTTCTCCCTCTGCTGGAAGAGGGAGCTGAGCAGTGCCAGAGTCTGGGACCAGGGCATGCACTGAGAGCAACTCCACAGGAGTTTCCAATTTCAGAAGGGAAAATCCTTCTCTATTCCCAATTACAGCTTGCTTTGTCCTTATTTTGGGGGGTTTATTTATTATTTCCTAAATAAATTCAGTTAAGTAGTAAGGATTTCCCTATTTTGGAAAATCTCAGGGCCTCTTCCAAATTCTGTTATAATTAGTTCCAGACTATCTCCAACTGTTTTCCTGAGAGGAAACCTTTCCTTGGCTGCAGGACTGTTGGCTCCAGTTCCCTGGAATCCTTTAGCAGTGTGATATCTCCTGACAGGATGCAGGTTTTGGAGTGATTGCTCCAGGCTTTAGCAGAGCAAGATACAGGTCTGGGAGAGATTTCTGGCTCTGCTGCCTGTTCTGGGAGCTGTGTCAGAGGTTGGGTTCCTTGATTCCAGGGGCTGAACTTGGGCTCCAGAAGTTGTTTTGATGTTCTCACTCTGCTTTCAGGGACTTTATCCTATGTTTGAGGAGGTAAAAATAGAACAAAAGCTGCTCAGGATTGTCAGGAAGGACTGGACTCCATCAGGGCTGACCAAGGCAGAGGTGCAGCACAGTCCTGTCTGCTCAGCCCTCACTGAGCCCAGCTCTTGGCAGAGGTGACTGTATGTGATGAGATCAATGTTTCTTTAATTGTTCTGTTTTAGCCTGTGATGTCAGCCTCACTTTCTGATCTCAGGGAAGTTCTACACAGGTGAAAAGGAGGAGCCATGAACTGGGCACTCCTGAACAGTCATAAAAGCAGCAAATGAGGTGCACATGAGCAGAATGAAAGTTCAGATTCTTCACTGTTGTCATGTGAGACCCTGGAAAGCTTTGATTTTCTTTGGTCATATCAGAACCTCCTCTCACACACTGCAAACTCTTCAGTAATTTTGTCTGAACAATCCCACTTGAAATCCCAACAGGCACAGATGTTCAGGCAGATTTCAGAGTGAGAATGAATAATGAAAGTTCATTATGTTCTACAATGTCCCATTTAGAGCAGTCAGGTGGTTCTGAGCCCTGGTGTGAGCTGTGGTGGGCTCTGGGGCTTTCTGAAGGGGCTCTGGTACAGGAGACAGCCACGGGTGCTCCTTTCTTCTGCTGTTTGTGCTTGACAGGGAAAGGTTTCCTGCCTGGGAAGGTGCTCTGGGGTCTCTGCATTCAGCAGGGGGGTGGGACTGCCAGAGGTGACAGAAGGTCTTTGAAACTTCTCCTCCAGTGGCCTGAGGTGGAGATGCTGATTTCTGACGGCGGTGTCCTGTCCCAGGGGATCCCACACAGAAGCTGTGGCTTCAGGCAGCCCCTGTCCCTGCCATCAGTGTCTGTCCCCTCGTGGCAGTGCCCTCGTGTGCCCAGGGCAGCTGTGCCTCTGGCTGTCCTCACCCTGAGTGCCTCTGCTCTGGAAACAGATCACAAAACCCGATCCATCGTGGGAAAATGAGTGTGGAGGAAGTTAAGAAGGAGTAAAAATCTCCCCCCATATTGTTCCTACCCTAATCCAAGCCCTCCTTGGGTGTTGTGGTGATGTAGGGAGACTCCCTTACCTGCTGCCATCCACATGTGAGCAGCAAGGAAAGAAGGAAATATCCATGGGAATGACTTCATTGTTTCCTATCCATGATGGAAGGACAGTCATTTTATTGTGGAGCTTGGAGAATGCAGTGTATAAAGGCAGGGTGGGTTTTCTCCTGGGAGCACAGTAAATGAGTGAAGGATCTTCCTTCCAGTTTTTCTTAGCACATTGTGGAAGATGGAGTTTTCCTGCCGTGGGTTTTGCTGGGCAGGGAGGTGCAGGGGAGCAGGCTGAGGTGGTGGGGAGCAGGGCTGGGCACACTCCCTCCCTGTGTGCAGGTCCTTGGGGGCAGCTCTCGGGCTGTGAATTTCCCTCTGAGGTCAGGCCGAGGCAGCAGTGCCCATTGAGGACACACACAGGAGGGGTCCCTGCTCCTCCAGCAGCCAAGGCTCTGCTGCCAGCCCTCAGCCTGGAGGCTCTGCTCAGTGCACTGCACGTGTTCCTCCTGTTCTTTCACCTGCAGCTTGTTTTGCACCTCGCAGTTGTGTTGGGACAACATGTGCCATTCTCTGTGCCTTTGGGAAGCCACTGACTCCAGGTTTTTTGGATTCTGATTTAATTCCCGCTGGAATTTGGCTTAGTCATTTTGTTTCCTTTTTCTATTTCAGTGTCTTTTCTCTTAAATGTCTTCCCAGCATTCATACAGACCAATGTTCATTGTCTGCTCGTGGCTGCACTTGCACCAAGTGCCCACGAGCCCCACAGGGAGCTGCTGCTCTGATCAGGATTGCTGTTTGAGATGTTTTATAAGCAGATATTTAGGATTCCTACTACATCTGTAAGTGGCCTTGGCAATGCTCAGGGATAAATCCATCCTGTGCTCAAGCAGTTCACAGTTCCCATTGTCATGGTGACCTCTGCCTTGTCCTCATTCAAATCTGGCAGGAGATAAAGGGTGGAACAGTTCTGAGAAGCAGAGGAGAGTGAAAAAAGCTCATTAATATTTCACTGAAGAGTGGTGAATGAAATCACACAGTTACTCCCATGAATTTTCTTATCAGCAAAATGGAGTGGAGGGATCCTGGCACTGGCAGATGTTTTCTTGTGGGAAGAGTTCAGTTCTGCCTTCTGTTTGAACAGATTTGGGGGTTTAAGAGACGTGTTCTCATTGAACAAGGAGCTGTGCCAGACTTGACCAGCTCCCAGTTTTCCCAGTGCCTGTTGCTGAAGGTTAGAGACACCCAGTGAGTGATCCCAGAACGCTGCCTTAAGATCTTTGTTCTGTTCTAATTGAAATTGAGGACTGAAGGGAGGCTGGGCATTGCCAAGGAAATAGGAAATTTACTGTCTCAAAACAGGAGAGCAGATAGGGCACTCTTAGGGGCTCAAAGACCAGTGATATCTTCACTGTGAAAAGGCTTCTGGCAGGTCTTTCAGAGGCACTGATAGATGAGACATTAAAATAATAACAGAATCTGATTCAGGAGCCAGCTCAGTTTCAGAGCTGTGCTACTGGATGTCAGGCCCTGGTGGAGTGCTGGCACAGGAGTGAATAATACAAAATCTGTAATAAAAGCACTGGTAAAGTGGCCAGGAAAACCAAATTACTGCACCTTTTCCTATGAAATAAATCTCTTTTCTGTCCCCTAGGGCTTGTTTTCTGCCATTTGTGAGAAAGAAAGGCCCATTTTGCCATCTAATGGAGCTTGCTCCAAATGAGTTTCAATTTTCTCTAGACTAGGAAATTTTTTGCAGATCCCAACAACTTCAGGAATTCTAGCAGTAAAGGCTTTTGATAGGATACTGAAAATGGGATTATCTAACTTGGGCTCAGGGTCTAACAGTGACCTGTTTTTCCAGGCCCAATGCATCTGGCAGCATCTGGGCATGTAATCCTGGGAAAAAGGGGTTCCTGGTGATTAAAAATAATCCCAGCACCCCAGCACCCCAGCCCAAAAATAAAGCCATCATTTTGGGCTTGGTCTTAACACTTTGTCTCTCAGGTTAATAACTGTAAGCTAAAGAAAGTTGCATATTTGCATTCATTTTTGCACTCATAGCAGTGAAGTTAAATTTAGTTGGTAAAAAAACCTCACAAAAATACCATGTGAGCATACAAATCAGGCTGTTTTGTGAAGCTCAGTAAACATAAAGGAAGCAGCATTTTAATCAAAATGAGGAATTGCATCCTAATCACCTCTCAGCACATGCATATTTCATAAGTACATGTTCTGCAGAGCAAACGCTGTGTCAGGGGCAGGATCCTCAGCTCTCCCAGCCCTAGCCAGGCTGGCTCTGCATGAACCCAGCCTAGTGGGAGCCCAGCCTGTTCTTGGCTGTGGGAAATGTCTGATAACATGGACCAGAGCAGCAGCCATGCTGTGGGGAGCAGCACAGAGCTCCCTGCTGCCAGAGCTGCTCCTGCCTGTGCCTTTGCAGGGCACAGCTCTCAGGTCCCTCCTTGTCCCCAGGTGATGCTCCCAGGAGGGGCCTGGGCTCCCCTGGAGGAGCGGGGTGTCCCCAAGGAGAGGGGACTGGCTGTCCCAGTGATGGGGACACTGTTTTACCAACAGTGGCACTGATGGAGACTCCACTTGCCTGTGAACACAGAGCCCAGTTTGTCATCAGCCCCAGGGAAATAAGATAAACACATGAATTGAAAAGATTCAGCGTTTGAAAATACTCTGGCTCCTTCTCAAGCAGGATTTCTTTTATCTTTCTCTGAAACCTTCCTCTCTGGGGCAGTGAGCCATGGTTTCCATCCAGGCTGCTGAAGGAAGGTGTTTGTGGCCAGGCTTTCCATGGTGCCTGGTGTCCTGCTGACACACTCTGTCCAGCTCGGGCTGGCACTCAGCCTGGCTTCTGCAGTCTCTGTCACACCCTGAGTCCCAGAAACCACCAGCAGAGGGGCTGGCACTGTCCCTGCAGCTGAAAGGCTGTTTGCTAAGTGTGATTTTATCATCTTTGGGAGGTTTCCCCTCACAATCCCATTAAAATATTCATGAGTTCTTTCTCTTGACTGGAATCATTAATAAATAGTTGATGTCAGTGGCATAGCTCTGCACTTCCTTTCTGGATGGGTCTTTGAATATTCCACATGTTCCCAATCTGAAACCTGCTAATCAGGGTGCAGAGCTTTGTCTTGTCAGGTGTTCACCCCCTGAGCATCCCTTCCTCAGGGCCTCTGACCCTGCCAGGGCACTTCCCAAGGCACGGATCCCCAGGAATTACAGCTGGTGGCAGCCCTGGAGCCTGGGCTGAAGGTTCCCCATCAAATGCAGGGTGTAGGTAAGAGCAGTCCTAACCAGCTCGGTTCTTACACAAGTTCCTGGTCCTCTAGAGGCAGAATTTGGTTCCAGAGCTTTCAATCTGTCATTAAAACTCAGTTTGATCTCAGGTCCTGGGCCTGAATTTCCCAGTGTGCTCCCTCTGCCTTCCTTGGAGCTGGGTGGGAGAGAAGGTGATGGGGAAGTAAAGGTGAAGCACTGAGGGGCTGAGGCAGCCCACGGCAGAGCTCCTGGGAATGCACAGCAGGCAGGGAAATGTGCAGCTTTACACATGGCTCCTGCAGCCATTAATTTTATCTTTATTGGAGAAAGTCCCATGGACACAGCTGATTTTCTGCTGCTTCCAGATGGGGTCACAGCTGGGTCACTCCAAGCATATGCCCTCTTGTTTTTATTCCCTCCCTTCAGAAAGGGATAACTGTTTCTTCAGCAGTTTGGATTCTGTTTAACCCTCCCTGTGCCGTTTCCCACCGTGGTGTGCTGTTACAGACTGCACAGCATTGGCTTTGTCTCCAACATGCCACAGACATTTTGGAGCCTCCAAAGCAGGAGTGGCTCCCGAGCAGAGGCATGGCTGGGTTTGCTCAGGGCCAGCTGTGACCTCACTGACACTCTGGGTTTCAGGTGCTCCACTGCTGCTGCAGTGCCACAGCAAACCCAGAATCACTCACCTCCTGCTGCTCCATGAGTTCCACTCCCAGCCTGCTGGGCTCTGTGAAGAGGGGCCAGAGGGGAGCTCCCATCTCAGTGGATCTTCTCTTTGGGACCACTCCTGAGCGAGGAGAATTCACAGCAGGAGAAGGAATAAATCCAAACCACTGAAGGACAGTTCTGGTGTTGGGATGTTCCACCATGCAGGGATGGCAGAGAAGGAAAGAACAGGCACGAGGAGCCTGCAGCTCCCTGCCTGCCTGGCACCGTCCTGCCAAGGACACACACAGAGGTGCCCCCAGGCTTCTGCCCCATCATTACCTGTGCCTTTCTGGCAGAGCTGTGTCATTCCATTCTCCCTGTTTCTTTAGAAAATCTGGGACATGGGGGGCAGTGATAACAGGAGGAAATCCCACCATATTGTAAGTTATGGTAAAAGCTGCCACAGAGAGTAGCAAGGTGCAGTTCAGATCACAGATGCACCGTGTGAGAAGACAAACTGAATAAGTAACCTGCCTTGAACGGGCAAGGCAATAAAAAGTGCCTTTCTTCCCAAGAGCACTGATGAACATTTCCTTGCAAACAGAAGGGGGGAACAGGATGGGCTGCTCTGCCCGCAGTGCCAAGAGCTGCAGAGAGGCAGAGGAAGGAAGCAAGCAGGGCCAGGGACGTGGGTGAGGAGGAAGATCTGAGGGACCCTGCAGGAATTTCCTGGCTCTGTGCCGTCGGGGCAGGGTGCCTGTGGCGGCTGAGGGCACAGCAGAGCAGTTTCTCAGCACCTGGTGAGGCTCGGGGTGGGGTCGTGCGAGGAACGAAGGTTTTCAGACCCCAGGCTGAGCGGAGCGGCCACGGGCGGATGCCAGCGGGGTGCCTCAGTCCCACAGCTCCCTGCTGTCCCCGAAAGGTGCCCGGGAGCACCCGTGTGCCCGAACGGGAGTGGGAATGGCGCAGGGAGGGCAGAGCCCGTCCTGCATCCCGCCCATCCTGCACGGAGCCAGCGAGCACGGGCACTGCAGGCGGTGGGCGAGCCCCGGAGCCGCTGGGCACTGCCGGCAGGGACATCCCGGGCTGGCATCCCGGGCTGGCATCCTGGGCAGTGACATGCTGGGCTGCCATCCTGGGCAGTGACGTGCTGGGCTGCCATCCTGGGCAGTGCCATCCCGGGCAGTGACATCCCGGGCTGCCATGCTGGGCAGTGCCATCCCGGGCAGTGACATGCTGGGCAGTGACATGCTGGGCAGTGACATCCTGGGCAGTGACATCCCGGGCTGCCATCCTGGGCAGTGACGTGCTGGGCTGCCATCTTGGGCTGCCATCCTGGGCTGCCATGCTGGGCAGTGCCATCCCGGGCAGTGCCATCCCGAGCAGTGACATCCTGGGCAGTGACATGCTGGGCTGCCATCCTGGGTTGCCATGCTGGGCAGTGCCATCCCGGGCAGTGCCATGCTGGGCTGCCATGCTGGGCAGTGCCATCCCGGGCAGTGCCATCCCGGGCAGTGCCATGCTGGGCAGTGCCATCCTGGGCTGCCATCCCGGGCAGTGACATGCTGGGCTGCCATGCTGGGCAGTGCCATCCCGGGCAGTGCCATCCCGGGCAGTGCCATGCTGGGCTGCCATCCTGGGCTGCCCTCCCGGGCAGTGCCATCCCGGGCAGTGCCATCCCGGGCAGTGCCCTCCCGGGCAGTGCCATGCTGGGCAGTGCCATCCCGGGCAGTGCCATGCTGGGCAGTGCCATCCCGGGCAGTGCCATCCCGGGCAGTGCCACGCTGGGCAGTGCCATCCTGGGCTGCCATCCCGGGCAGTGCCATCCCGGGCAGTGCCATCCCGGGCAGTGCCACGCTGGGCAGTGCCATCCTGGGCTGCCATCCCGGGCAGTGCCATCCCGGGCAGTGCCATCCCGGGCAGTGCCCTCCCGGGCAGTGACATGCTGGGCAGTGCCATCCCGGGCAGTGCCATCCCGCGCTGCCATCCCGGGCAGTGCCATCCCGGGCTGCCCTCCCGGGCTGACATCAGCCGGCCGCGCTCAGCGGAGGTGTGGCTTGGCGGGGACGCGGCTCCGCTGCCGCTCAGCCGGGAGGGGCCGGGCTGGCAGCATCCCTGCTGCCCGCTCCGTCCTGCCGGCACGGCTCCTCCCGCCGCAGCTCCTGCAGCTCCCGCCGCCTCTCCCGATGCTGCTCCGGCTGCCCCAGCCCGGGCACGGCCGTGCTCTGCCCGCTGCAGCCGCGCTGGCCGGTGAGGCAGTGCCTGCCACCCGGCACGGGGAGCAGCATGCGGACACCCCAGCAGCCCCAATTCACCACCTGACAGCACCGGAACGATCTTGAAGAATTCCTTTTTTTTTTTTTTTTTTTTTTTTCCCCAGCACCTTTGCTGCTTCATTGTTGCCTGGCTTTTTGAGAGCATGAGTTCTGGTCATTAGGGGTGCTGCCACCTGCATATTTCTTCATCAGATGCCACAGAAGACAGTCTAGGAAAACAAAGAAACTTGTTATGTGGAGCTGACAGTTCTGGTTTCAGCTGATGAACACTTGCAGAATCAGTGAGAAGGCAAAGGAAAACATGCCCAGGACAATGTCGGTAACTCCTGGTAATTTGTCACTCAATGGGACGAGCTTCTTGACTGAGCATCACAGCATTACGGACAAACCCAGTGAGCAGAGAACTTGGAATGTCTTTCTGTTCTGCCTGACTGTTGCCATTGCACTCCCGGCCCTTCTGGGCAGCATTTATTCACTAGTTTCCCTGCTGAAACTGCAGACCAAAACCACGGTTTCCATGATTGTGACCTCTTTGGCAGCAGATGATCTGATCAGCATCGGGCCAGTGATTATTTTCATGCTCATGCAGTGGTCAAGAGAAGTCCTCCCCCAGCCTCTGTGCACCACCTCAGCGTTTTTGTATTTATTCCAGGGCATTTCTAGCAACCTGAAAGGGTCTCTTATAGTTTCTTACAACTTCTGCACCCTCAACACGACCGGGACGCTGAGCTGCAGCTCCTCCAAGCGCCGTGTGAGCGTGGTATGGGCCATCCTCACCATCTGGACCGTCAGTCTGCTGCTGTGCTTTTTGCCTCTCTGTGGCTGGGGCAGGTACATCCCCACGTCCTGGGGCTGCTTTGCCGACTGTGCCAGTTCCTACATCCTGTTTGTGTTCGTGGTGTACTCGCTGTGCTTCTCCCTCCTGGCAGGGCTGGCCGTTCCCCTCACCCTGCAGCTGCTGTGCTCAGGTGAGCCCCAGCTGCTGCACACCGAGCACCTGCAGGGCTCTGGAGGCTGCAGCTCCCCCGGGACACGGTGGGGGGATGGAGCTGCTGCCCCTCCGCTGCCACTGCTGGACCCTGGGGACAAAACCCGGGAGCCTTTCCACACCTCGGAGGCGGTTTTTGTGAAGGGTGTGGCTGAGAGCAGCACACAGAGCAGGAGCTCCACGGTGGGCTTGGCCCAGAAACGATTCTCGCTGATCCTGGCACTGACCAAAGTCCTTCTCTGGCTGCCAATGATGGTAAATTCTCAGATGGCTTCACTTTGCAATGCTCACTTACATTTCAGTGGGACGTCACCTGTGGGCCATGGGTTGAAAGAGATGAACAGTGGCCATTGCAGCTGTTCCTCATAGTGTAGTTGAGCCAGCAGAAGTCCTCTCCAGCAGGTCTGTGTCACTGCATGAGTTTCACTGGTGCCCAGTGGGTTTGGCAGAGCCTGGTTCAGAGCTCTGACGCTCTCCCATCACATCATTCGTGTCACGTGAACACCAGGGCAGTAAGGTCCCCCTTGGCACTGCCAGCTGTGGGACAGGGCTTGCTCAGCATTCTGGGGCTGGGAGCTGAGCTAAGCGCCCCTCTGTCCTGTCCTCTGAGACACATCCTTTGGGTTTAAAAATAGGAGTTTGGTAGAAAAATGCAGTTTGGTGGCACCTTTGTAGTGCTGGGGCAGGAGGGAGTGCTGCCGTGGGCATGTGTGTGTGTTTGGGAACAGGAACCTGAGAAAGGGATGGGCTGGGAACAGGGAACATGGGGCACTTCCCCCTGCCCGTGGCTGTGTGAGGCTGGGGCTCCTCGCTACCACACGGGACTGGCTGGCACTGGCAGCTCTTCAGTGGTGCTCAGCATCTATATTTAGCTCCAGTGAGGGTTTTTCTGAGAAATGCCCCATGAGAGGAGAGCAGTCAGTGCATCTCCTGCGCTGTCTGGTGGAGCCAGAAGTGTTGTCCTCAGCAAACACTAATGGCAATCTGTGTCCTACAGTGGTGTCATATCCACAGTGAGATGTTCTCCTTGTTCCTGGAAGCATCTCCTGTGCCCAGAGTGATTTAAATTTCAAAATGCTCTGCCTTTCAGATACAGATGGCTGTCCAGTACATCACTGGGCTGCAGAGCCTTTCTTTTGAGACACTGAGCTTCCTGCTGACCGTGCTGGCTGCTGCAGTCACCCCGGTGTTTGTCCTGTCCCAGCACTGGCTCCACCTGCCCTGTGGCTGCATCATCAACTGCAGGAGGGACTCCTATTCAGTGGCTTCACAAGGGGCCAAAAGTAAGTGTGGAAGGGTTGTTGGTGTGACAGAGCTTGCCACACCTTCCCTGGTAACTTTCTTGGCATCCTCTAGAGCCCTGTTTTTCCTTGGGCTTTGTGTAAAAATAGATGGAGGAACGGAGTGGGTCAGGTGGAAGAGGCTCACAGGGATCATCTGGTCTCAACTGCAAATGTTAAGGGCTAAATATTTCTGAGGATGTGGGAGTTGTTTCCCATTGTCTGTGGTGAAAATCCTCTACCATCAGTGGACGAATTCCCGACATTCCCTCCTTGCTCAGGGAGAAAGAACTCCTGAATCTTAGAGAGAAGCCATCCTCAGTGCATGGCTTTCACTTGCTTTAAACACATCATCCAGGTGCAGAATGGCTTGTGCTGCCCCTGCTGCCCTTTTAGCCACTTCCCCAGAGAGAACACTGCAGTTCATCCAGAAGGCAGCTCCTTCTCAGAAGTCTTTCTTCTCAACAATTCATTTTTCTAATGGAGGGAAAATTGCCTGTTTCCAGCAGAAGCTGGATAATTTATTCCATGTTTTAGCATGCCATTTGCATTGTGTTTGTAATCTCATTTTTCTTTTCAGTCCCAACTCCTAACACAGTTTCTTTCCTTCCTGCTTAGCCAAGCGCGGCGGGTTTGAGTTCAACCTGTCGTTCCAGCAAGGCTGTGGCATCTACAGGATATCCCTGGAGAGCCCTCCCCAGGCCAGCAGGGATGGAAAGCCCTCGTCCTGCCCCAGCCTGGTGAGCTCTGCCTGCGGGCAGCCGGGCAGGGGCAGGGACAGTGGCACCAGGGCAGTGACACACGGCCCCCGGGGCACCCCTGCTGCTGGCCCAGGGCCCTGCCAGGACCAGCAGGGCACCAGCACTGGCCCGTTCCCTGAAGGACCAGAGTGGAGGCTGTGCCACCAGGAGAGCCCCACACCCGAGCTCTCGGACTGGGAGTGGTGCCGGAGCAGGTCTGAGAGGAACCCTCGGCAGGTAAAGGGGCAGTTTGTTCTTCTCTGATAATAACAGTTTCCTTAAGAAATAGGAATGATTTTCACTTCTGCGAGTCCCATTTTTTAGCAAGACTCATACGTGGCATTGTATAATGTTTAGTAACCACAGACCTATTTGCAGGTGTTGATCCTGCAGTAATTTCTCACTTGTCTTCTTAATCATGGGGTTTTCTTATTTTGTGTGCACCTGCATGATTTGTATGTGGTGAGAATTAGGTATGAATTATGTTACCTTATCTTAAGGAATAGGAAGTTTCTCTCCAAAAGATGACATTTTCCAGATGATTCCACCATGGAATTCAGTGGCCATTGGGCATTACAGCAGGTGGGAGTGGGGTGAGAGCCCACGTGAAGTCTGTGAGACAGGAGCTCTGGAAGGCTTCATGGAGGAAGGGATCTCTGGAAGTCACCTAATCCAAGCAGGGTGACTTCAGAGCCAGATCAGCTCGTGCTCAGCCTCTGCACGTGCACAGGAGATGGATAAGGTGTATTTTGTATTCAAGTATGGGCTTCTCTCTCCATCTGATAAACACAAATTTATCATCTGAGTCACAGTAGGAATTTGGCTGATATTTCAAATGGGACTGATCATCCCTTTCATAAAAAACCAATGCTCCCTCTGTGGCAGTGTGCAGAGAAGAATTCTGCATTTGGGGGCAAAAGGGAGTGATGACTCAGCCTGGTTTTAATCTACCAGTTCTGGCCAAAGCCTCATGTGCCATGTACAGCTTGGTAAATGAAATCACTGTATCAGGTTCATAACTCCTTGCAGGAGTTTACAGATGATGTTAAAAAAAAAAAAAAAGAAAATTTCTTTCCCCATGTCCCCTGGTGCCAGTTCAGCTGCAGCCTTGGGACTGCAGCAGGTGTGAGCAGCTCTTTGTGAGCAGCTGGCAGTGACTGCCTGGGGGTGTTTTATGTGCCCTTCTGGACATGCTCTTCCCTTCCTGCCTTACAAAGAATCGCAGCTCATCCCCTTCTGACACCTTCCCAGGTATAACCCCCTGCCAGGCACCGAAGCTCCTATGGGGTAAAAGCTCCAGGCTTTGCAGTCACAGTTCTGCCTGGTTCTGACATTCAGCAGGAGCTGCCAGAGCTTCACAGCTGACATTTGCTTTGCAGCTGGGAAAGGGCAGAGCCTGAAACCCCTGCAAGCTTTGCAAAAATAACTTTAGTGCATTGCTCAGGTTTATGTTGGATGAAAGATCAATTTGGGCCACATGTTGTTAAGCTGAAAACCATCTCCTTTATCCATCCTGCCTGGAAGTCCCAAAGCCTAAGAAAAGTCACTCTGTTCTCATTACTCTGCATTTCCTACACCTGTTAAAGAGGGAGACTCCCCCAGCATTGATTGGCCACATCCTTCTGCAGGAAATACAGGGGCTCTTCTGGGAGTCCATCAATACAGGGGCTCTTGCTGGAGTGCTGCTGATTTCCTCATCAGGAGGAGGGGCTGTAAGAACTGACAGCAGGAGGGAGAGCAGCCATCCCCGTGGATGTGGGATCAGCCAGTTTGGTGGAGTTTAATGTTTGAAGAGCAGGTGCCAGACAGGACCCAGGGTGCCTTTGGTTCCCTCTGGAAGCTGTGGGCTTGGAGAGTGGCACTTCCTTGGGGTGACAGTAATGACTGTGGAGCTGGGTGTCTCTTCATTGTCTGTTCTGTGAGTAAAGAGTTGCTCTATCAAAGTGTTTTCTCTGCAATAATAGTGGCATGAGAGAACGAGGCAGCAGGGTTTATTGAGTATCTGATAGGATGGCTGTAATGGAGAGGGAGAGAGAAAATTGTACTTGTCATTTCCAACGCCTGCTCAGCTGCATTTTTGAAAAATACCTTTAACATCTCATAAAATACCCGTGTATCTCCCTTCCTAAAGGGATTGAGTGTAAATATGTCATGTCTTATTTTGTCTATGCTTCAGTGCCCTCAGGCAACAGGAATCTCCCAGGCTAGCAGTTTGTTCCAGGCTTGCTGATTAGTTTTCTCTACCTCATCTGTGGGTTGCCTGAAGGAAACTCTTAGAAGAGGCTGCACAGGGCCTATTTATGTGCCCTGCAAGGAAAGAGAGGGGGAGGCTGTGCCAGTGACTTCACTGAGGAGCAGGCAGGAGTGCTTAACACGAGAAATACACAGCATCTCACTGGCTGCAGGAAGGCTGTGAGCACTCCCTTGAACCCCAGGCACAGCACAGAGGCTGAGTTAGGAATGGCCTTGAAGGTTCCCATTGCTTCCCCCTGGCTGGTGGGAATCTGCACCCCCTCACCCCTGCTGATGTGCTGAGCTCTCCCCAAGGGGGCTCTTCCTGCTCGGCTGCTTGGAACTTGTTCCTGATTTCCAAAGAGGTTCCTGTGGCTGGAAAATCAGTGTAACACTTCACCTTCACCTTCTCTCCCTGCTGCCAGAGGCGTGTGCCCTCTGCGTGGTGCTGGCTGTCCCTGCTGCAGTTCCAGTGCCACTGGCTGTCTCTGGAGCTGCAGAGGAATGCTGAGAGGAGGGACACGTGCCCAGGAGGGCAAGGCTGGGTGGAGCTCCCACAGCCCCTCCCTCCAAGGTGTCCTCACCTTGGTGCTCTGTTGCACCTCCTGGGACTGACAGACACAAATCCAGGTCTGTCTGCCCAGACAGGCAATGGCAAGTGCTGGGCTCAGCCCATCTCAGGTGAGCTTGTCTCTTCCTGCCATGCCCCCCTGGCTCTGCATGTACTGCAGCCAGCCTCAGAAAAGGCAGATCATTGCAGTAATTAATTTCACTCCACTAATTTGCACTCTTAGGGAAGTAGAAGACTAAGCCTCTATTTTAAAACAAACAGAAAACTCATTGTCTCTGGAAAGAAAAGGCTGGGACCCTTACTGGAAACATTCTAAAAATAGACCTTTTCATCTCAAGCCGTGTTTGACCAAAGTAATTAGGAATGCAAACTCCTCAGAGCTGTTTGAGATTGCTGGTTTTCTGTTTGGGAAGGCAGCAGGGCCCAGTGGAGCACCAGGCACACGGCACGGGCTGTGTGTGCTCTGGGTGCAGAGCCTGTCCCAGGCAGGAGGAGCAGAGTCCAGTGACCTGTGCTCACTGGGGCACTGCTGCATGGGACACTGCTGGCACACCTGTGCTCCCTGGGACACTGCTGGCACACCTGTGCTCCCTGGGACACTGCTGCACACCTGTGCTCACACACTGCTGCACACCTGTGCTCCCTGGGGCACTGCTGCACACCTGTGCTCACACAGTGCTGCACACCTGTGCTCACTGGGGCACTGCTGGCACACCTGTGCTCACACAGTGCTGCACACCTGTGCTGCATGGGACACTGCTGGCACACCTGTGCTCCCTGGGGCACTGCTGCACACCTGTGCTCCCTGGGGCACTGCTGCACACCTGTGCTCACTGGGGCACTGCTGCACACCTGTGCTCACACAGTGCTGCACACCTGTGCTCACTGGGGCACTGCTGGCACACCTGTGCTCACTGGGACACTGCTGCACACCTGTGCTCACTGGGACACTGCTGCACACCTGTGCTCCCTGGGACAGTGCTGCACACCTGTGCTCACTGGGACACTGCTGCACACCTGTGCTCCCTGGGACAGTGCTGCACACCTGTGCTCACTGGGGCACTGCTGGCACACCTGTGCTGACTGGGGCACTGCTGGCACACCTGTGCTCACTGGGACAGTGCTGCACACCTGTGCTCCCTGGGACAGTGCTGCACACCTGTGCTCACACAGTGCTGCACACCTGTGCTCACTGGGACACTGCTGGCACACCTGTGCTCACTGGGGCACTGCTGGCACACCTGTGCTCACTGGGACACTGCTGGCACACCTGTGCTCAC
This sequence comes from Haemorhous mexicanus, assembly GCF_027477595.1. Taxonomy (NCBI): domain Eukaryota; kingdom Metazoa; phylum Chordata; class Aves; order Passeriformes; family Fringillidae; genus Haemorhous; species Haemorhous mexicanus. Next base: position 25,856,623 of record NC_082350.1, read on the forward strand.
TGGGACAGTGCTGCACACCTGTGCTCACTGGGACACTGCTGGCACACCTGTGCTCACTGGGACAGTGCTGCACACCTGTGCTCACTGGGACACTGCTGCACACCTGTGCTCACTGGGACACTGCTGGCACACCTGTGCTCCCTGGGGCACTGCTGCACACCTGTGCTCCCTGGGACACTGCTGCACACCTGTGCTCACTGGGACAGTGCTGCACACCTGTGCTCACTGGGACACTGCTGGCACACCTGTGCTCCCTGGGGCACTGCTGCACACCTGTGCTCACTGGGACACTGCTGCACACCTGTGCTCACTGGGGCACTGCTGCACACCTGTGCTCACTGGGACACTGCTGGCACACCTGTGCTCACTGGGGCACTGCTGCACACCTGTGCTCACTGGGGCACTGCTGCACACCTGTGCTCCCTGGGACACTGCTGCACACCTGTGCTCCCTGGGACACTGCTGCACACCTGTGCTCACTGGGACACTGCTGGCACACCTGTGCTCACTGGGACACTGCTGCACACCTGTGCTCACTGGGGCACTGCTGCACACCTGTGCTCCCTGGGACACTGCTGCACACCTGTGCTCACTGGGACACTGCTGGCACACCTGTGCTCACTGGGGCACTGCTGGCACACCTGTGCTCACTGGGACACTGCTGGCACACCTGTGCTCACTGGGACAGTGCTGCACACCTGTGCTCACTGGGACACTGCTGCACACCTGTGCTCACTGGGACAGTGCTGGCACACCTGTGCTCCCTGGGACACTGCTGCACACCTGTGCTCCCTGGGACACTGCTGCACACCTGTGCTCACTGGGACAGTGCTGCACACCTGTGCTCACACAGTGCTGCACACCTGTGCTCACTGGGACACTGCTGCACACCTGTGCTCACACAGTGCTGCACACCTGTGCTCACTGGGACACTGCTGCACACCTGTGCTCACTGGGACACTGCTGCACACCTGTGCTCCCTGGGACACTGCTGCACACCTGTGCTCACTGGGACAGTGCTGCATGGGACACTGCTGGCACACCTGTGCTCACACACTGCTGCACACCTGTGCTCCCTGGGGCACTGCTGCACACCTGTCTGCTATTCCAGGGCCTGGGAAACCAGGGATTGGGAGGGACAGTCTAGCGAGGGCCTTGTGCTTGAGTCTGTCCCCAGACACTGCAGAACCAGCTGGGATGGTGTGCAGGGTCCCACTCAGCCCCAGCTGCTGCGTTGGCCAATTCCAAATGGAAATCTGTCTGCCAGAGCCTGTTCCAGCTGCTGTGGGCCTCAGATACACCCAAGCTTCCCTATGGACAACATCCTCCCTGGGGAATCCAGCCCAGACCCTGCTCAGGCAGCGGGAGCAGGACAGGGAGCCTGCTCCTGACCCACAGGGAGGCTGGGGGAGGCTTTGCCTCGTGGCAGCCACAGCTGCTTCCTGTCTTGTGTGAGCTCTGGGAGGTGGATGTGTAATTAAATCATGAGGGGATTTGCTTGATGGATTCCGCAGAGATTTCTCTGCTCAGAATGCATCAGCATTCCCTAGGGAGCAAGGACATTTGTGATCTATTCCACTGGGAGTTTTTGGTCTTTGCTTTTAAACAATGCCTGTGCTGGTACAGGGAGCTCTCTGGTGAAATCCCTGTCCCAGATTCCAACAGCCAGGACAGTCTCCAGGCACTGTGGGCAGGGGCTGCATGGGGGATGCCCTGACCTGGGGAATCCCCTCCACACTCAGTGGAACTTGGTGAGGGAAGGGCTGGGAGCTGAAGGCAAAGACTGAACTGCTGGGAACCGTGGGAGTGGGAGGCAAAATACTTCACAGGATGCTCCAGAAGAGTCTGGTTTGCTGGTGGATTCCTATTTATTGCCATGGATGTGTCATGAGAAGCAAAAATGGGTATTTAATAATGGTATCAAGGACAAGATAAAGGTCACTTTCTGTTCTCATTAATAATAATTTATTCTGAAAGTAATTCCAGTAATAATCAGTGCTACTTGGCTGTACCTAAACCCAGGATAAATGCATTTATCCCTCCCTTGGGCCCCATAACCATGGGTTTAGTCCCAGCACTTGCATCCACAGTGCTCCCCAGAGCACAGCATTGTGGTTTGCTCTGACAAATGGATTCTGTACTTTAGAAACAGGTAAAGGTGTCTGGAATTGAACATTGCCACTGGAGCTGTTCAAGTGGGAAATGACAGCATTCAGTGTCTCCCTGGTTACTGACTGGGCAGTGACAGAGGAGGCTTGATGGATCCTTTTCACTTTAACAGTAAATTCTGATTTCTCAAGAGAAAGCTTGAGAAGACTTTCAGAAAGTGATTGGGAAATGTCTCGTTCTCCAGACCTGGAGTGCTCATTCCAGCAAGTGGAGATTCATTCTCCCTCCAGGTGCCTCGTGCTCAGTCTGGCAAATCAGAGTTTGACTAACCAGACATACCCCTGCACTGAAGGAATCAGCTTTTATTTAAACTCTGGTTTTCATATTCTCTAGATTTCATAGTGAGTCACAGGCACTTGGGACTTCATGCACTAAGGGGTATAATAACACAAAAAACTTCTCGCCACTCTTCCAGGTCATAATACCAGGTGTGCAAAATCCTGCAAGGAGCAGGCAGTAAGAGGAGGTAACAAGGGAGCACAGTGGCTGATTTGGGCTGATTTTGGGCACTCTCAGCACAGCAACTGATTGGTGCTGATTTTGGGCAATCTCAGCACAGTGGCTGATTTGGGCTGATTTTGGGCAATGCCAGCACAGTGACTGATTTGTGCTAATTTTGGTGAATCTCAGCACAGTGGCAGATTTGTGTTGATTTTGGGGAATCTCAGCACAGTGGCAGATTGGTGCTGATTTTGGGCAATGCCAGCACAGTGGCAGATTTGGGCTGATTTTGGGCAGTCTCAGCACAGTGGCAGATTTGGGCTGATTTTGGGCACACTCAGCACAGTGGCAGATTTGGGCTGATTTTGGGCAATGCCAGCACAGTGACTGATTTGTGCTGATTTTGGGCAATCTCAGCACAGTGGTAGATTTTGCTGGATTTTGGGCAATGCCAGCACAGTGACTGATTTGTGCTGATTTTGGGCAATCTCAGCACAGTGGTAGATTTTGCTGGATTTTGGGCAATGCCAGCACAGTGACTGATTTGTGCTGATTTTGGGCAATCTCAGCACAGTGGTAGATTTTGCTGGATTTTGGGCAATGCCAGCACGGTGGCAGATTTTGCTGGATTTTGGGCAGTCTTGGCACACTGACTGATTTGTGCTGATTTTGGGCAGTCTTGGCACACTGACTGATTTGTGCTGATTTTGGGCAATGCCAGCACAGTGGCAGATTTGTGCTGATTTTGGGCAATGCCAGCACGGTGACTGATTTGGGCTGATTTTGGGCAATGCCAGCACAGTGGCAGATTTTGCTGGATTTTGGGCAATGCCAGCACGGTGGCAGATTTTGCTGGATTTTGGGCAATGCCAGCACAGTGGCAGATTTTGCTGGATTTTGGGCAATGCCAGCACAGTGGCAGATTTTGCTGGATTTTGGGCAATGCCAGCACGGTGGCAGATTTTGCTGGATTTTGGGCAATGCCAGCACGGTGGCAGATTTTGCTGGATTTCGGGCAGTCTCAGCACTAACGCTGTTGTTCCCTGCAGCGCTCGGGCGGGGCCCTGGCCGTGCCCCTGTGCGCCTTCCAGGGCACCGTGTCCCTGCAGGCTCCCAGCGGCAAAACGCTCTCCTTGTCCACCTACGAGGTGAGCTCCGAGGGCCAGAAGATAACCCCCACGGCCAAGAAGATCGAGGTGTACCGCTCCAAAAGCGTCGGCCACGAGCCGAGCCCCGGGGAGCCGGGCTTTGCGGACACGAGCGTGAAGATTCACCTGGAGGTGCTGGAGATCTGCGCCACCGAGGAGGCGCTGGACACCGTGTCCATCATCAGCAGCATCAGCCAGTCCTCGGCGCACGCCCGCTCGCCCTCCCTGCGCTACTCCCGCAAGGAGAACCGCTTCGTGAGCTGCGAGCTGGGCGAAAGCGCCTCCTACTCGCTGCTCGTCCCGTCCAACAGCGACTTCAGCATCTCCATCCCGGACACCGTGGAGGCTCATCGGCGCAACAGCCAGCAGCAGCACTCGGCCAGGGCGGGCTACCAGGAGGAGATACAGCTGCTGAACAAAGCCTACCGAGAGCGGGAGGAGACGGGCAGCAGCTGAAACAGGGGTTTAATCCACACGCCTCAACTGCTCCGGCAGACAGAGCTGCTGTCTGTCGGTTACCCGGGCAAATACAGTATCGGCTGGTTTTTTCCTATCATGCAATTTTTATTTAGGTGCACTGTTGAATCAATTCAAACTGTTAATGCTCTATCAAGGGGATAACAAATACTCAAGTGCTTTACAGCTGTCCATAGTGGATTTTAAGTTATTTATTTATACACCTATTTATTTGAGGCACACGTGGGTCTAAAGGGAATCCTAAATAAAATCTTAAACCCCAGCTTTGGTGTTTGTTGGCACTGGGTGCGTGTCTGCAGGAACCTGTGGAAACGAGGGAGCAGCTCCACATGTGGGAGGTTACAGCAGTTTTGATTCACTTGCAGTCCTTTTCAGTATCTAAATCAACATAATACTAGAAATATTTTTCTAACACCTGGACATCACTTAAAGCTCATTGGCTGCTCTTTGTTTCACGGATTAAATCTCTCTTCTTGTTGATTAAGCCTGAAAGTATACGAAGATCAAACATTAAGAAAACTATACAAATTCCCCATTCTGCAACACACCGGCCGGTCGGGGCGGGCCAAGGGGAGGACCCCAACCCGGGGTCTGGCGGGTGGGTTCGGTCGGGCCGGGACCCCAACCCGGGGTCTGGCGGGTGGGTGAGGTCGGGCCGGGACTCGAACCCGGGTCCCGTGCGCTGCGGGGCAGCGGGCGGGCGGGCGGAAGCGCGGCGGCGGATGAGGCGGGCGGTGCCGGCGGATGAGGCGGGGCCGCGCCGGGCCGGGCCGGGCTGAGCCGCGCCGGCACCCGCGGCCATGAGCTACGAGCAGCGCCGTGACTGGGGCCGCGGTCGCGGCCGGGGCCGGGGCCGTGGCGGCGATGGCGGCGCCGCCGCTGCCGCCTCCCCTGCGGCGGGCGGGCCCGGCGGGCGGGGACGGCACCCCGGCCACCTGAAGGGCCGCGAGATCGGGCTGTGGTACGCCCGCAGGCAGGGCCAGAAGAACCGGGACGCCGACCGGCAGCAGGTGAGGGACGCGGGGACGCGTTCTGGGGCGGGGGCCTGTGCCTCTGCGTGTGGGCAGAAGCGGAGGTGTGTGGTCGTGCCCGGGCCGTGTGAGGGCTGGTGCTCGGCTCCGCGCTGATGGAGGCTCTGCTTTCGGGCCGTGTGAGGGCTGGTGCTCGGCTCCGCGCTGATGGAGGCTCTGCTTTCTGCCCTAGAGAGCTGTGGTGCGCATGGACGAGCGCAGGGAAGAGCAAATCGTGCAGCTGCTGAATTCTGTCCAGACTAAAAACGACAAAGAGCAAGAAGCCATGTCCTGGTGGTCCGGGGATGAAGAAGGGTAAAGAAATATAATTATCAGTTCTTTTATTTATTTTGAATTGCACAAACTTTCCATAAGCTGGCAGGAAGATGTGTCAGAAGTGATTGACCTTTATTGAGTGTAGTGGTTCAACTGGTTCAAATATCCTCCAGTTTCTCCGCATGTATTGTCACACTGAAATGGTTGTAGTCATTGCTGTAAAACTCTTTCATTATTGCTGAGTTTGGCGTGTTAAATTTCTGCTTAAACTCATAAAACTTCTAACTCATCTCAAGACCTACTACAGTGGATACATGGGACTTTTCAGCCCTCTTGGCCTCTGGAATTACTCTTCCAGAGGTGGCTTTTGGCTTCTGTTTTCAGTTATTGTGCAGTCTTGGAACAGGGTCTGTTGTGGAGTCGTTAAGGATTTGCAGGAATAGCTGGAAGCAGGCTGGTGTGCTGAATGAGGGGATTGGGGCTCCATTTGGCTGAGGGATGCAGTTATGGGGCACTGGATCACACAGTAATTCTCTGATGATGTTTTGTTGCTTTGGGGCTTTGTTTGGTACCGAAGAACGTGTTCTTTCTTAGATCCTGATGTCAGGTTTTTGGTGGTTGGTAGTTTGAGACGTTATTTGGTTTAATGATTTTCACTGTAGTGACAGACCCAGAGCAGCTGGGGCTGCCCCTGGATCCCTGGCAGTGCCCAGGGCCAGGCTGGACACTGGGGCTGGAGCAGCCTGGGACACTGGGAGGTGTCCCTGCCATGGCTGGGGTGGCACTGGGTAGGCTCTGAGGTTCTTCCAACCCACACCATTCCATGATTCTCTGTTCCCATGGTCTGCTGGTTCATTAACTGCTGGATGTAATTACCTGCACTCTTCATGTGGCCGGGCACAGCTGGGGGAATCTGAAGTGCTTGTTCTGTGATTCCAGCCCTGCTCCAGAACAGCCTGCCAAAGTGAAACCAGATGCTGAGAAAGCTCCTGTAAGACAGACACCAGCCTGGGAAAAAACATCCCTGGATTTGGATGTGGAATTTCTCTGTGAAAAAACCGAGCAGGATGCTGATTTAGATGAGCAACTTAAAGAAGACTTAATGAAGAAGAGATCTGATCCCAGATATATTGAAATGCAGGTACTTTTCCCTGTGTTAAGTTGAAAACTTTTCATTGGATTTTTTTTTAATTAAGCTAACCTCAAAATGTAGTATCTTGTAATTTACTAGGAAGTTGTCATGACGTTACTTTTGCTAAAAATTATCTTTAGAATTCATAAAATTCATACCTATTGATAGAACAGTGATTAAAATGGGAAGTTACAAATTTCAGAAACAGTTAGAATCTGACATGTTGTTTTATTGGGTGGGTTTCTCTTTCTTTTTTATGGATTGTGTCCCTGTAGTTATGTCTGAAACTGAGAGCACAACACTGGGCTCTGAAGAAATGGCCTCTTGAAAACAGAGGTTTTGTTTTGAACAGCCACATAGAGAAAATTGTCCTTCCCTGAGCACCAGTTCTCTCTTCCATACCAGGCCCTGCTCTTGCCCCTGTATAATGTACTGAACTGTTGGGCTGAAATAATTTATCTAAATTGAACAAAACTGAAACAACACATGGAATTAAAGTTATTTCCCACAGGCCTGTGTTTATACAAGTGTTGCTGTGCAGTTTGTCATTATTTTGCAGTTTAGCCCAAACTAAAGGGTGAAATCTAATCGAGGTGAAATCTGTTCTGTTGCTTCAGTGCTGAAAAGGTGTTTGAAGAGAAACATTTTTTCTTTTTCCCCAGAGGTTCCGAGAGAAGCTCCCCTCATACGGGATGAGAGAGGTGAGTGTGTATTGAGAGAGATTCTGTGGTGCAGTGCTCCACAGCAGGGGAGAGCACCTGTGCCTGTGCCTGGCAGCAATCCTTGGTGGCCCTCAGCAGGGGGAGAGGCCTCCCAAGTTCTGACCCTGGGGCTGATTCCTTTCCAGACAGTAGCTGGGGCTCACTGATTGTGATGTGGGGCTCAGTACAGCATTCTCATGGGAGTGTAACTGGGAATATCATGGGAATACATGGCTGTTACATACTTTTAATAATAGGTCTTCTTTTTCTGCCAGTTAAACTTCCAGAAGGTTCCTGGTTACACAGATTGTTGTGCTTTCTTCTGTGTATAAAATTGTGCCCTTTGTTGAACAACTAGCCAGTTTAGAATTGAATATAATGCCAATTAAGCCTTTTTAGCTTTAACCACAGACTTACTGGCTGCACTGCTGGCCCTCAGTGCCATTAGTTTCCCAGTCACAGGATAAGGTCAGTGACAGTAGGGGCTGTCATTAATTGATGTTAATTCTTAGGCTGATATCCCCTGTATGCAGTAGAAATTGAGTATTCTGATATGTTTGCTTTTGCAGGCTCAGTGGGTGGTTAGTGAGCTCCTTCCTACAGTCCCTCTATTTGCCATAATGTCCTTGCTGTTAGCATTTGTTTCTTAAAATAGTCATGCTCCCCTTAACAGTCCTTGGGGTGGGGAGGACGAGGCTGGGAAACTCTTCCAGTTGGTGCAAGAAATGTTAAAACATTGTGCTGAAAACCTTTAGTTTGTGCAGGCTTGGAGTCCAACAGGGCAAACTCTTGTGTTCAGCCTTCAAAGATCTACAGGAGCCAAGTAGGAAGCAAAAAGGTTAAAAATGTGTTTCAGGCTTTCATTTTAGTTCTTCCACGTTGCTTTCATACAGGATCTAAAGTATTTAAAGCTAGTGTTGAGGGTGGGCATGATTTAAACCCTACGCATGGGAAGAAATGGCTTCTGTGAGATTTAACTTCAACTTCTTTGGTAGTATTACAGCAAGCAGCCAAGCATTTCTTCAGCTGTTGATACTTGGCTCAGAGTTCATCCCGCAGGAGCAGAGAATTCTCAAAACCCTCTCCAGTGTGTTTGCAGCAGCAGCAGCAATGGTTGTGTCTTTGTGCGGGCCAGGAGCTGGTGAAGCTGATCAACAGCCACCGCGTGACGGTGATCAGCGGCGAGACGGGCTGCGGGAAGACCACGCAGGTGACACAGTTCATCCTGGACGACCACATCGAGCGGGGCCTGGGCTCCACCTGCAGGATCGTGTGCACACAGCCCCGCAGGATCAGCGCCATCTCCGTGAGTGCCCCTGCCCAGGCTGCTGCAGATAACAGCGCTGGCAACCTGCACTAGCTGGGTGTTCGCAAGGTTTGGTGTCCGTGGAGCTCTCCCACTGCAGCCTCCTTCTTCCCTGCCTTTAGTCACGGGTTATATCTGTGGTTTTAATGGATTTGGGCAGTGCAAATGCCCATTAAGATAAAAACTAATGTTGTGTCAGGCCCTCTAGAGGTGTGTTAATGAGCAGGAAAGAATCTAGCTTTCAAATGCTCAGTAGTTACTCTCCTTGAGAGTTCAGTGTCAGGTGGCCAAGCTCTGAAAGGGGAACCTGCTGCTAGTGCCCTGTGTTCCTCGAGAGTCTTGTCCCTGGGTTGCTGCTCTCAGGGGAGGAGAAAATGTGCTCTTCAGGGCATTTCTTTATTTACAGACCTCTCAGTACCAGGTGTTCTGCTGGTGAGCAGCTCAGTCACAGATCAGCCTGATTTTCTTTGTCCCCCTCAGGTGGCTGAGAGAGTGGCTGCTGAGAGGGCAGAGGGCTGTGGCAATGGCAGGAGCACGGGGTACCAGATCCGCCTGCAGAGGTGAGCAGCTCCATGGCAAGGGACTCTTGTTATCCAAAGGGGACAATTTGAAAAGTTCTAAAAAGAAAGAACTCTTTTCCTGCTGGGATTTTCCCCTGAAGGAATTCCTGCGGGGAAGGAATGAGACTTTTGAATTTTAGGAAAAGGTTTGAGTGCATTTACTGTGTTTTATGCCCCATGTGACAGTGACTGCTCTAAGTTAGGCTTTGTCTAATAAGTCCTGTTTTCAGCTCTTGTAAAAGGTTCTGCTGTGGGCAGAAATAAAACTGATGTCCCCAGTCAATGAATTTCAAGGAAAAGTGAAAATGCTAAAGGAGAGAATGCTCCAAACCATATTTCTGTGGAAAGCTGTGCATTTGCTGCACATGTTTATGGACTAATTCTCTGGGACCATGTAATAGGTGCAGTGACAGAAGCTTGCAGAGCAAAAGCTTTTACATTTGTAGTTGGCTATAATTAAAAAATCAGAAGTGGTACCAGCGCATAAGGGAACTCTTTTGTTGAAGTAAAACTGCTGGTGAGAGAGGAGAGCTGAGCCCTCCCAGCATTTTAATTGGGGTTCATAGAATCTCTCTGCTCTTACTCTTTGCTCCCAGTGCTGTGCATGTGAGTGCCCTCTGTGCTGAGCCTGGAGAGCTGCAGGAGATGGCAAAGGGTGCCTGGGAAGTCAGGGCCTCTCCCTGCTCCGTTCCCCAGCCACAAAAGTGATGCAACAGTGGCCTAATTCCTTGTGCTGTGAGTGAGGGAGGCAGTGAGGCACAATCTGCATCATGTCTGCAATGGCACCTGCAGCTGGGGTTTAAGGTTTTAGAGCATTTTGTTAAATACAGAGGAAACTGAGGAGTTCTTCTTGTGTCTCTTTCAGTCGCTTGCCAAGGAAACAAGGTTCAATTTTGTACTGTACCACAGGAATTGTCCTGCAGTGGCTCCAGTCAGATAAGTAAGAGCTCCTGTTTAATGAGACACTGAGTGCAATTATGGAATGAGTCCTGAGCTGTTCCAAACAGTCATGGCTCTGCTTTTTCTTTTTTCTAAAAGCAAAAGTTTAACTTCTTCCCCTTCTATTTCAGGCACTTGTCCAGCATCAGTCATGTAGTTCTTGATGAAATTCATGAAAGAAATCTTCAATCAGATGTTTTAATGAGCATTATTAAAGATCTTCTGAATGTTCGGCTGGATCTGAAAGTCATACTGATGAGTGCTACTTTAAATGCAGAGAAGTTTTCCGAGTACTTTGGTAGGTGAAATGCTTCCTAGAAATGTTCTTCTTAAGTAATTTAGGCTTCTGCAGTATAGTGCAGTTCTTGAATTATAGAATTGATTTGTATCAAAAGAGGAAATTACTTCAGTTTCACAAATACCTGCCAGCTGCTGGAGATGCAGTTTCTCTCAGTTTTATCTCCTTGCAACCTGATATTGCTTCTGGTTTTGCTTTTCAGACACATTATGGAAACAGAATCCACAGAATTTTTTCCTAGTAAATATTTACCATGTTTTAGCATTCTTGCTGTGAGGGGGCAAGCAGATTGAACTTTGAGTTGTTCAGTCTGACAGCTTTTTCCAGTAGCTGGATATATCCAGTTGAATATCCTGGTGTGCAGAATACTGCCTGCTGCCTGTCCTTTTTTTATTCAGCAGCCTTGTTTGGGGGTGAATTCACCATCTTCCCTGACAATTGGAAATGTCCTGTAGACATGGCAGCTATATTGCAGAACTAGTGAGGAGTGTTTATTGCTTCTGTTCTTTCAGTGCAGTATTTCGTCAGCAGTTTTAAAACTGAGTTCTGCCTCCCTCCACAGACCATTGCCCAATGATTCACATCCCTGGGTTCACTTTCCCAGTGGTGGAATATCTGCTGGAAGATGTCATTGAGAAGTTGAGGCAAGTGTTTTTTCTGAACATCATTTCAGAGAGTATTGGGGGAGGCTTAGCTTAGTGTATGTATGCTCAAAGATTAACTTGGCATAAAGAAGAGTTGCCTGTATTTTTCAACAGGAAACCTCCTAAGGGGTGCCCTGTACAGCAATTACAGGTGGCACACAGTTACCTGGGAATATTGGCTTGAGGGGGAGAACAGTTTCTCTGTTGCTGTGGTGAATTTTCAGGTCTCTAAATCAAGCTAGTCTTTCTTGCTGTTCACTTTTTTTACTACATGTTCTCATACTTACTAGGGTTGGTCCCTGCTTTTGTAAGATTTCTGTCAGAAGAAGCTGAAGATTTTTACACATGATTTAGCTAAAGCACAGCATATTGTCCATGGTTTGGAAAACTGTGCAGCTGCTCTAAATTCCCTTAGTTTCAAATGGAATTGTGTTTGCTCCTGCTGTGTAAAGGTACACCCCGGAGAAGACGGACCGCCGGCTGCACTGGAGGAGGGGCTTCATGCAGGGCCACATGAGCAGGCCAGAGAAGGAGGAGAAGGAAGAGATCTACAGGCAGCAGTGGCCAGGCTACCTAAGGCAGCTGCAGGGCAGGTTGGGCCCAAATTTCTCTTCTGCTTTTGGTTTTCAGGCAGCTCTGAAGTGACAGCCATAAATTAGTGCTGTATTGTGTTGCTGGGCTTTAGTAACAGTGGAGTAGTGGCTGCTGTGAAAAATGGTGATGGAATTGTCTGTACAGTTGGCTGGCAACTAGTGAAATGCTGTAGAGACAGCAGGATTAGCTCCCTTTGCCTCTGAGTTGTTGAAGTTAAATTTCAGTTCATTACCTAAGTACAAATTGTCAGTCCCTGGCTCATCAATGAGAAGGAGAGGTCGTGCAAGTGCTTCAAAACAGTTCAGTCCTGACATGGTAATTCTACAGCTGTTCTGAACTGACAATCCCACTGAACTAAATGTGGAGAGCACTTTGGAAGTGCAGGAATTGCTCAAAGAACTGAGCTGATTGCAGGTGGGTTCATGGCTGGGTGGCTCACTCAGAGCCAGGCAGCAGGAGCCCTGGCTTTGCATGTCTGTGCTTTCCCTGCTGCAGGTATTCAGCAAGTACAATCAGTGCCCTGGAAATGATGGATGATGACAAGGTGGACCTGGACCTTGTAGCAGCACTGATCAGACACATTGTGCTGGAAGAGGAGGTACAGTGGGACTGAGCTGGGGGCAGTGCCAGAGCTGGAATGGCTTTGGCTGGTCACACAGAAAGAAGAGAAATTTTTGTTTGCTCTTCTGAGTAATTGAACAGTTTTGAACTGCTGTTATGTTCAGATAAATACATGGAGGTAGCTCTTTTATAGAAAAAACCCCTTGACAGACTGTACCAGGCTGGGTCAGTGAGGTTTCAGATCTCACAGGCCCACCATATGAGCTAGCTCTCTCTGCAGTGTGTGATGCCTTCTGACCTCTCTTCCCTTCACTGCCTCTTTTCCCCATAGGATGGTGCAATTCTGGTGTTTCTGCCAGGCTGGGATAACATCAGCACTTTGCATGAGCTCTTGATGTCTCAAGTCATGTTTAAGTCAGGTAAAACCCAAACTCTCTCTCTGGGACTTCTGGCAGTGGCACTGGGGGCAGACTCCTTTTGCATGGGGTTGCTGCAGTTGGGCTGGATTCATTTTTTCTCTCGTCTCCTCTCCAAAGTGTTCAGCAGTTTTCGTGTGTCTGCTATCCTTTCCTCTGCTAACAGCAACTCATTTTTCTCAGTGTGGGAGTGACAATCTGAAAAACAACCTGACCTGCATCTTCTTCCTCTTGTGCTTTCCTGCAGCTGGGAGAACTTCCATCGGAAACTAAACTCCATTCTGTGTCTGCTTCCTCTGTGCTTCATCCTTGAGCAGCTTCCCCTGCTTTGCTGATAGTTCCCTTAAGTCCTGTTCATTTGAGAGTTTCTTACAACTCTCAAGTACTCTGTGCCTGTCTGACACACCTTAACTTGTCCTTTTGCATCTCTCACATTTCCATCTCACCTGTCTTAGCTGGCTCTTGGCTGTTCAGATGGTGACTTGCAGTGTGGTTGTGTACATTCCACAGATACAGAATTCCAGTTCATTGAAAGATTGAGTGTCAGTTTGTGTATTAAACTTGGCCCATTATTTAATATTTAATATTCAGATTTTAAAAAGGAAGTCTGAATTACTATACATAACTTATTACCATACATAACTTAATGTATTGTCTTAACTCATCATGTTATAGCATCATAAAAAAGGCCTTTATACCTTTTTACTTTAGAATTTGCTGTTATGATACAAATACCTGTGATGTCAGAGCAAGAAGCAGTAGCCTGACTTGCAGCCTATTTTCTCTGTTCTGCATAGTTGATTTAATAGATTTTCCTGTAAAATTGGAAGTTTGTGCTTACACCGTATCTTTTACTGATTTTTAACTTTCAGACAGGTTTATTATCATCCCTTTGCATTCACTGATGCCTACTGTGAACCAGACTCAGGTATGCTTCTCTTTTATTGCAATATTTCACAACTTCAAAAAAAAAAAAAAAAAAAAAGAAGCCCATGTTTGGTTTTGGCAAAGACATAAATGGGCCCTGGATAATTACAGGTGTTCAAGAAGACCCCGCCAGGAGTGAGGAAAATTGTGATTGCAACCAACATTGCAGAAACCAGGTAAGTGCCTGGCTGCCCAGAGCCAGGAAAGCTATGTGTTTAACAAGAGAAGTGGAAGTGATAATTTAAAGTATAGACCAGTGTGGGGTTCCCAAAAATACGTTTGTGTTTGTGCCATTAATTTGGAAATATTTATAGACTAAACAGAGTTTTCCTACAATTGTTTTAAACAATTCAACCAACTATGTTGTTTTGAACAGTTAAACTACAGGAATGCTAAACAATTCCTCGAATGGTTTGTACAGGATAATTTGAGCTGCCTGTCCTCTGTTCAGAATCCAAGTGGGGATTTCTGCCAGACCAAGGAGAATAAATCAGCTCTTTCTCGAACTGTTCAGTAACATAGTTCTTAATGAAATTCCAAAGACAGATTTTTTTAATTGCTGACTTTGGGAGGGAATAAAGAGAGGCCAAACCCAGTCCTAGGTCACACTTGCAAAGATGAAAAGTTGCCTTTTTTTCCCCTCTTTTTTTTCAACAGCATCACAATTGATGACGTCGTGTTCGTTATAGATGGGGGGAAGATAAAGGAGACTCACTTTGACACGCAGAACAACATCAGCACCATGGCAGCAGAGTGGGTCAGCAAAGCCAATGCCAAGCAGAGGAAGGGTCGAGCAGGAAGGTGGGAGCAGTGGGGTGCTTAGGGAAGTTTGGGGATGTTGAGTTTCCAGCAGGGCTGAAGGTTCTTTATTATTTGCATGTGCTGGCCCTGCTGGCTCCTGTTCCTGGGCAGGGAATGATTTCCTTGCCTTCCTGGGAAGCTGAATCGACCTGTGCTGTGTTTAACTCCAGAGTTTCCCTCCTACAGAAGAATGTCCTGCATTTTGTAATTTTTGTCACTGCCCTCACACCTGATTTATGAGGCTGATACAGTAAAGTGGAAACAGTGTAAAAATGATTTCTGTGTTCTCCATGCCTCTTTCCTGCTGATGGGTCTGCAGTAGACTGAAGTGGCTTTTACAATTGAATACACTTCAGCTCTAATTCCTTGTGGAGTTTTGGGAAGCTCTTTGTACGAAACAGAACCATAATGTCACAGTTTCATTGGTCAAAAGCCCCCAACAAATGACCAAACCCATAAGAATAGTTTCTTTAAATCATGGCAGGGTTCAGCCAGGCCACTGTTACCATCTGTACAACGGGCTGCGTGCCAGCCTGCTGGATGATTATCAGTTACCAGAGATCCTGAGGACACCCTTGGAAGAGCTCTGCTTACAAATCAAGGTAAAGGCAGGAGTCTTCAAATATATTTATTATCTACTTTTCCATTGGGATAAGTGGTTGAGAGAATAAGTTAATGCAGCTGTTCAGCCAAAATTCTGTTACACCAGAAATGCTGTGTATTTAGCCAATAATTGCAGCAACTTTTGTAAATGCACACTTGTGTCTGGGTGCATCAAACCCAGGGGAAACAGAATTGTCTGGTATCAATAAAGGGTGATGTCCACTAACAAAAATATGGGCTGTGCTGTCCCCCAAATATCACATATCATTCAATCAGAGAAGCTTCAGTGAGAACGTCAGTGAGTCAATTTATATGATCTCTTAAAAGAATTTTACTACCAAGTAGTTTTAGAACTGGTGTGAATTTCCTTTTTGGCAGTTTGCATGGAATTCCTCAGGAAAGCAGAAGGATTGCCATGTGTATGTGAACTGAATGAAGAATAGATCCTTCTGCTGCAAATTCCATCACTAGTACATTTTTTTGTCCTTAGTTCTTAACCAAAGAAATTCTAACTGGGGCTGTGAATTACTCACACTATTTCAATGGCTGTGGTTACTGCTAACCAGTTTTAGACAACCATCTTTCTCCAGCTGCTGTGATTTTTCTTTCAGATCCTGAGGCTTGGTGGAATTGCCTATTTTCTGAGCAAGCTGATGGACCCCCCATCTCGTGATGCTGTGATGCTGGCCATAAATCACCTCATGGAGCTGGTAAAGCTCTGCTTTGTCTGTTCAGAGCCGTGGTTCTGTGGGTGTCACCAGGCAGGTGTGACTGCTCAGCTCTGGCCACTGCAGCCCCTTACCCTTTGTGCAGGGCCTTGATGGACCCTCACTGCACAGAGGGGACATTCCACACCATCCATGATGCTTAGGGGCCCTGCAGAGTGCTTCTGAGGGACTTTGTAAATGACTCCAAAGAGACACATGACCCTGCACTTCAGCTCCCTGCAGGTGTTGATGTGACTCTCTCCTCTGTAGCCCTGCTGCCTCCCTGCCTTCTGTTGCAGGTGGGTCAGTGAGGAGTTGGAGACAAATAAGGCACGTGGGAGAAGCACCTTGTGTCATTGTTCCCTTGGCTGCTGAGGAAGGAGAGGGTCTTGGCACGTTTGTTCTGCTGCCTCCTTGCTCTGGTGATATTTGTACAAATGAGTTGTAGCCATAGACAGAAACATCTGGTTTGGATGTCAGTGGGTGATACCCGTGTACCAGTGGCTTTCCCAAGGAAATCCTCCCCCTTTCACATGGTGTGTTTGTTCTTTCCTTTCTGCCCTTGTCCTGGCAGAATGCTCTGGACAGGCAGGAGGAGCTGACTCCCCTGGGTGTGCACCTGGCCCGGCTGCCCGTGGAGCCCCACATTGGGAAGATGATCCTGTTTGGAGCCTTGTTCTGCTGCCTGGACCCCGTGCTGACCATTGCAGCCAGCCTCAGCTTCAAGGACCCTTTTGTCATCCCTCTGGTAAAGTCTCACAGATGACCATTACCTGTGGGAATTTCAGAATCCCAGGAGGATGCTGGGACTCAGTGAGGTGTTATAGCTTAAGAGCACTTTCATTAATGTCGTGGTAATTACATTTTCACTAGTGACATTGCCTTTGCATACTATGAATTACCATTTTTCCTGTGTACTGTTTGAACAAACACTAATTTTCATGTGTTACATGCAAAGTACTGCTGTTCAGGTGTACCTGAATTTGCAGAAGAGAACTGTCATGTCAGTCTAGGTATTATGTAGGTTCTGATTTTTAGGGCAAAGAGAAAATCGCAGATGCAAGAAGAAAGGAGCTGTCAAAGAACTCAAAAAGCGACCATCTGACTGTGGTGAATGCCTTCACTGTAAGCATGTTTTCATGTGTTTTTTTTCTTCTAGAATTTTAATTTGAGTAATATTAATGATCCTAAGGAAAAAGCTGATCAGCTTATGCTCTGTAGGCTTTCTTCTTGTTTGGCTTCTACAGAAACATAAAGCCAAACTGACTTTCACCCTTTAGTGTTACATAATCTTGGTTCCAGGCTCAGTAACCTGACTTCTGGTGATCAAGTCTGAAAAAGAAAACATAGTGTTATAGTTACCTTGTTGAAGTTGTTCACTCTTGTCCTTCTGACCTCTACAAGAGGCTGAAGCCAACTTCAGAAGTGTTGGACATTGTGCTGTACTGTGTTATGGTGAGGAGAGGAGGAAATCAACGGCCTGGGAAATGCAGTTACTGCCCAGAACTTTAACTTTGTTCATTCCAACAAAGGGTGGGTGCCCTGGCAAGCACACCCAGCTATCCCTGCCCACCAGGGAAACAGGAAGGCTGTGATTGAGCACATTGTGAAGTTGTGCTTTTCTGCACTGTGGAGTGTGCACATAGACAGGGAGATCAAAGGAGTTCCTTTCTCCCTGGTAGGGAACATGTCACTGGACCTCCAGTTTTGGCTGTCCTTAAGTTTGTAGTGTTCACTTACAGACACCTTACAACTCTGGTTTTCATTCCTAGGGCTGGGAGGAGGCTCGGAGTTGTGGTTTCAGGAATGAGAAGGACTATTGCTGGGAATATTTCCTGTCCTCAAATACCATGCAGGTAACAGCATCCAGCCAGGGTCAGACAGGATCCTGTGTGTGAGGAAGAGGAGGAGCCTTTGGCACAGCATCATTCTCTGCAATCTGTGTTGTTTCCTAGATGCTGCATAACATGAAAGGGCAGTTTGCTGAGCATCTCCTTGCAGCTGGATTTGTGAATAGCAGAAACCCCAAGGATCCCAAATCCAACACCAACTCAGGTACCCCGGAGGGAAGGGGAGAATTTACCCCAGCTGAAATCTCTGCTTGCAGAGGTGCCTCACTTGCTTTGCTGTCTCCTGCAGGTAATGAGAAGCTGCTCAAAGCAGTCATCTGTGCTGGCCTCTATCCCAAAGTGGCAAAGATCCGGCCCAGCTTCAGCAAAAAGAGAAAAATGTGAGGGTTTGCTTGAAAGTTGGTTTGTATTCAAGGTGTTTTCTGCATGGCATAATTTGGCAAGGGGCAGCAGTGGCTTGAGTGCATGAATGAATCTCACTTTGGAGTTTGAGTCATGGTTGTGCATTACTTCCTCTGAGAAGGGTGGGATTGTTGATTTCTTAGCATCTGGATCCCTGCTAACACCTGAAATAACTTGTGTGACCTTCTCATGCCATGCATAATGTCACAGCATCTCAGCAGCACTGCTCTAAAGGGGTTCTACAGCAGCAGGTCAAACACTGCCACTTCTGGTTATTTGGGAAAAGGGACCCCAGGGATGCTGGTCTGTTGATTTATCACTTCTTGTATTATCAGACTTTTTTTTTGTGGTTTTTTTTTCTTTGAAGGGTGAAAGTTTGCACCAAGACAGATGGATCAGTTAATATCCATCCCAAATCAGTGAACGTGGAGGAGACAGAGTTCCATTATAACTGGCTGGTGTACCATTTGAAGATGAGGACCAGCAGTGTGAGTCAGAGCTGTGCTTGTGGGGTTCATTTGTTGTATTATCCCCTCCTGAATGAGGCTGGGTCAGGGTTCAGGGGGGATGTGAACAGCCTTTGTTCTGGGGCCATCCTGTCCTGGGCCATTCCTTGTACACACCATCAGATTATTTCCTTTTGATACTGGGATATTGTACCACAAATAATGAACTTCTCTGGTACAGTTCTTGGGGCTTTTTTGAGGATTTGGGGTTTTTAAGGTCTGGCAGTAACAGGTGTAAATTCTTTTAGTTTTTTGGGGTTTTTTTTCATTTCAATACAGTCTTAATACTTCTCAATATGCTGATGTCTTTTCCTCTCATTGTTATGGAGCATCTGGTTTGATTTCACCACTGTGTGAAAGACTGAAAGACTTGGGACCATTTTTGCCCTTGTGCAATCTGATTTCATGTAACTTTTTTTGAACTGAGTTGCTTCGTGCATTTCTTCAGAATTTGTGAGTAACTGAGCAAGGATATTCTGGAAATCTGTAGGAGTCTCATTAAGGATTACTGGTGGCACTGGAGATACTTTGAGGGTGACCAGACAATTCTGTTGTTGTGCAGATTTACCTGTATGATTGTACAGAGGTGTCTCCATACTGCCTCTTGTTCTTTGGAGGGGATATATCCATTCAGAAGGATAAGGACCAAGACACCATCGCTGTGGATGAGTGGATTGTTTTCCAGTCTCCAGAAAAAATAGCAAACTTGGTCAAGGTAACTGTTTCAAAATTACGTGGAAGGCTCAGTGCTTAGGGATCTCTGGGTTTGATGTTCCTGTGGGCCTATTGATTTATCACTCAGGGAGATGATGTTTGAAATGCACTCCCAGCAAGCAGTTCTTACACCAAGTAAGCAAAAGAGATCTAATTATTTAATTTTGCACAGATGCTGTGGGATGACTTGGTCAGTACAATAGATATCCACACGGATATGGAAACAGGAGAGTGGGGCTCCTCAGTTAACAGGAGTGGGTTCCACAGAACTGTTTAGCATTAGATCCCAGAAGTCATACCTGACTCTTTTTAAAAAAATCTTATTTTTTATTTTAAACCAGTCTTTTTAATCCTGAGGTAATTAGCTAAGTGCTGAGTGGGCTGTTAGAGGCATCACTTCCAGAGGTGGCCGTCTCTCATCAGAGACTGGGTTTTGAGAGACAGTGTTTGGTCCTGAAAATAGCAGTGTGGAAATGAACTGAGGGGAGAGGAGCAGGAGTAAAGCTCAGGAGAGCAGGGGGCCCGAGGCACTGGAACCTCTCTGCTCATGCTGCGTGTAGCTCTAACTACCCTCCTCTTTCCTTTTTCCTTCTTCCAGAAACTGAGAAAAGAACTTGATGATCTTCTACAAGAAAAAATAGAAAGCCCCCACCCCGTGGACTGGAACGATACCAAATGCAGGGACACAGCAGTGCTGACAGCCATCATAGACTTGATCACCACGCAGGAGAACGAGGCCGTCAGGAACTTCGCGCCGCGCTTCCAGGGCGAGCGCTACAGCTGACCCCCCCCTGCCAGCCCAGCACCTTCTCATAGCTGTCCTTTAGCTGGAGAACAACTTCTGTAGGGGAAGCTGGTGATTTCCTCATCCTGAGGAGCAGTTATCTGGAGCTAGTTGGCAGTGTGTGTATGTGCATGTGTTCTGTGCTCGGTGTGGCTTCAGGGACAGAAGGGCAGTTGTTGGATGCTGTAAGGTTCTTGTCCTGCTCTAGCTGTTTTCTTTGAGTTTTTTACCCATCAGGTAACAGATATTTAAAAACCCTGCTAAAATTCTGCTTAGTAATACCTAAACTGTTTTGGTTTTTTTTTTTTTTCTTTTAATGGAGTGTGGTGAGTAATTACACTTGCTGTGTTATTCCAGCTGTGCAGCAGTCTGCTCACCAGCACTTCCACAGAAGGTAATTACAGCTTAATTTAACTAAACTTGAAAACACTTGTTGAATTTGTACGGTGGAAGGAAACAATCTTCAGAAATTCTTCTCCTTTTCTGCATTTCATCCCATTCAATTAATCTTCCTTTGTTTTCTGTCCCCATCCATCATCACTACTGACTGAAACTGCAGAAAGCATGGTTAGATGGAAGTCATGTTGGGTTATGTGTTAAGGTTCCATTGCATTCGAGGGCTTTTTTTGTTTGTTTGTTCTTGTTTTGTATTTTTTTAAAAAGTTCATGTATGGGTTATAGTATTCCATTAAGAGTCTTTTATTGCAAGTCTTATTTCACCTGTTCTCAATGTTTTGAATGTTCTGTGTTGAATGATCTCCAGCTATGGAAGATTATTTGAATAACAACGTTTGTTAAGGATTTTGAGGTTTTTCCTTGAGAAAAAAAAGCCTGAAAATACAACTGTTCTCCCTTCTTTGGTGCTTTGTTGGTTTTTTTTTCTTTGCAAAAATGACCCTAATCATCAAGTTCAGGAGGATTTATGCTTTATTCTGAGGAAAGCAGAGCAGCTCAGGTGCACCTTACAAGTCGAAGGTGGTGGCTAGACTGTGCTTTCCACTGGGTTAACAAGGGATGGAGGGTGCCAAGCTCCTCATTGCCACTGCCAGCTGCACAAAACATCCTTAAAGCTCCCTCCCCAGCCCCAACTGCCTGTTCCACCCCCAGGTGTCCTAACTGAGGAGGCCGAGGAGGAGAATCACCCTGCCCCAGGGCTGGGGATGCTGGAGGGAGTCTGAGGAGGGGGAAGAGAGACCTGGGGGCCTGGCGCGTTCTCTGGGGGACGGCCACATCAGCTTATTGGGATGTTGAAGAGGTAATGCTGATAGAAAGTTTGAATCCTGGTTTTCAAACAGCCAGCTGGAGACAAAGAGTGGTCAGGGTCATGTATTTAATGAAGTCTGCTGCTGTCTTAGTTTCCAGCACCTTCTAGAAGTCTGGGTTATGGAATGTAGCAATTCTGCCTGAATGCAGTAAATTCTGCCTGACCTTAATGTTATCCCCAGTTTGCCTAAATGATGAAGTTTTGATACAGCCTTTGAAAATCATTTGCAGATCACAGCAGACAAAGCCTTGGAGTTCCTCAACCTTGGTGCCAGGATTTACTGTTTATTTCCAGCACTTGTGTTCTAGCCACTTGATTTGCCTACGTGTGTCATTTTAGAAACAAAATACACCTGGGAAACCCAAGAACTTTTGTGAATATTTTGTTGATCCAGGATTTGAGGTATGTGCCTGTGAGCATGATGCTGAGCAGATGGTGCATTCTGAGCATGTGTAGGGTGATTAAAGTTGTGCTTTTTTTACCTTCTTATTTTCAGCAAATTAGCTTTGCATGGTGGAAACAAATGTTCTCTTTGCTGTGGAAGTCACGAACAACTCTGTGGTACAGCATTTGTTAAAGGGCAGCAGATGCAGATGTTGTTTGTTATGTTGCAGGGCTGGCATACAGCAGCAGCAAAGAACAAGCACTGTTCTTAGGAGCTGTTCTTAGGAGCTGTTCTTAGGTGTGCAGTGACTGCAGAGGGTGGGGCCACGTTCAGCTCAGGTGGGCACTGATTTCTGAACAGGTGTCTCTGTGGAGCCACCAGGCACACGGAGCACTCTCACTTGGGGATTTCATTTGGGCACCTGAGAGCCTTTTACTGGCAGCTTGCTTCCTGATCAGGGAAGTTACAGGAGGAAGGGGACACACATTCCATGCCCTGCAGAAATGAGAGCTGATGGTACAGTAACAAACGTCTGTCACTGCTGGGCTTCTAATTAAAAAGGAGGTACTGGTGCCAAGCCCACCTCCAGTTGAAAAGGAGAGTGTGTCTGTGTGTGCTTGAAGTGCAGGGCTTGAGTTTTCAGATTATTTCCTTTGCAACAGCAGTGCTAGTAGAGAAGTCAGTGCTAAAAATGACTTTTTTTTTGGCTAATGAAAATAAGTGTGCAGTGGCTGAGCTCCCTGCCCTGGGCTCCAAGAACAGGAGGCTGGGGAGTTAACAGTTAAAGGTGAGTTTGGACTGGACACAAGGAAGTAGAGCTTCTCTGGGGGAATGCCCAGAGCCTGGAACAGGCCTTGGAGAGGTGGTGAGGGTGCTGAGAACACTCAGGAACAGGATTTAACACTGGCTCAGCCCTGAGGGGGTTGGACTGCACGGGGCTGCAGCTCCCCTCCAGCTGAACAGTGCCAAACTACAAGAAGCAGAGGGAGCTGACTCAGCATCTGACTTTTCCCATCTCCCTCCTAATGGTGTCTCAGCAATGAGATGCTGTCCCAGGCCACTGCTCCAAGTCCAACAGGTAAATGGCATCTCTGACAGATGAGGTAGGACACAAGATTGTGCTATTAATCTTTACAGAACATGAAAATCTAAAATGCTAATGTTTACTGAAGAGATTTCCTTTCTCTGACAAAAATGACATCATTATCAACTGGTGGCTTTATGGCATTTAAAACAAAATCAAAACTTTTTTTAGTAAGGATTTAAAAGCACTTTATTGATTGTTGTCCTATAAAATCACAGAAGTCTTTTAATTCCTGAAGAATTGTGTCCAACAATAGGAAAAATGAAAAATGTCTTTACAAAACATTACAGCATTTTTGGAAAAACTAGGTATGAAAAATATATACAGTGCATTAAAAAAATCTGAATAAAATTAATGCCTGGATTTATACATTCAGTTATGTGTTAAACATCCACACGTGTACAGTAAAATTCGTTAAAACAGTAGCAGTGTTTTTACTATGTTAAATAAGTCTTTGTTCAATTTACAGTTTCATTACTATTTTATCAGTCCACTTATAAATTAATTTGCAGGGCTGTATAACCACTGTCACACTGTTCAGGTGAGTATTTTTGTACAAAATTACTGCCTTGCTAATGTAGTTTAAATTATTAGAGCTACACATCTTTACAAACACTCAATTCACTCACCACTCAAATCAGCATCTTGCAGCATAAAAACCAGCAGAGGCTGGGGAAGGCAACAGGAAGAAAGCCTTGGTAGTACAAGTTGTCCCCTGTTTCTACACTGCTGAGGCAGCAGCTGGTCCTTAAAAAGGAGGGGTTTTCTCATCCACACTCACACCTCTCTCCAGCCACCTGCCCTGAACTCTGCTCAGCCACGAGGGCATGTGTTCCCAGAGCAGGGAGTGCAGTTCATGTTCTCCTCATCACCTGAGTGCTGTTCTGAAGCACTAAGGGAAGTGCAGGACCTCAGTCAACAGCTGAGGGAACCAGAAACAACCGCCCCTGCTGCCAGCAGTTACTGTGCAGTAAAATCCCTGTGCTAGGATGGAGCAGCAGCACCTGCTCTGCAGAGCCTGGTACCTTTTTCTGGCTTGCAGGAATCCTTTGCCCACAGCAGACCTTGGAGCAGTCTGAGCAGCCTCAGGGAGGTGCAGCTGCAGAGTCCTCACGAGGTGGTGCCAGCTCTGCCTGTGCCAGGCTGGGGCCAGCCCTGCACCTGCCCTGGAGAGGGAGGCCAGCCTTCACAGAGGGCAGAGCTGGCACTCGAGTTCAGGGGCCAGGGCTGCTGACACGAGGGCAAGTGTCCCGTGGCACAGGGTCTGGGGCTGCAGCTCCTCAGGAGCAGGACACCCAGACTGCTGGAAACAACTTCAGATGCTCAAAACCAGATGGAGCAAGGGCGTAAGGAGGCAGGAGCTGCAAGAGGGCCCAGGACAATGCTGCAAGGTGCTGCTGCTGGGGCCAGGGCTCAGCTCGGAGCGGTCAGAGCAGGGATCCTGAGTCTCCAGCATGCTGCTGGCTGGGCTGTGGCTCTGCTGTCCCCTGTCCCAGAGCAGCCCCAGCTGGGGTGAGGAGCAGGCTACACGTTGGTTTCCAGCCCCAGCAGGCGCCCCATGCGCTCCATGTTCTTGTCCAGGGTGGCCCTGCAGGTGATCTCCCTGGCACACTCCGAGGGGAACCAGCCCCTCTGGCCGTCCCGCAGGCGCTCCCCCTCGTACCAGCCTGCAGGAAGGGACAGCAGTGACACTCTGCACTGCCCCACCCCAGCTGGGGGCACCAGGGTGCGTTCTGCATTTGCCTTGACTGGCAATCAAGTACCAGTTCAGGACAGCTTTGGCAGATGTTTCTACCCCAGCCAGACTAGGTAAAAAATAGTATCTGCAAAGCATTGCACAATTTCCCTGTCTTTTTTGTCGTTCAAATATAGCTTGAAGTAATGCTATAGTACAGGGACAGAATCTCTGATTTCACAGGTAACTGAGCAACAGCAAGTTAGAATTTAGTCCCTCAAGTACTGACAGTGTCCTGCATCCCTGAGCCAGCACCTGGTGCTATCAGTGCAGTTGTGGGCAGGTCTGGGCAAGAACCACAGTGATCGTGGGATACTCGATCCTGTGTCAAAGCTCAGCCACCATCCTGTGCAGAGCTGCAGCAGGAAAGCCCAGGCCATGGCACGACAGACTGGGGCTGTTTCTCTTGGACAACCCTGGCACCCACTAGAATGTCTGAGCTCTGTAGTTTTAGACAAATTCAATTTCCTACTTGTGGACACCTCCCATGCCAAAACTGGCCAGCAGCCATGTTCTACAGCTGGTTACATCTGCTGCTTCCTTTAGAAACCTGAAGCCAAATGCTCACGTTTTCCTTGGAAGCTGAACTTTTACTCACTGCAGCCCTGTGCTAATAGGAAACAAGTTTTTATAGCTGGATCCCCTGCAGAGGTGACAAATGGTTACTGACAGCAAAGTCCTCACTCACCATCATTCACTTTTTGATAAACCAGAACGACATCAGCGACTTGCAGAGAGAGCTCATCGGCCTGCTTGGCTGTGTACGTTCTGATGGTCTCCACCTGGGCCAGTGCTGGGGAAGGACAGAGCCAGGCTCAGTTAAACCACTGCAGGGCAGGGCCTTCCATTACACCACGCCACCATTTATTTAAAGCATTTCCACTTTCCACCTTCCCCCATGCCTCAGGGCAGGGCAGCCCAGCCCAGCCCCAGGGAGGGCAGGGGCTGCCCTGCAGAGCACTCACGAGCCCAGCAGCTGTGACTTACTGGTCCTGTCCGTGTGCTGCCCGTCGCTGTCCTGGCCCAGCGCTCTGATCCAGCGGGCTCTGTCACTCCTGCAAAGCAGAACCCGTGTCCCAGCCATGCCCTGGCTAGTGGGCAGCTCTGAGGCTGCCCCTACCTCTTCCAGTGCCAGCATCTCTCCCTCCAGCACCTGTGCTAACCCCTGTGTATCACCAGCTCTGTGTATGCTCTGCCTTCCTCTCAGGGCGAGAGAAAGTTCTCACCTAACACTGGTGCTTTTCTCCTTAGGACCCACATGCCACAGGAGGTGCTGAAACACAATCAAACTGGGCTGGAAATCTTTGGATCAGAGAAAACATTTCAGTTTTACCTGCACAAAACTATTCCGAAGGCACGCTCAACTCTCTGAACTGTTTGGCCTTGAAAATTCCCTTCCCCTACTTATCAAAAGATAAGACTAGAAAAATAGGTAACTTAAAATACAGGAATTTTTTTCAGACTTTTGCTCTGAGTGATGATCAGCTGTACTGCTATTTATACTGCAAAGAGCACAGAACAAATCAATAATAAGTCTGCAGAACAAAATGTCTTTTCATACAAAGCCCAGACAACTAAAAATGTCCTGCATTTTTTCCCCAATAAAATTGCATTTCCAAACAAGTCTGAATCATCTCCTGCTTTCATAATGAGATCTTTAATAGAAAGCACTGATGATCTTCAGTTCCTTTCACAGTTATTCTAAACTCTGAAAGCCAACCTAAAACTATCGATTTTTCCAGGCAGGCACATGTCTGGAGCACTCCCTTTCATGTCTCTGTCCTGCCTCCAGCTTCCCCCAGAACAAAAGAACTCTTTCAGTGCTGGGAGGCTGTGTGGAAGTCGATGGCACGTGTACATCCCAGAGCAGGCACTGGCTGCTGCTGCTTTCTAAGGCAGGGCACTCCTCAGGGTGCCCCAGAGAGCAAGGAGCAGAGCTCCTCCTGCTCTAACCCTGCTCTGCTGCCACTGCTGCACCATCCAGCCATCAGCACCACCCCAGTGCCCTGCTCAGGGCCCAGAGCACTCTGCCTGTGCCTGGGGACACTCCTGTGCCACACCCTGCTGCTGGGACACCCACCGGGCAGCACTGACCCCTGGGTGAGGGACCCTGCACAGGAACCTGCCCGAGGCACAGCTACTCTCACCTCTGCAGGCAGGGTAATCGAGGCCTTACCCAGCAGTTTAAATTAATAAACCAGAATAAATAACAGAAACAAATAAATAAATAAATAAATACTACTTTGGGCAGGGCAGGAGGAGCTGCCCGTGGAGACAGCCAGGTGAAGAAATCCCTTTAGTGAGTGTACTCACTGCGTCTCTGCTCCCAGGAGCATCTCCACCCTGTCCCCGGCGTGGTTGCTGAGCAGCACGAGCCTGAAGAGGTGGGGTGCAGAGCTCCTGCCGGGGTGCAGCATCCCCGCCGCGCTCTTCCCGGGAGAGGAGCCGGGGCCGGGCTCCTCCCCGTCACAGGGCAGCACCAGCAGCTGCTCCCGCAGCGAGTGCTCCGTCACGTTGTAACTCTCCTCACTGCAGGGCACGGCAAGGTACAGAACTGCAGTTAGGGCTGAGACCCCCACTCGGTTTGTCTGGAAGCCACCACAGCCACAGACACAGCCAACACCGTGCCTGTGATAGGGACAGTTCCTCCAGCAGCTCCCAGCTCCACTCGGGGGTAACCAGCTGCTGCCAGAGGTCTGGTGTGACACAAAGCCCCAGCTGAGCTCCCAGGGGACATTTGCACCGGTGCTCTGGGAAATAAACACTGCCAGGGCTTTGGGCTCTTTCTGCAGAACGCCTTTGTGCACTCCCAAATGATGGACACACAACGTGCTTCTAATGGAACAATCCTGCTCAGATGCCCTGAACCAGGGAAAGGGTTGATTGGGGCAAGTTTGGGGACTTTTGGAGGTGTATTTTTTTTTAAGAAGTCAGTTCAGTATTTTAGTCTAAAAAACTCCTTAGCCAAGGGAAGAACTGGCAATCCCAGCTGGGAGTGCTGCCATCACTACATGGGAATCTTGTGTCTGAAAAAGAAATGTGTCTTTGCATTTCTGCAATGACTAATAAATGCATTTCTTATGAATTAATCAACTAGTCTGTACATATGCACAGTTAATCATAACAGAACCTCTCACTAATTAATCAGCAGATAAACCTCTACAAATCCTTCCCACTCCTCACTTCCCTGCCACGAACCTGCTGGATCAGACTCTGGCTGCAGGGAATCCAAACCCAAGTAAAAGCAGTCAGTGCATTTCCCACTGACCCCTGGGTCAGTGCTGCACTGATTTCAGCTCGTGCCCTGACCCAGCCCACAGCCAGGTCTGTGTGAGCAGGACTGGGCTGACCCTTCCCAGGCACCAGCCACGTCTGGGCTGAACCTCTCCTCAGGATCCAGCATCCCCACACCTGCTGGCACTGACTGCTCCTCTCAGGACACTGCATTAGTGCTTGGCAAGTATTATGTCATTTTCAATCATTAAAAAAACCCTATCAGATTGTGTCTACACACAGCAGGGGCTACAAGGACAACTGGCAGGAGAAACATTCCCAATAAACCAGAATCTGGACAGTGGGGAAAAGCGGATTTTTATCCCTCTTCAAAGCCTTGCACGCATCCCAAATCCCCGTGTCCCCTCCTGCCCAGTCTTGGGGAGCAGCCCTGTGACTGGAGAGCCTCTGGCTCCCTCCTCTGCAGCACCTGGAGCAGGTCAGAGCCACAGCTCCCCAGCAGTTCCAGCACACGGAGCCGGGGCAGAGCCGGCAGTGGCTGCTGAGCCAGGGCTGGAGATGAACTCTGGGGAAGCCCCAAGTGCAGCCTCAGAAATGCCCATTCTGAGCACCAATGAGGAGAGGTGTCTTAGTGCAATGTTAAGAATCTTCTGAGATTCAGCTGCTCGAGGAAAAGCACAAACACTCAACCCCAACCACCACCAAACATTTGTGTCCATGCTGTGGTGCCATGGCAACGCCGGGGGTGGGAGCAGGGCTCACCCGAGCTCCAGCACTCGGCCAGAGGGAGCCTCAGCTCCTGCAATCCTGGCAAGTGTGCAGGGAAAGGACAGTCCCAATCCTTTATCCTTCCCAAAACTGTCTTTGCTAGGGCATAAAGAATCATCTTTTTAATTCCTCTGACAATTTGGAGTCTCAACTGTGTTTGCCAAAAGTAAATTCTGTTGAACAAGCAGTTACTTGTTGTTTGTAACCCAAGACAGAGGCTCAAATAACTCCTGAACTCATTCCACAGCCAGGACCATGTTACAAGTCACTGTGATTCGAGGACTGACCACAAAAACAATTTTCTACTGGTGAAGCTCTTACCTCTTCTTCTTGGTGATGATGAGGACATCATTGAAGAGGAAAAAGTAAACCTGCTGCTTAGAGGTTCTTTTGGAAAAAAGTCCAGTGTCTTCTACATATGCTGTTAATTCACCCCTTTTCACCAACCACCGAGAAGAGGAAACCAATGGAAATGGCTGCAAGGCAAGAAAATCACATTGCAATCCTTCTAAATTAGAATTTTTAAAAAACAGCCAACAGAGTACAATCTGTTTGGGAAAAATGCTTGAATAAACTCAAAGCACAGAGATTACAAACACTAAGAGGTTACCAAAGTTTGAGGAACTGCATCATTGCTATAACACAGAGGCAGCAGCTGCAAATACCTGGGAATCACTGGGGCACCTATCATCACTGCTCATGGAAAAGAGAAATGAACAGACCTGACTGATCCACTGGGGCTGGAACAGGCTGGGAGAGCTCCCGAGGGCACAGAGCCAAGGCTGACCTCAGCAACGTGTCTGCAGGTGACAGCAGCTCCTGAAGCACTGGGGAGGTGGGAGGGTCCTTGGCACCTCAGGGCTCCTCTTGGAGCAAAGGTGACACCCCTGTGCCACTGCTCTCCTTGGAGCAGAGGTGACACCCCTGTGCCCCTGCTCTCCCTGGAGCAGAGGTGACACCCCTGTGCCCCTGCTCTCCTTGGAGCAGAGGTGACACCCCCGTGCCCCTGCTCTCCCTGGAGCAGAGGTGACACCCCTGTGCCCCTGCTCTCCTTGCAGCAGAGGTGACACCCCTGTGCCCCTGCTCTCCTTGGAGCAGAGGTGACACCCCCGTGCCCCTGCTCTCCCTGGAGCAGAGGTGACACCCCTGTGCCACTGCTCTCCTTGGAGCAGAGGTGACACCCCTGTGCCCCTGCTCTCCTTGGAGCAGAGGTGACACCCCCTGTGCCACTGCTCTCCTTGGAGCAGAGGTGACACCCCTGTGCCCCTGCTCTCCTTGGAGCAGAGGTGACACCCCTGTGCCACTGCTGTCCTTGGAGCAGAGGTGACACCCCTGTGCCACTGCTGTCCTTGCAGCAGAGGTGACACCCCTGTGCCCCTGCTCTCCTTGGAGCAGAGGTGACACCCCTGTGCCCCTGCTCTCCCTGGAGCAGAGGTGACACCCCTGTGCCCCTGCTCTCCTTGGAGCAGAGGTGACACCCCTGTGCCCCTGCTCTCCTTGGAGCAGAGGTGACACCCCTGTGCCCCTGCTCTCCTTGGAGCAGAGGTGACACCCCTGTGCCCCTGCTCTCCTTGCAGCAGAGGTGACACCCCTGTGCCCCTGCTCTCCTTGCAGCAGAGGTGACACCCCTGTGCCCCTGCTCTCCTTGGAGCAGAGGTGACACCCCTGTGCCCCTGCTCTCCTTGGAGCAGAGGTGACACCCCTGTGCCCCTGCTCTCCTTGGAGCAGAGGTGACACCCCTGTGCCCCTGCTCTCCTTGGAGCAGAGGTGACACCCCCTGTGCCACTGCTCTCCCTGGAGCAGAGGTGACACCCCTGTGCCCCTGCTCTCCCTGGAGCAGAGGTGACACCCCTGTGCCACTGCTCTCCTTGGAGCAGAGGTGACACCCCTGTGCCCCTGCTCTCCCTGGAGCAGAGGTGACACCCCTGTGCCCCTGCTCTCCTTGGAGCAGAGGTGACACCCCTGTGCCCCTGCTCTCCCTGGAGCAGAGGTGACACCCCTGTGCCCCTGCTCTCCTTGGAGCAGAGGTGACACCCCTGTGCCCCTGCTCTCCTTGGAGCAGAGGTGACACCCCTGTGCCCCTGCTCTCCTTGGAGCAGAGGTGACACCCCTGTGCCACTGCTCTCCTTGGAGCAGAGGTGACACCCCTGTGCCCCTGCTCTCCTTGCAGCAGAGGTGACACCCCTGTGCCCCTGCTCTCCTTAGAGCAGAGGTGACACCTCTGTGCCCCTGCTCTCCTTGGAGCAGAGGTGACACCCCCTGTGCCCCTGCTCTCCTTGGAGCAGAGGTGACACCCCTGTGCCCCTGCTCTCCTTGCAGCAGAGGTGACACCCCTGTGCCACTGCTCTCCTTGCAGCAGAGGTGACACCCCTGTGCCACTGCTCTCCCTGGAGCAGAGGTGACACCCCCGTGCTGGTGTCACCAGGAAGGGTGGGCAGGGTGCACAAGCCCCCTGACCTGGCAGGGGAAGGGACAGCCTCCTTCCCTGCTCCCCCCTGACGTGCTCTCCTCAGCAGCACCACGGGAACGTCCCCATGGCCCTGCTCTCTCCTGAAGTGTCTCAGCTGCCTGTCAGGCTTTACTGGGAAGGGCTGATGACAGACACTCCAGGCAGACCAAAGTCCACACTAATGAACACAACTGCCTGTTCTCCCCTCATTTCAGCCCCTCTCACATACTTTGAAAAGCCATCCCTTCGTGCAGGTGGTCAGCTGCCTCCCCATTCTGCATGAGCTGGCTTTTTGATCTGTTCATCCCTGGCCCAGCCAACTGCAGCCTGCCTGTACCTGCTGAGCCAAACCCAGAGCTGGGACTGAGACCTCACTGCTGGAAGAACAAACACTGACTCCCTAAAACAAACCCCCACAACTTCTCCCGTGCAAAAGATGTAACATTTAAGAACAAAAACTGCTGAAATCTAATTAAAAATTGAATTCCACAGTTGAGCCATGTACACAAGCACCACGAGATTTGAGTCACTTCCCTTGGGCCCCCGTGAAGCTCTCCACAGTTACATCTAGCTAAATAATAAACAAATCTCCAAAACTCTGTGAGACTGGGCAAGAACAGAAATACTTGAACTAATTTATAATGGCCATAAAACAGAATTACAGTCCCATGATGACTGGTTTACAAGCAAAAAATACTTTTAAAAGTTCTATTTGAGGATGAACCAAAAATTCCTCTAATCTGTACTCCAAATGAGTTCATCTCATTTTCCTAATGGACTCTCTTCCAGAGACAGCTTGGTTTTTAAGTTTTCCTTAATTGCCAAAGGACCAAATCACGTGCACCATGGCCCTGCTGCAGAGAAGAGGCTCTCAGAAGTGAAAAATGCCTTTAACCAGAGCTGGGATCCCTGCCCTGGGGCCTGAGGGGCTGCAGGGCTGGGGCTTGGATGCACAAAGGGAAATCTCACACAAAAGCACAACAGACAAAGCCCCAGGGCAGGGGGGTCACCCAGGAGCCCCAGAGCAGGACGGGCAGGGCTGGGGGACCCCAGACCCCGAGGGACTCCTGGGATCTGAGGGAACCAGGGGCCAGCTCAGCCCCCACACTGGGCTGGACTCCCTGAAGACTTGAGTCTGGTACCACCCATCAGGAAATGCTCTGGTGTCACTTGCCCAGAAGTGGTGTGTTTGTTATTGCTGTTGCTATAAGCAAGTATTATTACTAACAATTTTTAGACAAAATTTGAGAACAAAAATACTTTAGGCAAGTTGAAAATGTCTTTTTGGAGGCAGCATTTGCCCCAAGCCTGACCCAGGGCCTTCCAAGAGCTGTGCTTTTAAAACCATGAACCAACCTCCACTCACTACATGCCTGATAATGAAACAACCTTCTCCCAAAAGAATCCCCACTGTCATGGTATCAGACATCAATTACAGAAATGGGATGGTAGCAACCATTGAATAGAAACAGTAAGTGTACTTGAAGAAAGTCCAATAAGCCTCCCCTACCTATGACTGGGTCTGCTGTTGTTTCCTACAAAAGACTGATTGTACAGGAAGTTTTTAATGGAAACCTGTGATATCACACCCTTGAGGGGAAGGACAAACACCCCCTGGATCCTTCCCTGGCCTCCAAGTGTTTCCCAGACACACCTTTCCCATCAGGTACATAAACAAATCTGAGCAGTGAGCAGCAGCCTTTGGCCTCTTTTCTAATGCCAAAATCTTCACAGCAGCTTTATCTTTACAGCAAAGAATACACTCAGTATTTATTCAAAATCCCTTGTGCTGTAGCATCACCTTCTAATAAAATTAAAATACTTGACCAGAAGTTTTAATTTCTGTCGTGCCCCAACAGTTCACTTTTGAGGAATCACTGTGGGATATGACCATGCTGGTGAAGTTGCCCCGTTCACTGTCCTGGCTGGTCAGAAGATGACCCTCATCCTACCTTGATTTTGAATTCCAGCTGGGAGTTAATGGTGTACATCATCTCCGTCCTCTCCATCTTGCGGGCGCCCTCGTTGCACAGACGCACGAGCTGCAAAGGGACAGGGCTGAGCAGGGCCCTGCCTGGGCCTCCAGCACAACCTGCTGCCCCCTCGGGAGGGCACTTCTGGGGCACACACCCAGCAGGGGCACAAAGGCACTTCTGGGGCACACACCCAGCAGGGGCACATCCCCCTGAGCGTGGTGTTTGCAGGGCCACAGAGACCAGGGCTGGCCCCGTGGCCGCACCGCTCCCAGCTCCCCCTCAGCCCAGTGATCCCACAGGAACCCCATAATTTGGGATTCTCCAGGGGGAACAAAGGTTCAGCCCCAGTTCTGGCTGAGCAGGGCCACTGCTCTGACCCAGGCTGATGATCAGCTCCAAACACACACCCTCCTCCCAGCTGGATTCACTTCCCACACTGCTCCCCCTCCAAACCCAGAATCACCACAGCATCATCCACTTTGGGATCTCTTCCCAAGCAGGAGCCAGTAATTCTGCACAAACCCAGTCTCCAGTGCCCTTCCTAAATACAACAATGAGAGCCTTCAGTGCTCCTCCTGCCTGCATTATTTATGCATGGAAAACATCCATTTTTCCCTGGAAGTACTCAGGAGTGACTTGAGAACGTACCTTGCTGACTTCTTTCAGAGCCTGCTTGCAGTTCTCATATTTTGCTGAATCTTTTGGGGTTTTCTGGCAAATAGTCTGGAACAAAACATCAGTTCAGAGGACCAAGCAGCACAGACTGCAACCCACAGAGATTTCACATCTTAACTGAAATCCAGGAGCTGAATCACAGCTGTGGACTGAGATAAAGAGGGAACACGGGTCACTTGGTCACACTAAGGAATGCCTCCCTGGAAAGGTTTGGGAACAAAGTGATGCTTTGCACCTCTCAAGACGAGGTTTATACAACCATCTCCAAACAAAAAACAAAACTGAAAGAGTGGAAAATAAAATGCTTGATTTGTTTGTTTAGATTATTTCAACCAAAGAGGGGAAGGAGGTATAGGAAAAAAAAACCCAAGAAGGGGAAAGCACCCCCAGTGACACTCTGCAGGAATACTGGATTATTATTCCATTTTTTACCTAGAAATGTACTGCTGAGAAGAGAGAATTCAGTGTCCATCAGTGAACTAACTGTCCAAGTGATCAAATTCATCAGTGCTCAATTTAAAAATACACAGAACAAAATGATCAGTTCTGTTTCTGGCTCCTACCAGTGCTGGAATCTGAGCCTGATCACGATCTGCACTCCTGCTGGTGGGTCCAGCTCCCCACTTAGTCCTGGCACCTTAACTGAAATACCCCCACTCCTGGTGTGGATTCTGCCTGACAAACACTCCCAGGCACTTCCATCACTGAGTCCCTGGTCACTGCACAGGGAGGGACAGCTCAGTGCCACTCACACACAGCTCCCTTGGGAATGGAGTCCATCCTTCAGGTTCCCAAGAGTATTCCCTGTTTAAGGGCCCTCACCCATCCTGCAGGACAGCAGGTCTCATTTTCAGCTGCAGGGTGCATTTCAACACTAGCACTACATACAATTCCTGTGCTGGTTCCTCCTGAGTTTCAGAACCATTCTGACCCTTTACTGTACAGTTTTTCTGCTAGAACATCCAAGTATTTAACTTGTGAATGGGGGAACAGGAGGGCCCAATCCCAGCCAGCAAACAACTGAAGCAGGATTCCATAGAAGGCAGGAAGAGACTGGAGAGAAGCAGAACTATGAGAGAATGTTAACAGTGCGAGAACGAGCAGCAGGGAAGGGGGGAAGCAGGTGTTCTCACATCCATCAGCAAGGGCAGACGAGTGACTCTCTGCATGGGGAGGATGAGGAAGGAGATCATGGGCAGGTTCCGGCAATCCTCGTGGGACTCGATCCGGGACAGCACCTCCTTAAAGGCTGGGTTTGTGGCTCTGGGAGAAAGAGGATGAAACAATTCAAAGGTATGTTCTACCAGACAATTGTGTGAGCTGCTACATTTTAAATAAACCATTATTTTATAAAAAGGAAGTGTGATTTGCAGGACTCAGACCCCCCCAGCACTCAGCTTTATTCCCTCAGATCCACCAGCCCCAGCACTGACATTGAAGCTCAGGAGCTGCCACCCCTGACTGTGAGGGCAGACCCAGGTGTGACACAGGGCCACTGTCACACTGTGTGACACTGAACTGATGGAGGAAGGGGAATGTGAGCCATGACCTGGCAGGAGGGGGCTATGCCAGTCCCCTCGGAGGAGGGCGCTCAGCAGGGACAGCGTGGCGGGGGGCACAGGTGCACCCCAGAGCCCCCAGCCCTGCAGGAGCCCTGCATGCTCACAGCAGTCTCTGCAGGGTGCGCTGCTGGTACACCTCGTTGGTGCAGTACTTCACGTAGGGGTCGAAGGTGGAGCCCGCGTGCCTCGCCACGATGTCGCTGATGTCCTCGATGAAAATGTTGCTCTGGTGCCTGGCCTCCAGCTCTTCAAAGAACCTGGGGGGTAAATTCAAGTGCTCACTTTTACATGCAAACAGCATCTTCCCCTCACAGCATCCCCCTGACACAACTCTGTCACCAACCGATGCCAGCTGGGCTGGCCTGGGCCAGGGCGAGGCCATCCCTCCTTTGGCAGGGCAGCGAGGGCAGTGCTGGCAGGACACGGCCCCAGGACACAGCCCCAGGGCTGCTGCTGGCCCCTGGCAGCTCCGCAGCTGGGCTGGCACAGCCACCTCCCACTCCCCCACTGCCACATCCAAACGGCATCACTGAGCTGGTCAGACCAGAATTTCCAGAAACAGGGTTGGAAAAGAAATGAAAACTTCATACACACATTAACACATTTCCTCTTGCAATTAAAGGCAGCACAGCACCAGAAGTGCTCGATGGAGTGCAGGTACGTGGGGCTGCTGAGCCAAGGACAAAGCCATGTGGTGGTGGAGCAGGACACGGTGCTCCCCATCCTGCAGTCCTCCACTGGAACCAAACAGGGACTGGAAACACTGAAAATGGGCACAGAACCCAAAATCCTGAGCTGCCTCTTCCCCTACCCATGCTTGTTCTGATAGCTTCCCTGCTGTCTCTGTCCCACATGGGAGTCTCTGGCCACTGCACGCCTCCCTCTGCTTTCTGCACTCCCAAAGCACAAGCCTTGATTTCCATGATGCTCACTGGAAATCCCCCACTGCTGGGGTGGAGCAGCTCACAGAGCAGCTCTGCAGGTCACCCCTCACACATGAAAAGCTGTCCTGGCTGAAGCCTTTGTACATCAGCATTCACTGCAAGAATCCTCAACTCCCTGGAGTCAACAAGTTCATACAAAAATTCTCATCCAGCACAGAAACCATTAAGGAAATACTCAGAACACATGAGCTCACATTAAGCTCCAATATTTTGAAATCTCCTTTATTTAATTTCAGCCCTTTATTCAATTTTTTTTGTGGCTCTTCAAATCTGCCACCTTTTTCAAGCGATGCTCTCCACAGTTTGCTTTGCAAACACACCTCGAACATGTGAGAGGAGCAGAACAGGATGAGCAGCAGCTGATTGTGTGCAGCAACAGGGCTTAACTCAATTAAGGCACTCTCCAGGTGTGCCCAGAAGCAGCTGCTGCACTGAGGGGCTGCCAGGCTCTCACTGGCTCAGCCAGAGCCATGACAATCACGTGGACTTTGGTCTGGGTTTGGGTTTAGTTTTTGGGATGCTCTGACACAGGAACTGCAGATGGACTGGCTGATAAGCAGGGCTCTGCCTGCAAGTGCTGAGCAGAATTGCTTACAGCCCTGTCACTGCTGCAGGCACAGCCCTCCAGCACCTCCTGTCCCCCACACAGCCTCCTCCAAGGCACAGCACATCCTGAGCTGCCACAGACTTGTCCTGTGCTCTGGGTTTGGGTTTAGTGCCAGCACCAGCCCCAAGGGGCACATAAGTAATAAAATCACAGAAAAAAGAGCTGTAAGTATGGAGCCTGCAGTGTCTCAGGAGGCACAGCAGAGCCCCTTCCCACACTGGGAGTTGTTTCTCTCTGCTCAGACATGTTTATGGCTGGGAGAACCTCCCACTGCTGCCAATTCACTTTGCTCAGGAAATGAGGAAATCCAACATTTCCTGCTGTGTTATGGCACACTGACAAGGTGTTGGACCCTGCTGGGCCACTGCTTCC
Source organism: Haemorhous mexicanus (assembly GCF_027477595.1). Taxonomy (NCBI): domain Eukaryota; kingdom Metazoa; phylum Chordata; class Aves; order Passeriformes; family Fringillidae; genus Haemorhous; species Haemorhous mexicanus. The sequence continues at coordinate 25,893,644 of NC_082350.1, forward strand.
ACCTTTAGAATTTATCTGGTGCTTCATCAGTGACATCATCAGAGACAGTCCCTGTAAGAACAGCAAAGACATGGGAGAGTAGACGACAGAAAAAAAAAGAAAAGAGAAAAGGGAAAAGAGGGACAAAGAGGAGCAGTATATCAAAGTCCCATCTCCCAGTATGTCCCATAAGGAAATCCTGCATCAAAGTTTGAATCAAAAGCTGTAGTTTTCCATACCAAATCTGCTAATTATTGGATACAATCAGTGAACCAGACACATCATAAACCCTTTCACTTACAATTTTAGGATAGATTCTGCCATAAAGCTCAAGACTGAGGGATGGAACGATTCCATTCAATTTAGCTAACAAGGAATTTGCTGTGATGTGTGCAGCTATTTTTGCTCAATGTCAGAAGGATTTACTTCAAGTATCTCTTTGTTAAATCCAGGACTTTTCTGGTTAAAGTAAGATCCAATTCAGAGAAAGTCAAGCAGCATTGTAGGACAGAATTTGATTTCCCTCATCTTGCCCTTGCACTGTTTAAAAGAACCATCCACTCTGCAACACTCCTGAAGGCCGAGGGCCAAATTCAGAAATGCAGGTTTAGCTCCTGGGTGCTGCTGGCACCACCAGGGACAGAAACCACTGGAGGGGCAGCAAGCAGAATTCAGCCTCCTGCTCCTGGAAACAGGGGCACTGAAGTAACAACTGCCACCGTGAGATAACTTCAGCTAGAAGTAACAAAGATTTCTGATTAACCTCTCCAAATATGAACCTTCTCATCGGGGACAGAATCTGAACACCTGCAACATTATTGTTATTTAGGGAGGGGAGGGAGATTTAAAATAGGAAAAATAGTCTTATTTCCTAGAATTTTCATGCTGAATCAAAAGCAGTTTTTACAAAATAAAAAAGGCTGGAGAGAGGGTGATTAAAGAGCAGAACTGAAATCAGCCTGGGGAGTTCCCACAGTCTCAGTAATGGAACCCATCCCATAGCTACACACACAAATGTAACACCTAAGCCTGCAGACTGAGCCCACGAAGCACCTCTCACTGGGCAGCTGCATGAGCAGCTGGCCCTGCAGCCTGTGTGCTCCCTCTGTGAGCAGCCCACGCCCAGGCCTGCCCCACTGGCCCTTCCAGCTGCTCCTAGTGCCCTGGCAGAAACCCAGGGCAGGGCAAGGCCACAGCAGCCCTGCCAAGACATCCTGCTCCAGAGAGATTCCCCAGAGAGCAGGAAGGTGCCCTCAGCACCTGGGCACGGCTGGGACCTGCAGGACAACAAATGTTGTCCATTCAGCCAATAAACACAGCCAGAGACACTGGGAACACAACAGGGGAATGTCTCTGCCAAGTCATGAACCCACCACAACCAGAGTGCTCAGTCCTGTCATTCTGTGACTGAGTTTAAAACCTGACAGAATCTGTTACAATGGTTTTGTTAGGATCTTTTTCTGTCAATGCTGCTCTGATGTCACAGAAGCATTTGCCCTTTGCTGGCCTAATGGCAGAGAAGGCACAAATGCTAAAGCTTTCCTTCTTCCTATAAACCTGGGGAAGTGACCCTGCAGACCAACTGCTCCCTAATTTCCCTGGGATTCCTCCTTCCCCAGAGAGGCTGCTGGGGAGCTGCCTGACCTGACTGTGACTTCTCGGGCTGCATTCCTGACTCACTCCTGGCTGAGCTGCTCCCTGGCATCCCCACAGCCCAGTCCAACAGCTCCTGAGCAGGGCTGGAGCAGTGAGAGTTTGGGCTCCAGCACACCACACAAGGACCAAAAAAAAGAAATGAACTGCAGCTCTGTGAAGCCACCTTGCAGGAGTTCCCACAAACACACACAGCATGTGCTGCACAGGTTATTCATCTCCACTCCTCTGCCAGAGACATTCCAGGGAGCTCCCAAAAGCAGAGACAGTCTCTGCTCTCTGCATTCTGCTTCCAACAAAGGCAGCTTTGTTCCCCCAGGAATGGCCCTGTCAGGCACTACAGGCCCATCCTGGTCTTACTGGAGAGCTTCCATTAAACGTGTTTCAAGTCAAAGTTCCTAGACAGAGGCTTTAAGCAGCTTCAACCAAAGGTTTTTATAAAGTATTTTTATCAGCTCAGGCTCTTCAGCTCACCAAACTTTTGTCCAAGCAACCAAAACCACTGGTAACTACACTCATACTCAGGTTTTGTACTAGGCAAAGGCTCCTTAAAAACCAGCAGAATGGGACAGATGCTCCATTTCATAACAAAAGGGTGGATTTTGCTACTTTGAAACACCTTGAAAATAGAAAGCCCAGTTTGGAGATACCAAGCTGGTATCTGGTTTAAAATCACTTCCATTGTTTACAGAAATGTTGTTGCTCAAAGCCAGCCAGAGTTTTGTTTTAGTTTAACAGTATTGCAAAACTTGGGCAATAAATTATGTTTTCATTTAAGTTTAAAAAGGAGTTATGACTTCTGATTTTACCCCAAGTCATAAAAACCCAAGTTCTTAAACCATGAGACTCCACAGACAAGAAAGAATAAGATTATAATTCTAGGCTAATGTGGTATTTTTCCATTCTTTTTTCTTCCTCTCCCTCCCACTTCCTTTGAAGACTATTAATCAAAAGGGATGTTAGAGTTCCCCTAAGAGTACTGCTCTCCCCACCCCCACTGCCCTTTACTTTTACACCTCACACTTTGTGTAAGGAGTACCTGTAAAAGGAACTTTTCCTTGAAAATAAAGCCTTTGATGAGCTGCACTCCCTGACACCAGTGCCACCAGACTGGGATGGCTCTGGGGACACACAGCCCCCAGCCTCTGGCAGAAGACCTCAACTGCAAGAGACAAAGAAAGGGGATTGGGAGGGAGAAAGAAAGGGTGCCCAGCCAAACCCAAATATTCTCCTGCTCTGTAGCTCCTGAACTGGGTTTGCACTTGACACAGCACACCAGCCTCCAAAAAGCAAGATCTTGGTGCTGCATGAACTTCAGAAGACAAAAGTCAAAGTGCTGCGCAACAGATGTCCAATTCCACAGACTTTGTGGTGTCTCAGAGAAAAAAGCCAAGAAATGACTTTACTGTGACTGGGGACATGGACCTTCACAAGTTCCACCAAGGCAAATGAGGGTTTAATGCTGAAGAATTCACAAAAGGGACAAAGGAAGGGGGAACAAAATAAAAAACCATTCAGAATCCTTGTTCAACCTTCAGCCCCCCTTGTGAAAGGAGGCCAATATTTCCCTGTTCCACAGGTAAAGAGATCCATGTAAAGCTGTACAGAGCTACAGCTGTGAGCACTCAGCCACTGTGCTCACTTCAGACTGCAGATCAGGGATAGCAAAAGCAACACAGACAGTCTGATGCTTTAGTTATGTGGAATACATCATCCACCTGCTGCTGAGAACAGAACAAATTGCAAGGAAGCCAAGCCACATCCAGCAACCTTTTGAAAGAGAGTGTGAAGTACTCTGAGAGCACATACATATGCATGTCCCGGATTGAATAACATTGGCAGTAATTACCAGTCAGAACAAGACTTTGCTGCACTTGTATCATGTCAGATCTGCCATTTCCCCCTCTTCAGGCACTATCTCAGTGGGTCTGTTTCCCTGGCTCCAGACTGAAGGAATGTGCCCCAAAGCAGCAGCAGCTGATGCCCGTGGCAGCAGAGGCAGGCCCTGGTGCTCTCACAGGGGTGACACAGGGGTGGCACAGAGCCCTGGTGCTCTCACAGGGGTGACACAGGGGTGGCACAGAGCCCTGGTGCTCTCACAGGGGTGACACAGGGGTGGCACAGAGCCCTGGTGCTCACAGGGGTGGCAGTCCCAGAGCACAGCAAGGCCTCAGGACAGCACCCTCTGCATCCCCTGGCTCCAGCCAGCTCTCCAGGGCAAGCATGGAACTCCAGCTCCAATGTAACAGCTCAGCAGGGCAGACCAAGTTTTATCTGATGCCCTGTAAGGACCAGGCCTGAATGCCTGATCAGCATTTAGCCCAGAACTGCTCAGATTGGAAGGATGCTGACTTCCACTACCATTCACTCAGTGCTTTCCTTCCCTCCCCATTTTCAGACACAAATCCCAGGCCAGCCCTGCTCACACTCCTGTGCAGATCTCTGCCACTTGTACTTTCCACCTTCAAAGCAGCAGGAGTTTTGGAAGAAATGCTCCCACTAAAATAGCTAAGCAAGCATCCAAAGAGAAACCTGCTGCTATGGTTAAGGATGCACAGCTCTGGTCAATACAGAAATGCCACACTTACTTTTTGCTTGCCTCATAAACATCTGTGATGTTGGAGAAGAGGTGGTGGCTCTCTGTTTTGGTCATTGTGAGGCTCAGTTCCCTGGAATTTTTAAACATCCGGATCAGAATCTCCAGGCTCAGCAAATAGGAGTGCTCAGAAGATATCACCTCAAATATTGCCTGCAAAGTGAAGGGAGAAAAGAAGAGACTTACTAGTGACTGGGCTTTTTTCCTTAAAAACAAAAAGAAAACGTTGAGCAGGGGTGCAAAGCAGTTTTGGAGGTAAGCTAGAGATTATGACTTAAATATTAATCTCTAGAAGAGTTGCAGCATTAATTATAAATAAGTTATTTAATACTAGAAAAAAAGTCTTTGTTAACAAGTCTATATTCAGAGTTTGCAACTGCAAACCAGGAGACTGAAGAGAATTCAACAGCAGGTGTGACCCCAGGAGTGAGGCTGGAGGGAGCAGGCTGAGGTCCCTGGTGGAGCTCTTCCCAGCCTGGGAACAAAGTCCTCAGCACAGGCAGGAATGGGGCAGACACTTTGCTCCTGATGTGCAAGGAAGGGACAGAGAATCACCTCACCACGACCCCAACACATTCTGGAGCACAAAAACCAGAGCAGGGTGCCTGACACACCCCCAGGGGCTGGGGCAGCTCCCTGGTGCCTGCTGGGCACTCCTGGGTGGCACCTGAAGCCACACTGGGGTTCATCTGCACTAGACCAGGGTCAGGGGACGTGTGAACCCCAAGGACAGTTACACTCTCAGGGGGCCACGTGCACCCTGCAGCTGGTACACACATACCCAGGTATCTTAGGCTTGCAAGAAAGACCTACTGAAAATAATTTTAGTTCAAACCAGTCTGTGACACGTTTTCTTTAGCCAAAATATGCACAGAGATCCATCTCACTAACAGATTCTGAAAGATGGGATGTGTATGAAGACAGGACAGGGACATTAATCAAGGCAGAAGACAAATATATTTTTCTGCAGTGACAATGTATATAACCATAAAATAATCTAACAGGCTCTAAAAAGCAATTTAAAGAGCAGATAAAGAATAAATGATAAAAGGCAGTTTAAAAGAAAGACAGTAAAAGCATGGATTGGTAATGTAACTACAGCTTAAAAATATTTATTTAGGCTCCCACTGAAAGAACTGGCCTCTAAAATTCAAATTAAAAACCCTCAGGCATGAAAACATTTTTTGGTAACACTGAAGACTTTAAATTTAAAAGGAATCCAAAGAACTTGTTCTTTTTGAAAGGATGCAAGTATGGCTCCAGGAAACACAGACTAAGGGCTCCTAAAGGATATACATGCCTTGTCTCAAAAGCTTCCCAGCAGGAGGAGGCTGAGCTATGTCCTGAAGAGGAAAGAAGACACTGGGACAGATTTCCATGGCAGGTAACACTGCAGGGTTCCTAGCCAAGCCCTGCTTGCTGTGGAAGGACACACCTGGGGAGGAGCTGCAGGGACACAGCTGCCCTGGCCAGGCTGGGCTTGGCAACCTCTCCTTCCCTGTGACAGAGCCCCTGCAGGGGGCAAGGGGGGTCCAGCACATGAAGAGGACACAAGGGGCAAAGAGAGAGAGAACAGACAAGCACCCTGATGCAGCTGCTGCTGGCAGGGAGGCCCCTGCCCTGCTCCAGGGCTCAGGGACCAGCAGGGCTCCAGCAGGCACTCCCTGTGCCCAGCATTGCTCACAGGGGTAGGTACAGCCCAGGGGCTCTGTAAAAGCTGCTCTTTGCTCCCCAGAGCTATGAGAACTCCTGTGCCACATCCCCCCTCTGTGAGCTGGAGGTGACTGTCACCCCTTCCCTGGCACAGCAGCGACCCTGGTGCTGCCAGGCTGGAGCACCCCAGGAGCCCCTGGCATGGACACAGGCACCTCAGCACACACTGGGCTCATTTTTTCTCCCTGGGGAGAGAGGACACTTCACTGGAGAGCAGGAAGCCAAGCAAGAACTCTTATCAACAACCAGAGCACCGAGCCAGGTGTGCAGTGCAGCCCTGAGCAGCCAGCCCCAAAGCACAGAGTACCTCCTGTCTCTTCCTTTCCTCCTGGCTGATGGCTTCTGACAGGCCATTCTTCTTCACCTGCAGAGACAAATCAATCGACAGTTTGAATACCTTTTGGGGGAAAATGTGATTAAAAAGAGATGCAGGACTATCAAAACCTAGAAAGCAAAGCACCAAGGAGGGCCTGGCTCTACAGGAGGTCTAAAGACAGGACCCAGATCAGGAGAGACACCAGGGCAAGGGAAGGGAAAGGGCCATGGCAGCACACACGAGGAAGGCCCTGCTCTCTGTGTGGAGCAGAGGCACGTCACAGACACCAGACCCCACACCCCTTTCTGTCAGTCTTCTCCAAAAGCTCCTAACGTGCTATCACCAACAGCTTTCTCTTCTTGCTCCACCTGCTCCCCAGAATTTTAAAGGATATATTGTTCCTCATTTTATTCCTGCACAGCAGGCCCCACAATGCTGGACAGCAGGAATAAGGAGGTGCCACACCAAAGAACAGAGTCACAGGTAAATGCCTGAGGAAGTTACATCAGCATTCCAGTGTGGCAGCCACTAGCCTCTGGAACACAACTCCCAGACTCCCGCAGCACTACAAGCAGACACTTCTGGATGCTGAGCTAATTAAATGGCTTTTTATTTAACAATTACAGTAATCAGGAGCCTGAAAGCTTCACAGCATTCCTGAGGAAGTGCAATGGCACTGAAAGGTGCAATGTAACTTTTTTGTGGATGCGGTGGAAGAGTTTTCTAAAAATACACCAAGGCAGGAAATAGCTGGGAACACATCCCCCAGATTGCAGTGCTCCCTGTCAACACAGGCACTGCCAGAGTGCAGGGAGCTCCACGGGCACCTGCTCAATTCTTGCTCCAAACTGCAGCTGGCACACACGGGTGTGTCCCACTGAGTACACATGAATTCAGGGCATATGAACTCACAGGCCAAGGGCCCAGCCTTACACTCCCCATCCACAGCAACACTTCCAAAGACAGAGCCCCAGATATGGAGACTGCTTTGGCCACCTCTGCCAAAGAAAATTCTATACCTAATTTTGACATTGTTTAAGCTGAAATAATCTAAAAAAACATCACACGTGTGATAAAAAGCAAACAAAAACTTGATTTAAGCTAAGAATATGATCAGAAGGAATGGAAGAGGCCCAACATCACTGCTACTAACACTGCACTGGCTTTTCCCCAGCAATGACTGATTCAACCATGGAGGTGAGGAGCAAAGGATGAAAGGAGGACAGGTAAGCTCCAGTCAGGGACAAAAAGTTCCTTCAAAACAAGGAGGTGCTGAAAGGGGGAACTCACCAGGAATCTACTAAGTGTGCACCATAGCCAAAGTGACCACAAGCCCTTTGATACAGGGAGAGAAAGGGGAGCCAGTGCAGACATCAGCCCTGAAGGCCCCAGATGGTCACACCATGGAGGGGAGGCAGCCCTGGACAGTGACCTGGGAGTGGCCCTGGACAGTGACCTGGGAGTGGCCCTGGAAGGAGGCAGCCCTGGACAGTGACCTGGGAGTGGCTCCCTAAAGCCACTCACAGCACCTGATTTTTACATGAATGAGAAACCAGTCACAACCAAGAACAACATGTGTGAATACAGTTCAGGAAGACAGAAACAGCCTTTTCTATTACTGTTCTCATAAAGAATTTGAGCACTCCACACCTGAAGGGCACTACCCTCAAGCACAGGGGTAGGAGCTGCAGCAGCTGCCAGGACAGCCTCCTGCAGAGAGGGGATCCCTCTGCCTGTGCCTTCCCAGCACAGGCACTGCCCCTAAACACCAGAGACATTCTCCTCCTCCTTTCCTAGCATATGCTGAAACCCAGGACTGACATTTTCCAGCTGACTTCCTGCAACTACTCCAGACTCACTTTTTAACTTCTTAATACACATTGACAGCATGTAATTTTTCCAGAGTTATAAACACAGTCACTATGAGTATCACATTCCCAGATTTTGTTTTCTTCATGCACCACCTTCTCCCATACACTCCCCACTTCCAATTTTGCAAATCAAATACAGACAGTGCACAAGTTTCTGTAAGTGAAGCACAGCACAGAACAGTCTCCTCCTGAGATGGTCTTCATGCTATTTCTGTCTCAAAGCAAATCAGTGTTTTGAAATTATCATTATTATTACTAAATAGCATTCCTGCCAAAATACCTCAGCTGTTGAACATTTAACTGCTAGTTTGCCCAGAAGGCAGAAAACCCAATTTGACTTCATTATAAACACCTTTTTTTTGCAACATGAAGCCAATGAACTGTATTTTAAGTATTTGATTGTTGGAAAAAGAAAATTAAAGCACATATTTACAAAACCACATTGTATTGCCTTCTTTATAATTACTGAAGCAGAGAGATTCCTCTTTTAATACTTTAAAGTGCAAAGGGTCATCAGCATCTGTAAGACAGCTCTGCTAATCAGACCATCTAACCAGCCTCTGGGGATCTCCCTGAGGCATAATCCCTCATTTATTGGGACATACAGAGCTGATGGCCAAATACTCCAGGAGATCTTGTCATGGCATAATCTCATTAATGCCTGAGATGAGCATCTACAACATTCTACAAGTTATGTTAACAAAGAACAACCCCAAACCTTTCATTACAGGGATATCCCTTCAGAAGCCACAGCAATGGACCAAGAATAACCACAGAAACACAGAATTTTTGTGGCTCCTTCAGTCCCAAATTCACATGTACTAGAAAGAGCTGTCTGTGATTAGTAATCTGTCAGGTTATGAGCAGGGAGGGCAGTGAGACTGCAGCCCTGACCAGAGCAGCTGAATTTACTTTGTTTAATGATGCTGCTCTGCCAAAGCCCTGCAGACACTTCCCAGCCTGTGCAAGGGACAGCACAGCACCACCAGCTCTGCTCTCCACTTCTCAAAATGCTTCCCATTAAACATCTGCACTCGAGTCAGCCTAAGAGCTGGGGTGCAGTGATTTAGAACAATTCAGCAGCAACCTGACTGTAACTAACTGAAGCCTTTCTTTAGTACAATTCACCCTTTTAGTGAATTCACACAACCCTTTTTTAATGAATCAGTAAAGCTGTGTCTTTGCCAAATACAGGACTCTAAAATGAACTTGGTTTCATTGGTTTTTTATGTGAAACAAAGACCAGTAACTGACTGGGACCGCCACGTCCTTCTTAGGAGGTGAAAAAGATGATGACAAATTTCAGCCAAAAACTCCAGCAGCGAGTAAGAGAAGACTTTGCTTCAACCCACCCTGAGATCCTGTCTCTGGCCATACAACTCACCACAGAGAGCTGGCTCCACGTTGACCTCAGGGGCTTATAGTGAAAAACAACCTTGTCATCCAACTTCTGCTCTTGGGGCTCAGACTCTTCATCAGAATCTATGTCCAGAGCTTTTTCCTTATAGTTCTGATATAATACAGCATTTTCTGTCAAATAACAACAGTATGTCAGTCGTTGCTACAAAGTTAGTTTAGTCGCTCTCATAAAAATTTAAAGTAACATTTAAACAATGAAAGAAACCAAAGTGTCACTGTGCTGCTCACACTCCACGAGACAAAGATAGCAACTGATTTGGGCTGGACAATGGTGCACTACAGGGACAATGGATCACTGTACCCAAAGATCCTCCCAGACCGAATTAAAGAACAGATGTGGCCTTTGTCAAGAAAAAAAAATAGCAAACAATTTTTTCTTCCTTGGTTTGCTGTACCCAGTTCTGTAATTAACCAGCAATTAGAAAACGGGATTGTGTGTCAGTGGAGCAGTCACTGATCTGCAGGTCTCACTATTTTCATATCCAGGAAAAGCACACTGCCCAGGCCAACCCTTCTTCTGTCAACTCTAAATACTGTCTTCACATTTCACTGTTTCCCAGTTTCAGAGATCTGAGGTCAGAACTATTCCAAATAGAAAGCTGAAAGCCTGTCTGAGTAAAAACAAGACCTATGAACCTTAAGAACAATTACACTCCTGGTGTATTTGAGTTGTGCCATCCTTAATTCAGAACTATCAGTGGCAAAGGAACACAGGCATGGAGCACTCTGCTGCTTCCCAACCTCCTGGCCACACACCCCTGGCAACAGCAGCGAGGACAGAAATTCTACACCACAAAAACCCACAGACAAATTCAGCCATTAAGTAGGCAGGCTTTGAAAGGTACTTTTATATGGGGCAGGCTTTGGATAACACCCAATCTTCCCCTACAAGAGAAGGGGGAACTGAAGTGGAAGTTTGGCTGCTCCAGGCAGGGCCCCAACTCCTGCAGCCCCTCACCTGGCTGGGTGGGTCTGTCCCACCTGCTCAGACCAGGTGTGGCCTTTGGAGCAGCTCTTGGGGAAGGGCCTGTCGAGTTTATACACTTTTCACAGAGGAAACTGTCACAGCAACTGAATTGTGGGAGGCGTTCCAGAGAAAGTTATTAGCTGGGATCATCCCAGACAGGACCATTGGAAGAGAATCCAGAAAACATCATCAGGAGACAGTGTGAGAAGAGATACAAATAAGAGTAGGAAAGGGGACGATGCAAAGAGAACACAGCTCTGAAAACAGAAACAAGAGGAAGGTAACACAGCAGCTGAGATGACCTCAAAGAGTCATTAAACAGGGAAAAGCCAAGAGAGTAGCACTTATTGTAACAGAATTTCTGGGGACTCATCATAGAGGTTTTCTTGTTGAAATATCGGGAAAAGCAGCAAACAGCAAATTTGGCAAACCTCAGAATTAACAAGTAACACAAAAATACTGCACAGACTGTTTTTCTGACACATATCTGAAGCCTAAGTAGCAAGAAAAGAAAATGCTTACAGAGCCCAAGGGTTCAGCCCAGCAGCCTGAGCTGATGAGAAGGCAGAAACAGCTGTGTGATCCCCAGCCCAGGGTAACGACTCAGGGGTGTGCAGGGAGGGCCCAAACCCGAATGGATCAAATGTCCTGCACCTGGGCACAGTCCCAGGAACAGGCAGGAAGGCAGTCCCACCTGGGGGAGCCCACTATGGAACTGCACGGAGCTGTCAGGGCTGAGGCAAACACAGCCGACAGCTCAGCTCTTGGGAGGGACAGGAGCTTAAGTGGAAAAGGAGCCCTTGACACACCTTTTTACTCTGCCACTTCACTGTCTTTAGAATAGCCCTAAGGTAGGTCTAGTGCCAAAATTATAGTCCCGCATCTCAGCTGCATTACTGAAAAACAAGGTACTGAGTCTTTGACTCCATAGAAAGGAAGTGTGCAAAACAATCCTGAAGTTCATTTCCCTTGGGAGTTATTAACAAGTCTGGACAGAACAGGGCTCACCTTCCCCATCGAATGTCCCTTGTCCTTTCAGCATCTTCTGCAGATCATTTTAAGAGAAAAGAGAGATATGTTAGAAGGAAGAGAATGCAAAATAATCACAGTAAGAAGAACGTCTGTTTTATTCAAGACTCGGGCACCAAATCATCAGGCCCTGATCTGTAAACTTCATGTGTTGGACAAGAGTTCAGTAAAAATAATTGTGTCACCAGAGAAAGTGAAAAGCTACCCTAGTTTCACTTCTCTCACGCCTTGTTTACATGTATTTTCAAAAACACACAACACGGGCTGGAGAGGGGTTCAGTGAACTCAGCTCATCCCTCTGTCCCAGGGCTGTCTGCAGAGGTGCAGCACTGAGAGGCTGCCCTTCCACTCTGCAAACAAAACCCCTCTGAGCACTTCCTAAGGGAGCCTTGAGAGCACAGCAAACCTCTGAAATAAAACAGCTGCTCTCATGCAACATGTCCCAGGGCCCAAGAGTCTATTTCACAAAACATCACTTGCAGAGAGCTCTGTAAGGACAATGCAGTTTCATGTTCTCCTATCTTAAACTTAACTCACTGTTTTAAGTCTACTACCAAACCAAACCACACTCTGCAGCTGTTTATAATTTCATCAATTTGTATTCCACCGCTTGCAGTGTTTTCACAGAAGCATCCACTACCATAATTTCAAACTGGCTGAAAACTGTTATAAACCTGATAATTAATTTAAAAGCTACAGCATCAGCTCTTGGCCTGATGTACTTTATTACACAGAAATCTATGAATACATTTCATACAGTAACAAGTTATATCTAAAATAAGGAAACACAATATTACATTATGATAAGTAAAAGAACACTATCAGTATGTCTTTATAATTTAATACACTAACATTCAGTGTAACTCTACTGAGTTACACTGGATTCTACAGGATTCTAAGGGATTACAATCAAGATTTAAAAACAGGCATGCTGCTTTTACTTTCAGGCATTAAAATACCTCAACTGATTTCTATAAATTTAAAAATCACTCAGTGATTTTTAAAAATACTTTAAAAGCAGTATCTCAGAGAAGAGAGGGAGTTCATTTTCTGTCTCTATTCTAGCACACAGACTTTATTAAGACAATGTCCCTTTTTTTTCCTGTTTACTCCTTTCTGGGACGCAGGTTTTAAGCCCGTGGTTCAGTTGTGAAAGCTGGAGAATCCAGCAGGAGAGGCGAGCAGGAGGCAGCCAGCAAAGGCTCTGAACCTCCTGAATTTCAACAGAGCCCGCCATCTCCAACACCTCACTTGGAAAACGGCACTTTTAAAACTCACAGCCACTATGAAAAGTTTTGCGTTAGCAAACAAAGCAATCTGAAAACTCCCAGCATTTAAGAAAAACGCAGTATCAGCAGGCCACACTCCCACGGAGCCAACACCTTCACCTATCACCTTACCTTTATCCTCCCCAGGCTCGAGAACTTCTCTTTATCTTCAACCACCGCTTTCAGGATGGGCTGGGACATTCTGTTTTTCTTCTTGCAGTTGGCGGAGCCGTCCAGGTCCACGCCGCTGACCACGGCCCGGCGGTAGGACGTGGAGCGCAGCCCGCGCCGCAGCGCGCCCGGGCCGCCCTCGGGCTCGTCCTCGGGGTCGCTGCCCGGGGGCGGCCGGGGGGTCTCCACCAGGCTGCGCACCTTGAGGCCCCGCTCGTGGCCCTGGGCGCGGCCCGGGGGCCGGCTCTCGGCCAGGCTGCGGGGGATCAGCTGCTGCGAGCCCACTCTGCGCGCCGCGGGGCTGTGCGTGCTCAGCAGCGCGGGGGGCTCCGCGCCCGGCACGGCCGGCGGCCCGCGCCCGGGGGAGCCCCCCGGCACCTCCGGGGGCCCGGCAGCCCGGCCGCGCCCGGGGGAGCCCCCCGGCACCTCCGGGGGCCCGGCAGCCCGGCCGCTCCCGGGGGATCCACCCGGCACCTCCGGGGGCTCGGCAGCCCGGCCGCTCCCGGGGGATCCACCCGGCGGCTCCGGGGGCTCGGCAGCCCCGGGGCACGGTGCGGGCTGAGCGCTGGCTCCGAACACGATCCACTCCTGCTGCGGGGCCAGCCCCGCGGTCCTGGGCGGCCGCGGCCGGCGGGCCTGCCCGCTGCCCGGCGGGGAGATGGTGCCGTTGGCGGTCGAACCGACGGGGCTGTCCGGAGCCAGGGCGAGCACCCGGGAGCGCCGCTCCGGGGACAGCGCGGGGGAGCCCGGCGGCCGCACGGTCCCGTTGGACACCGATCCCATGGCGGGGCTGCCGGGCGAGGGGGTGCCGGTGCCGGCGGGCTGAGTCACGGAGAAGGCGCACCTGTCCTCCACGGGGAAGTCGGTGACGAGCACTCCGCTGGGGCTCTGGTACGACTGCGGCCGCGGCTTGCTCCAGGCCAGCGGCTGCGGGCGGGGGGTCGCTCGCCGCCTCCAGCGCGGCGCGGCGGGGCCCGCCGGGGGCTGCCCATCCATCGCCGCCCGCCCGGCGCCGCTCGCGAGGGAGGCGGCGCGGAGCGCGGCTCGTCCGCCGCCACAGCCCCGCCGGGCGCGGGGCCAGCGCGGGCCGGGCCGGGCCGGGCCGGGCCGGGGAGGGCCGGGCAGACCGCACCGCCCCACCTGCGGCTCGGCTGGGGGCGGGCGGAGCGGCGCTTCCGCCAACGGCACAGCCCCTGCCCCGCTTGGGCCGGGCTGTCCCCGAGCCCTCCCCTGCCCCGCTTGGGCCGGGCTGTCCCCCAGCCCTCCCCTGCCCCGCTTGGGCCGGGCTGTCCCCGAGCCCTCCCCTGCCCCGCGCAGGTAGCGGCGCCCGCGGGGTGAGCGGGGCGAGCTCGCGGCCGGGGCCGGGCCGTGTTACCGTGGCTTGGGTGAGGAGAGCCGCGGGCAGCACGGGCAGCGCTTCCCCGCCTCGCGGTTGGCGGCAGCCCCAGCCCCGGGCTTCCTGCGGCGGGGACCCGCGGGTGTCCTGCCGGGAAAGGTGTTGGATTGTTCGCTGGGCACACCGCCGTGCCTCAGCTGTGCGGTGGTGCCGCCGCCGGGACCCCCCGGCTGTGCCCCTACACCTGCCCGTTCTTTAGAGGCACCTGGCCGGCTGGGGCTGCCTTGCTGCCTGCCGGCGAGCTGGGAGAAAGCTGGGAGAAAGGAACAGCTTCGTGGTACAGAAATGGGACGTCGGCAATGTATCTGCTGGGAATTCTGACAAACTGCATCACCCTGAAAAACCTGTGTCTGTAAAAATGGTGAAACTTGGCTGTGGCATTGGGACAACATATAGCTTAAACATATATCAATGGAGAGCAAATAGATTTTAAAAAGAAAAACAAAATGTATGCTCGTTTCTGTGCCAGAGCACGAGTTCTGCCGACTCCAGCAGCCCAGCCAAGGGTCCCTGCACTCTCAGGAGGGGAGAGCTTCAGCACAGAGTCCTGAAATAAAGCGACATGGGTGTTTTTCTGCTCCGTTACATTCAGTAATAATTACAACCTGCCCTTATTTTGCTATCTGCTCCTCTACAGTTAAATCTGCCTCTGCTTCCACTGGAAAAAAATAAGGAGTCCTGTGTTTTAAAAGCCATTTTGTCACAGCACAGGGAGCATTTACATTAGAAATCAGCTCCACTTTTAAATGCCACATTGGCTAGGAATGTAAAATACAATATAGAATGCTTCCCTAGTACTGAATCACGAAGCCGAATTGTCTGGTTTCCCACAAATGCATGAAAGGCAAAATCTAGGTGTGATTCTGCTCCTGTGTAATTGGCAGAGCAGAAATAGCTGGAATGTTTGGAGATGCAGGAGGCCAGGCCCTGCCCCACACAGTGACAGCTCTGCTGTGCAGGGGTGCTCAATAAACGACTTGCTTTTTTACAGATGGGCACCCACTTAGGCTCCTGGCTGAACCTGAAGGGAAAAGGGACAGAAAAATTTTGTTAGATTTGTAAATGTCCTCTCCATACTTGCAAGACTTGAATTTGCCAGATTTTATATATCACTGAATAAGAAAAAAAATTGGAGTAGATTGAAAGTGCTTTCTTGTCTTTTTAAATATACAAAAAATTAATTTTATACTGAGCCTGTTTAACAATCAGAAAAAATATAGAAGCAAATGTAAGGACCAGACAACTCTGTGTACATGCACTTAAACTTCAGATGTATTATTAATTCTTCTGCCAGAAGAACCCAGTAAAACAAAAAATCTTGCTTAGAATCCAATTAAGCAATGCACAAAGAAATTAAAATTAACAAATGTGTATGTCCACAAATGAGACAAGACTGCAAATTGCCACTCCAGCTTCAGACAGCCAGAGCTGAAGGGAGAAGCCACAGGCAGAACCTAAGATGTTGGTTTAGCTGTCACTTGGGATTTCCCAATGAATTATTTCTAAAATTATCTTTCAACTTTCCACATGCAATTGCCAAGGTATTGGATATAGTTGCAGCATATTACTTAACTCATAAATCCTAATTATTAATGGCTGAGGTAATCAGCTTTTACAAGATTACTCTCTTGCACATACTTATTCACTGTGCTACAATTACAGGAATAATTTTGATTCCTGAACAGGCACCTCAGTGTTCCATTTCATGCACAGTAAAAGAGAAACAAAACCTTACAATAATAAAATTGCCATCATAAGAAAAGTAAAATCAACTCTGTAATTTAAGAGAAGAAAGAAATGTACACATGGTTATTAAGCCTTCTGACAAAGGCAGGGATTCACTGAAATCCCTGGGACTGTTGTGAGGCAGTGCCCAAACTCAGGGCCCAGCTCCCTGGGGCCAGCTCCCTGCCCGGCACACAGCCTGCAGTGCTGCACCCTTGGCATGGGGGCAGGAACCTGCAGGGCAGCTTTCCACCCATCTCCACAGCCCTGCAGTTAACCCCCACATGGACCTCGAGCACGCGTGAGGGAGAGCTCCCATTTCCCAGCCACAAGACCTAAAACTGGTGCCGGGAATCGGCCCCAAACCAGAAGCATGTCTGTACCTGCCTGCAGGCAAACGCTCCACGATACCCAGAGCCCCTGTTTATCATAACCAGCATGAGGCAGGTGGGCCCAGCTGTGTTCAGTGGGGAACATTTTTATTGCCTGAAAATCTACCAAGGAAAATGGAGGATTATTCTTCTTCTCCCTGCATCCACATCAAAAGTACACTGTGCCTCTCTGTGCAAAGAGCAAATCCAGCAGTGAGACCTGACTTTATTTATGACCCAAAAGCTTCATGTCTCAAGCACAGTGTCCTGTAGGATGGTCCTGGCCATGTCCTGCTGTGCAGGTGACCCTGGCTGCTGGCTGGGGCCTCCCCAGGGGCATTCCCAGCACATCTGCCCCCTCTGTGCCTCCCAGAGAGGGCAGGGTGGGAGTGGCTCCAGGAGAAGTGCCCAGTTGCTGGTTAATCCCCAAAGGAATTGACTGGATGTCCCATCAGTGTTAACTGCCAGCTAGGGAGCAGCAGTACAAATTACATTCTTCTGAAACTCTTCTGTTTCCCTGGTCTGTTCACAGGCAGCTGAAGAGCCAGCCGTGCTCTGCTCAGAGCAAGTCTCTGTCCCAGAATTGGCATGCAGGGGGATAAGACTCCCTCTGTCCCACAAAAACCCTTCCCAAGCCCAGGAGTGACAGGGGTCACCACAAGCAAAGAAAAGACGAGGTGTCAGTGTGACAGAGCCAGGCACTGGGGAGATCCCCTGTCACTGGTTTCACTGCTTTTCCAGGGACATGAACCAAGGCAGTGGAGCCTCTTTCCAATGCAAGCAGCAGGATTTTCCCAAGGAGGACACGGTTACTCCAGCAACACAGGCAATCCCACAGCACTGCCAGAACTCAGGAAGGGTCCAGCCTTCCGACCTCCTGCCCCCTCCTTTTCTCTACAACTGTACATAGGCTGTGAGAGACTTTACTCTGAACACTGCTCAGCCCGATTTTAACTGTTAATCAATCCAGGATGGCAGAAGACATTTAATTATTCCTATTTTCCTCTTAATTGTCTTTTTTGGTGTTGCTAAAATACTCAGCAATAATAGAAAGCTTTGCAGCATTCACTAAAAGCTTTAGGGGAAAAGCACATCTCATTATACTGCAGGAATAAAGGACCTGGTAATGCGCATGGAGCATCAAAGTTGAAACAAGATGCTGTTTTACTGCTGAACCAGGATAAAAGAAAAAGAGTAAGAAAGAATGTGTACCCAAGAAACACAACTGAGGGCTGAGGCGCTGCTGTCTCTGTTACTCTTGTCATGGAGGTTACAAATTCTTGTCTATGATTGCAAAATGAACTTTGTATTTGCTAATATTCAGATTAATATTACTTGTTTCACAGCCGATTTTCTGATCGTGTCTTTTCCTTTGCTGCCTCAGAGGTGGGTGCAGAGATTGTCTCCTCTGTGAGAGAAGGAAGGTGCCTGGCAGCTCCATCATTTATAGAGCTGACTGGGAACTTTCCAACTGGAAGTGTTTGAGATTTCAATATGGTAACCGTATTTTGTGCGTGTGTATTTCATATTTTGATGTGAAAAACATTTCCCACCTTGCTTGTATAACATGCTCTTCTTTGGTTTTGCTTTTAATTTTCCAACACAGTTTATATCTCCCAATACTTTCACCAGTAAAACTCCCACAGGCTTCAAGGTAGATAATCATGCCCAGTTAGATTAGGTCAGTCTAACATTAAAGTAGGTATTTTCTGTCAAAGATTATCAAACTTTCCAAAAGTTACACCTATTTCTAATTTTTGTTCAGTGAATATGAAATGAATCTGAATATTAAAGGAGAATTGTGAAACTTGGAAGTGTGTCCCTTCACCTCCAGTTTAGTCATATACATTCTTTTTTCCAGTTTTACGATTCCATTTTAAAATTCTGACAGTGAATTTCCCCTCAGTAACTCAAAGGCCATTATTTCCATAGGAGAACAGTTAAGAGAAAGTCCTAGAAAATGTAGATAAAAGCTCTTTAATCTGATGACTGTATTTCATAAGATGTTGCTATTTAAAGAGTTTGCAGGATTTCAAACATGACCTAACAAAAGGATGGAGGCACTGCTTGCCATAGCTGGAGAGTTTTTGTGGTTGCCATTAGAAACTCAGCAAGCTGGGAGCCTGCACGGACAGTGTGTGCAGCTCAGGGCTGGCTCTGCTTTGTTCTCCCTTTGTCAGCTGTGCAAGAAGTGCCTGAGCAAGTGACAGGGGGACGGGCAGGTCTCCAAAGGGCTGCTGCTTGTTCCCTAAGTTTGGTTGCTGCTGGTTTCTTTGGTGTGGTTTTTATTTTTTTTTTTTTAAGGAATGAACATTCTGCCCATACAGAAATTTAAAAAAAAAAAAAGAACTCCAATGTTTTTTTATTTGTTTCCTTGTTGATAGATAGCAATTTCTGGGTGTGACACATCACTGGCACTCTGCAGTGGAAGAGGAGTCACCTATTCTCAGCCCCTCTCAGGCTGTGACTCTCAGCCCTTGGCCAGCCCTGCCCTTCCCAGGAGGTTCCAGGTGCCCACTGCTGACTGGGCATGCTGGGGCTCCACAGGCCCCTCTGCCTCTGCAGACAGAGCAGCTGCTGTGAGCAGAGGCTGAGGCTTTTCAAGCCCCTCTCTCTCAGGTGAGGTACGGGAGCCCCTGGCAATGGCTTCCTCGGCTGCAGGGCTCACCTCCTTCTGGCTGGGCAAACGTTGGACTCCATGAGCCTAGAGGTCTTTTCCAACATAACTGGTCTTGTGATTCTGTCATTGGGGTGAATTCAGAAATGCTGAACCTGATTTTCTTTCAAACAACTGATTAACCTGCAGTTATGTGCCAGATTTCTCCTTTGCTGCATTGAAATGCTGGAATTTTATGAATGCCATAGCAACAGCATCAGAAAGTGAGGAAATCGGGAGTGCGAGGCAGGGAAGCTTGTGTCTGTTTTTCTCTAATGAGCTGAAGCTCTGAAGCGTGCCTTTCCCCCTTCAATTCCAGTTTCCCATTTGTGCTCCCCACAGCCAGGCTCCACGCCTGGCTTGGCTGCAGTCCTGCAGTGGAAACTATGCATGGATGGATGCGTGCAGAGCCTGCCTGCCAGGGGCTGGGGACCTTCATTCCTGCCTTCAGCCAGCCCGGCCTTTGGGCTGCATTGGGCCTCACTGGACCTCAATAACCACGAGTCTGACCCAATTCCCTGATCTGCTTCGAGAGGCCTCTCTCACCCTTCCCCTCCCCCTGCGCCTTTCCTAAACATTTTGAAAAATTGGCACTTCTCCTGTTATCTTTCCTCTCCAAGCTATTAAAAGTGTTCCTAATTTAACTCTGATCCTACTAATTAGCTCAAATACATTTTAATTAGTGGGATTTTTCTGCTGTTGGACGTGCCAAAATTCAATTCTAAGGTTTCTCTAAGCTCAGTTTCTGAAGTTGTCTCCTTTATAGTCAGATCCAAGCTCTAATTTTCTAGCAGTCACTTCAGTGTTCTTCTAATTTGGAAATAATTTCTGTCATATTACCTGAGTCCTTTTTCCATCCTTCACCTTACTGTGACTTATTTCCTGACCTGTGACCACACAGAAGAGAGTTGAAATTCTAGACCTGATAGGTGCAGTCCTGAGGAGGACAAAAGGAGAGTGGGTGTGTAAATGAGGATATTGCAGGAGAGAAAAGGCCTTCAGCTGGAACAGCAGCGGGTCAGGAGCAGTGAGAGTCTGAGAATTCATACAGCACTTCTAACAAGACTGAAAAGAGAGAGACGAGGGGGTAGAGACACTCACGGAGCCAAAAACAGATTCCCAAAAGAAAGGAACTCTGGTTTCAAAAGGAAGGGAATAAAGGAGTGGATAGAGCAAGTCCTGCTTTGCCAAGGCCTCTGATGCAGCAGCATGGCCAGTGAACTCTGCCTGTGCAGCAAATCTGGCTGAGACCGTTCATTTTATCAGTGAAACAAGTCCCCACAGACAAAACAATTTTACTGCTTTTTAGTTGGTTTCAAAATTAGTCATGGACTGATTTAATTCCTTAAGTCAAACTGAAGGTGATCAAGACCTTGCAAAAGGCTTTCTTGCAGAGGCAGGGTTGGACCCAAAATAAGCAGAAGTCTTGCCCAGCATCAGTGCCATGGAGAATAAACTGGTTTATAAATGTTAATAAAGAGTTTAAATGCTTTTCAAGTTACTCTGACAAAACTTGGCACGAGAGCCATGCAAAATGATTTCTTGCAGCAGGTCAGCTGGCCAGCGTGGGCCCGGCACAGAGCAGAGGCTGGGCAGGATCCTTCCACATTCTTTACCTAGTTGGGAAGAGCTGGAAAGGCAGGAGCCTCTCTCAGAGCCTGAGGACACGCTGCTCCGATCTCCACCGGCTTTGCCAGGACCTTACAAGTACCTGGAACGCGAGGGGAACGCGGCATCCCCGTGGTGGCCATGGAAACAAAGGAGGAGCTGCCCTAGGGCCGGGACGGCACCTCCCGAGTGAGCAGGGTCCAGCAGTGCTGGCTGTGCTCTGTGAGCAGGGTCCAGCAGGCTGAGCAGTGCTCTTTGGGGACAGCACCTCCCGAGTGAGCAGGATGAGCAGTGCCAGTCCCCAGCAGTGCTGGCTGTGCTCTCTGCGTGCAGGATCCAGCAGGCTGAGCAGCCCCACCAGTGCTGCTCTCTGCCCCAGCAGCGCTGCTCTCTGCCCCAGCAGGCTGAGCAGCCCCAGCAGTGCTGCTCTCTGCCCCAGCAGTGCTGCTCTCTGCCCCAGCAGCGCTGCTCTCTGCCCCAGCAGTGGTGCTCTCTGCCCCAGCAGTGCTGCTCTCTGCCCCAGCAGGGCTGCTCTCTGCCCCAGCAGTGCTGCTCTCTGCCCCAGCAGCGCTGCTCTCTGCCCCAGCAGTGCTGCTCTCTGCCCCAGCAGTGCTGCTCTCTGCCCCAGCAGTGCTGCTCTCTGTCCCAGCAGTGCTGCTCTCTGCCCCAGCAGTGCTGCTCTCTGTCCCAGCAGGCTGAGCAGCCCCAGCAGTGCTGCTCTCTGCCCCAGCAGTGCTGCTCTCTGCCCCAGCAGTGCTGCTCTCTGCCCCAGCAGGCTGAGCAGCCCCAGCAGTGCTGCTCTCTGCCCCAGCAGTGCTGCTCTCTGCCCCACCAGTGCTGCTCTCTGCCCCAGCAGTGCTGCTCTCTGCCCCAGCAGTGCTGCTCTCTGCCCCAGCAGTGCTGCTCTCTGCCCCAGCAGTGCTGCTCTCTGTCCCAGCAGGCTGAGCAGCCCCACCAGTGCTGCTCTCTGCCCCAGCAGCGCTGCTCTCTGCCCCAGCAGTGCTGCTCTCTGCCCCAGCAGTGCTGCTCTCTGCCCCAGCAGGGCTGCTCTCTGCCCCAGCAGTGGTGCTCTCTGCCCCACCAGTGCTGCTCTCTGCCCCAGCAGTGCTGCTCTCTGCCCCAGCAGGGCTGCTCTCTGCCCCAGCAGTGCTGGCTGTGCTCTCTGGAGAGCTGAGACAGGCATCTGCAAGGACTGAAGCCCCAGAGTGCCCCCAGAGCACAGTGACAGTGCTCTGTGGCCTTCTAAGTGATGAGAACCCAGCTTGTCCAATCCTGTGGATTGTGATTCCTGTTTCAGCACTGCTCATGTTTGTACATGGTCTTACTGTGCTTTGCATTTCATTTTTACAGGCTGCTACTGTACATTTTGTAAGGAGGGGTTTTTAATGTTGAATTATGCTCCTCTGGGATACAGAAGACAAAAGGTACGAGTGGATTAAGATACTGGGCATAGAGCAAGAACATTTCTTTCTCAGAAAATGTTGCCTGGCTTCTTCCTAGCAAGTTCTGTGCCGTTAAATACCTCTGGATCCATCTGTGGTGTCAAAGTGCTTTTGTTTCATTTACAGTTCTACTCAGTTTCTCAGGAGATGAAAGGGAAATAAAGTGACTGAAAATGTTTTCAAGTGCAGTCTGAAAGCAAGAGAAACTTTTTGTTTCATTGCTTGGAAACCCCAAAAAGAGAACTGCAAGGAGCAGTTTGCTGTGAGACTCAGGGCTTCCTGTTCTTCTTGTTTCTGCATGTTCTTTCTCTCTTAAGAATTTAGACAAATAAGAAGAGGCACACTCAGCCGCTGGCATGCTCTGCCCCAGGGTGCTGAATTCAGCTGGCACTGCCCAGCCCTGTTCAGCACCTCCCCATGCAGGGTCAGTGCAGCCATGGATAGCATTCCCTGGGAATGCTGTGATGCACTTTATGATCCCGTGTTTTTCAGTGATAAAATCCAGGCACTAGAAGGAAATAGGGAACATGTTTTTCCCTCTAAGACAGAAGAGGAGAACATGTGTTACCAGCCAGTTTGCTCTGCTCAATACCTACTTGCTCTGTATTATAATTAATCAATTTTTCAAGTAGCAAAATAACCAAAGTACGTGATTTAGTCATTTCACTGTGAGTTACATGGGTTCGTTGAACAGACCAACTTTTTAAGCTCAGAGATGTTAAAAATCAGATAGAAGTGCTTTCATGAGGTGAACTGTTGTGTACTGAGGGGAGAGAATATTCATTTTTGGCAAAGAAGATTTTTTCCATCTGTATTTCCATGGGTTTCCCAGGGTGCAGTTGTGCCTGTACCTTGTGGACTCCTGTGACGTGGCAAGGACTGCACAATAAAGCTCCCGGGAAAGGAATTTGGTCTGAGAGTGCAGCCCCAGCCTGGCCCAGCCCTCACCTCTCCAGCTGTGCAACGAGGGATTCACAGCGTCCCAGCTCCTTGGGAAACGCTCCTAAAGGAGTGTGCTGACTTAGAATTTGTTTTTGGCTAATGCCAAGTGCAAGTTTAAATCAGTATACAATAAAAATGAAGTTCCTTGTGCCCAGCTGGGATGTGAGGGGAGTCCTTCAGCAGCTTCAGTGCTGAGATTGGGCCATCGAGGGAAACAGCAAGGTGCAAACTGTCACCACTAGAAACAGTGAAACAGCTTTCTTTTATAGCTTCCTTTTTTTAGATAAAAAGAAATATTTTCTTAGAGGAGCTAATGATCTGAAGAACAAAACACTAATTAAATGGGGTGTTTCCAGACCATAAAACCATGCATGTGCCTTAATGAAACAGGCACACAACCGTTCAACTTGTACCCTGATCCTCTTTACTTTGCTGTTGATGTTTAACTTGATTTCTGCCCACAGTAACATTCACTGCAGCACCTCAGGGCAGGAGGAAACTGGGTCTGGAACAGCCATTTTTTGTATTGCTGAAAGCCCTCAAACGTCACAAGAACTGGAGATGCTCGGGTTCAATCTGAAGGCAAGGCAGAAACACTGAGCAGTGACAGCACCAGTCCCTGCTGTGCATTTTAAACACTGCCCAGTGTCCCCAGAGATGCAGGGCCCAGCACAGCACCCAGCTTCCTCCAGGGCAGAACCCAGCCTGTCCCAGGGCCAGAACCCAGCCTGTCCCAGGGCCAGAACCCAGCCTGTCCCAGGGCCAGAACCCAGCCTGTCCAGGACAGAACCCAGCCTGTCCAAGGGCAGAACCCAGCCTGTCCAGGGCCAGAACCCAGCCTGTCCCAGGGCAGAACCCAGCCTGTCCCAGGGCCAGAACCCAGCCTGTGCAGGGCAGAACCCAGCCTGTCCCAGGACAGAACTCAGCCTGTCCCAGGACAGAACCCAGCCTGTCCCAGGACAGAACCCAGCCTGTCCCAGGGCCAGAACCCAGCCTGTCCCAGGGCCAGAACCCAGCCTGTCCAGGACAGAACCCAGCCTGTCCAAGGGCAGAACCCAGCCTGTCCCAGGACAGAACCCAGCCTGTCCCAGGGCAGAACCCAGCCTGTCCCAGGGCCAGAACCCAGCCTGTGCAGGGCAGAACCCAGCCTGTCCCAGGGCCAGAACCCAGCCTGTCCCAGGGCAGAACCCAGCCTGTCCAGGACAGAACCCAGCCTGTCCAGGACAGAACCCAGCCTGTCCCAGGGCCAGATCCCATCCTGTCCCAGGGCAGAACCCAGCCTGTCCCAGGGACAGATCCCATCCTGTCCCAGGGCAGAACCCAGCCTGTCCCAGGGCCAGAACCCAGCCTGTCCAGGGCAGAACCCAGCCTGTCCAAGGGCCAGAACCCAGCCTGTCCCAGGGACAGAACCCAGCCTGTCCAAGGGCCAGAACCCAGCCTGTGCAGGGACAGAACCCAGCCTGTGCAGGGACAGAACCCAGCCTGTCCCAGGACAGAACCCAGCCTGTCCCAGGGCCAGAACCCAGCCTGTCCCAGGACAGAACCCAGCCTGTCCCAGGACAGAACCCAGCCTGTCCAGGACAGAACCCAGCCTGTCCCAGGGCAGAACCCAGCCTGTCCCAGGGCAGAACCCAGCCTGTCCAGGACAGAACCCAGCCTGTCCCAGGGCCAGAACTCAGCCTGTCCCAGGACAGAACCCATCCTGTCCCAGGGCCAGAACCCAGCCTGTCCCAGGACAGAACCCAGCCTGTCCAGGACAGAACCCAGCCTGTCCCAGGACAGAACCCAGCCTGTCCAGGACAGAACCCAGCCTGTCCCAGGGCAGAACCCAGCCTGTCCCAGGACAGAACCCAGCCTGTCCAGGACAGAACCCAGCCTGTCCCAGGACAGAACCCAGCCTGTCCCAGGGCAGAACCCAGCCTGTCCCAGGACAGAACCCAGCCTGTCCCAGGACAGAACCCAGCCTGTCCAGGACAGAACCCAGCCTGTCCCAGGACAGAACCCAGACTGTCCAGGACAGAACCCTGCCTGTCCCAGGGCAGAACCCAGCCTGTCCAGGACAGAACCCAGCCTGTGCAGGGCAGAACCCAGCCTGTCCAAGGGCCAGAACCCAGCCTGTCCCAGGACAGAACCCAGCCTGTCCAAGGGCCAGAACCCAGCCTGTCCAAGGGCCAGAACCCAGCCTGTCCCAGGGCCAGAACCCAGCCTGTCCAGGGACAGAACCCAGCCTGTCCCAGGGCCAGAACCCAGCCTGTCCCAGGACAGAACCCAGCCTGTCCAGGGACAGAACCCAGCCTGTCCCAGGACAGAACCCAGCCTGTCCAGGACAGAACCCAGCCTGTCCCAGGACAGAACCCAGCCTGTCCCAGGGCCAGAACCCAGCCTGTCCAAGGGCCAGAACCCAGCCTGTCCCAGGACAGAACCCAGCCTGTCCAAGGGCAAAACCCAGCCTGTCCCAGGGCCAGAACCCAGCCTGTCCCAGGACAGAACCCAGCCTGTCCCAGGGCCAGAACCCAGCCTGTCCCAGGGCAGAACCCAGCCTGTCCAGGGCAGAACCCAGCCTGTCCCAGGGCCAGAACCCAGCCTGTCCCAGGGCCAGAACCCAGCCTGTCCAAGGGCAGAACCCAGCCTGTCCCAGGACAGAACCCATCCTGTCCAAGGGCAGAACCCAGCCTGTCCCAGGACAGAACCCAGCCTGTCCAGGACAGAACCCAGCCTGTCCCAGGACAGAACCCAGCCTGTCCAGGACAGAACCCAGCCTGTCCCAGGGCAGAACCCACCCTGTCCCAGGACAGAACCCAGCCTGTCCAGGACAGAACCCAGCCTGTCCAGGAGCAGAATCCAGCTGCTCTGAGGGAGGCTGCTCAATCATTTTAATAGGTTTTGCCTGTAGCACAAGATACAACAGCCTGTGGGTGTCCAACTATAGCCATCCAGGGACTGAGAGTTTAAAAAATCATTCCCAAAGCTCTTGAGAATTCCAAGGGAAATATTTAAGGCAGAAGCAAGATACACACAAAAGGACAGCCAGCTGCAGATGCTCTTATCCTTCGCGTGAAAAGCTAGGAATACTTGAAATACTCCAGATAGTTATGACTGGGCAGCAAACACCACAGCAAAGATCTCTTTGTTTTAAGTAAACCATTAACACAGCAGCCTAATCACAATGATAAAAACCACACTGATATTCTTGGACTAAACTCCCTCACTGTAACTGTCCATCCGAAACTAAAGCTACAAAAACTGAGATGCTTCCAATAGGGGAAAAGAACTCATAAAGAACAAGCTCCTGGGACACAAAGATTGGAAAGCTGATCTTTGAAACACAGGAGGCTTACTAGACGTATGATCTATTATAGCAAAGGATGTCTGCTCTAAAATTTCAGTCCAAAAATAGTCTTTCTCACAGAGTCCTACTCTGAGTGAATACATAATATTAATATAATATAATTAGAAACCTTTCTTTGTCCTTTGCGCAGTTAAATTCCAGTTCTTAATTACCAAACTGATTTAATCCATGGTTATGTTTTTAGAAAGAAAAGTGTGTTTTAACAACAGTCCATACCTGGTTTCCTCGCAATATTGCACCTGGAGGGATTTAGGTACCAATATATTTGGCATTATTTACATGGCTTCTGTTTTGAGCCAAACAGGTTTGTGGAGGAAGAGAAAACTAATGAAAATAAGTGTTTCTAAGTTCTCCTGTCTTTTATATCACATACACAGGTCAAACACAGCAAGGAAATAAGTCTTCAGTTTAAATACCTGCAGTTTTTATGTGGAGTTCTATACCCACAGGAAACTGATATGGAAAGGGAGAAGGACTGGACTGTCCCAAATCTGCTCAGTCACCTTGTTTTCATAAAACACATTTGTAGTTCTTTCCTTCCTTGGTGGAAAGCTCAAGAGAAGTATAGCTTTAATCCATAAAAAACATTAAATCACATTTGTAGATGGTGGGCCCTTGGCTCCATCCCTGCCATGGGAATCTCTCTGATGTGCTAACACAGGCCTTGGTGTCAGCCCTCATCCTGCTCAGGACAGGCCAGTGGGGCCAAGGACAGGACAATGTCCCCATCCTGATTCTGCCAGCAGAGCCAAGGACAGGGTCAATTCCCCAGCCTTAGTGTGTCAGTGTGTAAGGGAAAGGTGTTCACAGCAAGGGTGCTGCACCCTGGCATTCAGCACAGGAACAGGGAGGAGGGATGCTTTATTTGGGGATGAGTCTGGAAACACTGCTTTTATTCCACACACTTCAATGAAGGAATTACTTGGGCATTTTAGGCACATTATTAGTGATCTGTTCTTATATGTACAGATGGACATCCTGTTTTCCCTGGAGAAAAGGGAGCCACAGAAAGGCATGCAGAGGGGACCAGGGGCAGGGACAGTGCCACTGCACTGGGAGATGCCCCCAGAGTGGAAGGGCAGAACCAGGCACATCCCACTGAGCAGGACCAGGGCTGCTGGAGAAGCTGTGAAGGATCTGTCTGGAAGGATCCCAGAGACCCCTCAGGGCTGTAAGAGCATTGGAAAGGCCCCTGCAGAATGAGGGAGTCCCAGAGGGAAGCAGGGCTGGAAGGGGAGCTCTGGCTCTGTGCCCACTCAGCTCTGCATTCCTTTCCCTGGCACACAGCCGTGCCAGGCCTGGTGCTGAGCAAGGCAAACCTAATGCAGGCTCTTTTCCTCTTTTAGCACATGTGTTCATGAGTCTCATACCTGTGCGTGCTCACACACTCTCACAAGCGTTCATTAGGAAAGGAATCCCCCTGTGTCAGGTTCTTTGTGCCAGCCCTGCCCTCTGCCTGCTGGGGTTCCCAGAGCAGCAGCTCATGCACAGCCCTGGCTCTTGGGGAAACACAAGCATTGACAACCTGCCACTGACAAAGAGGAGGGCTCCCTTCACCCCAGGGACTGTTCTCCATGGTCCTGCTCCCTCCCGAAGGGGACAGATATTTCCCTTGTTTCTGCAAAGGGAGGACAGGCAAATAATGAATCCCAAAATGGGCTGTTCCTTCAGAAGCTCCCAGTAACCAGAGCCAGCTGTTCCCAAAGCACAGCGAGCTTTGCACAGGGCTGCAGCACAGGATAGCAAATGGAAAGCAGCCACTGCTCACACATAAGAGCTCCTGTCAGGGCAAAGGAAAAGCTCAGCACGGTTTTAGTCCTGTATTTAAAAAATACAGTAGGGAAAGCTCTTCACAAAGCTAAACTGAGGCAGCTGGGCTGGCAGCTACACCAGCCCCACATTAAGGACCTCAGAACAGGCCCATTCCCAATCCATTAGGACAAGGATTGCAAGATACTATTTTTAAAAGATCCATTTCTCCACCAGGCCATGCACCATCGTTTCACTCACACATACTTCACATTTTGTCCATTCCCGTTTTCTATGGAGAACTGAAAAGACTGTTCTGAGAAACTAGAATGGAACAGAATAGATTTAAATGTGCCTTTGTGATAAACACTGTTAAAGACTGTTCACTTAATAAAGAGTAAACTGTAAAAAAGAGTCCTTTTAAAAAATTAATCTTATGTAAAGTAGGAATAATTACTTAGATTCTTAAACGACTTAGGAATTATTTCATACATTTCAATACCTATTAAGGGTAAGACAGAGAGCAGAAGTGTCCTGCCTTGGAGATTCATTTATTTCATAAGTCACTGCTAAATAGACACTGTGTCTTACAGGGAAATGGATGAGATGGAACAAAACATGACTGGAGAGAGAATTATCCAAGACATGGAAAAACAAGTGAAGAACAGGCAGTTCCAACTTCTGTATTCACAGGCCAAGCCCCAGCCAGTGAAAATGAACAGATGACTTAATCACTTTAGTAAATAAGGGCTCTGTTTGGATGTCCCCAGTTTGAGAGAAAGTTCCTGTCAGGCTCCTTGCCTTACCCCCTGCCCTGGGTGCTGCAGTTCAGGGCTCTGCAGGGCAGCAGGGCGAGCTCCACCAGCAGCTGCAGGGCACCAGCACTGTCCATCCCCTCCCCAGCTCTGTCCATCCCCTCCCCAGCTCTGTCCATCCCCTCCCCAGCATTGTCCATCCCGTCCCCAGCTCTGTCCATCCCCTCCCCAGCACTGTCCATCCCCTCCTGAGCTCTGTCCATCCCCTCCCCAGCTCTGTCCATCCCCTCCCCCACTCTGTCCATCCCCTCCCCAGCTCTGTCCATCCCCTCCCCAGCACTGTCCATCCCCTCCCCAGCTCTGTCCATCCCCTCCTGAGCTCTGTCCATCCCCTCCCCAGCTCTGTCCATCCCCTCCCCCACTCTGTCCATCCCCTCCCCAGCTCTGTCCATCCCCTCCCCAGCACTGTCCATCCCCTCCCCAGCTCTGTCCATCCCCTCCTGAGCTCTGTCCATCCCCCCCCCCAGCTCTGTCCATCCCCTCCCCAGCTCTGTCCATCCCCTCCTGAGCTCTGTCCACCCCCTCCTGAGCTCTGTCCATCCCCTCCCCAGCTCTGTCCATCCCCTCCCCCACTCTGTCCATCCCCTCCCCAGCACTGTGGCCTGTGGGACATCAGAATCCAAGGCCTATTAATCCTTTGTTTCCTCTGCAGTTAAATTCTGTGGAAGATAAAGAGCTGAAGTTGTTCGTGATTTACATTCCTAGACTGATAAGCTTGTTTTCAACCAACCTTCACAAGTCTCCAGATGAAGTCTGACTAAAACTTTGAAGGTGGAAAAAGTGTGAAAGTGTTTGACCTTGGTCATTGCTTCCCCTGGTAGCAACAGAAGAATTGCATTCAATCTTTTTTTCACCTTATTTTACAATATAGTTCAAAAAAAGCGCCTTGCAGCAGGAGAAATGTGAAAAAACAAATGGAGAAAGTTAGATTTCCCTGTCCTTGAGGAGACAGAATTCAGCAAAGCCAAAGTGACCCTGGTTAAAGTACTGGATAATAAATGGATAAGCCTTTCTCCCCAGCCTCCCTGGAAACTTAAGGCTCATTCCTAACAGCTTTTTTCATCTGCTTTCAAAAGCTACCTAAACTGAATTCACTGAAGGTTTTCTGCATCTGACTGATCTCACTGGAGACAGGTGATAAATAAAAGTCCATCAGAGTCCAAGCCCCACATTCCTAAGCAGGGTAAATTATTGCCGAGCCAATCCCACTTCAGTTCTGCCCACATGAAGTAGAGCTGCAGCAAAGACACCCAGTGTGATAACTGCTATTAGACATTAATTATTATCTGCTTTCATTTTGCAGTGCTTTGCAGGGACGAGCATTCACCCAAGCAGCAATTAAATCACTTGCAAAACCCCAGTTTGTAAGAGCTAAACCGATTTAAACAGATCCTCCAAGCACCACGTGTATGACTTGCAAGGACGTCGGCTGACCCTGAGCTCCAAGCACTGTTTTATCTGCCGTGCCTTTTGCCTCCTGAGATGCCTGGTGCACACTGTCCTCATCTGCTCCAGCCTTGCACCCTGCACTGCTGCTCCCTGTTCCTGAGGATGATGCTACCACGGCACAGACAGGGAGGGACAGGGTTTTCCTGCTCGGCCTTTGCCTCCCCAGCTATCAGCCACCATCCACGGCGGCTCTGGCACCCCGCTCCCTCCTGGAAAGCATCCACAGGCAAACCCTGCAGGAACGGGCTGTGCCCCCAGATTCCTGCCTCCAGCAAAACCCCGTGGCTGCTCCGGGACCCTCCTGGCCCTCCCTTCTCCGAGGCTGCTGCAGGAGCCTTGGCAGAGGGCTTTCAGCACGAGTGCTGTTCAGCAACAGCTCAGGAACAGTTCTTACAGACCAGCCTGTCTTGGTAAAAGAAATTAGGAAGCAAACCAGTGAAAGGCAGTTTGGATGAACCACTGGAGAGCAGTATCCTGAGATTTACATTTCAGACTCCACTTAAGGCATAATTCCTCTGGTATTCACTGCAGTATTTCAGCTGTGATGAACACATGTGGCATTAATAAGAAACACAACAGACTGTAACAAGAGTCCCGCTGCTGTCAGTGCAGCTCAGGAGAGTAAATAGAAAACAGTTATTTGTAGAAACACTAAATCAGAAGGAGAGTATTCGAGAGCCTGTGACAGAGAAAGCTGCACAGTTTATTACTGGACTTGGAGTTTATGTGAAGCCTCAGGCAAAGATAAATAAACCTCCTGGCCGGGAGCTGGGGCTGTGTCCAGGAGGGTGGGAGAGCTGCTGGGGAAGCCGTGGGCTGGTGCTGGGGCCAGCACAGGCCCAGCATGAAGCTGAGCTCCTGGTCAGGCTCCTGCTTGGGAAGGACACCCCATGCAGATAACATACCAGGCACTCTTTGTTATATCAAAAAGCACCAATCCAGCCCTTTGATAGGAGCTGGACCCACAGCTCAGCAGCAGCAGAATTTCAGAGCAGGTGTGAGATTGAAGGAAGGCTCAGAAATGTGTTTGTAAGGAGAACAGAGGAGCTGCCTTCCATAGGGAGGCATGGATGTACACATTAGAACTGACATACTTTTTCCAAATTTGTAGTACTGATCAAAGCGTTGGCATATAAAAACATCCCAGAATTTTTTCTCCCCTGTAAATTAGTAAGCTTCCCTCATTCAGTTGTACTTGATTGTTTGTGGGAAATGCCCTTTATAGCAAATAAGAAGAACACTGAATAAAATTATCAGAATAACGCTGTCTGTCAACTCCTGCCTTTCCCAAGGCTGTCAAAAATGAAAGTGTTTAGCATATATAGATCACTGGAGCATATTAAAACTGTGAATTTTGGTTTATCTACAGACTATCCCTTTAAAGAGGCAGCTGAGAGCCCCTGCATTTTGAATAAAGCCTCCAGGAGCATATTGCAACAAATCTCTACACCACCCTTTGGAATTCAATCTGTTCCAAGTCAGGTCGCAAAAGAACCTTCTTATTTTCCTTGTGCCTAGAGAGAGTTCAGCACAGGGCCAAAGGAGAAATGGTTAGAAATATTAAAAAGGGAGAGGAAATAAAAAAAAAAGAAAAAAAAATCTCAGGAGAGCAGATCCTAGAAATACTGAAGTTTAAAGGCTGAGAACTGGCAGACATCCAAGTAACATAGTGGAGAGACAGTGGGGATTGCAAGGAATTGGCAGGCAGACAGCATGGGAGATGCCAAATGAGAGCTCACAAAGAGTGAAATGAATCAGAACCTAGAGAAGGAGATGTGAGAAAGAAAACTCAGCCCAAGGGAGAAGGAGGGAAAGGAGACACGATCCAGGACTCGCAGCTTTACATTTTGGACAGAAATAACTGAAAAACCCCAGATTCAGGGTTCTGGCAGAGAAAGGCAACAGCCCGGGGAGATGGGGCACACAGAGAGAAGCAGTTGCAGGGAACCA
This sequence comes from Haemorhous mexicanus, assembly GCF_027477595.1. NCBI lineage: Eukaryota > Metazoa > Chordata > Aves > Passeriformes > Fringillidae > Haemorhous > Haemorhous mexicanus. The sequence goes on from NC_082350.1 coordinate 25,926,078, forward strand.
GGATAAAGCAAGAGAAGGCAATGGAATGGGAGCCCGGAATCCCTGTGGGCAGGGGAGGTGCAGGTTTCTGTGACCACTTCTCTCCTTATCTCCAGGCTCTGCTATGCAAAGCGAGGCAGGGCTGCAGGATACTGCTGGAGGGAGGGAGGAGCAGATTTAACAGGAATGCATTCATTTGGAAATTCTGTTGGCTTCATTGGAGGTTTCAGAAAAACCTGCAAGTTTAGACTCTTATGAAAGTTGGGCTGGACATGACTCCCAGCCAGTCACAGCTTTATTTCTGTCTCTACCTGCTTGCCATGGTAAAGGAACAGAGCCTTGCCTGCTAAGAAAAGACAGAGTCCTTGTTTCAAGAGAGATTTAAATATAAAAGAATGTGCCACTTGCTTTGCAATCTCTGCAGCATCTGTCCTTCAGCTGCGACCTGGGCACAGGGGAAGCACAAGTGCTGTGGCTCACCCAAAATGCTGAGCAAGTTCCAGTGCCCTCACCTCCCCCTTCAGGCTCTGACCTCTGGAGCCACATAAGTCACTACACAAGGATACATGCTGAATCCTTACCCTGAAATAATCAGTGCTTTCTCTTTATTATTTGTGCTCCCTAATTTTGATTACACAGGTAACACAGGGGGCTGCAGTCAGACCCAGCAGCACTGCACATGGACTCACACTCACCCATCCAACACAAACCACTCAGTTCCAACCCCAGCAACTTCACTACCTTCTCCCTTCACTCCCATTTTCCCATTTGATGCAAAGGTGTTGTTTTACCATCAACATCTGACATACAAGTGCACCTAAATCACTCTCTAAGCAGCAATTGGGGTAGGTAAGAGTGTGTGGGCGTGGAGGAGGCAGGTGGGCTGCTCTGGGCTCCCAAAGCTTGCTGAGCTCGCAGCTCAGTGTGACACGGAAGAAAAGGCAGAGCCAGTGGTGGGTGTCAGACTGCTCAGACCTGTCAGAGATAAGGGTTTAACACCTGGGAGCTGCTGAGGCCAAAGGTCTCTGTGCACAGGGGAGTGCAATGGCACACTTACCTGAACCTCAGGACACTCAGGCTGGCAGCACTGGCATCCACGGCCTTGGGATACCAGGACATCTGCAAGCACAGCAGACACTTACTGTCCCCTGTCTCCAGGTGGAACACCAGCTCTGTGCCAACCTGAGCACACCAGAGGTGCACTCAGAGCATCCATGGAGACAGGAAACCCAAAGCTGTAACAGAATAGCCACCAGCTGCTATGGGTGCTGCTGCTCCCCTTTCATACATCATTTTGCTGTACCAAAATCATGAGAATAAAGGAAATTCTTTGAAGAATGCTTTTATAATTTTTATATTTCATGGGAAAATACTCCTATCCTTTTGTGGCTTTTTTGGGTGTTTTTAGAAAATTTGAGGTAATTTAGAATTTTTAAAGTGTTTTAGAATGTTTTGGACTGCAGCTAGCTGCCCAGAGAGCTGTTGTAAGGAATAACCAATATCATACATCTTATATGCACTGTACAGAACAAGCAGCTCAAAGGTAACTCACCATGTGGCCACATCCTGGCAGCTAAAACTCAGAGGAGGGCACACTGGTGTCCTGTTTGTAACTGGGGCTTCTTCACTCTCCTGAACCAGGTCCTGAACCAGGACCTGTCCAGGCTTAAAACTGGCCAAGGGAGGGATCCCCCAGCCCAGGTTCTGGCAGGGTCCAGAACCATTTCCTCAGTCGTGTGGTTTTGTTAAGAACTACACAGAGCACTACCATGGAACTTGCCCAAAAGCCAAAGCAGAGTGACTGTGCCACACAACAGGCTGGTGAGCTGAGATGGATTTGGGACATCAGCACCAAACACCTCAGGGGCAGGGAAGCACAGAGCCCTCAAATCACAATCACAGCTTTGGAAAAGGCAAAGCCTCTGGGATTTGTTGCTTTTGGTGAAAACTAAATAAAGGCAGTAAAGCTCCTTAAAGAACAGAAAGCTCATGGCAGAGTGTGGCCTCACATGTTTATCCCATGTCTCCAGAAGTACTTGGAGCACTTGCCATGTGGAAAAGCAAGCCAATCAGCTATTTTTGGACTCACTTGATTCAACACATGGGCTGAATTCTGTTAGAAATAACGACCTTCTCATGTAGTTATTGCAAGTGCCACTAGACAGAGCTGTTCATCTGATTTCTAACCTCAGAAATATTTATGAGTGCAGTGATGTGCTAGAAATCCAAGAGGAGTTTGTATTGCAGACTCCTTCAGAGAAGTGGCACACGCCTGTAAGAACTGCCTGGTGTGTGCAGCCAGGGTGTAGCTTTGGCACACACTATAAATAATCTCCTCACTGGAGCTGAGAGCTGCATCTGCCCCTTATGAATTCTCTGGTCACTCACCAAGAGCGAGTGATAAAGAGATGACAGATGAAAAAAAAAAAAAAAAAAATCTGTTTTTTCTTGGTTAAACTACAGTGCATGTGTTGAACTTGAAAATGAAGAGTACACCTGGAGATCTAAAAGTGCTGTGACAAGTCCCTGGCTGTGGAGTAACTGTCAAAGACATTTTACCAGAATTTGGGAAAGGCTCAGAGAACAGTATCTTTGGAAAACAAAGTTTCCATTCCAGGTAGGGAACATGCATTCAGACAGTCCTTAAGGGAGAGCCAGTGGACTGGACTCAAGGACTAGAGCAATGCAGGTTGCTCAAACCCGACATTGCAGTTAATCACTAGGTGATGCCTGACTGGCTGGTGCAGGATTGCCCAGTCCTTCCCACCAGGTAATGCAGAAATCACCCAGGACCTTAAGTGCTTGGAGCCGTGCATTTTCTTTAAAGAAAAGCAAGCTGTCATTTCGGGAGGAAGCAGAGAGAGATCAGCATTAGCACTGGTTCTCCCGGGTTCACACCCTGATTTGCATCACAGGCAACCCGAAGCAGGAATTTCTGGAATTTCTGCAGCAGTAGCTGCAGCTTGATTTGCCCTTGTGATTGGAGTTAAGCACTGCACAGCCCCAGCCAGCTGCAGGCTGTGGCACAGAGCAGGGCTGCCGCAGCACTTCCAAGGGCGTCAGCTGGTGTCCCTGCCGCTCCCGGCTGGTGTGCAGGTGCGTTCCTGTGCCAGGCTGGGCAGGGCACGGCCCCTGCCCGCCAGGGACCCTCTGAGGGTGTGCACAGGCCACGGCAGGGCTGAAACTGCCCACGTATCACACCCCAGGCTCTTAGCCAACGTGTTTGTTGCTCAAGAACATGCCTGCGGCTGCTTTTCCTCACCTACTCAGCTAACTCTGACCTTGGCAGTCACGTCCTGTCAGCCCTTGCCCTGGTCCCACACTGGTGCTTCCCACAGCGAGCTGCTCTGCCCCAGCCACCCTCCTGTCACCCTGCATCACGCTCAGCAGTGACTGGAGGTGAGACAAAAGCTCAGCAGTGACTGGAGGTGAGATAAAAGCCCGCAGGCTGCCTTGGGGTTCCTGCACGACAAGGCAGGCAGTGGATGCACGTTCGGTTCTGCTCTGTCAGCACCGGCCCTGCCCAAAGCCGGCTCCGAGCGGGGAGCGGGGCTGGGCAGGAGCGGCTGCTGCTCTGTGGGACAGCAGGGCTGAGCTGCTCCTCCTGCCCTGGGAAACGTGCAGGGGCACGGCCCGGCCACCAGCACTTAAACCGAGGTCATTAGTCATCGCAATTTCCACTGCTAATTATTGCTGTAAAGCTTCTGAACTCAGTGGCATTTCTTGAACCTGTGGCCTCCTCACTTCTTGCTGAATTTTGAAAGAATTCAGGGGTTGGTCACATCCACACGGAGATCAGAAAAAGGAAACTCTGATCCCTTTGTCAGTTCCTCTGATGGTCTCTGCACATTGGCAAAGGACCAGTCAGGTTTTGAAGATGTGTAAGGCAGAAAGAAGCATCAGCAGGCGTGTAGGAAACACTGCAAGGAAGATTCAGGCACGGATACACAGTCCGGAGGTTGAGTAGCCGTGCTCTGCTCTGGAGGTTGCCGAGGTTGGAGGGTGGCAGCCTGGCGAGGTCAGCAGTGCTTTGGGGACCCCCACTCGCTTTGGCCAAAGGCTGAAGGTCACCCACCCTTAGGTCAGACCGTGACCCTTCTCTCTGCTGAGAGCGTTAAACCACGGCTCAGTGCCGCAGCTCCTCGTTCCCGCAGCTGCTCTCGGTGAAGGTAGGTTTACCGTGGGTCTGTTTCTCGATCCCACCACAAAGCGGCACTGCAGCAATTGCCATCCATTCCCGAGGAAGAGCTGGTGACGCTCCCTTGCACTTGCGTGAACCATTTCGACGGGAATTTTCCTGCCTCTTTTCCATGGCAGAAACCTCGTGCAGAGTTTCTGCTTAGTTCTTCTACCAACTTCTGCCTAAACTGAACTAACAAAAAGCAAAATGATCCCTTTGCTTTAGCAGAAACACAGTGTATCAGAGACACCAGTTGAAGGGAAACATCTCAGGGAGAAAACCAAGAACAGAGAGAGTCTTTCAAAATCTCAAGCACTTTCTTCCTCTGAAGACTGAATGGTTTGGGCCCACTGAAACTCTTGAAAAGATCTCGATTAATGTTAGTGTCAGATAAAGCTGAATATAGTGATATATATTTTATTTCTATAGTGATACCTTTGTCCTCATTCCTCTCCAGTTTCAAGGCTATAATCGAGCTGTCTCTGGCCAGCAGTCCCAGGTTTATGGCAGTTTGGAGCCAATGGAAGATCCCTGGGGGATTTACCATGGCAGCTATCCTCACAGAGGCCAGCTCCCTGCCTGCCTGCAGACGTGCTGTGTTGCCACAGCAAGGATTATCTTTTTGGCTTGGCTCACACACTCCTCTGCTGCCTTCCTCCCTGTGGGGAGCTGGAGATAGAGCTGGCTCTGGCAGTCCTGCTGGGGCAGCTGGCAAGCCAGGCTGCAGTTATCGTCTCCCTCTCATGGCAGGACTGCTTTGGGATGATTTGTTGCCACTGAAGTGCTGCTGCTCTCAGCTGCTGCCAGCCCTGTCTGGCAGCTGGAGCCGCTCCCCTCACGGGGTGGTGCTGTCAGGGCTTGGCTTGGGGACCTGGCCAGGCAAAGTCATGCTCCCAAGACCTAATCCCTCTGCAGTCACAGGAAATACCCCCTAGCTGGGGGGAAAGCAGTGGAGTGAGAGCTAAAGGAACTAACAACAGAATGGAGAGGAGGGATAGAAAAGGGAAGCCAGTTGGGAACTGACCACAGACAGGAAAGCTACTTAGGAAACCCTTACTACTGGAAATTGTCTAAAATGAGTATGAGACTGGAGAACGAAGGAACCAAAAGAGCTCATCAACACAGTGCCACAGATTTCATGCCACATCTCACTTTTCTAATGTGCCAGCTTCCTCTGAACAATACGAGCTCATCCTGGAATTCATCTGGGGTGCAGCACATCAAAATGGCCCAAGTGTTTGAGAGAGAAGATGCCTTGTGTGGACTCACCCTCCCTGCTGCTGTTGGAATAGAGAGACCCAAACGGAGCATCTTGGTATGAATGAGGCCTCAGCTGGAAACCAGAAGGGCCAGGACCCAGGGAAGAGAGGCAGGGAAGCAGACTGTAATTTCTGAGCTCTCTCTGCAAGAGCAAAGCACCATTGCATGTTGCACCTATTTCATTCTGTCAGACACCCCTGTGACATGGACACCACTGCACATGTAAGCACTGTGATAAATAAAATAGACTCCATGTTGCACCATGCTCTGTAGGAAAACTTGTCTGCCTCGACACATAACATGGCCTTGCTTGGGTAATAATTTGACCTAAGTAGTAATCTCTACAGAAAAATCAAGTAATTGATGAACCAAATAGATCTGTTCCTTGGCAGGTGTTTTGCCATCCTGGGTTTTTGTGTGAAATTCAGGGTCTGTGGAGCCAAGCAAACCTTAAGCCTTCTGCTCTTCACCAACCTGCCTCCTTCCACACCAACCTTCTTTTGGTTAAAGAAGTGGGGAGGGAGTTGTGGCTCCTGGGGGCCTTCCCTCAGCACCAAGCACACACTGATTTTTGGAATGTCTCATTTTTAACTATCAGCCTTTGCCTCCCAAACAGGCTTTATGGCTCCATGTCCTCTGAAATTCTTGCAGCTGGAAGTGCAATAAAATGAAAAGAGCTTCAGGAATTGAATGGGATCAACTGGTGCTGGGGAAGGGGAGCTGGGAATAGCACCCATGGGAACAGAGCCCTCTCCACCAGCAGCTGGTTCTGGCATGACCTGCCCAGGGCTGGGTGTCCTGTGGGACATGCACACGTAGAGATAATTCCTGTTCCACCTTCTCTTGCCAGCCTGGAGATGAGCTCTTTAACACTTAACTCAGGCTGTCTCAGATCTGTCTGGAGTGGGCTGTGTCCTCCCTTGGTAGCAGAGGGGAGATGGGACCAGATGTTGAACGGACCAGGGAAGAGGTGCCAGAGCAAACACACACCAGTGACCAGTCCCTGTCCCCCAGTGCCACGTGCTCAGAGGCTGGGGCACTGGCATGGCTCAAGGCCTGACACATTGCATTCACAAGGCTTTTTGGTGATGCTGTGAAGAGCAAGGGATGTTGGGGCCCTTCTCTTGGTGCGCCTCAAGGGCAATTCTGCCTGTGACAGTCCCGCAGCCAAGGTGCTGTCAGAGCAATGCAGCAGGGAAAAACTTCCAGACGTTCTGTGCAAGTGGAGGCAGCAAGGGCAGAGCCCCAGGGAGGTCAGGACAGGAGAAAGGGAAGAGGAGCTTTGGAGAAGCTCTGAGCTGGCATCAAAAGCTGCTGTCATTCAGCATGCTTCAAAGCTATTGGTGTTCACTTAGTTTTTAATTGGAACGAAAAAAGCAATGTTCTTTTTGCTTGCTATTGCTTTGTTACACTTGCCATCTAACTTGATTCATGGTAATCCTCTTACCACAGCCATCTGCCAATTTGCAGTCGATTACTCAGACGTGCTGAGCCCCTCTGGTTGCACCAGAATGTTAATCTGAAGCAGCTCACCTGCTTCCCATCCATCCCAGCAGTGTGTGCCCTTACTGGTGACTGCTGATCAGTTTCCAACATGGACCAAAACTGGACAAAGCTTTGCTTTTCATATAGCAAGAATATTTTATCCTTCCATTCTCTGTGATTAAGCAGATCTTGGCATAGATTATTCTGATTTTTCAGATGAGGTTAAATGCATTTTTAGATACAACATATTCTACATTTCTGTAATTGTGCATCCTTTTGCTTTATTTGCTTTCTCCATATAATTGCAGAGCAAGATGGGTTTCCAAAGCTTTGAACACAAAAATGAATAGTGCTATGGATGCTTAAACTCAATTTACTGTTCAGGCAGTTAATGAACATGCAGATCCACTCCTAAAGTTCAGGGCCAGCAGGTGTCTTTCCCTCATTTGGAGAGACAGGATAGGGCTTACATCCCTAGAGGAGTGGAAAAGGGTTTTTGTCATCAGTGGTTGAAGACAGTTGGGAATTGCTTGAACCTTCTCAAAAAACAAGGAGTTTTCTCGTGTCAAAACACGGCTCAGATTTTGCTGCTGCTGAAGCCAATGGATTCCACATGAAGGGGCCTTCAGAGCTGGAGTGGTGAGGGCTGTCCTGTGCAGGAGGGAGCCGAGAGAAGGGCTGACATCTGGGGCTGAGCTGGGAGGGGCCAGCAAACTCATATTGGAATGTCTGCCTGCATTCCTGCAGAACCAGAAAACAAGGACAGCTGTGGCCCAGGGACTCAGGAGGAGCACACATCCACCTCTCTCAGTTTTGCTTTTGCACTGGAGCTGTTTTGGTACAGGGTGGTGCAAAACGGTCTGCCTTAGTGCTCAGACGACAGTGGAATAAACCAAACCCCAGCTATGTTCCCAGTCCAGCCTGCTCAAAGGAGTGCTTGGGCATCCAAAGGGAGCAGGCAGCTCTGGCCCAGTGTGTAGGGCAAACTGGAGTCATTGGTGATGTCTTTGTGTGTTGTTCCAATGGCGAGTGATTTCTGTTCCAAGCACTTTCCAGAGATGATGCCTGAGATAAGGAGGTGGGACTAATCCTTAGCAGCCTCCCGCCAGCTTTGGCCAGGGAGTTCTGTTCCCAAAAGCATTCCTTCCCTAATGAAGCCATTGCTAACCTGAGCAAATCGCATGGAGCAGGCAGGAGGGCCCAGGAGGCTGAGCAGGAGCTGCTGCCCAGCTTTAATCCAGGAGGGGATTACTGACACACCAGGGCTGCCTAAATGGCTGAACAGGCCTAAGGCCACACAACCCTCCTGCTCCTTTAACACTCTGAGCCCTACACAGCTGCACACTGTGGGACCGTCAGGGTCAGAGGGGAGTAAAGGAAACAGCACGTGCTCTCCAGCTGGCATATTTAATGCTCTTTGTCTTCCTCTGAGACACACGCAGGTTAACTTCAGCTGACAACATATCTCTCATCCAAATACTGCTCCAGATAACATGGAGCCATTGTATTTACCGTGCCATGAGCCTAAACAAGGGAACAGTCTTAAAATCCCATGTCTGCATGCCTGCAATTGGGACTTAAACATGTTAACTTTAAATGCAGAAGCAAGGCACAAAGTTTGAGCCTGCTTCTGTAGTCTAATGACAGCCTTCCCTTCAGAAGCCTCCCAGAGCCTCGAGGGGTGACACCTCAGGGAGCAGCTGGCCCAGGTCAGGCTGTCTGTGACCTGCTACTCAGGAAGCTACTCAGAAATGAGCTGGCTGCAAAGCCAGGGGCCACATGTAGACGATGTGGTAACCATGTAGCATGCAATTAAGAATTGAATGGACACAGAAAGTTGATGTCCTCATGAGTTTCCAGAGGCTCCCCATGCATTGAAGAGGAAACAGAGTGGACCCTACAGCCATTCTTCCCCCTTCTTGTTGGAGCCGTGGTCTGGATATGGTGGTTCCTGTGCACTGGGGAACAACCAGTGCTTTGAGAACCTGCTCTGTGTTCCTCAGGCTCACAGAACCCATGTACCTAAACTTTAAATGAGCCTTTCTGGTTGGGAAAGGGAAAGGAAAAACTGTATTTGTCATCAAATTATCAATAATCTCCAAATCCAAATTGCCAACAAAATATTTTGGAATGATTCTTCAGTGACGATCGAATGTCCCAGGAGAGTGAGGTATTCAGTTTGCTGAGTGACACATGAGATTTTATCATAACAATATCTGGAACAAGAATTGCTGCCATGTTGGTCATAAAGAAACACTAAACACAGGAGGAAAAGCCCTGTGAATTTCTAGAAGACTTGACCATCTGACTTTTCATTTCTCCCCTTATAACATCATGTCCCCAGGTGTGCTGGGTTTTGCCAGTATCTCATTTTACCAGAGAAACAGCCTGCCACCATGAAATGCACTGTTCATTAACTGTCTTCATCAGTGTTCAGTGAAATCAAAGACACAATTCCCACTGACTTCAGTGGACAGGATCATGCTCCACAGCCTGATCCAAAGACAACAAAAGCCAAGAGAAGGTATTTATTGATTTCAGCAGACTTCAGGCCAGGTCAGGATCTCAACCATTCATCACTGTACAGAAGGGAGTTCTGCTATTAAGATGGAAATGAAATATCTTCCTTCTGTATTATCAGGGGGAAGTCATGGCATAATTAATGAAAAGACAAGTCAGAAAAATTATGTTGTCTTTCAGTGAGGAGGAATGTTATCTTGGAAACCAAAACTCCACATGAAACATCCATGAGCAAAGCACTTGAAAAACACCTCTCTACTAATCATATGCTAAAGAGAAACTCAATAAAGACCAACTCCCTCCTTGCTGACTCAGATAGGAAGCTGTGGTGAGGATGCCACAGTATTATTTATTTCATGCTTAACTGCCACCTAAAGTGTTGTCACCTAAATAAGCATCTTCTAAGCAACTGACTGTCTCTGCACTCAAGTGCTTTGTTGGAGGAATGGCTGAAGAAATAATTCCAGAACCAGAGGACAGTGTGAAAGGAGCTACAATAGGAAGGATGAAGAGCTAGGTATTGAGCAGGAATATGGGGTTACATCACACCACTTCACTTTTTCTTACATTCTATCTTCTATCATATTTTATCAAATATAATACAGATTTTAACTTATTCTACAGCTTTTCATTGAGGACCAGTATAATGTAATATGGACTCTGTGTCTAACTTGGTCACAAAGAGGAGGGACTCTCAAATCTGCAGCATTTGCCTCTCAATAATTCTGTTGTGTTTGCAGCTCCATCTCCACCACTCCCCAGGCACTTATGCCCAGGAGACTGGGGCAGCAAATCATGGAGGTTTTAAAAGGAACCGGCACAGAAAACAAATTTCTTACCAACCTTATTTGGTACAGTGAACTTGTGCTCTCTAATTGCTGTGTGGGTAAACCCTTTGCCAATGCACTGTCAAATGTGGGGTAGGACTGTGAGAGGCAAACCCTGTGCTGCTGTCACTGTGCCAGGCTCAGCCTGTCTCATTTTGGGTATTCACATTCTAACTCTGCCCAAACGCACCTGCAGATCCATCACACCAAAAGGCCATGTTCTGATCCATGGCCAGGGGACACAGCTCTCCACAAAAACCTGCACTCCATGCCACCTTCACATGGGGGCACATTGACAGAGGCAGCAAAGAGAGCTGAAGCTGCTCTGCCTGACCAGCACAGACCACAGACAAGAGCTCACAGCTAATGGAAAAGTTCATTAGCAACAGGAACTGGGTTAGATTAATTTCTTCTAACACTGATTGACTTGGACAGCACATTTCACTAACATTTATGCTGCAGGGAAACATAATTATGATTTCCCTGAGTGACAGGATAAGATGACACAAAACATGTAATCAAATTTTGAAAGGGCAAATTAATCCTGTAATTGTTTGATAATTCCTTGCCAGCGTTACTCGAGCTGTTTGATATATCCAATGAAATGAAGATCGGAAGTTGCATCAATAAACACCATTCACAGGACATTCTTGCAGTCCATGTATCACTGTCCCACTGCTTGCAAATGATAACCTGGAGCTGTAGATGGCTGGCTCTGAGTGTCCCCGCTGTGAACTTGGCCTGGGTTTGCTGCCATGGAAATAGTCACCTGCCAGACACTGTCTCAGATGCCCCAGGGCAGCCTTCTGACACGCTGTGCGCTACCAAAGCCTTTACTCCACTACAGCCTTCATGTGTTAGGCTCTGAGATTGATTAAAGGCACAACTGTGTCACAGCTCGGCGGCTGAAGGGACTCCTGATTCTTAGAGCTGAAGGTATTTTCCACCAAGGGGCTCAAAGGAGGATGTGACTGTGTGGCAGAGGTTCAGACACGTGTGTCCTCTCAAGGTGCAGACAGACGTGTCTCCTCACTGCTTTGATTTGTAACAAAAGCATTTGTGACTAGAGGAGAGGGATAAAGAGAAACCTAAATGCAGACAGGATTTAATGAGTTTGAGGGCACAAACCAGCACATGGTTCTCACTGTGCATGGGGAAGGATGGCTGCAGAGAGAGCTTTCTGCCACAACCCCTGTGCTACACTCATCAAACTCAGTCCATATCATCACCAAAGAGGAGATGAGAGACACGGGCCAGGACAAACCCCGTGGACTGTTTGTTACGGCCTGAGCTGCACACAACAGTGGTTCTCCTTTGCCTGTTGTTCAGTATTATTGCAAAATGAGAATTTATTAAGGACAACTACGGAATAATTGATCAGGTTAATGTCTCCGAGGGCAATTCATGCCTGATGGCAGCTGTCAGGTCAGGCTGGCCGCAGCTGAGGCAGAACAAAGCCCGCAGAGATGCCCGGAGGAGGCGGCTGCGGCTGAGGCCGCCCTTTGCGCCGGCTCTGCCCACCTGCTCCCGGACGCGGGGCCACAGCCGGGCCCTGGGGAGCCGGCAGAGCCGGGCAGGGCTGGGCAGGAGCGGCACCTTCCCCGCCTGGCAGCTGGCGCAGCGCCCCGCGGCTCGGCCTCCCCTGCTGGCTGCTGCTCAGAGCCCCAGCGCATGCCAGGACCGCTGCAGCCTGCACACACCTGCACACACCTGCGCACACCTGCACACACCTGCACACGCCTGCACACACCTGCACACACCTGCACACACCTGCACACGCCTGCACACACCTGCACACACCTGCACACACCTGCACATGCCTGCACACACCTGCACACACCTGCACACAACTGCACACACCTGCACACACCTGCACACACCTGCACACGCCTGCACACGCCTGCACACACCTGCACACACCTGCACACGCCTGCACACACCTGCACACGCCTGCACACGCCTGCACACACCTGCACACACCTGCACACACCTGCACACACCTGCACACACCTGCACACGCCTGCACACACCTGCACACACCTGCGCGGCGCTGCGCAGCCCCGGCTGGCACCAGCACTGACACGCTGCTGCTGAAACCAGCGCTCTGCCTTCGGCCAGTTCCACATCTCAGAGACAGAACACTAAAATGCCTGTGAACTCTGCATGTAGCACCCAGGCTCAGAGCAGTTCTATGTGATGGTGACGGAAAAACTGTCCAGATCCCCAAGGTTTGGGTATTTCTGACCTGCTAAAATGAAACTTTTGCTTGCATTGATTTTGAAGAGCTCTTTCTAGATGAAACTGAAATTCCATGTGAACATGATGAGTGACACACTTCCAAGTACAGATCTATCTGGATCCTTGAGGCTGGCCTTTTGGTCATCACGGATTGCAGGTGATTGACATGCAAATTTCCTAATTCTGCTATGAGAAGCCATCACAGGAATAACGTGGTATAAAATCTATAAGGATTTATTTAATCCCTCAAGTTCTTCGTGTATCTAAGCCAATGGAAGGTGGAATAGAAGATTCCATAGGATGAATGGACTAAACAAAATGCAAATTGACTTTCCTAGGTAAAAAAATTAAATGTGGTGTGATTCTCAGATGAATGTGTGATTCTCATTAATGATGCAATAATAATAAATTAAATCCAGGCAGGGCTAGACAATGCCTGGAGAGGGGGATGTGGAGATGAGGCTGAGGCAGAGCTGGCAGCCCTTCCTCCTCCCAGGAAAGCATCTCTGGAGTGAGTGAATTTAAAATTGGAACAGGCAGATAATGCAGGTGCACCCAATGATTTCTGCCCTCTGAACAGAGACCACATTTTTTTCCAAGCCACAGATTCTCTCTCACCAAAGACTTTTCTTCTCTGGCAGATGTTGGGCAGAAGCTTTTTATTATAAACAGATGGGAAAGATTTTTCAATTACCAATTATTCAAAGTAACAAAGAGGCCTGTAGCCTAATTTAGAGATTATATTGAAATAATATTTATGTACATTAAAAATAACTATAAAATAATATTATCAATCTGGATTAAAATTATCACTTTATTTTTCATATTTGAAATGTTATCCTATTCCAGTCCAGTCCAAGAGACTGGGCCTGTCATTTGGACCTGTTTGGGGTAGACTGGAGATGCAGATTCTAAAGGCATCCCACCACTCTGATCTACATTTTCAGCTTCTGCAGGAGGATCTGTGAGGCAGCACAGCCAATAAACTGCATTTTCAGCACCACTAACTACAGTAATCAGTATTAATTATATAAAATTTTTGAATTTATTTTAATAAACACTGACTTGAGTGTGAAGAAGAGAGAGAGAGAGAGGAGAAAAGACAATTAGAAAATGTCAGTCAAGAAGGAACTCCCTGTATCTTGTTGAGATTACCCAAGATACTCACAAGGTCATAGAGAAGGAAACCTGAATTACCCAGTTGGAAAAATTCAAATGTTCCAAGTTTTCTTTGTGTTGCCTCTTTCAAACATATTAAATCTCAGGATCCCATTGGTCCAACACTAAATGAAGCCTTGTTTATTCATTGGTGATGTCTTGAAGAAAGACAGTGGCTTTTCTAGCAGCAGCAGTACTTCTGTTTGTCCTGCACAATCCCCAAACAGCTCAGTGATTCTATAGAGCATACCCTACAAAACTGCCTTTTTCAACCTTCTCCACAGAAAATCTTCCATCTTAGGAAATACCCCTCTGACCTGGATAACACTCAGAAGGGTGAAGAACTAAAGCTTATTCAGAAGCTAAATCAATAACAGGGGATAAATTTTACTTTCTGGTTTACCACTCTTGCATCTGTTATTATTTGAAATATTTTGAAGAGGGGGAGAAAAAGAGGTTACGTTTCCCTGTAAGCTCTTCACTAACACTCCTGTTACCATAATTCAGTTACTTCAGTACTGTTGAAGCCCTGTAATGTTTTTACAGGCATTGAAAATTCTGGGTATTCTCCCTCCCCCCAGTCACTAGTGGGAGCAAAAGCTTTGTGTGACCAAAGCAAAACCACAGAAAAGGACCAATCATTCAGCTCCTGACCATTCCCATCAACTGTACTTGTTTGATTTTCAGCAGATTTCTTTTTCAAATAGTAAAACAAGAACAGATTTTCTTCTTAATTCCTGTTTGATTGCAGGGGGGATTCATGTCAAAGGGTATTCCTGGAGATTCAAATGAGCTGTTAGAAGTGATGTCTCCTAAAGTGTTTAGAAAACATGCAAACAATGTGCATTCTTTGGGGTTCTTTGTCAGGGCAGATGCAACAATAGACCTCAGGAAAGATGAGCAGATGTTATTCTGCACACTCTTCATTTCAGAGGCTTTAGAAATTCATGAGGTCTTTTGTAGGTTTTATGAATCTTCTAATAACAGTGCAGCTGTTCCATTCAGAACCTAAACTTGTCATCAAACGTTTACTTGCATCTGCAGATGTTGAAGGAATGGCCACATTTGACAGGTTTGCAAGATATTCTCTCCAAGGCAGCCAGACAGTTCCTGTAAATTCTGTACCTTTCCCTCCTCCCATGCCCTGGATTCTGCTGTTCCATGGCTGGAATCCTTTGGTAATTCAGTGTTGCATTGCCTCCATCCCTTTAACCTAGAGCTCTCAAAGACAATTCAACTTTCCCAGAATATTTCCACTTTCTACACGGGCAGCATTATGATTATTTTCCAATTTTATGAAAACAGCCATTGAAGCTGTCAACAGCAGTACAGAAACTCATGTCCTGCCACACACGAATGTGTTCTCATTACATTCTGGTCAGGCAAGACAATCACATTGCAGATGGTTTCACTGGAAGACGTGGATTTGATCAACAAATGCACTGTGCTGAGGCTGACTGGATTGCCCAGAGCCAAGCTGTTTTACACCAAGCCTCCTCTGACAGAGCCACCATCCCTTCTGGGTTGTGAATGTCCAGATGGAATATTTAGACCTTTGCTCATTCTGCATTTTTGTTGTCTCACCTTGCATTCACTTTAAATTCACTGATGGGTTTATTCAGCTCTTTGTTCCCCAGCTAACCTTGAAAAATGTTGCTTACCCTTATTCATGTAGTAACTGCTGTAGCAATTGGATGTTCCCCAGGAAAAATCCAAATATCTTCAATATAATGCTTGGCTCCTCTCCAAAGGTAGACAATACTTCACAAGCTTCTGTCTCTGCTCTATGGCTTGAAAATACCCTTCAGTTGCCTCTAGTGTTCCCTGAGTGAAACTAGTGTCCCCCTGCATGCAGAGCATCACAGTGGTCATTCATCCAGTGCAGGAGCCACACAACAGAGTTCCTTTGGTACCTGGTACTATCAGTTTACTTTCACAACAGTAACATTTCTTGAGCCAAAAATATTTACGGTCTGCATCAGTGTATTTATTCCTCAAATGAGAACTTCTCTGCCTTTTGTGTTAAGTACTGGCAGTAGTAGTGTACAGGTAAATACTCACTAATAAGTGTGAACTGAATTTGACATTCCTGAGCCCAGAAGAGAGATGGAAGAAAACACACAATTCACTGAACAGGAAGAGTTGCTTTCAGAAAATTGTTGTGAGGTGGAACAGGCTTGGTTTTGCCATGAAAGACAAACTGACAGTGCTTCACTTGAAGTAAGAGCAGAACTAATGCTGTAATTACTGGCCTGTGGCAGCACTGAAGTCTGTGGAGAGCATCAGACTTGGGATGGGGTTAAGGTGATCTCAGTTCAAAGGAGGGACAGACCCTAAGGACAGAATGTGCCACAGAGCAATTAAAACAGTGGTTGGGCAGGTCCTGACAGAATCTGAATGTGCAAACACACCGAGTGTCAGTGAATGAGAAATCTCACCCTGGATTTCCCCAGCAGCCTTTGTTTTTCTGCAATTAAAAACCAAGGCAGCAAATGCACAGAGGAAGCCCTGGCTCCTGTGCCTCCCAGACAAGGAAGCTTGATCAGCCTGATGATTAGAAATAGAAGAAAGAAGTAGAAAACCAGAAAAAGAATATGAGGTGGGACTTCAGCTGGGGCCTGTTCAAAGAGCTGAGCTGAGTCTGGGGGCTATCAGAGGGCAGATCCCCACTCTTCCTTCCTTCCTGCCTCCCGTGGGGTCTGAGATGATTCCCACCCTGTGACACTCTCCCACCTTGCTGTCCTGTGGGGGGTTGTTTTTGCTGTAGTGAGCTATCCATTGAAAACCAGGAAAAGCCAAGCTGCTCTGCAGGGAGGTGACACTGCAGGTCACAGCTGCCCTGTGCAGCCTGGGCTCTGCTCTCAGCCTGTCACCAAGATCCCTGTGCAGAGCCCACTGAGGACACCATGTCCCAACAAGCACCGCAGCTACAGAGATCCAGAGGAAGTGTGCTAAAGCAATGAGAGGAAATCTCACAACTAATATTTCCTCTTTTCCTAGATCTCCTACCCAGAGGAGCAAGCTGCCAGGTGGTGTGTTGGACTGTATTCCCAGCCGGGAATAGACTGACATGCTGCTATTTTGTGTTTCCCTGAGTCCCGATGGATACCAGCTGAAATGGTAACTACTCTGATTAGCATTCACCTCATGATTTCAGAATAAAGGAAAACAGCTTTTCTTTCTCCTCTAAAGACAGTGTCTGCTCGTTACAGTTTGGGATGTCCATATGTTTCCCAAACTCAGGCTGCAGCCCTGCATATGGAATTGCTGGTAATAGCTTTTACAACTAATTATTTGAAAATACTTAGGCTAATAAAATTATTATGAAGAGATATCCTGAGTTTGCCAGAGATATCTGACTGTGTCGCTGAGGTGGGAGATGAACAGCTGAGCTGCCTCCTGGCAGGTCCCATGTAGTGACCAGGAATTTGAGGAAGGACACAGGCAGTAATGGTTTTTTAGCAATCAGAAATTTGTAACAGCTTTTGTGCAGTTCTGGGCCCCTTTCCTTCCCATGCCACCATCACCAACCACTTTGCAGCACTTAGAGAGGACAAAGTAAATACGTGAGGTTTCTGTGAAGTCCTGTATGTGAGGGAATGCTTCCAGAGCTCCTGGTGAGCAGGACTGGGAGGCAGAGCTGGTGCTCTCCTGCAGATCTACACTTGCTCCCTGCCTCCTCAGCCCTGCTGTGGCTGACACTCCTGCCTGTAACTGCTTCTTCCAGACACTCCAGGAAGCTCAGGGCTCAGAAAGAGAATGGTACTGGAGAAGCTGAGACTCTCTTTCTTAAATAGACTGGAAAATGTCTCACAGGCATTCCTCTCTGCACGCAGAACGGGACCCAGCCTGGATTATTCTGTTGTGTGTGTGCAACTCTTGAATTTGCAACATAATTTAAAGGACAATCTGAAGGCATCTCCAGGCAATAAAAGGATACTAGTCCATAGAATGGGCTGGCAGTGATTCAGTGAAAATATAAGGAGATTAGTATCACCAAGAGGTTACACATTCAGCCTCTGACTCAAGTGAAACTTCTGGTATTCGATGAGAGCACCATAAGCAGAAAGCTGTCAGCCAATCTACCACCAAAACAAGCAGGAGCAGCATCAGGCTACTTTTAAAATATCAGGGCCCCTTGAAAACAATCTCCCAAATCTGAAGCCAATGAAAAAGAAGCACCCAGCTGGGGCAGTTCAGGTCCTGCAGCTGTGGCCAGCGAGGCCTGGCCAAAGGCCTGGCACTGACTGCCCTGGGGTCCCTCCGACCAGAAACAGATGCTAGTGCCTGGGGGAAGCAGGACAAAAGAAAATGGGAATTAAGAATCTCAAAAATGCCCTTACTTATATTAAAAAATTATTAAAAACCAACCAGGAAACGTTACCTGTATGCTTCCAATGCTTATTTTTTCTTTCTAAGAATTAAACCCTCAATATACTAATGAAAGGCCTGAAATGTTTGTAGCTTCAAAGGGCTTTGTCCTGACTTTATTTTGGTGTAATAAGCACTGGCAAAGCTAGTCTATAATTTTGATTAAAAAAAATAAATCTATAAATAAACCAGTGTGGTTCTTGAAGCGTAACTGCATTTCCAGCAGAGGCATACGCTCAACCACAGTATAATAAAGAAACAAAAGACTTGATCCAGAACTTTCCAAAACATGTTGTCATTGTGCCTAGGGGCTTCAGCTGCTGGCTCCAGCCCTTTTCCCTTTGCAGCCAGTTCCAGAGGAACTCCCCTCTCCGGTGCAATCAAACCCAGATTGACTGGTTTTTGGAAGAGACACATTTTTATCGTTGCCTTTCATTTCAGGCACTTCCCCATTCCCAGACTCGCCGTCTCTCCAGCTGGCCCCAGAGGAAGGCCCTGTCCTGCCTGGGCTGGGCACAGTCTCTGCCCGGGATGGGAGCCACAGCTGCTGCTCCACACGCTATTTTTAGATCCAACAATTCTTGAGAAAACGCCTGAAGGATTCATTAAGGCAGCTTTTCCTCCCTGATCCCCGCTGCCACATCGGATACAGCTGGAGCAGGTATCCTCAGAGAGTAGGGCTCCATCCAGTGTCTGCCGGATGAGTTACCGGGGGCTCTGCTTGCAGTAGAAATTAAACCGCAGAGACTGCTTCCACTCCCAAGGAAAGTCATACTCCTCAGTAACAGAACCAGTAGTAACACCTGGAACAGAATTCTCAGCACGACTCTGGCTGGTTTGCCTGGCAGGCAAACATCCTGGGGTGCTCCCAGCCCTTCCAGATCTGTTTTCATTCAGGCAAGGCTGGGAAAACGTGACGGTCTCATGAGCAATAGGTGACCAGACATTTTCAAAAATAGACCATAGTGACAGACTTGGGTTTGAATTGCCGGATTTTTTGGCAAAAGATGCCTTTTGAGCTTATCAGACCCAGGATTTGATCCTTTTGCTTTAAACAAAGGAGTCTAAGCATAAGGATGTGCACAGCATTGTTAAGCACAGTCTCCAGGTTCCTACCTTCCCATGAAAAATACTCCTCACTGTTTTGATATCTAAAAGCTTGTTTCTGGAGTGAAACAAGTGGGATGTTCTAAGCCACACTGCAGTACAATCAGGTATGTCCCAGTCTGAAAACGCTGCTGTCACCAGAATAAAACTTGTATGTAGATAAAATTTATCTACATGAAAAATTGTCCTTTAATCTTAGTTCCACCCCGTAAAATGTAGGTTGCATCTTAAGCTGTTCTGTGCTGTCGGAATAGGTGAAAGGAAGCTCCTTTGTACTCCTCATCTCTCATGCACAGAGCATTAGCACGTGCAATTAGGCGTGACATTTGGGTAAATATTACTTGTGTTAACAGCCAAAGCACCCAGGAGACAGCGATCAGTGAGCAGGGAGAGCAAGGGGAACAAAGCCCTGCCAAGGCAGAGTTTTGTGCTGGCAAAAGTAACACACAAATCTGTGGATTATCATTTTCACCTCCACCTAGCCTAAACTCCTGATGTGTTGTCGGTTCCTCTTGTTCACTTTCTATGAGTATTGGTCTTCATATTCAGCATTACGCTGAATTCTCAGGCATCCTAAAACCACCAGCTACTTCCTGATTTTAATATCCTGAATTTCTTACTTTGTGTGTACAAAATACTCATATTCACCAATTTTATTTAACACTGAACAATTCAATACTAAAGAGGGGCTGAGAATGGGGATGGTCCTGTTAAAAGTTTGCACAGACAAAACAAGAATGCAAAACTAGTACCTGTATGCACAGACTTGCTGCTAGGCACCACATTAGTTTAAAGGTTGTGCACTCTGACATTCCATCACCAAGGGCTGGACTGTAATCCCTTCATGCTTGCTGGGAATTCACACCCTGGGGTTTTCTGCCATTAATCACAGTTGGGTTACTCAGCAGGCTCTGGGCACTGGCTCTGCTCAGATCTAGGTTACTGGGGATTGGCCCTAAGGTCTTTTCCAACAACAAAAGATACAGGTTGAGTCAATTCTGAACTGCAAACTGCTTTAGTTTATCTTTAAAAGTGACACAAAGAAAGAATATTTTATCTGCACATTAAGAAAATGTCCAAACCTTCCCCAAATGTATCCTCATTGCCCTGCATGTGAATGATCTGTGGAATTGGTTGCTCAGGGTTTATATTGTGAAACCACAGGAGATTTGAGACTGGACAGTTTAAATGCCCCGTTCAGTGCTTCCAGAGCAGAGACTGCTGGAGCTGCAGAGCCTGGCCATCGTGGCTGGGTCACCTGCTCGGGGTGGCCCAGAAAGCCCACTGCTTTCCAATGGCCAATTTGCAAAGCTGTGCTCATCTTTACAAAGGACTGAGCTATTTTTTTTCTTTTGTGGTCTCCAGATGTTTTGGGATAAGTTTTGAACATTACATATTGCATCCATATTTATATTTTAAATAAAAACACACAAAATATTTTAAAATAAAACTTGCTGGCTGCTGGAGATGATCAACTGTGTAAACACAGCAAATTGACAGATACTGGACTGCAATTTTTCTTCTGATCAGTGTTGCATAAACTTTGCTTTTAGCTTTGTTTTAATCAGTTATGAATTTGATCTTTTTTTATTCATAAAAGTGAGCTCCAGGACCACCACCACCACCTTTAGCTCCAGTTGCTGGGATCACACACCACCACAGAGGAGGTCTGGTGTCAGACCATGTAATATTCAATATCTATTATCACATTCATGAACTGTAGGTGTTTAAAAGTCATAAACTCCTTTCCTGTTCAACCTGGCCTTTTGGATGTGGGGAGCAATGGGCACTGCAAGCTGGTCACACCATCATTTCATGTCAGGGCTGAGGACACTGGGCATAAACCTCCCTGGGAAGTGCACATGCCTTTTCAAAATGCTCTTCTTGGGATCCTTCACCAAAGATTCCTTAAAAACCTGACCTGTCATGCAAGAGGATGAAATGTAAAAATGTATAACTCTTGCTTTTCACTTCAGAGAAATCCGTATCTGAGGGTGGAAGCAAACACAGAGCTATTTCCTTTCAGAGAAGCTGCTCCTACCAGCCTTCCCACCGCAGAATCCTTAACGGCCGTTTGATGGACTTGCAGTGGTGAATGAGTTCAGGATTGAGACATCATTTCATTTTATACCAAACTCCTGGTTATTGTGGGGTTTCACAAGTGTCTGGAAATTTTTCTGAACTCTCAGAGTGGGAGTAAAAGCTGCATTTTCTGCAAGCACCTGAAGAAGTTCTCGCAGAGTTCCACGGAAAGATGAACTCCCCTTTTCAGAGGATTTGTCTCTGTTTAGAAACTCGCATGTGCGAGCCTTGTCGGTGGCACAGCTCCAGCACCATCTGCTCCCGTGTCTCCAGAGCACAGGCAGAGAGCAGCTCTGACAACTGAGGCTGGAGCACACGGCCTGTTTGCAGCACAGAGCCACTGCACACCAGAAGGCCTTGAACGAGGTTTGCACTGTCCTTTCACATCCATTTTAGCATTTTCTGCTCTTTTGGTTGAGTACGTTGGCTGTTGAGTTTAAAATTCAGAAAAAAGGAAATAATTCCTTGATATTTCTCTGAAAATCTACACACGTGTTCAAGGAAGCTGTGTATTCAAGCTTCCACTTTGTGTGGAAAAAGACAAACAGGGTAACAGAACTACAATTTTTTATGCTCAAATATGTATGTCCAAATTATTTTGGCACAGGAAATAATTTGAAAAGTTACAGAACATTTGGGTTGTGAAGAATGGAGCTCTCCTGCCCTAGCTGTGTCTCTGCATTCAGCAGAGGGAAGGGGTGCACTGTGTCTGCACGGACACCTTGCTGCGCAGCCTCTGGGATCCCATCACGGAGATCACTGCTGTGCACAGGAGGGAGCTCTGGAGTCACCCTTGGGCAAGGCAAGGCCAGCTGAGCTGCTCACTCTCCTGGCAGCTGCCAGAGACATAAACAGCAAATAAAGCACTCCCTGTCCCTTATCATGTGGCCCAGCCACATGATGGGGACAGGGAGAGCCCAGCCCTGCCCTCCAGACGAGAGCCATGGGAAGTGCAGATGATGCAGGACAAGCTACAGTTCTGCCTTGCTTGGCGCCCTGCTGAAGGCCACGTTTGTTCTTGAGCAACCACTCAAATACCACGTTTGAGATCATGAGAGTGGGAGAATGCTCTTAATGTGACAGAGATCCATTCTATTCACTCTTTCAGAGCTTCTTCCTCAGCATTTTCTGCCTGTGACAAAAACATTGCTTGGATTCTCACAGAAAACATGTGACCTCCAATAGTAAGAGGGTTGTTTAAAGAAAGAGGTCATTTCTGCAGTGGCCATCAGTTGTTATGGATGGTGATTTCACAGCACCTGGAGAAGGAACAAGGAAAGGCACCCAGCAGCTCTGCAGGCAGTGCGGCCAGCCCAGGGCAGATGTGGCACCTCTGTGAGCACCTAGGGCTCAGAGGGAGCACTCATTTTCTCCACCCAACTTCTGTGCCTGGCACACAGAGCTGCACTCCAGACAACGTGTGGCATCTGTTCTAGCATGGAATTAGATACAAAACCGGGAGAAAGTTGGGTACGTGAACTACCTGTGTGTTTGCTCACTGCTGTTGAGTTTGGCCAAATCTGTTTGGAGCTGGGAGCAGTGAAAAACCTGTCAGTATTTACATGCCTCTGGAACAGCTCCATTCTTTAATCATTTCTGAGCTCCAAGTAAGCAAGAAAGGACAAATGAACAGCTCTGACAACATACTGACTGACAACGTGTTAACATTTTTAAAGCACTCCAAGGGAGCTTTCCAAATAGGTTTTGGAAGGTGAAAGAAATGAACAGAATGCAGTGTGTGCAGCCAGAAGTACCGTGTGATGGTAGCTTCAGTGATTCTTCTGCAGTACTGAACATTCTTTGACTTGCAGAAACTCAAACAATCTGTCTCTGAAGAAATAGCTCCAGGATGTTGCGACAGGAAGGAAATGTACTGTGTAAATGCTGGAGCATCTCATGGAACTGAGAGATGCTGTGCCTAAGAATGATTGGGAAACATTTAGGTAATACATGTGTCGAAAGAATAGGATCTATATGCTTTGAAACACAGAAAGCTGATAAAGTTGAAATTACAATGAGACACACATCTGCTGCCCTGTGTCCATTGCAAAGTCACCTGACGTGGCTCTGTGTGCAGTGTGATCTGTGATGTAGCAAAGTACAGCCCACACTGGGGCCCTTCACCATGCCCCAATGTTAATTTTTGTGTTTAATCCACCAGCATTGAACTCTGGGAATAACAGGGGGTGTCCAGGTTAATTCCTAAAGCAGAGAAGGAAGGAGCAAAGAGCAAGTGCTCCATGAGCAGTTTCAGGGCTTACCAAGGCCAGTCCTCTCTACATTCCAAGAAAGGAACAAAATTAAATGCACTTGGAAACTCAATTTGACAGCTGTGAGCACTGCTCTGTGAGTGCTGGAATGGGACCAATTTGTCCCTAAGATAAATCCTGAGTTTCTTGTAGGTGTTGAACTGTAAGTATTGAAGCTGCATTGAGTAATGGTGTCCAAGGAAAAGGGAATTTATCCACTCCAGGCACCAGCCAAAGCCTATAATTTTTCCTCAGAAAATTCCCTATTGATAGCACTCACAAGAGCTTTCCCACGTTGATATTTTTGACAATGCTGCTTCTATTATCAGAACAGAAAACACACCCATTTTTGCTATTGTGAGTGTTGCAGCTACAAATTTATTCTCTCTATTAAACTGTCAGTGACTTTTTGCTGAAACTGTTCTCATCTTCTGGAATCTGGCTGCCTTCATCTGCGCTGAGAAATAAGGGAGAATGATCCATCCAAATTCCCAGAAATCACTAACTTGGTGAAAAGTTTTCATACTGTATAACCAGTGATACATCTCCAAAATGCTCAGTTTACCCACCACCCGAGGCATGTGCAGAGGATGAACTTTTCTACTTATGTTCTAGCACTATCCACACATTTAGAGATGACATCTGACTCAAACTCACACAAACATCTAAGCAACAAGTTGCTAACACATACACTGTGCTAACAAACCAGCAAAAGCAGGGGGGTGTTGGACTTTTTCTCTGAAAAAGGAGGAACTGATACTCTGAGCAGGGCCTGAATTCCACACACTCCTGGTCCTGGGGTTCAGCTTGACTTTTGCAGCCATCAGTAGCATTTTGGTTACATTTTCTTACTCGTTATACCTAAAAGCCATCTTACTGAAGCAGAAAAGTTCTGGAATCATTTGGGAAACAAAGTCTGTTGGGTTAAGTAGGGATTCTAAGAGCCGAGCGAAGTGAATCTGAAAGTGACAATACCCGAGAGTGCCACCTTGTGTTAATTCCGAGGGACTGGGGAGGGCTAGCTGCGGTTAGGTGCTGGGGCAGCCTCACCAAGGCTCTGCTTGAAGGGCCATACAGAAAGTCAGGTTATGTTTCATTGATTGATTGTAATCCAGGTACAGTTTGAAGTGAACAGTGAGTCACATCCATGACAGCTAACAGTCTATACACATGGCAGCCTACTACTCTGTAGTAGGGAAACGGTGCCAAAATAACTAAGAGGCAATTCCAAAACAAGCCAAGGCAGACCCGGATCCATATTTAGCTTTAAATTACAGAGTATCGGGAAAAAATGCCAGGTTGTCAGCTTTTTATGCTGCACTCCATGGAACGCTGACAAGAAGCAGGGCTGCATGGCTGGAAACCAAAGTCGGGCAGAGGGCAGGGCAGGCTTCGAGAGGAGCAGGAAAGGCCAAGTTTGAAGGCAGAACAGTGTGGAAGTGAGGGAGGTGGCCGAGCCCTCGGGAGGCAGTGTCTCCGAGGGAAGGCACTATCCCGGGCAGCTGGGGAGGCTCTCCAGCCAGGCCAAGCCCGTGGCTGTGGCTCTGCTGTGCCAGGAAGGAGGGGATGGAAGCATGTTCTGCAGCCAGATGGGGGATGGCTGAAACCACCAGCAGCCACAACAGCCAAGGAAAATCTCTTTAGACAAGCAGAACTAATGAAAGGACTGAGGGCTGGCAGACGATCGCCGCCAGTGCCAAGGTCTCTGGGGAGAGCCACACAGCTCCAGCTCTGTCCGACTGAGCTGACAGCTTGAGTGACTTTCAAATTCTTGCATTAGCAGAGATTTTTAATCATCACTTAGTGCTGTATGGTCTGGGAGAAGAAGAGGAAGGAACTGTGCCTTCAGACGGGTCCCACAAAAGCCTTTGGTACTTTCAGTTCTGCAGAGAATGGAAATGCCACGCCAGGGCATTAACTCCAGATCATTCGAGCTGAATGTAGATATTTACAGTCTTCCAAACAGCATATTCCAAGCATACAGTTAGCATGAGTCATTAATCCTCCCATCCCCTGACAGCACAGTCAGATCTTTCGTTTTCACATGAGGAAGTTGCAGTAGTCATACACTTTGATAAGAAGGAAATTAGGTATTAAAAAAAAGAAGAGTATTTTTTGGTGATGAAGCCACTTAGCTACTGATAAACATACCAGCCATGGCTGGGGTTGAAATCATCATTCCCACCGGTGAGGACACAGGCTACAGGTACCCCACAGCAACACTTTATTCAGGATGAAGGGTTCTGCACCTCAGATGGACTCTGCTCTGCAACACTGACGTGGTGTCTGCCTGCAGAACCCAGCCCCAAAGCCACATGTCTGCGGAGGTGCCACCCCACAACAAGGCAAAGACCCACACTGGGGGTTCCCAGTGAGTGATCCTGACCATCTGACTCCTCTGGAAAGCCCCTGCTCTGTTCCACTGGAACTAAATACAAAGAGAAGTGGCCCATGTGCACTAATTAGGAAAACAGCTACAAGTAGATGAACGCTGATCAGGACTTCCATAGCCTGATTTTATTGATCACCTTAAGTACAATTTTATTAAGCTACCCTTCTGATGGTCTTGATTCTTAAGCTTATGCAGGGAACAGCAGCATACAGGCATCTTGACCCCATGTGAAGCCTCTGGAATTACTGGGATACAAAAGTAATAAAACACTGCAAGGCCAATACAGCACTGAAGGTTTAGCCCTTCCCAAAATTGAGATCATCTGATATTTTTAGAGAAATATTTTGCTTACTTTGCAACATTTAGTTTTACTGTCATATTCCTTCCCAAAAGAAGTGGAATTTTTTAAAAATCTGATTATAACAATAATAATAAATCAATATGTGCCAATGCCTTCATATATTGAACTTGGAAAATATTTTTTAAAACCAGTCCCTTACATATCATCAGACAAGGGAATGCAAATAGTGGAGAATTGTTTTTGTACCCATTTTCCACATTTGTATATCTTCTAAATTAGGGGTCATAAGCTGTAGCAAATACAGAGTTTAAAATCCAATTCATTAGCTCTATGAGCCAGCAGCAATCATTTAGGTACTGTAGGAAGAATGTAAGTGATTTGGGAAGGAAAATGTCTTGGATTTTAAAATCTATTTACCATTTCTACATTAAGCAACAGCTGTTGTCAGAGTTTTAATGCTAACTTGAATCATAGACGAAAATGTTAAACTAGTGCTTTAAAAAATCCAGTGGAATTGGAGCCCAGCTGTACTGTGGAATACAATGTGTTTTCCTGTCCCTTCACCAGATCAGCTGCTGAGGTGTTTGGAATAACATCCCTATCAGAAGGGGCTGAAGCAATGGAACCTTTTCCCCACTACTCCACACAAAGGTGGGAGCTGTTTCTCTTTCAGATAAAAAGCCAAAACCAAGCAAAAGAATCTGCTGAGTGTCAGGCCACGGGCAGTGGGGCTTTCTGTCCCAGCAGAGCCAGGGAGGAGCCCCAGGGACACATGCTGGGCCCTCCTCGTGGGGCTGCTGCACAAGCCATGCACTAGACCCAGGCAATTGGCAAGGAACAAACAAAAATATCACATCCAATTGCACAAGGAGCAGTGTGTGTGTTGGTAGGAGAGTAAATCCTTGCTGCGAGTCATCCTGAACATTTTGCAGCTCAGGAATCTCTCCCCCTTCTTGCCATCCACTGGAGCCACAATGGGCACCATGACATGAATAAAGGATATTGTGCCCTTCTGCCATTCTGCAGGCTCTGCTGCTGGATCTTGTCAGCTCTAGCTTTAACAGATGCTGATTACTCTTCTACAGGTCTTGTTAGACCCCACTTGTACCCACCGTTCAGCCCTCACACACATTACACTGGGAAATCTTTTGGCCATATGAAAAAACCCCACAGACATAAAAGTGTGAAAAACCAGAAAGCCTTGGGAAAAACTGGCAAGTGGAAACATTTCTATTGTCTTTTTGACTATATGAAATTGCTGTAGCTCAGTACATGCCACAAAGCACATCACAGAACTATTAAACCTCTTAACACAACATCTTGACATTTTGATTTCCAGACTCACTGAGGTATGGTTGTTTTCCTTGCTAAATTCACCCCATTTTTCTCTGAGTTCACCTCACTTTTCACTTGTAGCTTCCTTCATTCTCTTGCAACAATCCATCTCCATGCATTCTTTCTCTTCCTTCTGTATCTCCACTATTTGAGAAATTTATTCCGTTTCCTTTCCTGGTACAATTGCTGGTTTTAATGCCTCTCCCTCTGTTCTGTGTGATGAGTCTTCTCTCTCTCCTGTGACAGTCACACAGCCAGGCTTCTTGTGCCAGGAACACTGGCCAGCAGGGGCCTGGAGGCCTTGGATGGCCATGCCTGGACTAGGTGGGCACCACCCCATGCTATGGGGGGAAACCTGAAAATAAGGATCTCATTCAAGTGAGCGTGTTGTCTCCTGCTGAACATCTTGGAGCCTACTGGAGAGTGAGAAATATTCATTCTCTTTGGGAGGTTTTTGACTATTTTCCCACTTTCAGCATACATAAAAATACTGCCTACTTTTGAAAACTCCTCTTGGGATTTCTTTTTTCTATTTTTATTATAAAAATTATAAACAAGCCCACTCACAACAGAGAACCAACACACATGAGGCTGTCCTGCCTTGGCAATGCAACAAGGATGCCTCATGCCCAGCCCCACAGGGCCTCCAGGCCATGACCAGAGTTCCCCGTTTCTGTGAGACCCCAGCCCCCAGAGAGCTGCTCTAAGGCACCAGCACGGCTGGTACATCACTCAGCCACATCAACACCAGTGGCACAGGAACCATTTGCATGTCAAATTCACAAATTAAACATGTGAACAGATGACAAGTGAACATCTTGATTCACACTGTGTTTCTCCTGCTTGTCAGCTCCTGGCAGTTAAGAACAGTCACTCCAAAAAGTGCTAAAAATAACACAGTCAGGCCCTGCCTTCAAATTCTTTTTTTTTCTCCAATTTTGCTTTGATATTCTGCTCGACACTGCTAATAATGAAGTTAACATGGCCCAGAAACCCTTGCTGTAATTTTGAAGTAATATCAGAAATTCATATGACCTATGAGCAGAAGGAAGGGCAGAAGGAGATGCAAACATCCAGCTAAGCCATGCTATCAGTCCGGACTGTTTCCTCAGGTGACATCAAGACAGCATAAAGAAGTATGAAAGTACAAAGACTCACAGACTAATTTGGGATCTGACCCTTGTCAGGGAGAAGTGCAGATCTACGTCCTCTCTCCTGGGATTAAGGAGAGGTTCCCAAAGGCTCAGTGCCCATTTCTGTTGTGCCACACGACATGATGCACGAGATGTTCTACACTGTGATTTCCCACGTTTTCTCTATGGCCTTTTAAAATTTCTCCAAACTATAATGGTTTCCCCATCCCTTCCCTGGGATAACAGACTCCTTTTGCCACACGGAGAAGACTCCTGTGATCTCTGATCCGATCTCCAGCAGTCTCCTTTTGTCTGCCCACGGCCCCACAGGGGTTGGGCCCCCTCCTCCTTCTCGCTTTCCAGGGATTTCACACCAGCAGCCCCAGCGTCCTGCCCCGGCTCTGGCTCGTGCAGAGGCTCCCCGCTGTCTCCTGAGCACATTTCACGGCTGGCACAGCCCCGAGGCACAGCCGACATCCTGCGGGAGGAAAACCATTCCTCACAGCCAGCGTCACGCTCCGGGACAGCGACACCAAGCAGCTCTGGAATTACCGGCTGTGAAATAAAATTTCCACTGAATTAAGCCCAGTTGATGCTCAGAATTTTTGATGTAGCTCTGGAGTCTTGACAATTCTGCCACAAAACTCACAGAACACAAATGCATTGGGAAAAATTCAATCAGATGAAACACTGTGTGCTCAAAAAACTACAATTGCTGAAGCCCAAGTCCCCATCAAACAGTGAAAATTAATAAATGGAAACGTCCTTTTCCAAAAGTGACAAATCATTATTACACTTTGCCTGAGGGAATCCTAAACTGATCTTATTGTTCAAGTGAGTAAGCACAAGGCAGATTAACAATGTCTCCTAAACACCAGTTTTGAAGGCTGATTGTAATTCCAGCCAGGGAAAGGGGTTATCCCAATGCCAGTTGTGCACTGTCAGCTTCTGAGCAGAATTACCATGCTATTAGTGTTTCTATGTGTAAAATTCTTGTCAAAACAGACTTCTAGTTTTTGAAAGAAAACAAGAGGCAAATACAAAATCATCAAGGGTTTAAATGAAATATCTCCTTGGAGTGAAATATTGTCTAAAATACCACATTTCATACAATGTGTTAAGACACACCCTGCTTTACACATGACACCTGGTATTCTAATTTTATTTAAAATTATGTGTAGCTGACATATTTTAACAGCAAAGGGAAACTAGTCTGTAGTTCTGGAGCTACTGAGCATTTTAAGTCCTGCCCAAAAGCAGCATAATATTTACAGATATCCAAGTGCTGTTAAGGTGAGGATGTCTGAAATAATATAATAGAAATAAATAGCATTGACAAGTAAGCTGTAGGAGAATATAACATTATTTCTATTTGTGATGAACTGTTCATTAATACAGCAATGAGTAACACAGCAATACAATAACACAGCTGTAAATATTAATTTTATAGCTTCAAAATATACAATGAACTAAAAAGCAAGAGATTAATTCACTAGGAACGGTACAACCACCAAAGATTTTTACAGCAAAGTTTAAAAGCTACTGTGGAAGTTGACTTTATAGCAACTATCACATTTATTTCATGTATATTGTTTCTGTGGCATCATCAAGGGAATAAAAAATTCACACAGTGCCTTTTTTGTTTAATTATGATAACAATCATTTATTCCAATGGCATACAGATAAAAGCAAAAGGTATCAGGAGACTTTAATCCGAATTTAGTTCTTTGCCGATCCTGTTATTCCTGCCTCTTTATGCCACAGGTTTATGTTGTATTGGTTAAAAAAGTAGGCAAGATTCCACAGATTTAGAGAGAACTGGTGATTGCTGAATGATCCATTAAGAGATGCATTTTGCAGAAGGAAATTCCCCAATACTTGTAGCAATAATAACAAACAAATCTCATCATTGAAATCACCATGACTAAAACACAGGATGATCAATCTTGCCAAGACTGTATTTGTAAATTTTGATTTTTAGATTTTTTTTTTTTTTCACACTGAATGAGGAGATTAAAGTAAAGCAATTTCTTCTGCTCTCTAGAGAGCCTGGCAACATGAGGTGTTTGCACTGATAGCTCCAATACACCCACTGGCACCTCACTGCACACCCCCAAACCAACCAGGCTGAGACACACGTGGGTCAAAAGGTTAATGGGGATGGTGACCCCTGCTAAGCATGACATAGAAAAGATTAATGTAGCTTTTGCTTATCTACATGAAATTAAAAACTGCAGAGGATAAAGCCTTTACACTGATCTTTGCTGAATGACTATGCGAAAATTAAATATCGCAACTGACTTGCTCATCTTTGATGTTTTTAAACTGATAAACAGTTTAGAAACATCCAGGAAAAGGAGATTACACAAAATATTTTTGGCACCTTGGACAATGCAACCAACAAAAAATGGGTGAACATCACTAGCCAATAAATAAATTAAATCTCATCTCTCTTGCTCCAATTCACCATTTATTTCCAAAAAAGAATCATCATAAATGGCAATAGGATGTAACAGAATGACAGAAAAAACAGTCTCAGGAGACCTGACTCTTACACTGCACTCTGTTTCTTTCCTACAAATTTAACTCTTCCTTGCCTTACTTCTTCCTTTGCACAGTGGAAATGATAGCACTAATGCCTTTTCTTTTGTCAAACACCCTGGAATTTGCTGAGAGGGAAAAGCATCGCACAGAAAGGCAGTGCAGTCACCTGTGTGCTGGGTGACACAGTTCTCATGGCACACTGACCCAGCACAGGCTGTGCCCAGGGGGACAGGGCACAGACCTTGTCACACACAGCACTTCCAGCCTCACCACTCTGAATGGCCTGTGGGTTTCTTTGTGACACCGTTTTTCTAAAGGAAGTATGTTTCCTTTTCAGCAGAGATACGTTTCTTACGAAGGAAACCACAGTGTCACACTTTTCCTGAGCAGACAGGAACACAGCAGCACATGTCCAGCCAGAACTTCACCAGGGTGTTCCTGAGGCCAGTCACAGCCCTGCTCAGGGGATGCTGAGCTCCCACTGGGGCCGTGGAAAGGGGCACTGCATCTTCAAAGGAAACAGATTTGCTTCAGAAAGGGGCAAGAAGTTGAAGAAACATCTGTAAAGACTGATAATAGATTAACTTCCTGAAATTCTTTTACAGCTACTGCTGTGAAAAGCAGGAAGTATGGGCAAGAGAAGGAAAGAGAGTTGCAAATAAGGGAAGAAATCTTTGTCACCCCCAAAGCTGGCTGGATTGCAGAATGGTGCTGGAGATGAGACTGGAGGTGTCCTTAGTGGGATCTGTCTGCCCTGATAATGGAGAGAAAGAGCCAGCAGTGTGGCTGCTGTCATCTGCCAGCTTTCCACCTGGCTGCAGGGTAGCAGGAGGAGTGGTGTGGCAGGGTGCACATCCCCAAGGCAGAGCTCCTTTCCACCCCAGCCAAGCTGGGCTGCAGCAGGGATGAACAAACCTTTACCACAGCATGCTCACAACAGGTCACTGCAACCCAAACTGGCACTCTAAAAATGAACCCTTGGTGACAAGGAATGCCAGCTTTCCCAAGCTATACTGGACCTAAGAGGATGAGGGTGTTGAATACAGTGTTTCATCCCTAAATATTGAATTTCAGAATATTAAGTGACAAGAGTATATACAGACGCAGACACACTGTTTTCTCCTTTCTGTATATGTATTTGAATAAATATTATACAAACCTAGCAGATCCCCTCTACAATTTGATCTTTAAAATAAAAATCCAGTGCATTCCTCTCAGGATTAATTGCAAATCTTTGCAATTTGCTGTGGCAAACTCGGCCAAAATTACCCTGTTGCTTCTCAGCTTTCTAAGGAAATGCAATTCTTCTATTAATAACTGCTGTAGCACAAACCAGATTTTATCCCATGCTGACAGACAAATCTGAGTTAAAAAGGGATCTCAGTTACACTTCCCAATAAATCCTCCAAGCAGGCCATTTGATTTTCCTCTCTCCTGTGCTTTCCAAAACTTCCCCAGCTCCTGAATCTGCACAGCTTCTCTGAATCCTTTCACTGTGCACGCTCTAAATAGCCCCAAGTGTTTCCCAGTGCAGGCAGTCCCTTTGCCATGGGGCCATGCTGCAGGTGAAGCACAGCTTGTTCCACCTTCCCTGCTCCCTACTGCTGCTCCAGGCAGTCACACTGGAATCCCCAGTTCCACTGAAATGAAGTAATTACTTTTTAACAGTGAAGTTATTAAGGTGCAGCAAAACATCCGTGAAATAAAGCAATTATCCTTTCTGCTCTAGCATAAAACATATCTGCTTTACTCTTCTTCCCTTTATTTCTAAGGAGAATCAATAGTTCTCTATTGAATAAATCCCTGCCCAGCAAACCAGGTTGTATTTCCTGCAGACAGTTGATAGCTCAGTCTGACTTAATGGTCTTGAGCCATACTGACTTCCACATTTTAACATAGGAATGCTGCAATAAATACCAACAACAGTAAAAACACCTGAGATCTCTCTCTGTATCTCTAAGTGAAGGAAATTGATAAAATAGACTCGAGCAAAGCAGTGCTTTATTTATTTATTTATTTACTGCCAATTTGAGCTGTGTCCATTTCCCCTAACCTCTCTCCAGGCTTTAGCAATACTATTTGGAAAGAACGAAACATTCAACCAAAGATGTTGGATGTAACCAAGATACATCTTCCGTCCCCCAAAGAAAAACTGAGATTTCCCCCAAACCTCTTAATGTTTTGTGAGAATAAATAATCTCCTAGTCCTCCCCAAGTGAGGGAAGTACGTTCCTGGTGAGGGGCCACACGCTGGTCTCTGCCAGTGCCACTGCTCTGCTCCTGTGGAACCAGGCCTGGACATGCACACTAGGTAAGTTAAACTATTAAGATCTTCCACAGTAGCTCAATATTCTTGCATCAAACTGCACCCAAAAAGGAAACAGAAGCCAATATTGCCTATTAAGCAGAGACAGGCTAATAGCAAGGAAAACAATTAGTAACTATTATGCAAATTCTGAATTGGCTTTTCTATTCAGCCATTTTTTGGCATCCCTGAAAACGGCTTTTGTTCACACTAATATTTGGGAAAGACGTTTTACTTATGCAAATAGATGCATTTCTAAAAAAAAAACCAACCCAAATTGCATGTAAATGAGCGTATTTGTGCATCAATTAGTGAATTTGAGTTTTCTTTGCTGCAAATACACATCCATTTCAAATGGTTGTAAATGACTAGTGAGAGGGACAGGAAAACATAAATGAGTCCATTTTCCTGAGCACTTGACAGACACCAAAATGCCCATTGTGGAAGAGATGGGGAGCTCTACAGATGGATAAAGACAGCAGCACAAAGCAGCATAGGCTACAGTACTGTAATTCTTAGTCAACCTTTTAAGTCTTCTGAAACACAAGAGAACAAATGGTATTCCAGAAAGTCCAAGTTTATTCTGCCCGTGTTCTGCTGGCATGCTAAAAATACTCACTGCAAAGGGCACCAGAGATGTAACTAGAGGGATACTTAAAAAGTGACAGTCAGTGGAGAACAGATTGCTACTGAAACCAATCCCAGCTGATAGGATTCCTCTTCTGGGCACCGCTGGGCACTGCTGTGCAGGGAACCTGGCACAGTGAATTGATTGTGTCCTATTGATTGCATTGTTTCTGGCATTACTATCACTCTGATTTGGGGTGATTGTAGCTTTAGAAGGAAGGATCAAAACACACTTCATGAATTTCCTGCCTCAAAAGATTAGGGATTAGACATGTGGAAGCATTTATTTACCCAAAATACTCTTAATTTTGCAGTCTCTTGCTTTTATGCACCGCAATTAGAGCAAAGTAGCTAATTTGCTTCAGCAAATATTCAGGTATTCCTTCAGTATCCCATCCACTGTCTGGGGAGGTTTTTATGCTCTCAAAAATTCCCACATTTCTTTAAACAGTAATATAAAACACACAGTGGGTATTTAAAAAGTTTTGAAACTGTTCAGGCAATAATATTCTCATCTGATCTTAATATTGCTGTTTATGCAGCATATATAATTAAAAGCATTTTCAGTATCAGCTTAATTAATCTCAGAAGTTCAGTATTCAAAGAGCAGAGGAAATAAGCTTTTGCTGCTCATTATATATCATGCAATTATATGATGAAGACATCCAATCATAATTATGTGCCACAATAATAATTCTGTGTCAGAGAAGTTCCATGATCTAGAGGAAATAAAAAGGCACGCCTTGAACAGTTTGCCTCAGGGCCTGAAGGGGCGATTTCAGAGAGTCGGGATGCTCTCGAAAGGCGAGAAGAAAGCAGGTTGGCGGTGGGAGGATCTCGCCGCCGGGAGAGCACACAAGCCCTTCCCGCGGCCGTGGTTCCCCAGCGGGGACGGAGCAGCGGCCAGCGGCCAGCGGCAGGCTGAGCGGAGCGGGGACAGAGGACAGAGCAGC
Source organism: Haemorhous mexicanus (assembly GCF_027477595.1). Lineage (NCBI taxonomy): Eukaryota > Metazoa > Chordata > Aves > Passeriformes > Fringillidae > Haemorhous > Haemorhous mexicanus. The sequence goes on from NC_082350.1 coordinate 25,961,124, forward strand.
GGCCAGCGGCAGGCTGAGCGGAGCGGGGACAGAGCAGGGGGCAGCGGCAGGCTGAGCGGGGCAGGGACAGAGCAGGGGGCAGCGGCAGGCTGAGCGGAGCGGGGACAGAGCAGGGGGCAGAGGCAGGCTGAGCGGAGCGGGGACAGAGCAGCGGCCAGCGGCAGGCTGAGCGGAGTGGGGACAGAGGACAGAGCAGGGGGCAGCGGCAGGCTGAGCGGGGCAGGGACAGAGGACGGAGCGGGGGCTGGCGGCAGGCTAGCGGAGCGGGGACAGAGGACAGAGCAGTGGCTAGCGGCAGGCTGAGCGGAGCGGGTACAGAGCAGGGGCTGGCTAGCGGAGCGAGGATGGAGCAGCGGCCAGCGGCAGCACTGAGCGGAGCGGCGGCCGCAGCTGCCGGGCTCCACACGCGGCGCTTGGGGCAAAACGGCCTGAACTCCGCCGCCTGCTGTCTCCAGAGACAAGCATGCTAACAAATTAAATAGATGGCTCAATGCCTCCTTTCCAGAGGTTTGAGCGGCAGATCGGCATTCTGACTCGCTCTGCATTCTGAAAAGTGTACCTGGGTGTGGGAAATGTCACCCCCTGTTCTCCCTGCATCAGCTGGGAACCAGCTCCTACCCCAGGGGCAGTGTGAGGCGACTGTGCACGTTAAGGCAGAAAAGATTTACACGAAGAATAGGGGTTAAGTGTGAACACCAGGAAGCCATTCAGAACTTCTCATTGGTTAAGTTATTCCCCAGCTTGTAGTTCACAACTGCTCCAAATCAGAAATCCCTTCATATTCAAGGACCCTGTCCTCAAAACCTGACCATTTAAACTAGAATATCTGAAAGCAGTAGATTACACATCGAAAATAAATGTGTGAGTTATTTGACAACCACACCTTAACTAGTTGTTCCAACAGCTACAGTGCACTAATGTACTGCAGCATGTCTACTGAATTAAGAGTTAATTAGTTATACTATCTGTGTGCTGAAAGGTGAGAGGGGGTGCTGCCCACTCATTAGCCAGACATCATACAGTTCAGTCAACAGAGAGCAAAGAACTTGTGTGTTTTGTTGTAATTATGCACATAGGAAAATCCTGAACACAGGTTACTAATAAAATATGAAGTCCTGTAATTATCCTCACAAAATTATATAACTATTTAATCTGTTTCTCTCCTGCTAACCACTGTGTGACACTCAGCAGAATGTACTGCAAAAACCACTTGCCAGGCTAAGTAATTTAAACTGTCTAATTTTAAGTGTAAGCATTTGAGCCAAAAGCTCTCCAAGGCCCCTCAGAAAATTTGAGGCAAAATTGTGATAGTAAATTAAATCTTTGAAGCCTACCTGGCTTCAACAGCCAGGGAATCCATCCAGGACTCAGCATGAATTGGGTCTTCCACCAAGGAGCTTGGTGTTGTTCTAGGAAGTAAGAACTATTATTATAAAACCAGGAAAAATGCAAGAGTAATAAGCATTGAAAAAAATACTAGAAATCTTCCCATTCCAATACATACATCAATCATTCCCTATGCAAAATACCAAGGGAAATAATTGCTTCAGCTTAAATCACAGATCAGAGTGCAGAGTACAGTTTAGGCCACAGCAAAAACTGCAGTTAAAAAAGCAGTGATAGCTCTTGGAAAAAGGAAGTGAATGGCTCCTGGACAGCAGAGGGTCACATGCTGAAAGCTGAGGACTGGAGAGAAGTCCCCAGATGAGGTACAGTCAGCCTGGGCTATTTCTCACTGTACAGACCACTGAGCTGAGGAATTTTTCAAAAGTAAAAATCAAGATGGGTTACGTAGTTAAATCATAATGAGAATTATATTGGCTTACACATGCAAAAGGTTGGGCCAGTCAGTAAAAAACACACTGCAGAGGCTGTAACTCACAGGTGCACAACTTCTGCATCAACCATTAGCAACTCAATCCTTCTCTTCTGGTGAGGCATCTGTCTTCACTCTGAGCCAGTGGTTTGAGTCTCTCAAACCACTCCAAATACTGGTGATAATGGACTACACACACACTGGAACAGCAGCATCTTTATTCTCTAACACTATCCCAAATATGCCATTCCCTTTTCCTTGTTGTTCCAGTTACAGCTAACCCTTGTCATTGCAGTATTATTCCCTCAGCAAAGGAACAGAACATGCCATTCCTAAGAAGCTGGCAGGAAAACCAGCAGAATTCATCCTTCCTTGAAAAGCCAGTGACTTTTGCTAAAGCAAGAGTGACTTTTGCTAAAAAGAAACCATTAAGGAAGCAATAATGATCGGATTTTATTAACTCACACAGAGGTAAAAATCTCTTCAGTTTCTATCCCTTTGTGGGTTTTACACCACTAAAACCCAGGTGCTGTAATGGCCTGAATGGGGCAGAGCAGGTCATTAATGCTCAGCCCCCTGGTGCTAAACTGCCTCTTACTGAACCCCTAAATTTCACACACTGTTGCCATGAGCACAGCATGCATATGGTACATTAGATAAATGAAATTAATTGACCTTGGACTTGGGATTCTTAACTCCCTATGCATAGCATTTGGGAAAACAGTTCCTCAGAAGCTCTCTAACCCATTTTTACATTCTCTCAGACCCTGTGGCTATGCTAACCTACAGGTTCCTTTAGCCCCAGGTTGTTACACCACCTCAATATAAAAATAGCCTTCTGCCGAAACAAATAATATTATTTTTCACTGCAAAGAAAGCACAGAAAGCATCAGTGTCCCCAGGCAGTCTCCAGGGTGCTAAACATGCTATTTCAGTTTAGTACTGCATGTACTGTGAACACACGCAGTACTCCCACACGGAGTGCTGTCTGATCCATTCTCGTTGGAGAACTCTCAGGCACCAGGAGCTCTTTCCTTTCCTACCAGGAAATCCCAGGAGTCAGCTAACCAGTACTGGTTAAATAAAGGTTTTGCCCTTGCTCTGCATATTAATGAGTACCCCCATACTTATCCACAAAAATGTATGCCTATCTACAAAGATTACCTGGGAGCTGTAAAACCCACCTGTTTGTAAGGAATTTTCACCCCTGCAGTACAAGTCATCTCAAGCGCCTTTGAGGGGGTCCCAGCATCTTTCCTTCTGCAGAATTTATTGACTCCTGGGGAGCTCCTACACCTCTAAGCTATCCTGTCCTGTCAGGGCACTGGAGATGACCGAGGGAAAGGAGGAAAGCAGAACCTTCCAGCTGGTTCCATCCACTCTGGAGAGCAAGCACCTTCCAGCTGCTGCTGCACCACAGAGTCACTGCTTGCTGTGCCACACTGCCCTCCCCAGAACACTGGCCCAGCCCAGGGCTGGCTGTGCACACCCTGCCCCAGGCCTTTACCCCACTCACAGCCATGCTGATCGTTCCATTCCGGAACAGTTAATTCAGGGAGGCAGAGAGCTCAGCCAGGTGCTCTTTTCTAGAGTATTCACTTCCTAGGCCTCTTTCATCAGGATTACATTCTAATGTCTTACTAAACAGAAAAATCTGAATTCAGGCACTTGGTGTAGAAAACGTGGATAAGCTTGGAATGAATGACCCTTATGGAAAGTGTGCCTTCTGAAGAGCTGTAATGCAGGAAGAACTTCCTGAGCAGGCCAGTGCAGTTCAAGTGTGATGTCAGGGTCATTATTCCAAGTTTTTACCAAAACATCCTGGATCAATGCACACTCAGAAAATGGAAAACCTTTATCAGGAAAGCCTGATGGAGGTCATGGCTTGGCTTTTGCATTATCTACCACTGTTATCCTCTGTTCCACACAAACCCCTGTAACAGTTTGAATTAAGTTTCAGACGCAAATGTTCTGTAAAACACAAAATAGGCACAATTAGATGTAAGACCCAGTATCCTCTAAAATCCTTTTACTGATCTTAAGAGAGTTGCAATTTCACCTTTCTTTTGATAGATGACCTTTACCAATGTTAGATTTATACTTGTGACCCACAGAGTCAAGGAGAGGCAGGACTACCCCAAACTCCCAGTGTCTCAGGAGGGGACAAGACCAGAGAAACATTTTCTTTCTTCAGCTATCAACCTCCTATAAAATCTGTCCTTACTAAAAATGTACCATAGGAAAGCTCAGATGAATAAGGAACAATACTAAGAAGAGATCCAATAATCAGTTACTTATTTTTCACATGGAAGAGTTCGAAGGGCTGCCAGCACAAGTGTGTTGGTATGCAGGAGCTGAGAACTAAAAATAGTAATATAAAAGTGAATGCTTTTTCTTCCCCTTTCTTTATGCTTTATTTCTCCTCACTAAATGTACTTTGCACATTGTTAGGTAGATATAATATGTGTAGGAGGGATTGTCGAGGTTGCCATGGTTTCTCATTTTTAATGAGCTTTGAGACTTCATAATCCAACCAAATACATTAATAATTACTACATCTATTTTTTCTCCCTTCCCCCCTCCCTCCAAAGCACTCCAAAAATTACTGGTGCTAAAAGTAAAACCAGTGATTTGAGAGACAATAAGACATCAAAGCAGAAGCCCACCCTCAAGGAGTTGGCAAACAAAGGCTTAGGGAGGAAACAGGAGAAAATTACCACCGTGAGTCAGGGATCTGTTCCACGGCCTCGTGTCTCTCTAACATCTGAAGTCAGCACAGTGTTTTGTTCGGTTGGGTGAAAAACTCCCCAAACACACAGCAAACCAAGCCACACCTGTCAGAATCAGAAGCTAGTGAACCACTGAAGGCTGGCTGCCCCTGCTCTGGTACTGTTTGCTAACTCTGTTCAATGTGCAAGGACAGACTGAAGTGCTCAGGAGTTTGTGGGCAGCCACCTCCCCCAAACACACAATTCCAGTGCTTATAGCCTGGATTTAGCAAAGGAAGGGAGCAATTGTCTGACTTCAAAACCAAGAATCTGAGTGGGACAACTCAGGACTTAGAGGCAAAGTCTTTTTTCACTAATTTACTGACTCAAAGTAAACAAGACTGAAGAGGCAAAAAACCACTACTCATTTAACAAACAAACAAACAAACAAACAAACAAAATCTGTTTCCTCCATAAAGTGTTTTGTTTTTACACTACTGGGTCAAGTAAACTGAGGTAAATAAGATTAAATAAAACACTGCCAGCTAAGTGTACAGCTAAGGAGTAAAGCACTTAATGCTTCAGCAGCCATTGAAACATTTTGCATGAGAGCTTGCTGGCTGAAGCCATTTACTGTCACATCATTTTTGATGGTCTCCTGATACTGATGAAATAGGTCAAGGTGTAGAGGGAATTTAGGCTCTGGGTCTGTGAATAACTTCTTGACCCAAACACATTAGCAAAGGTGGATTTGTTACTTGCTGCCAGTGTTCACCTTACCTCGGGCAGTGGGGAGGAACAGAAATCCTTCCCTTCCATTTGAGGGCAGATCAGGTACAAGTGCTCTATTTTTATACAGGAGAAGGGAATTGTAACCCACAGGAAACCATCCAATTGGTACCAGAGTGCTTACACAGCTCACAGGCTGGGAGCCCTAGCCAAGCAGCTGGGGCTGAGAGCTCTCAAAAGCATCAGGCACTGCACGGACAGAGGATGGAACCTCCGAGGGCTCCTTGTGGAAATTCCAACACATGCTGTCTTGCAAGGCACTAGTGTGGATAACCATCTCACTTCTGAAAGAGCTGGACACAGAAAGACAGTGAAGCATAGACGTGGTAAGAGACTTGCTGGAGGCCACACAGAAAATCTGTGCCAGAGCAGGACACCAAATCAGCTCCCAAATCCTGGAGACTTCTCTGTCATGGTGCTCCATCCACAGACCACTCCTCTCTGTGAGAACAAAAAAGACCAGCAGCACTACCTTTGGGTAGGGTAGACAATTGAAACCCTGCTGTGATGTTAGAGATGAGAAGAGCCCTAGCACAGAAGTGCAATTTGGCAGAAATCTGGAGGAAAAAAATGTAACCTTTTTCTGCAGTGTGAATCACCACAAACTTAAACATTGTGAAATAAACTTTTGGTGCCAAGTTCCTGCATGAAGTGTCTGAGGACTCTGACAGACCAGCAGTCCTTTTTTTCCCAATAAACTCTTACAGAATGAAAGAAAATTGCAATCAAATAAAAATTTCCATCCCCCATTGCAGCATGAATCAGAAGTTGCTGATTTCTCTTGGGAAGGTCATTAGCATTTCACTCGGGAGTTTTGGAGAAGCAGCTCCTCTGCGCAGAGCTTGGCTGGCACACGCTGTCACCTCCCCAGCAGCCCCCTGCCCACTGAGACCCTGGCAGTGCCCAGGGGAGGAGGCTCTCCCTGCTTTCTCTGCAGGACACATTGGAGGCTGATGGATCCCCAGCACAGCTTTGCCCAGCACGGCCAGGAAAACCAGTGCCACGTACTGAGCAGGTCATGGAAGGGTCTCAGTCACGCCCTTTCTGCATTTGCTAAACAAGCCATAACCACCCTGAAACACACTCCCTGCTGTGTGGCTTTTCAAGCCATAAAGTAAAAAAGAGGACACAAGAAGTTTTGTGTATTTGGTCTCTTTTTTTCTCCCCTCCCAATAATGTTTCCACATACACAGACTCAAACTTTAAGAAAAAAATCAACCTGATCTGAGGTGATTCTTTAGACATGTAATAAATGCCAAAAAGGGAAAAACTGCAATAAGCAACAAAAAAGTTTGAGAGTCATTATATTGTCTATGTTTCACAACATGATTTTTAATGCTGTCTGTGATTTGTTTTTAAAATGATATCTTGTGCTTTGATTTATGAGAACTGCTTTTAAATCCATGAGACAAAAAATCAAGAGAAGTCATTCCAACTGGGATTGTCCTTGAAGACAAGCTACTTCTTCACAGCCCCTGTAGGTAACAGATCCTGGCATCTTTCTGCAGCCAGTGGTGGCACAAATTGGAATTCTTCCTTCACAAGCTCTTACACAATTTCCTGTGCCAAGTACATCACATGACTATTTGATCTCATCCTTTCTCTGTCACATGCAAGAAGGAGCCCACATGGGGGATCTGAACAGCAGCAGGCCCAGGACCCACTTCAATAATTCAAATTTTAGCTATTCTTCAAGCTGCATAGCTTTAATAGCTTTTTCATTTGATATTGCTTCATTAAAGGTCATTTTTGTGTGACATTTGCAGAACTAGTTCTCTAATTATACTGCTCAGCATATGAGAAGCTTTTTCAGGAACAGTTCATTCTCCTTTCCAAAGAGAAAAAATTTAATTACAGAGTGGAAGATTTAAATAATGGTTACATAAAAAATACTTATGTAAATCCCTTTTAGTTTAGGCTTTGAATTCTGAAAGGTCAGGCTCTTATAAGGTCTATAGTTTAAAAAGAGATCATGACTTAATTATAGACCATCATGGCATACTACAAATTGTTTTAGTGGACATTGTTCATTCTCCTTTGTCACAAATTGTGAATTCTGAAAACAGCTAGAGAGTGCCAGTCAGAATAACATAACCACCATCCCTCAGGGCTGGGCTCTGCACCTGGACATTTTCAGCAGAGTCAGATTAAAACTGAAACAAGGGCTGGCAGCTAACCCTCCAGGAAAAGCTCCTTGCTGAGAGGCTGGCAGTGGCTGCAATCACCTGTAACACCACGCGGCTCTTCCCGAGGAGGAATGGTTTGGATTTGCCCATAGTGAGATACAGAACTCTATTTCTAAATTTCCTTCCTGAAAGCTGATATGAGTGTTCAACTTCCCTGAGTGCTGGATGCCTTGGAAATCCCAGCCATGGAGGAGACAAGGTTCACCTTAGCTTGTCAGGACACCTCACACATCCAGCACACAGGTGCAACTCTGGAGCTGCAAAGGCCAACGTTTATGTTCTCCTCGTTTGCATTTGAACTTTTGCATTCATAAATGTATCAGAAAAATTTCTAATCTCATCCATCACTTTCCTAGAGCCCAGACTACATTGCAACTGACCTTCTACCAGACAAATCCACCTCAACTTTAAGGATTTCCTCTTAATTTCTGCAGGATGCTTAGGGTCTTACAAAACATGATGTTGGCAATGTCCCATACTTTCCTTACTGGTCATCAATATTTTGCTAAAAAAAAAAGACTTTTCATTTCTTCAAGGCTCTTGTGTATTCTTAAATTTTTCTACTACATGACTATCATATTGCTTTAGTTTCTCTATTTTAGTACACAGTCAGTATTGGAAGGAGGGGATTTTTACTCTCCCTTCACATAGTTAGGATATTAAATATGTGAAGCTCAGAAATTCAGTGAGCAAGGAAGAACATACGACAAATTCTTTCTCTGCTGAATCACAGGATGCTTGGAGTACAGAGCTCAGAAATGAGGTTAACACAGAGTTACTCAGCAGGAAACTTAACCACATGTTCATTAAATGAAACTCCACGTAAGTTTGATTTCTCCCACACTGGGTCATAAATTGCACCCTTACTGCCAAGCCCAGAGGAGAACTGGATGCAGTGGGTCTTCTGAGTGGCAGGTGAAGCTGCAAAGCACAGCCAATCCACCTGTAAGCAGACAAATAAGGGCCTCGCAAGGCCAGACTGAGGACACCCAGCAGCAGCTGGGCTGGTGGGCTGAGGGGGTCACTGCATTCCCAAAGGTAATGGTAAAGCAGTTTGTGCTATTTTCTATTCCTTTCAGAATCTGTGAGCTTTGGGGCCAAGCAGCCTTCAGGAAATCTGCCAGAGTGACATGTCTGCAATGGAAAGGAAAACAGCGCTGGCTCACAACCTTTCTGCTTTTCCTGCTTCACAGTGATTTCAGTTCCTCCTTATTTTAACCCCCAAAACAGTTTTGTACTGAATCAATCCCTATACCATTTGGAGCACCCAATGACTTTAGAATAGATAGACAGACTGCAGAGAAGGGCACATGCAACCTCAGCCACAGTTCCTCAAACAGTCGGAGAAAATGCAAAAGGAAAGCTCAGCAGCTTATTCTCTTTGAAAAGGAGTACCGTAACATTGTGCACTATGAGGTTAAATAGACTTTACTACAAAACAAGCAGAGCAGTTCAGAAACAGTTTATACCAAATCCAAGCATCACTTTCAAAGGCACATTTCCCAGTTCTGAGCAGTCAGTAACAGCACATCTGCAGTGAGGTGGGATTACATTCAGGTTGGCTCTTTGTACAGTGAAATTTATGTTATTCTTTTTTTATATAAAATTCCTTTTTTGATTGCAAGCTACAATCTACCCAGTGTACTAATATCTCTCCTGCAGCACACGCTGCCCTCTCACACATTTTCAGCCCAGTGGTTCAATACAAACCCTGTGCTATTGTCCAGCAGCTGAGTGCACGCAGCCCACAGACATTCCCCATGGCCATGCTTGCCAGAAAAAGTCACTCTGGCTGGGCTGGTGACACCACCTGCACCAGGGCCACCTGCCAGGCTCAGCGTGGGGCCTGAAAATGTCTCTGGGATGGTACCAATGCCAGCTGTCCCACAGCACACCTCCCACCGGGGCTGGGGGCACTGCCAGGCACTGCAACAGGTTTGTTCAAGGGCAGTGAAAGCAAAAGTCCCCATGCTTTTGGGGGACTTCTGTTTGTTTGTTTGTTTGTTTTTTTCTAAAGAGATAAAAGAATAGTGCTTCAATAAAAGTAAAGTCCACTGACTTTCATAAAACACAAAATAAAGGTCATGTAAAAAGGCTTTAAGTCTTCTGTGAAATAATAATTTAGTCTGGTTCTCAGAAAGAAAAATCATCAGTGGCAGGCCTGGTGTGTTCTTCTGGGTCTTTCTTGCTCAAGAAGTTTTATTTCCCCTTTTTTCTGCTTAAATAGGAGCACTGAAAATTTAAGACATATTTCAAGTATTTTCCATTTTACTGCAATTCAAAATAGAGAAGTGGAAAATCCCTCCACAAAGAGTTTACAGTGGCTGAAAAGTGAGGAAGAAGCCATAGGTACACAAATTATTTCATCTCCAAATTTTAATCTTTTCCACAAGTGGCTAATCATAAATTCAAATAAATTTTCAGCTCTTGATGTCCCAAAACAATTTATGACCTTACACATTCATAGGGGAAAGGGGGGAAATAGATAAAATACAAACAAAAATCAGAATGAGATTGATGGCTTTACTCCTGTTACTCAGGTCAGTTTTAGCAGACTCATCTTTGAACACAATAATTTTGCAGAATTTGTCTCAGGCTCTTAAATCAGGCACAAAGGTGGGAAAAGGATCTCCTCATTTCCCCTGAGATTCAGGAAAGGGTCTCATAATCGGAAAAGGTGAAACTGCATTGTATCTTTCTCCATATTCTCTTCACTGATTCTTTTCTTATCCCCACAAGAAATGCAATTAGTTAGACACTGAGCAATAAAATGGAGCAAATTTTAATTCACAGAGGAAAACAAAAAGATTACAAAACCAATTAATTTCTTCTTTATTGCTTCAGAATTTGTAATAATTTGTGTTCAAGCAAACGCAATATCTTTCATCTGAAAAACATCCCAAACTAATACTTCTGTGGTTTCTTCTTTTGCTTGCAGATATATAGTGGGTTGTTAAGATCATTATTAGATTATGACACTTTCTAATTCTTTGGCTGGTGATTCAGAATTGCTCAGAATTGCTACCGAGAGGCATGTCCTGGCCTACAGAGTGAATGACAGAGAGTAGGACTCTTCTGGAGTAGCACTAGGATTGCACCTAATGCAAATAGTTAACAACCTGTTTCCATTTTGCTCTGTTAAACAACAATTGCTCATTTCACTTCTTTTTAGGAAGGTATTCAGAGCTGTAAAATGCATTTACAGTCTCTCCAGATCAGACCCCTCTGCCGGGAGGTTCAGCATGATGTGGTGTAACTGCCCTGCCTGGGGTTCAGCTCCTGGCCCTAGGAGCCCAGGGTGTGAGCAGAGAACGGCTCCAACAGCTGCTGACTTGTGCTGCGAGTCTGGAAACTGCTCAAGGATCACCCTGGGATGTGTCTCATCCTCTCTCAGAAGAACATGACACCAGGTTTCTTCTAAATGCAATCTTGAGATCTAATAAAAATCCCTTCTTAGAAAAGAATTCTCTCTGTCTCCTGGCACTCCCTCCCATCAGCCTTTCTCCCTCCCTCCTTCCTGTTCTCCTCGGTGTTCAGAGGCAAGGCTACAGCACAGCAGCTCTGACTTGCCTGCTGGGCCTGGGCAGAGGGAAAGCAGCTCACTGCATCAGCTGCAATGGAAACAGGAATAAAAGGGTTCTGAAGCTGTCACCAGCTTTTCTGAGCATAAGCCAATATATTTCTAATCAAGTCTGATGGCCCAGGAGGATGAATTTTATTATGTCAGATGAGGCAAACCTCCATGTTCAATCCATGTGGGGTTTTTGCCTCATGTTCTCCAAGCCATGAATGCAGAAGAGGATAAGGCACAAGACAGAACCCTGCTGAATATACATTTCCCTCTAGTAGCACGCCTGACAGCTGTAAACCATTGCGACACTCAGCCAACACTATCAGCTAATCCCAGGAAATAGGGGATGGCATAAAGTAGGTGAAGGATGAGTTTTTCTCCAGCTTTCTGCAACAGGTTGATACATCTTAGCTCCTTTGTGTTTTGGCAGCCGCTCAAGGCCATGAAAACTGCCAATCCTGCAACTTTCCTCAACATGGAGAGCTTGTCTGCACAGGGAAACAATTGAGAATAAGCTCCTGCATGGATTCAGGCTCTTATCTCTTCTGGTCTCATAATTAGTTCCAAAGCACAGAAAGCCCAAGTTGCTACTAAATAGCATCCTCAATATGCCTTAATAGACCTCTCAGGCATTCACATTGCACATTAAGAGAACTAGTTTGAAGCACAAGAGAGTTTGGAGCCAGTGTGTCTGTGTGAGGGCTAGCACAGTTCAGGATAAGCCAAGAGATAAGGATTGTCACCTTTTCTCAAGGCATCCTAGATATTAACACTCAAAAGGTAAAGCAATGCTCAGAGCAAACTGCCCAGTTGTCATAACGACAATCATTGCACGGCCCAGGAGACGAGTAAGTCACCAGCAATCTGAAGCAAGAGAGAAATCAATTAAAGCAGGGGATTCAGGACCTCTGGGCTGCTTTGGCTACTGGTTCTTGGAATGGAAGATTCTGATTCTCAGTATCTATCTGGGTAAATTACCACAGCCATCCTGTGAAAACATGGCAAACACTATACACATCTGGTTTTTAACCCAAGACCTTTCCAGCACATGCCACTGCCAGGCTGTCAGCAGCACCTGGATGTACCCACACACCTCATTTGCTTGTCCATTCACAGTTTATGCCCTCCCAGCTGAGCTTTTCCACTGTAAAATACTTGTACGCTGATCTACCCAGTCAGTAGCATCTATGCAAAGAGCAAATGGTATCCCTTCTTATTAGGGATTCAGTATGAGGCTGGTCTTGTACATTTCTAATTTTTATATTTTTCTCCAAAAGCCTAATCTAAAAACTTATCACTACTTAAGGAGAGAACTGAAAGACTGATTCACTTTTCTTTGCACTCAGGAATTTAGTATTTTGCAACCAATTTAAAGGCATATGAAATTTTGTCCTTGGTCCCACTGCAAACATATTTTTTTGCAAAACCAGCAACAACGTAACAAATGCAGGTTGCAGATTCCACAAGACCATAAAATACGTGCAGATTTTCAAGGGAAACTGGTAGTAGAAAATACTTTGAAGTAGAACTATATGGGGAGTAAGTTGCCATTAGTTACTATTGAGTTTACTCACTCAGTGGAATTCCAAGAAGGAAATTTTGTGGGAGTGAGACAATCCAAAACATTACAAAATGGATAAAATCTTTGGGGTTTAGAGCTTTAGCACACCACTCATAGCTGGAAGTCTTACAGAAGTGTCTCCACAGGCAGCTGACTCTATAAACTGATGCTCCAGGCTTTATTACAATTTCATCTGGAACATTCAGCTATTTTCAGTGATTTTTTAGAAGAAACATTCACACTTATTTATGGCATATACTTGTTTCTAGGGAATCAAATATCCAACTCCTCCCTAAAACTTGTAAATCCTGACAACAGCCTCACGAACACAGACTTCCCCAAGCCAGGATAGGTAAAGTCACACTGCTCCTACTTAGGTATTTAGCCTGTCCTTAATCACACATTTCCATTGTATCCAGCAGTTCTGATGAGCAGGAAGAAATGACAGCTCCACCTGAGTCCTGCAGCATGGAGACTGAGATAAACAGCTCATTAATGAAAGCAGAAAACCAGCAACACTCATCTATTTTCACTCACAGCTTACAAAGAAGCATTGATCCTAAGTGCTTGTTAATGCTCTTATCAGCACATTAATCGAGCTTTCCATTTGGATCTAGTTGGGGTCTGAAAGGGAAAATTAACGGGAAAGTTTTTGTAATTTCACAAAATAAGATCTGAATACTGAGAGTTAAAAGGAAATCATTTACCAGCCATGGCACATTATTATTCTTGGGGATAGTGCTTTCTAAAATTATAGGTCCTTATGGAAAAGTATTGTTCATAATAACCAATCCCCTGTTCAAGAATTTATTGCATAGCAGCATCCTCCCAAAGGCATTTACCAGGGGAAACATTCCAGCTCTGGCTGTATTGCATTTGAAATAATGTTAATACCATCTCCTTGACAGGGATACAAGTGGACACGGGGTTTTTCCTGTGTTCCCCTGTCTCCCCATGAGTGCTAACACACAGGTCTTCCTCCATCCAAACTAACTTCTGCTATGTTATTTATGTTTGAATGAGTACAGACTCACAGTCCAACAGCAGGGATGTAAAGCATAAGGACCTGGCTATTTAGTGTACAGCAGCCAAGTTAGTATCAACTGAACTAAGAGAAATCCATAAGTATGGTGAGGAACAGCAGGACTTCAGCAACTCTTTGCTGGATCAAGAAGAAATACTTCTAGAAGTAGCAGCACTATCAACATCAGCCAGCATACTCTAGTAACTGTCTTTCATGTGCTACAATTTGGGGTCAATTATTCAATTCAGACATCAGCACCTCTATCACTGAAACAGCATTTAACAGAGAGCTGGGTGCCCCATGAAATGCAAACCCCTCGGTCTGTCAGAGGGCACAGGCACTCCGTGTGCCAGGGGCCATCAGGGCATCACAAGGAGTGGGCATGTGGCTGCTCCCAGTGAAGCTGTCACCGACAGGACTCGGTCACAGCAACAGCAAAAATCTGAGCGGGCCAGCCCCGTCCGTGCTGGGAGCTGCCTGGTGCTGGGAGCTGTCAGCAGTGGCTTCTCCTCACACCTTCGGTTTGTTCCAGCTTTGGGCACGTGGAACTGGGCATTCTGCTCTCAAGGAATCCAGCAGCTGAACAGAGAACAGGACAGGAAGAGGTGAGAACCTTTCTCACCCCTCCCTGGCACTGCAGCTCACACAAGAGCAAGGGAAGCAGTGAGGGCAGGACAAGTGTTCAGAACTACAGCAGGACTTCAGAGACCAAATCCTCTTCCCACACAACTTTGGAAGCTCTTTTGCTCACAATATCAGTTCTCTGCATTCCTCATAATAAGAAGTACTTCCTCCTGTCAAGCCCCTTTGGGACTCCCGCTCTCAAGAAAAACACACCAGCCATGAACTCAACAAGCTTTCTGGTATTTCCCCCTCTATCTTATTTCTATCCCCATTATCTACTCTACAGAGATGTTTTTTCCACCACAAACATCTCTCCCTCTGCAGTGGAAGGACAGGCACACTCGTGTATACTCACAGTCTGAAAACAGCAGGGGGGGGGTGTCTCACCACATGAGGAATTCACAGCACCCAAAATTATTTCTTTCTGTCATTCATTTGAAATAACATTTAGGTGAAGTGTCCCTGGTGTGTGAGAGTCCCATCTGCGGGCAGCAGACACAGAGCAACATGATCAGAACTGTCCCTCAGCATCACAACAGCATCCAGGAGTTGTACTGCTCAGTAACAAGTGGGAGGGGGAGGAGAAACAGCAGCAGCACAAGTTTCTTATCAGAACAAATCCTCCCGCAACCAGAGAGAAATCAGAGCTTTGCATTCACACCAACTGGGTCGCTTGAGTGTATCCATGGTAACCCCCATCCTTCAGAAATTCCAGTGTGCATCTACACCCCGCCTTTACATTCCACTAACACACAAACAGAATTGAGAGCACTGGAGTGTCAGCTCCATTAATCTGCTTCTACTTCAGCTACCAAAGTGCATTAAGAGACAGCAAAGCTTCCCCATATCTACTCTTTAACCCAAGTTCCTCCAGCATGCAGCTGGAATTTCTGGATTACTCTGGTTTTGACAACAGTGTTTACTGTCCTGCATAAGGACAAGGAGCCTTGCAGGATTCGGAACAGTCTGAATGCATTGTTGAGCACCATTTACTAATGTCTGACTGATACATAAACTTCTGATTATATAAAAAAGGGTGACAATTATTTCATTGTATTAATAGCATGTTGAAAAATTCTAAGCAAGAATATGGTACAGAGCAACTTCTCAAGAAATTTGACAGTTTTAATAATCTTCCTAATCTGATTTAATCAAAGGCATCTTAAAAGAAAGGTTTTTAATACGTGAACCTGAAAAAGAAAATTACATTGGCATTTTTGATTTCTCTATGGTAAGTCAGTGTCCTGCTAACTTAGCTTGTTATTCTTGGATTATTTGCATGATTTCTATTAATAACATATCATCACACAAAAATCAGAATGAAAATCAATATCTGAAACACTTGCCTGTGGAAATGATGATGTTTAAATTACTCAAAGAGCAGGCCTGGGGTGTTGTTTCGTTGGAAGAGAACGGTGTGATTTCATTACAATGTCATTATAACTTTCAGTAACGGTGAGAGGAGGAAAGGGAAGGGTTTCTCCCCGAAGGAGCTGACCCCTGTGCTGCCATCTGTCCCCCCACAGAGCCCACCACTGTCCGGGCAGCAGCTCCTGTCCCGCTCCTGCCCAGGGACCGGGGCTGCCCTGAGCAGCTCTCACTGCCACATGCCTGCCCACAGCACACTCTGCTTCTGCTCTTTGCTCCACCACAGCAGAATCCTCTTTATTTGAAACAAGAAAGCAGATTAATTCATGTTTAAAGCCAACGAGCAAACAGAAAAACAGCCTACAAAATCAATGCATGGTGGATAAGGAGCTGTTGTTCTTAAAGGATCTTGTTTTCCATCAGCTTTGCCTTTGTGCTGCTCTTTATAATTCAAATCAAGAGCAGTGCTAGAAAATGGTAGGCATGTCCTTGGAACAACACATGCAAGACAGGACTATTTTTATCAATAAAACATTTCCAGTGATATCTTTGGCAAGACTGGAGCAGCAGTGTCCTGGAACCAGGTAAACCCAATGGAAACCTCCTCTCAGTTTCATTTTGGCACCTTTGAAATCTCATTTATGTTGCCTTTTCTGGTGAAAACAGATGGAGTTAATTGCTGCTTTTTTAGTTACTATGTGAGAAAAACGCTAAATTACCTTCAGAATGAGACCTGCATGTATGCAGAGAGCTAGCACGAGCTCTCTGCAGAATACAAATGGAACTTGCCAAGGCACATTTGAATTTTTAGATTGTATTTAATTCAAACGCCTAAAATTTGGAAGAAGCTTTTCTCGGGAGGACTTTTGTTCAGTGAAGAAATTAGAATTTTGCTATTTACACAACTGCCAGTCATTTTCCAAAGCCATCCCTCTCTGCTCTAGAGTCCGACTGACACAGCAGTTGTCTGAAGCAGCTTTCTTTTCACCAGACATGCTCCTGCAACACCTACAGAAACTCACAGAATGCAAGATGTGAAGCTTTTTGTATTTACATTGGAAAAAGAAAAAAATAAATAACAGCTTCTTCTGCTTGAAGAACAAAAAGGAAATCTTAGTAATCATAAAGAAACTGAAGCAGCTATAAAATTCTCCCTTGCCTCTTTGCACCTCTCCTTGGTAAGAATTTGCACAAAAAGACACAAATGGGGATATTTTTGCTTCAATAAAGGGTTTATTTTTGCTTCAGTAAAGGGTTTATTTATCTCACCTGCAAAGTCACAGCATCTGCATTCCTTATCAGAAAAGTATGGAGTTATTTTTCCTTTTCTTCACCTCTTTATTAAAACTCTAAATATCACCATTGTGCCCAGAACATTGGGGGAAATCAATCTGATGTCCAGAAAGTCAGGGCTTAGACATGGGAATGCTTTTGTCTTTCAAAGCTGTATTAAAAGTAAGAATAATAGAACAAGACAAACTAAGAGACTATGAAAGGAAACAGAATAGAGGAAATCAGAAGATTTGGCAATGTATTTTAATTACAGAGGCTGCAGATAAGGTAATGCAGGGCAGACTCAGGAGATTCAGCAATGTCTGAATCCTGACAGGTGTTCAGATGGCTCAGACTCACTGTGCAGAAGGCAGTAAATATTTCATGGTGTTTATTTTGAATGCTTTTACTTGGAGCCAGGTCCTCTGGGTCAGTAAAACCCATCCCTGTGTTACAAACCAAACCCCTGTGCTAACACCCCTTGATGAGAGCCCAGACTGAGTCCATGCAATGACCAGTCCCATTGGCTTTAACGAGCTGTCAGTCGGAGCACAGGGCTGCAAACCCCACAGCTCCAGCCACCTCTCAAGTTTGTCCTTAAATATGTGCAACAATTCATCCACAATTCTCCAGCAGTTTCTTTACAGGCCAAGTCAGCAGGTTTATGCAAGTAACCTTTCTGACCAGTATCTTCTGCCAGGTCAGAAAGCCCAGGTGAAGAACCACACCTAATCATCCACTGTCAGTATCCCACAATAATAGTTCTAGAGAAGGAAATGAAGAATCCAGGTAAAATCGAGATGGCACAGTGGAAACAGCCTCTCCCTGCCACAGCTCCCCTCTAGAACTTACACACCTGAGAGCTCCCTAGCATTGGCTCTAGGCTCTAAGACCATTTGTTCTTCAAACCTTCTAGCCCATGAGCCATAACTTTATTTCCTTCTAAAACATGACAGACTGAACACTGGAAAGGGCAGGATGCTAAGCACATGCTGGTACCCCACGTGGAATTACCATATCCTAGGAAGAGGATATGGCAGCCCTTATATTTGGAGTTAAGAAGGATTTTCTCCCCCACCAAAGACGTGTTGTGCTGTCTTGTTTTCCTGGGTGGAAAGCTGCATGGGGGCAGCAAGGTTTGTTAATAGCTTTAAAGCTATTTGTGATGACTCAGTGTAATATCTACTTTGGAACACTAAATATTCCCCAGTAAACACTTGAAAACCATTCACATATAGAAATACATTTAAAAATCAAAAAACAGGGAGCAAAATGAAAATGTTTCACATTCCAATTGAAATTATGAAAAGGTGACATGAGATGTTTCTGCCTCTATCCCGCAGACATCGCATTTTATCGTCCTTGGGGGCAACAAATTGGGCACTTGTACAGTTGTTTTCTTCTCTAGTGAAGCTTTTCTGGAATACTCTCAGACAGAGACACTTGCCTTGCTCAAGCAGTAAAATTTTATTCATATTCTCCTGTAAACAACAGCAAATTACCAGTGCATTTTCTTCCCACCAAATCACCTTAGCAACCCCTGTGAAACAGCCCCAACTTTCAGAGGGAACTTGGAGTCTCACTGAGATCTGCAAAGCCTCCAAAGGAAAAACAACACCTCTGGTAAAAACAGCAGCAAAAGCTTTATGTTTTGCTAATGGAACCTTGTAATCCTTCAAAGACACAGACTGAGGTTTTGAGAAG
Source organism: Haemorhous mexicanus (assembly GCF_027477595.1). NCBI lineage: Eukaryota > Metazoa > Chordata > Aves > Passeriformes > Fringillidae > Haemorhous > Haemorhous mexicanus. The sequence continues at coordinate 25,979,747 of NC_082350.1, forward strand.
GAAGTGGTTCAGTGCAAAGGTGCAAACATTCCCTTTCAGAGCAAAACCTTCTGCCCAGGACACAATGCTGCCATTGGCTCCTGCCCAACACGGCTTTAGACTGAGCCAGGACAGTGATGGCAACACTGAGCAAACATCACCAGCAGGAACTTCCCTGTCTTAGCTCCTGGTGTGACTCTGGCCACACATCTGGCAGAGAAGCAGCACTTTTTGCTTGAGGGAGACTGAATCTGAACTGGAGTCAAATGTTTTTTAGAACTTCCCATGGACTGGGAATGCTAAGAAAAGTCAGCAGGAAGAACATACATGTGCATGTGTGTTTCCTGGTTTCTCAGTGAGATGTATGCTTTTCCCAATTTCCTGTAAGTAAGAGATCCCAGATTCTCTTTTATCATTTTTTTCCTCACTACCAGCTTCAGGAATTCTTGAATACTTTGCTAGACCTCAAGCCTGCCTGCAGCTGGTGGTTGCTGTTCAATAGCCACTGACTCCAGCCAGTGCGTGGCTGGGGTTAACTGGTATCCCTAATCAGGCAGATGAAATTCCAAAAATGTTATTTTACTGGGCTTTAAAGAACCCAAGTCCTGTGGCACTATAAGGCACTTCCTTTCCTGACACCTTCAACATCAATCCTGATTATTTTTAACTGCAATTTTCCTCTGTTCCATACTATCCAGGAATCTCACAGATGAAACCCAAGAGGAACTGCTCCCTCTGAGACAGAACCCACACCTTCAGACACCTCCCTTCCATGTCAGACAGCAAGGCTGCCTTTCCTTTTTACCAGCTTAGATAGAAACACTATATTTCCACCAGAATATTCCAGCCTGGAATACTCACACAGCTGGCCAGTGCTCATGATTTAAACATGAGCCCTCGTGTGCCTTGCCTGGCACAAGCGTGAGGGTCCATGGTGGGGGACACTGGCTCAGTCCCAGATCCCCAGCACACACCGGGCTGGCTGCTGGGCTGGGCCTCCATGGCCAAAGCCCGGGCACCTCACCTCTAAGCACTGCTGTCCTTCCACCACAGCAGGGCTTCTACCAACAGCACTTCTAACTAACACCAAAATAGACCATGCTTTTAACTCTGACAATCCTTTGGCAGAGAGGGAGCTGTACTGCCAGAACACAACTCCAGGGTTGGCTTTTTGATCACAATTTTCTCAGCTCCTCTGGATGAAGAGTATGAAATCTGCAGACCATGTCAAAAATGCTAAGGCCAACTCTGTAATGACACAATTCACTTCCAATGCTCTGAGAACCTTGAATAGTTTTGAACTATGTGTAACAGGAGATGAGGTAGTGTTTGATTTACCTCTCTAAAGAAACTCAAGAAGGTGCATTTATAGATAGCTAAAAAGAGCTGCGAGACCGTGCTCTACCTGAACACATCCATTAGCTGTGAGGTTTCAAACAACACACTTCGCAAAGACCAGGCAGGGCAGCCTAATAGATCCACTTCAATTACAGATCTAACTCAGAGCCTCTTTCTGCCCAGTTCTGTGCAGCACTTTGAAGTCACAAGGATGAAAGGGTGCTCAGTGTCTGGCAGCCTGGGGGCTCTGGTACAAATGAGCCAAAGATCTGACTCCTCATTGACCAGGGCTGGTGCGTGCTGCAGGGATCCCCAGCTTTAAGGAGAAAGTCCCCTGCCCACTCCTTCTGTCTCATGCTCAGGTATGTAATGCTGCTTAAAACAAATCCTGCACCTGGTAACAATAGATCAGGCCAAGGATGGGTAAAACAGGCTTAAGAATGGAATGAACTTCGAAAAAACTTTGAGAACATGGTAAACTTACAGACCAAAAACACTGTCCATAATTGCATTCCCAAGGGCACAAGACATCCAGTAGCATTCAGTACCGGCACCAGTTTCTACCAGCACAGGCAGGAGAATCAGGTTAACAATTCCCACAGCCATTTATAAAGGTGCCAGCCTAAACAATGGCTTTTTTAGTATCTCACCATCGATCTGAAATAACAGGTCAGCTTATCTCCCACAGTTCAGAAGCCTCAAAAAGAGGACAGAGTTTAAGCGGCTCAGATTCACTGATGCTCTGTAGGCATTAGTGGGGTTTGCAAGTCCTTGGGTAGCCATGCACCTTGACTTCAGCACGTATTTTTCTACCAAACCACAATCACAAAACCGAAAATAATAATCAGCGTGGCCAGTTCACACATGACCCCATGTCCCTCTGCACAGATCCAGTACCCCCGGTTCACTCCAGCTGCTGAGCTGGGTATTGTTTGGTTTCTGAATAGTAATGGAGCCAGACCTCTCAGTGAATAAAAACTCATTTCTTGTGAGTCAAAACTACCAACGGGTTTTGTTTCCCTCCCCCATCTTCTTTCCCCATAATTCTGGTACACAGAAACACATCATAATTGCCTTGAAAGCAGCAGAGGGAATTCAGCAGGGAGGAAGCTGGTCTCTACATAATTCACCTCCTTTGCTTTTTTTGATCATGACCCAATGAACAAGTGTTGCCACTGTTATCAGTGTGCAATTAAAACCTCCCCAGAAACGTATTCAGATTACATGTAGGCATTCCTACTTAAGGGATAAAATCTTTGTCATGTACTTTAGAGCCCCTGCATAAACATTCAGCAATTGCATTCCTTTCTAACAAGTGAGGTTTTGAGAGGGGGATCATTTTCTTCTAGTAACTAAATAGTACTAAATAATGTAAATACAACAGCTCCTAATCCAGCACAGCTTTTACACTTTGCAGTGCAAGATCTACAGCAAACATGTAAAATGAAGCACTGAAGACAGCTGACAAACGCACGGGTGTTACACTTGCAGGTTGGTTTGTACTGTTGTGGGGTTTTGTGTTTCCAAGCAATCATTAAATAGTTTTCCCTCTAAATTTGGACAGATTTCTGGAGCATTTACAGCACAAACACTACAACACTGTGCTGGGGCAGGGTTTAACTTTAAAAAAAAGAAAAAAGAGAAAACAAAAGACTTGTCAGAAGAGGAATTTCTCTCCATTCTTTAACTACACATCTCATGTTTTTCTCCTTGTTTCAGTGCCTAGCACTAGAAAAACATGGGAAGAGCACACAGCATAAATGATGACCAAACAATTCAGTTGTCCTTGTGACTGGCAAGTTCACCTGCAGAATTAATTCTGCTGCTTTCCACTCTGCAGCTGTGAGCCCCGAGCGAGCTGCCTGCAGGAGAGCACGGATGGTTCATCACACTCAGCTCCCCAGAGCCACTGCAAACCTGGAGCCGGATCTCAGCCCCGCACTCAGGCTCATCCCCTGCAGTGATGCTGTGAAAAAAGCCCATTTACAGACACTCTCAAAGAGACATTGGGAGAGTTTGCTCTTTAGGGCAAGTTCATGTCTCCACTACTCAATTTACCATATATGGATTTTCCTTTTTTTTTCTTACAGTCCTTAAACTTACTTGGTTTTTAAAATATTTTACTCAGTAATTCAGGCTACAGAAGGGGACACACAGAAATTGTGGTGGGTTGAGAGTGCAGTTAGCTGAGGAACTCACTAGAAGTGCAGAATGTGTACTTTTTCTGTGTCCATGGTTATGTTTAAATAAACACTTTTTAAAAATTCATAAAGTATTGCACTCTGAAGTAGAAGCAATAAACATATTGTATGATATTGGAAATACAGTATGACTGCTGAGATAATTGTAATTAGTTAGCTTTTAAGTACTGAGAGGAGTGTTTTGTAATTACAATAGTGTTACTTTTTGGTGTATCAGACTGCAGGGGACACATGGAATTTTTATTTACCTGAAGGGGAGTATCACCCCTCACAGCTCATTTACCTTTTGAGACAGTTCGGTGGCTGTGGGAGCTGGCTTGCCTTGCTCTGAAGAGGACACAGGCTGAAAACGAAGGTGCTTGTAGAGAACAGGAGGGCAGCCATGCTCGTGTAGGGCAAACTGCCCTGGGCTGTGGGAGCAGTCAGGCTCGGGGGAGCTCAGGGTGAGCGCGGTGCTGCGGCTCCCTCAGGCCTCGGACACGCTCCCCTCACGCTGCGGCTGCCATCTTTGCTCCCCTCAGAGCCCGCGCTCCCGCCAAGCGCCGAACCTTCAACAAGGCGGCGGAGAGCACCAATAGCTGCGCAGCGGGGGAACACCGGGCCAATCGCTGCGCAGAGCGGGAATGCTGGGCCAATTGCCTCACAGAGCGGGAACGCCGGGCCAATCGCTGCACAGGGCAGGAACACCAGGCTAATCGTCTCACAGAGTGGGAATGTCAGGCCAATCACTGCACACAGCAGGAACACCAGGCTAATCGCCTCACAGGGCGGGAACACCAGGCCAATCGCCTCACAGGGCGAGAACACCAGGCCAATCGCCTCACAGGGCGGGAACACCAGGCCAATCGGAGTACAGTGCGGGAACACCAGGCCAATCGCCTCACAGAGCAGGAACACCAGGCCAATCGGAGCACAGTGCGGGAACACCAGGCTAATTGCCTCACAGAGCGGGAACACCAGGCCAATCGGAGCACAGAGCGGGAACACCAGGCCAATTGCCTCACAGAGCAGCAACATCAGGCCAATCACTGCACAGAGCGGGAACACCAGGCCAATCACCGCACAGAGCGGGAATGCCAGGCCAATCGCTGCACAGGGCGGGAACAATGGGCCAATCAGAACACAGTACACCAGGGCGCGAGCTCTCCGCTCTCAGCAGTGCGCTGAGGGGCAGACGCGCTGAGGGCTCGGCATGGTGGGCTCCAGAGCGCTCATTTCTTGTGAGCTGTTGTCTGCCCAGGGAAAATGTCGCCAGACAGCAGCAGGTGTAGCTAAGGGCGGGTCACTGTTCACAGGTGCCTGGGCTGTGTGGCTTGGCCAGTGCCCCACAGGCTCCTCTGACAGCAGCATCACCATCACCCACCTGAATAATGGCCATTAACCCACCTCAGCTTCCCAGTGCTCTCTAGATACTGTAATGTAAAACTCACAGAGATGATCACATTTACATACATTGTCAGCTGAAAATCTATGTGCAGTTATGTCTGGTTATTAAAACATTCCCCCTTGAGGAAATGACTGGCACATGACAAAAGAGATAGTATTGTTTACACTGTTTACTCTGGTAAGCTTATACTGTTAAATAACTAACTCACATTAATTACACAGTGATACCTGTTCCTGGGTGCAGGCACGTGCTGAGAGAAGTCACAAACGGGTCTGGGTTAAATGAGGGGGAAGGCAGACTTTTATAGCCATTCTTCTGTTTCATCTGTGGGAAACTGCTTACAGATCACCTTGTCTGTAGCAATGCAGATGGGTGGAAAACAAGGGTGGACTCAGGCCTAGAATGAAATTCAACCTTCCTTCATGCAGAGGAGGGTTACAGAGGAATAAACCGCAGCATTTTGTAGTTGTGGTGTACTAATGTATTCTACTAATAAATAGAAAAGTAGAGCCTGCACAATCTGGAAGTGATAACTGCTTTTCACACAACATGCAATTTCCATTTTTTATTAGTCAGATCTTCTGACATTTTTCCTCATTACTTCACCACAGGATCATTGATTTTATTGCTGCAAGCTTGTCTTAATTGTACTAAAAAAACATTTTGGCTATGAGGGACCCTCACACTTCCTCCAGTCTGTTTCCTTAACCTCCTTGCCACAACCATGTTCCAGAATTTGCTTTCTGCAGCGTCTGTGCTGGGACATCACAATGGGCTTTTCAAAACAGAAAGCATTTCATACTTTTCAAAGCCCATGGCAATTGTATGATGCATTAAATTTAATTATTGTGTTTGTGCTTTCATTTTAACCTATTACTTGATGTGAAACTCTGATAAAAAGCACTCAGTACGAAATGTGTTTGATGGGTACCTTTCTCCCTACCTGCCTCGAGAATTTGAGCCAAAGTTCCCTGTCCCGCCTCTGCTCACAGCTGAGTTCTGGAAAGATCATTCTCTGTGCTTTCCATTAGCAGTGACATTCCTGTCAGTGATCAGCTCTTTCACACATTAACACAGACTCCTGCAGGGGTGGAGCGCAGAACTGTGCAGAACCACCCTGAGTAATCCACCTTCCTCCACCTGGTCTCATTCAGCACACCCTTAAGCAGGTACCTTGCACAAAGTGAAAGCCCTTCAGGTTCTGTTCTCTGTGCTTTTAGGTATTGGGGGGAAAAACCTGTGAAATTAAACTGAGACATTTTGATAATACTTTCTCAGCTTAATAGGAAGTAAAATTAATGAAATCTATTGTGGAATGTGTTTTTCTGAGGCTTCTGTGGTGTGCTCTGTGCAGTTGCAGGCTGCCCCACTCTGTTCTGTGCCTCCCACATTTCTTTACTTCCTTGAATTGACTTCTCTTTGTTTTACTTCTTGCTCAGATCCCCAAAGGATCCTGATTTATATCTTAATCATCTTTTCTGCTTCCTTTGTTGAATGACTTGTTCTCCATTGAGCTGGGCCCCCAAATCCCACTGCTTCTCCCCCAACCCCCTCAGTTCCCTGCTTTGTCACTGCTCCTCTCCTGCTCCTGGCTCACACCCGCTGTCCTTTCCCTGACCTGAGTTTGTAACCTCTCAGTCAGCCATGACTCCACTTTCTCCATGTCCTTTTTACCACCAGGCATTAGTTAATTCCCACCCTTACTCTTGAACATAATCTCTCAAAAGTTTTTCCTCCTAGACTCATTTCCAAAATGATTCGTGCTGTGTTAATTTTGTGGCTCATTCCCTGCACCTCCCTTCCGATGGGAACTTGGCCATACCATCTCTCCTCTTTCAGTGCACCCAGATGCAGCTGCAAAATTATTTCAGTTTTTTGCCCTTCTCTGTTATGGCTTTTTGATTTCCTTCAAAGAATCAGCAAGATTCTGTTTGCTGGTTAGGCCTTACCTTCTATTTCCTGTCTCACAAAGTACTGCTAAATAAAGTGAAAAAAAGGAGATTGAGCAACACATCCATGGATACTCATGTGGAATCCCTGTCCTTAGCCAGTGTGGCTGCTCCTAGGCAGGACGACAGCCATCCATCATAGCAGTGTTCCAGGACAGGTGTGAGAGGGTAAGATCCAGGGGCAGCAAGAGCTCCACAACAAACCCTCTTAGTTTCATCAAAAAACAGGAGAAAAACCTTTTTCTCTCAAGTATGTTACTGTTTTAATGCTTTTTATTATTTCTAGTTCATGTTCTGAAAAAAAAAATCAAAATGTAAAATTGAAAAGCATTGAAATTAAGTATTAGTCCTTAAAAACACTTCTCAGCCAAACTCTTTAGTTAATTCAACTTAATCCAAACCCAAATTTTTGGTTCCACAAACTGTCCACAAAAGTCTATCCAGAGTCAGATTCTCCAAGGATGTTTCATATGGTTGTTGCTGTGAATAGACTCACACTGAAAGGCGTGGGAGTCAGGCACAGGTGGGAGTGCAGCGCATTCTCATCTCGAGGTGTTCCCATTTCGTTTGGAATGGGAAACAGACTGAGGAAAGGGAGGTGCAGTGTTTGGGTCTCTGTGCCGCGGAGCTCTTTCTGTCAGCCAGACTGATGCACTCAGGAATGTGTGATCGGGGAAGCGGCTCCGGATCCTGCTGAGGCCCTTCCCAAGGAGCTGCCAGGGCTGGGCTCCCCTTCCCCTGCAGGGCAGCACACGCTGCTGTCCTGCTGCCTTCCCTGGCTCCGGGAGCTGTTCAGCAGGCACGCAGTGCCGGCGGAGGGCAGGGGATGCTGCACCCACCTCTCACCACCCAGCTCTGCCGCCCGTGACCAACCCCACAGAGCTATGAACAAAGAGTGGAAAGGGAAGAATCGGCTGGAGCAATTGCATGAGAATTAGTGAGAGGTCAAACATGCAGACCCACAGGCGTGGGATGTGCACAGCTCAAATCTGGGACTGTCGCCGAGCACTCATTGTAGAATGAATCTGTCTGGAATAGGCTTTTAAAAACTGACATCATTGTTAGGAATTTTATTCTTTATTTGAAATATATTTAGTCTTCCAAAGGCTACCATGGGGACCCTGCCCCAGCCCAAATGTTATCTTCAGTCAATTTGGAGATATTGAGAGTAGCTCGACTGTTTGTCCAAATTCAGTCCAACACCTGATAGCCCTGTGTGTAACCCACAGGCCTTTCTTGATTCTGTCCTTGACTTACACACCATTTTAATCTACGCCCCATTCTTCCCAATGAACCCTGTTTTTTCTGCTCTGCCCATAGGTGTGAACAGCATTTGGTGCTTCCCAGGTGTTTCTGTGGGGCCCAGCAGTGACTGCAGCCGAGGCGTTCCCTGTCTAGTGCAGAGAACAGAGAGCTCCTTCCTTTGGACAGCCCTGACACATCCCTACAGGCCACAGGACATTCCTGTTAAGCTGCTCATTTTAAAGCTCTGTGCAGTTCTCCTGTCATCTCTGGTAACACAAAATGTCTCCAGCAGCATTTGTTTGTTTTCTTGAAATAATTTGATTTGCTGTAGTTTCCCAACGCATTTTCCCTGCTTTGCATATTGCTTTGTCTGTGCCTATCAGGCTCTTCAGTTTCAAGAAATTTCTAAACTATTCTTAGTCCTAAATAATGTTAGACTCTATTTGAACCATGAGCCAGTATTTCATGGGGAATTACACATAAATCAACAACACCTGTCTTCATAAAAGAAATTTAAGACTTTGTGTTCATACTAATTTTCTTTGTGTCTGACGAAGAAAGCACAGCCATAAACCAAGGGCTGCTCAGCAAGGATTATTTCCAATAACATTAAAATTATTTACAACAGTATTTACAATAAACCTGATAGAATTTTCCTTTACATGTAAAGGAATGAACCTTCCAGAAACAACCACAATGTATGTAACTCCCTCTCTCACATGCACTTCATCCTCATCAACCCCAGAATTGTTTCTGTTACAGAGTTAAAGAGCCAGAATAAATCAGAATCTTTCTCATCAGGAATTTAAGTCAACACCATTTAAATTAAATGATGCTACCAACAAAAAAAAAACACCACACTTTTGTACTAGTTATGCTTTGAAATTCTTGTGACAGGAATAGACAATTTAGCTTAATAAAAATCAGCAACAGAAACTTTCTTTTTTTGGAATGTTTTTAAGAACCCATGAATTTTCAAAGTGTGACTACAGTTTTGAGGTTTCATGAGAAGTGTGAGGTATTTTAGAAAAATTCAATGCTGTTTCACCACCAGCAATGACATTCTCTAATTAAAAAAGCATGTTTGAGTTCAGATGTGGGAAATGAGCTACTAGAAGTATTGCAGCTTAATTTTTTAAAATTAAAAACAGACAAAATTTGTATTAAAATGCTCTTTAACAATAAATAGATTTTAATTTGAGAAGTGCTACAAGTATTTTTTATTTCATAAAAGGGATAATAATTTTCTTAAATTGTTATTTCTAATAAAAATAGGCCTCTGCCTATGTATTCTTCTTTTATGTTGTTGTCCATCAGATCCCTCTGACACTGAGGTAGGAATTTGCATAAAGGAGCATATACTTTGTTATACAGTAAGGATGAATATTAGCAAATTTGTACATCCTTCTGCTTTGCATACCCATGTTTTATTCAGAAGTGCTGGGGTTTATTATGTTTAAAGTGAAAGATTTTCCAGAAAAGCTTTGTGCAAAATAAACCAGCCTCCCTGGGCTTTTTTTGGCATTCACAGTGCATTTTGAAACAGCAATATTGTCTAGAGACTTTCAGAGCCTTTCAAACATTTTGGAAACAATTAAGCACATCTTTCTCAGACTGAAATGCTCCTTGCTGCACACTGCCGTGGGACAGCCGAGGGGTCTGTTCTCAGCACGGGCTTCGCCGTGAGCAGTGGTCGCTGCGTGCGGGGCCTGACCGGTGCTGCCTGACCTCCGGTGCTGCCTGACCCCCGGTGCTGCCTGATCCCCGGTGCTGCCTGACCCCCGGTGCTGTCTGACCCCCGGTGCTGCCTGATCCCCGGTGCTGCCTGACCCCCGGTGCTGCCTGACCCCCGGTGCTGCCTGATCCCCGGTGCTGTCTGATCCCCGGGGCAGCCTGATCCCCGGTGCTGCCTGATCCCCGGTGCTGCCTGATCCCCGGGGCAGCCTGATCCCCGGTGCTGCCTGATCCCCGGTGCTGCCTGACCCCCGGTGCTGCCTGATCCCCGGTGCTGCCTGACCCCCGGTGCTGCCTGATCCCCGGGGCAGCCTGATCCCCGGTGCTGCCTGATCCCCTGGGCAGCCGGTGCTGCCTGATCCCCGGGGCAGCCTGATCCCCGGTGCTGCCTGATCCCCGGTGCTGCCTGACCCCCGGTGCTGCCTGATCCCCGGGGCAGCCGGGTGTGGGAGCTCAGCACATCACTCCTGATGTCCAGAGCTACCGAGAGAACCCTTGGGGGGGCTCGGGAGTCCTGGAATGTTGCCAAAAGCACTTGGTGGCTTGATTTTGATCCATCTAGAGATGTGCCACCGATGTATGAGGAAATGGAACCTGCGAGAATCACTCGGGTGTAAATAGTGAAGGGAAGATATCATTATAGGGTGAATCACAAATTTTGGGGTTTTGGTACAGGGGGGTTGCAGAGACAAGATGGAGGAATCAGGGTGTGCCACCAGGCTCTTCTTTCTTCTTCCTGTCTTCCATCTTCTGCAGTGGTGTTGGCATTTGGGGATTGGTCTGGGATGAGGGTGTAGTTAGTGACGAAGATGATAGGTATTGGGGACAAAAGGTAAATATGATATACGTAGTTTTTGTTATAAAAGATGCGGCCGCCTTGGGGGTGGGCAGAGTGCCTTTGGCTGCCGTGCTGGTCAGATCCTTCGGGCAGAGAAAGGACTTTTTAGATAAGAAATAGTAAACGATTCTGAAGACCGAAAAAACCTAGCGTCCAGACTCATCTTTTGAAGCCCAGCATGCAAGAACCATCCTGAGCGTGTGTGGGGGCAGAGACAGACAGCCAACCCCATAGCCAGGTGCTGCCTGATCCCCGGTGCTGCCTGACCCCCGGCGCTGCCTGACCGCCGGGGCAGCCTGACCCCCGGTGCTGCCTGACCCCCGGTGCTGCCTGATCCCTGGTGCTGCCTGAACCCTGCTCTCCGTCCCAGCAGGTTCCTTCTGCTCTGCCCGCGGTCTCTGGGTGTTTTCCAGGGAACTGGAAGCAGCTGATCCACAGCAGCACGCTCTGGTCCCTCACTGGCTCTGGAGGGAACCTTGCTGGGGAGCAGAGAGAACACTAATCCCCTGCTGTCATTCCTTTAGAAAGGATGAACCCTCTCTGCCAGGCCCAACACATCACTTGTGGCCTTCAGGTTCCCTGACCAGGTTCTTAACTTGCAGTGCAGGGATGGGGGGGAGGAATCTCCTGTTCTCCAGGGCTCACAGACCTTGGCTTGAGCTCCTTAACCTCTTGGCCTTGTGTCCGATGTCCCATTACAATAAGCCACCGTGGAGAAGAATAGTATCAGAGATGAGGTAATGTTATTTACTGTGGCCGGAAGGAAGGTTTTCCTGTTTGTGTCTGAAGTCCACTGGAAACATCCCCACTGGGGTATGGAAAAGTGATGCTGGGCACGCACTGCAGGGCGTTGGTGAGGGGCTGAGCCAGGCAGAGGCCCAAAGTTAGAGAAGGAAGGAAGAATCACTAATAATACAAGAGTTTGTTGGATTTTTTATATTTCTTCTGGCCTGTTTCTGAGTGCTGTTCAATGTATGAAATTGCCAGTTAACCATGACTGGAAATAAAAGACAGAAAGGATGTTCTGAGGGACTCAGCTTTCCCCAGTTCTGCTCCCACTGACTTTGCCAAGGAGAATTTGGAAATCCAACAGCCAGTGTAAAAGCACCACACCTGGGTGTCCCCACGATGCCACCCAAGCTGATCTGGGAACCTGCAGTTTTCAGGGAACATTTGTGGTGTGACTGTCAAAAGGAAAAAATGAGATTTAAAAAAGTTTAAGGGAATGGGGTGGGAGGACAGGATGGCACGCACACACCCCCTGCAGATACTCAAGTTGCAATATGCAGACAACTCAGATTAAACCCCAAAACTGAAGAGCGACCAAGTCACGTTTTTGATGAAGTACGGTTGGACATGTACATCTTTGTTCTGGCTTAAGAGCTAATTACATCCTCCAAACTGTCTAAATGAAGCCAAATGGGGTCTCTAATTACTGTGCAATCATTGGCTTCCCAAACTCTCTTAGACGAAAATAAAACCCAAATTCTGCAACACTGGAACAAAGAGGAAAATGGCATTGATTTGTAACCCTGGGTTTCTACACTGACATAGAAAGAAATAAAAATTAGAAATGTACATGTTCTTCCTATCTCTGTGAGCAGCTGGCACCAGAGCACTTCAGGTGCCAGCTCGCAGGGCAGGGAGTGACATGGAACCAATTTCTGTCACCCAAATGACTGGCCAGTGACAGCATCTATCTGCCAGGTGAGCCTTTAGGGCTGGACAAGCACTGTCAGCTTAATGAGCAGCTTTCTCCACCTGCAAAACAGCAGAGTTCCAGGCACACCATGTTATTGGTGAACTTCTGGGGTCTGAGCAGCAGTACAACATGAGAAAAGAGACACTTGAAAGAAAAAAGATGTCAAGGGTACATTCAAATCATCACAGGAAGTTACAAGCATTTCTCACTATTTCCAAAGGCACTGGGAAATGATCCAGCTCACCCAATGCCCAACATATATTTATCATATTGGTGAAGATGAAGGGTTTTTTAGAAAATAAGCATCATAGAAAAAGTATTTACACAAAAGGAGCTGTGCTTCAACAAAAATTGCTATTATTGTTAGTGTTCCTTGGTTTTAGCCTTTCAAATAACAGAAGTGGAGCTCCAGTTCCCACCTTTCTCCTTGGTTCAGCTAATGCCATGTCATGCAGATCTTGTAGAATAATTGTGAGCTATTTATTATCTCTCTGAATCAACAAACTTCTGTCAAATTGCCATCAAAGGCCTGACAGACAGTCTTACACATAAGTACACCTTTCATAAGCACATCTCCAGCTTATGAAATGGACTGACAAATAAATCTCAGGGGAGAGTCCTTCAACCAAAATGAACCACAGATCTGATTTTAAGAGATTTGCAGTGACAGGTGGCATTCTTTCTATTCTAAAGTTAGTTTGCATTTGTTTAAAATTACAAAAAAAAAATAGAAGAGGTGCTACAAGTCAAGCAGTCTGACTTAAAAATGGAAATAGAGTCCTTTCTTTTGTGATTAGTCTGGAGCTTGCATTGCTGGAAAGAGGGACCAAGTATTTGTAACTGACAAGCACTGAATTTTATCACTGATCCACTGTTGAGTTATCCTGCCCATGATGGAAAGGTGCACACACATAAAATATGAAATTCATTAATAATTCAAATATTACTCACCTGGTAGAAAATAGAAATGTAATTGGAAGTTTGTTACAATTTCTAGGTTTAATGTCTAAAGACAAATCAAGCATCATGACAGCCTGGCCAAATTCTAAACAGGACTTTGTGGTCCAGCTGCCTCACAGTCTGCCTTGTGAAGAAGTCCATCAGCATCTGTTAACCTTTGTTTGCATCAGGCATCCTGCTCCCAAACTTATGACCAGAATGCCTGAAGTGACAAAAGCCGAGGGGCTATAAATGCCAGGTGGGCTTAAATACAAAAATTTTTCCTCCCATTCAAGCTCAGTGAAAGCCAGCAATGATGGAAGACATTAAACTCCCACCTATACCAAGAGGCAGATCATTTTTCTATTACTGCAGAAAATTTAGTGACCAAGGAGGTGCAGAGAGTTCCCGGGAGCAGGGGCAGTCCCTGACAACAAAGAATGCAGGCAGTGCTTGGCCCTTTTATTAAAGAGATTTTTCATGCTCTGGGGAGAGCTGTGGGTCTGTAACAGTGAGCATGAGTCACGAAGAGAGATTTGGGCAATGTCAAGTCTATCTTCTACATATTTCAGGGGCCTAGCACAGCATATAGGAATTAGTGTGTAAAACACTAACTTTGAAGATTTTCACTATTGAAACCAGGAGTGAGAAGGACCCTGGCACAGGTGTAACCCCCCCACCTGCAACTGCAGGTGATGATGAATCCCAGCCGAGGAGCCTTCTGAGCAGCAGGGGAGTGCTTGCCACTCTGTCAGACCGTGGGATGACGTTTGCCATGGTTTGCATGCTCATGGGCACTCCTGAGAGCCAGGATCATCGTCGGTGTGTTTCATTTTCTGTAACAGGCTTCCCAAGTGTTCAGTCAGGCTGAGGAAAACACAGACCTGGCACCCCGGCCAACACAAGCAGCGAAGGCTGTCGGAGCATTGCACACTGTCCTTGCACTGGGAGAGAGCTCTTGCATTAGTGGGGTATTGCAAATAATTGCCCAGCCTTGGCTGGTGGGGATTTGATCATTTTCTGCTTGGAAAGACGAGCAAAAATGCTCCCTTCCGACATTCAATTAGAGAACTGTTTGGTGTCAAAGCACCAAGGGAATTTTAAGGGAGCAGTTATAGCTGCTTTATGCATAGTTCTGAATTTGCTGCTCTAATGAGCCCTTCTCTGTATCATCCGTGACTGTCACTCAGCTCGCTGAAAATGGCTTGGCCTGACAAATCCTGTTAAGCCTCAGAAAGTAAATGAGATCTGAAAATGCCCGAGTCCACACCCGTCGCACCCCATGCTGCTTTGATCAGCAGTGTTAGTCAAGCAGGCTTGGAGGAGAGCCAGCAAAGCCAGGGCTGCCACCCAGCATCATCAGGAGCCACCCCCAGTCCTGAGGATGGCAGGGGCTCCACACTCCTTGGGACCACTGTCCCAGACAGAGAACAGACACAATCTAAGGGAGCAGAGGTCGTTCCATGTATTTATTTTCCAGATGTAACTGCTGGGGAAGAGGGAAAGTTGCAGGATCTCTGTAGAACTGTTTAAATTCTTTAGCTCTACCCTACAAAAGCCTTTTCCATACAGCCCATCAGCAGAAGTGCTGGCCCATCTTCATCTTCCACTGGCCAGCTACAAATAGAAAATTTAAAAAAACCAGTACTGGGGGTGGGGGGGTGGGAGGGGGAAGTAATGGACAGGGTGTCTTGTGGCATTGTCCTGTCTGTGATGGTCAGGCAGGAAGAGCTGGAGCTGAGGGGGAACGCTCAGATAGTGTTTTGGATTAAAACCTTTCTTCAGATTCCCCAAATCAAAGCACGTTTTCAGGAATTGATTCTGACAGTTATGTTTTAATAATTTATTTTAACTAAAAGATCTCTAATGGTAGACAAAAAAAAAAAAAAAAAGCAGTAGGGTCATGAAAAAATTATCTAAAGGAAAATACAAGGAGAGGTTGAATCCTGTAGTGTTGATTTTAGAGCTGCAAAATAGAAACTGACCATTGAGTATTTTCTTGCATATCATCAGTAGACCAGGAGTACAAATACCACAAGAACATCTAGAAATTCACCTCGAGACCCATACTGATCAATTGGAACTGTAACAAGCTCATGGCAACTGCAGGAACAACCCATCTGAAGGCTGGCAGAGAAAGAATGCCAGAGCCCCACAAGATGCCCCAAACCATCAGGAGTCACCTGCTGCCAGGTGGCCTAACCCCAATCCCTGCCAGCCTCCTCAGGGCAGCCAAGGGGGCCATTTCCACCAGGAAGACAGCAATGGTGAATGGAAAGTTGATCTGTCTCACTGCTCTCCTTTATTTGCTATCTTTTGAGTCAGAAAGCTCCTGCTGGGCTCGCCGGGTGAGAATTCCTGGCCATCGCACCTCTCCCCATCGCTTCCAGCCAGCAGCTCCCTTCCCCGCCCCAGCTGTCAGAGTTAATCTGCTCCCATGTGGGAACTGCCCTGCCAGTAGCTCTTTTCAATTTCAGTCAGGCTGAGTCAAGGAGATGCCCTTCGAGGGCTGCCGGGCGCGTTGCGGGGCGAGGCACGGCGAGGAAGAGCCGGGTGCGGGGGTGCCACGGGAGCAGGGCAGCTGCAGCTCTGCAGACGAGCTCAGGGGCAGCTGGAGAGGTCATGCAGAGCACCAGTGACGTGCTCTGGCATGTGATTCTCATATGAGCTCAGTGGTTTGATGTGGGGACCGAGCACAAGTCAGCATTGACAGCAGATGACAATCATTCATCGCAGAGGTGTCAGTCGCACACGCCGACTGCCGGAGGGAACCACTCCTGGTTCAGCTGCTCTGGCAGAGTCTCCCCGTGCAACTGCAACAGAACAACCATCTCACCACTCCTGTGGCATCTCACCCTCCTGTGGCATCTGTTTCTGAGCCCAGCAGCTCCACAGACTCAGTTCTCACCTGGTGCAGCCACAGAGGTACACAGGTGCTGCACCCCAACAGGGTGTAGCTCTTACTGCCTGTAGCAATAACCCATCACCCCTAGGCTCTGCAGCTGGGTTTCCACATCAGGACAGCCCTGCACTCGGGCAGCCTGCAAACAGCTGTCCAGAGAGGGGGGCACTGCCCTTGGCCCCTGCCAGCCCCATGGCTGAGCCCAGGGCCCCTGCAGAGCTCTGCTTTGATGGGAAGGATCAGAGTGGTCACAGAGCAGCTCAGCTGGGGGGGACCAGAGGTGCTCACCTGCATGACCCTTGGGCAGAGGAGGTGCCAGGTTCACCAGAGCAGCTAACCCCGGAGCAGATCCACATCCCACATCACCACTGCTGTGCTGGTACTTCTGCCCCAGCCTCTGTGCCTTCTCCCACACAGCCACTCACAACAGATGTGTAAATATGAAAAGAACCTGAGAGACCTGGCCTCTACAAAGGCAGGCTGTGGCACAGCAAAAGGGCACAGCAATTCTACAAGGGGAGAGGGAAACCTGGGAGAGTCCAGCAAGACAGGTTATTCGTTCCTTGTACATTCTGCAATAAATCAGAAGAGAAGCCAAAACAAATTCCCAGTGGCCTCATTTCCATCCCTCCCCCTTTGGGAAAGCAACTCTCCTGGAAAAGGAAAGCCTCCCTGTGTACTGATGGAGAATGTGCTCAATCTGATGTGCAGCCATCGTTCCTGCCCTGACTGGGAGCCCCGTTGGTGACCCCGCAGCCGCCAGCCAGCAGCAGGAGCAGCAGCGAGCATCGGCACCGCGGCAGGACAGGAAACCTCCGGCGGAGCCGCCCTTCCTTCCTGCACAGCCCGGCCAAGTCGCACACCCCCGGCCGGGCCGGGCGGCTCGCTCAGCGCCGCCAGCGCTGAACCAAGCACTGCCACTAAATTTAGAGCCTCTCATCTCACACAACCACTTCGCAGAATCTCTGAAAAGCTGCCGCGGTTGTAAGTCGAAGCATGAGCAACACATGGTAGGGAAGCCACACAGATTCCTTCTTTCATAGCGGTTCTCTGACCCTGGGCTTCACCTTTACCCGAAGCGAATGAGTGAAGCCCAGGCTGACACGGTGCCTGTTTGGAGCCCTGAACCCCGGTTTAGTTCAGCCTGTGCAAAGGAGTACCAGCCTCTGAAACCACAAAGCAGTGTCTGGGCGTTCCAACAGGCTGAAAGGCTGCAACGGTGAAGCTGACACAGCAAATGAGAGATCCTGGGACAACATCTGGTCCCTCTGGCACAGGGGGAGTTTTCCTGAAGAGAGCTCAGATCGACATGCTTAACTTGTACTCTCTTAACTATTTTTTTCTGTTACAAAGATAAACAAAAAGGCAGCACAACCCCCTGCACATCATCTCTAGCAAGCAAACTTCAATAGTTAGATGTGACCAAGAGTTTTTCTTCATTGTGAATGTTACATTTCTTGAAACTACAGAAAGCCACCCATCCCTGGGAGCCTCTTCTTGGTGTGACAGGTGAGAGATCATGTTTGGGAATTTCCTGTGGCCAGACCCAGCTCGAACAGGACTGACCTGCCAGGGGCCTTTGGTCACAGCTACCTTCCTCCACACCCTGCTGTGCAGAGCAGCCTAGCACAGAGTGCCTGGAAAGTGTTTGTTCTTCCCACCAGTAATAAAATCCCACCTAAACCAACCTCTGGAACAGACCCCTCGGGCTGAGCGGTCTGGCCTTGCACATGGCTCCAGGCACGAGCCTGAACAGAACCATCCAGTCCAGCTCGAGGCTCCAGCCCGTGGGGCTGTTGGCAGCACAGGGAATGCCAGGTCCTGCTTCCATGGCAGACTGGCTGGGTTCTCATTCCTCTCTTCATGATTTCTCTTTGCTTTACCATGGTGCCATTTAGGATCTATTTTTATTTAGATCCCCAGTGAGACCAATTGAGGTCTGTAAAGTCCAATTGGAAACTCTTCAGCATAGCCAGAAGCATTACAGGCAAAAGTAAACAAGCTAGGAGGGTCTATTTTCTTGGCTACTTCCCCTACAGCTACAGGACTTACAGGCAGACTGAAGAGTCACATCTTTTTCCTATTCCAGCTTTTTCCAGGCTGATTTGCTACATAATCCAAGAAGCAAGTCTCAGAGTTACCATAATTAGGTGTACTCTGGGCTCCCACCACCTGACAGACACAAAGGCACCATCAGCCAGAACTGCAGCCATGCTGCTCATGCTTGGCTGTTGGTTTTGTGAGGGACTAAAAACCACTGGGCACACTTCTTAATCGCAGGATCTCAGGATGCTTGGGGGTGGAAGGGACCTTGAAGCCCATCCCATCCCACCCCCTGCTGTGGGCAGGGTCACCTCCCACTACCCCAGGGTGCTCCAAGCCCCGTCCAGCCTGGCCTTGGGCACTGCCAGGGATCCTCAGTGAGGGCTGCCTCATCTGTTGCATTTCTGTTCTCTAAACCAACCCTCCCTCCCCTCCTGCTGCACCTTCCTGCTGTTTTCCTGCAGCAGCAGCCTGTTCCTGCTGGCAGCCCCCTCCTGTCTCCAAGAGCCACGCTCACAGCCCGGGCTGAGCACAGCCCCAGCTGCCGTGGGAAGCACGGAGCAGCCAGGGTCAGCTGCAATTCAAGCACTCTCAGTGTTCATGTGCAGGCCAGCTGTAATGGCAAGTACTGTGACTCCGTATCCAGTCTGTGCAAGGGTAAATCAGCCTTCCCTCATCTTTTCCTTCTTTAGGAAAATCAACTCTTTTTCTAGTGTTCCTGGGAATCGTTCATGTTCTAGCTGTCCATAGTATGGCTTTGAAAAAATTAGTGATCAGTAATAGAATTACCTGAGATCCTATGCAACCAACTGAGACAAGCTAAAAAAATTCCCCAGCCCCCACCCCACAGGAGAGGAGCTGGTGGGTTCAGGATATTCAAGGTACTGAGAAAGACCCCCCTGGGGTCTGATCAGATGTAGGAAACACCAAACCACTCCCATGTTGAGGTCTGTGACAAAAGCCCCATCCCAGACAGGCAGCAGGAACAGCACAGCTGCTCAGGGAAGCTCCATAAGAGTATTATTAAGGAGAAAGCCCGAGTTTGGGTTAAACAGGAACAGAGGCTGCTAGCATAAAGATCAGCTTTGCTAAAATAAAGAAGCAAGGCACCGCTTTCACCAAGCTTCTCTCCCTCCCCTTATTTGCATTTTCCGATGCCAGCTCCCTGCTACAGCATGGGAACGGTCGGACCAAGTGATGGATCTGCAGGTTTCTATGGTGATCAGCACAGAAATTGCCTGCCCAGCCTTGTGTGAAGGGAAGCATCCATGTCAGAAACTGCAGACTGCATGGTGAGAGAAAACCCTGCTCTGGACTGGGGTGTCAGGGCTGTGCTGCAGAGGCCCAGAGCTCGCTCGCCTGCCTGGGGATGTCTGTGCAGGGCAGTGAGGGCAGGTGGCAACTCATAAGAAATACTAGCAATCACCACTGAGTAATCACACAACACCATTTAAAAATACTGATACACATGAAGTGCATAATATTTCTAAATATCTGAAATATCAATTTCCTCTCATCCTGTCCCTGTTCCCTGGGGGCAGAGCCTGACCCCCATCTGGCTGCCCCCTCCTTTCAAGGAGTTGTGGAGAGTGAGAAGGTTCCCCCTGAGCCTCCCTTTCTCCAGGCTGAGCCCCCTGCCAAAGGCACATCTGCCAAGAAAAGAAAGGGATTCAATTCCTGTACTTGGTAACTGCTGATTGTACAACCTGTGTAGAAGGTTCTGAGTTCATGTTCACTGTCCTCGTGAACTACAGCACAAATCCTTGTCTCTATGAAGGTGTTAGTTCCTTACAAGCCTGTGAATCAGAAAGGGAGGGAGAGAGGGTTGGTGAAGAAACAACCTCAAATCCCAATTGCCACGCCCTTAAGGCAGAAGCACTGATTCCATCTATTTAGGCTGTTCCCAGAAGGGAAGTCTGGATAATAAAAATGAGCCCTGGCGACAGGACAAACCTCGTTAATCGATCCAGACTAAGCTACTGGATGGCACTTTCCAGCTGAGAAACACCAAGTACCTTCCTCTTGAAAACCTTCCCCTGCGGCTGGCGGGGAAGGCGATGGGCTAACGACACGAGTTAATGCACCTACTCCCTTTAGGAATCAAACCTGGAACTTGTCAATTCAAGTACAACTGGGAGTAGACAATGATCTAAGTTTAAAAAAAAAATTTTAAAAAGAGACATGTTTACTCTCAGTTTTTGCCCAAAATGGGTCAGAAAAGCCAGCCAGTTTGGTGAAACGTACACGGAGAAACATAAATGCCAAGTCCTAAACACGTTAGGGAACTAGCGTGGCTGAGAAGAAGGGCAGAATACACACAATAATTTCCTTTTCCCAAGTCAATTACTGCAGCTCCGCAGGCTGAATGCAGCAGCTGCAAACCTCCCGAGAGCAGCTGCTCCGCGAGCCCTCGGAGGCTCTGCCGGGCAGGCTGGCCCGGAGCGCCCCTGGCCCCCGGTGCCCGCGCTGGCCCCCGGCAGGAGCTCCGCGCTGGCACCGCAGCCGCGGGCAGGAGCGCGGCCACCCCGGGCACCCCGGGCACCCCGGGCACCCCGGGCACCCCGCAGTGCTGCCGCTGGGCGCTGCGGCCCCGGCAGCCCCGCACACAGAGCCAGCAGCTCTGCCACAGCCCTCGGGAGCTGGCTGGGAGCCCCGGGGTACAGGGCAGGAGCGCCAGAAGGGGCTGCGGGCGCCCGAGCGCAGGAAATCGCCCCTGGGAAAGCTGCGAGCTCCGAGGGAAACTCGGGAACCAGCCCGGCTCCCTCTGGCACGCCTGAAAACACACCGAAGAGGCGTGTATTCAACATGATAACAAAGAGTAGGAATTAGTAGCCCATAAACAATGAATATATAAAGTATCATCATTATGTTACAAATAATTCAATAACCATAAACCTTTTAACAGCCAAAGGGAAGTCAGCAGCGTGGTGACTGCTTCTCATCAGAACAAACCCTTTTAATAGCTTAAACCCTGAACGTTAATCAGCATTTATTGCTTAAAATTAGCGGTTTTAAGTTCCCTCACTGTAGCACAAAGCCTGAGGATCACGGGTCCCAGCCAGGCCAGGGCATTGCGATTCATCCACTGGGTTTTATTTCAGAGCAGGCAGAGCTGCTGTCGCACAGCACCTGTTCTACAGCCCGGGAAACGAGCAGGGGCTGTAAGGACAGCGATTGGAAATGAACATTGCTGATAACCCTGTGTAAAGCTCGGGCCAGGCATTCAGCCCCGGCCCCCCGCACCCTGCCCGGGCAGGCTGAGCCCCGGCCGGGGGCACTGCTGCAGCCCCCATCCCACAGGCGGGCCGTGGCACAGGGGAGCCGGGGCTGCAGCCTACCGGAGCAGTTACCCACCCCAGGGCCAGAGAGACCCTGGCCTTCCTTCCCGGCCCCCCGGGTGGCACCGCAAACATCGCGTTTGTTTCTGCTGGGGTAGAACTGCAGGAAGCAGAAATGTGTGTGTGAATGTGTGAGTGAGTGTGAGTGTGAGTGTGTGTGTGAGTGTGAGTGTGTGTGAGTGTGAGTGTGTGAGTGTGAGTGTGTGTGAGTGTGAGTGTGTGTGAGTGTGTGTGTGAGTGTGAGTGTGTGTGTGAGTGTGAGTGTGTGAGTGTGTGAGTGAGTGTGAGTGTGTGAGTGTGAGTGTGTGAGTGTGTGAGTGAGTGTGAGTGTGTGTGTGAGTGTGAGTGTGTGAGTGAGTGTGAGTGTGAGTGTGTGAGTGAGTGTGAGTGTGAGTGTGTGTGAGTGTGAGTGTGAGTGAGTGTGTGAGTGTGAGTGTGTGTGTGAGTGTGTGAGTGTGAGTGTGTGTGAGTGTGAGTGTGAGTGTGTGTGTGTGTGTGTGTGAGTGTGAGTGTGAGTGAGTGAGTGTGTGTGAGTGTGAGTGTGTGTGTGTGAGTGTGTGTGTGTGTGTGTGTGAGTGTGAGTGTGAGTGTGTGAGTGTGAGTGTGAGTGTGTGAGTGTGAGTGTGTGTGTGTGAGTGTGTGAGTGTGAGTGAGTGTGAGTGTGTGAGTGTGAGTGTGTGTGTGTGTGAGTGTGAGTGTGAGTGTGAGTGTGTGAGAACAGCGGCTGCTGAGAGCAGAGCCCCCGGGCTGATGCCCAGCTGGCGCTGGTGCCAGGCTGCAGGCTCTGCAGGAGGGGACAGCTCCGTGTAGGCTGGCAGAGCTGGCTTGTTCTGTAGGGGGCAGTTCTGCCCTCCCAGAGCCCCAGCCCAGCGGCCAGAGCTCATCCTGGCCTGGCTGGAAACCCATCCTCAGGGAAACATTGACTTCCCATTGCTGCAAAACTAGAGACTGCTGTAGTGTCTTCCAGAGAGAGTTTGCATAAATCAAAATCTGATTATGCTACATTTTGAATGCTAGATTTTCCACAAGATGGTGTAGCACAGTGATCTATAATCTGTTTTGCATTGAATTAATTGAAATAAATTACCATAATCCTCCCTGAGTCCTGCAATTGCTGTTTTTCAGATTGAACCTTTTCTGAGGGTTTAAAAAAAACACCTTTGCTTTTTCCATAAGGGTAGCTATTAGGCTTAAAAATAATACCTGCCCTTGGAATAAAGCTCAGCCCCAGCTGAGTACCTCGTTACCTGCTGGCTCAGCCCTTTGTTAATTTGATAAGTGCTGTGATGTACCACCACAAAAGCCCGTTTTGAAGTCAGTGTGTTTCATCTTGCGAAGAGATTGATTTGAAATTGACCCCGTTTCAAGTGACTAAAAATTGTAAGAGTTTCTAATTAATTCAATTTTGAGCCTACTTGCATCATGCATTTTCCATCCAGCCTCTGGATCCAGAGAGTATCTCCAGTTTTATTCAGAGGGGAGGCTGGGGCCACACAAAGGAACGCATCCTTCCTTCTGCAGAGTTTCTACAGTCTAGTACTCACACCAAGGCAGTGCAGCAGGCTGGCTTGCTGAAGTACAGACCTGAGAATTGTGGGGGTTTAAATTTTGGAACATGTATGTTTTCATTGATGTGACCACACAGCCCTGCAGTGACCCACAGGCTCCGAGGCTCACAAAGCTCCTGAGCACAGAGGAGGCAGCAGGGCAGCAGGGAAAGGCAAACTCAGGGCACCTTTGTTCTCCCTCCAGTTCTGACATAGTTCAGGGGCTTATGTAGCTCTTGGCAGCCACTGAAAAATCAAAAAAATCAAGTGACTGCTCTGTCTAACTTGTGCTCTTCGGTCCAACCCCGAGCAGCTGCAGAGGGAGCCTTTGGGATGCAGCCTCCATCCCTGCTCTGAGCTGCTGGGATGTTCCTGGGGCTGCTCCAGCCTCCATCCCTGCTCTGAGCTGCTGGGGATGTTCCTGGGGCTGCTCCAGCCTCCATCCCTGCTCTGAGCTGCTGGGGATGTTCCTGGGGCTGCAGCTCCATCCCTGCTCTGAGCTGCTGGGATGTTCCTGGGGCTGCTCCAGCCTCCATCCCTGCTCTGAGCTGCTGGGATGTTCCTGGGGCTGCTCCAGCCTCCATCCCTGCTCTGAACTGCTGGGATGTTCCTGGGGCTGCTCCAGCCTCCATCCCTGCTCTGAGCTGCTGGGGATGTTCCTGGGGCTGCTCCAGCCTCCATCCCTGCTCTGAGCTCCTGGGGATGTTCCTGAGGCTGCAGCTCCATCCCTGCTCTGAGCTGCTGGGGATGTTCCTGGGGCTGCTCCAGCCTCCATCCCTGCTCTGAGCTGCTGGGATGTTCCTGGGGCTGCTCCAGCCTCCATCCCTGCTCTGAGCTGCTGGGGATGTTCCTGGGGCTGCTCCAGCCTCCATCCCTGCTCCCAGCTGCTGGGATGTTCCTGGGGCTGCAGCTCCATCCCTGCTCTGAGCTGCTGGGAATGTTCCTGGGGCTGCTCCAGCTGCTCTTCCCACCAGGCCCCTCTGAGCTCTGCCACGCAGCCCTCTCAGGGCACACAGCTCCAAACCCTTCTCCTCCTGGCTGGCCACTACTGCTGTTCCACAGCATCCCTGCCTTTTGAAACAAACATGTAAAAAGAAATTATATTACACCTGTTGGCATTTCAAGAGAGATTCACAATTTACATAATCCCAGTGTCACCTCAGGGTAAAATCACCCGTAGAAAAGGGAAAAAATAAATTAAAGTTTATGCTATAGACAGCTGAGAATTCAGCTAAAGCCACAGGGGAAGGAAGGCTTTCTTTTATAATTAAATTACAACTTTTAAAAATAATCACACTACTAGGTGCGTGTGAAATATTTAAATTCAGACTGTGGTTAAATTTGCTTAAATAAGTCTCTGATTTCAGTGGGGTTACAAAAGAATGGAGAATTAGGGACACACATCCACAGAATCAGAGAATATGTCAAATTCAAACAGTTTTAAGTCAGTGCACAAACAGCACTTCAGTCACTAATTTATATTGACAATTCTATTTTGGCACTGAGGACACTGAACACATTTGCTTAGGTGTGTTTACATCCTGGAGTAACAGTTTGTGTCTCCACACGAGCATACACAAACATGTTTTCCAAACGAGCTCCAGTTCCTCATCAGTTAATTGCTGTTAACTACTGAGTGGTGACTTGGTGCCTGGCCACACCTGGAACAGCTGCACCAGGTGCTCACTGAGCACCCCAGCCTCCCAAAATCTGAGAGGAGCCAGGAATGTCTGTCCCTGGGCTCTCAGCAGCTCCTCAGACAGGTGTGGCTCCCTGTCCCCAAGGCACAGAGGTGACACAAGCCTGGTTTCCCTTGCAGACAGAGCTGCCCACAAACCAGACAGGTCAGACAGGTCAAGGCCTCACCTTTAATCACCACGGGGACCTTCTGGTTTAGCAATGCTGAACTAATCTGTGCCAGGTCAAAAGTGCTTGAAGAGAATCCAGAAAACTCTTTTTAGGTGCTTAAAATTGGCTAAACAAACACACACCTCAATTTCTATGCTACTGGTCTGATACTCAGTGAGTGCAGGCACACAGCTCCTTATTTTCTCTGCTAGAAGTAGAAGAATGTGGATGTTTCCCAAGTTGTGGATACCAGATACAAGTTTGTACATATGCATAAATATTTATGCTCAGCAATCTGTAACTGTCACTGCAGAGGCTGAAGTACAGGAATACTGTAGGGGAATAAATGCCTCAGTATCTGTGAACTCTATGTCACTCCAGGCTGACCCAGTTCTTTTGGAAATAATCTTTTCCAAGCGGTTTCTCTGCTGAGAGTCCAGGCCTTAGAAACATCTTCAACATACAGTGTTCTCCTGAAACTTTATTGCAAAAATATGTGGAGACACAGCATGTATTTCTGGAATCTGTGCAGCTTGTGCTGCACAGCAACTCAGATGTGAATCTCCTCCCTATTTTTTCCTTTAATTAAAGGAGAAACCGAAAGATCCAGCAACCAAAGGGAAAGCAAAACCCACACTAAAACAAACATAACATTTGAAACAAGAAACCCAGCAGAAAATAGACAGCCAATCTGGGATGCAGCAGAGGATCCCAAAAGAAGGGGAATCAGATTGCAAACATCAGAAACTCAATGACTCAAGCACTTTGTTAGCATGCTTTCATCTTAACTTTGGTAATCATCAGGAAACTTGGCAGCAAACTCCCCGTATGAAATGGGGGTCCGTGACACTGCTGTGGTTCATTCAGGGGATAAAATGATCACTAATCTCATCCTTCAGCACACACAGCTCCCAAGTCCCCCGAGTCACATTGCAACAATCATCACCATAAAGTTCCACACAGCTTAAAAGAGATTTTGGTGATTAGTGGTGTAGGGAAGCTCAGTCTAAGCACCAAACTCATCCCTGGTGGAGAACACACGTTGTACAAATGTTTTCTGCACTTTTGAATCTGCTTAGCAATGTAAGGAGGGAAACACCCCAGTAAATCCACAATGCACCCACAAAAGGATGTTTCATACCCAAACCAGAAGAATGGAGCCCATCTCCCCAGCTCCCAGCAAGACAGCCTGCTCCCTGCCCTGCCACACAACCCTGTCTGGCACGTGGGGAGCCTGGCAGTGAGTGTCCTGCTCCCAGCCCACGCCACAGCCCTCTGTGGCAGATCCCCACCCTGCCCAGCCCAGACCTCATCTCTCCTGTGCTGCTGCTCCTGCCCCAGCTCACCCCAGGAGCCCAGGGCAGCACAGCTGGGGAAGGCACCACCACCCAGCAGAGGAAGTTAAACACAAGGCACGTTTTGTGGTTTTCAGGACACATTTTGTGATTTTCAGGACCACAGAAATATGCAGTTTTGATCTCCAAAGTGCACCTATTTTATGCTTCTACAGAAAGTGTTTTTGGAATATCTCCAGGGATTTCTCTTTCAAGCTACCTCTCTAGACAAGAGTGGATACAAGGCATGGCCCCTGGATTGCTGAAATTGGGATAACTGTAGGAACACTACAGAAACAAAGAATTAGATGAACACACCCACAAATGAGAAGGGACATCTGCTATAAATACTGACCTGTACCTTTTGCAATACCTGATTCAGAGGAAAGAACAGCCAACTTTGATTTCAGATTCGTTTTCACCCCCAAGTCCATTTACAGCCACCCTCAAAAGCAACCTATACAGTGTAACAAATTACCATGATTGAATCAAAAGGCAAAAACAGTAGCAATTTATTGAGCATTCTGTCCAGTCTCATTGCTGCAGCATTTTTTGCACAATCATTATTGGTCTGTCAAGCAGAGGAGAAACATCTCGGATCTGTCCATACCTGGACATCAAATCTTTTAACTAAGCATTTTTTTTAATGTTCACTTAGAGAACTTTGTAGAAATAAATGAGGTTTAAATCCTTGCAGCTGAAGTTACATGTCAGGCACAATTTTCCTAAAAATCTCTCTCTGTCAAGGACTACAAAACAAAGCCATGGCTTCTTGATCAGTCTGCTCTTCACCCAAACCTCCAAAAGACCCAAGACTGCCAAAATGAAAAACAGAGTCAATACAGAACAGCTGCTTTCAATATTTTAAGATTTACTTGGATGGCTTGCAATGGTTAACTGACTTCTAATTTTACAGTGCTTTAGGTAGGATCTGGGACTTGCTGGATAGTGCAGATGAAGGATTTGAGTTCTTGCTCTATGCACAATATGCACCTCTGGCTTGGACAGCAGCAAAGCAGCCCCGGTGTTGGCTGGAGCAGTTGTACCCTTCAGAAATTTGAAACAGCCACAGAGACAATTGATGGCTGCTCTGGAGCTCTCTGCAGGAACATCTCTGCTCATCATCATTGACCAGGTTTTGCTGGGGGCTCCTTCAGCACCACAAGGACTGTCCCACAAGGAATGCTCCAGAACTGAGGTCACTGAGGTGAGATCATCTGTGGAAAGGGGGGAATTCTGATTCCAGCCCCAGTCAAGTCAGATCACACACACACACACAGACTCTTCCTTGGGAAACACAGCAGGATTTTTGATGGCAGACTAACAGACTCTACACAAATGAAAACAGAAAATCAACAAAAAAAGCCCACAACCCCACCACATGCAGCCCCAGCAACACACTTGCACTCCATTTCTCATTGCTACAACTGACTTGAGTATCTTTTGCTTTTTGCACTGGAAGTTTGCTCTCAAATCCCTCTCATCTGCTGCACACACGGTTACCAAAGGCTGTAACACAAAGTTCTACAGTTTGGGCAGATGCTGGATTCCTGCAGAAAGGAGGTTCTCAAACACTGCTGCAGCAATGTGACAGGAAGGAGTCTTTGACACACACAATTTGCACCAGGCTGCAGGGCAGGCTGTAAGCTACCAATATCAACATTTAAAACCTTTTCCCCTTGGAGCTGAGCGCACACACGTTTGCTTCTAGAGCAGGTCTCAGACCTCAGCAGAAGGTGAACAGCTCTGCCCAGGGGTGCAGGGAGGGCTGGCTCAGAGGAGCACCTGGGCTCTGTACAAACCTGGCCAGGGACAGAGCCTCCGATGGCAGCAGAGCTCCAGCTGGCTCCCATTCGCCCCCTGGGAGCCATCCACGCACCTGTGCCACTCCTTTTAGCACAAACTTCTGAAAGAACATGCAAGTTTCTGCATCTTGTCACTCCTGGAGGAAATGTGACCCCGAAGAACACCTGCACACAATGAGTACCCAAGTGAGGAAGTCATAAAGAGCCAGCTGCCCTTTATTGAAAATGCCCTTTGCAAACAACTTGCCGTACATTCTTTTGAGAGAAGCAGCACCAGCAGGGTCCCAGAGGCACAGAGCTGCACCCCAGCTCCAGCAGCAGGCTGAGCAGCAGCAGCAGGCTGGGGCTGGGCCGAGCACACGGACACGGTCACGGACAGCCGCGCGCCAGACGCGCTCTCCCGCGGTACAGCAGGCTGGGCTTTTCCAGAACAGTCATTATGTACAGCAAAACGTGTGCTCACAGCACCAGCCTCAAACCAAGGCCTTGTTTACACAATTTCTGCCATGTCTGGAAGTATTTTGGCCAGGAACGGAATTTTTCTTCCAAAACAAGCAAATATTTGCAATCTCACTGTGAAAAGAGTGATATACCACCTCTGTATTGACACGGGTGTAGCATATTCCCACAGGGAAAAGGAATAAAGAGTACCTTTATATTGATACAACATTCCCCTCAAGTGTCAAAGCTAATATAGCTTTCATCACTCAGTCAAGTTAAAGCAGGATGATCTTTTTCAGACTTTTTATAGACAAGGCCTATGTTTAACAAGCACCAAAACACTTCAGAGTATTTGGAAGGTCAGACTACTGAGCTCTATGCTTTGTACTGTCCTCTCCAGTCACAGAGAACATGGAATGCCTGAATACATTCAAAACCCTGATCAGACAGTGCCACGGCTGCTTAAATGCTTCCCTCTTTAACAAATGCACCTTTTGGGCCAAAACCAGAATGTACCACGGGAAGGGCCAGCACACCACAGAGCTCAGCTGGCTGCCCCCAGCTGCTCTGCCAGGCTGAGCAGAGCTGGACTTTGAGTGCTACTTTTGCTTTATTCCTCAAGCACAGCTCAGGCAGTGGGGAAGGAGGCCCTGGGGAAGGTGAGGGGTCTGCTGGCTCCTGGGAGGGCACAATAAATACCTGCTTTTATCAACAAGATCAAGCTGCTGTCAATGCACTGATCGAGACCTGGTGGGTGCTGGAAACTGTACCTTCCCATTGAATTTAAGGCAAAATTGAACCATGGCAGTAACTGAGATGTAAATTTCTTTAACATCAGACATGCAGTTTGCAAGCTGCAGATGTGGCAGCAGTCAATCTTCCTTAGCTTTCACTGCAGTTCTTGGGTTAAAAGAAACCCCTTCTGTCAGTGTTATTCCCCTGTCTTCCCAGCGTGGGAGTCCTCTGGCCTCTAAGGAACTTTTAGGATTTTCTGGCAGATGAGCTGCAATGAGGTTTTCAAGTTTCACTTAAAAATGGGGATAAACTGATGTGTTAATCAGAGGGAGAGCCCAGGCAGCAGTGAGAGCCCCAGCACTGGGGTTGTGTCCTCCAGCCCTGCTTGTCACTGGGCTGTGTCACTGGGACTGACACTGCACCAAACAGGCCTTGCTGGAAGGACACCCCTGGGCTCCCCAGCAGAAACACGCTGTCAGTGCACAACCTTTTACACATTTTCAGGAGGTGCTTGATGTTACTACCAAAAGTATCCAATTGTGACTAAAGCACAAACGGCAATTTTCATTTCAAGCAGCGGGATCTGAAAACGTCACATCAAACTGGCACTGCACACTGCTCTCCCAGTGCTGGGGCACAAAGCTTTCCTGCTTGAAACAGGAGAAATTACCAGAATCACAGAGGGACCATGGCAGTCGCTTTTCAGTTGGCCTGATTAAAAACCCCTGTTCAACTTCGTTTTTGAGATGTAAGATAATTTCAAGACTTCTTGGGACAGGGGGGACAGGGAAAAAGAGAGCTGTGGGTTTTGTGTGCAGACCTTTAAAGAAGGGGCAAAGAAGGGGAGAGCACAGGTAAAGAAGCTCCTTGGACCTTCCAGGTGATGGGAGGCACAGGTCTCCTCCCACCCCAGCCCCTCTGCAAACCAGAAAACAAAAAGGGCTGGTTTATAGTTTTAAAGTGATAATGCAATGAGACTAAAAGTTTGAATTTCATAAATAATTGACCTTTAGAACTTCACCCCAATAAACCACGCTGCTTCCAGGAGGGAAAAAGGGCCTAATCTTACAGGGCCTGTTGCAGTAAGCCCACACTGCCTCCTTAAAGCTGCCTCTGAGCACAGCCTTCTCCCCACAGCTTGGCAGCACACCGGGCCAGGACCTGAATGCAAGCAAAAACTTGCATCCAAAATGACTAAATATTAGGTAAAACAGCAGTCTTGTGGCTTGCCTTTTTTTCACCACTGTTCTCAGCTAAATCGACCCCTCCACCTTTCACTGCTACTGAGATACAAATCTGGATTAAGAGCCTGTGTGAAAGTCAGTGTTTCATGTGATACATAACAATGCACAAAGTTGTTTTCTAAAAAACAGCATTTGTATTAAAATTCTTCAAATGGATAGACATCTCTTCAACGCATGTCTGCAGTTAAAATGACAGTTGTTAGAATTTTCTTGGTACATCACAACGATAAGAGTTCCTTCTTTGCTGGCTGGAGGCACATCCCACAACAAAATCAAAGGGAAATAGAACCAAAAAAATAAAAAAAGCCCCTCCACCCAAAAATCCCAAAAGGCTAAATTCTTGTAAATTTGAAGTAAATGAAGCCCAAACTTGCAAGACATGGAAATAACAGTTAAAAGGCTCAGATGGAAATAAGAAATAAATTCCACTAACAATAGGCCCTTTTGTCCTGGCTTGCTCGGTGTGATTACTGCAAGGAAACTGTTAAGTAGTTTTTGGAGTAGTAGATAATGGGATTCTGTGGAGCTTTCACAGGTTGGCACCGGCTGGAACAGCTGAGTTTTGAAGGCACTCTACAGACACAGGGCTGCTGTTGGCCCTGCATCACTCTTGGGAAGTCTTTGCACTTGAGAGAGCTAGTCATCAAAATCAGGTATTGCCAACCCAAATCCAAAACCCCTCGGCAAAAAAAGCACCACCGCCCTCCCCCCCACTAAAGGAAAAACCAAAACCACAACGAAATCACACACACACGCACACCTAAACAATTGTGCAGATTTGTAACATTTTCACAGCTGATTAAAAAAAAAAAAAAACAAACCCAAAAAACCAGGAGAAAAACCACCACGCTACCACTCTCCTGCAAACTCCCATCCGATACAGCAGGTAAACAAAATAGAGCATTATTCCAGGGATATCGGCGGCGCTGCCCGGCGCCCCGTGCCTGGCAGCACCGATCGGGTCACAGTCCCAGTTCCATGTGCAACTCTCCGGGCGGGACGGCCCCGCACCGCTCCCGCTTGCATAGAGACCGCGGCAGCGGCGCCGGGACGGGCCCCGCTGTCCCGGGGGTGCGGGTCCCCGCTGTCCCGGGGGTGCGCGGGTCCCCGCTGTCCCGGGGGTGCGCGGGTCCCCGCTGTCCCGGGGGTGCGCGGGTCCCCGCTGTCCCGGGGGTGCGCGGGTCCCCGCTGTCCCGGGGGTGCGCGGGTCCCCGCTGTCCCGGGGGTGCGGGTCCCGCTGTCCCGGGGGTGCGGGTCCCCGCTGTCCCGGGGGTGCGCGGGTCCCCGCTGTCCCGGGGGTGCGCGGGTCCCCGCTGTCCCGGGGGTGCGGGTGCCCGCTGTCCCGGGGGTGTGCGGGTCCCCGCTGTCCCGGGGGTGCGGGTCCCCGCTGTCCCGGGGCTGGCCGGGCTGCGGGCCCCGCTCCCCGCCCGGCTCCCCGCGGCCGATCCGGGGCGGGTTCCCCGCGTGGCTCCGCTCCCCGGTGGCGGGACCGGCCGCTCCCGCGCCCGCCGCCGACACTGACAGGAAATATGCCATGACCGAGACTGGACGAAACGTACATGCCGAGAAAAGCCACATTTCCAACACGATGAATTTTGTTCCCGATGTTTCCTCCCGGAGCGGGTCCGCCGGGACGCGGGGCCGCCGCCGCCCTCAGAGGATGGCGCAGGAGGCGCAGCACGGCTCGTCCCCGTTGGGCTGCGCCGCGTAGTTCATCTGCCTGACGATCTCGGCGAACAGCTCGTCCACAGAGGCTTTGTTTTTGGCCGAGGTCTCCATGAAGGGGCAGCTCCACTCCTCGGCCAGCGCCTTGCCCTCCCCGAAGGAGACCTCGCGCTCGCCCTCCAGGTCCACCTTGTTGCCCACCAGGATCATGGGCACCCGCTCGTACCTCTTGACGCGGATGATCTGGTCCCGCATGGGCTTGATGTCCTGGAAGCTCTGCTGGTTCACCAGGCTGTACACCAGGATGAAGCCCTGCCCGTTCTTGATGTAGAGGTCCCGCATGGAGGCGAACTGCTCGGTGCCCGCCGTGTCCAGGATCTCCAGCACGGACGGGGACGAGTCCACCTCGATCTCCTTGCGGTAGAAGTCCTCGATGGTGGGGTCATACTTCTCGATGAAGGAACCGGTCACGAACTGTACGGTAAGGGCGGACTTGCCCACGCCGCCCGAGCCCAGCACCACCACCTTGTACTCCCGCATGGCTCCCGCCTCCCTCCGCCGCCTCCCGCTCGGGGCTGCCGCGGCGGGCGGGGACGGGGCGGAGGGAGGGAGGGGACGAGGGACGGCCCCGCGCCGGGGCGGGGAAGCGGCGGCCGCGCCTTGCGGAGCGGCGCCGTGAGAGCCCCGGCGCCGGGCAGCGCCGAGGAGGAGGAGGAGGAGGAGGAGGAGGAAGGGGCTAAGGAGGAGAGGGAGGGAGGGAGAGAGGGCGGCAGCGCTGCCGGTACCGGCCCCGGCCCCGGTCCCGGCGCGGCGGAGCGGGGCGGGGCGGGACAGCGCTGCCGCGGCCCATGGCGACCCGCCCCCGGCCATTGGCTGCGGCCCGCGGCCCGCCCCCGGCCATTGGC
Organism: Haemorhous mexicanus; assembly: GCF_027477595.1. Classification (NCBI taxonomy): domain Eukaryota; kingdom Metazoa; phylum Chordata; class Aves; order Passeriformes; family Fringillidae; genus Haemorhous; species Haemorhous mexicanus. The sequence continues at coordinate 26,012,866 of NC_082350.1, forward strand.
TGCGGCGCGCGGCCCGCCCCCGGCCATTGGCTGCGGCGCAGGGCCGCCCGCCCCCATTGGCTGTCGCCGGCGGCGAGCGGCGGCCCGCGCCCCGCCCCGCGTGTGTGACCCCCGCCCTGCGCCGGGCCGCGCCGCGCCCGGGATCGCCGCGCGTCCCCTCCCGCCCGGGGCCCTCCGCACCGGGATCGGGATCGGGATCGGGATGAGGATCGGGACCGGGACCGGGATCACCGCGCGTTCCCTCCCTCCCGCCCGGGGCTCTCCGCACCGCGATCGGGATCGGGATCTTGAATGGGATCGGGATCGGGAATGGGATCGGGATCAGAAATGGGATCGGGGTCGGGAAAGGGACCGGGATCGGGGCGGGGTCGCCGCGCGCCCCCTCCCGCCCGGGTCCCGCACGCAGCGCGGAAATGGGGGCCGGGCGGTGGGGCCGGCGGCTCGGGTGCCCCACCCCGGGTGCCCCACCCCGGTGCCCCACCCCGGTGCCCCACCCCGGTGCCCCACCCCGGTGCCCCACCCCGGTGCCGCCGCGCGCTATCGGCGCTGCCCGGGCCGCTGTCCCTCTCCTCCCGCCCTATCGCCGCGTGCAGCCGGGGCCAGGGCCGGGCCGGGCCGGGCCGGGTCGCGGTGCCCCCCCGGCTCCTGCCCGCTCCGGGGGCTTGGCGTGCCCCCTGCCCGCCGGACCCGCCGCCGCGGGCAGGCTCGGGGCCAGCCCGCCAGGACACCCCCGTGTCTCCCGGGCTGCGGGTCGGGACCGGCTGGGGCTCAGGCGGGAGATGTGGCCGTGGCCACACGTGGGTGCTGCCTGCCCTCGGCGGCCGTGACCGGCCTGGCAGGGCTGAGTCACAGGGCTGGCTGCGGGCCGCTCTTTGTCCAAGTCGTCCCTTGGACTTTCTGTTAGACATTCCTTTCAAGAAAGTGTCATTAGTTGTTTTGGCACCCTCCGGTCCTTGCTGTTGCATCTTACTCAGTTCTTCGCAATTCTCGGTATTTATTCACATAATGGTGACACTTAGATCCTTGCTGCCACACCTTGTTTCCAAGCCTAATCTAAACACAGCGCCTGGGTAGGCAAAGTCTAAGGGATTTGACATAAGTTTTGTAAATAATGTTCTCTTATTCCTGAACAATTTTCACAGAGGCTAGATTCTACTGAAATTATTTTTGCAGCATTCAGGTGCTGTGGGGATTCACCCCTCTGGTCACCGATCCCCAGGTGAGTACTGCACCCCCAGTGATCCCCTGGAGCTCAAAGGGAACCCCTCTGCTGCTGGTGTAAGTCTTTGCAGATGAAACCTCTCCTGAGGAACAGAAACGTTGTGTTCCAGCAGCCCTGCTGTGGAATGGGCAGGGGTTGGAGCAGCTTTGTTAAATAGGAGAGTGTGTGAAGCCTGGTGTGTGGTTTGTGGGTGCAGCCATGGCAGCTGAGTGTCCCCAGGTGGGGGGCTGCTCTGCCAGGCCCCACCTGATTTCTGCCAGGTGCACATTCTTCTCACACACCTACAAAGCCTGTGGGCTGCAGGTTGCTCCTGAGCTGCTGTGCAGGTCAGCCTGGGGCTGCAGCAGGTATTTAATCTGCCATCATAGCCCTGGGGCTGGGCTTTGGTCCCCTCTCTGTTCTAGACTCTGCCCAGGTAACCCTTGCCTTGTGACAGGCTCTGGGCCATGGTTTCCCAGAGCAGCACTGCAGCTCCTGGAAAGGCTGAGGAACATCTCTGGGTGCTTCCAGCCTCCTGTTCTGGGAGTTGTCTCTCTGTGGCTGCTTAGCCCAACCCTTGGAAACTGAATAACTGAGCTCCCTGGGAAGCTTTTAAGCCATTTCTCCACTTGCTCTTGCTGTTCCTTTCACTGTCCATCTGATTCCCCCCCCAGAAGTACTCTGGGAGCAGAGCTACCACATCACCCAGCTTGGTGTGAGCCAGCCAAAATCAGTCACGGGCTGGCAGAGTTCTCTTCAAAACCAGCTGTAAGAATTGCTGAAAGGCCCCAGTGTCACTGCAGAAATGTTTTATTTTCTTGATCTGTGCTCAGGTTTTGGGTATGATGTGGGCTTGCTCACCTTCATCACTTCTGTAGCAAACCCACATCTGAATTATTCACATTACACTTACTCTCAACATGCCAGTAGGCAGTTTTATAAAGACCAGGCTGTAATGCTGGTTTTAATCCTATTTATTTAATCCCAACTCACTGCAGGGTTGTGGTGCGTGTTGTTTTTTTCAGTGACAGAATAAAATTACTCTCCATTTTTGAATTCTGCTCTATGCTATTAATTGCTGCTGTTCCTGAAGAAGGAAATGTATGGTGTTCAAGGTAACGAGCGATCTTTGTGCTGTTGAGTTTAAATATGGAATGTGATTTCTCAAGTGCCAGTGCCCTACTACAGGTATTAATTTAATCTCTCCTATTACCAGCCAGCTCTAGGTAATTAGTTAGTGCAAGGAGTCTGTGGGAAGTAACTGAAAGAATCAAGTCTGGTTTTCTTAGAAATGAATTCTGGTGCATGGCTACAGACTGCTGAGGGATCTGTGGGCTGGAAAGTTTGAAAATCCCTGGCTGGGGATTTAGACTCAGAAGTTAAATGATGAGAGGATGCAACACGTAATATTTGAATTATGAAGCATGCATTGCATTGGGTGGTTGTGCTTCATGAATGGTAGTGGTTTAGACTTTCAGGAAAAAAATGAATGTTTTCCTGAAACAAGCTCCAGTTGGGCAACGTGAAGGCATGGCAATGCAGTAGGGTCTAGGCAAAATATAATCATCAGAGTTGGCTGATTAATTTGATTTTCAAAATGATCAAGCATATTGTAAGAACAACTTCAGGATGAAATTTGGTGCTATCTTAAAAATGCCAAAATAAAAATCAGCTGAAAAGCATAAATTTGGTTACTAAGCAGTTCACCATGCAATATTTACATGTATAACCAGCTTCTACTGTGCTGAGTAACCCTGCTTGTTCAGTAAAACTGCTCGTACAGGCTGAGGTTATTTCTGGGCATAGAGAGCAAGTTGTGAGCTGCTGCTGTTGGAGATCCTTTGTGCAAGGAAAGCAGTGGCTTTGGTGGGTTTTTTAATGTGTTGTACTTGGTAGGCAAAGATTAAATAAAGGTAGTTTAGATCAGTAGCAGGTGCAATATCTAAAGTTTGAGTACCCTGAAAGTTTGTCAGTGCCTGGTGACAACAAGATTTGATGCTACAAAAAGAGGTTAAAACTTCCTGGTGTTCCTGAGGGGGCCTTCTAGCAGCTCTTCTTAGAGATGCACAGCCACACCCAGAGCTGTGTCTGCAAAGGGATGTGTCACCTCCTGGGACCTGGCCGAGCCCCTCTGAGCTTATTTAGAGATTTTGCAGAAGGACTCTGCTCTCCCTGAGGAGTGGGCTGGGGTGTCAGGTGTTTGTGTGTCTGCACAGGTTTGCTGCTGGCTCTCGGGGGGCTGTGAGTGAAACTGAGCTGCAGTCTGGGAAATGGGCTCTGGTGACACACACAGAACATGCCAGGGTTAGGTGGGACAGTGTGCCTGTCTGAAATCGGGCAGAAGGAGCTGCTTGCCTTCAGTCAGAGTTTCTCTGCCCCTGCTAGTGGCTACACATTGAAATAAGGTTTATTAATACGTGGGAAGTTCTTGTGAAAGAGACTTCTGAGATCACAGTGCTCTGCCAAGTACCAGCTAGGCAAGGTGATAATGGAATTTTAAAGCTACAAATCATACTAAATGTTGTATTTTAATTTCTCAGCACTGCTGCTGAGAAAATCCCAAGGGAAGTCACAGGCTAAGGATACTGCACCTCATTTCATTCCTAAGATGGCAATGTTCCCTGGATATAACAGACCTACCTTACCACTCAAGATTAAGTGACTTAGCTGGCTCCCAACCCAATATAAAACAGTTAAACTGAGAAGATTCAATCATTTGGGAAAGAGTTGCTGTTCTGTCACTCCCATGCTGTCAGTATGTGACATTAATATTAATAGTAAACCTAAAGGTAAAGGGAGAATAATTACCGAGAGAAACTAAGAAGATGAAATAATCTCAGAGTTCAAAGAACAGGATTGCACCAAATGTTTTCTGGCATTGAACAAATCTGGGGGAATTATTCAATGTTTACTCATTTTGAATGTATGAAATTGAGGAAGATTTTTGGGGCCTGAATTAGTTTTCAGTGCAGTGGTGTAAAGAGAAGTCTTTATTTTGGATTTGGCAGCAGGATGATTTAGGTTGCTTTGGAGAGGTTGAGAAAGGAGAAGATGACAAAAATAACCTGGCATCCAACAGCATTTAAATCTAATATTTAATTTATCTGCACCTTGAGAAATTCTCAGTAATTCCATCTGTGAGTCCATATCTGCAACAAGCCTGCCTAGTGTGTGTTTCTCTTAATCCAGTGGCGTTGCCAGTTCCCATGCCAGGGTCAGGGCGTGCCCACAGGCAGTCGAAGGAGCCAGCAGCCAGGGTAATTCCAGGGGCAGGTTTCCCTGGGAGTGAAACTGCTCTGTGGCAGCCCAGGCAGGCAGAGAGCCCCTGGTGGGTTGACTCAGGCCAGGGCTGGGCTGGCTCCTGCCCTGTAGCAAGTTCCTGCCCAGCTGGGGGAAGGAGAGCCCCTCGGGGACTTTCCTCTGCCAGAAGATCCTCCAATGCAAAATACCAAACTTGCACTTGTTCAAGAAATAATCGCAGCTGCTGGTGGGTGTAAATAAAGTATTAAAAAAAAGAAAGAAGTGACACAGAAAAAAGCGTTCATTATTTCCATCAAAAGTCCTGCCAGAGATCTTATCACTACTGCTAAAGTAGCCTGTGCTGCCAGAACTCATCAGATGTTTCCCTTGAATTGGTGTCATAATGCCACTTTATGGCTCTTTATAAAGAACATGTTCCATGGCATGCTTATATCCCACTCCTAGACGTGATATTTATATTCAAAATATGCATAATGGTCAAAGTTCAGGGCTCTTTCTGTGTTCCTTGTTTGTTGTCAGCTCTCCCTGTTTACCCCAGGAGCAGTTTACCTGAAAGGCTGTGGGGTTTGGGTAAGCACACAGCGCAGGCAGAGCAGGTCTCTGCTCCTGTGTGCAGCACTCGGGTTCTGTGTAGGTGTGGTGAAACAACTTTTGGAACCATAAATGTAATCTTGATAGCACTTGCATGGAAACAGAGCTATTGTATGGTAATGAAACTGGTGTAATCGGCCTGGAGTGAAACTGGTGACTAATTCAAAAAGCAAACTTCCTGTCTACAGCAAAAGCCCTTCTGGAGAAAATGCCTTTTCTTCAGTGCCCCGTGGCGCTGTGTGACATTGCAGCCTCCCCTCTGCTGGCGGGAGTGCTCACAGACAGAGATTATTATCATTTGGGGTTTGCACACTTGAGTTTGTTGCATTCCTCAGTCTCCTGAGCAGGAGCAGAGTGTTACTGACAATCTTCTGTCAGGGCAGGGGGAAGGAGTGCTTGCAGCTGGGCTCTCTGGGGATGAGGTGGGCGAGTTCAGAGGTGCCAAAGAACCAGCACGGAGGTCCCCTGGCCATGGACTTCCCCCAGTGAGGAGTCCCTGCAGCAGTCTGCCTTCGGGCAGGGCTGGTGCTGTACAGCTCTGCTGGGGCTCCTGTGGGCACCGGCCTCTGGGGAGTTCTCCCACTCTTCAGCCAGCTGAGAAGGATACCAAAGAGCAGATTTTGGCAAGGATGGCTTTGTTCCAGCTTTGGGCTGTGGCTGTGCTGTCTATAGTGCACAGAACAGCTCTGCAGTACCCTGCTGCCTCGGGTCCTTGAAAGCATTCAGGTGTAAATATGGATTGTATTTGAGCATTTTAAAGTAATTTGGGGCTAAACATATCAAGGAAGGAGAGAAGGATTTTTTGAGACCTGTGTTAGGCTCAGTCTGATGTCAGTAGTTTGCAGCCTCTATAGCCCCCAATTCTCATGCAATCCTTAAAGACAAAGCCATGTTTTCTGATTGTCTTACAAGGGCTGCTGCTGTTTCTGGCTGGTCAAGGCTGAAGGGATCATTGTGACTGGGCACTGATCGTGTCACCAGCCTAGGGACTGTTTCATCTTGGGGCCTGCAGCTGCTGGGCCAGATCAAGGTGAATGTGGGAGCAAAGCAAGTCTTGCAACACGAGCCCTGCAGATAACCCCACCCAGCAAACGGCACTGATGGGCTCTGAGAATGAGCAGATAAGGCCAGTGCTGCTGATAGCACCAGATCTGGGAGCCACGCTCGATATTGTCAGGCAGGGCAGTCAGGAATGCTGAGGTGACCCTTGGAGGGCTTGGGTGAGGGCTGGTTGTTGTCACAGGCTGTCAGGACGCAGGGCTGTGTCCCTGTGGGCTCCTCACCCTGTGGAATGAGCCCACTGCTCAGGTTCCTGCAGGCCTTCCTGCAGGCCTTCCTGCATTTCCATTTCTGTGTGCTGCATTTTGGCATTAATAGCTCCATTAAGAGGACACCACTGTCCACCAGTGTAGTGACCTCCCCCAGTGGCACCAAACTGCTCCCAACAAAACACACCCAGGCCACTCCTGTCGTGGGAGAAGTATTGTCTTGCCACGTACCAGAAAAAACAGGGTAAAAACGACTTCAAACACAAATTGTTTCTGTTTGTGCTCCATCACCACAGCAGTCTGCCAGAGACAGGTCCTGCAGGTCAGGAGCGTGGACACTGACCTGGCAGTCCTGGCTGAATGGAAGCACATCACTGTGGAATCAGGAGCTGGTCCATGGCAAGGGGGGAAGCAAACACAAGGTACTTTATTTGCAAGAAGCAAATTTCCCAGGACAGAGTTGAATTCAGCTTGTTTGTCCCACTTGCAAACAGCCAACAAGATCCCTGATCCTAGGAGCTGTTCCAGCTAATCCTGCTAACACTGCCCTTCATTTCATTCTTGACTGCTCAAGCAGAGATGAACTTTGAGGCTCTCTCAGTATCACTGAGACAGATGTGGCATTTTAACAGTGTCAGTGAGACAAAATGTCAAGATGGTCAGAGTTTCAGTTTTCCTCCTCAAAGGATTTTTGCCAGGGTTTTCCCCAGCAGCGAAGCCTGTAGGCTGCTTCCCCTGCCAGCAGATCCTCTCTGGGTGATGGTGAACTAGAGTTAAAACTCTGTGCACTGTCACAGATGGCATCCAGGCACAAATGTCTGTCAAAAACCAGTTTATCAAAATCACTGACAATTGTAATTCTGTTCTCCAGAGTGCTGACAGCAAACTCGATAGCATCAGCAATTTTTGGGTTTACACTCTGGTTTTCAAGGCACTAATACAAATATGAACCATAGACAAAGCTCTGGTATGTCTTCCAGTTTCATGGCAAGCTATTGACACATCAAAAGTTTTTAAACAGGTTGTTTATCTTCTAGGTGTTTTCCCAGGCTGTTTGATGAAGTGCTGTAGTGTTCAGCCAGGGCTGTGGGCTCTGAGGTGACTGACTAATGCAAATAGATATCCAAGAGTCGGGTTGGATTTCAGTGATAACAAGTGCCTTGGAACCTGTCTTTGTTCAGTAAACAACATATTTCATAGTTTACATCAGATTGGATCCTTCTGCAAATACAAACAAATACATTCATGGAACAAGAAAGTAAACTCTGTGGCACTTGTGGCTGCAGTGACTAATCAATTAAAAAGTCTTTTTATTGTTGACTGTTTAAATCAAAGCACCTAACCCTGTAGTGCAGGGCACCTAAAGCAAGAAGAGTTTGGGGTCTGCACAGCCTGGAGAAGTGTTTGGAAGAGGTTTGGGACCCCATGATTCCTGGGATCTGGAAGGAATGTGTCAGTTCTCTGTGTTGTGAGCTCAGTCTGCACTGTCATTGCTTAAATCATGATTCTAAAGCTCCTGTTGGTCTTCCTGTGAAAAGGCTCAGAGCTGAGCAGGGAGGGTCCCTGTCCTTTGGGGAGGGGGCTGCCTGCTCCTGACAGGCTTCCAGCAGGCTGGCAAGGCTTGGCACAGGGACACGGGCAGCCTGGGGGCTGTGCTCTGTCTGCTGGGTCATGCCTGTGGCAGCACCTGGCAGCTATAAATACCCCTGAGCCTGAGTCACCCTCCAGTGGCACCCAGAGCCTTTCCTGCCACTCCAGGCACTGGAGGCACTGCCAGAGCTGGGACATTTGACAAGGTGTGGTGCTGACTCAGCTTTGGCAGCTGCAGCCAAATCTCACCATTTCCTGACCGATGAACAGAATGAATCAGTCACAACCCAACAAACCCCACAGCTTGAACCACACTGGCTGTCCTTCTGCCATGCCAGGAGAACACCTTACACCAGTCACACTGGCTGCCTTCTGCCATGCCAGGAGAACACATTACACCAGTCACACTGGCTGTCCTGCCATGCCAGGAGAACACCTTACACCAGTCACACTGGCTGTCCTTCTGCCATGCCCGAACACCTTACACCAGTCACACTGGCTGTCCTGCCATGCCCGAACACCTTACACCAGTCACACTGGCTGTCCTGCCATGCCAGGAGAACACCTTACACCAGTCACACTGGCTGTCCTTCTGCCATGCCAGAACACCTTACACCAATCACACTGGCTGTCCTGCCATGCCAGGAGAACACCTTACACCAGTCACACTGGCTGTCCTGCCATGCCAGGAGAACACCTTACACCAATCACACTGGCTGTCCTGCCATGCCAGAACACCTTACACCAGTCACACTGGCTGTCCTTCTGCCATGCCAGAACACCTTACACCAGTCACACTGGCTGTCCTTCTGCCATGCCAGGAGAACACCTTACACCAATCACACTGGCTGTCCTGCCATGCCAGGAGAACACCTTACACCAGTCACACTGGCTGTCCTTCTGCCATGCCAGGAGAACACCTTACACCAGTCACACTGGCTGTCCTGCCATGCCAGAACACCAATCACACTGGCTGTCCTGCCATGCCAGGAGAACACCTTACACCAGTCACACTGGCTGTCCTTCTGCCATGCCAGGAGAACACCTTACACCAGTCACACTGGCTGTCCTTCTGCCATGCCAGGAGAACACCGAGCTCCACACCCTGCATCCATCCATCTGGGAGGGCTTGGAATTGGGACACCCCCACGGGCACTCAGCTGCCTGAGGGGATGTCCCAGCACTCTGCTGAACGTGCCCTGTGGCCTTGGGTAGCACTGATTGGGAAAAGGAGCCAAAGTCATGTGGAACGTTAAAAACCTCAGTAAATGGTAGTGCTGCCTCTGTACTGTAGCTGTACCAGCAGTCTGCAAACAGACAGCCTGTGTTCTTACTACAGTTACTTCACTTCTAAAATAGCATACTGGTAGCAAAAGTACAAATTCAAAGTAAAGTTTGGTGTAGATAAAGCCCGAGCCACCATTCCTACTCCTACTTACCGTATGGAGAAGCCAGTGACTGTTACAGCTCTGCCAATGACTGAGCTCACAGCACAATGAAACTCTGTAAATAGTGTTTAAGCCTTGACAGTATTTAAACATTTAACTCACCGAGCCTGGTGTGAGTACACTTCCTCAGCATTAGGAAATCTATTGCTTAATTAATGTTTTATGGCAGTTTGCATATATAAAGCACTATATATGAATGCTGAGTGTGATTCAGTTGTCAGTATCTGAACATGAATTACATTTCACACAGGGTTTGGGAGAAGAAATTCCATAACATTAGGCAAAATGGCTTATGCATTCCCAGTAATTTTACATAAAATCTATTCATAGTGCCCATTGACTGGAAACAATATATGGGATTCTTTTAGTTGAACTACTTAATTCAGCAGATAACCACTGCTGCTCCATAGTTCACGGATGAGAATGTAAGGGAGCAGCTGAGGCATCCAGCTGAATTGGATTAATGACAAAGGAACCTTTCAGAGGACAGAGGGGACACTGTCCACTGTGCCCACAGCACGGTCAGGGAGTGGAAGTGACCACTCAGAGCTGAGCAGTAAAACCAAGACCTGATCCTGCCCCAGAGCTGATCCTGGCCTGGGAGCTGATCCTGGCCCAGAGCTGATCCTGATCCTAGCCCAGAGCTGGGCCTGGCCCAGAGCTGATCCTGGCCTGGACCAGCCCAGAGGCATGAGGAGTTGTGGGACACAGCCAGGTCTGAGTGGTCCTGCCAGATCAAACTGTCATAGTAATTTTTTCTGACATTCCGTCAAAATGAGATGGTGTTCCTGTTTCTGCCCCTGTTCCTGTTCCTGCCCCTGTTCCTGTTCCTGTTTCTGCCCCTGCCCCTGTTCTTGCCCCTGCCCTGGAGCCCATGGGGACTCCTGCTCCAGCAGCATTTGAGGTATTTGGGATTTAACCAAAGCACTCTGTTGGATTTTACCCATCCCCAGCCTGGGTTGGGACCTCTGAGGGGCAGCACCCACCCCCCCACAGCCTTGGATGGGGCAAAAGTGCTGACCCCCAGTCTGCCTTGTCCTCCTGGGCCAGCAGAGCTCAGCTCGGACTGTGAGGGGCCGTGGGGGGAGCTGAACACCAGAGAATTAAATTGTGCTCCTCTTCAGTTAGTTATCTCCTGTACCTGCCTGCAAGTGATCTTTGGGGTGCAAAGGAAGGAGACAGCAAGGAATGAAGCATCACTGCTTCTCCTGGCACAGCAGCAACTGAGTTTAAGGAAATCACATATATCTATATGTATATAAAAATATGGACCGTGGTATTGTATATTTATATCCAGGAATTTTGAGCGTATATTTAAATATATAAATATAGATTATGTGGTTTTATATGTAATACATGCTATACATACATTTGTCTTTAATAGAATACAACTATTCCACATTAAAAATAGATCTAAAATTCTGTGTTCTCTACAGTTTTTGCTATTCTGCCCTGGGAATTACAGGCATCATTCCCCCCCACCTTGCTTCCCAGGGATTCTGTGGCCTGAGCCCACCACCCACAGTTCAGCCCACAGCCAGGCTGGCTGCCTCCTCCCACAAATCCTCTTTTTCTTTCTTTCTTAGGTTTTCTGTTCCTGCTAAAATTGTTATTCCAGTTTCCAGCTCTTCCTAAATGACTTGCAGAAGGCAGTGACAGGTTGCAATTTGAAATCCACTTAGCTGGGTTTTTCTGTGAATAATCCTGTTTGACAGGCTTTCCTGCCCTCCCTCCCTGCCATTAGGCAGGGCTGCAGCTCGGGCTGTGCCAGGAGCAGGGAATGGTTTGGTTGGGGACAGAGGGGGGGATTTTCAGCTCCTGCAGCCGTAACAGAAACAACAGAGCTGCTGTCTGGAGCCCAGCTGAAAAGCAGTTTGATTGGTTAGATACCATGAGTATCTATTAATTAATGCTTGAACTGACATTTCAGCATTGTGCTTGAGTAACTTGCTCTGTGGAAAGTTGTAATTTTATTCATATAGTTTTAACAATGATCTATTAGATATGATGAATCTCTTTTTGTTAGTGCTTATGTTAATGCATTCCAGTGGCAGGGATGGGGCAGCCACAGCTTCTCTGGGCAACCTGTGCCAGGGCCTCAGCCCCTGCCAGGGAAGAACTGCTCCCCACCCATCTTTAGGAACTTGGGGAGGACAGCCCAAGGCACAGCCTGGCACAGCACAGCCTGGCACGGCACGGCTTGGCATGGCACAGCCTGGCACAGCCTGGCCAGGGGCCGCTGCCCTCCTGCCCTGCAGCCTTGCCAGGCCCCAGGGCTGTGTGGAGCTGAGTCCATGCACAGCTCTGCAGAATGGGGCTCACTCCTGCAGCCAGCCCTGTGCCTGCCCAGGGGGGTTCTGGGCTCACAGGGTCCCTCAGTGCCCACCCAGCGGGGTTCTGGGCTCACAGGGTCCCTTGGTGCCCACCCAGGGGGGTTCTGGGCTCACAGGGTCCCTTGGTGCCCACCCAGGGGGGTTCTGGGCTCACAGGGTCCCTCAGTGCCCACCCAGGGGGGTTCTGGGCTCACAGGGTCCCTCAGTGCCCACCCAGCGGGGTTCTGGGCTCACAGGGTCCCTTGGTGCCCACCCAGGGGGGTTCTGGGCTCACAGGGCCCCTCAGTGCCCACCCAGGGGGGTTCTGGGCTCACAGGGCCCCTCAGTGCCCACCCAGGGGGGTTCTGGGCTCACAGGGTCCCTCAGTGCCCACCCAGGGGGGTTCTGGGCTCACAGGGTCCCTCAGTGCCCACCCAGGGGGGTTCTGGGCTCACAGGGTCCCTTGGTGCCTACTCAGGGGGGTTCTGGGCTCACAGGGTCCCTCAGTGCTCCCCCAGGGGGGTTCTGGGCTCACAGGGTCCCTTGGTGCCCACTCAGGGGGGTTCTGGGCTCACAGGGTCCCTTGGTGCCCACCCAGGGGGGTTCTGGGCTCACAGGGTCCCTTGGTGCCCACTCAGGGGGGTTCTGGGCTCACAGGGTCCTGCCCTGGATGCCCCCCGGGGCAGCCCTGCCCAGGATGGCCCTGCCCTGGATGCCCCTTGGGACAGCCCTGCCCTGGATGCCCTGTGGCAGCAGGGCCAGGACCCTCCCTGGGCACAGAGACCCCACTGAGGGCAGCAGCAGGAGCAGCCCCTGAGCAGGGGTCTCCAGCAGCCCCAAGGGGTGTGCCGGGCTAGATAACATCGTGCAGCAGAGCTGGTACTCGGGCTCTGCCTGCTTCTTGTAGTTTGCTTCCTAGATCAAGCCCCTGCCCTCCAGAGGTGCTGCCAAGACCGTGACATTTTACTGCATGTGGCCTCCATTGTGCCACTGCCCTTTGCAAGGCAAAGAAGTTCAGCCTTTTCAGCGAAGTGCTTTTGACAGGAGCTTGGAACAGCTGGAGTGAGTGTGGGGAGCCCTGCAGTAGCAGAGTTAGCTTCAGCCTGAGCCACACACTGCATGCATTTGCACTGCTGCGTCCCTTCATGTTGAGGCAGTCTGGGAAAATTAATTCATTTTGCTTCTTATTGATTAGTTGGAAAGGTTTTTGCTTACCCTGTGCTCTGTAAGAGATATAAAGCCAATTATTTTGAAAAACTAATGGGATTTTCCAAATTGTAACAGACACATTTATTGCCATCCTATTTAAGAACAATTTGCCTCACATCAAATTGTCCAAGTAATCGGCACACACGGCACATTCACTTGGAGATGTTTATTATTCTGGAGGGGAGAGAGGGAAATAAAAAAATAACCTCCTGTTGCCTTTTAATTGCTCATTTCCTGCTTGAGACAGCAAATGCCATTTGGCTGCTGCAGGAGAGATAAATGGGTGGGCCGGGTTCTGCCTGCTCCGAGGAGCCAGAGCTTTGTTCATTAGTACAGAACCAAGCAGAAAAATAATCACTGGGAAAGCAAGGCAGAGGCAGCAGTACTTTCTTAAGCAAGGAATAAATGCAGATTATTTCCTCCAAATGCAGAAAGGTTCCAGAGCCACCTATGGTGGCACTAATTGATTCCATTGCTCTGTGCTGCTGCTGAGCACAAAGAGCTGAGTTAGATCCAGTGATCCAGGGAATCGTGGAGCATCCTGGGCTGGAAGGGACCCAGAGGACCATGGGGTCCAGCTCCTGGTTCCTGTGGGGTGGACCCTCAGTGTGAGGGTGGCTGGCGTGGTGCTCCCTGGCAGGGCAGCACAAACAGCCCACGTGCAGCCTCTCAACACTTTTAGCACAGCAATGCCGTGAGTGTATTTTTGTTTGTGTTATAAAATCTCTGCCTTTAATGTGAGTCTGGAATGGGGTTTAGATTCAGTTATATTTAAAAATGAAAAGAACAAGACCCCACAAACAAGCTGCTGCTCCTCACTCAGAGCTGGTAGTCAGGGAATCAGAAATGAGGGTCCGGTTTTAAACAACATTCAACACCCTGAACTAAGGGGCTTAACCTGCTGGGTTTAACAGAAAGATCCTTACAGAAATTAGATTACAGCTTACACCTGCAAGGAGAACATGAGAGCCTTCAGGTCTGCCCGACCTGGCAGACAGGTGTGAGTTAGGACACAGTGACAGCAGACTGGAGCTCCAAAATGGGACAAATTTGACCAGCCAAGATAACCCAGCATGGAACAGTTTCCTGAGCACTGGAAGGAGCCTCCTGCCCCTCCTGGGTTTGTGACACCAGAGAGTTTTTCCCTGCAGGGGCTGCTGCAGGAGGGCAGGGATGCACTGGAGAAGTGCTGCAGTTCATGGTATGGAGAAGGTCAGTCTGGAAACCTTCAGGGGTTTCTTCTGGGTTTGGATTCCTTGAGTGTAGACTTGGAGTCTACAGCAAGCAGAAGTGCAGCCCAGGGTACTGGGCTAGCACAGCAGAAGTGACAAACGCAGCCACTGTTGGAAGGTGCAGAGCTCAGTGTCTCGTGCTCTTCATTGCAGAGATAAGGCCCTGAACAGCCCCATCCTGGCGGGCAGGGCTGTCAGCCTTGCTCCATCTTGTGCAAGATGGGATGAATCACATCCTGGGCCAGGGGGGGAGACAGCACGATTGAACCAGACACAAATCCTCGAGGTCCTGAGGCAGAAAAGACACTGAAATCCAAGGAATATCCAAATGCCAGACTGGCTTGTGTTGGAAGGGGCCTTAAGGCTCACCCAGTCCCGGCCCCTGCCATGGGCAAGGACACCTTCACTATCCCAAGTTGCTCTAAGCCCTGTCTGGCCTGGCCTTGGGCACTGCCAGGGATCCAGGGCAACCACAGCTGCTCTGGGCACCCTGTGCCTTCCCACCCTCCCAGGAAACAATTCCCACTCTCCCATCCAGCCCTGCCCTCTGGCAGCGGGAGCCATTCCCTGTGTCCTGTCCCTCCATGCCTTGTCCCCAGTCCCTCTCTGGCTCTCCTGGAGGGGGCTCTAAAGGCGCTGGAACGGGCTCAGAGGTCTCCCTGGAACCTTCTTTTCTCCTGATACCTCCCGGTGGGGCTCAGGCAGCACAGAAGGTGATGGCAGGGACAGATGGCTCTGACCGGACCCGCTGCATTGTCCCCAGCCCCACTGTCCCTGCCCCGCCGCGCCTGGCGCCCGCAGGAGCACCCCCCCCTCCCCACTCCGAGCATCCTCCGTGTTCCGTTCTGACCCGTTCCCGTCCCTCCCGTTCCCATCCCTCCCGTTCCCGTCCCTCCGGTTCCCGTCCCGCCGCCTCCCCGGTTCCTCCCGGCCGGGAAGGAGCTGCGGACGCCGCGGGCGCCACCTGGTGCTGCCGGGGCCGGGGAGCGGGGCAGGGGAGCGGGGCAGAGGAGAGGGGCAGGGGAGCGGGGAAGGGCCGGGGAGCGGGGCAGGGGAGCGGGGCAGGGGAGCGGGAAAGGGCCGGGGGAGCGGGGAAGGGGAGAGGGGAAGGGCCGGGGGAGCGGGGAAGGGGAGAGGGGAAGGGCCGGGGGAGCGGGGCAGGGGAGCGGGGCAGGGCAAGGGGAAGGGCCGGGGGAGCGGGGCAGCAGGGCCCGTGCCCCACGCGTGCTCTGGGTGAACCCTCGGCAGTGACTCCCAGTTCCCCCAGGACCCTGCCACGCGTCCCACGGCGCGGGGGCAGCCGGGTCTCTTCATAACCAGGAACTCCAAAAACTGGGGGTTCTTTCCCAGCCCCACGAGCCGATAGCCTTTAATTCCTTCACGCTGAGAATGTCACCGTAAACGGCAGGAGGCCGGCCAGGGAAGGGCGTTCTGTGTGCTCTTACCCCTGGGATGCTGCCATGGGCAGAATCCCTGCAGGAGTCACTGACCCCGCTGGGCCGGGGGTGACGCCAGGGACAATGTGCTCTGCTCTGGCCATGGATCCGCAGCCGTGGGCACGGTGCCCGCTGTCCTGACCAGGAGAGACCCCCACGGGGTCCGTCCCCACGGGCCGGCACCCTCTGGGCTGTCCTGGCTCCGCGGAGGGGAGATGGGAAGGACGGCGTTTGATGGGATACTGGGAAGGACTGGGAGCGGGGCCGGGCTAGGGCCAGCAGAGCCGTGGGGACACGGCAGCTGCCAGCACAGCGCTGAGCCAACAGCCTGGCAGTGCCCAGGGTCCCGCAGAGCCACCGGGGTCCCGCAGAGCCACCGGCATCCGCAGCGCCCAGCGCGCCCCGTGCAGCGCGGGGATCCATCCCTGGCTGCCCTGCCGCATCCCCGCGGGCCCGGGCACAGCCCTCGCTCTCGCCTGTCTGTGCGGGATGTGACAAGCAGCACTTGGGGTGCCGGGTGGTTTTTCTCCCCCCACACCACGTGCGCAGCCCTCGGAGCCCGGCCGCTGCTGCCACGCCGTGGCTCTTCGCCAAACGTTACTCACCACACGGTACAAGACTTTTATATTTAGCTGGTGCAGAGACAATATCACCGGCTTAAAAATAGGTATAAATGAGGCTGCAGCTCTCCTGAACGGCTCTGGGGAGCACAGGAGGGGCCGTGGCCGTGGTCGGCCGCCGGGCAGGACAGTGTCGGTGCGGCACCCACCACCACGGCCCGGTGCCGCCGCCAAGGCCAGAGCCACCTCTGCCCTCGCACATCTGGGTGGCACTGAGCCTGGCTGGGTGCTGAGGCTGGCGATCGGCACGGCAGCCCTTGGGAAGGGGGCCCCATCTTCCCACGGGCTCCTTTCGGGTCCCGGGCGGCTCTCGGAGCCCCGGTGCCCCCCGAGCACCCTGCGGAGCCTGCGCCGCGCTGTCACCATGGAGATGCCGGCAGCTCCGGGTCCGTCCTTCGGGGGGAAATGCAGAGGAACAGAAAGGCTGTTTTGCAACAAAATTACCAGCAGTAATTTTTATTTCTATTTAAATTATTATTTTCATTCATCCCCTTCTTGTTCTTTGTAGATACTGGATACCCATCCCCGCTGCTCTGACCGGGCTCTGCTGGAGGCCTGCTCTGCCCCACACAGACAGGGTGCCACCCACGGAGCCAGGCCTGGCTCCCCTGCAGCATGGGACATGGGCAGCCTGTGCCAGGGACAAACTCACCCCAGCTGTGCCCGTCCCTCAGAGCCCCTGTCCCTGGGGCAGCTCTGCAGTGCCACCCTGTCCCTCAGAGCCCCTGTCCCTGGGGCAGCTCTGCAATGCCACCCTGTCCCTCAGAGCCCCTGTCCCTGGGGCAGCTCTGCAGTGCCACCCTGTCCCTCAGAGCCCCTGTCCCTGGGGCAGCTCTGCAATGCCACCCTGTCCCTCAGAGCCCCTGTCCCTGGGGCAGCTCTGCAGTGCCAGCCCTGGCAAGCTCCACGAGGGCTGCTCGGGAGGGGAGGTATCCAGAGCTCCTTCACAGGCTTTGCAGGTGGTTGTGTTTCCCATAAAGGGGCCAAATCCCTAAAGCAGGTTTCCCAGCAATTTCCTCTGTTTGGAACGTTTTGTCAGGGGCTTTCACACCCGTCCCTGAGCCACCCCATTCCCAGGCGTTTGGGTGAGGGGGTTCACCCTGGGGATTCACCCAGGTCCCCAGTGCTGTCATACCTACCCATGGGACATTTGGCTGCAGAGGCCAGAGGAAGGGAGCACCCCACTCTGTGCAGGGAAATTCTGAGTCAGGGTGAGACCAGCTCCATGGAATAGTGACAGATGTCATCCTCTGCCCACACTTTGAAGGAGATAATGCTACTGTGAACTGCCCAACAGTTCCTGGGCTGCTCCTGAGATTCTGAAGGGAATGAGAGTGCAAGAGGCACTTGCAAAATAACCCGTGGATCCCTCACTGCTTAAGACAGATCAGCTTTGGAGGCACGGGCCCATCAGAAACAGCAAGCCCAGCTGTTGCCAAGCATCTGTGAGTGGTGGGCAGAGGCAGCAGGCACTCGCAGTACCTGGGGCACTGGAAGCCAAGGGATGCATCACCATTCCCACAGGAGTAAAACCCTACACACGAAGCCATGCTTTGTCGTGTATTTGTAAATTGATTTGTGAGACATTGTTTCGGAGCTCACATCATGAGACCATCATTCTTTCAGTGGGATTAGGAAATTTTTAAGATCAGGAGGAGCAATACATCATCTTTCCAAAAATAAAACACCTCATGATTTTAGTGTGACTTCTTGTTACTGACACACGTGAACAGCCCATGGTACCAGAGCCTGTCCCTCACCCTGCCAGGGTTCTTGGAGAATGTGACATTTACCCTGCTCCACCCCGGTGGATTTCCTTTCCCATCGGATGGCTGTTTGCTGAGTGCGCTGCTGCAGCTCTAATCTGCACTTCCCAAACATCACGACTCCTTCCTCAGCCCGTTCCACCCACCTGGTTTGGGGGTGCTCATCCTGCCGTGCGCGGTGCAGGGTCTGTGCCTGCACACAGGCGCTTCTCCCCGAGCCGCTTCCCGCTGCCTCGTGTCCCCCACGCTCCCAGGGCTTCTTCCCTCTGCTGCCACGGGACCTGGTGCCCACAGCCCCTTCCAGGCCCCCAGCTGGCAGCCCTTCTGTGCTCAGCTCTGCCAGCCTGAGTGCCAGGAGAGCAGAGGTCAGAGATGCCAAGGGCTGGGAGCTGCCGGCGCCGTGCCCAGCCCACCCCGGGGAGTGCAGGGGGCTGCTCGTGGCATATGAAACCCAGCACCAAGGTTTGATTCCAGCCCGCGAGTTTTCCTGGCAGAGCTGCTGCTTCTCATGGAGTCCAGCTGGAGATCAACAAAATCCAGGAGGTTTCTAAGCAGGAGAGACACAAACCCTTCAGTTGTGTTAAGTGGGACTTGCCTAAACCAGCAGCAGGTTTGTGTCCATGAAGGTGACACATAACTACTTTGACATCTCCTTGCTTCAGCTCCTTACAGCTCTGACATATTTTCCCTGAGTTTTTATAAATAACAAGTGCAGAACACACAGTGGTTGTAGAGAGCCGGCTCTAGCAGCAGATCTCCCCTAATGGTTTCAGCTCCCTGGGAAGAGGGATTCTTACCTTCAATGCATTTGTCAAAGAAGCTTTGCTAAGATATAAAATTAAGCTACTTCTTTTTTTTTCTTTTTAAATGGTACTAATCAGCTTAACACCATGAAAGACACCATGGAGAAGTTGCTTTGTAATTTCAGAAACCCTTGGAATCCTGACCTCGCTGTGGAATTACCCCAGGGTGCTGTCTCCAAAGCTGTGTCTCGGCAGTGGGAGGGGAGGGAGATGCAGAGGGACACGTTGTCCTTCCCAGTCTCTGCCAGACACTCCCTGAGTGGGGGTCAATGCACCTGGGATGGACGTGGGGACCCCAAGGTAGCATCCAACGTCCTGGGTTGTGCCCCCAGCACTGAGGGGTCCATCAGAGAGGAGCTCCCTGCTCACAGCCAAGGGAATTGTTTCACTGCTGCCTCTGGGGCTTCTCCAGAACAGGTTTTATGGCAAAGGCACATCAGTGCAAGAGGGGATGTGTCCTGACCCCGGACTGTTTGATTCTGATATAAACAGTTCATCTCTTTCATTCAAGGAAAGTTTGCCCACGATTATTCCTTCCCAAAGTCTGGAGAGGAGCTTCCATGTTCTCCCAGCTCCCTGCCAGGATCACAGCGTGGATCCTGTCCTTCAGCTGCAGCATGGCTCTGGGAGCAGCCTGGGCACTGCAGCAGCTCCTTGGTGGCCAGCAGAGGAAAAAACCACCCTGATACTGAAATAAACCTGCAGATAAATCTGGGTATTGCAGTGGAGCACACCTGCCCCCCTCCCTCCCGTGCTGCTCCAGCCCTTCCATGTGCACTGCCGGCTCCTGGAGTATTTATAACCCCTGGAAATGTGCATCTCCAGGAAAGCACGAGGCTGGTGCCAGCCCCCAGCTGGTGTGCAGGGCTGGGGGCAGCAGGGCTCAGGCCAGACCCCCCAGCCCACTCAGGAGCAGCTCTCTCCCAAAGTGTGAAATCACATTTCCAGAAAAGGGATCCTGCTGCAGGTGTCTGGGAAGCATGAGGTGCAGGAGCTGCTGTTTCAGAGGGACTTCAAGCCACAGGCAGTGACTGCCCCAGCAGAGCTGAGATGCAGCAGCTCAGAGACATGTGGAAGGGAAGGGAGAGAAAAACAAGAGAGAAATAAACCCAGCAAGATTCCTGCTTCCTTAGGGGGTTATAAATGCAGTCTTTGGAGGCCCAGGGATGCTGATTAACTTGCACAGGCAGATAAAGACCTTGACATCAATTAAATACTGCTGATGAGGTGAGGTCAATAGTAATTATAACCTGCTCATATCTTCACACATTAGAGACACGTTTAATCTTTTCATTGAAAACCTTTTTACTGAAATTAAGTAGTATGATAATTTCCTGCAGTGTCCTGTTTCTGATTAAGTAGGTGGAAAGACAGTGGATTGCACTTCATCAGCCCTGCTTCTGTCATGTTCCTCCTGAAGAAATACCTTTAGGGCTTGTTTGTTGTTTTGGCTGTTAATTTTTTAAAGTCTTTTAAGTGGCTTTGAAAAGAGGGCTCACACTTCTATCAATATTTATACCCTTTCCAACACGAGCCTCAGAGCCAATGGTCGGGACCATAGGAAAGGCATATTTTGTGTTTGCCAGGGCAATCCCCGCTGTGCTCCTGGCTGCTCTGTGTGCAGCGGGAGTGCCGGGCGGCTCGGGAGGAGCGGCGTGCCCGGCGCTGCAGAGGGAGCAGAGGGAGCAGCTGAGGGAGCTCTGCCTGGCCCCGCACACGCTCCCTGCCCCGAGTGTCTCAGCTCTGCCTGGCCCCGCACACGCTCCCTGCCCCGAGTGTCCCACAGGGAGCTCTGCCTGGCCCCGCACACGCTCCCTGCCCCGAGTGTCCCACAGGGAGCTCTGCCTGGCCCCGCACACGCTCCCTGCCCCGAGTGTCCCACAGGGAGCTCTGCCTGGCCCCGCACACGCTCCCTGCCCCGAGTGTCCCACAGGGAGCTCTGCCTGGCCCCGCACACGCTCCCTGTCCCGAGTGTCCCACAGGGAGCTCTGCCTGGCCCCGCACACGCTCCCTGTCCCGAGTGTCTCAGCTCTGCCTGGCCCCGCACACGCTCCCCGTCCCGAGTGTCGCACAGGGAGCTCTGCCTGGCCCCGCACACGCTCCCTGTCCCGAGTGTCCCACAGGGAGCTCTGCCTGGCCCCGCACACGCTCCCTGCCCCGAGTGTCGCACAGGGAGCTCTGCCTGGCCCCGCACACGCTCCCTGCCCCGAGTGTCTCAGCTCTGCCTGGCCCCGCACACGCTCCCTGTCCCGAGTGTCGCACAGGGAGCTCTGCCTGGCCCCGCACACGCTCCCTGTCCCGAGTGTCCCACAGGGAGCTCTGCCTGGCCCCGCACACGCTCCCTGTCCCGAGTGTCTCGGCTCTGCCTGGCCCCGCACACGCTCCCTGTCCCGAGTGTCCCACAGGGAGCTCTGCCTGGCCCTGCACACGCTCCCTGCCCCGAGTGTCCCACAGGGAGCTCTGCCTGGCCCCGCACACGCTCCCTGCCCCGAGTGTCTCGGCTCTGCCTGGCCCCGCACACGCTCCCTGTCCCGAGTGTCTCGGCTCTGCCTGGCCCCGCACACGCTCCCTGTCCCGAGTGTCTCGGCTCTGCCTGGCCCCGCACACGCTCCCTGCCCCGTGTCCCGAACGCGGCAGCTGCGCTCGGGCTGCCCAGGGCAGGTCGCAGCCCCGCAGGGCTCTGGCTCCCAGCGCAAGCCCAGGAAGGAAATTCACGGTTTTCCTGGCTGGGGACGTGCTGCATGCCCGGGGGGACGGCAGCCCCGGGTGCCATCGAGGGCAGGGATGGGCTCAGGTGTGCCAGCTCCTGCCACCGCTGCCGGGCCTTCTGGACGAGTGACCATGCCAGAAGGGTTCAGCCAGCTCTGTGAACTACCTGTGAAGCCTGACATCCCCTAAGCCAGGCCATTCGGAGAGGGAGCGGTGGCTAAACACAGCCCAGGAGCAGTGACAGCAGCAGGGTTTGGGAAGAGGTTTGGGAGGGGTTTGGAAGGGAGCTGCGAACCGGGAGCGCTGGAGAGGGGGCGGCCGCCGGTTCACGCTTCGCTGCCGGAGCTGGAAGCGCATCCAGGCGGGGCGGCGCAGCTCCTCCTTCGCTGCCGCCTGGGAACGCTCCTCGGCCGCTCTTGGCCCCGGCTGGGATCGCTGTGGGCCCCCGGGAGCAGCAGCCGTGGAGGGCACCGCAGGCAGTGCCCGGGGCGGGAGCGGGCACGGACCGCGCTCTGCCAGAGCCCCGGGGCGAGCCGGCATCTCCCCTCCGCTCCTCGGCTCCCCTCTGCTCCTGGTCCAGAGACTGTGCAGGGCTTTGTCCACAGCTTCTGTCACCTCACGCAGTGGCAGGAGCCATCAGGAGCACCGCTGCTCATGCTGTGGGCGCAGGAGAGCCAGGGGCTGTGCTGGTGCCTGGGGTCCGGGACCACGGCAGGGCTGCCTGCCCACATCTGGCTTTGTGGCATCATCCCGAGGCTGCTGGTCATGAGGAGAGTCCCTGTTCCCACAGGATGGACCTGCTCTGCCCACCACGAGCTCCTGTACCTGAGCTGGAGCAGCTGCAGCTCACACACTCTGGGCTGGCATCCCTGGCACCCACACAGCAGAATGGGCTAATGTGGTTTTTGGATCGTGTTCCTTTAATGGTCACTTGGCACCAAGAGAAGTGTATTAGATTTGTCAGGGAAAGTTAATATTCCAGTTAAGTGGCTTTCACAGACAGCTGCTGGAGTTAGTGCTTCTGACTCAGTGCTTTGCTGCTGCACACTTCCCACATGGTTTGGGCCATCCCCACCAGTCCTTGCCACTCTTCTGCCCTGATGGCACCATCCCCTGAGCCCAGGGGGCAGCTGGGGGAGAAGCAGATCCTAAAGACACCAAGGCTCAGATACAACAATGACCAGAGGGATTGAAACATTCCTGGTGGCTTTGGTGACCCCTGGGGGAGGCAGAGAGTGCCCAGCTGGGCTCAGGGAATCCTGCAGAGGAAAATGGCAGCACCAGAGCCTCATGCCCTCTCAGAGGTGTCACTGCCACCTGCCCAAAAAGGCACCTCATTCAACCGGATACAGCATGTGAGCAGCTCTGCAGGTCTGGAGTTGAAAATGAGCACCACACTTTAATTCATTCAAAGCAGAGACCTTGTAAACCACTGGAGCCTGACACAGCTCTCCAGGGGTTATGTAAAATAACTGCTCACAGCACGAGCTGACAAATATCATGTACAGTATCTAGCAATTAGATGGCACTGAAATATGACTCATTTGCAGTGACTCCATGTGGATGTTTCTGCCCTTACAATGGTACTGGGAAAGGGAAGCAGGAGCCTCTGCAGGAGCCCCAGGCTGGTGTGTCCCTGTTCCCATGGTGGCTCTGGGGCACACACCCTGCCCAGCCCCCTGGAATGCAGAGCTGGGGCTGCAGCCAGCCTCTCACCTCTGCTGTGGGAAGAGGGGAGCTGGGGCTGCTGCTGGAAGCACCCTGCTCCAAAATCCATCTGGGAACCTCCGTGCCCAGCAAGGCTCCTGTGGGCACCTCTGCTCCTGCCCTGACACCTGTGCAGCTGCAGGTGTTCGGTCTGTGCTCACGGGTGGTGCTGCCAGCTTGGTGTGCAGCCTGGCTCCTGTGCAGCCTGGCTTGGTGCTGCAGCAGGCAGGACCGGTGCTGTGGCTGCATTTCACAACGTGCAGATTGCTCCTGAGGTTTGCTGTGCGCATCCTGTCATGAGTTAACTGCAGTTTATCTTAGTCTGAGAGGCAAATTCTTCTGTTTGCTATTTTAAACAATTTGGTCAAAGAGGCAGAGCAAAGCCCAGGATGCAACCCCTCAGCTCTTGGTGTTGGATGCTGATGAGGGCAACGGGGCAGAGTGGCTCTGGCTCCTCTTTCCTTCTGGAGGTTTCCCACCAGTGTGAACTCACTGATGCTTCTGGATCTGCTCCTGAGCCTTGTGGGTACAGGGTCTTCATGGCAAGGGACAAAGGCCCCCTTTGTGCCCTGCCAGGGCACGGTGTTTTCTGCCTGCCCTCTTTTACAGGAAAGTGTCGGGAATTTGTGTAAGTTACAAGTGTATCTTAGAGTCTTAGGGACATGTGCACATAGTTACACACACCCCCCCTCAGATCCATCTGTGTGTAGCTGATGGTGTATTTTTAGATGTGGTGTAAGTTGATCCTCATCATGAGCTCTGGTCAGTGTGAATTGATCAAGAAAAGGAACAACTGAAATTTGTGTTTCTGTACATTCAAGAGAGGGGATTCATGTCAGAGGGTTTTCTTAGGAATCCCGTCCTGGACTGAGGGCAAAGCAGGTGAAAAGCCAGGGCCACCTGTGGTGCCACCCAGTGTCCCAGCACCAGCTCACAGTGGTTTAGGAGACGCTCCTGGCTGACCTGCACCGAGTGCCGAGCTGTGCAGGGCCTGGCTCTATTTTGGGTGCAGGTAGCTATACTTAGGGCTGAGTCATCCCTTCCAGTATCACTTACGGGAGGGCTTTAATGAGCAGAGCCGGTGGCGAGGGCTCGGGGCCGCGCTGGAGCCTCTGAGGCGGTGGCAGCAGCCGCGGTGGCTCGGACACAGCCCCAGCCCTGCCCCAGCCCTGCCCCAGCCCTTCCCCAGCCCTTCCCCAGCCCCAGCCCTGCCCCTTGTCCCCGGCTGAGCCCGCTGTGGGACAGGGGGTGAAGTGCAGCTGGCAGCCGAGAGGGAGGTGCTGCCACTGCCCAGCTCCATCCCTGCTGTGGGCAGGGCACCCAGGAGCCCCACGGGGTTCTAAAGGCAACATCCCTCTGTGGAGACATTCCTTGATGTAACCATGGCCTGGCAAGCTACAGAGGGCTTCTAAATCCAGCCAAAAATTCAGCTCTGCTTCCTTATGTGCATGCACCAAGGACAGCTGCTTCTACACCATTTACTGGGGAAAGGGACTCACTGGGACTCGCTGGTATTTAACCTCTCCTGGCTTGAGCAGCCTGCTGGTGGCCCCGCAGCCAGAGCAGCTGTCAGAGCTCTCAGTAAGGAACGTGCCCCAGGGCTGTGGCAGTGCTGGATCGCTGGTGTGGCACCAGCCCTGCCAGCACGCTGCACCGAGAAATGTTTTCCTTTGCAGATTTGTCTCCATGCAGCAAGGGAAGGGTAGAAAACATTTTCCTTGAATCACAGCCAAAGAGACAAGTCAGCTCCTCCATCTGCTCCCCGCAAGGCTTTGGCTGTGGATTTGCCTCAGTGGGTCTCTCTGGACCTGCTCGCTCTGCGTTCTACAGGACACCTGTGGGCCAGGTTTCTTCTGATTTTTTGTTGTTCTCAGTTATCTCAATCGGGTGACACTTTGCCCAGAGTCTGAAGGAGAGGAAACAACCCAGGAACAAAGGAATATCTTGGTGGGAAGCTGTTCTGATGGTAGTGAGAGATGGCTTGAAAACCCAGAGTTTTATTCTGAGTCGAGTCCCTCAAGTAATATCTGAATGTTGGCATAAATTGTTTTTAAAAGTGTTTAACTTTATTTTTAGTGTGTCAATGTCAAGGTGAATGACAGATTTTCAATCTTCCCTTGGCTCCTCCTGCTCCGTGCTCAAAGCTCAAAGCTCCACACCCTCTGAGGGGCCAGGAGCCCCTCCATGGGAGGGGAGGAGGAGGAGGAGGAGGAGGGTACTGCACCCTCCGGACCAGGAGGTGACCGAGGGGGGGTGATGGGATGGGGTGACCAGGGGTGATGGGATGGAGGGTGTCAAGGTGATGAGGCTGGGAGGGCAGGGGGAGGAAGCGAATCTCCCAGCTCCCTCCCTTCCCCAAAGGACTTTGTTTTAAAACAAGTAGTCTTTTAAAAATCTAGGGCAAGTCAGCCTTCTGCCAAAATTAGTCTTTGTGCAGGAGCATGAGAAGGAATTTTAATGGGTAGCTGGTATGTGGGGATGAGGGGAATGACTGCTTTTACTATCTAAATGCTGTTTCAATAAGGCTGTAACATCAAACAGCTTTGCCACGCTTGCAGCTCTGTTTTACAGGAAGCATCACTGCCACCGCTCACAAATACACAAGAATGTTAAACAACAACTTTTTATTTGTGCCAAACGTGTCCTGACACATTGCTGAGGAGGAGGAGGAGAGCTGCAGTGCCAAGGCAGCTTGGGCAGCACCCGGGACCTGCTTCCCTCTGGCCTGGCTGCTGTCCCTGCATTGGAAACTGCCACAAACCCCTGCAAGGCCATTTGTCCTCTGGATTGGCCCAGTTGCAGCCAGGGGGAGCAGGGAGAGGGGAAACCCATCCTGCTGCACCCATCTGGGTCCTGGGGCCCTGTGCAGAGCCCACAGTAGGGATGGGGATAGTGACAGGCCAGTAATACCAAACAAATAAATAACTTGCCCTCTACAATGCAAAGCTTTATGATCTTCCATGTATGAGTGGACTACTCTGGTGTTGTAATTGGGGATATTAAAACTCAAAAATCTGCCAAGAATTTAACTTCTGTGGAATCTTAAAAAAACTCTTTAATTCTGGAAAGTACTCTTTAATTCTGAAATATCAATAACATAATATTTGGTATAAAAACTGTGTTATAATCCCCAAGAGCTTCTCCCAGCTGGGTCCCAGAGAGACCAAGTGAGCAAATCCTCATCCGTTGGTCCCAGGGCTGTGCCCCAAGCCTCTGGCATGGGCATTTGGGAAGCTTGGCTGCGTGCAGGAGCATCCCTTCCCCTCCTCTGCCAGTCCCTGGGGTCTGTTTGGGCGACACCAAGGCTGGGTGCCTCTGCACACCCCTCCACAGCTCTGCCTGGCCCCAGTCTCTGACACTCTCCCAGCGCTGAGCCAGCCCTGCCTCCACGGCTGGGTCACTTCTCAGTCACTGTCCTGGAGAAAAATCAATTCCCACAAAAGGCCATTATTCACAGTGGAAGGAAGTGCATTTGTGACCAAGCAGCCTGGCTTCCACAGGGAGATCTCTGTCAGTCCATGCCTGAATGCCAGCACAGCACGGGGCACAGCCCTGCCACCCACCAGGAGCCAGCCTGGCCGCCAGCACTTCCAGGGCAGGGGCAGCCACGGCCCCTGAGGAACCTGTGCCAGGGTGATACCACCTCTGCATCAAGGTTAGGACTGGTTTTGGCTAGGAATGGAGCCCAGTGAGGCGCTCAGCCTGCAGGGGAAGGTCCCTGGGAGCAGCAGGGGTTGATGGTTTCGGTCTGTCCCAGGCCATGGCCCCAGCTCAGGGAGGAGGGTGTGGGGCAGATCCTGGTGCTGCTGCGTGGAAGAGCCGTAAACCGAAGGGAGAAGTCTTCTATGAATTATTAACACTAACAGCTCTGCTGTTCCTTGGCTGTAGGGGAATGCCAGGAAGGGTAAGTGGTGTTTCCAGCACTTTAAACGAGCAGATTTTTTGATGATCACTCAGGGATGCAAGGATGCTCCCACAGGCAGGCAGCAGTCACTCGGGACCCTGGGAATGGGTTTCCTGGTGGGAGTCTCTGCCTGGTTCTCCTTTGGGATATCCAGCTTGCACTGGGGCTGCAGGACACGGTGCTGGTGGCTGTGGCAGGCCAGGGGGTAGCCCCATTCCCCAGGGAGCACTGTGTGCCCCAGGGGACATAAACACAGCCAGCCCCTCACTGTCCTCTCAGTGCCTCACACAGGAGCTGGTGACACCCACAGCCAGCTGCCACGGAGCCCAGCAGCCCTGGGTGCTCCTGTGGGTGCCACAGACACAGCCCAGCCCCGGGTGCTCCTGTGGGTGACAGAGACACAGCCCAGCCCTGGGTGCTCCTGTGGGTGACAGAGACACAGCCCAGCCCTGGGTGCTCCTGTGGGTGCCACAGACACAGCCCAGCCCCGGGTGCTCCTGTGGGTGCCACAGACACAGCTCACAGCCCCGGGTGCTCCTGTGGGTGCCACAGACACAGCTCACAGCCCTGGGTGCTCCTGTGGGTGCCACAGACACAGCTCACAGCCCTGGGTGCTCCTGTGGGTGACAGAGACACAGCCCAGCCCCGGGTGCTCCTGTGGGTGCCACAGACACAGCCCAGCAGCCCTGGGTGCTCCTGTGGGTGCCACAGACACAGCTCACAGCCCTGGGTGCTCCTGTGGGTGCCACAGACACAGCTCACAGCCCTGGGTGCTCCTGTGGGTGCCACAGACACAGCTCACAGCCCTGGGTGCTCCTGTGGGTGCCACAGACACAGCCCAGCCCCTCCGAGCTGCCCGGGGCTCTCCTGCCTCACTCTGAGCATCTCCAGCCCCGTGGAGATGCCAGAATGGGCTGGGCAGTGCTCCCACCTCGCTGTCTGGGATGGTTTGAGTGAGCCCCCAGCCTGTGATGGTTTGGGTAACCCCCAGCCTGTGATGGTTTGGGTGACCCCTCAGGATGTGATGGTTTGGGTGACCCCTCAGGTTAGGGTAGCCCCCCAGCCTGTGATGGTTTGGGTAACCCCTCAGGATGTGATGGTTTGGGTGACCCCTCAGGTTAGGGTAGCCCCCCAGCCTGTGATGGTTTGGGTGACCCCTGAGGACGTGTCCCCAGCAGTCTCTGGTGCTGCCCCTCCAGCCCTGCCCCAGCTCGGCTCCATCCCAGCGCCGTTCCCGGCAGCTCCCGGCGGAGCCAGGGCCAGTGCTGCCAGCAGAAACCCGAGCTGCACGGCCTGAAAACCCCATTTACTTAATTATTTACCTCTTCCACCCACTGCCTCTTGCCACGGGCTGGCCTGTGCTTTCCAAACGCTGTAAATGAAAGTTTGGAAACAAATGTCCCCCAGATCTCTGCGCTGCCTCACCTCTGCCAGGGCACAAACTGCCCTTGCCCACTTGGGCCAGGGGTAAGGAATTGGACTTGGACTTGGTGGTCTTGGAGGCCTTTTCCAACATAAATCTTTCCGTGATTTTGTGGAACTGGAGATAAATGCATGGTCAGCTCAGATATGGAATCTGGTGCTCACACAGTGCCTGAGTCTGCTTGTGTCAAACACAACCAGAGCAGGGCCCTGGCCCTGCCTGACTCAGAGCATTTAAAGGTTTATGTGCTGGGGGAAAACGAGGTCTTCAGGTCTCAGCAGGTTTTGGAATGGAAAGGAAATTTTGGAAAGGCACGGAACATGATTTGTTGAAGACAAATTCTTCATTTACTGGTAAGAAAAAATAATTTTAACAGAATAATTTTAATGGGTAGCTTAACCATTTGCATGAACCAGGGCAAAGAAAAATGAAGAGGAAGAAAATTAGGAGAAAGGTAAATAAATCTTAAGATAAATCAGGTGAAATCAGCGAAGTACCAATTCATACCCACAGCCATCCCACATGATGAGGAGGGAACAGAGGGAAACTGCTCTTGGTGTGAGGCTGGGGCAGCTGCAGGCAGCCAGACGAGACAATGGCATGGAAATGCAGTCCAGCATAAACCTGAAATACCTATGTGGCAGGGAAGGCACGGCTAACAGAGGGGCTCCACCTTCGAGTGGGGCTTGAGCTGTTAAGCTGTTTGGGAGGGAACAGTCCCCCACATCCTGCGAGGAAACTGAGACACAGCCATTGCCAGAGGGCAAAAGGCAGTTTCTGCAGGACAGATTTAGCTTTGATCTGTACAGGGAGGGGGACTGGGAGCACCTTCATCTCTGGCTGAATTCTGGGAATGGGAGAGGGCTTGGAGTGGGTGGGAATGGGGCAGCAAGTGAGCCTGCTGTCTCTGGAACTGCACAGGTGTGACCCTGGTTTGTGCCACCTGCAGACCCCAAACATCACAGAGTCAAGGAATGGCTTGGGTTGGAACAGACCTCAAATCCCACCCAGTGCCACCCCTGCCATGGCAGGGACACCTCCCCCTGTCCCAGGCTGCTCCAGCCCCAGTGTCCAGCCTGGCCTTGGCACTGCCAGGGATCCAGGGGCAGCCCCAGTTGCTCTGGGCACCCTGTGCCAGGGCCTGCCCACCCTGCCAGGGAACAATTCCTTCCAATATCTGATCTCTATCGACCTTCCCTCAGCCTAAAGCCATTTCCCTTGTTCTGCCACCACATCTCCACATGCCTCCTTTGTCTTTGTAGGCTAAGCATCTCTCGTTTATTCACTTTATTCACTTATTTTGATTCTCATTTGGTCTGCCTGCTTCCTCTCAAGGTTTTAAACTGGATATATTTTGCAAGCCTTTTATTACCTATTTTTAAAGACATACCACTGCCGGAAGAATCTCCTGGAAGCATGAATTACCAGCACAAAAGGCAGGAGGAGTGTTTCATAATGCTCCTGGGGCGGCTCCAACACGAGTCACTCCTCGGTGTGGTGGTGCAGCCAGCAACGCTGGGGCCGCACTTCTGCTGCCACTAAAAATAGCTGCAACTTCAAACCCAAATATATATTTTTTAATTAAAATTATAGACAAATAAGAGGATTTTTTACTCTTTAATTAAAGCAGCTACATAACCTGAGTGTAAATAAAAGGTAGCACTGTCCCTGCAGATGTTGCAGTCAGGTTTCAGTAGTGTTTACAAAAAAATTGAACTTAACAATATTAAAATCACAGCACACCAGAAAAATGAGCATTTTCACATCTGTCCTTGTAACACACAGTAATTCACAGCCACATACCAAGTAATAAGTCCTGTGCCTTCAGAGTATTTGAAATTGCCCATGCAATCAGGCTCCAGACACCCCCAGGAGTGCCCCATGTCCTTCCTCACGCAGAAGAGGAGGAGGAGGAGGAGGAGGAGGGCAAGGCCAGGGAAGGTTCCTGTTCCCCTCCTGGGGCTCACACAGCCCAGGGCCGGGTTTGGCTGCGGGGCCTGGCTGTGGGGCCAGACCCCAGCCTGTCCCTGGGGGCA
Organism: Haemorhous mexicanus; assembly: GCF_027477595.1. Taxonomy (NCBI): domain Eukaryota; kingdom Metazoa; phylum Chordata; class Aves; order Passeriformes; family Fringillidae; genus Haemorhous; species Haemorhous mexicanus. Next base: position 26,043,382 of record NC_082350.1, read on the forward strand.
CAGAGCAGAGGATGCTCCACAGCCCTGGCACAGGGGCTGGCAGCCACCAGAGCAGCCCTGCAGCTCCCCTGGGACCAGGCTCACCAGCACACCCCGGGCACCCTGCTGCCCAAGGCAGGGCCAGGTGCTGCTCGTACCCTGCCCTCATTAATTCCGTGGTATATGAACTGGATTAAAACAAAAAGCCCATGTATGCAAATGTACAAACTGACAGCAGCTCACCTGGGGGCTTCATGCTGACTTCAAGCTGTGTTAAAGACATGTAAGAGTTACTGGGCATAAATAGGAAAAAACATTAACCCATGAGCTGCAGGAAGCAAATACAGCTCATGAATGAGAACTGGTGTTGGCGTGGATCTGGCCAACGTTAAGCTCTAAATAACTTTACTTCAAACTTTGTGGTGTCTTAAGAGAATGATTTGTAGTTAGAAGATTCCCAAACATACCCAGGGGGAAAACAGGTTACAAGCATGACCACAAAATCAGAACAGGCTTAATCTCATTTGCTAGTCGAAGATTGCACAGCATGAGGGAAGGTGGAACTTCTAGGTGGTCACAGTAGAGAGATAGTGAGCTGGATCTTGTCCCTAGTAATCACAACCCATCGTTGTCACTGATTGTTAATTACCAGCCCAAAGGCCTGAGCTGCAGTTGCATTCTCCTCACATATTGGATGGATTAGAAACTCCAGGTGAGTGGCTCAGGGAAAGGCCTCTTCAACCACACCCACCCCTGAGGCTGGTGGATAATCACAGGGATCACCTGGGCCCCTAGAGCTGGTGGGCTGATTGCCTTCCATAAATACATCCCAGAAGGGAGCAGCTCAGGGACAGGCTGGCAGCTCCTCAGGAGCTCCTGGCTCCAGCCCCTGCTCTGCCTGCAGAGCTGCTGGGTGCCTGGCTGAGCAGGGTTCTCTCAGGGGGGACACCCAACGTGTGGCTCTGGCACGGCCAGGTAAGGAGGAGCTGTGGGAGCAGGCAGGAGCCTGGTGGGACTCTGCACCGGCTCCAAGTGCCCCAGCACAGCACGGCTGGCAAACCGAGCAGGAGCCCAGCAGGAGGCTCTGGGGCTCAGCCACAGCCCCAGCGGGACTCGGCGCTGGCTCTGCCAGCTGGAGTGTCACAGGGCATGGAGTGAGGTGTCACCTCCACGGCACGGAGTGTCACAGGGCATGGAGCGAGGTGTCATCTCAGCCAGCATGGAGTGTCACAGGGCATGGAGCGAGGTGTCACAGGGCATGGAGCGAGGTGTCACAGGGCATGGAGCGAGGTGTCACCTCCACAGCACGGAGTGTCACAGGGCATGGAGCGAGGTGTCACCTCCATGGCACGGAGTGTCACAGGGCATGGAGCGAGGTGTCACCTCCACGGCACGGAGTGTCACAGGGCATGGAGCGAGGTGTCACCTCCATGGCACGGAGTGTCACAGGGCATGGAGCGAGGTGTCACCTCCATGGCACGGAGTGTCACAGGGCATGGAGCGAGGTGTCACCTCGGCCAGCACGGAGTGTCACAGGGCATGGAGCGAGGTGTCACAGGGCATGGAGCGAGGTGTCACCTCCATGGCACGGAGTGTCACAGGGCATGGAGCGAGGTGTCACCTCCATGGCACGGAGTGTCACAGGGCATGGAGTGAGGTGTCACCTCAGCCGGCACGGAGCTCTGGGGTGCCATGAGCCGTGTGGAAAACGCGGCTAATGGCCCGCTCGCCGGGCGGCTGCTGGCACGGCTGCTGGCACGGCTGCTGGCACGGCTGGTGGCACGGCTGGTGGCACGGCTGCTCGGCAGCGACAGGGACATTCGTGCCGCGCGCTGTCCCAGCGCAGCGCGGCCGGCACCTGCGGGGCTCCCTCCGGCCAGCCCGCCCTGCGCGGGGCCCAGGGCCAGCCGCAGGGCCCCGCTGGCCAGCGTGGCTCTCCCCGGGCTGGCTGGACAGGACAGCTGTCCCTCTGTCCCCTCCGTGCCCGCGGGAAGGGCAGCACACAGGCACAGCGCGGACAGACCGCGGGCCGCGCTCCGCGGGGCTGCCTGCGACCTCCGGTCAAACAGGAATTACTGGAACATTGTATTTCCTAACGGAACGTGAGAAACTGACCACAAAACGTTGGGAAAAGAACAGGATTTCGACACAGAGCAGCAGATTCAAAGAATATCCTATTTTTATGCTCCCTCTCCGTGTAATTCATCTGCCATTCCAAACAAGACGTGCCTCAGCTGAATGAAGCCTCAAATAATCACATAATAGGAGAAGTCATTTATTGTGAATCAGGCTCTTTCTGTGGTATATAAATAGTCTGTGCTGTTCCACAGGCTTTGTCAGTCAGGATTAATTAGCAATTGACCCTTGCTTGAGATTTCTTCGCTACCCCTACATTTTTCATAGGGCTAAATGAGCTCTCCACATTGCTTTAAGAGGCTTCCTAAGCTGGAGTTTCATTTACCTCTAGGCTATAAATCAGTAGTTTAATTTATCACTAGGTTACATATCAGCAGTGAATAGTCAGGGTGGAATTGAGTTTATTATAAAGGTGTTCTGTTAGAAGACACAGTATTACAGTGATTGAAACATGCTCTTCAATTTTCCATTAATGCCCAATTCTGAATATGACCACAGAGAACCACACTTTACAAACTTTACATTTAGCATTCTAATAAATAAGTTCAATAAATAGGGACTCTGCAGAGGAAGCCGTACATATGAACAGAAGCTGCTTAACAATGTTGTCAAAAAAAACCTAGAGCTGCTCTCATTTCTAACCAATCGCTGGAATTGGTAAGTAAAATATAAATATTTTACTCTTACGATGCAGACCAGAGGAACAAAGATCTGTTAAAAATCACCCTTAGGATTACATCAAACTTAATTTTGTACACTAAATTCATTATTCAGAGCATGCTTTTATACCGCTTTTAGCACAAAATATTTTCAAATACATTTATTAAAAATATGAGAAATGAGTGATGCTGCCCATGTAGAATTTCATCTGTGCCTGATCACTAGCTCTCGTGTTACACAATGTTGCAGTTTGGCTATTTTTGGATGAACTATCCCACATTTGGAGAAGATCTATAGTAAAGGGCCGTATTTAGTCTGTAGTATATTGCAACATCTTGTTAATACAGTAATTTATTTGTCAAAGTACAAAAAAATTCATTCCCCCCAAATACTGTTATATATTATATATATATATAATCCATTTATATTATCCACTTTACCAGGCACTGTTCCTGGCACAGGAGCTGCGCTGTGTGTCGAGGCTGCAGGAGCAGCACCTTTCTGGCAGCAGGCAGGTACGTGGAGCACGTGTTCCCTGCTGGCCCCGAGGGGCTGCCAGCACGCCCACCAGGGCTGGGCACGGCCGCGCTGCCGGCAGCCCCGTCCCGGGCGGCTCGGCCAGAGCTCCCCGGCCAGCCAGGCCCCCCGGGCCCGTCCCTGCGGCGGGCACCGGGCAGAGCCCGGGGCCGGGACCGTGCCCGGCAGCGCCCGCGCGCCCGGCAGCGCCCGGGGACGCGCCGGTGCCCACCTGAGGGGCACCCGGCAGCCCTGGGGCCAGCTCTGCCACGAACAACCACCGCAATCCCAAAGCACAACCATGCACACACCAGCAAAGCCTACCTTGAGTAAAACACCGGCACTGAAAGAGGACTGAACCATAAATGCCACCAAACTATCAAGTAATTATCAGCACTAGAAGTAGATGAAACAAGATACTAAAACTGAAAATGGTCACTGCATCGTGACTTTGATTTAAATCCTTGCGTACAACAGCGAGTGAGCAGAGAGCCTGGTCTGTGACTGAGCCTCAGAAGACAAGATACTGCTCTTATTTTTATTTCCTATTTTTAAAGACAGGCTGACTGAGAACATTTTCAAACGTGGGAGACTAAGTCATTAAACCAGATGCACTCGGATTGCTCTCCTCCTTTAGGGGATTTACTTCATTTTACTTTATCTGACAGAAGTCAGAAATAAATGAAACTACTGATGGCAAGCTAAATTTTGACATGTTATTTTCCATTAAAATTCTTCCGCTGACTTTGTTAAGCTTTTCCTAAGACCAGAAAATGAGGCTTTATCTAAAAAAGAATTTGAGACTGGTAGATTTTCCTCACACACTCGTAAGCCCTACAGTCTCCTACTGCCTCAAAGCGGAGGATTTTTTCGAACCGTTCCCAAATCTTCTGCATTTGTTCACAAACTGGTATCTCCGTTCTGTTTATACTCTGTTAAAATATTGAGAGTCATTTCCTCACTTTTGGACTGCACATTGTGTTCGCTCCTTCTGGATGATTTTCTGGTGGCCCTGGAAAGCTTCCTTCGGAAGGTGTCGCCTGCCAGGAAGTAAAGGATGGGGTCAACGCAGCTGTTGAGGCTGGCCAGGCCCCTCGTCACTTGGTAAGTGGCATAAACCTTATCGTTGAAGGCACACATATCTGGGGTTTGAAAATCCACCCTGGCCCTTAGATTTAAGGTCTTCATCACGTGGAAGGGAAGGTAAGACACTGCAAAGACCGTCAACACAATAATGACCAGGTAAATGGATTTTCTCCTGAGAGGAGAATTGTCCAAATCCTTGTAAATCAAAGCTTTCACGATCAGCCCATAGCAACCAAGAATCACTATGAAGGGGATGCAGAACATCAGCACGGTGGTGCACATGCTATAAATGAAGTAACTTCTCAGGTAATCGTCGGCCGTCGTGTCGTAGCACGTCGTGGTTTTATTTTTCCTTATCCCTGTTCCCGAGTAGAAGAGTATCGGAGAAATCGCGGCCACCACGAGGACCCAGACCAGGCTGCTGATGTACAGCGCATTCTTCTTCTTCAGCCTGCCCAGCGACTTGAGGGGGTGCACCACCCCCGTGTACCTGTGCACGCTGATGCAGGTCAGAAACAGGATGCTGCCGTACAGGTTCACGTGGAAGATGAACCTCTGCAGCTTGCACATGATGTCTCCGAAGATCCAGTCTGTTTTGTTGAAGTAGTAAAAGATGAGGGCGGGCAGAGTCAAGACATACAAGAAATCGGCTAGCGCCAAGTTGAACATGTAAACCGAGATGCCGCTCCAAGGCCTCATGTGGAAGACAAACATCCAGATAGCCACACTGTTGCCCAAAAACCCCGTGATGAAGACCAGAATGTAGACGGTGGGCAGGTAATAGAACTGGAAGCCGGTTTTGGTCAGGGAGCACTTGGTGGTGACGTTTCCCGCAGACCAGCCGCTGCTGGATAACAGGTTGGGTTCAGTTCCGTTCAGAGCAGCAGAGAGAAGGACTTCGGTCATGATCCTTCCCCCAGAGTCACATAGGGCTGAGGCGAAGCAACGAAGTCTCTACAGGCACAGAAACGCATCTGAAAAAATAAGAGAGCAAAGGCAACCTAGCTGGAAGGTGAGCCCTGCCCTGCTTTTCCTCGGAGGTTTCCAAGCGGCGGCACCGGGCCCCGCTCCGCTCCCCGCCCCGCTCCCGGGGAGCCGCGCACGCCGCCGCCACCGCGTGCCGGCCCGGCCGGAGCGGGGACGGGGACGAGGACAGGGGCGGGGCGGCGGGAACGGGGCCGAAGGGGGGCAGGGAGCGGCCAATCCACCCGCGCCCCCCGGCGATCGCCGCCGCTCCCGCGCCGCCGCCCCGTCCCGCCGCCCGCCCGGCTCCCTCTGCCCGCCCGGTCACCGCCGCCCCGGCCCCGCCGCACCCCAGCCCGGCTGCAGGAGCGCCGGGGCCGCCCCACCTGCCTCCTCGTCGTCGTCGTCGTCGTCGTCTCAGCCCGCGCTCGCCGCTCCGCGCCGCCGGCAGCGCCCGCCCGCGGGGGGCGGCGTCCCGGCCGCGGCTGCCCCGGCGCCCATGGCCGGGCAGGGCCGGGGCCGGCGGGACGGGCCCCGGACGGCGGCAGCGCCGCGGAGCGCGGCCCCTCGGCGGGCACGGCGCCGGCCCCGCCGGACTGAGCCGGGCGGGACGAGGCGCGGCTCGGCCCCGGCGCGCCCGCCCCCCGCGCCGCCCCCGCACGGGCGGTGCTGCCGCGCCCGCCGCACCGGGGCCGCGCCGCGGGCACGGGGACGGGACCGGCGCTGCCCTGCCCCGGGGCACCCGCCACACCGGGCTCGGAGGGCTCCCGCGCCGGGGAGGAGGCGGCGGTGCAGCCCACGCGGCGCGGCGGGCGTGGAGCCCGGCACGGCCGCCGGTGTCTGACGGTGTCACCGCACAGCCCGGGCAGGCGGGACAGGGAACGCTGGCCCGAGGCAGGGTCCGGTTAGCCCTCCCGGGGACGGGGCAGGGTCACTTCAGCTCCCGCAGCGATGGGACAGGGTGCCCTCAGCCCTCAGAGGGTGGGGCAGGGTGGTGCTGCGCCAGGGTTGAGACCTCCCTTTGCCAGTGGGTGGGTGCCAAGGGCGCTGCTCCCGAGCTGCTGCCAGAGGTGGAACAGCCCTTCCCTGATTCTGCTTTCACTCAACCCTTCGAAATCTGCTCTGCAACCCAGTTTAAGTGACACGAACATGTTAATTGCTGTAAATGGAACAGCTGAGCAGAAATATGCTCTACTGACCTCTAATTAAGCGCTATACATTTGGCACTTGAGTCAGAATATGGTTATTATTTATTGTCTTGGCAAAACACAATCTGCTGGTTTCAGCCATTTCTTCCTCGTTCCCATTTTTGCTAAGTATGGTGGGTGAGACATGAGCCAGTCAGAGCTGCTCTCAGCTCAAAGCTGTGTTCTAGACAGAGTGTTATTAGTCCTTCATGAATATGTATTCATTCCTCAAACTTTTGAGTCTGTTTAAATTATAAAACTTCTTTGCTGGGAAAGCTTAATTGGGAAATCAGCTGCATATTGTACCCCTGTGGGAATATGCAAGTGGCTGCAGATGGAGTCACCGGCCTGGCTTCACTTTTGGGGCAACTTAAGCTAAAATGTCAAAGCAACAGCTTCAGTTTTGTAAATACAATACCTTTCCTTCTTGTATGTTAGGGGTTTTTTTCCCCTTCTGTTCTTATCCACTAACAACTGCTTATCCAGTATTTTAAGATCCTTTTAAATTTTAATGCAAAATGAATGTGAAGAGAAAGGAAAGTAAAAAAGGAGACAAGAAGTGTAACCCCTATGAAATGCATGCTGTACAGCGAGCCCGGTTTGCAGAGCTGTTCTGTGGTGCCCTCTAGGATTTGAGAGCACTGGAAAAACAAATCCTGACTCTTCATATTCCCAGGAAAGCAAACACCCAGCCCACGAGCCAGACACATGGCAAATGCAGTGCAATGATACCAAGCCTACCACGCCAGCTTAGGGAAAGCCATCTTTCTCCTCTGAGAGCCAGCTGTATGACCCAAAGCAGAATTTGTTTTAATGAAGGATTTGGATTATTGTGTAAAAAAGTAATCAGATATGCAAACCGATGCTATTAGTAGAGGAGAAACCTTTGAGATTCTCTATCCCTTTGTAAGAGCCGTTTCACTCGTGACTTCTCAGTGCCACGGCTCACTGCAGCTTCTCGTGGCAGCTTCCTTGAGTTTCCTGTCTTGAGCAAATTTTGAGTCATGCCGAAGCCATGCTGATAGCATCAGCAAACACGCTCTGAACTCCAGCCTGCCTCCCTGGTTACCTGAGCAGCGCTGCAAATCCAAACTGGAAAGGCAAAGGTTGGAGCAGCCATTCTGGGAGCACACAGCTGCCGAGGAAGGAGGCATTCCTGGGCTTACTGCTGGGGCTGGAGCCAGGCTGAGGGGCAGGCAGGGCAGAGGGCCCTGGGGAGCTGCTGTGCTGGCAGCAGGGCTGGAGCAGCAGGAGGCTGATCTGCCCAGGGGATGGTGTTCTGCCCAGGGGATGGTGCTCTGCCCAGGGGATGGTGCTCTGCCCAGGGGATGGTGCTCTGCCCAGGGGATGATGATCTGCCCAGGGGATGGTGCTCTGCCCAGGGGATGATGATCTGCCCAGGGCATGTTCCACATGTGCTGCACTTGCCCAGGCACCTGTAGGTCACTCTGACCTCAGGGGAATGCTGACACAACAGAGGGACACCCCTGGGGAATCCGTGGCTGCGTGGAGAGGTGACAGCTGGGCTGGCAGGACATTCCTGAGGTACCAGTGTGTGTGCTGAAGGATGAACACAAAGATGCAAACACCTGAATGCAGAAGTGCTCTGTACTGAATCCATCCTTCCCATTCCTCATCTGCAGTACTCTTGATCTGTTACTACACACTCCAAACTCAGATTTATAATCTGGTTTGAGACTACAATTTATTTAGTCTTCCCTGCCAGGGCAGGATTTTCCAAGACATCTGACTCATCCCTGTAACCTTGTTCTGAGTGTCATCTCGTTTTTCAATGGCTCTTGGGAAGGGTGGGCTGCTGAACAGACACTGGTTGTGAAGGTGGCTGACATGGATTACAGGCACAAGCTGCCTCCCTGCCCCAGCAGGGTTGATGGCAAATCCCTGCACCCGAGCATCCTGTGCTGTCCAGGCAGCTCATCCCTGCCCTCACGGGCAGCCTGCGTCTCAGCATGGCCCTTCTGAGCCTGCCAGCACTGCGAGTGGAGCTCTCACATCCTGGCTACTGCAGTTTGCACATTCTGGCTGCAGTGCTTCAGCTGCAAAAGGTCCAAACACATGAGTAAAGAACGAGGCAGATTTTTTCTCAGCCACGCTGTTCCATGCCTTCTTCCACAGCCAGCAAACGAGTGCCTTCCTGCTTGCCACGCCGAGCTGTTCTTATTTTGGAGCACAACATGAAGCATGTTGCATTAGCACCTTTTCCTCCATCGCTCCAGCATATGCCTGGAGCTGACTTGGTTTCTGTCTGGTAGAGCTGGAGCTGAATTCCTTCCAGCTCTGCCTCTTAATGCATTTTCTGCAAAATCTGGGATTTTATACCCCTGATTTCCATTAAACTGAATGTTTTGTTCCGCTAACAGCTGATTTACCCCAGCGGATGATATATCCCTAACGAGGAACGAAAGTGTGCTGGAGCACAAATGGAAATTCCCAGTCAGTCCAATTAGTGCTGAGCTGTTGTGGTGTGGGGGAGTGGGAAGGGAACAGGCTGCTCCTGCATCCAGCTGCTTCTACCTGTTGGTGCTGGTGGTCAGGAAGGCGCAGATGTCAGCGTCTCAGGGCGTGCTGGTACCAACCAGGGGCCCAAGCCAGGCGCAGGCTGAGCGCTGGTGGAAAGGACCCTTGTGAGCAGCCACCACACCACCTGCCCGTAGAGAGGGAAAATATATACACATACACACACAGAGAGGGTCTGAGGCACGCTGCATTTCACTCAGGAGAGCTGCTGGAAAGGAAAGGTGAGCACAGAGGAGGTGAGTACAAAGGACAGGTGAGCAGCTTGGAGACTGAGCTGCTCTCAACTCCCCACCACAGGACACCTTACCTGCTGCAAAAATGCCTATTTCACATTTTACCTCAATTGGCTTGTGACCTACCTATTGGCTTCTGGAGAGCTTCATTCGCCTTCACCTTAGGAAACTCTTTAGGTCAAACAACAATTTACCACGTTGTTTTCTTTCTTCAGTTCCTGAAGCTTCTTTTCTTCCTTTTTCACAGAAGATGGCATCTCTTCCTAGCACTCGTTTATACACCCTGCAGGCTTTCCACGGGGAGCCCAAAATACAATTTATTTCATTTTAAAATACTTCTGCCTGCAGTGTATAAAATAGTTGACAACATTCCCTTTACCACACAATATTCCCTTTTCCCCTTGTGAAGGGCAGGTTTCTGCGGCAGCTCTGCACCAGCCCCGGGGACCCTGTGCCCCTTGGCAGCCCAGGAGCTGCTCTGGTGCAGGAAGGAGCTCGTGTCCCCGGGCAGCCGCGCCGGGGTGAGGGCAGAGGGCAGAGGGGGCAGCCCTGCCGCCGATCCTCCCCCTCCGCCAGCCCCGGTTCTTTGCCTTTCCTCGGAAAACAAACCGGGGAAGCGGCAGCTCAAGAGCTGATAAGGATAATTAGACGTGTCCGTGGCAGATAGCACACGCAGGGCAGCCAGGGGATGTGCCCGAAGCAGAAGGGCAGAAAGGAGCTCGCCCTGCCCAGCTCCCCGACAGGAGGTGCGGGTGGGGCCGGGCTCTGCTCCCTCGGAACAAGGGGCAAACAAGGGGAAAGCCACCCCAGGCTGTGCCAGGGGAGCCTGAGGCTGAACAGTGGGAAAACTGCTTCACCCCGAGGGTTGTGCAGCCTGGCACAGCTGCCAGGGCAATGGTGGAGTCCCCGTGCTGGAGGGATTTAGAAGCCCTGTGGATGTGGCACCAGAGAACCCGAGTAAATGGTGGCGTTGGCAGTGTGGGGGGACTCGATGGGCTTGGAGACCCCCTGCCATCCTGTGGTTCTGGGGCTCTGAGCTCTGGTGCTGTTGCTGTCCTTGCAGAGCAGCAGCTGCTGTCCCTGGGGACTGTCACCCCACCGTTTGGGGGTGACAGAATCACGCTGTGCTCCAGCCCTGCAGGAGACTCCCCAGTGCCTGCTGTGGCCTGGGGAGCAGCTCCCTCCCCTCCAGCACAAGAGGAGCCGGCTCCTCTCTGCATTTTTATGTCTCAGCTGACATTTTGCTGTCTGGAAAACAAAAGCTGTTCCTGGGCTAATTAACTAGATCTCACACAGCATGGAGTGAGCCCCAGGGAGGCAGAGTCCCAGCAGGGCGTGAGCTCTGGGGCAGAGGGGCAGGGCTGTGCCATGGGGAGAAGGTGGTGGCTCTGTGATCACAGGGGAGGCTGGGCACTGGCCAGAGCTGGGCTGGGGGAGGCTGGGCACTGTCCAGAGCTGGGGGAGGCTGGGCACTGTCCAGAGCTGGGCTGGGGGAGGCTGGGCACTGTCCAGTGCTGGGCTGGGGGAGGCTGGGCACTGTCCAGAGCTGGGGGAGGCTGGGCACTGGCCAGAGCTGGGCTGGGGGAGGCTGGGCACTGTCCAGTGCTGGGCTGGGGGAGGCTGGGCACTGTCCAGAGCTGGGGGAGGCTGGGCACTGTCCAGAGCTGGGCTGGGGGAGGCTGGGCACTGCCCAGAGCTGGGCTGGGGGAGGCTGGGCACTGTCCAGAGCTGGGGGAGGCTGGGCACTGGCCAGAGCTGGGCTGGGGGAGGCTGGGCACTGTCCAGTGCTGGGCTGGGGGAGGCTGGGCACTGTCCAGAGCTGGGGGAGGCTGGGCACTGTCCAGAGCTGGGCTGGGGGAGGCTGGGCACTGTCCAGAGCTGGGGGAGGCTGGGCACTGTCCAGTGCTGGGCTGGGGGAGGCTGGGCACTGTCCAGTGCTGGGGGAGGCTGGGCACTGTCCAGTGCTGGGCTGGGGGAGGCTGGGCACTGTCCAGAGCTGGGGGAGGCTGGGCACTGCCCAGAGCTGGGCTGGGGGAGGCTGGGCACTGTCCAGAGCTGGGGGAGGCTGGGCACTGTCCAGTGCTGGGCTGGGGGAGGCTGGGCACTGCCCAGAGCTGGGCTGGGGGAGGCTGGGCACTGTCCAGAGCTGGGGGAGGCTGGGCACTGTCCAGAGCTGGGCTGGGGGAGGCTGGGCACTGTCCAGAGCTGGGCTGGGGGAGGCTGGGCACTGTCCAGTGCTGGGGGAGGCTGGGCACTGCCCAGAGCTGGGCTGGGGGAGGCTGGGCACTGTCCAGAGCTGGGGGAGGCTGGGCACTGTCCAGTGCTGGGCTGGGGGAGGCTGGGCACTGTCCAGAGCTGGGGGAGGCTGGGCACTGCCCAGAGCTGGGCTGGGGGAGGCTGGGCACTGTCCAGAGCTGGGCTGGGGGAGGATGGGCACTGTCCAGTGCTGGGCCATGGGGAGGCTGGGCACTGTCCAGAGCTGGGGGAGGCTGGGCACTGTCCAGAGCTGGGCTGGGAGCCTCCAGCAGGCTGGGCACTGTCCAGAGCTGGGCGAGGCTGGGCACTGTCCAGTGCTGGGCTGGGGGAGGCTGGGCACTGTCCAGAGCTGGGGGAGGCTGGGCACTGTCCAGTGCTGGGGGAGGCTGAGCACTGTCCAGAGCTGGGCTGGGAGCCTCCAGCAGGCTGGGCTGCCATCCCCAGAGTGCCCCAGTCTGGAGCCCCACAGAGTGCTCCCCCTGAGGGCTTTACTTCTCCCTTTTGGCCTTTTTAATATTATAAACCAACAAGGATAATGAAACTGTTCTGGAATCCCTTCTGTATTCCAGAATATGCAAATGGTTTGTGATAGCAATACAGCACAGCAATAATTGGAGTTAATGGAGGTGACTTATTAATCCTCATAGAGCAACTACACTTCCAGAGCCTAAAGATAACACAGGATCCTGGAAAACTTGTGCTAATTACAGCAGGGAGCAATCTCGCCTTCTTCCTAGATGGCCATTTAAACTGAATTTACTATCCTCAGTAGAAAAGCTCTTTTGTTCAGCTCCTGTCCAAGAAAGACAATTCTGCTGAGGCAGTTTGATAGCACATTAATACTCACATTATACAATTTCCTCAAATGGCCAAGAAGACAAACAGGTCAGAAACACTGAAGATCACATACCAGGGGAGACAAAATTAAACATTTCAATTAAGAATTTGCTAGCTAATGCATAGGGGGAATGAATGTGGCACTGCCTCTGAGGTGCTGTGCCCAAAGCTATGACCCAGCTGCTGGTAGGGCACTGCTGAGGCAGCAGTGGGACCCTGCAGGAGCCTCCTTCCAGCCCTGCGAGGTTCCTGATGTGGGCACAGGTGGGGGCAGGAGAAGCCAAATAGAGCTCAGAAAACACCTGTCGTGGCATCAGCATCAGGTCATAGCCAACATCATCTGCTGATCTTTAGCAAATACTAGCAATATGTTCATACTGGATTTTCAGTTAAATTTCCCTTTTGATATTTCTTCATAGATTTGTTTAAATGTTGGCAAAATCGTTCTTGATGTTTTAGTGTAGATTTGATCAGGTGATCTATTTGGTTAAAATAAGTCTTCTCAACCCTCAAAACCCCGAACCACTAAAATCAGCCCAGTTTCAGGGGCTAAACTCGTCAAGGAGATGTTAAAGCTGATCTGAGAGAGCTTTTCCCAGGCAAGGCAGTGAAATCAGAGGGCAGTCGTGTTCTGAGAGGTGAGAGCCCAGAACATCGCCCTTCCGCGGGCAGCCACAGCCTCAAATCCAGAGGGTGGAGGTGCCTCCTGCTGCACGCCCAAAGCTCCCCGGAGCTGCTGGAGCCCCCGGAGCTGCCATCCCTCCTCCTCCCTGCCCTCCCTGCCCGCATTTCCTCCCGATCGCTTCCACAGGGGCTGCTCCGAGCAGAGGCACGCCCGCACACCCCGCCGGCTCCCGGGGCTGGCTCGGGGCTGGTTTCCCTGCCCCGGGAAATCCTCCCTGCTGCCCTCGGGCCTGGCCTGGAGCGCCGGACTGCCGGCAGCGATCGCTCCGGGCTCTGCCCGAGGGGTCCGAAGGGCTGCTTCGGCACGGCGGGTACAAAGCACGGCAAACCGGGCAGGGAAGGCGCAGCTCCCTCGCTGCCAGGGTGAAACCCGAGCGGTCCTGGCAGCGGGAGCCCCGGTGCCCTCCTGCCCGCAGCACCAGCCCGGCTGTCCATCCCTCGCAGCAGTCTGCCTTTCTGCAAACTGCACCCCTCGCTGCCCCCCATTCCTGCCCGGCCTCCAAAATACCAGTCGTGGAAATGGCAATCAAATCCTTCCCTTCAGTGCTGCCACATAATGAATCCTGATTTTTAGCCTGATGCCAATTCTCACTTTTATTTTATTTCAGGAATATCTGAAAATGCAGTAATGACAAAGAAGTGTCAGTTTAAACTAAGCATGAAAAGCCCCCTTTTCTGAGCTCTCTTCCGACAGGTTTGAAGCAGATGGGGGTAGGAGCACCTTGAGCAACACCTCTGCACTGCTGTCTCCACAGCCAGATCTTTTTATCCCTTCCCAGCTATTGTTCCCTCCCTCGTTGTGCTGCAGCTCTCTCTCCCCGGCTGCTCTGGCCTTCCTCCCGCAGCTGGGTGGGGCAGTCACCCCTCAGCTCCGGGCTGCTCCCTGCCCTGTCTCTCAGGACCTGATGCTCTCCTCTGGTGTCGGTGCTGCCCCTGGGCTGAAACCCAGCAGGTGAATGTGTTCCTGTCTCAGAGCACCTGTGTGCACCTCCACGCTGACCTAGGGACACTTCTGTCTGCTCATGACAGCCAAAGGTGAAACTCAGCAGCTCCCAGTGATGGTGAGGAAGGAGGTGAGGCCAAGGAACAAACACAGGCACATCAGGGCCTGAAATAAAACCCCCTACAGGACAAAGAAATGCCAGCTGAGCCCTCACTGGAAGCAGACCCCCTGGCACCCCTCCCCAGGGCCATTTCCAGCACGGGGGGCAGCCTCTGGAGCACAGCTTCACTGGGAGCTGCACAAGCTGCAGTGCTGGGGGTGGCCCTGCTGCAGAGGCCCTCTGTCCCCACGTTCCTCCTCCCTCCTGAAATGCCAAACACAAACGAACTCGTGTGGTTTGCACCCTGAGCCATGGCCCTCTGCACCCTGCTGTGGCACTGGGACCCCCACACCCCCTGGCAGCAGGACCTGGCCCCCCAGAGCCAGGTGAGGCCGGTGCCCGCTGCAGGCACATCCTCCCCTCCTGCCCTTCAGCCTCTGCTCGCCCTGTGCTAATGCTTTCCATCCCTTAGTGACTGATTGTTTATCCAGCTCTTAAGGGATTGACCTTTGTCTTTTCAATTTGGAGCTTCAGGAGCTTATTCCATGAGCCCAGTCTAAAAATGTACCGGAAAAAAAATCACTGGCATAGATAATCCTTTTTATAACCTCTAGAATTTGACTGAAAGAACCCACTGTTAAGGAAAAATACATCTGTTAATGTTCAAACATGAGTGAGCCTGGTTGTTGCTGTACAAACCTTTTAAAGCTATTAATGATTGATTTTAAAGTCTCATATTTACTGGGGGGGGCAAAATCAGCACTGACTTAGAACCACAGCAAACTGGGAGCTGGGAAGGCAGAACCTCCTCTGTGAGTTCCTCTTTGCTGCTTTGATTTCTAAAGGAGGTGAAATCAATTATAAACGGGGCAGGTAAAGGAGCTGCACTCCCAGATCTGCAGGGATGGGTCTGATAAGGATCAACCCCAAACCATTCTGTGTCATGGGGGTTTTCTAAAGAGCAGCTCATCCTCCAAGCCCAGGAGTGCCCTGGCACAGAGCTCTGGGCTTCCCTTGGCACGCTGATTCCCCCATGCCTGACACTTGCTTTGCAAACTACAGACTGAGGTGTTTTATCCTCTTCTGGTGAGAAGCCCAATGGACAGGAAAAGCTGGACAGGAACGAAGTTCAAATTTAGCCCAAAACTGGGCCCAGGCAGGAGGAGCAGGAAGTGACACCTCTGCAGCAGCAAACCCACCTGGAGTGCTGCATCCAGCCCTGGGGCCTCTGACACAGACAGGGCAGGGAGCTGCTGGAGCAAATCCAGAGGAGACTGTGGAGGTGCTCTCAGGGCTGGAGCCCCTCTGGGACACCTGGGGGTGCTCACCTGAGAGGGGAAGGCTCCAGGGAGAGCTCAGAGCCCCTGGCAGGGCCTGAAGGGGCTCCAGGAGAGCTGGAGAGGGACTGGGGACAAGGATGGAGGGACAGCACACAGGAATGGCTCCCACTGCTGAGGGCAGGGCTGGATGGGAGAGTGGGAACTGGGAATTGTTCCCTGGCAGGGTGGGCAGGCCCTGGCACAGGGTGCCCAGAGCAGCTGTGGCTGCCCCTGGATCCCTGGCAGTGCCCCAGGCCAGGCTGGACACTGGGGCTGGAGCAGCCTGGGACAGTGGGAGGTGTCCCTGCCATGGCAGGGGTGGCACTGGGTGGGCTCTGGGGTCCCTCCCAACCAGTCTGGGTCCCTGTGCCAGGGTCAGGGCATGCTGACTGTCCCAGGGGGCTGCAGCTGCCCTGTCCCAGCCCGTCCCTGGGGCTGGCCTGGCAGTGGTGCCAGGAGGGGAGGGCAGAGCCACCAAGCTGCTTGTTTGCAGCCCAGCCTGGTTTGCTCAGCTGGTTTAACAGCGTGTGAGTGATGAGGGAGCGCTGAACTGAGGGGAGCAGCGCCTTCGCCTCCCGCTGTGTTTGTGCTCTGCCTGGCAGGAAGGCACACTCCACGCTGTCTTAATGGAAATAAATACCTCCCTGCACAGGTGCTAATGAGGCTGCATCTGTCTGGCTCAGGGAGCTGCCTCAGGAGCCCTGCCAAACCCCCCTCGGCCTGCCTGCAGCCACAGCTAGGGCTTAGTGCTGCTGTAATGAGGAGTGGGATCAACCTGCCCAGCTCATGGGCCAAATCATGGCACCACACCTCTGAGGGCAAATCTGGGGGTTCAGAGAACTGGGGATGGATGGAGGGAGGGAGGGGTGGATGGATGGATGGGGGATGGATGGATGGAGGGATGGAGGGGTGGATGGATGGGGGATGGAGGGATGGATGGAGGGATGGATGGATGATGGATGGATGGATGGATGGATGGATGGATGGATGGATGGATGGATGGGGGATGGATGGATGGATGGAGGGGTGGATGGATGGGGGATGGATGGATGGATGGATGGATGGATGGATGGAGGGATGGAGGGATGGATGGATGGATGGATGGATGGATGGATGGATGGATGGGAGATGGATGGATGGATGGATGGATGATGGATGGATGGTGGATGGATGGAGGGATGGATGGATGGATGATGGATGGATGGATGGATGGATGGATGGATGATGGATGGATGGATGGATGATGGATGGATGGATGGATGATGGATGGATGGATGGATGGATGGATGGGAGATGGATGGATGGATGGATGATGGATGGATGGATGGATGGATGGATGGATGGATGGATGGATGATGGATGGATGGATGGATGGATGGATGGATGGAGGGATGGATGATGGATGGATGATGGATGGATGGATGGATGATGGATAGATGGATGGATGGAGGGATGGATGGAGGGATGGATGGATGGATGGATGGATGGATGCATGGATGGATGGATGGATGGATGGATGATGGATGATGGATGGATGGATGATGGAGGGATGGATGGATGGATGGATGGATGATGGATGGGGGATGGATGGATGGATGGATGGATGGATGGATGATGGATGGATGGATGGATGGATGGATGGATGAGGGATGGATGGATGGATGGATGGGGGATGGATGGATGGATGATGGATGGATGATGGATGGATGGATGGATGGATGGATGGATGATGGATGGATGATGGATGGATGGATGATGGATGATGGATGGATGATGGATGGATGGATGGATGATGGATGGATGGATGGATGGATGGATGGATGGATGGATGATGGATGGATGGATGGATGGATGATGGATGGATGGATGGATGGATGATGGATGATGGATGGAGGGATGGATGGATGGATGATGGATGGATGGATGGATGGATGGATGGATGATGGATGGATGATGGATGATGGATGGAGGGATGGATGGATGGATGATGGATGGATGGATGGATGGATGGATGGATGAT
Organism: Haemorhous mexicanus; assembly: GCF_027477595.1. Lineage (NCBI taxonomy): Eukaryota > Metazoa > Chordata > Aves > Passeriformes > Fringillidae > Haemorhous > Haemorhous mexicanus. The sequence continues at coordinate 26,060,839 of NC_082350.1, forward strand.
GGATGGGGGATGGATGGATGGATGGATGGATGGATGGATGATGGATGGATGGATGGATGGATGGATGGATGAGGGATGGATGGATGGATGGATGGGGGATGGATGGATGGATGATGGATGGATGATGGATGGATGGATGGATGGATGGATGGATGATGGATGGATGATGGATGGATGGATGATGGATGATGGATGGATGATGGATGGATGGATGATGGATGGATGGATGGATGGATGGATGGATGGATGGATGATGGATGGATGGATGGATGGATGATGGATGGATGGATGGATGGATGATGGATGATGGATGGAGGGATGGATGGATGGATGATGGATGGATGGATGGATGGATGGATGGATGATGGATGGATGATGGATGGATGATGGATGGATGATGGATGGATGGATGATGGATGGATGGATGGATGGATGGATGGATGGATGGATGGATGGATGGAGGAGATGGATGGATGATGGATGGATGGATGGATGGATGGATGGATGATGGATGGATGGATGGATGGATGGGGGATAGATGGATGATGGATGGATGGATGGATGATGGATGGATGATGGATGATGGATGGATGGATGGATGGATGGATGGATGGATGGATGGATGGATGGAGGGATGGATGATGGATGGAGGGATGGATGATGGATGGATGGATGGATGATGGATAGATGGATGGATGGATGGATGCATGGATGGATGGATGATGGAGGGAGGGATGGATGATGGATGGATGGATGATGGATGGATGGATGATGGATGGATGGATGGATGGATGATGGATGGATGGATGGATGGATGATGGATGATGGATGGATGGATGGATGGATGGATGGATGATGGATGGATGGATGGATGGATGGATGGAGGGATGGATGGATGGATGGATGATGGATGGATGATGGATGGATGATGGATGATGGATGGATGATGGATGGATGGATGGATGGATGGATGGATGATGGATGGATGGATGATGGATGGATGGATGGATGGATGGATGGATGATGGATGGATGGATGGATGGATGGATGATGGATGGATGGATGGATGGATGGATGATGGAGGGATGGATGGATGGATGATGGATGGATGGATGGATGGATGGATGATGGATGATGGATGGATGGATGGATGGATGATGGATAGATGATGGATGGATGGATGGGTGGATGATGGATGGATGGATGGATGGATGGATGGATGATGGATGGATGGATGGATGGATGGATGATGGATGGATGGATGGATGGATGATGGATGGATGAGGAATAGCAGCACCTCCCTTGCCTGGCACGTCAGCCTGGGCCCAGCACCCCGACAGGGAGGACAGCCTTGCCTGAGTCCCCTCCAGGGCAAAGCAGTGATTCTGAGGTTGCAGCCCATTGGTCTGGGCAGCAGAGCAGAGAGACCAGCCAGTGTCCCTGTGGTGTCCCTGTGGTGTCACTCCTGTGTCCCTGCCGTGTCCCTGCCATGTCCCTGCTCCCTCCCCGATGCACAAAGCCCAGCAGCAGCCCCTGGCCAGAGGAATCCCTCTGTGGCAGAGGTACCCAGTGACCCAGTGACCCTGCTTTCTGGAGCAGCAGCTGCTCTTTGATGACAAAACTCCGTGTCTGGTAAACACTGATGGGAGGATGAGGGGGCAAGGAGGAAGGTCAGATCCAGAGCCTTCCGTCGCGGCGGAGGTTGTGTAGAAAACAAAACCCACAAAACCTGCTTTTTACAGCTCCCTGACAAGCAGCTTCCCCATGCCTGCCCTGCATGCCAGGTCCAATGCCACGTGTTTAAACCTCATCCCTTCTCTGTGCTTTTCTCTAGTGGGTAAAACCTGATTTTAAAAAATTATTTTTTAGCACTGATTAATATTAAAGCACATCTCCTTTGGGGCTGTTTGAAAAAAATGCAGAGCCTTTGGTGGGGGATGGGGAGAAACACTAACGTGCACCAAACCACATAATTTAATTTATATTTTCCTGTTTAAATTAAGGCAGAGTTTTAGAAAGCTTTTTAAAACCAGGGCAAAGGATTCTCTGGTGGTGTTAACTGGGCCACTTAGAGCAAATGGGCTTTAGCAGAGAAATGCACGAGTAAATGTGCTGTTGCAGCAGTGCTCACGGAGCAGACAGCGAATCCTCAGCGAAAGCACAGAGAAATGACAGGCTCCTGGTTATTGACTTTGGGTTTGGAAATGAAATTACAGCAATTATTGTGCTCTTGCGAACAAGAGACGCAGAATTAATAGAATTCACAGGAGATGAATATTCAATTACCCTGGGCTGGGGGGCTGCGGTGCTGTCAGCCCCTGCCAAAGCAGTAAAACAAACATTCCTTGGGAGAGCTGAGTCCCGGGGTGGCTGCCCGGGGTCGGGCTGGCCAAGGCTCCGTCCCTGCAGCCCCTGGGGCCAGGCCTGGGCGCCTTTCCCAGCCCCAGGGCAGCTTTGCAAGGACAAGAGCAGCTGGAGAATGTTCAGACTCCCCTGCTCGCTGTGGGCTCCGATCCCAGGTCCCGTCCTGCCCTCCCCAGAGCCGAGCCCTGCCTGGTGCAGAGCCCCAGCCCCACAGGTGCCCCCCAGGACACAGCCACACGCCCCAGGGGACGAGGGCACTGCAGGGCACGGCTCCACCCTGCCAGGCTGCAGAAATCCTGCCTGAAATAAGCCAGGAATAAGCAATTTACAGCTACTCTCCAGCCAGCCCTGCCGAGGCTGACGTGCCATGCCCACCCTGCCCCAGCCCCACAGCTCTTCAGTTTCAGAAAAATTAAGGGCAAGGCTTCTTTTTCCAGCTCACAGCTCCGCATTAGAAAAGACACAGGTGAAGATTTCTGAAAGTATTTTCTGCTGATAATGAAAGGTTGGTTTTGGTTTGTTTTTGAAAGCAACAAACTACCACACGGCAGAAAGAAATGGGAGAAAATGACCTTTGAAACAGTAAAATGCATCAAAGTTGGTTTATTCTGGTGCTTGCAAGGTCCTTGAGCAGCCTGTCTGTGTTTGTCCCGGGACTGCTGATCCTCAGCACCCTGAGTGTGCCCAGGCCCTGCACAGAACCAGGAGAGAGCCAGGCCAGGGGGGAGGATGTGCAGCAGAGCCAGGCAATCCCTGTCCTGCAGGGAGGGATCCCACCTGGGGGAGCCTTGGACGCTCCCAGCGCAGGTGTGGCACGGGGCAGGTGCCCTGGGAGCCTCCCCTCAGCCCAGGGTGTGCTCCCTCCTCACCCATCCCAGCTCCTGGGTGCACATCCTGACACCCTCCTGCACCAGCAAAGTGTCTTGGCAGGGGAGATTCAATCCCTCTTACAGGGAAGTAGGAGGAAAAATATAAATATAAATGCAAATATAAGTGTAAATATTGAACTATATAAATATATAAACATGTAAAACATATAAAACATATAAAAATATATAAAATTATATAAAAATTATATAAATATATAAAAATATAAAATATATAAAATATATAAAATATGTATATGTATTTCCTAGATATATACTCTTTTAGTTCCCACAGCCTTGCAGAGGAGGCATCAGAACAGCACAAGTAAATGTGTTTACAGCTTCACGCTTAAATTTGAAACGTGTTTCTAACCTGACATCTGTGTATTTTCAGCCCTTTCCAAAGCTCTTGTTTTGCTTTCTATGGCTTCTGCTTCATTATTCTAATTTAATAAAGCCGCAGTGAAGGCAGAGTGCCGACTCTTTGTGGCTAATGAAAGACATTGATTTGTTTGTACTTCTTGTTATAGATTTTTCCTAATTACAGGCATTTTTCAAAGGCAGTTGAAAAAATAAACGAGCAGCTGGTTTGAATGTGCAACCTATTATTGTATTTCCTGGAGCTGCAGAAGAAGTATTAATGCTCACAGCAGGATGGTTTCAATGGAGGAGGCAGAAAAGGTATTTTCCAGGTGGGAGTCCTCTCACTCATCCACTCCCTTCCTTCCTTCAGTGCCACTGTCAGAAACGGCTGAGAAATTGGCTTTTCCTGTGGCAGCAGCTCCAGGGCTGGCACCTGGGCTCTGCCGGGCAGAGCAGCGGGGCAGGAGGAGCAGGAGCAGCATCCCTGGGGCCTGGGAGTGGCTGGGCATGGGCAAGCCCCAGGGGCCAGGTGGGCACAGATGGGATGGGGAACAGAGCAGGAGCCGCGGTGCAGGATGCTTTTCAAAGCAAATTGAAACAGAGGAAACAGAACCAGGGGCATGAGGGCACACCCAGAGCCTGCCCCGAGAGCCTGCGGGACCCCTGGCACAGCTGGGGTGGGCACGGGGCCAGGGGACCCCGCTGCAGTGACAGGGACAGCCAGGGACCCACAAACCAAACACCTCCACACAACCCCCAGGGCAGCTCCCCGTTCTCACTGCCCACAGAAAGGTTTCCCTGAAAGGCTGGGGGGTATTTCCCCGGGCAATGGTGGTGTTCTCCTGGCAATGGAAATCCCAAGGCACAGGCAGCTCTCACACCGAGCAGCTCCGCCTGGGGCAGGACCTCGGCAAACCCAGCCCAGCCCTCCCCTCCCACGGCTGCTGCAGCCTGGCCACCTCCTGTCACACAGCTCACGAGAAACCACACTCGTGTTGCAAAACTATTGCTAAACCCTGGAAACTCATCCAAGACCCAGTCCCTACACGTTTGAATCACGCTCCCAACAAAGGCTGCCTTTCCTGTGAAAACAAACCACAACATGCTTCTCCACCCCTGGGCAGGAGGAGCTGTGGAGGTGGCTTTGTTTGTTTGTTTGTTTGTTTGTTGTTGGTTGGTTTTTTCCTTGGAGAAACCATCTAAGACTTGAATCAAAACAAAGATCTATTTGGAGCCAGTTCTCTTTGCTAGGGCAAATTAAGAAAAAGCTGGATTTTAACCCAAACCGTTCACATTTTGCCCTGGCAATGTGTTGTGGAAGGGCACAGCACAGGAGTCCTGCCAGCACTTGGCAGCTCTGCCTCTTCCCTGCCCAAATTTCTGCAGAACTGCAGCACCAGGGTCAGGAAGGTGCTGCTGTTGGAATTCCCTGCTGCCTCTGAGGCTGCAGCAAGGTCCTCGGGGGCAGAGAGAGCGAGGTGCAGAGCAAGGGCTGAGCTTTACCTGAAGGCAGGGCCTGAGAGCCTTCCCCTTGGGCTGGGGTCATCACAGCCCCACAGGAGACAGCCCCACAGGACACAGCCCCACAGGAGACAGCCCCACAGGACACAGCCCCACAGGAGACAGCCCCACAGGACACAGCCCCACAGCCCCACAGGACACAGCCCCACAGCCCCACAGGACAGAGCTGGGGCTCCCTGGGGGCAGGTGGGGTTTCACTGCCTCGGGCTGAGCTGCAGCTGAGTGGGAGGAGCAGGGGTCACTGCCAGCATCCGTGACAGAAGCAAAAATAATCCTGTTGCTCCCACCTCATACATTTCTGAGCATGATTCATTTGAAAGCAGAATCCGTTCCCGTGGGGCTGGCCACGAAGGCTGCTGCAGTGCGAGGGGGAGGCGGGAGCGCCGGTGGGAGGGCAGGAGCTTCCCGAGGGGAGCCTGGCCACTCGCAGGGGGCAGATCCCTGCCCCTGCTCCAGCTGCCTGGCGAGCAGACGGGGGGATCCAACTTAACCGCCCTGGTAAAACGCTTGGAAATGCAGGACTGGGAAGGGCTGTTACAGACCAGAATCTGTGGCTGCAGGAGTGCCGAACTGTGGAGCTCCCTTGCAATTGCCAATGAGCCAAGGCTCAGAGCCGCACACACGGGCCGGGGTCGCAGCGGCCCCCCCAGCCCCGGGCAGGGGGCAGCGCTCGGACAGGAGCAGCACGAGGGGCCACAAAGCAGCAGAGGAGGAAAAATCCTCACAAGTCCGGTTTGAAAATAAGGAAACGGCATTGTCAGCTCCTTCAAACCCTCCTTGGCTGCCTCGGGGTGTGTGCAGCCAAATCCTCTGGGTTTCTGCCGGCTATCAGTGCCCTTGCTGCTGTTGCTGTGGGTGGCGATGAGCGGCAGGAGGAGAGGACAGGATACAGCTCTGCTGAAATATTTTGAGACCGCGAGAGGCTCCCCTGTGCTGCCTCCCCCAGGAGCATCCGGAGAGGCAGGGCTGGCAGGGCAGGAAGCGGATCCGGCGCTCTGGTGCCTCCTGCTCCGCCGCAGCCTGGCCACAAAGGCCGGGCGGGTGCTGCTCCTCCGGAGCTGGGGGCACCGGGGACGGGGGAGCCCGGTCCCCCTGCAGCATCTGTTTCCTGTTCCAGCTGACACAAAAAAAAAAAAAAACCCTTGGGGCCCTCCAACCCCCTGAAAATTCAGTGGGGGTCTTCCACATGGAATCAGAACAAATTCCCGGCAGGGCACTGCCCGGTGAGCAGCACCAGCCGCTCGCTCAGGACAGGACCGAGGTACCTGGTAAATGAGCCAAACCAGGGCACAAACACAGCAGGTAAGCAGGAGCCAGGGGCTGAACTCCCTGCTCAGCCCATCTCTGTCCCCTCAGCGCCTCCAGGATCCCGACCTCCTCTCCCTGGATGTGCCAGGGCTGCCAGCACCCAGCTGATGCTGGCAGCTGCCCCTCGTTCTGCACACGAGCTGGATGTGCCGCGGATTCACAGCCAGCTCTCACCTTCCCCCTCACAGCCTGGGTGAAACGGGGGCTGAACCAAGCTGGTGCAGCAGAACCAGAGCCTTTGTGCTCTCTGCTCTTCCCCGTCATCCCGGGTGAAGGAGCTCAATGGCAGCCGTTTGGGGCGGTGCTGTGTTTGGTTTGGGGTGTAAGCACATCGGGTTTATTGCTTTAACAACAAAGAGAAGATTGCACTCCTCACAGAGCTGGCAGCCGGCCTGCAGGTGCCCATGCCCTCGGTGCAGCAGAAACGTGCCCTGGGCTGTGCAGGGCTCGGCTCCCAGAGCCTGGAGATGCTGCTGGGCTAACTCCCGCCGTGCCCTTCCCCTTTTCCTCTGGAAGCTGCTGCTGGGCCACGGGCCAGGCCCCCTGAGCCCCAGGCTGGTGGGCGCTGAGAGGGGCCCGTGCTGAGCAGAGCAGGGAGTGGGGACACGGGGAGGGGGGCACTGGGGTGGGGCCTTGGGGCTTTCCCCCCTCCCCAGGCACCGAAAGGCAGCTTCTCCTCCTGCTGCCCGCAGCCCGTGTCCCGCAGCACCGCCCGGCTGCCTTTCCTGGCTAGAGTGGAGCCTGATTGCTGCCCTGGGGGCTGCGAGCTGGGCACGGCCCCTGCCCAGCGCCCCTGCTCGGCACAGGCTGCCGGGGCTCGGTGCCGCAGGAGAGGAAGAGCAGGAGCTGCTGCGACACCGCCCTCAGCCGGGACACCGGGCACCTGGAGGGGGCGAGGGCTCTGCTCCTCCCTGCCCCTCACATGGGACGCGTGGGGGTGGCCGTGGGTGCTGTGCCTCAGGACGTGAGAGCCTGGAGCACCCCCAGCCCTGACACGGGCTGGGAGCGCTCTGGGGTTCACGGGCTGGCCAAACAATCTCCATTCCTGGAAGTTCCCAAATGCTTTTCAAGGCCTGAGAAAAGGGATCCTTAATAGCTCCCCTTTTATCTGAACTCTCGGCCATTCGTGCCAAGGCCTTTGTTGACGTTTTGTAACTTTTATTTATAAATTCCCTTCCCTCCACCACAGGCTGCTCAGCGCAAGCAGCTGTTCCACACAAACAGTTCTATCTCCCGGGCTGAGTTATCATACTTCCCCCAGATACAGGCCTGCTTAATAATTAACGACCTTTGACATTTGCTGGAATATGGGATGGATTCCTGCGGGTCACTGAAGGAACCCAGCCCCGGGCTCAGCTCTTGGAGGGGAGCTGGGAGATGCGTGCTCTATCCCGGGCGTGGGGCACAGCCAGCTCCCAGGAAACTCTCATTCCTGCTGGAAGGTCACACATTTTTTAAAGATTGCCACTTCCTGCAGCTCTGGGGAACGGCTCTCAGCCATGGAAAACCAGCGGATGTTTTACCAAGACCCCGAGCCTCGGAGTCACGGAGCGCTGGGGTTTCCCAGCAGCTGCTGTCTCTGTTGGGGATGCCGAGCGCCGAGACAGCCACACCTGGAGGAGCTGTCGCCCTCCAAAGACCCCGAGGGCGATTTGCTGTCCCCACGAAGGGCTCGGAGTGTCCCTGGGACAGCCCCCGGGCTGTGCCCCGCACACCCAGAGCCCGCCCGGCCCCCGTCAGAGCTGCTGCCGCAAGCAGAGCGCATCAGCATTCCTCTTCCCTGGGCACTTCTGACAGGTTTGCAAGTGAGCTGCGAAGTTTTTGCATTCATAGCTGCTATTCACTATTTTGAGTCGAAATATTAATTTTTTTCACATTGAGTAGTGTTAAACCCAAAGTGCTGGAGCGTGGCAGTGCTTCAAGCTGCTAACAAACATTCTACTCTGAAATGTACCCATAAATAGGAAAGACTGGATAAATTATACTGTACAGCTCCATAAAACTGACATAAACCCATAAGCAAAGCTAACAGGGAAGAAAACCTCTCCTCAGCAAAGCTTATCCGAGTCCTTTAATTCTCATCTCCAAGTCTTTCCTTGTTTAACCTTGGTTTTAAAAGACCTTTGAAAGTTTACCCTTTTTTCCCCCCTTTCTTAAAATAGTTCCAGTTCCTTGCAGTTTTGCAGAGTGAGTGACAGAATTTTTCCTCTCTCATTGCATTTACTCCCCTGCTAGTGACAAATAAAGGCAAACCTGGGATTCAGCCTGGGTGGGGAAGTACCAGTGGTGCAGTCAGAGCCGCTGGTTCCAGGCTGGGGCTGCCCCCGGCTGTCCCACAGCAGGACTGTCCCCACCCTGGGCTCAAAGCGTGTCCCAGGCTGCCCGAGCACCGCGCAGCACGGCCGGTGAGTGGGTCTGGTTGCTCCCTTGATAAAGCATCGCTCATCTCTGCGTTTCCGCACGGTTTCTGCCCCAGTGCGGTGCCGGGCACTGCTCGGGAGTGCGGCGAGGGGAGCGCCGGGTGCCCGGTGAGCATCGCCCCTGCCCGGCACCGCTGGCCCGGGGCCAGCCCGCGAGAGCAGCCCCGGCGCTGGGCCGGGCTCTCCTTGGCCTGGTTGGCTGCTTTGGCGTTTTTTAGATGTTGACTTCCTCAGCTGCCTGCAGGCACAGCAACCCGAGCTGCTGTGCTCCACGGAGAGATCGCCTCGCTCTCAGGCCTCTGCAACCCAGCAGGAGCCTGACAATCAACATTTAATTAAAGCAAATCCCCGCGTGATTTGCAAACAATTTTATTTTAATTACAGCTCATCAGAATTATATTTTTAATGAATTGTACGATGCTGTGGTGATCCCCATCCATTTCCAAAGCTCAAGAGCACATTTTCAGATCTCTGCTTTTTTTTCACCCTGCACAAAGAAAGACAACAACCCGCCTGCAGAAACAGCCCCAGGCCGGGGTGGTGCCCACAGAAGGGCTCAGGCCTTACGGGATCAGCACCACTGGGACCGGGGGCCCAGCGCTGTGTGGGGAGCGCCCCGCTGGCTCCGTGCCGTGCCAGAGTTGCTCCCGAACACATCGCTGGGATTTGGGGCGGCGGACGAGACCGCAGGGACCCCGCAGCTCTCCCCAGCACCGAGCTCTGTCCGGCGAGCAGAGCCCACCCGTCCCGCACCCTCTGCACCGGAACCGCCCGCTCCAGCCTGGGAGCAAGCCCGGGAGGGGGAGAGGCCCGGGGAACCGCAGCTCGCAAAGCCGCGGGACAAAGTAGCAGCTCCACGGCGGTTTTAGTGCTCCTCGCCCCTTCCTTTCGGGGAGAGGGTGGAGCACAGCCCGTGTCAGCCCCACCGAGGCGCCCCGGCACACGCGGCATCCCCGAGCGGCCCGGGCAGCGGGGCGGCTGCGGCGGCACACGCTGTTCCCGGGATGGCAGCAGCATGCGGTGGGAGGGCACCGCGCACGGAGGCTGGAGCCGCTCCACGCCTGGCGAGGAGACAGCTGGGCCTCCTCCGGACCGGCAGAGCGGGGCTGACTCAGCTGCCGGCGCTGCCGAGCCGCGCCTGGGGCTCCACGTGCCCCCGCAGCCGGCCCAGGTGCGCGGCCCGGGGCCCCGGCAGCGCCCCGAGGAGCCGGAGCAGCGCCGGGACGCGCTCGGCAGGCAGCAGCTCTGCCAAAGGCATTCCCAGCTTGGCACGGGACCTGCTCCCCAGGCAAGAAGGGACACGAAGCCGCTGACACGTTTCTTCCTGTTCCCGTTGAAAACTGCGTTGGAGCAAGGCTGACAGAAATCATGTGCTGGGTTTAACAGATTTCTTCCCAGAATGAGGCTTCGGCTCAGAAGGGGAGGATGGGAGGGTTTAAAAAATTAATACAGAATTCTGTTTGCCCGAGAGTACTGTCACAGCACACTCGGACAGGCTGCCAGGCCCCTCAGCACTCCTGGCCTGCCAGAGTCTGAGCTGGTGCCCCTTGGAAAGCAGCAGTCTGGTTTGTGTGATCACAAATATCCACTGCATGGGGAAAGGATTTACAAACCAAGTACAAGAAAATGCTGCCCATCTGTTATGAGTGGGAACCTTCAAACTGCAGCATCACAAACTATCGCCCAGGACTGTGGGGAGGAAAAAAGGAGGGAAGAAAAGAAAAAGGGTTGGAAGCTGTCCCTCCCCTGCTGTGTGTCCGGCTGGCTGCAGGCTGGAGGGACACTGACCTGCCGGGCAGAGGGGAGTGGGCACTGCCCCGGGTCTGGGCTGGCAGGTACCAGGGAGGGGAGCACTGCTGGGTGCTGCAGCAGGGAGAAGTGCAAAATGCCAGGAACAGGAAAGGCCCACGGTGCAGCCGTGAGTGTGGAATGACACGGCACAGGCATACCAAACACAGAGCAGGGCTCTGGCAGTTTCTAACGCTGGGTGCTGCCCTGCACCTGCACGTTAGGGCATCTCGGGGCGTGGGGCCGGCCCCATCCTGTCCCCTCCGGTCTGATCCCGGGGCCGGCCCCATCCTGTCCCCTCCGGTCTGATCCCGGTGCCAGCCCCACAGGAGGGGGCAGCGCTGGCCCCGGGCAGCCCCAGCTCAGGGGGCTCACGGTCCCAGCTGCCCTGCTCACCCTGCGAGCCACCCAGGGCTGGCTCAGGCTGCAGGATGGCACCCAGGGGAGCCGGCGGCAGCCCCGCGGGGCTCAGCAGTGGGCACAGGACACAGCCCTGCCTCCCTTCCCCTGAAAAACGAGGGGCTGTGCCGGCACCTGCCGAGTGGCGGAGCCGCGTGTGGGAACTCGCAGCTGGATTACGTTCTTGCTGCCCTGGAAGCACCCTGATGGCTGAATTCCTGAGCAAGAAAACAGATTGGGAAAGAGAACATTGCTCAATGCACCTGCTGGTGACTCAGAAGGCACAGACCCGGCACGGGGGTACCCGGAGGCAGCAGGGAAGGACCCTGGGGGACCAGCCCCTCACTCTGGTAGGGAATTGGCACGCCAGGCTCGACTCTGGCCTGAGCCCCGGCCTGAACCACTGCCCAGGGCAGGGAATTCCTGGGGCACTGGGCTGGGCTTGGCACCCGAGTCCTGGCCGGGTTCTGGGGCCAGAGCTGCCCCAGCAGCAGCATCCTCCAGCCCCAGCCTGCCCTGGTGACACAGGCACGGCCAGCAAGGGGCCTGTCACAGGAACGGGGGGCTCAGCAGCTTCACTAGGGAAGGTGCCCGGCACTGCCAGGCCACAGGGAGCTCCTTCAAAGGAAAATGATCTGGATAAACCCCGAGAAAGGGCAGCCCAGACCCAGGTGTGCATCTCACAGCAGAGACACACGTCCTCTGAACAGCGTGGAGGCGTTCTGGAGAACAGACAGGAAGCAACTGATACCGGGTATGGGGAGAGGTCAATACTGGCAGGCGGGGGGACCCTCAAAAGGGAATGTTGGTACAGGCTCAGGGACCCCCCAAAAGTTTTATAGGGCAAGTTGGATTTTGTGAATTCCCTCCAGCTCTCTCCTGTGAGCTGCTCCTCTTTCTATCTGTGCGTCTATTTTAGGGTGAAGTTTTCACTTCAGCACAGATGTTCAGAACTGGGTTTCTTGCAGTAACGATATGTTCACATCATTTTCCTTTTTGCACCAGAAACCACGAGCTGAGGAGCTGGAGCCAGCAGCAGCTGGCAGAGCTGGTAAGAGACACTCTGGGCATATTTCCCCCCTTTGCTTGTGGCTGCCGATGCCAGGGGCGCGGTGGCCACAGCCAGGCCCCTTGGCCACCACCTGTCGGGGGCTCCCTGGCAGCAGCCCCGGCTCTCCCACTGCCACCCCTCGGGGCAGAGCCGGCCCCCGAAGCACCTGGTGCACCTAATATCTGGATGCAAAACCACCCTCAGAATTATTGTTTCCTTCTTCCTGCAACCATTTCCTGCCCAGGGAGCAGAGGTGATTCGAGCTCTTCCCCAGGCTCCTGTTCCTCCCTCCCTGAAGGCCAGAGTCCTCCCCCAGGTAAGAAAAGCCCCCCAGCTGCAGACACCGGAGATCCGTGGAACAACATTCTATTATTTTGCTTTTCACAGCTGATACGGTTGTCATTGCTGCTCCCGTGGTTGTCATTGTCCGGCCCTGGCCAGCGAGGTGCCACATTCCCGAGGGGTGGCAGGGACAGCGAGGTGCCACAGCCGCAGCTTCCCGAGCCGCTTTGGCAGCAGCTCCTTCTCGTGGCTCTGCTGGGCACCCGAGCCGCTGAATCCTCCCTGCGGTGACAGAGCTGCTGCTCCGCGCCCGAGCCCGCCGAGCTGCAGGACAGAGCCGGCCCGAGGGGCTGGGGGAGCCCTGGGACGGAGCCGGGAGCCACCGCGGCCACTGCCGAAGTTCGGGAGGAAAATCGAGCTGGGGTCTTTTTGCCGGTTCTGAACACCGGCACTGCTCGGCACGCTGTTTGCCCTTGGCAGCTAAATGTGGCGATAAATGAAATGCTGGTGCCATCCTGAGCACGGGACAAAGGGAGTGCAGGGGACTGGGTGCTCAGCCAGCAGGAATGGGGTGTCCAGGTGTGCTGAGCCGGGAAATGGGGCCAAGGGACCTGTCTGGGAAAGGCCAGTTCATGCTGGGGGCCACAGGAGACACCCGGAATCCCCCTGGAAAGCAACGGCCCTGAGATGTTTCCTTCAATCAATTAAAGTTGTGATGTTGTGATCAAAAATTTTGATTATCAGTGATTCGTGGGAAAGTGACGGAGGAACTGCAACACGTGGCAACAGAGCTCCCTCTAATGTCAGCCGCTGCCTGGCTGCACCCCACTCCCTGCTGCCCCATTCCCTCACCTCCCTTCCCAGTTCCCTTTATTCCCTGTGCCCCCATTCCCTGCGCATCCAGGTTTCTGCTCCCCACTCCTTGCCCCCCAGTTCCATGCTCCCCTCACTCCCTTCACTCTGAATTCCCTGCACCCCCAGCTCCCTGCTCTGCAGTTCCCTGAGGATCCAGCTCCCTGTGCCCCCATTGCCCACTCCCCTCATTCCCCGTGGCCCTCCCTGCAGGGAATGTGTCCCTGAATCTCAGAGGTGTTGTCGCAGGAGGGTAAGGACAGCGGGGGCTGATCCAGAGATCCTGGTGCTTTGTATTTACCTCCAGGATCTAACAGGAATATCCCTAACAGGTGGCATTTTAATATACATCCTGTGGATGGAACGTGCTGGTACAGAAAAGCCCCAGTACCAAATAAAATAAATTGTGGGCAGTCCCACAAGTGCTCAGACACGCTTGAGCCTACGTAACGCAGTGGAGCCGCTTTTAACCTGGCAGAGGAAAAGATAACTAAGAAAGAGAACTTTTATTAGGGCAATTTCACTTTATTTTTTCCATACAGCAAGGTCAACTATAGCAGTAATAATAAAATAAGCATAAACCCAAATTGCAGCCCAGGACAGAGTACGTAACTGGAGCAACTACAAGCAAAGTAAGTCTGTGGTTACGTAAGAGCAAACCCAAGCGCGCCCGTCCTTCCAGCAGATGGCCCGGGGGCTGCAGAGCAGCTCGGCAGGTCATTAATCACTGATGGGGTCAGCTCCCAGCCCCAGCCTGCTCCCAGCTCGGGCACGCCCAGGATCACCAGGCTCCTGCAAGGCTTCCGGGAAAAGGGAAGATCTCCCAGGTTGTTCCTCACCTGCTAAAAGAACAGGACCACTACAGCGAGAAAACAATCCCCTACCCTACAGCTACGGGTGTGTTCCGTTTGCCTGTCCATGGTTGAACTCTGTGAATGTCAGTATTCGTTTTGAAGAATCTTTTTTTGTGAACAAGAAACCACTGAAATTGTCAGAAACTGGTTTGAATAGCATATATCTTTAATATATTTTGATACTTTAAACATGCAGTAGATTTTGAATAATGTACGGAATATCTGAGCCATGATTCCCTGGATGGGCTGAAGTACCTGCTTTTTTTTTTTTTCTTTTTTTTTTTTTTTTTCCTTTTTTTTCTTAATGATTTTCAGGCAGATTTGACCCAGTGGAGCTTCTGTCAGTCATGAGATCTCGGAAGGATGGCAGATCTTTCCAGCTGAAAAAATCCTGGCAAACTACAAGCTGTCCACATAAAGCAAAGCAACTTTTTGGAAGGGGGATGGAGTGCTAACTCTGTGCCACTTTTGCAAGCAATTTTGTTCAGCCTGTCATTTTATTTAGCCTTAACAAAACTCCTTGTAATTATAGACATTTTTATTCAAAATAAGATCTTACTATTATACAGGTTTCTCTCTTTTTTGACTATATACAGAAGTGCAAAAAGTCAACCTTCGCTCTCGACGTCCCAACTGCAGCATAATCAACCCTCAAGAGTTTGCACACACACACTAGAATTCTTGTTACGTAAACTTTGAGTATTTGGATTATCAACAAAAAGTCCCTTGATCTATTGATTATGCAGCTTATTTATAACAAGGCCTGATATTCAGGGATTTCAAAAAATATTTAAACAATATTTTAACATTTGAAATGGATACAGTAGAAAATAAATTTTATTCTAATATCTAGGAACTAGATTTTTTTTCTCATAATAACTAATTACAAACAAAATAAATCATCAAAATATTACTCAATTGTCTGCCAGGATTGTTGCTATAGCAACAACTTAACTTCTTACTTAGCAATGATTATATAATTATAAGATATCCATATAAAAGATCTTTGTTCTTTGAATGAAAACTAGACAAGAACTAACAATGACTGACATTCTTACATTGTCGTATTAGATCAGTAAAATAGAAATCATTTAGTTAACAATAATACGAATACTCATAAGACACTACATATAGATTCCAAACTGAGTATGTTATGAAGAAAACTACTTTTTTTTTTTTGTATTTTGAAAAAGTCATCAGTAAACTCTAATAAAACAAAATTCTATGAACTGAAATGGTATCAACTGGTAATAGAAAATGAAAACGAGCTAATAAATGTAAGAAATAAAAACTACACTTTTAACAAGAAAAAAATAAGTAAATTCTCTATGGTAAGTCACTACAATAACATGTGAAGTCACCTATACTTTCTTAACACGATTGAAATTACATTGGTATGGGTTTTAACCCGTAATGTAATAATCTAAGGCTTTAATAGATGTACAGTACAATCAGGAAAATCAACACATCATTCTTATCTATAAAGCATCTCTCTCAAGCGTAAAAACTTGCAGTAAACTCGGAGTATGGCGAGTTCTAGAACCGAACCCGCGCCTCTCCCTCCCTGCCCACCCGGGGCCTGGCCCCAGGCAGCCCCTGGCTGAACAGAGCAAAAATATCCTTTACTGGCTGCAACATCCAAACCACAAAAAGGAATTCCTTTGGATGAATCCATTCTTAGAACTTGAATGCACATCTATTTGTTTGTTTTTATTTTGTAAAGGCTTTCTAAGGCTATAAGCAGTTAATCTGAACAAAAAAAAAAAAATCACATATAAAACTCACCCGAGTATTAACCCACCCAATTTCTACACTAATCAACATCTCATTTGTCCTATTTTGGTTTGTCATGCATCTGCTGTCAGTGCTTCTGCGTCTTTGTTTAGAGTCGCCGCGGACGCGGGACTTGATGAATTAAAGTGAAACCCATCTCTGCAAAACATTTATAGTCCTTGTGACTCGAGACAGAGGCTATAAATAGAGCAAAAGAAGTTCCTCAAACATTTGTTACTGTGTCTCAGAAATGGCTTTTCCCTTTGCAGATCACCTTATACAGTAACTATGCATAAATATGACATACAACACCTTGGGAGAGTTTATAGATAATATTGTCCATAAGGGTTACACACAGCTGGAGCATCTCTCTGGTGCTACCCACTGGCTGTGAGGAGCAATTGGCCATTTCTGAGACAGCTTTGGTTTGAAACAGAATGGTGCCCTTTGACTGATCAGTACTCATCAAGTCAGTGAAAACGTGGTTCTGAAAATAACACTGCGGAAATAATACTCTGATGGATGTACAGTCTATGGCACTTCATGAGAATCCTTAACAACGTGGTACTTAAAGCCATTGATGTGCTTTAAAATATACACAGTTGTGGTTTTGCTTGGCACATTCATCTCTGTCAGATTCCTCTCTTCTCATTTCTTACAATCTATTACATTAAAAATATTACTCTTAAACAAAAAATTACTGTGCATGCACGCTCTCGTCTATAATGGCAATTTTAAATACAAGGTGCACCTTTGTTATTTGTAAACCTTGAAAGAAATAAACTTACTTTAAAAAATTATATCTTGGTCTACAGACGTACCAATACATAATAGATGTCTGGTTACAGCATCGTCGGTCTTTCGGGGCGGCCTCTGGGGCTGCAGAGGGGAGCAGCCCCCGCGCCGCCCGGGCAGCGCGCGGGAAAGGCGGACGATGCTGCGGGCCTGGACAGTAAATCACCTCAGCACAAATATCAATTCAATGTACAAAGTAGATAGGCAACAGTGTGCAGTGGAGTCCCACGGTCTCGCTTCGTCTCGTTAACATGCAATGTGTGATGTCACTGCTGAGGGGTTCCCCGTGCTGCTGGACAGTATTTACATACACTATGGCTAATGATCTTGGCCTCTTCCCACCCAAATCCGGCCTCTTCGCCGCCGATACCATCTGGGAAGGAAGAGCACAAAGTGTTCTCGGCACAGCCAGGACTCGGGGTCACACACACCAGCCCCAGCTCCACGCACGGGGGCTGGCTCCCTGCAGGAGCCCTCCGGCAGCAGAAGCATCCCATGCCACTCGAGGCATTCCATCCACCCCAGCCCCTGCCACCCACCCTCCCTGCACCACTCCAGCAGTTTAACAATGTTTATGCTCAGCTGAAAGGAGCAGCCATGATTACAAACCCACTGTGGCCAAAGGGTCAATCCTCACCCTCAGAAATAATTCCATTATGGTCAAGGAATTCAATAAAAACATGGCAGAAATGGAGCACAGGAGAGAGGAAGGTAACACGAAGCAGGAGCCATCCTGGACGGGATGGCTGTGGGAGGGGAATCTCACAACAGGAGAATTATGAGTTTCCAAACCCAGGAAATGCTGGGGTTCCAAATGTTGAGATTTAAAAGCCCTTCTTTCTGAAGAGAACCTGATGGAATCATTTTCCCCCAAGTCTGCCCTCAGCTCAGGTCAGTGCTGACGCCACCACAGACAGAGCATAAAGCTCTGTGAACCCCGATTCTGCTGGGTGGGCATGTACAAACTAACACAGGATGTGGCCACTGGTACCCGTGGGATCTCCCCTTGCAGAGGAACGGCCCCTCAGGGGGGTCAGAGCCTCTGCCCCAGAGCTTACTGGTTTTATTAGAAAGAAGATAAAAACATTCTGTCCCTTACAGCAACCAACTGCACACATAAGAGTAAGAAAAAATACAGCAACAACACATTGGGAACTTACTGTTTGATGACCAAATGTCTACATCTGTGTAACATACTTGTGGCTAGTCAGATGTTCGGCAGATATTATGGGTATCTACAGGTAAGAAATGTAAACAGTGAGTGACAGGTGCAACAAGTCCACCCAGAGGCACAGCATTTGCTACAGAACATCAGTTCGGGAAAGGGAGGATCAGCTGGGAGTCGGTGGATTTTATATCGTAACTATAAGTTAAAGTCAACTGAAGTGCTACAATAGCAACTTATAAGTGGAAAACACTGGGTTAAGTACTACTGGACAAATATAAATAAGTATTACTGGTTGTTCAGGAAATAGGAGAAGTTAACATCTACAAGTCATGCAGTGCAGTAATTGAAAATAGCCCTTTTTGTTGGCCTACACAAAATCCTGTGCTTTCAGTGTCTCAGATGATGAATTCTACAGTGGCCTCGTTTCAGTGTGATTTTGTGAAGTGTTCACTGCTGTCACTGTCCTGGGGTTTGAATGCCAAGCCTACGAAGCCCTGAGCTTGATGTTCATGGCTGGTGAAAATGCCCGGCTGAGAAGAGCTCTGCCGTTCCCGCAGCAGCCGCGTGGAGCAGCCGGCAAGCAAAGCCTCCCCAGGCAGGGGAACAACCCCCAGAGGGCTCGGCTGCACAAACAGGACTGAGCACGTGGCTCCCCTCACGGGCCCATCTGCTCAGCTTGCCGTTTAACAAACCAGGATTACACGGAGCCAAGTGCCAGCAGTGCCACTGACAGGTGACACTGCGCCCTGGCCGTGGGTCACAGCGGCACCGCAGCCCCGCGGCGCCCAGGGGAGCAGACGTGCCCAGGCACAGGGAATTGTGCTGGGGCCTAGGACACAAGGTGGATTTGCACAATTCCAAATGGCTGTGGCACTTGGCAAGACCCTTTTTCCTGATGGGCACCAAGGCTGGCCTGTGAACCTGCCCAGTAGAGAGAACGGGGGGGTTTATTCTCAGCTGACTCATTGGCAGGTCCTGCTGCTGTTTCTCCTCCCGTGTGCCCTCTCCTCCCCTGGCAGCTCACACATCACAGCATTGCCAACTCCACAGAAATGGGCTTGGAGCAGAATGAAGCTTCTCATACCATGTTTTCCTGCTGCTGCAGGACAGGCTGCGGCACCCGACTGGAGCAGCATCAGGGGCAGTGCTGTCGAACAGACCAAGGACCTTCCACACCAGCCCGGGCAGATGAAGGGCCACATCTTTAGCCTTTGGCATGCAGGCACACGGCATTGGGTGGCATTAAATACCTTCAGCATTGCTCACATGGCATATACATATATGGGCATATATGTATATATGGAGGTTTGGCTGCAGAACTGCACTAAGGGTGTTATGAGGCTCTGGGGAGAAAAGGCATGAAATGACCAGATTCTACAGCAGAAGGTTTTCCCTGTGATCTCCCTGGGAAGTGCATGGTTACTAACAGAGGATTTAAAAATGATTACTTTTCTGTGGCTTGTCTTGTTCTCACAACCTTCAGGACACGCACAGGATACAGAAATGCACTGAAAGTAACTGTCTGGTGCAATAAACTACAATATTAAGAGATTTTGGGCACACAGGAGGTTGCTTGCTGAGGTGGCACATATGCAGAGGTAGCCCACCTATGAACTAGTTTATCAAAACACAAATTCTTAGGCCAAGTTTAAAGCCCCAGGTGAGCTGTTCATTCAGCAAACATTTCTCAAGACAAGAACATGCTAGCTGCTGAGCAGACTAACCTGGGCTGGTTTTGGCATTCTACAAAATGCAGGTTCCTTTGGAGGCTTGGGATGTGCATGCCTAGGTGTCACTGCAATGATGCCATTTGGGAATTGTATTTTTGAGAGATGAGGAAGCAGACAGGTTAACGAGAGATGTACAGCTGGGGCAGCACAAAATGGTGGTGCTCAACAGGTAAAGGTGCAAAGGCTTGAAGCCAAAGGCCCTGGGGCTCACTCTGCAGCTCTGGGCGTCCTGAGGAGCCACCTGTCCTGAGCCAGGAGCCAAGTGCATCAGGTAAGCCTGCTTTAACATTGACATTTACCTGCACAGGAGCACACCTGCACAACGCTGAGGAGAACCTGGGGCTCCCTTTTCTAAGGGGCACACATGTCATCCCACTGAGCTGGAAGCAAGACCTGTGTATCAGACCAGGACTGACAGCTTCCTGGCATGGACAACTCAAATCTCAAAAAATAATTAGCTCTTAGAAGAGGAACATGAGGCTCTTTAAAACGTTTTTATTGTTTCAGCCAGGTGTTGTACAGAAATCTGCTTTTCTGACAGCGTCCTGTGCTCAGGTGCAGCTCCAGCCGCTCCTCTGGCCCAGGGACTCATCTTTAGAGCATTGGTTCTGGCTTTCCTGGCAGGACTTCTAATCACTTACGTGGTAAAGCTTTACTCTCATATTCCTGAAATACATCCAAACACGGCAATGACTGGGGTGCCTACTGAGAAATAAACCCAGACTCTAATGGGCATTTTCTTATCTGAGCTCTGTTCAAAGCGATGGGTCATTCCAAGGAGAATCACAAGGCTGCAACAAAGGCTTCAAGGAAGCCCTTCTGTGTGGCCCATGCTCACAGGGGTTTGTTTTACGCTTGGAGGAGGAGAGTCAGAACATGTTTGGACTGCTAAACTCAGACTGTAAGAACCTGCAACCCCTCTGCACAAAGACTCCCCTGGCTGTCCCTGAGTTCTGCACTGAAAGGAGCTGTTGGCTCCACAGAAATGGAAATAAATCATGGGTTTGTGTATTATCCCTTGCTCTTTGCATCCCTGAGAACAGAAATAAGCAGCATGGCCCATAAATGTCAAGACTGAGTCAGAAACTCTATTGTCAATTATTTTTAGCATCAGAAATGGAACTGCAGCACCTTTGGAGCACAGCTAAGGGCTGATTAAGCTGTGCTGCAGCTCTCTGAGAGAATGTGTAGGCCAACAAGAGGTCAGATCCAAACCCCCATGCTCATTAAAGCACCGATTTCGAGTTGTCTGTAAGGAACAAAGCTGTAAATTAGCAAACCTGGTTGGCTGTGGCTGTTGCAGCGAAGGGAACACTTGTGGCAGATGTTGTTGCTGCAGACACAGTGGCTGGCGTAGCACCGTGCACCATGGGAACTTTCGGAAGGAAAATCAAATAAGCAAACATACAGAAGAGTGTAGCAGTATGGGACCAGAGCGACACGTGGGAGGGTCATTGAGCATGGTTCACCACAGCAGAAAGCCCGAGACATCATTGCCAGCGCGTGACATGCAACCACAGTGCAAAGCAGGACAGCATTCCAGGAGGGAGGGGAGGGAGACGAAGAGAAAAAAAAGGGGAAAATGCTTGTTACCATCAAATCAAGAAAATCGACACAAACAAGCTTAACCATTTCAATATCAAAAACAACAGGAGAGTTTTTCAATGCCCTTACATTTACAAATTTTTGTCCTTTAGAAATTCAACCCAAATATTAACTGCTAACAGAAATTAATCTTGTAGAAGGACAGAATACAGCTACGTGGCTATGGTAAGATACAGTCTTTAGTTAACACAAGATAGTTTCTAAACACTGGAACTCATAGTCCAGTCAAAATCCACCAAGGAACAATGTGCAATTGAGAACTGCTGTACAAAATTAACATCTACGTGTCCATGTCAATTAAATAAAACAATCACATTTAATTGACAGGTGTTAGTGCAGGAGGCTCGGGGAGATGGACTGGCACGAGGGCTGTACGTTAAATCTAGCAGTGGATTTTGAGGGTCTGTGAGCTGCACCACAGGTTTAAGATAATCAAGAAACAAAGCTGGCACCTACCAACACTTGTAGCGGGTGTCATGCACAATATTGAGCCTGCTCATCATGCATTGCAACAGGAAGGTGGATTTGGAAAGGGAAAAGAATTAAAACAACCCATCACACGTGTAATTAGAAATTTCATTGAACAAAGAAGAAAAATTGTTATTACGGGCACAGTGGCATGTAACTGTCAGCACAATCAAACCACACAACAGCACAGTGATCGTTAGAGCGAGGCCTCAGGGACAGGCAGCGGGTGGAGCTGTGCTGGGACCCTGCTGGCCCCTGCACGGCCAGGACAGCCTTCCTCAGCTCTAGCTCACAGCTCCTGAAGCCTTTCTGCCTTCTGACACATGGTCTTTTCCCTGCTCTTCTCACATC
Source organism: Haemorhous mexicanus (assembly GCF_027477595.1). Lineage (NCBI taxonomy): Eukaryota > Metazoa > Chordata > Aves > Passeriformes > Fringillidae > Haemorhous > Haemorhous mexicanus. Next base: position 26,082,797 of record NC_082350.1, read on the forward strand.
AAAAGAGATGCTTCAAACTCACCCTGCCTGGTGCCTGCAGTCCCCAGTGCAGGGACCAGGGAGCAGGCCCTGCTGTCCTTGTTGGAGCCATCCAGGCAGATGGACAGTGGGAGGTGACACTCCCACTGTCCATCTCCTCTCCCTCTCCCTCTCCTCACGTGGCCCAGAGCAGTGGCTGAATGGTCCCTGTGCCCTGTGCAGCTCCCAGAGACACCTCACAACTCCTGCTCAGCCTTCTGTTCTACATCGTAGGATGAATTTGAAGCTGCTGGTGCCCAGGCTCACAACCCCAACCCCCTTCAGACCACACACGTGGAGAGTTCTGCCCTGCCACCAGAGCCAGAGCAGGAAGGTGTTTTTAGGATCATTCTGGCACTGTTTTTAAGTATCACCAAAGTGGCAATTCTCCTTAAGTCACACAGCAAAATGCCCTCCACCAGACTGATCTCACAATCTTTTATTTCTGCTTCCAAGATGATAAACATACACTGATCTTCCAGAATATCCATTTTTAATAAATTATTTACTTTTTAATTTAATGAAAAACATTTATTCTGTTAATGATGAGTGACACAGCAGAAATGGAAATAAACTCTGCAATCTGGGAATGAGACTGCAGTGGAAATGGAAACATATCCTAGCAGACTGCCAGAGGCAGCCAGGCAAGGCTGCCTCTGTGACATCCCGGGGCTGTACTGGGGACAGGAAACGCCTCCAGCCGTGCCCAGCCCTGGAGGGGATGCACAGCCTCAGGAGCATTTAACTATGCAGGGAAGAAGTCAGGCCCATTTAATTACTGCTGGGGCCAAGGTGATCCTCTGTCACTGCTCTATCTGTAAGGCAACAAAGGCAAGGGCATCATCGTGCTCCCTGATTACTCCTCTGTGTCAAGGAAGAGACTGAGGACACTGGCAAAGAAAGGGTAAAGGAAGGGCCTGTCCTGACCTCCCCCGGCACAAATCACAGCTGAAGCCAAGGGAATCACCTGCAAGACTAAAAAATGGAGCAGAATTTGGCTAAAAACTACAAACAGTAAGCAGAACTGCTTTCTTGGTCCCTCTTGTGGGCTCTCAGTGGCATTAATGGGGTTTCAGAGCAGAAGCTCTGAGCTGTGGCTCTGCACATGGCTGTGCACCCTGCAATGGTCCATCACCCCATGCACAAGTGTATCTACCTGCTACATATGAGCTGGGTGTTATAACCACTCTGAAACATCCCTGTAACACTTTTCAGTGAAAAGCTCCAAATTTCAGTCTGGATGATCATCATTAACATTATGACCAGTGCACACAGTTTTGAAAGGGAATTAAAGCAAATGAGCATGAGGCAGAAAGTAGAATGCTTGCTGGGGTGGCATAATGCCCAAACACAGATATTATGCTTTATGACCCTCTTACCAGTAATAAAAATAATTTTTGCTATGATCCTAATATTCAGCTTGACTTCAGAAGCTTTGACTGACTAATGAGAACACATGAATTATGAATGTGCACTTTCAATGTTCCCTGGCTGTTCGGCACAAGGCAGAATTTTAATTTGAGGATGTTATGACTTAACTGACCATAACTTCATAACCAAATTATTTCTGCAACACAATAAAGATATTTCTATAAATATTCTATGTTTACTGTTGTTTTAATTATTTTTTTCTCTTTTCTCCCTTGTATTATTGCCCTCAGTCTATTTCTTCTGCCCAATCTACTAAAGCCTAATTAAAAACAACACTCCAGACAGCACACGCACTCCTGTGGAGGTGAGCAGTGGTGTGCGACCTTTCCCTCCCCAATGTTTTGGGGGAGAGCAGTGGTTTTGCACAGGCCCAGCAGCCCCAGGAAGGAAAGTCCCTTTAGGAAAGCCTCTGGGCACTGAGTCCCAGCCAGGAGCAAGGCAGTCTCTGGTGCTGAAGCTGCAGTAATTGAACAAACACACAACGGGTTAACACGACGACGCAGGGGCAGCTGCAGCCTTTCCTCACTGGCTCTGGGGTTCAGCTGCCAGCTGCAATCCTGCCCCTTGCAGCTGGACCACCCAACTACTGGGAGTATCCTGCCAACCTGACCCCTTGCTCTGGAGGATCTTGCTCCTCAAGGCCAGTCTGGTCACCTGGGGGACACACCTGGGGCAGAGCAGCTGCACTCGCACTCCTGAGGAGAAGGGAGCTGAGGCACAGCATGGTCCCAGGCACCAGGCAGGATGTCACTCAGCCCCAGGAGCACTCAGTCAGCCCCAGTCGCTCAGGACATGGAGCAGGTGAAGGTCTGAGGACCTGGAGCTCTGCACATTCACAGAGGGAGGGTCACCCACGTCTGCCGAGGTGTCCCCAGCTGGCAGCCAGTACCCGGGGGCCAAACCCAGGCATGCAGAGCCTCCTGACTCGGCACACTAACTGCCCTTATCTCAACAGCACAAATGTTCCTGGTTCTTCTTGCAACACCCCTGAACTCCCCTCTCATTCTGGGACAGCTTCCAGCAGCCATGGTTTTGGGGACACCTCAAGAGGAGAGCTGTGCACAGAGGGAGGTGTAGCTGATATGAATGTCTGAAGAACATTTAATCACTTAAGGCGTGCTGGAGTGCAGTGTCCACTCCCAGGCATGGATGTTCCCTGGATGTGCTTCACATCCCTGGCACACAGCCAGCCAGAACAATGCCTTGCAATTCAGAAGAGGTATCTGAGGTTTTCTGCAGTATCAGTGGGAGAACATGAGGACTGAAGTGCCCTGCAGAAGGGAGGGTCCTGCCAAGGGCACACCCGCCCTGTGTAGGGCCTGCAGGCGTCCTGCCCTCCAGCCCTCTTGCACGCTCTGCCTGGAGCAACCAGGAACACAAATGAGCACTTACACCTTGGGTGTCTGAACCTGAAAAATGTCACTTTAATTCAGATCCCCCTGAGCTGCCCTGGCCCTGCTCCGTGGCCGTTGAGCTGGGAGCACCCACGCTCTGTGCTCTCCGTGGCTTCGCAGGGACAGATGGAGAAACTCTGTGTCCACGTGGCTGTGCCCAAACAGGAACTGATCCCAGCTCATTTGAAGCGGGAAAAATTAAAAAGGGCAAGGTGCCAAAGACATTTTTCAAACTTTTTGGAAAGTACTGGACTACTGGAAAGCTCACATTGCAGCTATCTGAAAAATATAAAGAGAGAATTCATAATAGCTCAGGCTAAAAACTCCCCTACTTTTATTGTGTAACATACACTAAACTCCAGTGGTCAGGAAAGGTCTAACGAAGCTCAAGAAGCACTGCCAAGCTCCTGGAGGTTTCAGTGTGGAACTGCTGGAGGAAGAGCTGAGGTAAGGTGTGTCAAGAGCCAATGGGAAAGACCTCAGTCTATGATGAGGTGCAAATGGGGTCTGGCACACACAAACCACAGCCCCAGCTCCTGAGGTCCAAGGGGAAGTACAAAGGCAGCTCCAGCATTTCCAGAAACCATCCAGCCCCTTGCTGCTTTCATGGAAGCCAGAAAATTGCCGTTTACAGACTCCAGTGGTCATGCTGTGCCAAAAGAGATCTGTGAATTGTTTAACATTCATAGGAAGGACTCTGAGTCTATCTGGATGGGGCTCTGAGCAGCCTGGTCTATTGCAAAGTGTCCCCTCCATGGCAGGGAGTTTGCAATGAGGTGGTCTTTAAGGCCCTTCCCAACCCAGACCATTCAGTGGTTCCATGAGTCCAAGACTGCATATGCATTTTTATATGGATTTTAACATGTGGGCTAGGGATCCGACCTGCAGCTTACCCAGCCCATCTTGCTATTGACTCCAACAAGCTTTGCAACATTTACTGACACATTTCAGTGGCTGTAATGCACTTTTGCATTATTAAAATGCACTAGATCAAGAAACGGATTTTTGTGCCATTTAAAGTACACAAGTTGGTTGCATGCCAGATCAAGACAATAGTAAAGGGCACTGTACTGATCTCCTGGGAACAGACTTGCCGAAGATGTTCAGGGTAAAATCCTTTAAATTTTTGGGTAGAGACTGATTAGCTGTATTTCTTCCCCTTCCCAGTCTGCATTATGAAGGGCTGTCCTCACAGACTCTATCCCATTTCTGAGTACAGATCTATCAGCTCTGCACACCTCCTGGAGAGATGGTGCTGCTTTAGTGTGGGTTCAGGTGTAACAAACTACCTCAGCTGTGTAACTAAGGGCAGAAGCTCCCAGGACATACTGGAGATCATTTCTCATGCAGTGCCAATGGCAGAACCAAAGCACATATTCCAACTTTATGTCCCATCACTACTCCTCCAAAAGGATTTCTGCTTGGTCCATAGTACAGGCATCAATTCTTACACCAGGACTCTTGGCTGACAACAAGCACTTGGCTTTACTCAGTCCAAGACCGGCCCTGAGACATCAGTGGTGGAGGCCCAAAATGTGACTTCTTGTGTAGGTTTGTGTTTCTCCACCTGTGACACTGCCTGTGCTGCCTGGGATCTCTGCACCCCATTAAAACCTCATTAAAAACCCCTTTGTGTGTGTGACTCAGAGCCACCACTGCCAAGGCCAAGGGGTCTTACAGCGACACAAGCACAACAGCTGAGGGATGTGGAAGGAAGAGCAGTTAATCCAGGGAAAGAGGAAGGAGAGAGGAGATTTCAAATTCTGATTTGGGGTGAGAGAGCATGATGCTGATTTTGTGTTAGACTGGAAAACACCCACCCAGCTTCTGCAAGGAGCAGAGAGAAGCCAGCGTTCCCACAGGCAGCCCCTCCTCTGCCCAGGGGCAGGGGCACTGCTGTGCCCTGCCCGGAGGGGCTGCCTGTGCCGGGCACCAGCGGCCTCAGCACACACCACGTTTGCACCAGCAACCTACAGCTGCCTCCTAGAGTGCTGTTCCCAGAAATCCCCCCGCTCCCGCCCCTGAAAAGGCGCCAGAGATGCACTTACCTGGTGGGAGAAAGGCTGTATGCTGCTGTAACTGCATGTTGGCAAGAGCTTGCTGGTATTGGAAGATACCAGTGTTAAAGACTGCGGTGGCACCATTGGTTTTTTCAAGCGCAGGCCTCTTTGGTAAGGGGGGAAGTACAGCTTGAGGAATTCCCTGAATGGTGGATGGGTATAAAAATAAAGTCCAGTAACAAAAAGAAAAAAAAAAAGGGAGGGGGTGGGTGGGTTTGGAGGAGAATGGGAGGGAAGGAGGGAGGGAGGGAGGAGAAAAGGAGAGAGAAAAAGGAAAAAAGAAAAATCAGTAGAAGGCAAAATAACCAGGCAGCACCATGTTTCTCCATGAGCAAGCAAGCGGCATAGCAGACTGAACTACCAAATAAAAGGCGAGGGAACAGCTTTCCAGGGAGCACTGTTTGCCTGCCACGACAGCGGCACAGGGACCGGCGGGACAGCCGCTGCGGGCACCGGCATCAGCGCCACGCCAGGGAAAGCTTTGGGTGGGCCAGGAGCCAGGCTCTCGGGGAAGCAGCACTGCTAGCTCCATGAGGATCACACGTAGAAGCCATGTTAATAGTCACCGTCTGGAGTGGATGGCAGGGCCGTGGTGACACCCCAGTCCCCGGGCCCCAGCGCTGCCCGGGCATGCAGAGCGCGCCACATGCCGGCCCCGGCCGCCTCCGCGCCACCAAGCCATGCCAACGCCCCTGCGCCGGCACCCGGGAAGGGACAGGGACAGGGACAGGGGACAGGGGACAGGGGACGGGAAGGGGCCGGCGGGGCGCGGGGGCGGCGGGGGCTGCAGGGAGGGCACCCAGCCTGGCCCGGCCGCCCGCACGCCCTTTGCCGGGGACGCGGGGAGGGAATCCGGGATGTTCCATTTCTACACATTAACCCCAAACTCGACTCTACGATACAGCTACATGCCAAGCTAAAAGGTGAAAGGTCATAGTACCAGGTCAAAGGTTGCCTCGAGGGGTCGCTTCAGTGATTTGACAGCCGACTGAGTCTTAATTAGCAGGCAGCGAGCACATGATGGCAATGGCCAGTGGGGTCAAGCGCATTAACATAAACAGCAAGCAGAGGTGCGTCATGGGGGCAGCAGTGCATTTGGGGAGGTGAGAAAAAACAAATAAAAACAAATCACCGGATGCCGTGTACAACGGTAACAAGACTAGGCATGCACGGGCCGACGGGCAGGGCAGCGGGGCAGCAGGGGGTGCCCAGGCCGGGCGGGCCGCGGGGCTCACGGCCACGCACGGCCGGGCCCCCGCCCGGGCCGGGCCCGCGGCCACCGCCTCGCCCCGCCGGCCCTGCCGCCCCCACTGTGCTCCGCTTCCCACACCCACGGGCTCAGCACAGGCGGGACCCTCTGCCACCACAGCCCCCCGGTGCTGCCCTCGCCTCGCCAGCACACCAGCTCCTCACGGGGCCCAGGCCTGGCTGCTACAGCTACGGGCCTGCACTAGCGCCGGGGACAGCCACCGCCAGCCCTCGGGGACACGGGACGGGGACAGCAGCGACACGGTCAATCCACTCCAAACTGCACCTCTACAAACACCAACTTACAGAAACTAAACACGGGCTTATCTAGCTGTGCAGCTGGACAGATACACATCTGCCCACACACAGATGTACAGCCAACCAGAGCCACAAGGAGCCCACACGTACAGACACGCACACACGTATGCACGCACAGAGGTACACACGGGAACTCCGGACATCGGCAGGCAAAATTAGTCAAACACCTCAATGGCCTGGAACTACTTCACAGCAGATCTGGCACCACATGCTGAGAAAGCTCATTGCACCACGTAGTGACCGGGGTCCCCAAGCACACGCACCCTCCTCAGCAAGGACAAACACACATCCACCATTGCCTCTCCTCAATGCACGTCTACGTCCACAAGTGCTCCCACACTCACCATGGCAGCTGCAGTCGCTGCTGCTTGGGCAGCTGCAGCTTGGTTAACCTGGTACTGGGCAGCCTTGATCTTGGCTTGCAGGTGTGCAGGAGGGTGAAAATATTTGCACTTTTCCCGGGAACACCTCCCTTTGATGTAATCCATGCAGACGGTGACGGTGTTGTCGTTGGTGTCGATCATGGCGCTGTCGGCGGGGTGAGCGAAGCGGCAGTCGTTCTCCCCCCTGTTGCAGTTCCCACGCTGGTACTCTCGACAAACCTGTGACACCAGGAAAAGAAAGCCACTTACTTTTGGTGGTGGGTGTTGCAGGCACAGCTTGGAGCAGAGACAAGCTTTCTGAAAATCTGCCAGAGCACCAGGAGGAAGGGGCCTGGCCCAGGTGGTGCAGTGCAGTGGGATGGAGGGCTCAGGGACATGGCAGCAGAGACTGGCTTCTCCAGAGCCACTTCTGATGTCAAGGAGCACGAAACCCCACCGTGACCAGAGCCAAGCACGCAGCAGCCATCACTCTGGCTCCCACTTAGCTGCCCAGGGGGCTGTTTCTGTCTCCTGAAATGTGCCGTGGCTGCTCTTGGGCACCACCTAAGATGCTCGAGCACCCCAAGATGCTCGGCCATGCCCTGCTGTGACCTGGCTGTGCTGCATGTGCTCATTAAGGTGAGTGGACGGTGTGTGGCCACCCCCAGGGAGCCCCACTGCGTGGGCACCCTGTGTCCGTGTGCCCCCACAATCCAGGTGCCTGCCAGGAGAGAGCAAGCCGAGCCCATGGTGGTGGCACAGCCCCTGTGCTGCCCAGCCATCACCCTGGGGAGGTGGGGAATAGCAGTGGCCACAGCCGGAGCCACCACTGCTCTCGTGGTCACACACCAGCAGCCAGATGGAGCTGAGGGCTCAGACACTGCAGCTGCTTGGGTGACAGCCCCTGCAGTGTCCCCATGGGCTCCAGCCAGCCCTGAGCCCACACAGACCCCCGGCCCCCAGCCACCCCAGCACCACAGACACAGACTGTGTCACCAGTGGGACAAACACTGGCCTCCTCTGGCAACCCTGTGCCAACCCTGTGTCTGACAGACTGACGTGGGCTCCTATCATGGTCAGTTCTCCCCAAACTGCCAACAAAACACACTTTGCATTCCAGATTTCCAAAGGCCATAGGAAACAAAGGGACAAAATAAAGCCCTTTAGTAGATGGAATTTCCTGCTCAAGGTGGGTGCCTGTGAGCTTGGATTGAAAGTGTTTCCTTAAGGACCTTGGCTCTGATCCCTGCAACAACCCAGATTTTGGTTTCCCTTCACACCAGTCCTCTGGCTGCTGTTTAACCCTCGTGCCACTGCCACAGCCATCTGCAAATCCTCCATGGGTATGAACTGACCCCCTGCAGGACCAGGACCAGGTCAGGTGTGAAAACATTTGTCCAGGGCCATTCCCACACAACCCTGTTCATGGGCTTTTTTCACATGGTGACAGACACTCCAGGGGTGTACTGGCACCTGAGCCATGTGAGCCAGGCCCAGCCCCTCCATGGCCCCTGCTCATCCCATGCCCTCTTGCTCAGGGCTCACAGAACAGATTCTGCAGCATGCCTCAAACAGCTCAGGCAAACTCCTGGGCTGGAAAAGATCCACTGGCCTGCCAGGTAATCCTGCAGCCAGATCCTTCCCCTGGCTCAGTCCCCTGCAGTGACACATGCCAGGCAGCACAACAGTCCTGACTGCCCCGAGCTGACCAGCTCCAAGAACTTCTAAGCTGCTTCTTTCTGGCAAAGCATGGCATGTAAGAACCAAGCAAGAAAGAGCAGCTTGGCTGTGGTCATTCCTGACTTGGGAACACTTCTAATAGAACATGATGGCATTCCAACAGAAACAGCTGTTTTTGATAAAGCATTAGGCAATTCATTCTTCTCTCACTTCCCTGTCCTTCTTGCTTCTTTTCTAGTTCACTGAAGAACCACACTTTGTTCAAGATATTTCCTGAAGGGGAGGAGTGTGAGGAAAGCTGTGGAAAAGCCTGAAGCCATGACATTTCCATCCTGAGATGCAGATTCCTTACAGGAGTGGCTGAAAGCACTGGACACCCAACATCTGCATGCTGTCAGTGTGAAATCCAGATGAAAGCAATCCCAGTGCTAGTATCAGTCCGCCACCTCACTTCACCAAGACTCACATTAATTCAGGAGACACAGTGCTGCCCAACAGAGCTGTGCCTGCATCCCTGAAAACCCCAGGTGTGCTTACTGAGAGCTTTCAGCCTGGGAACAGCCTGGGTCTGTATGCCAGAACGTGTGCTGACTTAATTCCTGACAGAGTATACCACCCTTGAAAATAAATATTTAAAATTCTAAGCAGAACCAATCACACTCCAAGATTAGATGCTAACATCATTGTGGTTATTTTTCTCCAGGACAGTTCATTCCAAGGGAGAGTGAGTGGAGCCTTATAAAGCTCTGATCATGCCATAACAAATGGCAATGCCACAGCAGCAGCTCCCTGGAAGAGCAGGTAGACACTGCTGGCTCCTCTGGGAGGTAATAGCCAGGTCATGCAGAATCTCCAAAATCCATTCTGCATTTCTGTAGCCTATAAAGTACATTCAAATATTTCGCTATTCATAAAAATTACATGCTTGTTTAGTGTTTGGATACTAAATTTGGATGCTCCTGATCAGATGACCACTGTACTGGAAAGCATTTGCAAATTATGTTCTCACCTACATGTGTCACTGTTTAAACTGAATTTGCATAAGGGAAAAACAGTATTGTGACCCTAAGAGTGCTGCTCTAGCATCTCCCTCTCATGCAGAGGAGCTTGGCTCAGCAGTGCACCACTTCTCTGAATGCAGTGTCCAGAGGGACAAATCCTGCACACTGAGGTCCCAGATGACATCAGCTCCCTGTGCACAGCGGTCACAGCCGGTGGCCAGCACCAGGGCTGCCCTGGAGGGGCACACAAAGGGGTGCTCCTGCTTCCCTGGGTGCTTGGGGACAATGGGTACATCCTGCTTATGACCAGGATGCTTTTGAGCCCTCATGTCCCATGCTGACCATCCATGGGCACTGCAGGGCTGGAAGCACAATCAAACACAGCAGCTGATCTTGGCAGCACAACCCAAAGGGTTCCCACCACAGGCATCCTCCTCTCCATACTCATTTCCAAATCCATTATGATTTATTTATGAATTTACCTAATTGCATTTTGGTTTTAATCCACCTCTGGCAGGTGTCCATCTTTAAACAGAGTCCTCAAGGGAAAAACATCCCTGGGTGATTCCAGCCAGCCACTTGTGTGCCAGCTCAGAGCCTGGCACGGCTGCCTCCCTGCAACCTGAGCGTGCTTTGGGGAACGCTTCCCTCGGGGAAAACATCTCTAAAAAGGGAAATGATGTGATCCCACAGGAGGGTGACCTGTGGTGATGTGAGCTCTGAGAATAGTGACAGCAGCAGCGGGAAATGCTGGCTGCCAGATGACCCTCCACACTGCTCCCAGCTCGCCCCTTCTGAGCAGCAGCTTGACAGTCAGGGATGCAGCTAAGGAAAAGGAATTAATTTCCCTTGGAGGGAGAGTTAATCCCTGTTAGTGCAGATGCACAGGCAGAAAGAACAGAGTTACAAATACAGCAGGCTGCATAAAACAGAGCTCCTTCTTGCTCCTCCCAGCGTGCTCCCTGAGCTCAGTGAGCAGACCCACTGCCAGCAGGGAGACCAGCAGCAGCCGTGCAGGAGACAGCAGCCTTGAGCCCTCACCCCACCGTGTGCAACACACACCAGGGGGACAGCACACACCAGGGGGACAGCACACACCAGGGGGACAGCAGGGCAGCCTGGCTGCTCAGCCTCCTCCCTCGCTGCCTTTTAACCACAGCCAGGGCCGCCAAGCACCTGCTCTCAGGCTGTGCCCACGGGCTGAGCTCTATGTTCTCAGGCTGTGCTCTCAGGCTGTGCTCTCAGGCTGTGCCCTATGCTCTCAGGCTGTGAACTGTGCTCTCAGGCTGTGATCTATGCTCTCAGGCTGTGCTCTCAGGCTGTGAACTGTGCTCTCAGGCTGTGATCTATGCTCTCAGGCTGTGCCCTATGCTCTCAGGCTGTGAACTGTGCTCTCAGGCTGTGCTCTCAGGCTGTGCGCTCAGGCTGTGATCTATGTTCTCAGGCTGTGCTCTCAGGCTGTGCCCTATGCTCTCAGGCTGTGCCCTATGCTCTCAGGCTGTGAACTGTGCTCTCAGGCTGTGATCTATGTTCTCAGGCTGTGCTCTCAGGCTGTGCCCTATGCTCTCAGGCTGTGCCCTATGCTCTCAGGCTGTGAACTGTGCTCTCAGGCTGTGATCTATGCTCTCAGGCTGTGATCTATGCTCTCAGGCTGTGCTCTCAGGCTGTGATCTATGTTTTCAGGCTGTGCTCTCAGGCTGTGCCCACGGGCTGTGCCCCAAGCTCACGGCAGCCGGCAGCCTGTCCCTGGCTCCCCGCCCACGCCGCTGCAGCACCGATAAGGTGCTGAAAACACTGTCAGGCCTTTCAGATAAGAAAGATTGGGAGCGAGGGAGAGCAGAGCACTGACACTTGTCAGGGCTGTAGCGAGGGTGATAAGCCAGGTGCGGGAGGCCAGCAGGGGAGCGTGGGCACCGTATGCCCTGAGCCAGAGGCCAAGTCATCTGCAGCCAGCAGCTGCAGCTCTGCACCTCTCCCCAGTGCTCAGGGGCTGTGCTCCCACCATGCTAATGTCTTCTGGGCACACACTAACAGCTCCGTGGCACCCTTGCTGCTGCCATGATCATTCCTAAATATTCCAATTTCCTTCTGCAAGCGAGGGTCAGAAGTAGAATGGCAGCCTGAACCTGCTGTGCAATCACTCAGTCACTCCTCATTCTTCCCATCACAAAGATACCACATTACCAGCCCAGGTGAAACCTGCATTATTTGCTTTCACAAGGAAAGTATTTCCCACCAAGAAGACATAATAAATGATAGCACTTGTGAGAGTAAGTTACACCAGCCAGCTCCTACCTCCAGCCTGTCTGTCCTCATCAGCTTCTGGGCAGCGGCGGCGGCGGCGGCGGGAACCGGCACGCCGGGGTTCCCTGTCACCAGCATCGGGGCCGTGGGCAGGATCTCAGCAGGGACCAGGCCTGGGGACACGGGCCCCAGGTAGGGGTTGAAGGCGGCTGATGCGTTGGTGGCTAAGCTCGGTGCAACGGAAAACATTGGCTGCAAGTGGAGACAGGGAAACAGACACTTAACATTTGCTGTGCAGCAGCCTGCCACGCTGTCACCAGAACAGCTCTCCAGCATCGCCTGGAGCTGAACGAGGCGAGTTTCTGCTGCTAACTGGAAAGGAGCATTTGTTGTGTTTGTGGTCATGGGCAACACCCGTGCAGTTGTTGCACCTGAGCAAGAGCACGGGACTGGGATCCCCACCAGCCTCTGCTGGCTCTCCTCCTCCAGCTTCCCTGCACACTCACAGCACATGGCAGCTCCTGGAGCAAACCCACAATGGGTCCACACTCCAGCAATGCCATAATGAATGACAGACACTCTATGGGGTCACAGAGAGTCTGGGGCTCTTGGGGAAAAGGCAACTGAGAGCCCTGACAAAGCACCAACCCCACTCGACTTCAGGCACAGGCAAAAGCTTTTCTGACCCTGGTGCAACTAGAGCTGGCTCAGGAACTCCTGAGGTTTCACAGCCACAATCCTCCCGTTTTACAGAATCCAACAGGCTGGCCATGCAGATAACCAGACACACTTCATCAGGGAGATCCTTTATTTAGGCTAAAACATTGAACCAGTGGAAGAAAGTGCACATGCAAACATGACTTTACTTTGTTTGTTTGCATGTTTCCAAAAAAGAGTCAAGTGCCCTTGTGGGTGTGAAGATAATTGGGGGTAGAGCCCAAATAATGATGTGAAAACCTAACATAGAGCTGCTACATTGAGGCAAGGATTAAATAACTCTCCTGCCCCCAAATGCAGTGTAACTGCCAAATAAAATTCAGTTGGACTTTTTGTCTTTCACTATCTAAATAAGGCAGTTACTCAAGGCATTTAGGTTCTTTTCCCCAACTAATTTTTAGGAGGAAAAGCAACTACAGAGTTAACACAACTCTTTCTCTGTTTCACATCAATTTAAGGCAGACAGCAGAGAACAGCACATGTTTCTGTATTCCTGAGGAAATGACTGAATTGTTTGGAAGCAAGAGACATTGGAAGTAATGAACAAAAACATGCAGGGATTACTGGAGAAAACAGAACGAGAGTTGTGTAAATGGGTATAATTTCTGTAATGCTTATGACTCTTCATCCATGTGAATGAAAAACAACCTGGCAAATATTACAGGAAATTAAATATTATCCTTAAATACTCTATTAATTAACTGCACTTTTCATTGGGTTATCAGCTATGTAATAATGAACTTCAAAATAGAACCAGTCTGTTAGTGTGTAACTTCAGAGATGTTGGCGTTTGATTTCAGCCCAATACACTCAAACAGACACCTGTGTGCCTGCTGTACAGCAAATAAGACTAGCCCATTTATTTTCTACTGAGCTTATTTTCTAGCAATATAAATATCCTGCAGCTTTTTGACCACTGCAGAATAACAGCATGTTATCAGAGCCAGCTGGCATTGCTCTGAAGCTCACAGGGACATTGTGATGTGCTGCCCACTCCAAGTGGGGACACCCCCCTGTCCTACAGCCCCATCAGCACATGGCACTGCTGGGCCAGGGCACAGAGCCACCCCAGCTCTCTGCTGCTGGGTGGGCTCATACTGACTGATGCACTAGCCGTGGTCAAGCTGAGCCTAACTCCCCCTAAACTAAAGCTCAATTCCAGTAAGCAATTCTCTGGGCAAGTTCCCTTGAGTGAAGGGAAAACACCCAGTGGGCATCTTCTCAGAGCCAGGAGTTTCCTAGATTACATAATATTGCAAAGGAAACTAAAATATCCTGCAGAACACTCGCTTGCCAAACTCTGAGAATAAAGCTGCGAAAGATAAATTAACCCAAGATTACTGAAATAATTAAAAACATTACTTCAGGCACGGCAGAATTAAGCAACACAAAGACATACAGAGGGGCATTTCAGTGATTTCAGAGGGGCATTTCAGTTGATTCCTCTCCCATTCCCGACCCTCATGGGATTTCCCTGGTGTGCAAGCCTGTGCTGCCTGCACTCAGCCCAGCTCCTGAGGGACCCCTGGAGTGCACGTACCACGGGCTGCAGCGGGGCTCCGGGCATCATGGCATTGGCCAGCTGCATCTGCTGGGCCAGCATGGCCATGTTCTTCTGCTGGATCAGGTTATTGCGGCCATTGATCTCCAGCTGCGTTTTTAAGTGTGGTGGTGGGTGCAGATATTTGCAGTTTTCCCTTGAACATCGACCCTGAAGAAGAGAATGGACACAGTAGGATTAGAAGCTGCATATTTGTTCCTCATGCCATGGGCTAAAGCAAACACAAGCAAACACACCTACCAGATACCTGGAAAACGAGACCCTGCATGAGCACAATGTAAAAGTCAGAGCAAATTACTGCTAAATGGGTAACATGGAACTACAACATGTGTTGCTGGAATCAGAGGAGCAGTTAACCAACCCAATTTTGAAATCCAGATTAAACTCAAGGTCCTCATTTCAGTGCTGGAGTTTAGGCTGTTCCACAACTCTCTGGATGAGATCCAAAGCCCGGCAGTACATATTGTACACCCCAACCACTTAATGTACTTCATACACTCAAATGCTTTAAAGCCATAAAAAATCATTCCTGTGATCTAATGCAATGTCCTCTGGCTCCCAGGAAACAAGGAGTCTCGCTGCTTCCCCACTGAGACCAGCATTGCTATCCATCTAGGAGATGGTCTTTAAGGAGAGCTATTTACTCAGAGTTAAAGACTACCAGAATATACCACAGCTTATGCTTTGCTATCACCAGCTACTATCAAAACACTTAGATCCTCCTTGTTTGCATGTAGCTCTGGAGCTCAGGGCACCTTTAACCTTCAATCTCTTTTAATTTACAGATCTTAGCGCATTTCCCAGAAGAAATGCAGACTTGTCGGTCTGGGAGCAAGGTTTCTTGTCTCACTTTCATTCCATGGACCTTTACAAATGGCCCACAGAGCACCCAGGAGCTGGAAGCTGCAGGCTGGCAACCAGTGGCACAGATCTCCCCAGAACACGGGCAGCATTCATCCCTTGCTCCTGCAGCAAGCAGTTCCCAATTACCCTGTTACTGGATCCTGCTACCTGCATCTGCAGAGGTCAAGGCAGATTTTCATCTCTGTGAACCTTCTCTGAACTCTCTTGCAATCATTACAAAAGGAATATTATAAGTGAGGTGCAGTGTCCTGACGGGCCATGCCAGCACAGCAGGGCATTAACCCAATCCTGCTGGACTAAAACTCAGCACAAATGCTCCTCAGCAGAGGCCCTCAAGGCCAGTGGGGCGAGGGGCAGAGGGCCAGCTGGGTCCCTCGGTGTCCCAGCCACTCTCAGGAGGTGCTTTGCCCCAGCCCTGGGCTCAGCTCAGCCCCTCTGACCAGCCGGACAGCGCCGTGCCTGCAGCAGCAGCCACACAAACTCCTCACTCTTACCTGAAGCACGGCAGCAAGCACACATTTGCTCTGCTCTCCTTGCAGCAGTAAGTCTTTTAATCTCATGCTGCCTCTCCATTTCTTTTTTTGGTGTTTAATACACAGATTTATTTCCTACTCTGTATAGTTCACTTTCACTGTCAGAAATGAAGAAATGCCATCCACGCCGGATGGGAGCAGGATGTGCCTGACCTTGCTGTGTTCAGCCTCCTGTGACACCTCACCGGGTGCAGCACAGGGCTCAGCACGGTCTGGTGACCAGGAGTTGGACTGGAAGGATTTTTCACCTTGCCTTCAGGGGAGCAGGAACTTGTACCTGTCCCCAGGCACCTTCCCACAGGGCAGAAGCACCCCCAGCTACACTTAATGGGGGCTTTACTCCCCACAAAGCACAAGGCACTTTGTGTGAACACTGACAGAATTGTGGAAAATGTGGCAAACTCAGACAAAAGAAAATGACCAATCATGCCCTGGAAAAATCACTCCCAGATTCTACATTCAGAAAATCCAGGGTATTCCTAGAAGACTTGGATCCTCTGACAGATGTGCTGGATTGTGACAGTACACCTGGGTTTTTCAGACCTGCACACAGGTGAGCAGGAGTGTGCCCATTTCTGTGTGGTCACCACCAGGCTCTTCCCCACACCATCAGTTTTCTGGGAAGCACAGCACACCCTGTTTTTAACATCCCACACTGTATGTTAGGCATACAACTGCAACTTTTGCTCTATGATAATAATCTCCTTCCAGAAAACAGCCTGATTGTATCTTCAGTAACAGAAAAGTTTTCTTGGGATTCCCTTCTGACACAGCAAACTCCTTTACTTGCTGAGTCTGTGATTCTGCAATTTGAAGTGGCTATTCGTGGTCAGACCTACAACCCTCCACCACTTACCAGACTACCTCCTAAGGACAAAAGAAAAATCTCCTTGTGGCCAGCAGAGACTCCAGTGAGTGCCGCACATCCCCTCTGCCCTGTGTGAACACACACCACCCCATCACTACGGAACAATTCTTAATGACTGACAGAATTTTCAGTCACTGAAACACGTGTGGATGTTCTGAGGGTGCTGGGGCACCGACTGTGGCTGCTGGAGCTGCGGTGTTCCCTCAGCCAGGAGCTCTGCCTGGGGCTGCCTCCCCCGGGCTGGGGATGCCAAAGCTGCAGAACCAGCAGCCACAGCCCAACAGAGCAGCTGGAGCACAGGGAATGCTTCTGATCCAAAGCAAACACACAAACACCTCCCTCTGTCAGGGAGCACAAATCCCTGCGCCCCGGCGCGTTTGAACCCGAGCAGGAGGATGGCTGCTACGTGCCATCAGCTATTGCCTGTAAATGGTAAAACTATTTATCCTGATGCCCATGGGTTTTACAGGAAAACATTTAACTCCATGTCAGCTACGGTTTCCTTTTTAAAAATAAACTGCTTGCAGGAGCTTTGTGTTGAGGCTGCCTGCACATTCAGAGAAAGCTTTTTAACATCTATATTTTAATCTACAGGGCCTGCGTGGCTGCCTTGGAGCAGCCTGCAGCCCCGTGAGTCAGTGACTGACAGCTCTGAGGCCAGAGGCAGAGCTGCAATCACTGAGCCTCTACACAAGGCTGATGCACAGCCTGTTGGCAGACAAGCCCAACACCTGCTGGAGGGGTCGCTGCACCCAGTTCTGCCCCTGTCTGATGCCGTGGGACCACAGGTGCCTCTGCCCACAGCTGGTCCCAAACCATAACCAGATGCTGGTTCAGGGCCAAACCCAGAGCTGGGGGCAGTGCTCACCCTCCAGACCCTGCAGCTCCCCCAGCTCACAGCCCAACAGCCTGCCAGGGAGGGGCTGTGGGTTTGGACACTCACACAACTCTCAGGGCAAGCAGAATGCCAGCTGGGGGCAAACACACATCTCCGGGGCAAGGAGGTGAGGGCATCACCCCTGTGAAGCTCCCTCAGCTCCCCCCAGGGCTGCTGCTGTGGCACAGGGATACTGATGGCAGCACTCTGCAGACACTTTTTAAAGTGAATCCTTTCATGTGAAAACACACCAAAGTGACCACTAATGACGTGTTTGTGTGTGACTCTTGTACATAAAAGCCTCAACCCCTCTAATGGATCATTTGGCTAGCACAGCTAATAGCACTCCTACAGGAGCTGTCCTACTGCCATGAAATACAACAGGATTTAAAAAAAGAAAGAAAAAAGCAAACAGAGCAAGCAGACTGCCAGCACACAAACAGAAGGAAAGACACCAGCTCAGCAGCAAAACCCTCCCTGCTGCTCCTGCCGTCTGTGGGTGCCTTCTCCTCAGCCCCGAGGAAGCACAGAATGATTCCCAGTGCCACAACAGTGGCATGAGCATGGGGATGGGGATATTCACACCTGTGCCACTTTTCTTTGCACCTACAGTGATGTCAACTGAGCACCTGTCCAGCCGTAGCCACCCCGACCTGTTGTAAGGAGGCTGCTGGGAAACCCCCAAGTGACCTCAGTTCTCATTTCATAACAGCATTGGCAAATGCATCAACCACACATGGACGTACAAGTACTTACACAAATTCTTTAATAAATTTTATTTATACTTATGTATTTTTAAATTTATATGTTTTAAACATTTATATAAATATTTGATACGTGGTTGATCTCGGTATTACTACAAATGTTTGTATATCCCTATGTCTGTTTGGACACCACACATGTATCAATCCATCAGTATTTATACTGACACTCCCAGGACACACAAACTCTGCAGCCTGAGATCCAGCAACACTTCATTTCCCCCCAGGCACCCCTCCACCCGCCCCCAGCCAGTGCTGTACCCCAGGACATGAGGGAATGACATTTTTCCAGGGGGGTGCAGAAGAAGCAGCCTCCCCCCAGCCCGAGGGGCTTTGTCCCCCCAAGGGGCAGCCCGGGGGTCACAGCACCATTGGGAACCACGAGCCCTTCCCTGCGAGAGCTCCAGCTGCTCCTTCAACTTCCAACGCTGCCAAATCCTTTTAGAGCAATCTCTGCTAATCCATACGAGGCTCACTCAGGCGTGCAATGACCCACAATTTAAGAGGAGAATGAACATGACTTTATGTCTGGATCAAGTACCACACACGGCAGATTTAATCTGTTTATCGGTGCACATTCCCGTGGAGCCCAGCTGCAAGTGGCCAGAACAGAGGGATGCTGAGCAGGTACTGGGACTGCTGTGACCCAAATCCTGCTGACAGCGGTAATCCCCTGACAGTCACTCACAGGCACGACACAGAGCACTGCACAGAACCTTCACCAGGAATTTGCCCTGAACAGACAAAGCAAATAAGCAGCAGGAGAGGGGTGAGGCCCCACCACGGCGCCAATCCCCTGCACAGAGCTCGGGACTGAGCCCATCAGGGCCACCTGCTGCACAGGGGCCCCAGCTGGGCACCCCTGACAGCTGCCTTTAGCTCCCAGAGAGCCCACAGCGTACCCCCAGCCTGGCACCCCCTGCCCCATCAGACGGGGCACGTGGCCCACAAGACGGGACCCGCATCCCCCACCTGCAGAGGGATGTGAGCAGGGACAGAGCGACCCCCTCCAGATGTGTACAGGGGCTAGGGGTGCACAGCCTCCAAAACAAGGACTAGGGGGATGGGGGAAAGAGCAGCAACCCCTATTACCCCTCCCAAGAGCCAGGACTCTCACCAGTGAGTGTTCACAGTGGGGCTGTTTGACTCCTGCTGAAGCTGCCCGCCGGCTGCCTGGCAGAGCTCTGCTGAGCAGAGGGGACAGGGAGCTCCAGCAGGTTCTGCCCCACAGCCTGGCTGCAGGGGCTGGGCCCAGGTGACGTGGGGACAGGACTGCCCTGCTCCTGTGTGCTGCTCAGCGCTGGAGCCGTGCGGCTGGGGCTCAGGGCAGTGCTGAATAACACAAAATCACCGTCCCGTGATAAATAACACAAAAATCACCATCACACTGATAAATAACACAAAATCACCGTCCTGTGATAAGGAACACAAAAATCACCGTCCTGTGCTAAGGAACACAAAAATCACTGTCCCGCAATAAATAACACAAAAATCACCATCACACTGATAAATAACACAGAAATCACTGTCCTGTGATAAATAACACAAAAATCACCACCACACTGATAAATAACACAAAAATCACCATCACACAGATAAAGAACACAGAAATCACTGTCACACAGATAAATAACATAAAAACCACCATCACACAGATAAATAACACAGAAATCACTGTCCCATGATAAATAACACAAAAATCACCATCACACAGATAAAGAACACAGAAATCACTGTCACACAGATAAATAACACAAAAATCACCATCACACTGATAAATAACACAGAAATCACCATCACACAGATAAATAACACAAAAATCACTGTCACACAGATAAATAACACAGAAATCACCATCACACAGATAACACAGAAATCACTGTCCCATGATAAATAACACAGAAATCACCATCACACTGATAAATAACACAGAAATCACTGTCCCACAGACAAATAACACAGAAATCACTGTCACACAGATGAATAACACAGAAATCACTGTCACACAGATAAAGAACACAGAAATCACTGTCACACAGATAAATAACACAGAAATCACTGTCACACAGACAAATAACACAGAAATCACTGTCACACAGATAAAGAACACAGAAATCACTGTCACACAGATAAATAACACAGAAATCATCATCACACTGATAAATAACACAGAAATCACCATCACACTGATAAAGAACACAGAAATCACTGTCACACAGATCAATAACACAGAAATCACTGTCCCATGATCAATAACACAGAAATCACTGTCACACAGATAAAGAACACAGAAATCACCGTCACACAGATAAATAACACAGAAATCACTGTCACACAGATAAATAACACAGAAATCACTGTCCCATGATAAATAACACAAAAATCACCATCACACAGATAAATAACACAGAAATCACTGTCACACAGATAAATAACACAGAAATCACTGTCCCATGATCAATAACACAGAAATCACTGTCACACAGATAAAGAACACAGAAATCACTGTCACACAGATGAATAACACAGAAATCACTGTCACACAGATAAAGAACACAGAAATCACTGTCACACAGATGAATAACACAGAAATCACTGTCACACAGACAAATAACACAGAAATCACTGTCCCATGATCAATAACACAGAAATCACTGTCCCATGATCAATAACACAGAAATCACTGTCACACAGATAAAGAACACAGAAATCACTGTCACACAGGTAAATAACACAGAAATCACCATCACACTGATAAATAACACAGAAATCACTGTCACACAGATAAAGAACACAGAAATCACTGTCACACAGATAAAGAACACAGAAATCACTGTCCCATGATCAATAACACAGAAATCACTGTCACACAGATAAATAACACAGAAATCACTGTCACACAGATAAATAACACAGAAATCACTGTCACACAGATAAATAACACAGAAATCACTGTCCCATGATCAATAACACAGAAATCACTGTCACACAGATAAAGAACACAGAAATCACTGTCCCATGATCAATAACACAGAAATCACTGTCACACCAATAAAGTGCTCCGTGCTGCCCAAGGCACACTGACTGCCTCCTCCCACTGCCTGAAGGTCAGTGGCTGCCAGCCTTCATGTCTGGGTTTTATGGGAGAGAGGCTGCTCTGAAAACACTGCTGAGAACTGCAGGCCCACACCCCAGGCACTAGAAATCACTGCTGGAATCGAATCCTGAAATGCCAGCCCAGCCACATGTCTGGGGTTTTTATTGAGAGTTATATAAGAATTATATCTTTCCTGATTATTTTGTTATCCTTTTAGTTATATTCTTCCCTTGTTTTTAGCAAGTACAGTACCTTGACACGCTGTTTTCAATACAATTTAAACATTATCAGAATACATTTGTCAGGCAAATACATTATTGACCGAGAAATAATTAATTCCCCAATATTGGTGGGGAAAATAATTATTAAAATATTATTTTATTCAAGTGAAGTTAAATGATAAATTCTGACTGAAATTTGGGAAGTTTATTAAACTTCATTTGAAAATAGGATTTGAGTTTACAACTGAGCACAGGTGAAACAAAGCACTCTGAGAGGAAAAGCTCTAAAAGTGAAATTTCATAGCATCACAGTCACAGACTTGTTAGGGTTGAAAGTGACCTTAAAGATCACCCAGTTCCAATCCTCCTGCCATGAGCAGAGACATCTTCCACTGTCCCAGGCTGCTCCAAGCCCTGTCCAGCCTGGCCTTGGGCACTGCCAGGGATCCAGAGGCAGCCACAGCTGCTCTGGGCACCCTGTGCCAGGGTTGCACCAGACTCACCACCCTGTCAGAGAAGAATTTCTGCTGAAAGAAGAAATTTGCGTGGACCTATCCTTACAGATAAATAAAACATTTTTCTGAAACCAAGGTCAGCCTCAAATGGGAACTGTTCTGGGGATCAAAGCCTGGAGATACGATTTCCAATTAATCCCCTGAGCTCTGCTCTGAGATGCCACTTTTCTTAGAATGTGGAAGGCAGACAGTGAATCCTGCCCAGGCAGACAGCAGTGGCACAGGTGCCTGGCACAGGTACAGAGTGGGTTCATGGCACGGGGGGAGCAGTGGCTGCTGGCACCTGGAAAAGCCAACAGCTGCTTTCTCAGTGTGAGGAACTTTCCCCCAGAGTGTACAAAGGATCACAAGTCTGAGTGAGCAGCATGAGAAATGATCTTGACTCCCTTTCAGCAATGCCACACAGAAACCTCCTCAGAGCTGTGTGCTCTGCTGGCTCTGTAAGGGCTGCTGGCACCTGACAAAACAAACCCAGCACGCTCCACTGCTGGGAAACCCAGGGGCTGCAGGGCATCCCGTGAAATCCCTGAAAGCAGCTCAGAGAGGTGACCTGATTTTCAGGAATGCAAACAGCTCCAGGTCCCTGACTGCACACGTGAAAGAGACATTTTACAACACAATAAACTGCCTAAGACGGAATCATAGTGCTTGATGACATCCAAACCTTTCTACTTAATTACCACACACCTCCAGTACTGCCAAAATAACCCAGAGGGGCTCTGGAGGCGGTGGGGAGAGCTGTCAGGACTGGGACAGAGCTTCTTGGGCATTACAGAGCCCACAGCCCTTCAGAGCAGCAGGGACCCTTGTGTGTGCCATAGCCACTGACAGCTGACACCAAGTTCTGCCTCTGAAAACCAAAAATTTGACACTTCAGGCTTTTCTGTACAGTTTGCTAACATGATAAACAAATTAAGGCCATTCAGTCTACTCAGTAATAAAACAAAAGAGAGGCCAATATAGCATGCTTGGCACTCAGGACAGGCTGCTGGAGGAGGCAGGGTGCATGTCACCCTCAGGGCACTGGAGTTCCAAAGCAGTTTAGTCTGATGTCACTGCCCCACTAAACACTAAGCTTGGAGACCAATTTCCAGAGGGGGCTGAGGGACCACTAAAGTCCATCACAGCAGGTAAAAGTGGACATTGAACCCCTTAGAGCAGCATGGGGTGACCCACAGGTTTGACAGTGAAGGCTCAAGGCTGTCACCACCACAGTGCCACTGACTGGAGGTGCGTGGGGAACTGGCCAGTGCTGCTCTGCCGTGCAAACCCAAAGAGCAAGACAAGTTCACACAGCAATGGAAGGAAAACCACCCAGAGCTTCCAGTAACAGGACACATCAGGCCAGTGGATGCCTCTTCCAGCCAGAATCCCACTGTGACTGAAAGGACAAACCCACAAACGCACTTGAGTAAGGCAGAAAGCAGTGCCACTGTCCAACAAGAATTTTAGGAACTAAACAAAGTCGAAGAATTTCTCTTTTGGGGGAAAAAAAAAAACCCCAACCAAAACAAAACCAGGGAATCTTTAACAACTTCTAAGAAAAAATTCCATCTGTTTTCCACAAGAGGGAACTTTTGACAAGACATTGATTTCCTACAAAACACCCCTTTAAAATCAGTCAGTGCAGCTTGCCAGGACCAGCGGCAGAAAGGAGACCCTTAATCAGCAATTCAGGAGGAATTAATGAACCCAGCCACGTTCACCTACCAGGGCAATGCACCAGCCTCGTGCCCAAAGGCACCCCCAGAGCAGCAACAGCTCCAGCACCGTGGTGCCCACCCCAAGGCACTGCCACTCTCCCCCTGCCAAGGGCACTGCCATGTCCCACCCCAGGGCACCACCACATCCCCCGGAGACAAGGTCCCCCCTCAAAGGGCACTACTGTGTGCCCCTGCCAGGGACCACCACATCCCACCCCAAGGCACCCTCCTCCTTCTGTTGGCTAGCAAGTAAGTACCCCTGGCCACTTTGAATTTTATTTTTTTTAATAGCTCATACTACCTGCTTTGAAGTGAAAATCAAAGAACAATCATTAAAAGATAAAGATTAGGCTGACAGAAAACTAGCCTTGCATCTTTCCTTAAATGTGCAAGACAGACTGAACACAGCTCTTCTCCCTTTACTTTCTATCATATCATAATTATCACATAAGTAGAATTGTTAGCCTTTGCCTTTGTTTCTGCACATGTCACCACCATAAAACCCGTGAAGCCCAGGGGGAACATCACTCTGGAATTTGGCAATTGACAGAACTCAGCACGTGCAAAGTAAAACAATTAAAATTAGTACTTGTTGTAGTGCTAAAGTGCCATAAAAGAGTAAAACAAAAGAGAGATGCTCTTCCCCTGGTGTACCCAGCCCCGCTGTAGCCTCAGGGTCATGAGTGGTTTAATTTTACATACGAGAAACTATTTTTCATGCTGTGACATTTATGTGTCAGTTTTCACACCCAATCTCTGCCAGGCACTATTCATTTCCTACGAGCTCTGTCCCTATTTGCTTCCAGATAAAGTTTCCCTCCCCACCTGTTAAGATTCCATGTAATTGATTGTACCTGGGCACAAGCACCATCCGAGCCGGCAGCAGCTCCAGCAGGACCCGACCTGAGGACCTGGCACTGGGGTGTCCCTGCTCTGTGACACAGCAGCAGTGCCTGGCAGCCAGCAGCCCCTCTCGGGACACGGACACCTCCCAGGCCCCAGTGGCACCATCCCACCCTCCCAGCACCAAGGGAAGTGCCTCAAGCTGCTCTGAATGCTCAGCACGTCTGAATAAGCCCTCGGTGGCAGCACAAGGCAAGGCCCTGAGTCAGCTCTGCACGGCCACCCCTAACACACAAAAATAGCTTGTTTACTCCTCCTGAGGTATTATTTTTACACCAGGAGTACTGGGTCGCCATGGCTGTTTGCTGCTGCTGGTCCCAGTGGAGGCACATGGTGGGGCCAGGTGCACCAGCCCAGCATGGTGCTGGAGTGGGGACACCCCCACCCTGCCTGACCACCCTGCCTCGGGGCAGAGGGGCTGGCACAGGTCCATGAGAGACACTTTCAGCCACTGCCCACCCTGCCAGCCGTGCCCAGCATGCAGAGAGTCACCCTGCACCTCCCCACAGCACCGGCCAATGCCTCCAGGCTGCCCCTGGAGCTCCAGAGGGAAAACCCTCTCCTGAGCAGTTCCTTCCCATCCTCTGAGGAAAGCCCTGCTAAATCCAAGTGTCCCTATGGCTTCCGAGGAGGCAGGACCAATTCCTCTGTACACAGGAACAAACCCATCAGGCAGGGACAGCTCAGGACAGTGCTGTGATGCCGCCCTGGCTGCACCTGTGCCAGGTGTGTTCACAAAGTGCAGCTCTCCCTCCACAGATCAAACAGTCCTCACTGCATTCCTGCAGCATCCAGGTAATGCTCTCCTGGGATTCACAGCTCTCCATAAATCCTGGCTTTAGTGGAAATAAGTCTAACAGAGTGCAAGTGAACATCCCTGAGGGCCACAAATAACAAATTAAGAGTCAAGTGGGAATAGTACGGAGCGGAGTGGGACAGCGGCAGAGGAAGCTGCTGGCAAGTAAATATTGCCCAACACGACAGCAGGATTGGGGAAAAACTGACAGAGTGGAATAACAGGAAGCTTAGTCACTTCTGGACAAAAAAAGCGAGCATGTGAGCAGGGCGGAGGGGAGCGGAACACCGGGATGGATGGGAGGGCTGGGAGGGGAGCAGCGCTCCACCGGCAGGCCAGGCACGGGACACGCTGCCCTGGGCACTGCCCCGGCCAGGAGAGGCTGTCCTGGGTGTCCTGCTGCACCAAACCCTGCACACACACAGCAGGGTCCTGCAGGCCAGGCACGGGACACGCTGCCCTGGGCACTGCCCCGGCCAGGAGAGGCTGTCCTGGGTGTCCTGCTGCACCAAACCCTGCACACACACAGCAGGGTCCTGCAGGGCAGGCACGGGACATGCTGCCCTGGGCATTGCCCCGGCCAGGAGAGGCTGTCCTGGGTGTCCTGCTGCACCAAACCCTGCACACACACAGCAGGGTCCTGCAGGGCAGGCCAGGCACAGGCACGCTGCCCTGGCCAGGGGAGGCTGTCCTGGGTGTCCTGCTGCACCAAATCCTGCACACACAGAGCAGGGTCCTGCAGGGCAGGGCAGGCACGGGACACGCTGCCCTGGGCAGGAGAGGCTGTCCTGGGTGTCCTGCTGCACCAAACCCTGCACACACACAGCAGGGTCCTGCAGGCCAGGCACAGGCACAGACACACTGCCCTGGCCAGGGGAGGCTGTCCTGGGTGTCCTGCTGCACCAAATAGCAGGGTCCTGCACAGGCTCCCAGGGGAACAGTGACCCCTTAACCCACACACCCAGCTCCTCCTCAGCACAGAGAACACCCCAACTGCTCGGCTTGCTGGACAAGAAAACACCAGCAAGAGCCCCCCAGAGAACACTGGGCTGGTGATGGAATTACCATGGGTCTGGTGGCTCTCAGGCCAGCTGGTATTCAATCACAGAGGCACTTTGCAGAAGCCTCAGGAGCGGGGAGGAAAGCTGAAAGGAAGATCAGATTTTCCTGATGGCAATCACTGTCGAAATTTGGTCTGCCCGTCACTGATGAGGGGATAACAGCCCTGGGTAAAGGGACTAGAAAAACACAAACCCAAGATTTTACTACATCATCCAGGGAGGCAAGAGAAAAGACAAATCTGAAGTAATTAGAAGCTAGATAAAGAAAGTCACCAAACCATGGCCAACTGATGACAAGCTTGAGTAACAGTTTTTTACTGCTTAGGCAAATGAGGGAAAAAAAGGATATAAATAACAAAGGGTACAGCCGAAGAGAAATAAAAAAACTTAAACTAAGTTTATAGTTCAAAATTCATACAGGGAGGATCAATCTAAGTAATTCAGACTTCAGGGACAAAAAAAATGATACCAAAAAATGTTGATGTATTCAACATCAGAAGGAAAACGGAGAGTTAAAAGTCTTTAACAAAGAACAAATTGAATCAAGCAAGAATAGGAAAGGGAAAGTGTCGTGGGTAAACAAAGGCTGACACATCAGGTTTGTTGTACCTTGCAAGTGTGCGATGAGGCCCAGTAAAAGCTTGCTGGCCAAATAAACACCCTTGCAGTCCCTGCAGGAACCACCCGGGAACCAGGGTAGGGCTGGAGGCCCCGCTGCAGCAGCACTGGGACCTCACACGCGGCACCACTTCCACTGCGCCTCTGGGACACACTTGTCACATTTCTTTAAAAAAACAAACCAAGCCAAACCCAGCCCTGAAGCACTTAAGAGCTCCATGGAAAACCAAGCAGGAGCAGAGGACACCCCATCGGAGCTGGGGGCAGGAGGCTCCGTGTCCTGTGGAAGCCAGAGAGCAGCGGCACAGAGGAGCGCGCAGGGCACGAGCCCCGCTTACCGAATTTCTCACCTGGGGACTCAGCCAAACCCACGAGTAACCAGGTGGGCAGGGTCCAGCCTCCCTGCCCTCGGGTCAGTGTCCAGCCCCACCCCTGACCTGCCCACGACATGATCCAATAATCATCAACACTGCACATGGAAGCACCAACCAAAACTGGAAGTTTCAGCCCACACCGATGCTGAATCCCTAGCTCAGCTCTGTGCTGCACTGCTCAGGAGGGGAAGGCAGGACAGAGGGCTCAACAGGCCCTACATCAGTCACAGGCTTTTTTCTCATACAGCTCAGGAATAATTTCCTGCACTAAGTGCTTTCCAGGCCTCTTAACATTGATATTGCAGATCAATATTTCACAAAGACAAAGCTGTCTGATGGATGTGTGCACTCATTTAAGCATCTCTAACAGGCAGTGCTGCTGTAACTACACACTGCACCCCTGCTACCTTCTACCCCAGAGGTTTGGCCTTGCTCACTTTCCACATGAAACAAAATGACAGCAAAATGACAGAACAAAGACCTTCTGTAAGGCAGTGTGCAAATAAAGACAGTATCTATGTGCTCTGTCCGCACCAGTGCAGTGCAAATATAATTACAGCTACCAGGAAACATTGCTTGCTCTCAGGAGCTCTCCAGCCTCTCTCTGTTAAAGCCTCTGCATAGGCTTCACTTCTAAAAATGCAACTCCTTCCTAGAACAAATACTCACACAAAGCAGGACCAGGTGAGAGCCTCTGTGTGCTCAGAAATGCGGCTGCAGGGTGAATGTTTGATGCAAAAGTCTTGAAAAGCTCGACTCTGTCAGTCACACACTGAGGAGAAAAACGCTCAGAAGAGCTTATGAAATAGGTGACAATGACACAAGAGGAGCAGAAAGAACTTGCAAACAGCAGAATCTGTTTTTCAGTGTCTGTAAGGCCTCGCAGAGCTCGTGGGCAGGCAGGAACACAGAGGTGCAGATCCACCTGCCCTTGCCATGCTGTGAACAGAGCAGGTCAGTGCACACGGACTAGGGGCAAACACAGGTGGCAGGATTTATTTTTCTAAAGTTAAATAACCACAAAACATGCCGAGCACGAGCACGGCTCTGCAGTCAGAATTCCCTTTGTTTATTTCACAGGGGCACTGACACCTGCCATGACCTGTCCCAAAGCAGAGCTGTGCAGTGCTCTGCTCCTCAGCCCACCCCAGCAGGACGTTAGCCAGGAGCAAGACACAAAACCCAGCCCAATGGCAAAAAGGAAAGAGGAGTAGTACTGTTTTACAGATGCAGACTTTCTGTAGGAAGCAGCATTCTCAGGAAGAATTTCTTTACAGGAAGGGTGGTCAGGCATTGGCAGGGGCTGGCCGGGGAGGGCATGGAGCCCCCAGCCCTGGAGGTGTCCAAGGAATACTGCATGTGGCACACATTCTCTGGGCTGGGTGACAAGGTGGGGATCGGGCACAGCTTGGACTCGATGGTCTTGGAGGTGTTTCCCACCCTAAATGATTCTGTGGTTTCTGCTCCTGGCAGTCTGATGTTGTTGTAGGACATGTGGCAGTGTCACCACCTTGGTGCACATGCTGAGCTGCAGGAAATGCCACCTCTGCAGATACTGTGTGTGTGTGTGACCTGAAGACTCAAACGCTCTCACTTCAAGTGTTCAGCCACATAGCTGGTGGGAAATGAAAAACTTTCCATGTGTGGGAGCCAACTGAGCTGATGAAACAAACAGGAACATTCAGAGGGAGGACTGGCGTATCATGATCTCATTGCAGAAGCACTTTTTCCCCAAGTTCAGCATGTGTGAGGCAGAATCAAAGCTCCAGAGATGAGAGCATCAGCCTCGGGGCTGGGTTGCAGGGCTGCCTTACAGGTGCTCGCTCTTCAAAAACCTAAATTCTCTTTTAATATATTTTACTTAGATCTATGAGAGGAAACAACTTGTTTGTGAGCATTAAAAGGAAATAAAACAAATATTGAATTCCTCTCTTTTCCATGACCTTTTTTTTTATGTGAAACCTGACTCACTCTAAAAGTAGTAAAACAGCAAAGTAGTGAAATAGAAAATGAGAACCTTCTGCCCCACAACCTCCCTACAAAGACACAAGGTGACAGTGACAGCTTTGCTCACCATTATCCCCCAGGGCTCAGAACCCCAGCATTCCAGGGACCTGGAGATGTGCTGTTCCCAGCAGCTGATCCTGCTCTTCCCTGGCAGCACTGCCACTGGGAATCCCTGCCTGCAGCACCCCCACACCACTGGGAATCCCTGCCTCCCTCCTGCAGCTGCCAGGGCTCCGACAGCTTTCACACAACATTCAGGAGCAGAAGCTGAACCAAGTAATTTGTCAGGTGATCAAAACAGAACTTGAGCAGTCACTCAGAAACACTTCATTATTTGTCATATAAACAGGACAGAGAAGAAAGAATGGAACAGCTACAGATGGTGCTGGACAACTGACCCATGGCTGTACTCCAGACAACAATAAAATCCAGCAATGCTTTCCAAATTTTAATTATTAAATATGAGTGTATGTTTAGCAACTACGATTTAAAACTTTTTAAACCATAAAGTAGCTTCTTAATTCACAAAAGGTCTTTGCAGTTTCTGAATGCTTATTTTTGTGTACAAACCCAACGTCAACACACAAAACACACAGCCTGGAAAAAACCTGGAGGAGTCATATACACACAGCCATACATTATATATAAAATACAATGAGCACACACACGTACACAAACAGCCTGCAGCGTGTGTGTAGCCCAGAGCAGAACAATTGACAAGTATAACAAATAACTTCAACCTTCCACTGTTGCTACTTTTTCAGTGTCTAATTCCGTAGGTATCTAAACTTACCAGAAACATCTAAACCATAAATATGTGACAAATGCTGTGCAGAAATATTTTACATTGTTACAAACACTAGCAGTGTCTTCAGCCAATGGACTAAACGAACAGGAGACCTCACTTCCCTTCTGATTTTCAGTGCTGCACTTAAGGAAGCCAAATGCTAAAGGACTGCAACAAGACAAAACAAGGTGTGCTTTCCCCCACAGTAAAAAAAAAATAAAAATCCATTAGCAGTGTTATTTTCCTCTTCAGATATATTTAATCACACCAGTAACCACGTTTGGAACTAGGTGCAAAATATCTGTTGCAAAAAGCTGTCAGAACCTGGCAACAAACACATTTTGTCAAGGAATCTTGGAGCCTGTCTGCACACTACATCCTCTGATATCTCCTGATCTCCTGGCTTGTGCTTTGCTCTTGCTTCCCCTTCCCCTCCCATCTGCTCACACAGCTCAGACAGAGCCCTCTCTCCTGTGTTATCTGCCAGGTGCTATAACAGCATCTGACCTCTTCAGCACTTTGTCTCTCCTCTGTCCCGCCCTTTAATTTCTTTCTCTCTTCTGCCTTGTCTTCTCTTCTAGTTAGAGACTTAATCACCTTTACCACTGTCATAAAAAATCCCATTTCCTCCTGTTCAGTGCAGCCACAGAGAAAATCCCAGACCCTGTCCTGGCTGCAGTGAGCTCACTCTGTGCTGCATGCCTGTTTTTCCAGCTGCAGCCCCACACACTGTCACTTCTGCAGCAAATGCTCAGCCTGGTGAGGTGTTCCCTGGACTGACCAACCCCACCACACCCCTCCAGTATCACCTGGAAACTTAAATCAGAAATTAATTTTTTTACTATGAAACAATTCCTCGTGCTCCACTGACAACAAGAGCTTTGCATTTTAAGGTACTTTACTTGGAATTAAAGCTGCCATATCCATCCATCCATCCATCCATCCATCCATCCTTGCATGCCTTACCCAAGGGAAGCACCTCACTCAGTTTCACAGACAGGAGGCAGCCAGCGATCAGCCAACAACAGGAGTAAATAACAACTAGCAGATACAAAGTACTGACTCTTCTGTTTCCTCTAAGGAGTGCATAGTGAGTGGGAACTCTTTAACCCTTGAGTCTGCCCAGTCAGGGGCTTTCCCAGCTCACCTGGGTTTTTATTTGGTTACAGCCACTGCAGGCATCCAGGCTGTCTCCTGACTCAGCTCACTGCAGGGAAAATTTTACCAGGGCACCAAACAAGCAACCATATGCCAATGGAGATTATTTTCTGAAAAAAACCATCCACGCTGCAACCAGAATGCAGCCAGAATTGCAGGCACAGTTTCCCATCTGCAGCAGGCTCTGAACACTGGCTGCACTGTGAGGAAGGGGAAGGGACAGCAGACCCAGCAGCCCGTGCAGCTGCAGCCCAGCCTGTCTCTGATGGCACCATGTGCTGCGAGCTGCTGCCTGCTGAATTCTGCACAAACACACAACCACGTGTGCTCTTTCTTTGCACTCAGTATTTGCTTCACCAATGCCAGCTTACAGCAAGCCCCAAAGACCCAGAAAACATTTCATTCTGCCTACTCTTTTCAAAAGACTTCTGTTAAATGTGCACACTCTTGTTCCTATTTAACAGAACCAAGTAAGAAAAACTGTGCTGTTTCTGACATTACTGTGGTGGCTACTGCACACCTAAAAACCTGCCAGGCCCCTGGAGGGAGTGAGAACCTCTCCCTGAGCCAAAGCTGGAAAGATGCTCTCAAATTAAAAAAAACACAACCTCCTCCTCACCCAGTGTCAAATACCAGCAATGAACCTGTACAGGATTTTAGAGTGAATCCCACCCAGGATAAAGAGCAAGCAGAAAACAATGGGTTTTACTCCTGCAAAGTGGTAGTTACCTACTGCACCTGCAGCTACCCTGGCTTTGCTGCCTGCTTCTGGACTGTGGGGTTTTCCAGCATGTCCACACAGAAATGACTCTGTCCCCCAGGGACAGGACAGACCCCTCGAGCCTGAGCCAACCCCAGCCCATGACCCACCCCCAGCACAAACTGCCCTGTTCCATCTCAGATTCAATGGAATGTTTGCTCCCCACAGGTATGTCCAGGTATGTCCCATCAACAGAGGTGGCCTCGCAGCCACCCACCCTCCACATCCTCACAGCTCCCTGTCTATGTCAGCTGCCTCCTGGTCCAGTGGGCACATGTGGGACAATTTCCATACTTTGCAATTCCTCTCTTTCAAATTAAAATCTCAGTCTCACAACCATCTATGTCTCTATGTAATCCTGGAATTAACCCATGCAAATTCAGTCAAACGGCACCAACAAAAAGTAACCAGCTTTTCTTCCTCCCAGAACTGCTCCTCTTTTCAAACAGCACTCTTTTTGCTAACTCTCTGTACTATTTTGCCAAGTTAAGAATGGTCCAGAGAAATCTGGAGCTGAAGAGAGTCTTTCCAGGAACTTGACGGGACTTGAAGTGCTCTGAGATGAAGCTGGATCCAGACCTGTTCCCCCAGCCGGCCCCTTCCTCCCTCCTGCTCCTGTCAGCAAACTTGGGAGGCATCAGCATTCTCCCATCAGAGCCCACCACCCCCTCTCTGAAAAGACAGAGAACTTGTTGGGATCTCCAGGGCTGAGAGCTGAGAAGTCTATCCAGTGAGCAGAATATAACAAAAAGGCAATCTGAGGAAGCAGCTTGCTAGTGCCAGGGTGAAGCCCTCCAGAAGTGCTACACTGAATTTCTTCTTCTTCTTTAAAAATCCACTTCACCAGATGCATTTTCCTTTATTTGATCAAATATTGCATTTGCTTTCAACTACCTCAATGTGTGCTCTGCATCAGTTAAATCCTGAGATGTTTCCTAATGAAGAGGATAAGTTATAAGTATTTCAATAAATTCAACCATGAACACGAAGGTTTTCTTACCAGCATAATCCTGTGTTTCAGGACCTGACAATTCAGTGTTGACTTAAATCTTATTTCAACAGCAGTAATCCTCCCAGTGGCACTGTGAAACAAGACAGCCCTCTGGATCAGGATAAAAGCAGCTCTTGTGATTTCCTGGGGGCTGTCTGGAGTGCTGCCGTGCAGCCCTGGTGCCGCGAGGCACCGCCAGGAGCACAGCCCAGCACAGAGCAGCGCGGCCGCCCCGACCCTGGCCAAGCCCAGGCCCAAACCCTGCTGGCTCTCTCTCTGCAGGCATGCCTGCAGCCCAGCACTTCAGAGGGAGGGCTGTGGCCTCGCCCTGGCTTTGGCTGCTCACCTGCAGAAGAGGCTCCTTCCCAGGCATGGACACGGGAGCAGCTCCTGGCAGGAAGCACAGACTCCTAAGCAGCACCCGGGGCAGTAGTTCCTAAATAACATCCAGCTGGGCTAACAAGGCTCTGCAGTCCCAACAAAGAAACAGCAGCATTTCTCCAAAGTCAAAAAACAGATGTGATCATTCGGTATTGAATGTAATTTGTTGCTTCCAACAAATTTCAGTGAGCCTTGGCAACGAGGCATCTGTATTTGGAAAAACAGACACTTGGGGTCATCCTGGGAAGGAGACAGGCCTCACAGGCTGCTCCTGATCACTCCGTTAAGACTTGGGACAAATGTCTGAATGTTCTTGACACAAAGTTTTCTTACTTTTTTGCCTCTTTACATCTTCCCTGCAAACCAGTTCAGAATTTTACTCATTTTGACTATGCCCAGCAGAGTTCCTGACTGTAACAGGAGCCCACGCTGGTTTCTATTATGCACAGCCTTTAAGAAATGACAGTGCAAATGCTGCAGTGCAATGTTTTAATTTCTACTTAATTTCCTTCTGCCAAGGCAGAGCTGAAACTGTAAAATGAGCTGCAAAGGCTGTAGTTAGTTGTAACTCCTCTGTCCAAAGGCCTGATAAGATTTCAAAACATCATCTATCTTCCCACAGAGGAACACACGTGCTTTCAATTGTTTGGTTTGCTAATGGACTATTTGCCACTCCACCTAACAATTGCCCCATTTTCTCCATGTGTTTGCCACTTTTCCCTTTGCTTCCTTTTCTGGAGCTCAGCCTGCTGGCAGACGGACAGGCTGGAAAGGAGAAAAATGGCAAATCAGACCTTAGGAATTTGAACATTGTTTATGTTTTCATTTTTTGCCAGGGGTTACTGCTTTACGAGCTTCCTTGAAATCAGCCATGTGTCCATCTGCCTCCCAGCCCTGAGCCTCACCTCATCCCTGCACCCCGAGTCCTGCTCCTGCTACTGCCCCGTGGTCCAGGGATGTCAGACAGCACACAGGTAAAACGACTCAAGAATCACCTGCTCAAGTGTTCTGGGTTTCTTCTTTTGCCTTCACTAAAGAAGAATCAGACCCATGATCTGCCATTCCCAACATGATTAGTGCAATAGGCTTATGGGATTTTCTTCTCTTTGTATTAAATGAAATAGAGTTCTTACTCTACACCCTTAGGTAAGTGTCACATAAGGGAGAACAGCAAGTCAAAAAAATCAGCACTTTTTTAAGCAGGGACAAAGTAGAGGGACTTTAGTAGAGAGACTTGAACAACTAACAATTACATCTCTGAGGCAGAAGAAATAAGATGCTCATGAATTTCAGCAATAATAATAATAACAATAATGCTACATTTATATATTTTTAAGCATTCTTGGTAAAAAGTGGCAGTCACTTTCACAGAGTTCAGGTGTTCATTTTAAAAAAATAAACACTTCTACATTAGAAGATAAAATACTATCATACCAAGTGCTGGTGGGTCTCAGACACCAGGCACCAGAGCGTCAACCTCAGGCATCATCACTGAAGTGACTTACACTTCTGGCTTCCAGCTTTTTCTTAGAATTAAAAAAAAAAAAAAAAAAGCAGAGAAATGTGGAAGTTTAAGACTTTCCAGCTGTTGAAGAAAGAGTATAAAAAGCTTTTACACTTCATTGGGACACCCAGCTTGAACATGAAGGAGCCGCCTTAGCGGGAGCATAGCTTAGGAGACCAAAAGCCAACTTGGAAGCGCAGCATCCGTGGTGCACGCTGTCCCCAAGCCATGGGCTGGCACCTGTGCTCACCATGGCCACCGAAGCCACGCGAGGTTCAGATCACTCTGAAGCAGCAGGTTTGGGAACACAGCAGCCCCCACCCCACAGAGAGCTGCTGTGGGGCTGGGCTGAGCACAGTGGGGCAGCGCCGGGGGCAGCACTGGGACAGCGCTGGGACAGCGCTGGGGACAGCTCTGGGACAGCACTGGGACAGCACTGGGACAGCACTGGGATAGCACTGGGACAGCACCACAGGTAGCACTGTGGGCAGCACTGGGATAGCACTGGGATAGCAGTGTAGGCAGCATTGGGACAGCACCAGAGGTAGCACTGGGACACCCGAGCCCCCTGCCCCTCCTGCTGTGTGACACTTTGCCCAGCACAGGGCTGGCAGTGGCCGCGTGGCAGCCTGGCCGCGGTGATGGTGGCCTCGGCGCATCTGCAGCTCCCACAGAATTTGCATTTGACATCCATCTCCCCATTGTTCAGACATCTTTATCTCAGCTTTCAGGAAACGCAGATGACTCATCTATCGGAACATCTGACGAAGCTAACGTAATTTCAAAAACGAGTTCGACTTCGGCTTATTTTTCCAAGAAAAAGAAAGAAGAAAAAATGTTTCAAAATTATGGTAAAAATCAAATTTCTGTTGCAAACCAGTTTCCTGATTTAGGAACTCAAGCTTATTTTTGCTGTAGACAGTCTAACAGGCTTTTAGGCATCCAAATTTAGGAAAAAAATCCTACGGCATTTAAAGCAGGCAGAGCCAGAGCTGGAGCTGACTCAGCCGCTCCAGCGCATAATTTGAATACACTACATAATCATTCTTGGTTTAAAATTATCCTCCTAATATCTAAGGGCCAGATTATCCCACACACGTTCATCTTGATTCACGCGCTCCCCTAGGCCAGCCTCGCAGGTTCCATTAGCGCTAATTAGGCAGCAGGATGATAACATCTCGCCGGGGCTGTCCCAGCCCTGACCTCCTGCAGCACCTCAGAGGTCACAGCCACGGGCCTGGCTGCCTCTTGCTCCCCACGCTCCCGACTACCACGGGCCAGCAGCTGCTGGTTCTGCTCACAGGTAAGGAGGAGCTGCCAGGTGCACCCACAGGACGTGTTTGCAACCAGAGACGGTGTCCAGAGCCCAGTGCCACTGCTCCCACACAGCACAGCAGGGAACCTTGGGAGGCAACACTGCTCTCCTTGCTCCAGCCCTGCACGGAGTTTGTACCTTCATTTCAAAGGAGGGGGAAATAGTAATTAAAAAAAAAAGTGCTTTACCCAAGCTGCCAAGTTTCACTTCTGGCATCTATTTTTGCCTCCTCCCGGCAGGGCAGGGCAATGGAGTTGGGCTGCGGCGGCTGCGCACTGGGTGCTCTGTCCCTGCGCCCGCAGAGGACACCTGGGCCAGGGCCAGAGCCGAAGGGCACTGCCACCGCACAGGGTCCCTCCGAGGATCTGCTCCGCCTGCTCCTGTTCCAGGAACAGCCGAGCACACAGGCCATCTCCAGCTCCGAGGAGTCCTGCCCAGGGCTGCAGCTCTGCAGCACTCACACCTGCCTGACGTCAGCTCCACACAGCAGTCACTCCTGAGGCACACCAAGCCTGGGAGTGACACATCACAGCATCGCACAGCGGGCTGGAAGGGACCTTAAAGGTCACCTCATTTCAACTCCTGCCAAGGTGCAGGAGTTTGTAGAGAAAAATTCAGTGACTAAGTATCTGTCTTATGTTCAAGAGATAATGCAAGAATAGCTGTATAATTAATACTAATATTATATACATTAATAAGAAATCAAATACTTTAACATTAAGGTCAATTTTTCAGCGTGCTGCTATTTTAGTAAAGAACAAGGACATTACATCCATATTGAATTACTGAAAAATTAAAAATTACTTTTGAATGTCCTAACCAAAAATCTTTTTTAATCTGTACGAAAATATTGACTGACCTTATAAGGTCCAGAGAGAGCTGGTGCAGCATCTCCCTAAATTGCTTTTGCAGAACATCTAAAGTTTGGGATATTGCAGACAAGGTAACTCAACGACTAGAGCTGGCTGAGATTGGCACACACCAAAACTGACACAGAACTGAAACAAAACCAAAACTGAGCAATGGCTTCAGCAATGGGGATTGGACTGGGAGTTCCCCAAAGGGGGGAATTCCTGTTTCCCCAAGGTATTCCGGTGCATGGTACAGCTCCTTAACTAACCACCCTGCCCAGGGGCTGGGGAGCTGCTGGCAGCCACAGGCACCGCGGGATCCTGCCCCGCATCCCCGGGAGCCTCTCCAGCACACAGCAGCTCAGCCACTGGCAAACCTTTCAGCATGAGCACAAGTAAACAGCTCTGGTCAGCAGTGTATTTTTAAAGAGCAGATTCTTTCCCAGCTCCCAGCTCGGCCCCTGCGCTGACTCCACAGGGCAGCAGCACACTCCTCTCCGAGGATCCGCAGCAACGCTGTAACGTTACCCACGGTTATCACCCACGGACCTTGCAGCGCTTGGCAAAGGTCAGCCTCAGTTCCTGCATTAAAAAGGGAAGCGAAGAGCCCTGCTGACAGCAGCAGAAGGGCCAGTCACGCTGCCAGGGCTGGGGAAAGCAGCCCAGGCCGCGCTCCATCCCCTCTCACACAGACACCAGCTCACGCTGCCGCCTGGCTCCAGCACCAGCAGCACCCCTGTCCAGCACTGAGATTTTAGGGCACTTCCAGAGACCACCGACATCATGCCCAGGTCACTCTAGTGGCTGCTTTCCAGCCTTTCGGCAGATCCTCGCCATGAGAAGCAAGGCCAGTGGGGTCAGGCCGCGGTGGCCAGACACACGTTGCTGGGAAACCAAGCCGGGGACACTGCGGGTGCTGCTGCACCAGCAAACCCACGGTGGCAGTCACAGCCCCTCGCTCAGGAACAGCTGAGAGGCTCCGGGGCCAGGCCTGGGCTCTGGCAGCACCGCCATCCCCACGGTGACGCCGCGCAGCCACCGACGGCCACGCCGACACGCGGTGGCACCGTGTCCTCGTGATGACACCACGGGGCTGGGACTCCCCACTGGCACTGGCAGCCCTGGCTCTGCTCCTACCTCCAGCACGTGCTTAATGCATAAAAACATCTTATTTCCACATTTTAAAATTAATACCCTGCATGCATGGTAATTGCTGTATTTAAAAAGAAATTGAACAACAGAGAAACAAATCCTTTCAGTACAACAGAGAAACAAATCCTTTCAGTATCAGCAAGTTAAGCCATGGCTGGGGGTGATGGAGCATTTCAAGCCTGAGAGCACTGTAGAGCTTTACCCCGTCCCCTGACCAGAGACAAGGCCCACGGTGAAGCTCAGGATGCTGAGGATCTAGAGAGACCTGCTGCAAGCCACTTCCTGCCCCGCTCGCGCTGCGCCGGGCCCGGCTGAGCCACGAGCTGCTCCAGCTCCAGCTCCCAGCAAGCACACCCCTGCCAGCAGCCAGCTCCCCTTCTCGGGGTCAGGGCCCAGGGAGAGAAAATCACACTGGAGAAAAAACTGGCAGACAAATTTCTGCTTCCCAAGTCTTGATTTTTTCATGACTCCGCTGGATTAATTCTGTACTGTTTGTGGTATGAGTATTTTACATGTGAGGTTACTCAAATCATGAAAAACCAAGGGAAGGAGCTGGGACCTGCACATTTAACACCTATCACTGACACGGCAGCTACAGTGAAACAACAGCCCTGTATTTATGGTGCCCAGATGGGATGTGCCTCCTGAAAACCCTCTCTGCTCCTGCCATGCTAGCACGTCCAGAGGCACCTTGCTTTCTGCTAAGTGCTGTCCTTCCCTTAAGCGAGTGCACTTGGGAAAAAGATGGGATAACCACACCAGTGCCAACCACAGAAAGGCAAGCAGGGTGCTCACACACACCCGAATAACCCAGGGAGGAAAACACTCTTCTAAGGTTCACCATCAGCTGTCCAGAGACACCAACAACCCGCTGGTAGTTACGAGATGGAAACAAATCCTCATATTGCTTACGTGGTTTGTGCTATTAAAAACAAAGAATCCTCACAGTGACTTTGCTGTTTCTACGTGAAGTGCCCTTTATTCCAGCTACAGGCAGGGAATAATTTGGAGGCGAAGAATGAGCCCCTGTAGCCATACTGGAGGATTTGAGCCCTGCCAGACGTATTTTCCCTTCGTTCCCTATATCCCTCCCCTTCCCCTGAGGAAAGCAGCAACACAAATCGACAAGCATCAATAAAATAAAAGCAGCAAAACACCCCACTGCTGGCAGAAAGCACTTGCTCCTGTTCAGCTGCAGGATTTCTCTGGCTACAACTGCTTCTTTCATTAACCATTTATCCTTGAAAATAATGTAATATTTACTCACTTTCAATGAGTCAAAGCAGGCGATTACGCGTCCGTTTTCAACTTGGCAGCTTTTCGATGGGTGTGCAAATTTACATTCCGTGTCTGGTCGTGAGCAAGTCCCCCTTTGGAACTCCCTACACACTTCCAGCGTTAGCCATTTTGTGTCCCGGATCGGTGTGACGCTAACAGCCATCTTTAGATTTTACAGGTAGTTAAAATTTCCAATAAAAATGGGCAAACGGGTAGCTGAACTGATAAACTGGAAATTACGAAAGTGCCACCTCCAGAACACTTTTTTCCCCCGCTCCCTATTTTAAAACAAGTGCGTGTAAAACCGGGTGGCTGCAATCCCGAGGAAGAGCTGTGTCACCAGAGTTCAGAGCGTGGCACCGTTAGCGGGGCTGGGGAGGGCCGGGCCGGC
Source organism: Haemorhous mexicanus (assembly GCF_027477595.1). Lineage (NCBI taxonomy): Eukaryota > Metazoa > Chordata > Aves > Passeriformes > Fringillidae > Haemorhous > Haemorhous mexicanus. The sequence goes on from NC_082350.1 coordinate 26,122,597, forward strand.
AGCCGGGTGCGCCTGCGGGAGGGAGCGTGGCCGGGACTAGCCCCGCGAGCTCAGCATCCCGTCCTGAGTGCGGCCGCCGCAAGCATGGGAACGTGGCGGGCTCCGGCAGCGATTCCCGAGCTGCTCCCGGGGACGGCGGGCGGGCAGGTGCCTCCAGGCAGCGGGCTCGCAGCGGGCTCTGCGGTGCAATCGGGATCGATTAGTTTGGCATAGACAGATGCAGCAGTTTAGAGCAACGACCGACACCGGGTTTAGGCTGGGCTTTTTCTCCTCCTCTCCTTGGCTTTCGGGCAGCAGAGCTCTGACCTTCGCGGCACACTTTAGTGCACAGTGCAGCGGCGGCGGGGGAGCAGCGCCGGACCCTCCTTCCGGCGGGCGCGGGGCTGGCAGCGGCGGAGCGCTGTCGTCGCAGTCTAGCTGGCAGCAAGCAAGGCAAAAGCAGCGGCTGCTCTAGAAGCGGTCCCAAGCAGCAGCGACGTCAGGAAAGGCACTTCTTAGTACCAACCTGTGGAGAGAAGAGACACGTTACGAGCGGGCGGCGCGGGCGCCCCGCGAGCCGCCGCCCCGCGCAGGGCACTCACGGCTGCGGGCGGCGGGGCCGCGTCCCCGCGCGGGGCCGGGCGGCAGCACCGCCGCGGGCCAATCGCGGCTAGCGTTGCAGCGACACTCCGGGCAGGGAGCCAATGGCGGGGGCCGTCTTATGAAAGGTCGCGCCTGTCAGACGCCGGCCGCGCCGCGCTGCCCCGAGCGCGCCCGCCGGGGGCCGCGCGTGCGGCCCGGCGGTACCGGCGAGCGAACCCGGCCGGGAACGGCGCCGGGAACGGCACCGGCAGCGCCCGCCGGCCCTCCGAGCGGCTCGGGCCCGGCGCCGCCTGACCGCCCGCCGCGGCTCCCCGGCGGCCGAACGGGACCGGCACCGCCCCGTCGGCCCGCCCGGCTGGAGGACAGACCGAGACACGCTGACCCCGGAGCGGCTCGGCCCCGGCGGCGCCCGACCGCCCGCTCGGACACGGCCCGCGGCACCGGGGCCGCGCCGAGAGCCCGGGGACAGCGGCCCTGCCCGCCGGGAGCAGCGCTCTGCCCCGCACCGCGCCGCGGGAGCGCCTCCGGCCGCCGCAAAGCCACCCGGGCAGCGGGGCAAACCGCGCCCTCGGATGCCCAGGCGGGCCGCATGGGTTTCCCTTCGCGCCGCGGCTCAGATGCCCAGCTCTGCCAGAGAAGCCTAGTGCCACCTGCAAATGCAAATCCGGTATAATGAACTACAGCTCCTGTCGCACCTGAGGATCGCAGTGCCCAGAGGACGGAGCAGAGGGACCCTCGTGGCACTGCCTGGGACACACGGACAGCACCAGCCACGGGGATTCTGCCAGCACTGCAGCCCCAGCAGCATCCTCCGCCTGTGCTAAGGGGAAGGCTAGCCCCATCCCTATCTTTCTAACGATGCTGCTTCATCATCCTCCCGTTTCCCACCGCCCTCCAATGCAGGTCACCGACACAGCCCCCAGAATCACACCCCGGGAAGCGATGCTGTCGGTGTGAATGCAAACCAGATGAGAAAAAGCTACAGTCTTATTCTAGGGACACAGTGATCAGAACAACCAACTCCAGGGGAAGGAAAACACACCTAACAGAGCTAATGAGATTACAACAGGCACCCTGCGTTCTTTGCCAGGACACTTGAAATCATGCCACGTTTTTAATCCCTGCTAGCAAGAGACAAACAACGACCTAATTACTTGCAAGCACAGGTTAACAACTAAGTGTCTGTGGTATAAACAGATACTCATTTGTTTCAACTGCCTAAAACTCTGAAGTTTTAGGCAGTCACTACTCCTCAGTGCTCAGGATATTGAATTCTTAGGTCTTGAAAACTTGTTCTGTAACAGATGTCCAGGCAAACCAGTTTGGTTCTTGCACTTGTGCCACGCTTCCCAGCCGTGACAGATTAGCACCAGGAGATCTGAAAGCAGAGAACGTGCTGCTGGGACTGTGTGCCAGCAGGTCCACCAGATCCACCAGGCCTCCCTGCAGCCTCGTGCAGGAATACCAGCACATCAGAGCGCTTTTGGAAGCCTAAACACATCCCCCAGCCTTCAGTCAAGGTGCACTGCAACTTGTCCTCCACAGACAAGAGCTGGATCTGCGTCCTCCCACCATCACTCCTGCACTGCACAAAATGACTTGTGTTCTTTTGTTAGGAACATCTGTTCCCTGTGAGACCCTCAGGACAGGGCGCTGCCAATGCCAGCAAGAAGAGCTGTACCACAAAGCTGTGGAACAGCTCTAAGCAGGGTTTTCTCTTGTTCATCAGCTTGGTAACCAATCCATACCAAGGATTGATTTTTCCAAACACCGAGAAGAGTTAGAGCAGCAAATTGATGCATTTTATATGCTAAAGCCAATGCAAGTTAAAGGCCACCGTTTCCAAACAAGATATTTCACTCTCATTACACGAGTAGTCACCCCTAATAAGAAAGGAAAGAGAGCATGAAGGCAGCACCCTAACAATGAAAACAGATGAAAACTAGCTTTTGTGCTCTCATGCACTGACAGGAGAAATATCCCTGGGAAGGCTCCCCAAACTGTGTTTTACTCCCAGGTTTGTAATAAGTTTTCTGTTAGGATTTGGACAATCACCCACTCAGAGAGAAAATCTTCTCCTGCTGAGGTCAGTGACACACTTGTGACTGCACTAACTAATTCCACCCTTCCTTCTTCAGGCTGCCACCCACAAAAAGAAAAGCATCACTCCAAGGAGCTGATGCCTCGAAGGTAAATCTTCAGGACACAAAGAAATACTAGATGTATATATTGTATGAACAGTTACTTGAAGAAAAAGTGTTTTGTCATAGTTTGTTGTCTACCTGAAAACAGCCAGAAATGTCAGCTTTAAAAATAGCCTTTGAGCAGAAATAAAGCCTGACGTCAGACCAGAGGTTTATCTTCTATATCCACTAAATAAAGGAAGATGTTAGCATAGAATTATCCTTTTTTATCTGCATAAACTATTTTCCCATCCCTTGGAAATTCTCTTGTGATACTCACTCAGTCACTAAGGAGTCCCCAGCAAGCTTCACATGGTAGAAGATACACTGTCTGCAAAACCCAGCTGATACATGTGACGTCTCCTCTGGGCTGTCGCTGATATGGTGGGAACGACTGTAACAAATCCAGAGGGAGAACCATAGGGAAAGGACAGGAAAAGGATTGAACTTCTTCTTTTTCATTCAATTGAAACTGATTGAGGGGCTGGCGGTTTCTAGACCCCACCCAGCAGAGCAGTCAGTACTAAAGACTCTTGTGATCCACAGGTGGATTTTAAAGCTCACCTTTTGAAATCTGGAAGCATTTGCCACTTGTCTTGGGAATACTGCAACATTGGCTTGGGCAAGGCAGAACCTTGCCTTGACTGAATATCGAGCTACAAGGATTGAAAGCAAATTAAAAAGTGATTCTCAGAAGAGACAGAAGAGAGAAATAACACTGAGGAGTCATTCCTTAGGAGGGTAACAGAGATGACTTAGTTGTCTCCTGAGCTGGGTCAATGAAAATGATTAAGAAACAGCCTCACAAATCAATGGAAAGGTTACCTGGAAATGTCCAAGAAAGTGAATCTGACACAGAAGAGACTCCTGTTACTTCCCCTTATTGCTAAAAAGAAACGTGCAGACTGATTAACAATGCATTTCCCCCCTCATTACAGTCTTTGACACAAAAATAAGGTAACTCCCTGCACTGAGAATCACTCCCAAAGAGGCATTGTTTTCACTGTTCCTGTAACTGGGGTTGCTGGACATCCCTGTTTGTCTCAATTCACACACGTCTCTCAAGGAAAGATGTAGAAAGCTGGGCAGGCAAGAAGCCCAGCACTGAAGGAGAAGATGGCAGGGAAGAATGCTATTTTTATGCTTAGAGAAAGTGGAAGCTGAAAACACCAGTCTCAATGACATGAGAACTGTCAGCAAGAACAGATAATTACACAACGTGAATTCATCCTCATGACAATGACTCTAATGAGATAGGAAATGGAATAAAATCAATATTCTATTTACACTGACAGGGCAGTCTCAAAGCTTGAAATTGCCAAATGTCTGTCTTTTAAATCAAGGAACACAAAATTACTGACTCCTTACAGTATTTTCAAAACACCTCTGCCAAACTCAAAGTTTACCAATAACATATCTCAATATAAAATTTGGAGGAGATACAGCAATTACTCCATGGCACAACTGAGGGATATAATTATAGCACTGTCACAAAATTAAGCTGAAACAATGAGCTAATTAACATCTTGTCACATAACAATATAGGACTGGATAAAGGAAAATATTCTTTAGTAAAATGCAGCTGAAGATTGTCTCACACTCTGGGCTGCACCCGCTGCTCCCATAGGACAGCATGGAAATGGAAGATGATTCCTTTTACAATTTTGTACTTTTGTATGTTTCAGGAAAAAATGGGAGTGCAAAGGCAGGAGAGAGAGCAGCCAGCTCTAGAGCAGGACTGCCAGGGTACTGTAGCTGGGCTGGATTTCACAGCTCCCCAACCCAGCAACCTGGGACTGGGAGCCTGGTAAAACTGCAAGCCCATGTTAGCTTTGAGCTACTAAGTGCCACACCAGATTAGTAAAAAACTGCCAACACTGCTTCTATGACGCAGATATTTTGCATGACACACAGAGTTTTAGTACTACTACTAGTAGTAGTAGTGTTTTAAAGGTTTTTTCTGTACTGTTTTAGCTCTGACAGACTTTCCTGGTGCAACCTCCCACTGACTTCAGTGGCTCCTCCAGCACATCCCCATCAGACATGGTTTTTATCTTGAGTCTATTTCACAGTTTCTGAAACTGTTTTAGCAGAACCACCTAACTGTGATATTCCATCTGAATTTAACACACCCAAGTGTACTCAGTTCATGAAAACTTGATAAATAATGAAAAAAGAGGCAACATGTTGTACACTGCATGCCCCAGCCACATGCAGAAATCAGGAATTGCCCCAAGATTTCCATCCCTAATGAAACTGTGAGCCAATTCCCACCAGCAGCACATGGGCACTGACATACAAATCCCACAGCCCAATCCTCTCTTACTTTAGATTACAGTAATGCTATTTTCAAGTCAGAAAGCTACACTGCAAATTCCATAAACCCTCTTACCTTTAAGGAGCAGACAGTTACGGATTAACTGCTCTTGCTGTAATATTAAAAAATTAAAGTCAAGAAACATGCCTGCTGATTTTTTTTTTAATAACCTGGGGTATATATCAATCTGTTACAGAATTTGAGACTTCAGGGACACAGGGGATTCGCAGTTTGACAGCATTAGCTGGATATGTATTTCTGAGCAAGAACAGGCACAGGCCAGGCCCTGTCTCGGACGAGGATGTGGCACACAACCTGTTACTCTGTTCTTGCAGCTAAGTCAGGGACACAAAATGGGCAAGGCTCTGCCTTTAATCCACTTTTCATCAATTTATGTATTACAAAGTATTTACATATCCATCCCCACCCACCCTGAAGTCGCAAATACCGCTTCTGGTAATAAAACATATTTGCACTGTAATTCCCTTGCCATAACATTCACATAATGTATTTTAGAAATGAGCAGTTCTGTATTATCCTGGCACAGGGGAATTCCGACCATAAAAGAAGTGACATTGCCCAAGCAAGCCTTAAAAGAAGTTGTTTATCTTTAAAAATAACAGTAATCTAGTGATTTAAGTTAAAATTCCAAGAAGTAACAAAATGAACTGAAAAAAACAAAACCTGCTTTATTAAAATCAGTTTTATTTTCTTGTTCTAATAGTAATTTTAAACATGTTTCTATACAAAGGCTTTTGAGAGGCCATAATAAATCAACTATGCACCCTTCCAAAAACTACAAGCTATTTATTAAGCCGACTCTTGCACATTTTGTTTGATTAACTGCAAATGTACACAAGCCAAGCAAGGCAGGAGAGCAGCAGGATGACCACGGCAGCGGGGTCAGCCCAGGAGCAGGCCCCCAGCCCCGGCGCCTCCCCGGGCAGCACAGGGTGCAGGAACGGACCACTGCACCTGTAAAACCTCCCCTGCTCTGCACCCTGCAGGTGTGACTCAGGCTCACTAAGAGCACAAAATTACTGACTGTAATTTTGCTCATGCCTGTCTCGGTGGCAGTGGCTGCGGGGTGTTGTCCTCAAGAACAGCCACATGGCAAACCCCAGGATGAGTCCCAAAGCCCAGATTCAGTGCCAGGAGGCACCTGCAGCAGCAGCAAAGAGGCAGAAACTGTCCCATAGGGACAGGTGATTTCCAGCTGCACGTGCATGTATGAATTTATATAAAACACGATGATTAGCATCATCCATAAAAAGAATCCCTACAGAAAAAAAAAAGACACATCTATGACTCAGCAAGAGAAGGAACTGCTTCCCTCTGACACCAAATTCAGCTGATGCTGAAGGTTTCAGCAGAAGTGACCCGGAGGAGCTCTCACTGGTGAGAGGTGCAGCAGACACCAACCCCGGCTTCCCACGGGTCTGATGCCTGAACACCTCCAGTACTGCAAGGGAAAACAGACCAGCACCTCAGTACTGCTCAGTTCCCCCTTCCCTTCCTCATGCAGCTGCCATGTGGCCCTGGTGCAAAGGGTGGCTCTTCCTTCCCCAGAGACAGCTGGATAAAGCAGTGGGGAAAAGGAGTCCTGAGGGACCGCTGCAGACAGCAGTGGATCAGGACATACACATGGTCACTACTAACATTATTAATTTATTAATAGTACCACTTCCTCCAGATAATAAGCTCCTCCCCTTGGCCTCACTAACTCATCCCTGGCTGGGCCACTCCTCCTACCTTTGCCCACATCAAAACTCCAGATTTCAAAGTTCTTGCCTGTTCACATGACAACCACTTTGTTAGAACAATAATTTCGAGTCAGGTGTCTGGATGCAGCTACCACATCCCTGCACACACCAAATTAACTAGCAAGATTAAATCTGAACCTAATTACCGGGAATAGAACAGGCCATTCATGTCACGTGCTCCACACTGGCGTGTGGTCCTGCTCCTGGTGACAATGCCAGCAGCTCTCCTGGCCCTGAGGACACATGCACCACAGTGGGGCACGATTCCATGGGGGACACCTTGCTGCTCTCTGCCTAACAGGCACACTCCCAGGAAGGCCCTTGGGAGTTATGGCAGTCATGGATTGCTTCATCTTGCATCTGACTTGAGGGCGACCGAAAAGGGACGCGAGTCCCGCTCATGAGGAACTCGTTACACCGAGCTCTGCTGGCAGCAGCCCTTAGAACTGGTCACTTCAGCTCAGCCACGGCGAGCTACAGCAATGCAGGGACAATCACACTTCTCCCCAGGGACCAGAAAATTACCTGGGAGTGAGGGACAGCAGAGTAGTTCAGTTTGGACTGAAGGACTGCTGCCCAAGTGGCAAACCAGCGCCCTGGCTCTGCGGCATGGCCAAGCAGTGCCAGGCACACACCCCCGAGGAAGGACCGGGAGTCCCACACCTCTGAAACCATGCCAGCATCACAGAGTGGCAGCACTGCCATGCTGGGGACACCTGGAGCAGGGAGGTACTGCCAGCTCAGTGCAATGACGACACTGCCCGACTCGCTCACCGACATGAATCACGGCAAGGACAGTCCTGAAAACACTCCAGCATCTGCTGTGAGACAGGAGACACAGCCGCCTGCATTTGCATTCACAGCTGTCTGTTTCTCAGGGAATCTCAGATCCAAAATAGAGCACTTTGAGCACTTTCAGTGCTTTGATTCATTCTGGCCTTACATTTAATTTATGTTTATAATCACATCCTTCCAGGATAAGAGAAACTTGTACGACTTCTCAGAAAATACAAGGAATCTATATAATTTATTTAATTAGTTACATAAGAATCTAAACCACAGAGAATGGGATTTTTAATTCTCTCTGCCCTGTCACCACCTGAGCTATCAGAGATGACTGTTATACACTAAATATAAAATGATTTTTCCATACACAGCAAAACTAAACCAGTTTAGGAGACGCTTTCCTTGACCTAACAGAGATCCTTACATATACAATGCTCAGCAGCACAGAAACACTTACTGCTGTGATCAGTTTTGGATCGTGACCAATCTCACGCAAACTAAACAAATACACGCGTCTTCAGGTAGCAAGCAAAAGCTCCAAATTAGTCACTGGTATTAAAAAGAAGTAATAAAAACTGCATGACTTTTATTTTAGGAAATAAGTGGGAAATATCTTTGAGGCAAGTTTTCAAGCAGTATTTGCTTTAGTATATTGTTACGCTTGTTCATTTTGAATTATGACATGTACACAGCTAACAGTAACCATGAGAAACAAGCCTCTAAGAGCCCCTGTTCAGAACAGCCTCTCTGCACACAACCTCAGCCAGCAGAGCTTCTACCATGCAGGGGACAAGTCACAAAGAGGCTCCTGAGCTGGGCTGGTCCCTGCGCGGCACAGCAGTGCCATTGACACTGTCCCTTAGGACTTCTCACACAGAATACTCTATCCTCTGCTTGGGTTCTCCTCAATGTGTCCCTTTTCCATTAACACAGCAAGCTACCCAAATTAAACCCAATGAAGGAATTTTGGGAAAACCTCAAAAGATCACTGTTTTCCTTGTATTTTCCTTCCTACCTTTAAAAGCCATTTTAAAACACCAAGAATGAAGGTTTACATTTCTACTCTTACACAAAAAACAGAAACAGAGATATTTGGAAAACAGATTATATTCCAAGAAATAACTTAAGAAAACCTAGCTTTTATAAAAATGGTGATTAAAGGCAGAAGTTGCAGAATGCTCAGAAGTTGTAGCAAACAAACCAAATCCAAAGTAATAATTTTGTCAGTCATGCAGAAAAATTAGCGAAAGAAGTTCAAATGCTTATATTTCTGTTCCACCATTGGCTGTATTTAATTATAAGAATTGAACAGAGCTGTGTCTACTTTTCACAACAAAAATCACATCATTAAATATTTATTTATTGAATATATTTGCACATAAATACAGGAGCTCAATAAAACGTTGATAAGCAGCAAACAAGATATCTGCCCAAGGACTTCATTCCCAAGCAGTCTGCAAAGCTCCAGCACCACAGCAAGTGCTTGCACTCCCAAAACAACATTTTTAACTGCTACACATCAAAAAGCTGAAAAATACATAATTACATTATCAGGATCACGGACTCACTACCTCGGGTTTTTCACTGCTTGAAAGAAGGCCCAAAGTCCACTGAAGTTGTGCCTATGTTTGGAGCATGGAAGCATTCATGGCCCAGGTAAAGAGAATCAGACTTGGCTGAAAACCAGAGGTGGGCACACAGAGTCAAGAATGCTGCCCAGGCACTAATAAACTCTTCCACACGCTAGAATCAACATTTTTGTTCAGATTTTTTTCGAAGCTTCGGAGAGCCACAGAAGAAAAAAGGGAGAGTTTATTTCTCCCCAGAAAGCCCTGCCGTGTTTATCAGGAGCTTCCTTCCATGGAAGGAGCCAGAGGCACAGGCAGCACTGAAACACCGGCCAGCGCGGCCCAGGGGAGCGGTGAGGAAGAGGAAGGGCGGGTGGCCCTGGCAGCAGCCGACACCTCCTTTATATGGCCAATCCAGGCCCGCTGCTGTGCCTCCAGCTTGGCAACCTGCTCGGAAAGCCTGACCCACGTGCCCGGGCAGCCCGGCCGCTCCTCTGCCCGGGGAGCGCGGGGCTCAAAGGCTCCGCACCTCGGGTGCGTGCAGACCCAAGCGACACGGCAAACTCCGCGCGCTCCCACACGCAATGTACTCACTTTTAAAGGAAAAGCTTTATCTCCTCGAGCCGGGTACTGTCACTGCAGTGCAGATATCGCCACTGCAGCGCCACGGCTCCAGCAGCCTCGGGAGCACATCCCCCGGGGCCCCGGCCGCCCGCAGCCCATCCCTGCCGGCCGCCGGGGCAGCCTGGCTCACAGAGCGCACTCACGGGAGCGCCCAGGGCCCCGAACGGCTGAGCCGGGCGCTTCTGACTGCTATCCCTTTTTTAGAAGGCAAAAATTCCAATTAACTTCTCTGGAAGCAGGATTGGGCCGAGAGCCCAAAAATGCTCTGGGTTCCCAAGTCCTTACTCACTGCTCGCAGTTGGACTCGCCGCCGCGGGAGACAGCAACGCAGCAGGAATGTGCGGAGCTGCTGCGGGAGGGCTTGGGAGCCCGGGCCCAGCCCGCTCCTCCAGCCTGCGCCCAAGCCCCGCCAGGGCTGTACGTGCTGCAGTAAATACCAGCCATGTACGGTACAAACGCTGCCCTCGGCCTCCCGGGCCATCCGCACGGGGGAATGCAGATGCCATCAGCCGCCTCCTGTGCAGGCTCTGCAGGCAGACCTGAACCCACAGCCACCCGAGGCAGGACACGCTATTTATAATGCTTTCAACATTTCACTTTTCTCTGCAAATAATGCCTGCTCCAAGTTCAAGTCCAAGGCATATTTTGCCTTGCCAGATGATCTGCGACCGTCTCATGACTTATTACATTGTTATCGCTGCTAAGCTGAGCAAACAGGGCTGCTAAGTCTATTAATCTTCTGAAACACGAAGTCTGAAACTGCAGAAACAAAACATCTCACTACAAGATACATAAAATGTGCTATAGAGAGATAAGGGGGGAATTCAGTGCACGCTCTGTTAAGTTTTTCCAGCGCCACTGCAAGCAAGACTGACGCACTTTTGCAAGAGCCGACTCTGGATGTAACACCAACAAGTTACATAAGGGAAAAGAAATTCCTTTTACAAGAGCAGCCTGCCCCAGGGCGGACAGCGAGGTACACTTCCCACAGGAAAACCTGGGCACTCAGCAGGCGCTGGAACTGCCACCTGCACATTCACAAGAAGGACTGATAAAAGGAGCCCAGCCCAGCCAGGCTAACCACGGCGGGCTGTGCAGGAGCTCTGAAATACATCCAGGCCTTTGGTGTTTAGAGCAACCTATCTAGTATTTATTGCTTTTTATTCTGTGGAAATCCACTCCATTCAGCTATTCATATACACCTTGCATATTTATGTACCAGAATATTTTTCTGAGAAAACAAGTATTTGGCCTATTTCTCCAAAGCAAAGGTCCCAGAACACACAGGAGTCATACACTTTATCACAGTGCTCAGATCAGGCCAGCTCCAGGAGGTGGCGGGGCTTTGGAAGGACAGACAGACCCAAGCTGAGCTGGCCCATTCCCCAGGCTGGGCTAATGCTGGTCATGCACTTGCCTCATGGGAATTATAATCTGGCTACACAAAACTCAGGCCCAGCTGCATTGTCCTCAGGCCTGGCTGCCTCAGTTTCCCTGTACAAGCTGTACATTCAAACCAAAATGAACTCAAACTGCAGGATTTTGCACCCTTTTGACAGAAGTGCTGTCAACTTACACACCGCTGCTGCTCTTACTAATTTGTACCAACTGCAATTTTACCTCCAAAATTTTAAGCTTAATCAAGTTGAGCTGTGAGAACTCGAGTCAGATTTTACTACGGATAGATTATACCTATTGCAAACTTTTTTTGTTCCCAGCTACTTGGAACAAAGATATTTTGGATAAAAATATTCTTCTATAATTATTAGATGCACATAATCTGAAACATGGACTGTTTCACAGGGTAGAAGTTGACACAAAGTGGACATTAAAAAAAAATAATTGACCCCTTAGGAAAAGCAATTCTTCTGATAGACAGTGGGACTTCACTCTGAGGTCAGCACACATCAAACCCAGTGCCCAGACTGCCCCATGGGCATAGGAAACCTCGTATCTGTCAGCCTGCCCCAGCTCAGGGTGCTGCTGTCACTCTCCTGCTGCTGCCTCTGAAACTGCTGAACAGACTTCAGAGCATCTTCAGAACAGCAGAACTTACTGCTGGTTTTGAATGCACAGATCAGGGCAAACCAACATTTGTCTCTGGCTTTTTACTCTGAGCTTTTTACTGACTAGGACACTCCCCCTGCACAGAGTGCTGAAGGGAGAGGGGGCTCCAGCATCCTCACAGGAACCACACAAAGCCTTCACCTCAGAACCCGTACATTAACTGTATTTGCTCATCTTAGGATGTACTGAAGTTTCATCACAACCACAACATGGTTTTAATAATCCCTTCTCTTTCCTGGTTAATTGCTGGGAACTCTCTTTGACACTAATGGAATTGCAATTGCACAGATTCATAGCAGAGCAGGCTCCAAATATCGCTGAGGACAGCACTCAAACACATTTACATGTTTATTCTTTTGGTAAATAACTATGGGGCAGGAGGGAAGAAACGTTGTTTACTTTGCTGCATAACTTGGGAAACTAAGCTGACAGTACACAGTTGTTAATAAAATTAAATTTAAAAATAATAATCAGAGGCAACTGCTCTAATCCTTAAGGCACACAAACAGCAGAGACCACAAGTCATGCAAGGGAAGGGAAAGCCCCCTGTGTAGGGCTGGGCACAGCAGGACACACTGAAGTGTAGGAATTCCCAGGGAAGCAATTGAACTCTGACAGATCCTCCCTCTCCCTTCCCCCCAGACAGGAGTAGTAGCAGGAATTTGCTGATAAACTCATAGTTGCAAAAATCATCCTTGGCATGAACATAAATCATAAGGAATGGGAACAGAACTTTTCCTGCAGTTTTACCTTAAGGAGCTGGCCTTAGCTAACATGCTGTTTACAGCATTCCCATCGAAAATATGCCTAAGGAAAACATCCATTAAGCCTTTGAAAGTAACGGAGTTACCACAAGGCCTTTTACAACCCAACATGCATGACTTCCTCAGTGTCAGAAAACGATGTCTGCAGATTATCCACCAGTTCCTGAGCAGGAATCATCCACTATTTAGGAATCAAGAGGTGCTGAGGCTCATTCCCCCTAATTACAGGCATTCCTGTGTCACTACCACCTCCCCACTGACGCTGAAGCAGCAGAATAAAACAAGTACTCAAAGGAAATAAAAACAGGGAGGGAAGCTTGTGATTTAATCTGAGCTGACCATCAGATCTTCATCTACACCACAGGTGTGAGAACCTTCCTGTGGCCACAGAAACTCCCCTGGACAGTGAGGTGAAACCATGAGGCTTTTACAGCCTGTCTGCTCTGGGCAGCCAAAGCCTGGCCCTGCAGGGCAGCACCCTCCCACGGCCAGGGTGTGCTCCAGCTGTTTGCTGGCACCCACCAACATCTCCTGGATGTCACCCTTGTACTGCAGGCTTCCAGCACAGGCAGCTCCAAGGACAGTCAGAGCAGCACCTGATGCAGGGATGGAGCAGGACATGGCTGGGACGTCGCACCAAGGCCACGGAATGGGGCATTCACCTGCCCTTCACAGACCCCTCAGAGGACAGACTGCAGGAGTGCACCACAGATTCTGCCACCCAGGGGGAATAAGGCTGGAGGCAGCTGTGGGATACACCCCAACTGGCTATTGGCCATGCCTGCTTTCAGCCCAGAGCAGAGAGATGCCCAACACCTCTGGTTCCTGCAGTGGCACATCCCAACCTTCCATATGCAGCAGTCCTGTCACCACTGCAGTGAGCACGGGGTTACCAACCCTTTCATTTCTTCCTCTTTTATCTACTTTAAATTATCATAATACTGCTCTATGCCAGTGGGCCTGCCCAGGGTCAGTGTCACATGCAGCCAGCCCGAGGGAAGCCTGCAACCTCTCCTCAGCTCTCACCCCAAACTTCCCCTGCAGCAACAAGTGCCATCGGTTAATTATTCATTATGCAAATAATTTCCTTGTCACTTTGGAATATGTTGTCATTTCATTAGAACCCCTTCTCTGTAGTGCAAAAAAAAAAATATACAACTCAGTTAAGTTATTCACCATTACTATTCATTACTTCATCCCTCTTTCCCGTTACATCCCTTCCCTGAACCTGCTCTCCTGCACTTCATTATCTCTGTCACCCCCGTCCTGCTCCTTCCTTTCTCTGGGGCATATATTCCCCACCTCAAAAAAATCACCAAAAGAAATTATTTCTTTCTAAAACAGACAATCAATTTTTTTTCCAAGACAACCATTTTACACAAACATCCCTGCATTTTCCTCTTCCACTATACCAGCGTCTTAACAAACCGACTTGTTTGCACCTGCAAACCAAAGTTCGGAATTCAAGAACTTTCTCCAAAAATGAAACAAAAAGCTCTCTTTCCGTCACGCTACGGCGGCAGCTGCCGGGGCCAGGCCGTGCGGTGAGGGCGCACGGGGCGCTGCCGCCCGCCCCGCCGTGTGCTGCTCCCGCACCGCCGGGCTCCCCGCCGCCCTCGGACCCGCACCGCGGTACCGGCCCCGCCGGCACCCACCGCCCCGACCCACGGCCGAGCCCCGGCCCGGCGCTGCGGAGCCGCCGCTCGCCCCGCGGCCGGGCGGCTCCGGGCGGGGACCCGCGTGGGGAGCCCCGCGCCGGGCGCTGCCGCAGGGACGCGCGGTCACCGGGGCCGCGCCCCGGCCGCCGCTCCGGCCCCTGCCGCAGGACGGTCGCTGTCCCCGGCCCGCCGAGCGCAGCGGCGCTCCCCCCTTCCCCGCGGAGCCCGGCGAGCCCCCCTTCCCGCGGAGCCGCCCCGCAGGGCCGCTGCCCGCCTCCCCCGCCGCCGGGCCCGGCCTGGCCGCCGCACTCACCCCGGGCCTGCCGGCGGGGCCCTGCCGGCGCGGCCCGCCCGGCTCAGCGGCTCATGCTGACGGTGCCGCGGGCGCGGCGGGCGGAGGCAGCGGCGGCCCGGGCTCCCCGCGCCAGCCCCGGGCCCGCTTCCGCCGCCGCCCCCGCCCCGCCCGGAAGCGCCACCCGGCCCCGGCCCCGCCGGCAGCCCCGGGCCCGCGGGGAGCCCGGCCCGGCCCCGGCCCGGCCGCGCTCACCTAATCCCGGTGCGGCCTCCGCGCTCCGGGCACCGCGGGAGCGAGGGGGAAGGCGCGGAGCGGGGCGGCGGCGCGGCGGGCTGCCCTCCCCCGGGGCCGCCCTCCCTCATCCTCCCTGCGGCGGAGCGGCCGGCGCCTCATGAGTCACCGAGCCCGGGCCCGCACACGTGCCCGGCCCCGCCGCCTCCGGCCGGGGGAGGCACGGCAGGGGCGGCCTGGGGGCGGGCGGCGCTGCCCGCGGCCCGGCCGTGTCCGCAGAACGCCCAGCGCGATGGCTCCAGACCCCCCCAACGCCGTTCCTGAGGACACGATCCTCTAGGCATTTGCTTCCCAAAGCAGGCAGAAGGACCCTGCTTTCCTCCCGGTTCCCGCTCTTCCTTCATTTTAGCGAGAGCAGCCGCTGCAGAGGGGTGGTTCTGCCGGCTGCTGCGGGGGCTGGCAGGGCTCGCCCGGCACCCACCATCAGCAGCTCACCGCTCCCTGGCCCTCCAGGCAACAGGTCGGCTCTGCCCCGGCCCAGGGCACGTGTCGGTCCTGCCGTGTGGGTGACACCGAATGCGGAGTGCAGAAAAGGACACGCAGTAGTCTAGATTAGCCAGAGGTGTATCGGTGTGTCCCCTGCCAGGACGCGCACGTAGGGCCATGTGCAAAGGGCTCATCAGACCCCTGTGGTGCTAACCACAGTTTAGGAAAGACAAACAAACTGAAAAGAGACAAGGAAAGAGACAAAGAGTTCCTCTCCAGTGTCACATAGTGTTAAACATCTTTTAACACAGACACATAAGCAGTGGATTATGTTTTGTAATGACAAATAATTCCTTACTTGACTTTGGGAGACAGATTTTTTTCCCTGGTCTCAAGATCTAACTCCAGCTGCTTCCTTCATGAGGCTTTTTGTTCTATTTGACAGCCTGGAGGGGATATAACTAACTTTGCTTTTCTTGTGCTCTAATCACCCCTGCAACGGAGCAGGCAGCACTTTGGAAACAGACTGGGTTTAGTGAGCATCCCTCCTCAGAGCTGCCCGGCCTGGGGAGCATCCAGGTGTGCCACATGCCCGAGGGAGTGCCGGCACCTCACTGGCTGGGAGAGCTTTCTGCTGGTTGGCACTGATGGCTTTTTGCTAGAAACAGGAGACTGAAAGGGCAAAGAAGCATTCATTTTTCTTTCAGAAAAATGTTGTGTACTTACACCTGTGTTTCAATGGAGTTTAATCCAGATCAGAACAAAATCCATGACAACTGGTATCCCACGGTATTTAATATTCACTGTGGGGCAGTGCAGATGTCCCTGGCTGCACAGCCCGATGGGCCCTGGGAGTGAACATTGTACTGGGCCATTTGTGCTCTTCCTGTTCCCGTTCAAGCACAAAGAGCTCCCTGGGCCATTTCCTCCCTGAGAACCGACATCACCGCTCTGGGCGTTTTCAAAGCACTTGTTCTGGTCACAAAGTTTCTTACAAACTCCTCCCTGCCCTAATTCTTCCTAAATAGAGGCAAGAGACAGTGTCCTGGTGCTGGGAGACTGGAGCTGTGTCTTGAGCACAGTGATGACATTTCTCACTGTATCCTGAAAAGTGAATGCATTCCATTCACATCGGTTTATGCAGGTTACAGGGGATCAAACCCTAGGGCATGGATGGCAGGCACAAGCTCTGTCATAACACAGTGTCCAGCAGGGCAGGGTAAAGAGAAAACCAAGAGGAAATTTCAGATCCAGGGGTCTCCCAGGTCATCACCCAATACCAACAACAATCACCACCTGCGATTCCAACAGACTAATTGTCTTACAGCAAAGATAAAGAAATATGTCATTGCACACTCAGCATTGTGTGCCGCTCAGCCCAGAGGACAAAGAGAAACACTGTGTGCTAAGAAAGTTTTTTGAGGGATACTTTGTGTTTTAGAATCCCTTTTTGATATCACAAGTGGAGCAAGAAAGAGGAGCTCTCCCGGCTGAGTCAGTGCAGCCCTGGTGCTGTTGAGGTGAGAGGCTGACCGGTGAAATTGGTGCCAATGTGCCTGCCCTTCCCTCTGAGCCTGGCAGGCAGCAGGGCCAGTGGTCACCCAGACATGGCAGAGGAGCAGTGTGTCCCAGAGCCTGACTCGAGGGTGCCTGTGGGCATCCTCTTCACAGCTGCACCTCGAGCAGAACAAAAGCTCTTCCTCACTGCAGGGCTCCCACCCATCAGGAGCACGGGGGGCTCCGTACCTGGCCTACACACAGACAGAAACCACAGTGCAAATCCACCTGAGCTCCAAGTGTGTCCTGTGTCTTCATTTTATCTCACCAAATAGCTGCAATACAGCAGTCACTAAGTCAACCTACACTCTGATCTTCCTTCCCTCCTTGAGCCTTTATTAAAGGCAGACACAGAGTTGCTTCAAACCCGGACTGAACACGACTGCAACCCTGGAGAAGCCGTTTGCTTCCTGATGCCCTTATTTGTGCAACACTGATGAAGCTCAAGTTCCCCAAAAAGGTCTGACACAAGCTGCAGTGCTGCTGCCACAGAAGGCCCTGCTGCCTCCCTGCTCTTCCGGAGCCCGCTCCCGCGGCTGTGCACGGCACACGCAGCCACAGCTTCCCGCCAGGCCAGAGCACATTTGTTTCTGTTTTAATGATCTCATCTGCATGTGCATTTCTGTAAATATTACACACAAATTTATGACTTGGCCCTTACACCATTTTGTCCTTTTGTTTTAAAGCCTCCTGCAACTACTGTGTAATATTATTTTTGTTGAAAGCAATAAGATACTTATAATCTCTCCTAGTCTACAAGCACACAAATGAGAAACATCCACAGTGCAATTCCCAGCAAATAATTGTGATACACATTTTAGCTTTTGCACCTTCCGCAAAGGCAATTTCTTTCCTTCGATGCAGCTCATGCTGCAGCCCCTCCAGCAGCACCTCTTCACCCCCCCAGCCCCATGGGAGCAGCGTGGGTGCTCAGCCCCATGGCTGCTGCAATGTGGTGTTTAGTCACTGAAAACTGGCGGGACGTTCGCCAGCAGCAGCGGATTTCACGCTAGGAAGCTGAGGGCCACTCTCAGAGGATTAATGTCATTTCAGTCTCCCATGTGCTTAACCAACAGCCCCCAGAGTGCCAGCGCAGGGCTGAGGAGCTCCAGGGATGGACACCCACACCCATTCTGCCTTACCCAAGGCTGGCAGGACCCTGCAGAGGAGCAGCACTCGGCCCCAGTGGGAAATGCACCCAAAGTGGAGCACAGCCATGGCGGGGGTGCCTCACCCGCCCTGTGTCTGCTCTACCGCCAGAACACAACAGATGTTAAACCAGCTCACAGGGCTCCTGTAAGCATGTGAGAACCTCTCTCACCTTTTCCAGCGCAGTAAGCAGCACAGGTGATGAACGGGTAAAACTGTAGTAAAAGCAGAAGAAAGAGAAGATGCACATGCCGGCGCCATGGCAGTGGCTCCCGCGCCGTGCTTCTTCCACGTGTCCCTGGGAGCGGGCTGGGGCTCACTCAGGGTGCAGCTACTCCACACCACAGGGGTCCCAGTGGACCCCCAGCATGCGCCACGCAGGGTCTATGGTGGGTCTGTCTGCAACTTTCAATGCTCTTCAGAACCACAGAGTTTTGTTACTCATGCCTTGCATAAAACCATCTTGCATTTACTGTTCATTTCTCTAATAAACTATTCCAGTCTTCACTAACTCAAGATAGCGAGGCGCACATGCGAAAGCAGCACAGTGAAAGACGACAATGAAGCGGTCCAGCTTTGCGAACAACTCACCGTCCGTCCCGCCGGCCGCAGTGTCCTGCTGCGCTGGGCGGGCTGGCGAGCCCCGCGCCGGGGCAGCGGCTCGGTCCCACCTGCGGCTGCTGCGCGGGGCTCGGGCCCGCAGCGCGCCTGGCACCGCCACCGCCCCCCGGGGCCGCGGGGCCAATTGCAGCCTGCTGCTCTCTGCGACGGTGGCCTGGCCTGGGGAAGCCGTGACAGGCCGGAGAATGACACTTGCCAAACCTAGGGGGCCAAGCGAGTGAAGTGAGCCCCTCCTGCAGCGGTAACCACGGCCGCGGGCTGGGCTTAGCACATGTATTTTCTTAAGGAAGCAAAAGTTACTTTCTGCTGGTAAAAAAGGACGCGGCGGAGGAAGTGCTTTGCATGGCACTGCAGCCCAGCTCACTGACGGGAGCTCACCCACATCGGGGACACGGACACGCGGCTGCAGAGTCTCCCTGTGCCTCATTAATCTGCCCCTTGGCCGCTGACACGGGCCATGGCCCGCGCTCCCTGGAAATGGGGCAATGCCTGGGGCGGTGCCCGGGACTCCTTCCTGCTGCAAGCCGCAGATAACGGCTGCCTGGCCTCGCCAGCCAGCGGCTTTCAGCCCATTTTTGCTATTTCTGCTGGGCTTACCACCGACTCCAGGCTTCCAAAGGCAGCGGCCCTTCCACCTAAAGCTCTGCTGCACTCAGAGCCAGCTGGAAATGTCCCTGGCTCAGCGCAGGGGTAAAACACCATGGTGCCCCACCTTCCCTGGCCATGCCAGCTTTGATACACCTGTGCAGTGGCTCCTGCCTGGCAGTGTCCATGGTGGGCACGGCCCGGGGCAGGGGGTGGGTGGGCAGAGCTGCAGGGGAAGGGCCGTGTGGCTCCGTTTGGCTGTGCCAGCTGTGCCAGCTGTGCCGCGCAGCTGGGGCAGGGGGGCTCATACCCACAGCCCCCGTGCCAGGAGCAGAGCCATCTCTCTGGACCCAGGCCCTGCAGTGCCTGAGCTCGGGCCGTGCTGCAGGTGCAACTGGAGGTGCAACACGTGGCTGAGCAGCCTGGAAGCACTGCTGAGGGACGCTGCAGCCAGCACAGCCATGCACAGGATTGTCTGCCATTTCTTTCTGCTCCTCCACCAGTGTCCCCCTCTGCTCCTGCCCTGCAGAGCGCTGCTGGATTCACCATCCCACCCTACGGGGTATTGCAGGAGTTGAGGGAACAGCTTTCCATGAGTCCCTGAGCCTGGCTCGTGGCATGCAGCAGCCAGCCCTGGCTGGCACAGCCCCAGCTTGGCCCCAGCACCGGCAGCAGAGTGTGGGGAGCAGGTCTCTGTGTCTGCTCAGCTTCCTCACTGACGCTGCTCCAAGACCTGCCCTGTGTGACAGAGACAGGTCCTGAGTCCTGATTTCAATCACTAATAAATAATAAATAAAATCAATTACAATGGTCACCTGAGAAATATCCATTCCTATCACAAAATTTTGTGTGTTTTGGCAGGGATAGGGATGCTCTGCCCTGGGGGTCTCTTCCCATCCTGAAGCCTTTTTCCAAGCAGAGCACAGGCACCCTGGTCCCTTCTCTGGGATTCCAGAGGTTCCATAGCTTGGTCAGAGTAAACCCCCAATAAGGGTGAAAGGTAACCAGAAATTTCACCCAGAGGGATACAAAAGATGAAATTTCCCATGGGTGTCAGCTATCTGTGCAGAAACCCAACATCCTCAAGGCCTCCATCAGAAAAGAGGCCTCCATGGAGAGGGGCCCAGGTCTAGTCTGAAAATCTTGGCTGACATGACAGATTTCCTCCTTTTTCTTGATGCAGCTGTGGCCCTGCCAGGCACAGTGAGCTGTGAGCAAACAGCCCCATTTAATCTGACATGATTACCCGGGCTGCAAACAGGGAGCAGGGCCCATCTGCCTTCCCTGTGGTGTCAGACATGCAGCAGGGGGAGTCTTCATGCCCTGCTGAATGAGTACAGCTGCTCACTGAAAACTCACCACAGACACACTTGTTGGCACGTTATTACTCAGGCCATGGTGTGCTCTGTGGGGCTGGTTCTGAATTGAGCTAAAATGTGTCAGCCCCAGAATGCACAGGGTGAGCCCTGATGGGGGCACACATGACAGAGCTACCCAGCTTTTTTCCTTTTTTTTGGTTATTATTCTTGAAGAGACCAAAGCCTGAAGTTTTTCTTAAGCTGCAATTATTAAAATAATGAGTTCCTTCAGAAAGGCAGCAAGGCCAGCCCATGTCATGGTGCTGCTGAAGGGGTTTCTGTTCCCAGCATTTCAGGAGCTTTAATTCTTTCTCATTAAAGCTGACAGTGTCTGACCAATCACTCCACTCCATCCTTCTTATTATTTTTCCAAATTTTGGTCACATCTTTGTTTTGAAAAATAACGACTGTTAAAGTTTTCAGGGGCAGGGGCATTTTGTTTTGCTTGCAAAGAATAAGAAGTCTCTGGTTAATCTGTAAAAGATTATCTGAATCAGAGGAAGTATGGGAAACATATGGCCAATCTCATCTCTCCCTCATTAGGAGATAAAATGTCCATGCTCCTCATTTCCATCCCAGCACTGGAGATAACAGCTTTGCTTTCCTGCTGGATGTCATGTCAAACAGATCCAGATTGGAAACAAAGGTCTCTTCCCTGATATGGGAACCTGTAGCAGGATCCTCATGTTTTTGTATTAAACCCCAGTGTGAAATAATAATAAACTGACCCTTTTGTGCCTTCTTGTGTTGTTTAGGCAGCTTTTGTATTTTCTGTGAGGAACTGTGTCACCAAGGCAGATCTGCCATGGGCACACTGGCCTGGCTGGCACTGGGCAGGAGTGGGAGCATCTCAACATCCCGAAACTCCATCCCAGGAAGGATTGCTAGAGTCCAACCATAAAGGAGGAGGAGGCTGCCTCAAAAAATAAAGCATGTAAGTCCCAAAAGTGAAATTCATATGTAAATGCAAAGTGCACCAGATGAAACAACAGACACTTATTTGCTTTGTTTGGCATTTTTTCCCTTTCAAAAGGTAGATCCCAAACAAGTGATACCACTAAAGGCATTCCTGCTGTATTCTTTACCTTTTCCCCCTCTTTTTCTTTTTTTTTACTAAATGTATCCTGGTATAAAATAAAAGGTAGCTTTAAGAAGTTTGCAGATTTTCAGGCCTAGGACTTTATTTCATTTTCTTTTTCAATCCTGCTTGTTATCATCCCAGTGCCTGGCACAGAGCCAGTGGAACTCCCCTCCTTCCCTGCCTCTCACAGCCTCCCTGGGCTTCCAGAGCAAAGGCACATTCCTGCCCGCACCGATGCAGCCAAATTAAATATTAGCTGCTGGGAATGTTCCTGGTTTCTCTCACATGCCCTCTGGGTGAGGCTCTGGGGCTGGCTGGCAGCACAGTGCCCGTGATGCTGCAGCACATTTGGGGCACTGCCCGCAGCACTCCCAGCCCAGAGCAGGGGCAGGAGGGGGCTGCACCTCCTGCACACCTCCTGCCACCTTCAGCACACAGGGGGCATCTCCAAACGCTTGTACAGCCAGGATTCGGGCACTTTGATCCCATCTCCAAACCTGCCATTTCAGATCTGAGCTGCCCAGCGGGGGGGGCACTGCCCGACCCCTAAGTGACAGAGGCATCAACAGTTCACAGCCACTTTTAGAAACAAAGAAATTCTTCAGGGAAAAACACAGGCAACTACTTACTCTCAATATTTAACTGAAAGCATGGCTGCTCCGGTGAAAGCTGTGGAGTTTTACCAAAGTATCCCTTTTTGCTTCCAGAGGATTTGTGCATCTGTGACCCAAACCAGCCACATTTAAAAGTATTCTGCTGTGAAACTGCCACGGGGCACAGGTGGAAGCACAAGGTGAGTCTGCTTTCACACAGAACACAGTGATTCCAGCCATGGAGATGTTTCCAAAGGACAGCAATAATGCACAGCTTTTCATGCAGCCCCAACCATGTAACCCAGCCGTGCTCCAGCATGGGCACAGACCAGCGGGCAGTGACAGGGAGCAACAGTCCCTTCCTGCCAAGGAAGGACATGAAAATTACCTTTCAAAGTCTGGCTTCATTCCTATGTGGCCGTGGAGGGTTGTTGCTACTTGGCCTATGCCCACACTGAAATATTACAGAATAAGGAGCAAGGCAGATGTGACTTGGTGACCCCCATATTTTTAGCTAAATAACAAGGATGCGATATTCTGCCGTGTTTTAGCAAGCCCCAGCAGTGCCCAGCTCCAGCCTGGCACGGTTTGACAGCGCCCTGTGTGTACCTGCCCGGCGGTGTGAGTGTCACAGCCCTTCACCGGCTCCGGCAGAGCCGAACCCGCGCCGCGCCCCTCCCGGAGCGCCGGGCCGGTGTGCCAGGGGGGGAAGCGCCGCTCCTGCCCTCCCCAGGGGCCCGGCCGGGGCAGTGCCCTGCCGCACAGGGCACGCTGGGCAGCGGGAGCACGGCAGGGAGGCAAAGCACAGCCGGCGGCTCTGCGGGAGCGCCGCGGAGCCTGCCGGCCCCTGGCAGGGACACGGTGTCGCCAAGCTGCCCGCAGACAGCCGGGTGCCGGGAGCGCCCTGCCCTGCCCTGCCCTGCCCAGGAGCGCCCGGCAGCCGCGGGACAGGGCCCGGGGACCCAGCGTGTCCCCCGCCATCCCTCCCGTGCCCGGCACGGCTTCCGACAGCGGGGGGCACTCCCAGCAGTGCCGGGGCACCAGGGCTCCGAGGCTCGGCACCTACAGTCGCACCCAGCGGGGAGCGGGCTCCGGGCTGGGGAGCTGCCGCAGGACCGGCCCTGACCCCCAGGGCACAGCCTGGCCGGGGGCCGGGCAGAGCATCGCAGCCCTGGCGGCTCCCCTGGCCCCGGCAGGCCGGGCATGTGCTCAGAGCCCTCCGCGACGGGACGGGAGAGCGGCTCGGCTCGGGGGATGCTGGCCACAAAGGGGATGCTCAGGTGCTGTGGGATGGCCAAGCCCCTCCATGTCCCTGCCTGGGTGAAGGCACTGCCTTTTGACACTTCTTTGAAGGGATGCCTAAAGGTTTCCTCCAGCCTTGCAAACACTCCAATCAATCTATCTTTCTGTCTCTTCAGGAAACCACAGTCCCTGATTTCTTCAGAAGACACTGCTCATTCACACGGGTCTAGTTGAGACCTACTTTCAGACACATCCTTTGCTATGAGACACCCTCCTAACAAGCATTTTGTTGCACGTTTTCCCAGCCTGAGGAATTAACCAACACAGATAAAGTATTTTGGGGAGGGCACTGGGTTCACAGCATATGAGAGGCCACAGTACTTCACTGGAGCAAGTTCTCTGGCTGACAGCCCTCATCTGGATGCACAGCCCCATCCTGTCAGGCCCAAAGCAAAATAATCCAGATTAAACTATAGGAAGATGACAAGAGTGTTGTTTCTGTCTTGCTCTCACCAAGGCCGAGTCAAAGAAGACAATGTCAGGGTTTTCTTCTGTAATCACACATTGCTCAAGAACTGCCAGCAGGATGATGGGCCCCAGCTAACCAGAGCACGGTGACAAGCACAGACCCCACAGAGGACAGACAGAACACAGCACCCACTTCCCTCTGGCACAAACCAAGAGCTTCCATGATCTGCTTTTCTATGACAGAGCTGTTCACAGAGCACCCATCCCCTTTGTCAGTGTCCAGGCTCCTGGCCCTATTCCAGTGGGGCACAGCCCTGCCATGCCACGGACAGAAAACCTGAGCAGTGCTTGCCCAGTGCAGACCAACTGGTGCAGTGGGCGTACTGGGATGGAGGGTGACACCCCCAGGGCCAGGGTTAATGATCAGCTCATTCTGTAAACACCAGCTGGTTTCTCTAGCTCAGTATTTGGAGTTGTACTCTTTCTAATTAAGTAGTGACTATAGTTACGTGTCATAAAAATCAGATTGCAAGTAATTAATCATTAGGTAAAATTTAATTGGGTTTTTTTTTTTTAGTGAAAAAGACATCCTTTGTCTCTTGTGCTTTTGAAAAGGATATAAAGAAAAATATGAAAAATACTATTGCAACGGGAGAGAAAAATAAATAAGAAGTGGCACATCCAGACAGTGAGTCCATTCAACAGATTTACAGTCTGCATGTTACAGGCATGAACCAGAAACCTGCTTTAAAATAAGATTTAAGGAGCCCAAGGAATCAAAATCCAGTCTGTCATGCTAAGAAATACTTTTGGAGAAACTTACATTCAATGCTATCAGTACAACAGGCTGAATCACTGCAATGATAGGCAGCAGCTTTAAGAAAAACTGATTTCTCCGATATAATTCAATATAGGAATAAAGTAGCTAAGAGGAACCATTTAACTCTGTTTATTTTTATCTTTATCTGTGTAAAGCAATACTGGGTACTACACAGAGTGGTCTGGAAAGCATTTTAGGAGGTAAGCAGGCTTATCCTCCCTCACACAGGCAGCAGGTCTGGAAAAGCTGCTTTCATAAATATGAAAAGTCACACCAAACCCCTTGGAAGTTCATATGTCACAGTAAGCAGAGGAACTGTTAATGAGAACAGGATAATTGTAACTAAACATTAATTCCTCTCTATTTATTTTGGTACAAGGTCAATTCTGATGTTATTTCTTCCCTTGCCAAGTTATACCAAACACTCTGCCCAAAGGTGTTGCAGGCAGGAGAAAACAAAGGCTGAATTAATCTCTGATGGAACAGGAAAAGTCATTTCGGGATCCTTTGAGGTTACTACAGAAATCCTTCTAGGAAATAACAGAAATCAAAGCAGAGGAGAGAGCATCTGCTCATCAACTCCAGCTCCGTGCATGGTGAGGATGGAGGAGGTGCCCTGGTCCTGAGGGAAGGCAGGGATGGGGCTGGGACAGGCACTTAGGGTCACAGCCCTCCTCCTGAAACACAACCAAACCCTGAATCCAACGGGGCTTTGTGGGAACCAAGCCTTCTAAAGCATCCTCTGGCACTTCCCTCGATGCAGCAAAAGGAGCAGCACCAAGCACCACCACTTTGTAACGATTGCCTGAAATGCACAACTAATTAAAAGGAAATAAGTAAAAACACCCTGAAAGACAAATGGGCACTGAAAGTAATTTGCTCTCGGGGATCAGGGAAAGCTTAATTCCCTGTGACAGAACTATAGACACAAACCTCAGAGAAGCCAGCAGTAGGGCACCTGATAGCTAAAGCATTCCCTGCACAAATATTGGGTTGAAATACAAAGAAACTAGAATATCCCCATACACCATAAAGAAAAATAAACATTAGGGTGATAAAGTACTTCCTCTCCTGTCAAAAATGTATTGCTAGATATAAAATCATGGCAATTGAACCTCGTGCATGAGGTTTTTAAATTCGGGCCTCTGTAGAAATGTGCTCTAACAGGATGATGTTTGTTTTCCCTGGCTGCTGTTCACTCTGGAGAGCCCCCAGCCATTGTGCTCCTGCAGGAGGAGGATTTCCGCTAGTAAACCTGCCAGGGGAGCACAACCAGGCATCCCAGGAGCTGTATTTCTTTGGGAGAATGGAAAACCCCTCGAGTGCCAGGAGCTGTTCAGTGACAAAGGAGATGTGAGCAGCCCAAGGTCCACCAGGTGAAGTCAGGTTTGTTCCGAGCCTCTCCATAGGCTGATCAGGGGAAAGGAGATGAGGGGACTGTCTAAAGAAAAAAAGAGAAAGTCCCAATAGCATTTAAAACTCCCATTCCAAGGCTGGAGGGAGCCCCTTGGGGTACTCCCACAGCCCCAGCCGTTTGCCAGGCCAGCTGAGGACAGAAGTGCTGTGTGTCCCTGCAGAGCCCGGGCAGCTCCAGGCTGGTGCCTGGGCTCACAGCTGCTCCTCATCCCTCCATTTACAGGGGACATTTCCCGGTAGTTTCACTTGTGACCCAGCTCAAAGGATTGCTTTTTGCACCTTGCCTCTCCGTTGCTGCGCCTGCAGAAGCCTCCCTCAGCACACAGCAGTTCCTTCCCCTCACGCTGCTGCACATTTCCCATAAACCAAACTGGGTCACTTCATTTCTCTACAGGAGCTCCTGATTCCATCTGGCTGTCCCACCACAGCCCTGCACCTCATGCACATACAAGCTCTCTCTCCAGAAGATGGCTCAACCAGGCTTCCCCAAGAAGTGCCACATTCTGCAGTAATTTTTGATGCTTTCTTTTTTCTGTAACCTACTTGGTTATAAAAGGGACTTTTGAGAACTGTCACCTCATTCTTACCTGTTCAGCTTGCTCATTCCTTGTGCACTGTGGCACACAGCACAGGATCCTTGTGCAGGCAGGGAAGCAGCACCACGGCTCCTATTTAACCCTTTGGGCCCCACATCCTGTCTGATGGAGCTCCTGGGGCAGGTGGGACCCATTGCCTCCTCTGGCTCGTCAGCACTGCCCACTGCTGCGGCCCCTCACCTGGGCAGAGGACACTCCCCGGGCCCTGCCCAGCCCTGCATCACCTGCCTGGGTGGGCTAACAGCTCCCTGTTCCCCCCAGGGTGTTTGGGCAGCTGGGCTGTGCCGGGCTCAGCCCCCACCTTTCCCATCAGAAAGAAGGAATCGGGCCAGCAGCAAGTGGGCTGTGTCTGCCCCTGAACAGCAGTCACCAAACAGGGCAGGCCTCTGGGAAGGAAAAGAATTCCTAAGACCAAGCCTTGGAGCAGCCGAGAGCACAGGATTTATTTCAAAAGGCAGCAGGCAAACTGCTGGATTGCTTTATTTATCAAATAACTTCATTACTTCATCTGGACGGTTATTTGTGAGACCTTCCATCCTGTGACTCTTATGAGGCTGTGTCAGGAAGTGAGGCAAGAGTGCAAGAATGAACAAAGCAGCACTTAAACGTTCCACTTCACTTATGTGGGTCAAAATCTCGATAAGAGACAGAAAACTGAAAGGAAAATGAGTCTTGCAGGCACCTTGCTCTGGCATCAGATCCCTGCAGCACTCTGCCCCCAGGTGATCGTGTGCTCGGCTCAGACCCTGATGCTGCTGGTCCAAAAGCTGCTTGAACAAACAGGTGAAGCTCCAGGTGTTTCCATGAGTGTGCCTGCACACCTGGGGTGCTGCCCAGAGACCTCGGGGGGCTGCTGAGCTGACCTCACCTCACCAGCCAAAGGACAGACTGCCCAGAGGGTGAAGCTCTCCTGGGCTCCAGGAAGACTATTTTTAGCTTACGTATTTTTAGAAAGTGAAAACCAAATTGAAACCAAGCAGAAGTCAGCTGAATTGGTATCTTCATTACTGTCAACATGAGCAGTTAAACTCTGAATTGGCAGTGTGGCAGTGGCATGGTCAGGACACCTCTGCTGGTGTCAGCTCCTCGCAGGTGCCCAGGGCAGCCAGGCAGCCAGCCCTCCCACAGCCCCTGTGTGGGCAGCCTTGCTCTTCTGGAGCCATGCTCTTACAAATCATTGTTAAAACAATGCAGAGCAGCAGCTGCTGTGGCACAGAGCACTGCAGGGAGCTGGGGCACGGAGCAGAGGCAGCTGAGCCCAGAGCAGCACTGCCTGGGCAGTGGCAGGGCAAAAGGTGATGGGAACAAAGGCAAACCCAGGAAATTCCCTCTAAATGTCAGGAAAAACATGGTAGGACATTTTACACATTCCAGGCTGCAGAGAACCTGAGGTTTGGTAGGGTTTGGAACGAATAAGAAATAGATCCACGTGTTTTCTTGTGGGTGTGGAGCTGGTTGTGAATTCCCTCCAAAGACAGGCTCCTGCAGCTAAAGGGGAGACAGAACACAGCCCCGTGTGCTGGCCCTGTGTGTGCCTGGGAAAGTGGCTGCAGGGCTGGGAGAGCCAGGGGCAGCCCCAGCCCCTCGCCCTGCCCTCACCCCTCTTCCCAGGAACAGTTATTTTTAGGTCACTTACCGCCACTAAAACATACTTGGACTGTTTTCAGGCTGACTCACAGCTGAATTCCTGTTCTGGAGGCATTTTCAGTCCACACCCAAAATAAGGAAAGACAAAACAAAATGAAACCAAAAAAACCCTGTCTGAATCAGAAGCAAAGCCTGTGCCCAGCTGTGCTGCTGCCAGCGCCTGCAGCCCAAGTGTGGCTCTGCCTGGGGGAACCTGCCCCCACTGCCCACCACCTACACCCACCTTGGTCCTGCTCGGCCCAGCTCAGGTGAACCAGGGAGTGATTTGGAGCTTTATTAATTGAAATTTCTCCATGTGCCACTCAGGAGTAGAAGAATTAAGCAGAGAGGAGCATGCCTGTGAAGCTTGAACGTAGTGGTTTATATTCTCTTTTTTGTCACATTTTTAATTGCAAAACCAGCAGCATCACAGTTAATTGTGTCATGATCAGAAGTTTCACTCGTCAGTTTGGGGAAATGGGAGTCATGGAGACTTTAGAGATTGCCACTGAATCAAAGGTACAAACCAGGGCTGTCTCAGAAGGGGGAGGGACCAGAGCCCAGCAGGTCTTTGAGTCCCTCTGAGGTGCTGGGGCTCTGTGTGGAGCTCCCAGCTGAGGAGAGCCGGCCGTGAGCAGTGCAGGTGACAGGTGACCAGGCAGTGCTGTGACCTGCCCCAGTGGGATGGAAGCAGGTGAGGGAGCCTTGGGAGCTCTGTCCAGCACTGTTGAGCTCTGCCTTTGCTCCTTTCTGCTGATCTATGGCAAATTATGAGAGGAAGAGCACAATTTGGGGCTGATGAGCACCCGTGGGTAAATGCCATGCCAGTGGGCACTCAGGCAGGAACCTTGGTGACTCAGTCACTCAGAAGGAGCAGGTGACCCTGCTCTCCTCCATGGACACAGCAAAACAAATAATTGAGTGTATTAATCCATAAAAACTGTCACTACACACTGTTTACAAAGAGAAATCAGCTCCTGGCCATCGACACAGGGGCATGGGATGCCACATGCTGTACAGGCACCTCTGGAGAGGGCAGTGGCACCCAGTGTGCCCGTGGCTCCAGCCCTGCCTCGGGGCTTGGACTGGACTCCTTGGGCAGACAGTGCAGAAGGACCCAGGCAAGACCTGGGCAGTGACCCTGGATGCTGTTGGGCTGGCAGTGCCTCCTCTTCCAGCAGACCCAGCCTCAAGGAGGAAATCTAAATTGACAAAGCACCTTGAGCTTCTGCATGGCCATCTCTGTGCTAAAAAAACCCAAAGCAAGTAGTTTCTTCCACATTTCTGCAAAGAGGACGGGGTCACCTCCCTGGCAGGCCCAGAAGTGCTGCTGCTGTGTGGGGCTGGGGACCAGACCCTGCTTTGATAACACTGTGACGGGGCACAGGGCCACGTGACAGGGACCAAGACAGATGTTGAGGTGTCATGGACACTCAGAGATCAGCAAATAAAGTAAAACAACACAGAGCAGACTTCTCCTAGCTTTTTAAGCAGTTTATTCTCTGGGGGCTGGTGCCACCAGCACAGTGAAGCACATTGCAGGTGTCTGACACATCAAGAGCAGACCCCAGGCTGAGCTGGGTGAGACCTGAGCCGTTCCCTGTGCTAGGGAGTCCCTGGGGCTGGGGCCTGCAGGAGGGCAGGGGAGGGGGCTGCCCACACCCTGCAGCCCTGGGCCAGCCCAAGCTCACAGGAGCTCGTTGCTCCATTGATTTTTCCCCTTCTATTTGAAGTCAGGTCAGTCCACTGGAGAGAAACTTGTGCTGCTGATCGATCCTGCAGGGATCAGGCAGGGACTGGCTCCTCATTAGCTCCTGGCTCATTAGTACCACTGCTAATGAAGTTTGAACTCTGAGGTCTGAATTCTGCTTCAGGCTATAGATTCCACGGGCACTGAGAGATGGTTATAATGAGGATAGGTAACTCCCTACCCGGGTAAGTGGCTGTGTGAGTGCCCACGTGGCTGTCCTGGGGACGTGCGAGGGCACGTTCTGTCCCAGCCCAGGCCCACGTCATGGCTCACAAAGCAGCTGTCTGGGAGCAGCGTGCTTTCCCTCAGAGAGCTGGCTTGATGGCCTTTTGGTGACAGTATTAATGGGCTGTGGGGTATCCCACTGCTGTCCTGCTGGGAGCGAGCAGAGCATTCCTCCTGGCTTGCTGGAGGCAGCTCAGCAGAAGTCTCCTGTACAATAAGGTAACAGGTGCATTTAGAGGAACACAATCAGCTCATACCTATTCTATTCTGCATAAATAAAGTTATCTAAAAAATGGCACATTGCTGAATGCTCTCCCTAAGAGAGCTCCTCCCAGACCTCTCCCACTACAAGGGGTGAGCTTACTCATTCACTTCCCAGTGGTTGCCAGCCTGCCCAGGAGCTGTCTTGTTTTGGCCATCAGCATCTCTCTGAAGTGGTCACCCATCAGGAAATAAAAAACGGGATTAATGGCACTATTTAGAAAGGCAAAGGGTCTCGTGATGATGTAAATGGTGCTGATGACTCCCTGTGTGCACTCGGAGACGTTCAGGGCTGGAATTCGGGAGGCGATCCGGATGTTGCGCATGACGTGGTAGGGAGTGAAGAGCAGGGAGAAGATCACCACAGTGAGGATCACCAGGGTCAGGGGCTTCTCCAGGGTCAGGGCAGAGCGGATCTGCTCGCTCCTGCCTTGGAGAAAACGAACCATCTTCACGTAGAAGCAGCACATGGTCAGGAGAGGGATGAGGAAGCCGAAGACAGTCAGGAACGCGCTGTAGATGAGGTTTCTCACGGGGTCTCCAGAGCTGGCGTAATCAAGACACTTGTAGTTATTGGCAGCTGTTAGAGGCTCCAGGAAATGCAACAGTGGCAGCAGCTCCAGGATCACCCCGATCCATATGGCAAGGGACACCAGAACAGCTGTGCTCCTCTTCTGCAGGATGTGGTCCCTGAAGGGGTGCTTCATCAGCATGTACCGGTCAGCGCTGATAACGGTGAGGAAGAGGATGCTGCTGTACAGGTTGGCGTGCAGCAGGAATCTGTTGCTGTGGCACAGGATGCTCTCCTTTGCCCACTGATCCTTGGAGTAGCTGTTCACCAGTATTGGCAGAGTGCACAGAAATAGCAAATCTGATATGGATAAATTGAACAGGTAGATGTTGCCGCTTTTCCATTTTTTCAGGCAGAAAACATAGCCAAACACCACGATGGTGTTTCCAATGGCCCCTATAATGAACTCAAGGCTGTACATGGTGGAGAGATAGTACTTTTCCAGTATTCTGTTTGTCAGAAAATAGTCACAGGTCTCGTTCACAGCCTGTAAAATCAAAAGAAAAAAATAAAGATCAAACCCAAGTAAAAGATCATTTCACAGTTATTGTTATATCATCGTTGTAATCAGTGAATGCAGCCTGCAATTTCCTTCCAGCCTACAGGGTAAGTAGATATGTGACCTCAAACGTCTCTCACTCACAAGACTGGCACTTGCAGACACTGATCAGAGTTACAGAAGAAGATGAAAACTCTCCTGAGCAAAGATCTGTGGAACTCAAAGTGGGAGCACCACCTGAATGAAGGCATCAGTGACAGCGTGCCAGTTTGGCCAAAGCCAGGGCAGTGCCAGGGGCCAGGAAAGTGAAATCAGCCCAGGGGTGCCCTGTCAGAGCCTCGTGGGGTCATCTGCCCCTGTTACCCAACACCAGTCCCGTGGGTCCTGCCTCGTCACCGAGGCAGGGCTTTGCTGACAGGGCTGGTGGGGGATGAAGGCAGCAGTGCTGCTCAGAACTGGCCGGGGAGCCAGGAGAGATGTGTTTGTTAAATTAACCCAGCCCTCAATCGAGCACTTTGTGTGCTGTGCTGGAAACTGGGTCCCAGAATTGCATGGAGGATGGAGCACATCTCCTGTGTGTTCTGCCAAAGCTTGCTTCAAAGCTGCACCACACGAGCTTGCTTTCTTTCTAAAGGCTGGATAAAAAACTGCTTTCAGCTACAGGGAAGGAAATAGAGCAGGATCTCAAGTGTTTACTCCTCTCCCTCTTCAGCAAAGCCACCTGTCCCTGCCACAGGACACAGATAGCTTTTGGTGAGAGCCTTGGATAAAATGTCAGCAAACAACTGGAAAGCAAGGAAAACCAAATGCCAGAAACCAGGATATAGATCAAACTGAACCCAAGCCAAAGTTTAGCATCTCCAAAGGTGTTTTGGTGTCAAGAACATGTTCACAGGTCTCTGTCCTCAAAGCAGAGATCAGCTGTATTTCATTTCGAAGGGAGATGATGAGGCAGAGCAAAAACTCCATAAAGCCATTTCCATCAAGTCTCTATCTACACTTCCTCTCTGCCCCCCAGGAGACAGAAATGTTACAGAGAGCACTTGCTCTGCTCAGAACCCACCGGCTGCACCTGCTGAGCCCTGTCTGCTCGGTTCTTGAGGAGAAACTCAACACCTTAGTGAGGTTCTGAATCTAGAAAGCACATCAGGGACATCAGCACTCAGAAGAGCGATAATAATTGAAAGTTCGGTATGGAGAGATGCATTAATTTAGCAAGTTGTTAGAGAGAGCTGATGGATCGATTGTAAGGTAAGAAGGAAGAGCAGTTAGAAGCCCACTCAGGAAGGGGTGAAGAGCAGGGTGCCCATCGCTGGAGCCTTACCATGGCCAGGGCGGTGCTGCCTCGCCGCAGGTCCGGCCGAGCTGCGCGATCCCGGGGCAGCCCCGCCGCCTTTCATTCAATCATTAACGAGTCAGGGCGAAGGCGGGACCTGTTGGGCCGAGCTGCCGAGAGGGGAGCAACACTTCCCCTTCACAGGAACCCGCGGGGAACCAGCCGGGCCGCACGGAGGAGAGGGCACCCATGCCCTGGGACAGCCAGGGGCTGCAGGAGGGCAGAGCCGGGGGAAGAGGGGCACTAACTCTTCATACAGCAGCACATCACTGCTCCTCAGCTCCCTGCTTTACTAGCATTGCTATAGAAATTATTGGCAAAGATGAAAATTATCATAATGCTGCTAATGCAGTGACCAAACCCCACAGCGACTAATTCCACCCCCTCTGCCTTGGGCAGGGACTCTAGAGCAGGCTGCGTCAAGCCCCTTTCAACCTGGCCTTGAGCATCCTCAGGTATGGGGCAGCCACAGCTTCTCTGCCTTTCCCTCCTCTTTATTGTGATGCACTTCACAGTTAGCAAATATCAACCCTATTAATATATATAAAAAGCTATTGTAGCTTTTCAATGTGAACAAGGCCAATAAATCAGCTCATATTTAGGCATTACAGATGCTGATTTAAAATTTCTCCCATGGCTAATAACTGACACTGCTTCTCATTTACCAGCTTTTAAATATCTTGTTCATTCAGCCAACTGCTGTTGCACTGAAGGATAAAATAGGGCTGAAGAAATGGAGCATTTCTTCCTTCCTGCTGCATTAACTCCTCAGAAAACTGGTGAGGGAGCAAGAAATGCTCCTTAATGTCATTTCAGTAGGCTTAGATTGGTCCCTGCTTTACAGCTCTGTGACCATTGCTTCAGTTGGTTGTATTTCTAAGCAGTTTTCTATCCCTTAGTTATTCCAGGCTGTCCCAGTCTCATGCTGGCATTCCACTGCCTTCCAGCAGCCCTGTCAAAAGGAACACCTGAGCTGGGCTCTCAGCAGCAGGCTCAGTGGTGGCTGGCACTCCCAGTGCAGGGCAGGCTGGAGTCTGGCTGGGCTCTGCTGGGGCTCCAGCCCAGGAACCAGCAGGGACCCGAGAGCTCGGTGGGGTGAGTGGTGGGGCAGCCTTGGGGCCCTCCCCGAGCCCCTCTCAGGAACAAGGGCCTGGCTGAGCACACCAGGAGCAATCAACCAACACTGCCACAAATGCCAGACACCCAGGAGTTCTGTCCAGTCCTGGGCTTTGGGGTTTTGGTGGTGCTTTGCTGGGGATGGTTTGGGTTTTTTAACCAGTGTAGTACTTCAACAAAAAGTTAAGGATTCTTAAGAAATGGGTGGTGGGGAAGCCCAGATTGGTGGGGATACTTCAAGTATGCTTAATTTCCTTCTAGACTCACCTGCAAGCATGACCCCCTCTCTTCACACAGCTCCCACTGCACCCCGTGACAGGAGAGTCTGTGATCAGTCTCCCTGTGCTTGGGCATCCTTGGAGGGTTTGATCTCTGCACCCAGAGCTGGCTCCAAGCGGGGTTGTGAGGCTGAGCTTTGTCCTTGACTGTCAACCACCAAATCCCATCCTCCCTTCAAGGGAAGGCTTTTGGAGATGTACCAAAGCCTTCCCTTGTGGTGGTTTCTCTTGTTTTCTGGTGTGGATAAACGGGTTGCTTACTGCAGCTCCAGCCTCTCCTGCCAGCAACATCAATAGTGCAGCTTTCACTGCCTCATTTTGTGCCTCACTAGGCATTTCCAATCCCAAAAGTCTATTTTAGGAACCTAAACAAAAACATACAGCCCAATCAATCATGAGTCCATAGGTGCTGGTGCTTAAAAGCCATTTACTTCTGGTTCCAAGAGCATCCTCCTATAAAAACACACAAGGGAAGGTTGGCAATTTTTGGCTGGCATTGTTTCTTAGAACATAAATTTTTCTCCTGCCTTACAGGCAGGCATTCAGTGTCCCTGACACAGCTGATGCCTGAGCCACGATGGAGGAAGCACAGTACTGGTGGCAGTGTGGACAGGGAGGATGGCCCAGGTTTGCTCCAGCTGGGCTGGCACAGCCACCTCCAGCAGCCCTGAAGGGAGACCAAGCCAGCTGAGGCCAAGACTTCAGCCCAGTGCTGCCCTAACAGCAACATCCCAGTGCTGTGGGGCAGGAGAATGACCAAAGCCACTCTGGCTCACAGCAGGGCAACCTGCTGAGGGATGTGATGTGGGCACGTCCCCTCCAAATCAAAACCACAGCCATCCTCCCTGAGCAGTCTCTTAAGCAAGGTTATCTTCCTGCAAACCCCAGCTGGATCCATTCCATTAGCATTTACAACCCAGAAATGCCCATCCCAGGGAACATTCTTGTGGATGTGACCCTAAAACTGTACAGAAAATCAGACCAAAGGTCTGAGCAAAACCCCCAAGCCCAGCTTCCTCAGGAACACTAAGAGGCTGAGGCTGTCCTCAGGAACACTAAGAGGCTGTTAATTAATCCCAAATGTGGGAGGAACAGAACTGCAGTGGAGCTGCCTCTGGCAGCAGAGAGGAGCCCAGTCTGTGGTGAGTGCTGGGCTGTGCTGGCAGTGCTGCAGGGACACCCGAGGAACAACTGCCAAACCCTCTGGGACTGAGCACACCAGCACAGATGTGCACCCAGAGGGCGTGCAAAGGGGCAAGGAGAGACCTACCCAACCACTGCTGCTTCCCTCCTGCTCAGCCCCAGCCCAGCAGGAGCGAGGGCAGAGCTGGAACTGGGGCTGTCTGCAGCAGCACCCTTGGCTGCAGCACAGCTCCACTGCTTCCCGACGGATGGGGCACCCGAGGGACAAAACTGCACTGGAATCAAAAACAGTTTAATGTTTATATTCATCTGGATGGAGATGGACAACAGCAATCATCCCCTACACATTCCATCTGCACACACTCGGGAAAATAACCCAGAATTATTGAACATTCAGTACCTTTTATGCAAAAGAAAAGCAGGATACATGAAGTACCTGCCCAGTGGTTGATTTACTTAAACCAACAGCCAACCCTTGTATTCATGCTTCAATCAAAAGTTTTAGGGTTTATATTTAACACACTAAACATTTACTCAGAGGTTATTTGATCCACACAGCCAGGTAAACTATGTTTCTTTTCCAAGCCTATAAAGCTACTAAGCTAACTCTACTTTTAAGAAATCATATGTGAAATCTGATTAAAAATTTCAAGGACAATTAGAAGACCTAGTACATGACTTAACAGATAAGGAGAGCACAGACCATGCAGCAGTGTTATCCTAAGTCTGGGACCTTCACAGCTTCCTTTTTCCAGTGAATATCCAATGCTGGTTTGATTCACTCACTCCTGCTAGTGCAAGGATTAAAGAAAGGAAGTAGGAGTGAGACACGTGCTTTAAAAAAACCCAAAAACCCAACACAACAAAAACCCCAAATAAACAAAACCCCCAACACAAACAAACAAGCAAAGCCCAAAACACTTGCACAATTTCTCAGCCATCCCACTGGGTTTCCAAGACTTCCCTCAAGCTGTGCCGGGCAGGAGCAGCAGCCCAGCCCCAGCTGCGATGGGCAGGTCCCTGCAGCTGCCCCGAGCCTCCTGCAGCTCCCGGGGCTCCCCTTCAGCCCTGGCAGCAGTGGGGCCACTGCCACATCCCACGGAGCCAAGGGGACAGGCAGCAAGCAGCCACCGAGCAGGTCCCATGTGCCCACAGCCACCTGGCCCTTGGGCACACACCCCGGACTGAAGAGGCGAAAGGAGGAAAGAAGCAGCAGCAGAGACAAGACACCAGACCCTGGAGGTGGCAGGGCCAGAGGAGGAGGCCCCAGGGCCAGAGGAGGAGGCCCCAGGGCCAGAGGAGGAGGCCCAGGGCGGCCCTGGCAGTCTGGGGGTTTGAGGTTCCGATGGTAGCACTGGGTTGGGATCACACTGATTTTCTGCCAGACAAGGTGGGAAACGCTCCAGCCCCAGCACCACGGGGATTGCAAGGGGGACGGCGATCGCGGCCAAAATCCAGCCCGGCCCCAGTCACACCTGGGCACGCGAGGGGCTGGTTTCCGCTCACAGGTTCTCCTTCAGCCAGCCCAGGCAGGTGCCGAGGAGCCGGTGGCCCACGGCCAGCTCCAGCGGCCAGGCCAGGAAGCTCACGGCGCCGTGGAAGGCGTCCCTGGCGTGGTGGTGCGTGACGGGCACGCCGGCGGCGCGCAGCCGGGCCGCGTACATGGCGCCGTCGTCCCGCAGCACGTCGTGCTCGCAGGTCAGGACGAAGGCCGGGGGCAGGCGGCGCAGCCGGGCCTCGGCGGCCAGCAGCGGGCACGCCCGCGGGTCCAGCAGCGCGGGGAAGCGCCGGGCCAGCCCCGCGCCGCCCAGGGCCGGGCTGCGGTAGGTGTGGGCCCTGCTCATGTCGGCGGGCAGCCAGCGGCTCCAGTTGACGAGCGGCAGCAGCGCGCCGGCCTCGGGCGGCAGGTGGCGGTTGGCGGCCATGGCCGCGCGCAGAGCGGGCTCGGCGCTCAGGTACTCGCTCCAGAAGCGCACCATCAGCGAGCGCGGCAGCAGCGGCTTGTCCGCGTTGTCCCGGTAGGACGGCAGGTCCAGGTCCAGCGCCTGCAGGGCTGGGTAGATCAGAACTTGAGCTCTGAGCTTGGTTTTGACTTCGGGGTCCTCCGACAGCTGCAGAAAAAACAGAACCCATTGCAAAGAATCTGCAAAGGGGTCGATTCTCCCACACTGACAGATCATCTGGGGTGAAGAACGAAGACACGCGTGTTGTAACGTGAGCAAAATAAGATTACCAATAAAACCAGGATAAAGAAATTCTGAACCTGAAGGCAGGTTATCTAAAATAGCATGCCGTAATAAAAATTCTCGAACATCAAAAATAATTTCATTTTATGTCTTATATTGAAGGATAATGATTTTTGGGAAATAATCTTTCTGAAATTTTGATGCTTTCTGAAGTATTGACAGAAGATTTTCTATAGCTACTGAAAATTTCTACTCTTACATCACAGAACTTTCAGGTTTCTGGGTCTCCTTATCATTTCACACAATTTAGAGCATGTTCACCTGTTTGGTTTTTAACCCTGAGATGTTACAACTCAAGCAATTGTAATTCTGTTGTTTTAGAGATGTAACAAATAAAACGTGATGAAATGAACATTGACATTGCTTATATGTCAACCTTTTTTCCCTCTTCAGTAATATATTTTCTATTTTCTCCCTCATTTTCTGCCTTCAGCATCCGCAGCAATTTCACCACCATTCCCAGGTTTTAGTCACAGCCCAAACAGCTTCTTGAGAGAGCAACAACATGGTGCTGACTTTATTTAATAAAGCTGAAGGAGAAGTGCAAAAGGCACCAGACTGTATGCTCAGACACCGCAACATTTAGTGAGGTTTTTTTGTTTGCTTGTTTTCCCTGCTGTTTGCATCTTTATGAGTCACGCAGTTAAAATTCCCTTTGCAAGCATCATACCTAAACCAGTCAACACGAGCTTAGGGTTAGAGTAAGGCCCGACATGAGGGCAGAAAGCCTTTTTTGGGGACAGATGTCTGGCTGGCACTAGAGCTCCTGCCATGCCACCGAGTGGCTCAGCACAGCTGCCCGCCTGGTGCCAGAGCCCTGTGACGATCCCGCAGGCTGTGACATCCTGACACACCACGAGAGCAGCGTCTGCTGCCAGCTGAGCTTTTCTTAGTGGTCGTGAGACTACAAGGCTCTGATTCTGAGCTGCAAACCGTTTGTGCTGTACCTGTTGTGCCACAGCTGCAGCCAGGTTGCCCCCGGCGCTGTCCCCGGCCACGCAGACCCGCGCGGGGTCCACGCCGTACTGGGACAGGACCTTGCTCTGCAGGAAGAACTTGGTCACCGAGTACACGTCCTCAAACTGGGCAGGGAAATGGTGTGGAGGGGCCAACCTGTAGCTGGGGGAGGCAAGAGAAGTGTGTTAGTACCTGCTGGCAATAAAGAGAAGGGCTTGCTCACATCTCCCTGTTGGGGAATGTTTGTTTCTGTGCCCAGAGAAGTGGGAACTGCCTGTCCCAGCTTTATTACCCACCCATCTCCATAAAGCCAAAATAGCCACCAACCACAGCTCTCCACTGTCACCCTGGCAGCCTCTGTTCACAAACAGGTATAAGTCAGCA
This sequence comes from Haemorhous mexicanus, assembly GCF_027477595.1. NCBI lineage: Eukaryota > Metazoa > Chordata > Aves > Passeriformes > Fringillidae > Haemorhous > Haemorhous mexicanus. Next base: position 26,161,799 of record NC_082350.1, read on the forward strand.
GGAAAGCACACAACCAAGTACAGAAACATTGACAAATCAGATTAATCGAAACAGATTAATTTACTCCAAACCCTCATCCCATCTGGAAGGAGAATATCTCTTACTTGACTGACACCACGACAGCATCCAGCTCGTTTGAAATCCGCCGTGACATGAGATCATAGGGGTGCATGCCTGCAATGAGAGCCCAGTGCGTGTGAGAATGAGCACACAGACACACACCTGCCTGTTGCCCTTGGCAGCACTTTGAGCCGACTTTCCCAAACCTCCCCCTGCTTTCAGCCGGTGAGACCCCCGTCCCCTGCCCCTCCCTGTGGCAAGTCCCACAAAACACAAGGCAGCGCCTGACAGGGCTGTGGGATCTCTGGCACAGACCCAGGGCAGCGACGTGCAGAGCTCACCTGCGTCTCCCAGGCACCAGCCGCCGCCGTGGAAGTAGAGCACGGCCCTCCTGAGCCCGCCAGGTGCCCTCCGGGGCAGGTACAGGCGCACGGGGACGCCGCTGAGCTCCGTGTCTGTCACGGTGACGTTTTCATCGGACGTGGGAGCCACGAGCTCCACAGCCGTGAGCAGCCTCAGGCCCTCCATGTAGTGCATCAGCCCCAGCAGCTCAGCCGCCTCCGACTGCAGCGCCAGACAGGGGAAGCTGTTTCAGGGCAGCCTATTCTCTCCCAGATTAAATTCCCAAAGAGGCGTTTGATGCTCTCTGCAGACCTGTGAAGCTCTGTGGAAGTCACACTGACGGGCAGAGCAGGGTGCCTCCACCCGAGCCTGGCAGGGCGAGGAGCGCTCGTGGCACGCGCCCACACTGCCACCAGCTGCCCAGCAAGGCCAGAGCCCAGCCAGAGCCAGGGCTGCTGCTCCGTGCCCACACTCACACTCGTGCTTGGGGCTCCTGTGGGTCACCTCTGCAGCCCAGCGTCCAGCTCAGTGAGCCACCAGCATCAGCACGGGCATTGTCCCACAGAGAGCCACCCACGGCTCCTGGCCTGCTGCTGGCACCAGTGGGGACAGCCCAGGGAGCACACTGCAGAGCCACCCACAGCCACCCAGCCACCCACAGCCCCTGCACTGCTGCTGGCACCAGTGGGGACAGCGCAGGGAGCACACTGCAGAGCCACCCACAGCCACCCAGCCACCCACAGCCCCTGCACTGCTGCTGGCACCAGTGGGGACAGCGCAGGGAGCACACTGCAGAGCCACCCACAGCCACCCAGCCACCCACAGCCCCTGCACTGCTGCTGGCACCAGCATGGTGTGGGGACAGCACAGGGAGCACACTGCAGAGCCACCCACAGCCCCTGCACTGCTGCTGGCACCAGCATGGTGTGGGGACAGCGCAGGGAGCACACTGCAGAGCCACCCACAGCCACCCAGCCACCCACAGCCCCTGCACTGCTGCTGGCACCAGTGGGGACAGCGCAGGGAGCACACTGCACCCCTGCACTGCTGCCAGCACCAGCACCTCGGCTCCACCCCCAGCACCCCGGCAATGGGACGTGACCCTCTTCCCACCCCAGCCTCACCACACCACAACTGAAACAATAGGAAATAAAGCCAAGCTCTTACATGTTATCTGAAGGTGAAAACATGAAATTCAGAGCAGGTTTGAGTTTTAAAAGGAAGAAAATAGCCAGCCTGGTGCAGAACCTGTTTGGAGTTTGGCTTCCATGAGAAGCTTTTTTGTCCCCAGGAAGAATGTGAAACGCCCACAGCACGAGTGGTCATCTGCTGATAGATGTAACCTCCAGCCTTCCCACTGTGACAGTGGAAGTCATACAGTCTGACCCTGCTTGGGGTATGTTTTTTCCTTCAAATTGTATTTAAACTAACTGTTTAATCATCATTACATATAACCAGGTTTTGAGCAACCTGGTCTAGTGGAAGGTGTCCCTGACCTTGGCAGGAGGGTGGAATGAGATGAAGTTTAAGATCTTTTCCAACCCAAACCAGTCTGGGATTCTGGGATTCCATGATAAAACCTTCTTTTTCAGGAGCTGAATAGCACAGAGCTCAGCCCTTGCTGGCAGCCTTTGACAGGGACTGTCACCACATTTTTGAGTCACCTCTCTCTGAAGGCTTGGAGCGGGTGATGCCAGGGGGAGCCCTGCCAATCCCAGAGTGCTGGAACTGGGAGGGAGATGAGTGGGCAGGCCCTGGCACACTGCAAAGGGAAGCACAGGTCCTTGCCATCAGCTCCATGAAAATAAACAAACACTTATATCCGTGCCAGAATTGCCATTTTAGCCACCACATTGACACAGTTTACATAAACATGTCTCAGTTGTTGCTTTTCCCCCAAGGATTAACATCTTGAAAAAACAAATATCTCAAAGTGAGTCCTGCTGTGGCTCCAAGGAGCTTGTGAAAGCCCTCGGTGGGAGGAATTCCCTGAGCCCCAGCACTGAAGGTTTCCAGAGCTCTCAGAGCTGTTTTCCACAAGTGGACAATTTACATTGTGGAAAACCACTGGGCTGCTGCCTGTGGTTTCCAGGCCATCATCAATAAAAGGAAATGGTGCCCTCATCTGAAAATCCTCATTGTCCCAGTGTGAGATCATTGGGCGTTATGGAGTAGCAGGAAAGCCAGCCACTTTGGGGCTGGCCTCCTTGTGCTTTGGAAAGCATTTTCCCCAGTCCCTTCAGCAAGGACAGACCCAAACCCTGCGCAGGGGGAAGGGAGCCTGGCTGTGCCCGGGCAGAGGCAGGGGCAGTGCCCACAGGGCTTCCAGCAGGTCAGGGTTCCAGAGGGGCAGCAGTTGGGATGAGGCACCCTCGGGGGGTGCTCCCCATCACCCCGACAGGGCAGCTCGTGAGCAGGGCTGAGTCTGGGTCTCTGCTTCCACAGAGCTGGGCTGAGCAGGGGGGAGCTCTGGGGGGATGCCACACAACGACAGCAAAAATATCCTGTTGTGTTTTGTTCCTTCTTCAGGCATTTCAGACCAAGGGCACAGGGCACTTCCTGAAATACCTGAGGGATTTGGGGCCCAAACACCGCAGCAAGTGGCAGGTTTGCTCTCAGAGGCTGCTCCCCAGCTTGGCAGCACATGGACACAGGACACAAACATCAGCAGGCCAGGGAGAATTCCCAGCCTCCCTGCTGCAAGGAGGGGGCACCGAGGGCCTCTGAGCTCACCCAGCAGGGCTGTCCAGCTGGGGGCTCCCCCAGACCCCCCACAACAGGGGATGTGCCATGTCGTGGGGCTCTTGGCACACCCTTTTGGGAGCTCCGAGAGAGTTCTGCTGCCCAGGAACACTCGAGGGTGGCACTTTGTCCCCTCTGCTCAAACCAACAGCAGGGAGTCAGAGAGACTGCCCTCTGAAACACTGCCCTGCCCCAGGTGACCTCGAGTCACTGCCCGGTAACTGCACGGCCATTCGGGATATTCTTGGGACAATTTAGGGCCACCTAACTCTAATTTGCACCACTGCAGCTCCAGGGGGGCTGTGGCTGTGCCCATCCCTTGGGATTATGGTTTCACAGGAGATGAGAGCTCAGTTACAAAACTCCTGCCCACAGCCCTGCTGCTCCCAGGCAGGCAGGACAGCAGCACCACGGACACAGCTCCACCTTGCAGGGAAATCACACCACCCTGGCACAAAGAGGACACAGCTCCACCGTGCAGGGAAATCACACCACCCTGGCACAAAGAGGAGGCTCCTGTGACCAGCAGGGCCTGCTGAGGGGACAGTGTGACCGCACCGGGCGTGCCTGGGCAATGAGCTGCCCATGCCTGCCCTCCTGGCAGGCTCCCTCCAGCAGGGGATTTAGGAGGGGAAGCAGCAAGGCAGCGCACCAACACTGCTGACCACAGCTTTTTTTCTCACCACTCTCATCATCCACCACCTCAGCCCCTGAAATCAAAGGAGGAGTCCCTGACATGCACCAGAAAACTCCCCATCCTCCCTCCTCCTGCAGACAGGACAGCCATGAAAAGGTACCCCCTGCCAACAAGGGCTGTCTCACACAGAGATGTTTTGTGTGGTTTTCAGGCCTGTTTTGTCAGTGGATTTCCATGAAACCACAAAATCAGTAGAATGTGAGAGCAGCCGCAGTGTTCCCTCCCGGGACAGCCGGCGCTGCCGGGGGAGCAGGGCACAGGCAGCCAGGAATGATTCGGCAGCAGGGCTCTAGCTGCTCAGCCCTGCCAGGCAAGAGAAGCTTGTCCGTGCTCGTCGATCCAGCCACCTCCCACGTCCCATTCGTTACTCTGAACGGCCCTTTCTCAAGGCTGCAAGATCAAACCGTTCCTGCACTTCCTTCTGTCACAGTCACAGTCAGTTCAGCGCTCCATTTCAGCCACTCTGCCCTGGGTCCGTGCAGCACCGTCCCCGTGGGGCACACGCAGCACACACACAGCCCGCCGTGTCCCCCAGCCCGAGAACCCCCCTGCCCTGCCCTGCCCTGCCCTCCCGGCCCCCACACCTCACCAGGTGCCCCAGGGCCCGCAGGGCAGCCGAGGCGAGCATCACTGTCCCGGGCTGGGCCAGCTCCTCGGGCAGCGGGCTGTAGATGTAGTAGCCGAGGAGGGCTGTGAGGAGGCACAGGCACAGCAGCCTGGCTCCCATCCTTGCAGGCTCCGCTCTGGCGCTGCCGGAGCGGCTCTCACCGCTCCCAGCACGCCAGCGCAGGGCAAAGTTAATCCCGTGTTTTGCTTGGGTCCCGGCCAGGAGGTGATTTCTTGTCGTATCACTCGGGGCAGAGGTTACTCCACTGAGCAGCTTCCAAAACAACACGTTTCCCCAGCAGCTTCACCGTGCAGCCAACCGGGAGCTGCCGAGCCGGCCAGTCCTGCTCCGAGCCCCGCATTGAACCTCGCACCAAACCCCGCACAGAGCCCCGCACTGAACCCCGCACCAAACCCCGCACTGAACCCCCTCCGAGCCCTGCACTGAACCTCGCACCGAGCCCCCTCCGAGCCCCCTCCGAGCCCCGGGACAGGCGGCGGACGGGAGCGGGACGGGAGCGGGAGGTGGCCGCGCGGGGACACCCAGGTGCAGGCAGCCGTGTCGGGTGTCCCGGGGCACTGAGCTGCCGCTCTGCAAGGCAGAAACTCGAGCAGGGCCTGGGACACAGCGGTTTTACCTTTTTCAGATTAAAATGAAGGTGATTCCTTTGGCCAAAGTTCTACCAGCAGCAAATCGGCGCAGCCTCGTGCTCTCCGGCTGAGCAGCCTGTGGGGTGGAGCACCCTTTGGAGGAGCAGAGCAGGAAAATCACAGAAGGCTGAGAGCTGAACCATGTGCCACCTGCCCAAACACAGATGAAGACTGGCCCTTAGCCAAACTTTCAGACATTTAAGTTCTGAACACCTCCAAACTATTCAAGTGTTTTAAAAATCCATCCGTGCTCCCTCTCCTCAGTCATCCTGCAGTACAACAGCCAGTGCAAACCCAATGTTCTTCACCCCACCCCAACAAAACCAAGAGAGAGCACAGCTCCCTGGCCATTCCACCTGCCCTGCAGTGCCAGGTGCTGGGCAGGGGACAGGTGAGCCCACTCTGGCCCAGGTGAGGGTGGCCTGGCCCTGGGTCCCAGCAGTGACACGTGTACACACAGGGCTGGGCACAGAGCAGCAAACCCATCTCCCCTTCTGCACAGCTCAGGTCTTTTGTCAGGGCTGAGAGGTAAAACATAGGTAAAGAAGCCAGATCTCAGGTGGCGTGGGAAGATAAGGCACAGCTGATGATGGGGAATGCAGGACAAAGCCCTCTCCTGCCCTGTCCCTCCCTGGAGAACAGGAGCTCCCAGGACAGCTCTGGCACGGGCAAACAGCACGGAGGAAGAGGAGGCCAGATTGGAGCCACCACAAAACTGGGGTTTTGTTTTGTTGCACTTGAGGAAGGTTTCCCACTCTCCTTCCATGCTGGTCTCCAGGTGGAAGCATGGCTGTGCAGTGACAGCCAGGGCTCTGCTCCTGCCCCGAGGTCACCCTTGGCTTAGGGCAGGAGCTCACAGTGCTTAACCTTGAAAGACCAACGTCTCATCTCATGCCAGAGCCACTCCCCTGCCCTCCAGTGAACCACCCCAGCAACCTCCCTGAACCCACAGCACTCCCAGATAAAGGAAACCATAAACTGATTTACCCAAAGGAACTCTACAGCTTCAGCTGCAATATGGAAATTCCCATATGCCAATTTTGTTAGATCCCTTTTGGTCAAAGGGACCAGTTGGGACAGCACAAGACCTCTGTCAGACAGGGGATGAGGTGCCAAATGGAGCACGAGGATGTTAAAACCCAGATCCATCCCACGCAGTGCTTACCCTTCATGCCTCACCCCAACACCAGCCCTGCACTGCCAACGCTCTCCAGAGCCCACACCAGCACCAGCACTGCTGGCTGGCTGTGCATCACCTGCTCCCCACCACCCACAGCTTTCTAAAGCAAACAAACATTTGGTTTAGTCTTTTTCCTCCTCATTTATTACATTCAATAAGGCTGGATGGAGCTTGGAGCACCTGGTCTAGTGGAGGGTGTCTCTGCCCATGGCATGTGGGTGGAATGAGCCAGCCCCCCAACTCAAACCACTCTGTAGTCATACAAGGATGAAATGTCACATTGCTGCTTTTCCTGCACACACTGTACCAAGAGCCATGCAGCGTGCCCTGCTTCCCACCCTCTGCATTCCCATCCAGTCCAGGCTACTGATGTTTCAGAAAAAATGAGTGCAAGGTTAAGCAGGCTAAAGCCAGGGTAAAAACTGCAATGGGAAGAGCAGCAGCCAGCGTGTCCCCCTGCTCAGAGCCAGCATTCCCTGCATCTCTGTGCTCCACGACACGGAGAATCAGAGCCAGGATTGCCTGGATGTGCTCAGCTGTGCAGAGATGGCATGGACTCAGTCAGGCACCAACCTGCCCCCTCAATAAGTCAGCCCAGCAAAAAAGAAGTGTTGCAACATCAGACTGAGATTTCAAACTGTGGTTTGGAAAGGAGAAACATGTGAGTTTATAACCTTACACCTTGTTTGTAACAGCAATCCTGGCTTGCAGCCTTACACCTGTTTGTAAAGCAGTCCCTCTTCACCCCTTCCACCCCACTGCATTTCCACCGGGTGCCCTCTCACAGCATTACAGGCCCTTGCTTGTCTGTCAGTCAGAGTCATTCAGGCTGGAGAATCCCTCCAGGACCATCGAGTCCAGCCCTGCCCTCAGCACTGCCCAGGCCACCACCACCGGTAGCCCATGTCCCCAAGTGCCACATCCACACGGCCTCTCCAGGGCTGGGGAGGCCACCAGAGCCACGTGCAGCCTGTGGACATCATTTCCCAATGTGCAACCTGAGCCTGCCCTGGGGGTCAGTGCCAGCCCTGCCTCGTGTGCAGGCACGTCACTGCTGTGGCCCTGGCTGGACCCAGGGGTGCTCCTGGCAGTGGTGGCACCCCCGGCTGCCAGGGTGGCACTGCTGCCTCACAGACCCCGTGTGACCCGTGGTGACAGCAGTGGTGTGGCACAGCCACGCTGGGAAGGGTCACATCTCCTCTGGGGTATGGAGTGACAGCTGCCCAAAGTGGCACCGAGGGCTGGCAGGGCCCTGGGTACCCCTGTCTGCCCTGGGTACCCCCTGGGTGCCGGGGCAGCACAGCCCCACTCCTGCTGGGGACAGCAGTGACAGCTGGGGACAGCCAGCCTGGGGACAGCCAGCCCCCAGTCCTGCTGGGGACAGGGGTGACAGCTGGGGACAGCAGTGACAGCTGGGGACAGCCAGCCCCGGTGGCCGAAGGCCCTGCAGGGCTGTGGCGGGGGGATGGACACAGGGGTGTTGAAAGGGTGTGGGGAAATGACAGCCCAGCCCCGGGACGGCGGCAGGACCTTCAGCAGGAGGGGCACAGGCTAAAGCTTTAGCCAGGAGGGAGGGAGGGAAGGAAAGGAAGGAAAGGAAGGAAAGGAAGGAAAGGAAGGAAAGGAAGGAAAGGAAGGAAAGGAAGGAAAGGAAGGAAAGGAAGGAAAGGAAGGAAAGGAAGGAAAGGAAGGAAAGGAAGGAAAGGAAGGAAAGGAAGGAAAGGAAGGAAAGGAAGGAAGGAGGGAGGGAAGGAGGGAGGGAAGGAGGGAGGGAAGGAGGGAGGGAAGGAGGAAAGGAGGGGAGGAAGGAGGGAGGGAAGGAGGGAGGGAAGGAGGGAGGGAAGGAGGGAGGGAAGGAGGGAAGGAAAGGAAGGAAAGGAAGGAAAGGAAGGAAAGGAAGGAAAGGAAGGAAAGGAAGGAAAGGAAGGAAAGGAGGGAAGGAGGGAAGGAGGGAAGGAAGGAGGGAGGGAAGGAGGGAGGGAAGGAGGGAGGAAGGAGGGAAGGAGGGAAGGAGGGAAGGAAGGAAGGAAAGGAAGGAAAGGAAGGAAAGGAAGGAAAGGAAGGAAAGGAAGGAAAGGAAGGAAAGGAAGGAAAGGAAGGAACGGAAGGAAAGGAAGGAAAGGAAGGAGCAGCCGCCGGGCGGCAGTGCAGCCCCGCAGACCGCCTGCCTTCCCGAGGGGCAGCAGCGCCGGCCCCCGCGGTCCCATCCCTGTGTGTGTACACCTTTCCAAAAGGGACACGCACAGCGCCGGAGCCACTGAATGCTGCCGCATTTCCCTTCAGACAATGAAGTTGGAACCTCGTAGTAAAAAGCAAAAATGACTTAGTCGTTCAGTGCCTCTGCTGGACGCCGCTGGCTGGTCAGTACAGCACAGAGCTGAAAACGCCCCCTGAGACCAGGGACAGCTTTTGGGTTGATCTAACACTGGTTGAAGGCAGTGCTAGATTTCATAGCGCTTCACTAAGCTCCAGTTTTTTCTGCTTTCTTTCTTCTCTATTGGTATCTGTAATTTCTAATGCTACTCAGAGGACTGAAAACTGGCCTGTTTCTGTGAAATGTAGGGATGGGATCCACAAGAAATTTTATGCAAGGGAATTTGGACGCTGCTTTTTCATCTGTTGCTAATTACCAAATTGCAAGTTGTATAAATGGAAACAAATGTCTTATTTGACAATATGTTCATACCCTGAACTGGAAAAAGCAATTCTCTGGAACTCTAGTGAGCAGAAGTATGGCACATGCAGTATTTCTGAACACAAGACAAAGCAGCAGCTCCAGAAACACTCTGTTCATGAAGGCCTTAAAGCAGCCAATAAAACACCTTCCAACTCTGTCTAAAAAGAACATTATTATCAGGATAACACAACAGGGGTTCTCAGATAAGTCAGTGTTTTGCTTTGATGCTTTCAGGCTGAAATCTTGCTTTTAAACATGCAACTTTTTACTGTTTGGCAGGAAGGCAGCAACACTTTTGCTTCTCACTCTTTCTGTTCCAAGGGAAGCAGCAGCTCAGAGCTGCTCCCTGGGAGGGCAGAGCACCCTGCTCTGACCCAGCACAGCAGCCCCTCAGTGAGCACACACAGAACCTACACACCCCCAGCCACCTCACTGATCTTCTCTTCTGCATTAAAGTTTGTGGTTCAAAGTAGTTTAAGGAACCCAAACCTGTTACAAGGATTTTGTCTAGCTCACACCTCCCACTGCCAGCTCCTCAAAGTCCATCTAGATCTAGTTCTCATACAGTTTCCCATTTTTACAAAAACAAGCACAATTCCTGAACTCTGGATCCAGCAGCAGCTCGCTGGAGTTAGATTTGCCATCCTGAGGGAACAGAGAAGGAACCTGAGGGACAATCAGCAGGAATCTTACCCACAGTTAAAGCAGGAAATTTTAAAAAATAGTTGATAAAATTGCAGCCCAAGGCAGTCATTGGGAAGGAGAATGGCCACCTGAAAGACCTTGAACAGGAAAGAGACCCTTTGGGAAATATTTGCAGCAAGAGGGGGCTTGGATTTGTTCACTCCAAGATGACTCTGGCTTTGTGAATGCACAGATGTGCACAAGCAGGAGCACATGTTGGAGGCTGAATTCTGAAATTAGCAACACTTTGGAGCTGCAGAGCCACCAGGTATGCCAAGGGTGAGGGACACGATCCAAACCAGAGGTTCACAGCTCCTCCAGCTGAGCTGCCATGGCACTGGGGGATTGAGCTGCTGCTAAAGCAGCAGAGCTCCAAAATGGAATTGCAATAGCAAATGAGAAAAAAGCACAGTGAAGCCCAGGATTTGGTTATTTTTGCTGTTCATCGTGCCCAATGAACACTTTGGGGTGTTTCTGAAGGGTGTCTATAAGATGATGCAGAGTTCCATCTGCTCTGGGGGGCAGCTCTCCCCCAGGGCAGCCCCTCTGTCCCTGAGGTCAGGGCAGGTTTGCTCCTGAGAGCACAGGCTGCAGACTGAGGGTGGGCAGCTCCTCCCTCACCCCGCTCCCAGGGGCCAGGAGGGCTGTCCAGCCTGGGACACCAGCCCTGGGATGGCATGGTGGGATGTGGGATGTGGGACTGCTCACACACAGCCTGGGCTGCCGGGGGTGCTGGGACAGCCCAGCTCCCCTCCTGCCCTGCTGGGCTGGCCCGTGCTCACACTCCACATTCTCTCACTGCCCCCACTCCTTCCTCCAAAATTAGGGAACAAGGAAAGCAAGGTTGGGGGGATTCCCCTGTGCTGGGAAGGCTCTGATATTGCTGCTGAGCAGATAAAGCCACAGTAACAGGACTAGCAGAAAGAACCCACTTACACTGGATCTAATATTTAATAAACCAAATGTGCAGCAGTACTGGGACTTCCTCTGACTAGGAGACACCCACATGGCTTGTGCTGGATGAGCTCAGTGTCCAGGGAAGTGTGGGCTCCTGGGACACAGCGTGCCCCCCAGGTGCATTTCATGTTTCCCCCCCATAGATCTCTCGTCTCCTGTTTGTTTCTCCCAAAGCTGCCCCAGCCCACCTCCCTGCAGGGCCCTGCCAAAGGCTCTCCCTTGCATAAGCAAGTCCTGCTGCACAAAACAAAGACCCAACTGCTGCCCAGACCTCATTTCCACAAAGCTCCTTCTTTCCTTTCGTAAGCAGAAAATCTTGACTTTCTTAATTTGTTCCTTTTGTGAATAGGAGAGGGAAAGGAAACAACCAGGAGTAATTCTACCAGCTGCTGGGAACACCAACACAAACGACCCCAGGGATGTTTCTTTATGCAAGAGGAGGTTTGGCCAAAGTGCCACAGATACTGGGCCTGTGTATTTGTGAGAGAAAGGTCAAGCTAAAACCCCTGTGCTCCCAGGTACCCATCCCCTGGCCCATCCCTGCAGCAGTGCCAGCAAGATGGATCTTAACTGCTCCCACTGGAAAAGTGGGGGCTCAGCAGGGTGGGTTGCACACTCAGAGGGGTCTAAAGTCCCCTCAGTGACCTTTGGGAGGTCCCAGTGCTCTGGAGGAGCACGGGGCCATGCCATGGTGCCAGCAGAAAGCCCATTCTGAGGCAGCCCCAGCCAGGGCATTGCCCTGCAAGTGCTCTGGGGCTGCTTCCCTGCCTCTGGGGCTGGCTCAGCAGCAGCTCTGTGCTGTGAAGCTGTTCCTGCTGCCCTGCAGTGAGAATTGCACTCAGAAGCACCAGAGCTGGAGCAGCAGCCACGTGTCCAGTGCATCTCACACGTGCAGGGCAGTCAGAACTGGAAACCTGCAGGTTTCATCTTGCTTCCACACAGATGAGAGTGAAAGGCTAGCTCTCAGTAACTGCATTTTTAAAGGCAGCCTCACACTCACATTCTGGTTTTCGTTCTCTCAGTGTGTAACAAAATCAGTCATTTGGCTAAATCAAACTCCCAGTATTCTCATTTGGAGACACATTTTCTCCCCCTGCTCCTGTTTCTCACACCCATCCTCAGCCAGACCCAGGCTTCCTGAACCAATGCTCTGCAGCCTCTGTGGCCAGGCTGGAGCTGAGGAGCACTGGGAATCCCAGGGAGAGCCAGGCCAGAGAGTTTGGGCTGAGCTGCAATGCCCAGAGAGCCCTGGCTGCTCCAACCAGCCAGCTGCCCCTGCCCAGCAGGGTGGGCATGCAGGAGCACCAGGGGACACAGGGGGTGCTGAACTGCTCCTCAGAGGAGCTGGACATCCGTGCTCACACCACACACCACCAGTGGGTGCTCTGAAATCACCCTGCAGAGCATTCGGGTCACCCTGACTGCTCAGAGCTGAGCCAGCAGAGATCCTCCTGCAGTAATCCCACTGTGCACGTCCAGGAAGGAGGAGTCAAGCCAGGACCACGTACAGTACCTCCCTCCCTCCTTCAATCCACTAAAGTTGTACAAAACCAGAAGAAAATATTGCAGAAAGTATTTGGTCGGTGTTAAAATTGAAACTGTTTAAAGCAAAGCAGAAAATCCATGACAGCAGCAGATGCACTGTGAGGGGGAAAAGCCCTCGGTGGGAGCAGAGTGCTGTCCATAAACTCTCTCCCTGCCAGGAGTGGGTGAACAACATCTGTGTCCAATGCAGGGCTTGTTCTCCACTCTCAGGGAGTTCCTAGAATGGACACACAAGAATTCTGGGAAGAGTTGCAATGCCAAGTACTTCTAATAAGCATCAAGGACATGAATTTGCAACAACTGATTGTCAGCATTTATTAACTGAAGGTTCATTACAGAGGCTTTTATTGAGCTTAAAGCACCTGCAGTGCCCAGTGGGTTGCAGGGCTGCTGCAGGGTCCTGCTCAGACCCCAGCAGAAGACTCAGGATTCTCAAGCTGCAGCTAATATTTCTGCCTGAGAGGAGGTTGTGGCCAGGTGGGGTCAGCAACAAGAGGCAGGACAAGGGGAATGGCCTCAAGCTGCACTGAGAGGCTCAGGCTGGACACCAGGGAGAGTTTCTCCACTGGATGGGTGGTGGAACACTGGCAGGGAGAGTTTCTCCACTGGATGGGTGGTGGAACACTGGCAGGGAGAGTTTCTCCACTGGATGGGTGGTGGAACACTGGCAGGGAGAGTTTCTCCACTGGATGGGTGGTGGAACACTGGCAGGGAGAGTTTCTCCACTGAAGGGGTGGTGGAACACTGGCAGGGAGAGTTTCTCCATGAAGGGGTGGTGGAAGACTGGCAGGGAGAGTTTCTCCACTGGATGGGTGGTGGAACACTGGCAGGGGCTGCCCAGGGAGGTGTCCAAGGAAAGGCTGGATGTGGCACTCGGTGCTTGGGGCTGGTGACAAGGTAGGCATTGGTCAAAGGCTGCACTTTATGATCTTGGAGTTCTTCTCCAGCCTCAGAGATTCTGTGGTTCTGAAGTGGATTTGCAGTGAAGCATCCAGGTCCCTGAGGCTCAGCACTGCTGCAGCTCAGGTTTCCCCTTTCTGCAGAGCAAGTCCCAGGGCTCCCACTGGGTGATTTGGAGTGAAAACCATCTACAATTATAACTCACTAAAACCTTTAAAAACCCATTTCTGTCTTTAATAATAATAGTGCAAGCTAAGCAAATAGCTCTCAAACCACTTCTCTAAATATTAAATCAGCTCCAAGGCCGTGTTTTGCCTGTGGGAAGGTGAAGCAGGGATGGAAGTTGGCTCATGGCTTTGCACAGTCCAAGGGACAGAGGCAAACCTGAGTGCTGGTGCCTGCAGGCTCCCGGGCAAGCCTCCCTTTGTGGCCCCACCACTCACAAAAGCCCTTTGGAAAGTGCATCCCATCATTTTCTCCTGTGCAAAACCATTAAAATGCTGCAAGAGAATCCACAGCCTTTGCCAATAACAGGGCTGAGGAAAACAACTAGAATATTAACAGGACTGAGATTTCTGCAGGTGTTTTACCAAGGACTGGCCAAAAGGGTTGACCAAAACTTCACAGAAACAGCCTCGGGATGTGAATGGTGTCAGACTGAACACCCACAGCCCCTGCTTTTCAGTCAATCCCAGCAACCAGCAACTGGTGCTTCTTGCCCCAGCCCATGACAGCCTGGTGGCCTTGGCACCCTCCTGGGGCACTTGACTGAGTGCAGTTATCCCCAGGCTGCTGCAGGTGCTGCTGGAGCTGCACGCCCACCCAGGCAGCAGGACACAAGGAGGGGAGAAAATTTTACAACAAAAAGGACATTTTTAAAATTGTAAAATGCATTACAGAAGATTTAGCTTCCACAGAACAGAAGAATCAGCTTCAGGAGGAAGCTGACTTCAAGCCACAAAGAGGCAAATATAAAATTATCAATGTCTGTATTCTGTATTTGAGTGGAAACTCTGAGTTCCTGAGAAATTTCATTCCTGCTGCAATCCTGCTCCAAGCAGGAACTTTCACTGTCAGCCCTGCTGTAATCCTGCCACAACCAGAAACTTTTATGGTTTTTCCATGGGCTGCATTCTTTCTGGCTAGAAACAAATTCTGGCTTCAGGTCCCAGAGCCAGTCCATGCCGAGGTGTTCCCAAGCTGACACTCCAGGAGCAGGCTGGCTGCTCAGCCTGGGGAAAAGTGGCAGAATTCCCCAGCCAGAGCAGCCTCCAGTGCCCAGGAGGGACCTGGCCCTGGCAGGGACCAGCCCAGCTGCAGCAGGGAGGGACGGGGTCCCAGCTGGTCCCACGGACCCCAAGAGCCAGCCCGGGGTGCCTGAGCCTTCCTCAGACCTCAGCAAGGCCAGCACTTCCCTTTGGCAGAGCTCAGGGGTCAGAAATGGCAGCTGGATCCCACCCAGCTGTCCAGGCCAAGGAAATCACTATCTCTGGGAACGAGCCCACCAGCCAGGCACGTTATCCAGGCTCTCTGGCTTCTCTTGGTCTTGAAATAGAATGATTTCAAAAACTACACCTGGAAATGTATCACAGCCTCCTAATGACACAGATGAGCAATTTAAACACAACCTTAAGGCTCCCTCCTTCCATCCACAGCAGCTCAGGAAGGAAAATCTTCCTGGATGTTCTGGGCTTTCCCTCCAGAGTGCAAGGAGAGGGCAGTGGGGTGTGGACAGAGCCCCAGGAGATGCCCATGCCAAGGGCACCTGATGCCCACTGGCACTCCCAGAATGCTGCATATGTGGCAGTGACCACAGGAAGGAACTGCAGCTAAAACACTCCTGGGAAACTACAGAGAAAAGCCAGGATAGCATTTGATACCCAAGGAAGCAGAGAGGAGGCTGCACCAGTGAGTCAAACTGCTCAGTGCAATGGCTTAACAACTGGGAAAGTTGTTACATCCAGCATTCCTTGACTCCCTGCTGACTGCTGCTTCCATGCAGTGTTTTGGTTTTAACACAAAATTACAGCTCATAATACTGGTGAATAAAATAGCCAAGAACAGTGTGTCCATCCAGAAGGACAGAGAAAATCTCCACATGCCCTGTCCAGCCAGGCCAGGAAGGAAAGGAAGGCAATAAATGGAGGTAAAGCCCTCCCTCCCTCCCTCCCTCTGGGCAGCCCCAGAGCTGCAGAGCACACCTCTGCAGGTGAGGCTTTGGGGCAAACCCCTCAGCCCTGTCCCCTGTCAGAGGCTGCTCTGGCAGCCACTCAGCCCCAGAACTTTGCACATCCAGGCAGGTCCCTGCACAGCCTGCTCTGGGGAAGGTGTTTATGCTCAGTTTTGTTTTCCCACCATGTGTCCCTCCTGCACTCCTGCTGCTGAAAGCACATTTCACTGAGCTGACTGCTCCTCTCACAGCCATGCAGATAAATTTTATTGTCTGCTTAATACATGGAATAAAATTGTAAAAACTGTCACACACACACACTGCTGTGCTGGCTGTGGCTTAACCCACAACAGTTGCTTATCTCAGAATCAGGATAAACAAATTACACTGGCTCAATACTGCCCTGCAGGGAGGGTTCTGGTCCCAGGTTTGTTCTGCACTGCTTATTACAGACATGTGCCCCTAATACCAGTACTTCCCATGCTTCAAAAAATCATTTGTCCACATGGCATAAGAGGGGTTTGTCTCTGAGCATTTCTGCCCACCTTAAATTTCAGTGCCATTACCACAACCAGGTTGGCATTTCAGGGACACCAGGCCAGGGGGGTTAAGCCCTTGTGCAGATCTGTGGGAACTCTACAAGAAACCTGCATCCTCCAGCCAGGAGCAGCCAGAGGGGCAGAGCTGAGACACAAGGGTCCCAGAGCCCTGCAGGGCTCCTCCAGCTGAGCAGGGCTGATGGCATTTGCTGGGTATGTTTAGTTTCATTTATCCCCTCAAATATAACCAGACACATTCAGCCTCTCGAGCCAGCAAGCACTCACATAAACATCTGAACTGGGGAAAAAATAATGGAGTGCTGGCAGAAAGGGAGCCAAATGTGTTTGTCAGAGGCACTTGGATTTGCAAACCCAGCCCTCTACAGCCAATTCAGCCTTTGGAAATCAGTGGGAGTTTACCCATGTCATCACTGGATCAGAATTTGGCCCCTCATCCCTGCTTACCACGACCCAGAGATGAAATCCAGCTCATCCACACCCAACCAGGTATTTTCTACACGTAGTCACGAGGGAAGACTTGCCAGCAGGAGCAGAGTGAGCCCTGTGGCACCCTTGGCTTGGTTTATACCTGAACCAGCATTACCAGGGAGGGGGAGCAGCCAGCAGGAGACCATGCCCAGGAGAGTGCCAGGTGGAGCAGAGGCTCAGCACAGGGAAAGTGTCAGAGCTTTCAACGACAAGGAAACCCAAGCTCCATGTTTGTACACAACTCCCCCAAGCATCTGCACTTCGAAGATTTGAGCTACGTGGCCTCTCTGCCAGATGTTTCTTATTCTTCTAAGAGCAGAGGTGGATGGAGGGAGCAGAGTGCAGCTCCTGGCTCAGAGCAGCCCTTTGGAGCCTGCCTGGGAGGGAGCCCGGGCACAGCCTGGACCTCCAGCATCCCCAGTGCTCCTCCCAGCTCCCCCAGAGGTGTTTTCCCCCCCTTGGAAAGCAGCACCAGGGGCCCAGGGGTGCTCCTGGTAAGGCACTGGTGGGATGTGCAAACATCCAGCCCCACGAGCACGGCATGGCAGGAGGGAGCCCTGTCAGCCCAGGGCTGTCTGAGCCAGCAGCACGAACCCCCCCAAGGGCTGGGGTCTGCAGCAGCTCCCCACCCCGTCCCTGCTCCCCCCCCCACCCCGTCCCTGCTCCCCCCCCACCCCGTCCCTGCTCCCCCCACCCCGTCCCTGGCTCTCCCCACCCCGTCCCTGATCCCCCCCCACCCCGTCCCTGCTCCCCCCACCCCGTCCCTGATCCCCCCCCACCCCGTCCCTGCTCCCCCCACCCCGTCCCTGGCTCTCCCCACCCCGTCCCTGGCTCTCCCCACCCCGTCCCTGCTCCCCCCATCTTGTCCCTGCTCCCCCCCCACCCCGTCCCTGCTCCCCCCACCCCGTCCCTGCTCCCAGTGGGAATCTCTCAGGCACTTGGTGCTGCTGTGGGACTGACACAAGGACTAAACTGGAGTAAAATGGGATTTTCACCCACACATCATGCCATCCCATGACCAGTGGGGCACAGAAGCTGCCAGTTTTGCCCCACACACGATGCTGATCTCAGGACTGTAACACCCTCTGGGGCAGTCATTTGGACCTCACATTGTCAGCAAATCCAGAACAGAGCCAAAGGCTTTCTGCTAAACACAAGGAGATAAAGCAAACCAGAGGCCAAGAGCATGTGAATTTACAGCTAAGTACTCCCAGGCAGCAACTCTGGTCTTGGCTAATTTCAACATCAGAAAATGTTTTTCCAGGAAGGACTCAGAAATGAGCTGAGTCTTTCAGGAAAGGAAAGAAGCCAAGCTGTCCTTTTTCATTCTTGTAGTGAAAAAGGAATTCTGAAAGTCCTGTTCTAGAAAAGGAAAGACTGAATTTTGTTCAAATGCTAGAAAACCAATAATTTTGCCCAGGTACAGCTTTGGGTTCTCCCCTCTGTGGGCACTGCCAGGGAAAGCCCTTCCTCAGCTGCCCTGGGACACAGCCCCTGCCTGAAGGAGAGGAAGGGTCAGGGTGGCTTTGAGGCTGCTGCCCCCAAACGCTGCCAGCCCTGCCCTGAGCTGCTCCCGGGAGTGCAAGGCACAGAGAGCAGAGGGGGAGTGGCAGGAAGCTGCTCCAGAGCCACCCTCTCACCTTCCCACAGGTAACCAGGGCCTGATTCTGTGCTATGAAACAAAGCAAAAATGTGCATCATGTGTGCAAACACAGATAAAAATCTTCTGCGATTAGGTCCAACATTTACTGCAAACAAATCCAGTGTTTAGAGTTGTTTTCCAAGGGCCTTGCACATAAACAAAGCTTTATTAGCATGCTGGCAGAGGTTTAAAAGCTGTTTAATTGCACAAGTGCCCGCTGGCTCGGGGCTGGCAGGGACAATCCAGCAGGACAAACCAGCTGGACTCTGACCCAGAGCAGCTCCTGGCCACGGGGCTGGGGCTCAGCCACAGCACCAGCCCAGGCTCCAGCACCTTGCAGGGCTGAGCTTCCTTGGGAAACCTTTTCTGCACACACACTGACAACTACCCTAGCCCCGAGACAGCTTTGAGGAGAGAGTCGTTTTCTCTTCAACTCAAAAAATGCTGGAAAACAGGAAATTGAGGCAAATAAGAACAACAAGAAATAAGAACAACATTGCTGAGGCTTGTGAACAAAGCTGCTGAACGTGTGGCTCAAGAACTGCTGAAAGAATTAAGGGCACATTCCTTTCAGCTTGATTCAACAATTTTCTTTATGTAAAAAATGCAGCATTCAGCTGACTGTTGTGGAAAATTTACCAGTTTTTAGCAGAGACATACTAGCTTTACACAGGAAGCTCTCAGCCTGCTGTAGAGCTTGCTGCAGTTTTACCCAAGACCAGCATTAAAGCCTTTCTCCATCCATATCCCATTGCAAGATTCAGCCATTCCAAACCAGAGTCACTGCCATGTCCTGATCAAAGCAGAGGATTTTTGTACAGCACTGATGTGTTGTACCCACAGCAGCAATGCCTTGTACCCACAGCCTCTCCAAAACCAGTGGTTTTTCCTAGTGCAGCAGCAGAAGTCAGTCATGCTTTTGGGCTTGACCTGTCTTCAATTAAAGACTCAGGAAGACAGTCAAAGTTCGAGGTTCCTAATGCAGCACATTCAATTTCCAGATGTAAGCCAAGGAATAAACAGAAAAGAACATTTATTTTAGTGGCTGTCGAGTTGCTTCCAAGCGCTCTCTACCCCACATCCCTCACAGGATAAATGAAACCAGACCACGCTGGGCTGAACACAAGGGATCCCAAATCCCAGAGCTGGCTGCTCCCGGAGGATCCCTGCTTGCCCAGGTGTCCCGGGGGACCCTGCAGCATCTCCTGCCCCTGGAATGCCAGGGGAGGAGCCCAGTGCCCCCCAGCCTGGCACCAGGGTCTGTCCCACACGCTGCCCTGTGCCCCCAGAGGATGGAGTTTGCACTGAGAGTTCTGCCACAGCAGCAGGGAGCAGAGAAACCAGAGCAGGGTGAAGAAACGGAGGCTTGCTGAACTTTGATATGTACAAAAGCACTGGATTTCCTGCCTTCCAGCACAGCAGCTGCATATTCCATAGGAGGCCTTCGTGGAAGAAAACAGGGCTCTGGAATGGTTTGCAGCTCTTGTCCCTGGAGAGTTTCTTACATTCAGTAATGGAAAGGACATTTGATCCAGCCGACAGCTCCGGCGCAAACCAACACGCAGAGAAGTCTGGAGCCCACTCCAAACCCAAAGGAGCACGAGAGCAGCCCCCCAGGGAAGCAGGCAGGAAATGCTCTGCCCCCCACCAGCCCTGCTTGCTTTGCTCTGCCCCTGGCAGAGAGCTTTTGTTTCCTCCAGCACTGCTGAGGGGTGCCCAGCCTCACCAGGGACGTGCCAGCAGGGCTGGGCAGTGCTGGGCGTGCTGGCACCTCTCCCAGAGAGCACCCACACCTGGAGCCAGGTGCCAGGGCAGGCCAGAGCTGACAGCCCAGGGCCAGGCACGGCCCTGCTCCACACCTGGCACTGCAATGGCACCAAAAGGCACTCCACAGGTAAATACATGCTCTTATAAATAGAGGTCTGTAAACTTCTCTGGTGTGTCAGATCGGACTCTGGTTTCCTGGAATTGGAGTGGAATTCACTTCCCTGATAAAAAGAAGTTTGTTTGAACCTCTGGGCTCAGGGGACCTGGATCTGTGCCACTACCAACACATCCATTGCTCAGAGCTACCACAAGATGAAGCTC
Source organism: Haemorhous mexicanus (assembly GCF_027477595.1). NCBI lineage: Eukaryota > Metazoa > Chordata > Aves > Passeriformes > Fringillidae > Haemorhous > Haemorhous mexicanus. The sequence continues at coordinate 26,181,768 of NC_082350.1, forward strand.
AAAATGCTCTAGAGATCCCTTTAGTGATAAAATTAATTCAGAATTACCCCTTTCCTTGCAATCAGTGAGGCAGTAGCCCAGGCCCTCAGCCAGCACCCTTACTGGGTTTACTGGGAATGGCACAGGTGGTCCTTCCAGCCCAGCAGTGCTGCTCCTGCTCATCCCCCTCACGTTGCCCAGGTCACTCCTGCCCGAGGAGGGAGCCCTTCAAATCGTGGCACCTGTCACACTGAACTTCCTCACGGGCTCCAGCAGACTCCAGACATTTTCAGCACTACACTTAAAACACCCCTTTGAAACACCGAGTCCCATTGCTGTGTCACAGCTCAGAAACTTCTCTGCACAGGTATGGGGTCAAACACAGCCTGGAGAAAGGAACTGCACAACCTCACCCAGTGCTGGAGCAGAATTAGCCAGCACACACTTCAGAAACCTCATCTGCAGACGTTTGTGAAGTGGGTTTTTGACCAGATCTTGATTTTGCCTGTGGTGATCCACTTCAAACCACAACACAAATAAATTTATTAAGTCTAATAAGTGACACCACAGCTTCAGCGTGGTTTAAATGTTGAAGCACCCCACATCCACAGCTCAAAGCAGAGCAGACCATGAGCATTTAATTTGCCATAGGGCTCAGCCACTTCCAGAGCTTTGGAAAGCCAACAGCCACACAGCAGTCCCTGTGAGCCATTCAAGAAACCATAGGAAAATATTGTTAAGACTAAAGTAGCAGAAGACACAGTGGGAGATCACTGTCCAGCTATGACTTCATTGTTTCAATTAGGAGAATTACTATTTTTAAAGGATTTTAAATTAGATCTTCTCAATTACTTGAAAGTGATGGAGAACTACTGTGCTGAGCATACAAATGGAGAAAAAGATGAGTTTGAGCTCTCCACTTTTCACTTTTTGATCCGTATCACACATGCCTTCTCCTCCCAAACTACTCCTCACAGGCTATTCCAGAGAAAAATTATTCCATCACTTAGAACCAAGGGTTTTAAAATGGCCCAGCAAGTGAGCATCCCCTCTGCCTTCATCAGCTTCAGTGCCAGCTCTCCACCAGCCCAGCACTGCTCATCTAGCACACCCAGCCCCAGAACCCACAGCTTTACTGTTTGCTGGCACAGCTGTAGCAGCAAAGGCTGCTGCTGCAAGTTCACCTTACCCAGGAGATGCAGTCCAATTCTGTGTGACCCATCACAGGGAGGTCAGCAAGTAAACTACATTCCCTAGGGAAAAACCACTCTTCCTCCCTGTGTTGCCAGCATGAGGACCCCAGGGCAGCACTGAGGCTTCCTTACCTGCAGGACAGGCAGCTTGGCTTCCCTTCTCCCCACAGTTCAGCCCAGAAGAACTCTCATTTTCTAGTCTTGGCCTTGACTTCTACAGACTCATGCAGTAATTCCAAAACTCACGAGGCTTCTCACACCCTGCTCTTGCTGGTTTTCAGCCTCAAACCAGGGACCCAGACACAGCAGAGAGCCCTCGGCCCAGCCAAACAGGGTCTGCCCCTGCTCCTGCCTTAAATAGTGCCAGGGCTTGTGCCTGGCAGGAGGCACCTGTGCCTCACCCTTCTGGCACCTGAAAGCAATGCAGCTCCCTGGCTGGTCAGAGCTGCTGGCAAACTGATGGGCAGGGGAAGGGCTGCAGCTGACACCTGGACTCTGCTTTGGGACTGTTTATTTAATTGTCACTGGGAAATAAAACATCATTCAGAAACACACTCTGACCCATAACTTGGGAATAAACAGCTGTGCCTCATCTCCCTTACCCCGAGGTGTCTGTTGGCTTCTTTGGGTGAGGGCAGGGGCTGGTTGGGTTTTTCTTGAGGTTTCTGTTTGTTCTTTTAACAATTTAAAAGCTGAATTAAAGTCCAGTGTGCAGGCCCATCTTCAGCAGATGACAAAAAGTTACTCCAGAACAAGCAAAACTTGTGCAGCAAAGATCAGCTTTTGGCTTGCTTTCAGTTGGCTGGGAGGTGCTCAGGCTCTTGTTAATGAACTGCAGAACATTTCTCTTTAATTACTGCATTAGACCTATAGGTTATGGGGGCTATGGATTTGTAGGCTTGCTGCCTCATCCTAGGGATGTAAATCCATGATGTATAGTGGCCATCAAGAAACAGGAACATGCCTGATTAATCACCCTCACTAAACAGCTGCAGAGAGCAAGACAGAGACCTCCAAAATCTGGTTCTGTGCTGGTTTTGCAATTAAAACTGTAAAAACCCACTCCAGCTAATGTTAAAGATGAGTGTTGAAAACATCCAGCCTGCACCTGCAGAAGTGCTTTAGCAGGAGCACCTGGGGTGGATTTGCAGGTGCCTGTCTCTGCCTGACAGGAGATTAAAGATCTCCTGGAGAGCACAGGAGCCCCTGGTGGAGCGTGTCACTGCAGATCAAACATGGAATTGCCCCAGCCGAGGTCCTGCTCCAGTAATGAGGAGAGCAGATCTTCCCGGGCACAGCGAGTGTTAAACGGGCTCTTCCTCTAACTGGAGGGACAGAGAGCCCCTCCCTTCCTGCCCACCTCCAACAACTGCCCGCGGAAAGAGAGAGGAGTCACAGCTTCCAGACAAAGAATTCAGACCTTTCTCAGCTCAAGAGGTGCTGGCCATGCTGGGGGAGAGGCAGCCAGCCGGGGCTCTTGCTGTGGCTGCCCACGCCGTGGATGATTTGCAGAGCCCCAGGTCATCTCTGCTGCATGGAGTTCAAAAGCAGCAGCCGCGGGGGTCCCTGGCCCCTGACAGCTGGCGTGGACATCAAGGACAGCCCATCCCACCTGGAGAGGGTGGATTGTCTCCAGCCCAGGAGGCTGAGGGAGCACAGGGGGGACAGAAGGAATCTGGAGCACAGGGCTGCTGGGGACAGGAGGGGACAGGAGGGGACAGGAAGGCAGCCAGTCCCCTTTACAGCATGCATTCCTCTGATGTGCTGCTTGGCTTCCTGGAGCTCAGCACCACCCTGCCCTCACAGACAGCCCCACTGTCCCAAAGCAAATTAGCACAAACCCTCCAGCAGCTCCCAGCACTGACCCTGCTTCCAGAGCCACTTGCTGCTTTGCTGGGAGCTTGTCCAGCTCATTACAGTGGAACTAGAATGTCTGACTGTGGCCCTGAGCCCCAGGAGAGCTGTACCTGAGTGTGTTCTTGTGAAATCCCCAGCATGGTGCTCGGGGGGCCATGTCATCCTTCCCAAGGCATCCAGCCACCCACCAGGCATTGCGAGGATTTGCCCAGCAAGAGGCTGTGAAGGAAAAGAACAACATGAAAACACTTTGCAGAGGACCTTTGAGGAGAATTGGCACAATGCAGAGAGAAGAGAGAGCATGAGGAGGGACAAACTGGGGCAGAGTGGGAATGCTGTGCTGCAGGAACAGAGGCACCTGCAGTGCTGGCCTGGGGAACAGCTGGGACAGTATCACAAGGGAACAGTGGGATGAGGGAGGGACCAGCCCATGTCTGCAATGGAAGAACAAATTTAAAACCAAACATCATCAAACAAAACCCAGATACATAATTCAGGTACCTAATTAAGATTAGAATTGCATAAAAAACCCGTTTGCCAACACTGATGCATGAAACACATCAGGGTGGTGCTCTCCAAAGCTGCCTCTTTACCTGGATTTCTACTGACCTGCCCACTGCACCTGCCCACTGCACCTGCCCGTGCCCCAGGAGCACACAAACCACACAGGTGAGCTGTGGAGCAGCTCTGCCTTCCCTCCTGGCTTGCACAAAGCCAGGTTATTCCACAGCTTTCTGTGGAATAACATTAGGAACAGAACTGCTGAAAAATGAGCTGAAATCGTGAGATTCCATTTTTGATAGGTACAATTTGCTATGCAGATCCAGTTCACAAACACCTCCTTCACTCAGCTTTCCCCTTCCCAGCACTCCTGAGCTCACACTCAGTCACACTTTCTTGCCAAAATATAGTTGCACTTAACAAAAAGCTCCCTTCATTCTCCCTTGTAATGAGTTCCAGCTAAACCAATGTCTCAAAGTCAGACACGGGCCAGGGTTGCCAGCAAAGCAGCGAGCTCAGCTGGGGTTTGTACAACCATTGTGCTCCCTGTAAGGCTGCCCTGGGAGATCCCAGACACATCATAATAAAATATTCCACATGTTCCTCAGCCACCTTCCGGAGGGAGAACTTTGTATCTCTTGTAATTTAATGCTCTGGCTCTCAGCAGTGAGAGCTGCAGCTTAATGACAACAGACAGCACATCCTGAGATGAAAACCCTGTTCTTAAAATATTGACAAGGTCTATGTACGTTTAAAACATTTGTTTTTATTTTATTGCAAGTTTTCTCAAATGTGATTTTGGAAAACATTCTCAGAAGTGACTTCAGTTCCTTGTCTACCATGTCTATAAATTATGGAGACTGGTACAAATAATTTAAAAATGTCATTTACCTCATGTTTAAACTCACAGAAGCACAGCACTGGAATGTTCCAGAAGCCTTGACCTCAGTCTTCCAGAAGAAAAAAAATTGATGAACCGAAAGAAAGCAATTGATGCTTTACTTTTCAGACAGTAATGAAGGTGGGGAAAAGGCACCTAACAGCAGCCTGCTCACCCTCTCCAGCACTCGGGGGAAGAGTTCAGTGTGAGCTGACAGCAGTTCCCTGTTCTTGGGCTGGCACCTAAAAACGCCACCTGAGGATTCAGTGCAGGGCTCAGTTGAGGCATTGCTCCTTCTTCTGAGACCAGAGAGCAGTGACACGAGTGGGTCAGTGTTTCTCGGGCCCAGCTCCCGTGCTGGGTCAGGGTGAGACCATCCAACCCCTGAATAACAAACACCAGCCAGCAAATGCCACCACTAAAGTTCTAGCTGGCTTACACAGAACACCCCATTCCTGCCAGCCCTCCTGAACTCCCACAGCTCACATTTGATTTTGAACTCTTCTGAACAGTTCCAGAACCTTTAGAAAGATATTTGGGGCTTTATCTTATGTTCAAAGTTTTGTATTGCCTTTACATCTCCAGTCGAACTCCTAGAAGGAGGTTTGCCCTAGAATGACACACTCTCAGCAGAAGGGGGCTGTCAGTCGAGTTTGTGGCTGTCACGGACGCCTCTGAGCCGAGAAAAGCACCGACAGACACCCCTACAACGAGAGGAGACCTGTCCTCCAAAACCGAACTGAGGGTGGCACCGGCCGCTCTTGGGAGGGGTCGTGCACCAACACCCCCGGACAGCGAATGCTCCTCGAGTGCGAGGCAGCCGAGCCCCGGCGGCGGGCCGGGGGATGCGGGGCTCCCGTGCGGGGCCGGGGGATGCGGGGCTCCCCTGCGGGGCCGGCGGATGCGAGATTCCCCTGCGGGGCCGGGGGATGCGGGGCTCCCGTGCGGGGCCGGGGGATGCAGGATTCCCCTGCGGGATTCCCCTGCGGGGCCGAGGGATGCGGGGTTCCCCTGCGGGGCTCCCGTGCGGGGCCGAGGGATGTGAGATTCCCCTGCGGGGCTCCCGTGCGGGGCGCGCAGGGAGCGGCGGTGCCGGCCCCGCAGCATCCCCGGAGAGGCGGCGGGCGCTTCTCCGTCCCCGCCGGTCAGCGAGCGGTGCCGATGGGGCTGCGGGGAGCCCGGGGTCCCCCCGGGAGGAGGAGGCGATGTCGGGTTTGCCCCTACCCGGCCCGGCCCCGGAGGGGGAGCGCGCAGGTGGGGACGAGCGGCCGGTCCCGGTGCCGGGGAGGGCTTGTGCGAGGGAGGCGAAATGAGTTAATTTTGCTTGGAATAGCTGCTGGCGGGGAAGGAGCTGACGTGTGGAGACGCCTCCGGGGGATGAGCCGCCGGCGGAGCCGGGAACGCTCCGCACAGCCGGGGCACACGGCGGGCACCGGCTGCGGCTCCCCCGCCGCTCCCTGCGGAATTCCGGCCTTTCCCGCCAGCGGCAGCTCCCGGCACATCGCGCCGGGCACGGGCACCGCGGGGCAGCCGTCAAATGACAACGCTTTGGGTCACGACACAGCTCCGCCGCTGAGGGGAAACCCGAGAGTTTGGGGGCTGGCTCGTAGGCGGGTTTTTCTTTCAAGTTAAGAATTCTTTTTTGCTTATGGCTTAAACCCGAGCGGCTCAGCTCGGCTGGCGAGGTAAGCCCGCGTGTTCTGCTTCCCCTGCAGGAGCCCGTGCGCCGCCGCTGCCGCTGGGCATGGCAGCGTAGGATCCCCGCAGGATGGGGGCCCCGCGCGGGGAACGGCCCCGCTGGCTGGGGACCCTCCTGGCCGCCTGCCTGGCCACCCGCCTGGCCACCCTGCCGGCCATCAGCGCCTGTCCCCGGCCCTGCGCCTGCCACGGCTCCGCCGAGCTCCACTGCACCTTCCGCTACTTCACCGCCGTGCCCCCGCGCATCCCGCCGGACGTGCAGCGCATCAACCTGGGGTACGTGCAGCTGCCGCATCTGAGCACTCGGCTTGCCTTTCAGCTCTTTGCACAGCAGTAATTAACCGTCCAGATTTAGGGCTAAAAATTAACCAGAGTAGGTAAGTCTATAATGTTCTGCAGCGCTCAGCAGGGGCTGCAGCCACAGCCAGCAGAGCCAGAGACCACCCACAGAAAGGAGAAATTCTGGGGATCTAGCACAGGACACATGAGAACTTCAGAAAGTTTTGAACTTAACTTTCCTTTCTATTACCTGAATGTGTTGTGTCTGTAGCACGGACCCTGGAAGAGGGCTGAAATAGATTTCTCTCTGGGAAGAATAGTCCAGGGCTCAGAAAGTGGTCTGGAAAAGGAGCACAGGTATTAAAATCTGCAGAGACTTTGCAGTGATGTAACACCAAGGTCGGGGGTTAGATCCCCCTGTGAGCCATTCTCTTAAGGGCTGGACTCAATGATCCTTCTGAGTCCCTTCTGATTCAGCCTGTTCTGTGATTCTGTCACCCAGAATGCCCCACAGCATTAGGGTCTATGTTTCACCTGCTGACTTCCAGGAAATTTCACTTGTCTGGCCATGGCAGCCTCCACGGTGGCTCCGTTCTCTGTGTGGTTAAAGGAGCAGGGATCACACCCAGGCTCGTCTGGCCCCTTCATGCAGTTTCCAGCAAATGTCCCTCTCTTAAATCGAATGATGAGACCCATCAGCAGTATTGGTCTGATCTGTGTCCCTTTTGACACACATAACCTTTGATCCATCCAGCTGTGTCTGCAGAAATACACAAGGAACTTTTCACTGAAGTGGTACACAGTGAGCACAGACAGACGTGTTTCACTGCTGTCACTCACCTCTCCCACTGGGAATTCCCCTTCAGAACCCTGTCCTGGGAAAGTGACCACCTCTTGTGCTCACCTGAAGGAATGGCTTGCTTTCCTCTTGGCAAGGGGAGTGCTGCTTACCTTGAGCTGTTCCCAAAGAGTGGTTCTCTTGTTTTGGGTTGGTTGGATGTAAAAGCCGTGAGTTGGGGCTGACTGAACCCATCCTGTACAGCTACAACAGCCTGAGGAAACTCAGCCCCACGGACTTTGCTGGCCTGGAGAAACTGGAGTTACTGATGCTGCACAGCAATGAGATCAGCACCATCCCTGAGAAGGTGTTCAGGGACTTACATTCATTACAGGTAAGAGCTAAATGAGCCACTGTTAATTTTGTCATGATTTAACTCTCAGTGATACTGGCAGGCAGCCACAGAGCAGCCTTCTGCAGCATTTCAGTTTCCTGTTTCTTACCTTTTTCATGTGAAAGTCAACAGCCTTCAAAATCCAGTATCCTGGTGGGAAATGTCTTTCCTTCCCAGGCAGGCACTCAGGTACAGGGTGCAGAACATGACAAACACTTTGGTAGATTTCTCTCAGCTGTACCTCAGCAGGCAACTGCAGTCAAAACACTCTCTCTACAGAGGAGAAAGATTGCAAAGCTCCAACTACTGTGTCTGAATAAGGAACCTGTCATTGTTAATTTGTCCGTCAGTTTGGGGCTTTTTGAAGATTCTTTTTTTTGCATTGAGATTTCACTTTCCCTTCAGTACAGTCCTGTCCCTTTCTAGCCTTCATGAAAAAAAGGCCACAGTGTGCAGAAGCTTAACACACTGCATATAAACATTTCAGTTCTTTAAAGAAACTCCAGTTAAATGGCATTCCTGGTCTGATGAAGAACTTTCACTGCACAGAGCAACCTGCAGCAGCATTTATTAGGGGTCCTATAACTTTAACATGGCTTAATATTATGCATTTGTTACTTTTTCATGAACAGGTCTTAAAAATGAGTTACAACAAGGTCAGAGTGCTTCAGCAGGATGTATTTTATGGCCTGAACAGCTTGGTACGGCTGCATATGGACCACAATCAAATTGAATTTGTGAATCCCAATGTTTTCTATGGACTCACTTCCTTGAGGCTGGTCCACCTGGATGGAAATTTACTTCAGCAGCTGCATCCAGACACTTTTGTCACCTTGCGCTATAGCCAAATATTCAGAATATCCTTCCTGAAGCACATCTCTCTGTCTGACAATGTGCTGACTTCACTTCCACAAGAGATGTTTTCCTACATGTCAGAGCTCGAGAGCCTTTACCTCCACGGAAACCCCTGGTCCTGCGACTGCAGCCTGCAGGGGTTTGCAGGGTGGGCACAGGAGAGGCCAGGTGAGCTGAAGGCTTTGTTCATGCTCTTCAATCCTGTTGTAGCATCTTACTCTTCCTGATACAGGTAATTGTCCTTTATTCATCTGTTTATTCTCCCAGAAAAGACTGGAAGAGAGGATTTGTGTAGGTGTGTTTAACCAGGATAAAGAGCTAAACACCACTGTGTTTCCCAGATTAAATGAATCTAGTGGCCATTCCCAAGTGCAGCTTTCCTTAATGGATAATTTTTCTTGGCCAGTCCAAAGCTTCTGTGCACTGGGAGAATCCACAGGGAGCAAGCTAACTTTTGTGGAACTGGCAAGAGCAAGGCCCACATTGCACTTGATTCTTTAAAAAGAAATTCAGGAACTCAAGGGACTCTGGGACTTTCTCTGCTGCTGCCTTCACATGTCACTTCAAGCTTTGGTTTTATTTCATTCAAAAGAACCACTTGTTAGTAGCTATATGTCATTTTTAACATTAAAACTTGTATCACAGAAACTTACTGAGGTTTTCTTCCCTTCAGATGTTATAAAGTGCAGAAAAGAGAGAAGTTCTGGTGTCCAGCAATGCCCGGTCTGTGCTAGTCCCAAAAACCATAATGGGAAAAGTTTAGTGGATCTTCCTTCTGCATCTTTCACCTGCACGAAGCCAGTCATCCAAGACTCCCTGAAATCCAGAAACCTCTCAGTGCCAGACGATGGGGATTTCAGTTTTGTGTCTCCCAAGGACTTGATGGCTCCGATAGGATCTGTGGTTTTGAATATGACTGACCAGGCAGGAAATCGAGGCAACTTGGTTTGCAATGTCCAGAGACCTAAAGAAATGTCTCCCATCTCTTTTGACCAAGATGGCCCCAGCAGAGTGCTCAAAGCCTCGCTCTCAGCATTCCTGGTGTGTGGTATCGATCATGGGCACATCCAGCAGCTGTGGAGCATCCTGGCACTGTACAGCAGCTCTCCTTTGAAGCTGGAGCAAACGGTGCGGGCAGCTGACGAGCCTTTTGTCAGCTACAGCTACAGGCAGGCGTACAGTGAGAACGACGAGCTCTTCACCAGGATCGAGGCTGAGCTGCGAGCTGAGCCGGCGTGGCTGATGCAGAGCCAGGTGTCCCTGCAGCTGGACAGGACAGCCACCACGCTCAGCACGCTGCACCTCCGCTACACCACCCAGGCCCGGGTGGCTCTGCCCAGCCACGACAGGGACCAGGGGAGGCACGGCTGGGCCATCATTGCCAGGGACAACAGCACCCAAAGGGAGCACACCGTGCTGGTGGGGGGCACCGTGGAGCTGGGGTGCCAGGCAGCCGGGCAGCCAGCTCCTGCCGTGGAGTGGGTGTTGGCCGACGGCAGCAAGGTGCGAGCCCCCCACATCAGCGAGGATGGGAGGATCCTGGTCCTCAGGAGCGGGGTGCTGACGCTGCGGACAGCTGACGTGTTCGACTCGGGGCTCTATCACTGCACCAGCACCAACCACCAGGACGCTGACGTGCTCACATTCCGAATCACAGTGGTGGATCCCCACGTGGAGCACAACGGTGTCAATGGAGCCCAGCTGCCGGCTGCTCTCGGCAGCACGCTGCACCTCCCCTGCACAGCCACGGCTGCCCCAGACCCTGCCGTTACCTGGGTGCTACCTGAGCACACAATTCTCCGTCAGTCTGCTGGAAACAAACACATTTTTGCCAATGGCACCTTGAGAATACAAGGGGTGACGCAGAGAGACGTGGGCTACTTCCGATGCGTGGCGGCCAACCGGTACGGTGTTGATCTTTTGGTTTTCCAAGTGCTGGTGGGACAGGATGAAACTGCTCTGAAGGAAAAGCATGGAGCTCTGGGAGACTGGGAAGAAGGCTCTGGCAATGAGCTGCTGCGCTCTGCTGCAGCACAGAGACATCCCTCAGGCACTGCAGCCACCCTGAGAGCTCTCGGGGAGCCTGCTGCACCAGCAGCCAGCAGCCAGGGCGCACAGAGCCAGAGGCAGAGGAGCAGCCACAGGAAAATGCCTCACTGGCCCTACGCAGACAGAGCCGGCCGGCGCTTCAGGGGACACAGGAGACAGTTTGTTCCCTCAGGCAGGAGAGCTGATCCACAGCGCTGGGCAGCCTTGCTGGAGAAAACAAAGAGGAACTCAACAGTGACAGACAAACGAGGAGAAGCTGCAACAGAACCACCCATTCAAGTCCGTAAGCTCTCAGAGTTACCCGAGGGTGAGGAGGAGACATCTGGTGATCTCGTCTCTCCAGAAGAAGAATTCATGATACCAGCCACAGAGAGGTCCCCAGTATCTGCTCTGGGCAGAGCAACAGAGCTCATGATCACTGCAGGGCCCAAGGAGAGTGCAGATCCCCCTCCTGCCTGGAACTCCTCCCTCCTGCCCACAGAGCCATTGACTCCCCTACCCTCACCTCTTCCACACTCTGGGGCACCTGCCAGCAAAAGGCTGCAAACACTTCCAAAACCTACAGCCTCATGGGAAAGATCTGATTTGAGTCAAATATCAGCAAACGGTGTAAAACAGCCAACTGTACCCAGTGGAACAGCCACACTTTTCCCTGCTGGGCAAAAATCAATATATTCTGGGGAAAGTAATAACCAGCACCTAAAGTCTGTATCCATGACACCCACGACAGAAGCTACAGGCATCAGCAAGGCTGTAACTCCCCAAAACACAGCAGACAAGTTATATAATTTAGCTGAGTCTATTGATAATGTCTCCACCAAAACAGATCACCAGGTCCCTGTGACAACAGTCAGTGCACCAAGCTCTGAATTTAGCCCCATTTATTTTCATAGTACTCAGAAAGGAGGAGCCCCTAATCCACCACTGGCCTCAACTTTTGCTACTCATCAGCAAATTCAGGTTATCCAGGACGTTCCAACTCATCCAGCCCAGCTCCAGCAGCACTATGGAAGACGAAGGAAAATTTCTGGTCGGAGACGAATTGTTAGACCAGGACGTGTCCCAGGTATGAAGGAGCCCCAATACAATTTTGGGAGGCCAGGGTCTGCCAGAGGAAGTGCAGCTGTGGCTACAGGTATCCAACTGAACATGAACTATGCATCAAATGTACCAGCCTTAAATAACTCCAGCAGTTCCATCAATCCATTTAGCCCAGAAACATCCCAGTCTTCCCCCTCCACCACGAAAATGCCATTGGAGCACCCCGTGGATACCCCTCACAACACAGCATTCCTCGGGGAAGAGGAAAAGAAACATGGTGCAAGGCAAAAAGCTGCTGCCACAGTCGTGTCTGTCACTGCAGAGGACACTGCCACTGCTGCAGCCAGTGGATTGGGTGTGACAGATTTGAAGCCAACAGTTCCACTTGTTATTACTCCTCAGATGGACACCAGAGCCACCAAAAGTAAAATACTCAGAGTGGGAGGAAGGAGAGGTCAGAGGAGGAAAAGGCCTCCTAAAACACCTGCCCCACAGCGTGTGGCTGCAGCCCAGAGCACTGCAGGCACCTCTGCAGTGAGCACTGCAGCCACCCCTGCAGCCCAGAGCACGGCAGCCACCCCTGCAGCCAGCATGGCAGCCACCCCTGCAGCCCAGAGCATGGCAGCCACCCATGCAGCCCAGAGCACTGCAGCCACCCCTGCAGGCCGGAGCACGGCAGCCACCCCTGCAGTGAGCACTGCAGCCACCCCTGCAGCCACCCCTGCAGGCACCCCCATGGTGACAGCTCCTACATCACCAGTTGTGCCTCCAGGCCTTGCACCTGCAAACCCTCTCCCCGGGAGCAGCAGTGCACTGTCCAGGACCAAAGCAGCAGCACTGGGGGTCCCTGACACCCCCGAGGCACCCCAGCACAGGCCCATGGCAGACACACAGACAGCAGCAGCCCCGGGCACCTGGAGGAGCACCCCATCAGCAAGGCCCCTGGCTGGCAGTGTGACAGCTCAGAGCCCCCCCATGGCACCCCAAACCACACCAGACTGGCAGAGGAACACCCAGCTGGCCACGTCACCAGCTGCCAGTCCTGCCCAGACGCCCAGCATGGCTCTCCAAACCTCACCATGGCTGGACGAGCCCCCTGGTGCCACGAGTGCCCCACCTGCTGCAGTCAGTGCCACGCCAGGGCCAGGACGTGCCCAGCACACCAGAGCCAGTGCAAGAGAAAAGCCCTCTCTGGATTTGGGGGAGGGAGCTGTCCCGGAGGAGCAGGGAGCACAGCCCGCAGCCCCAGCCCGAGCCGTGCCCAGCGCTCCCACTGCTCCCAGCAGCCAGCACCCCTCCCCTCTGCCGGCCCCCACTGCCGCCCTGCCCGCAGACCCCCCGAGAGCCCCCTCGCCCCCCCGGGGCCATGGACAGCTCCAGCTCCAGCCCAGGCCGCCTCCCGAGGGCACCGAGAGGGGGAACGCGCTGCAGGCACCGCCGATCGCACCTCCGCGGGGAGGGGACAAGGACAGCTCGGTCAGTGCCTGGTCCGGAAGGCGACAGGATCAAGACACCAGCACCCTGCCCAGTCCCAGCACCTTAGCCTCTGCAAGCAGAAAACATTTTTCAAAGCCCAGAATAGTCGGAGGGAAAGTGGCTGCTTTCACTCTGCAGGCGAATTCGGATGCTTTTATTCCTTGTGAAGCTACTGGGAACCCCCCTCCAGCAATACACTGGACCAAGATACCACCAGGTGAGCTTGATAAACCTCTCGAGAATCTACCTTCCATTAGTCCTGTAGTTTGGCACCTCTTCTGTGTGCCAAACTCAAGCATTGCTTCATTTCAGAGTACCGTGAAATATTAGTGAAAGGTAAACTTGGAAACAGTGACAGAGACTCACTGGAGCAACTTAGTGCTGATTCTGGAACAGATCTTTAGTGAAATGATTAAAAAAATCAAATCTATGTCCAATTATAATTCCTTGCTCATTGGGAAGAATTTAGTATTTATTGTACATTACCTGCTATTCCAGGAGAGTGAGACAAATGAAAAGAAAAATGTGGTAAAAACCACTCGAATTGAGCCACAGCTGTGCCAAGTTTGGATTGCAAAGCCCCACGTGGTTTATCCAAACTTTGTCTCTGCTGGAGATTCAGCTTCATTCGTACTTTAAAGCTTTGTCAGTCTATATGCAGAATTCTCTGATTTCTTTCTGGTTTACTGCCGTTGTCTTGGTTATTTGGGCTGAGCAGAGCAGGTCAAGGTGTTTGGGACTGAGGAAAACCTAACAAGAGGCAGGCAGTGCCAGGCTATTCCAGGCTGTCAGGCTATCCAAAGCAGTGCCAGGCAGTCCGGGCTGTCCAGGCAGTGACTGTCCCTGCCTTGCTCCGCAGGGCGCGGCGCCGCGGGCCGCTGGTCGGTGCTGCCCAACGGGACGCTGGCCATCGCCCGGGCGGGGCCGCAGGACGGCGGGCAGTACCTGTGCACGGCGGCCAACGCGCTCGGCTCGGCTCGGCTCCTGGTCACGCTGGCCGTGCGGGCGAACCCGCCGCGCATCGCCGGCCGCGGCCGCCCGCTGACCGCGCACTCCGGGAGCTCCGCGGCGCTGCCGTGCCGGGCCGAGGGCAGCCCCCCGCCCCGCATCTCCTGGCTCCTGGCCAACGGCACCGAGCTGGGGCCCGGCTCGGCGGGCGGCGGCAGGGCGCGGGTGGAGCCGGACGGCACGCTGCTCATCCGGGCGGTCACCGTGTACGACAGGGGCACCTACACCTGCCTGGCCCGGAACGCCGCGGGCACCGACACGCTGCCCCTGAGGCTGCAGGTGGTCGCGGCCCCTCCCACCATCGTGGAGGAGAAGAGACAGAGCGTGGCGGGGACGGCGGGGGAGAGCCTGAGCCTGCCCTGCACGGTGCGGGGGAAGCCCGAGCCCAGCGTGCACTGGGTGCTGCCCGCCGGCGCCGTGCTGAAGCCCCTGCAGGGGCTGCACGCCAGGCTGCTCCTGCTCGCCAACGGCACGCTGCACCTGGGCAGCATCGCCCCCTCCGACAGCGGCACCTACGAGTGCATCGCCACCAGCTCCACGGGCTCGGACAGGAGGGTGGTCAGCCTCGTGGTGCAGCGCAGGGAGACACCTCCGAAAATTGCCATCGCCTCCCAAGAACTGACGCGGCTGAACTTTGGGGAGAGGTTGCTTCTGAACTGTACAGCAAGTGGGGATCCCAAGCCCAGGATAATCTGGAGGTTGCCCTCCAAGGCTCTTGTGGACCAGTGGCACAGGTATGACCCTTTTTTCCTCCTCCGCTTTGGAGCTTCAAACACTGTCTGCTCTGGTACTCACATAAAAGCCTCTCACAGCACTAATGCACTGTGAACTAAACCAGACTTTGAGTATTAACAGTTGTGAAACATCTGTTCTAACAGCATCTATATCTAATAACAGACCTATTAACAGATCACATCAATTGCCATAGGTGAGTGAGGTCTCAGAACAGGTACAAGTCATATTTGAATTAAGGTAATTACTGTCACCATGCACTGGCTGACTGCTGTCAGTTCAGAGGAGGGGAAGTTATTTGTAACAGATTTGTGAAGCAGGGCTCAGGAGGGAGGGGTTTCTTTTATCTCTGCCATGTCTACCTCTGGGGGTGTCCCCCCACCCCCTCCCACAGTAACACTCACCTCCACCTTAGGAGACACAGCCCCAGCTCAGGGTGTTCCCAGCAGAGCCAGCACCACTCACATCCACACAACACCAAAACTGGCAGTGACATCAGGGCAGGACACGCTGCGTGGGCAGGAGGCACGGGCACAGCACCTTTGGAAAGGCCTCCTGTGTTGTACCCTGCTGCTAACAAGTTCAGTCCCTTCCTGTGCTCAGTGCTCACCCCCAGCACTTGCTTCCATAATTCTTTTCCCCCCTCTCTCTCCCCCAACAGGATGGGAAGTCGGATCCATGTCTACCCCAATGGATCCTTGGCCATTGAGGCAGTTACAGAAAAGGATGCAGGTGATTACCTGTGCGTCGCCAGAAACAGCATCGGGGATGATCTGATACTGATGAAAGTCAGCATCGCAATGAAACCAGCCAAGATTGACCACAAGCAGCAGTTCAAGAAGCTGGTGCCGTACGGGAAGGATTTCAGAGTGGACTGCAAGGCCTCGGGGTCGCCCACGCCAGCGATATCCTGGGGCCTGCCGGACGGGACGGTGGTGAACAGCGCGATGCAGGCGGACGACAGCGGGCACAGGGCTCGCAGGTACGTCCTCTTCCACAATGGCACTCTGTACCTCAACAAAGCTGGAGTGGCAGAGGGAGGAGACTACACGTGCTACGCCCAAAACACTCTGGGGAGGGACGAGATGAAGATCCATGTCACGGTCATTGTGGCAGCCCCTCAAATAAAGCACAATCACAAGACACACATTACAGTGACAGCTGGAGACGCAGCCTTGCTGGACTGTGAGGCTGCTGGGGAGCCCAGGGCACAGATATTCTGGTTGCTGCCCTCCAGTGAGAGGATCTCCTCGTCCACAGACAGGCACTCCCTGCACACCAATGGCTCGCTGTCCATCAGCCAGGCCGGCCTGCTGGATGCTGGGGAGTACCTGTGTGTGGCTCGGAACCCTGGAGGGGACGACAGCAAGCTGTATAAGCTGGATGTGGCTGCTAAACCCCCCATCATAAATGGTCTGCACAGGAACAAAACAATCATGAAGGTGACGGCAGTGAGGCACTCCAAGAAACACATCGACTGCCGGGCAGAAGGGACACCTCCTCCCCAGATCATGTGGATCATGCCTGATAACATTTTCCTAACAGCCCCATATTACGGGAGCAGGATTGTGGTGCACAAAAACGGGACACTGGAGATTCGGAACATCAGGCCCTCAGACACGGGGGATTTTATCTGTGTGGCACGTAACGATGGGGGAGAGACTGTGCTGGTGGTGCAGCTGGAAGTTACAGAAATGCTGCGGAGACCAATGTTCAAGAACCCTTTCAATGAAAAAATAATAGCAAAACCTGGGAAGACGATCACACTGAACTGCTCTGTGGATGGAAACCCTCCCCCGGATATAAGCTGGATGCTGCCCAATGGCACATGGTTTTCCAGCAGCATCAGGACAGCCCAGTTTTCCACAGGAAGCAACGGGACCCTGACCCTCCACAGTCCCGAGAGCCAGCACGCCGGGCGCTACCGCTGTGCTGCCCGGAACCAGGTCGGCTACATCGAAAAGCTGATGGTCCTGGAGGTGGCCCAGAAGCCCAAGATCCTGACCCGCCCTGCAGGGCTGGTGAGGGGGGTCAGCGGGGAGCCCCTGTCCCTTCACTGCCTGGCCGAGGGCAGCCCCAGGCCCAGGCTGGCGTGGACGCTGCCGGGGGGCCGCGTGCTGGAGCGGCCGCAGCTCAGCGGGAGGCTCCTGCTGCTGGACAATGGCACCTTGGTCATCGGGGCAGCCTCGGCCCACGACGCCGGCAACTACCTGTGCAGGGCCCACAACGATGCTGGAGACTCCTCCCTCACCATTCCTGTCGTGGTGGCAGCCTACGCCCCACGGATCATGGGCAGACCCCCCCCGGCCATCCACACCCTGCCAGGGGCAGCAGTTCAGCTCCACTGCGTCGTGCTGGGCATCCCCAAACCAGAAATCACCTGGGAGTTACCTGACCACTCCGTACTCTCCACAGCTCACCAGGGCCGGGGCTCTGGGGGCGAGCTGCTCCACCCCACGGGGACTCTGCTCCTGCAGAACCCCCGACCCTCCAGCTCTGGCACGTACAGGTGCACAGCGAGGAACCCCCTGGGCACCGACACTGCAGCCACCTACGTCCACGTCATCTGAGCCAGAAACACAGCAGGAGTGGTGGGGAACACGGGCTGCAGCCAGGCTGGGCTCAGCCCTGCAATGGCTTCAATCACGGGCAGCCACAAGCACCTGAGTGCCTGGGCACATCACAGCATTCAGTCTGCAGTCACTGGGCAAAAGGAGAGAGAAAAGGGAAAATTAGTTCTAGCACTATTTGCTAGCATTGGTTATCTCCATGTTCAGGGGATTTAAAGAAAAGCAAAATGAAGGCACTTAAGTGTCTGAGCCACGGCAGGAACAAACCCCACAGTACCTGAGCCACAGGTGCCCACCTGTACCGCCCTGGCACAGTGGCCAGGGAGTGGGGAGGGCAGCGAGGGTGTCCTGCACAGCAAGAGCACAGGGAGCACCAGAGAACTCTCAGAACACCTGCTCTTGTCCTGCCCTGCAGTCTCCCAGCAGGGGGTTCAGCCTGCAGAAGTGAAAGCTTCAGGGAGGCCCCACTGCAGCTGTGGCCCAGAGCACAACGGGATTGCACCCCAAACTCGGCGCCCACCATCCATCTCTGGCCCCTCAGCTTTACAGATCTGCCTCCTAAATCCCCAGCTGTTTTTCTCATTTGACCCAGTGAAAATGCACGTGCTTCTAATGCTTTTAATTAAGTGATTCTTTGGAAGTCTGATGTGCTGAATAAAACTGGAGTAATCCTGTACCCTAATAACTCTGTGGGCGCTACAGAAACCGCCCGAGCTTTGCTCAGCAAAACCTGGTGCTTACTGAAGGCAGTTTCAGTGTTTTACAAGACTTCAGCATCTTTTCCCTTTCTGAAACCAAATCCTTCACTTTAAACATCTTGTGTAATCTCCTGGCTACCAGGCTGTAGGAGCTGCTGAGGTTAGTCAAAGGCACTAACCGGCACATGGAGGTTTTTGGGGGCATAAACCCAACCCAGAGCACCTTCTGCTGTGCAGGTGCTGGCAGGAGTCTGCACCAGGCAGGTGCCCATTGCAGAAACACTCTCCCATCAGTTTGTTCAACATATAAGAACTATTTTAAAAACCCTCAAAAACTGATTAAAATGATATAAGATTAATGCTTTTTAATTAAAAAGCTGCAATTTCAGCATGACTGTATTTTCTCTACTTTTCTATAGCAAACTTTTCCTAGTTAACCTCACCTACCTTAAATACGTTTGGAAAAACTGTGGAAATAAAGGAAACAAGCATAATGAGATTTTAAAAGGATTTGGCAGTGACAATTGTTGGGTAAAACCATTCCCTAATCCAGCAAAGGCTCCAATCCAGCAGAAAGTCGTGTCTCAAAAGTATTTCAGTTTGTTCAGCTGTCTTCATGCAACTCTGGTTTATTACTAACAATTTAATTTAAAAGGATCGTCAAACAGTAAACCCCATTTCCCCCCCAGCCTGTTAGCAGTACAGCCTAAAAATCAGGGGCCCCGAGCCAGGAGCAGTGCCCTGTGGTGGGACCCAGCAGGGGCTGGAGGTGCCAGGCAGCAGGGATGCTCCTCAAGGGCAGCATGGGCACAGGGACAGCGAGCAGGGCCAGCCACCAGCACCTCGCCTGGTCAGGGGCTGCCCTCTCTGTCCACGGGGACACAGCCCACCCTGTCCCTCCCCTCACCTCTGCCCATGTGTGTCCTGTAGGACTGGAATGCTGCACAGCTGCACTTGGCCACTTCTGAAACCATTCCACCAAAAAAGCCCAGGCACAGGCAGGAGCTGGAAGCAGCAATGATCCTTCCTGCAGCTGCCCAGTTCCCCAAAGAACCAAATACAAATCCAAGTCCTCCAACAAAGCCTTTGCCATTCTAGACAGGATGTCTTTACAGAGATGTATAAATTAAGGTTAAAAGTGGTTTTGATAACACGCTGCAAGCAGCAACATCTCCACTGAGGCTCCCAGTTGGGTGAGGATTGGAGAACCCTCCCTGTGTGCCTGCTGCAAACCCAAGTGTGCCTTCTTGGCTGCAAACAGGGCAATGAGAGCCCCATTCTGACATGCCCCAGCAGCACCAGCACTGACTGCACGTGCAGGAAATACAGAAAACAGGGTCAATGGCAACCCCTCTTTACACTCACATCTGGCTTTGCCTTACCAGTGAGGGCTTTGAACGGTGTGGCAGCTTCCCTGGGACAGGACCAAAGTCCTGCAGACCAGCTCTACAACAGCTTCACTAATTATTGTCTGGAAAGTTTCCAGCATGGATAGTAGCAATGAAACTTCAGCGCATCACTGTTTTTCCC
Organism: Haemorhous mexicanus; assembly: GCF_027477595.1. Taxonomy (NCBI): domain Eukaryota; kingdom Metazoa; phylum Chordata; class Aves; order Passeriformes; family Fringillidae; genus Haemorhous; species Haemorhous mexicanus. The sequence goes on from NC_082350.1 coordinate 26,201,286, forward strand.
AGAAACAGCTGAATTCTGTGAAAGTCAATGATTTAGTAGGTCAGTGTTAGCTGTTACTGCTGTTGGAAGTAACAAGAGCTGATTATTCCTCTAGTGGCCCATTCTGTCAGTGCAGAGCACTCAGCCATGCTCACACAGCACAGCTTCAGGCACGTCCTGCAGCTGCTCTCATCTGCCACAGCAAGAAACCCACGACAAGAGGAAAAGAATGACCAGGGATACAGCTATTGGAAATACTTGTAAGTACCCATCTCTGTGGAGGCCCAGCCTAGATTAAACCTGATTTCTGGCCTGCCAATTTAAATGGGCAAAGCAACTTTGAAAACTGCCACTTGTAAATGAGAAAGAAAAAAGCTCAAAGACTGTGGGCTGCTGCATGTTCTGTGTCACATAAAACAGCTACTGCTGCTGAACAAAAGCTGCATGTCACATCAAAAGCAGGGCCTGAACATCTTAATATGCCAAGCCAGTTTTATGATATGGCAGCAGTTTATGCACTCTCTGCAGCTTGATAAAAACCATGTATCTCTCTGTCAGACTTCAAAGGTCATCTTATACATTTGTTTTCAAAAGCAGCATTTCTTTAAACTCTTTAGCCACTCTCTAGTATATTCTGAATACTGCACACAGTTATAATACAGGTTAGTTGTATTTGGAGCTTCAGGAATGAGTATTTAATATTTATAGCTGGAACCAAACTTTTAAACTTCTGCTTGGAGAAGTCACAGTAATGTTTCTCAAATCATCCCATAGTGCTGCCTTCTGGAGCCAGCAAATCACTGTAAAACTCTAATTCACTAACTAGGACAACTCATTAACTAGAAGAAACAAGACAATCCCCCACAAAATAAAGCACATATCTGAAATGCTGAAAAAATGTGAGCCTGTGGATTTATTACATCTAGAAGATGGCAAATTATCCACCATGGCTCTTGGTATGAATCACAGAGGAAATAACCCAAAGGGCCTTTGTTCCTTTAATTGTCCATTTCTCCCTTCACTCATCACAGAGCCCCACCAGCCCTCGGACACTGCCACACAGGAGCTTGTTCTGGCTTATCTGCCCACAAAGTTCAACACCTCAGCAGAGACAGAGCTACCACTGAGGGCAGAAAAGCCTCAGAGAGCCCTGTCCCCCAGCTCCTTCTGGGAGCACACTCAGCCCTCAGCCAGACAGAAACGGGGACAGGGCGCAGCACCACGCTGCTTTCACTATTAGAAAACATCCACTTTCTGCATGAATCATTTCCTTGTACTTTTACTAAATTTAAGCAAGTGCCTTTGCAAGGTTTTTGGGTTTTTCTCTTTGTTTGAAGAATGTAAGTTTTCTTTTCATCTCTGCTTTAAATGCAACATAGAAAGTACACAAAGCAAGTTTTGTGTCTCAAACATGAATAAAAGTAACTAATTGTCTTGCAGGGTTCCCAAAAATGAAGAAAATCCTAGAAATCTCTTCCCATGCCCACATTCCTGTACTTTAATTTTCTTCTATTTCTTCTCGTTATCACCAGGAATGTTTCAGTCTTCTTTTTCTAAAAGACACTTTCCTCTTTTCCCAGACACTAGGTATGACAGGATTTATACATGAGCACAAAAAGCAATTCAAAGGAAATGCTGAAAACAACATACATGACACTTTTAATTTCTTCACTGACAGCCTGTAAGCCCTCTTGTTGTGCTTGGGCCCTCCTTGGGAGGGGTGTGACAGGTCCAAGGTGAGTGTCCCTCTGATGAGCACCCCCAGCAGATCCAGCACGGGGTGAACAGACCCCTGAGAGTGAAGACAAGTGCTGGGGCTGCCAGGAGGCCCAGAGATCTGACTCATGGCAGAGGCCCCCGAGGCAGCTCCTCAGCACAGACTGCCAAGAGAGCCAGCAGGAATTACAGGGCCCAGCAAGGGAAGATGCTCCGGGGAGGAAAAGTGAGAAGAAAGGCTCCAGTGCTCTCCCAAATGGAGGCACAGCCAGCACAGAACCTCTAAGCCTGTAAATGAAGCAGTAACAGGACAAAAAGATAACAATTGCACACATGCAGCCCAGGCTTAAAGCTGTAAGGACAGGAGCCAGCACTTGGAACAGTGCAGAGGGTCTTGCTGCTCTGCAGGTCCACAGCCCCCGAGCATGGCTGGAGCAGCAGGGCCCTGCCTTCCCAACAGCATCTGGTGGGGTCTCCAGGTGGGAAATGAGCAGAAACTCAGGGAACCTGGCCCAGCTGCAAATCAGGGGACAACCCAGACAGTGAAAGGAAAACCCAAGTGGCAGAAACCAGGGGGAAAATACATCAAAGGAGTGAATTTCCCTGGGATGTGGAGCTGTGTCCCAGCCTGGGCCTGGGCTGAGGGGCAGTGTGGGAATTAACAACGGTACCAATGGTCACTGTCACAGCAGCTGACAGAAACTGAGCTCAGAGAAAGGAGCATGGCCCACTGCTGGGCCCTGGGCATGTCCAGGCTGAGGGAGGCTGGAGCAGGAGCTTTGGAGCACCAGGAGCAGAGGCCGTGAGAAAGCCCGGGAGAGCCAAAGGAGAGCTGCAGGCAGCAGCCAGTCTGGCAGCAGGAATGCTGCTTTTACAGTATGCAAAACTCTTAAACACTCTCTCTGTGCCAGCTGGAGAGGGTGACAGGTTTCCCTAAAGAAGGACAGTTTTAAATATAAACAAACTTTCCAGGATCTAGCAAGGGGCTGGGAAGACATGCTCTCAGGGTGAACACCTTTATAATTTTTCCCAGAAAGAACCAAAATCAGACTCCAGTTCATTACATTTCTCTGCAACAAATTTAGGAGAAAAGATGTATTTGCACTCAAAAGAGGAACAAGGCCTCCCCATTTTCCCCTCGTGGGACTGCTCCTTTTGGCCCAGCACTGTAATTTCCCTGGGTTTACACCACCGTGCACACACAAAACTGCTGACACACACCCACCTGACAAGGGTGCTCACAGCTCTGTGCTTGTCTTACCTGAGGAACTTGATTGTGCAGGGGTGAAGGAGCCCTTCCCTTGGCTCATCCTGGCCCTGAAGGCAAGTGAGTCCCAGGGGCAGCAAGGGCTGCTGGCTCAGCAGGGACACGCTTCAGGAGAAGCAAACAGCGCTGCATTAGTAAAGTTATTTTGATACTTCCCAACCTCAGTCCCTTCCCTGTTTTGTCTACCCGTTTTCCCCTGAAGTGGCACTGCTGCATCTGTGCCTGTTTCAGTTTTAGTCAATTTAAATCTCGGCAGAGGCATTCAGGGCCCTTCAGGAAGGCAGAGTCCCAGCCAGCCCAGCTGCACCAGCTGCCAGTGGGATCCCCCAGCTCAGGGGGCCCTCGGGGAGCAAGAGCTGCCCCACACCTGCAGGGCTGACCCAGGACACAGCAGGTCATTCCCAGACTGCTCTGACTAACCAGGGATGTCATTTTGTGGAGATAAGGCAACTAAAGTTTCTAATCCATGCTCGTGGTCTGAAGCAGGTCCCAAGGAAGTTTCCCCTAAAGGCTCTGATTAGAACAAGAGCTGCCCTACTTGCTCTAAAATTCCAGCATGGACTTAATTCAGTGGAATGTCCAGCACAACCCCAAGAAAGTACAAACACATTTCAGTCATCGTGGGTGACTATTTTACTGAAGGAAAATCAATAACTATTAAGCAATTAAAATTCTCGTACATTTGGAGCTAGAGATGAGTTTAAGATTAATTCCCAACAGGAAGCAAGAGACATGACAATGGTGGGAGCTTGACAGCAAGGAATTCTCCTACAGCCACAGAAGGGAAGAGACACCAAGTGCTCTAACTGTTCCCTCAAGTCCCCAACATTTCCCATCACCAAGCTGCCAAGCAGCCCCTGGCAGGTGGGTTAAAAGCTGCCACATTTCTTCCTCTGAAACCAACGGCATTTCATCAGACCAAATGCCACCTGAATCCTCAGCAAACAACTCCTCCACAAGCACTGCTCAGCTCTGGGGTTCCCCAGTGCCATGCCTCCTTTGTCTCTGTCTCTCTCTCCTTTGCAGATGGCCCCAAGTGCTGCCCTTCCTGCAGCTCCTCTCCTACCCTGGACTGAGGGGGGCAGTTTGGCAATCTGGGGGCCTCCAGCCACACTCCTCACTCAGAGGAGCTAGGAGCAGAACAACCTTACTTCAGCCAAAACATCTGTGCAGTTTTGTGGCCAGTTTTAACTCTTCCAAGACTGGGCTGCTTCAACAAAGCAGAGATAAAATGCCTTTGCAGTCACCAGTGAGGACTGAGCAGCCACAATTCCTCAGAAAGTTCAAGAACAGCAACTACATTTATTGTAAATCAGAAGTAAATAGAAGGAACCCTCAGGTAACTATTTCTGTACATTCCTGGCTCAAGTGCAAAACAGTCTTGGCACTCTACACACAGTTAAGCATCATGTTGGCTAAAAGAATTAAAAAGGTGCTACAAAAAATAACTTGGGAATGTCTTTTTACCACTCTGTCTTGTATGACTTGTGTCAGCATTTCCAAGAGAGTTTGGACAGCAGAGGCCATACCAGAGGTAGAAGAGTTATTGTTTAGCTCAGGGGTTGCTGAAACACCTCCACTGTGGCCTTTGTGATGTTATCCAAAAAGCTGCTCACTTCAGCCCCAGGCAGTGAAACACAAGCACACTAGCACCTTCCTGGCATGTCTGCTCATGGACTAAGTCAACATTCAACAGACTTTTTTGCATTAAATATTTAAATCAGAAAGTTTGGAAACCAATACTCACAAGGTCCTTCTTGCACTGTTTGATCAGGAGCTGCAGCTCCAACCAGGACTGTCACAGAGTCCACTGGTCTGAGTTCTAGGGAAGAGTTTACATTACAAATGTTAACTGTTAATAATATTAACACTAAAGTCAGCGCTGTACAGGTCTGAAGAAAATAAATAAATTTCATACTCTACCACAAGATGTGCAGTAACCTCATCTATAAGCAGATCATCACAATCACTGACCTGTGTAACAATTAATGGCATGCCAAAATATCAGTTCAAGAGGTAAGTTTGGCCAGTGGCCCCTCAGCCTCACTGCCAGCCCACTCCTTCATCCAGGGAGGCTGAGAGGGAGGACCCTGGCAGGGAGATACTACAATGAGGAGAGTGGCACCGAGGCCACATGGACCCAAAGCCACCCCAGAATGCTCTGATAAAACTGGAGCTGCTTCCTCAGCACAGAACTGCAGCAGCTACCATTTGTCTGATGCTTTTCTTCAGCAAAGCCAGTCAAAATTTTGAATTACTACTGGAGGGGGCCAACAAGATGAACTAGTGCCAAACCAAAGGCAGTTACTTGTTTGGAAAATAACACTCACTGCTCATGGAGAGCTGCTCAGAGTGATGCTTTTGCAAAGGGCAGACACCCAGGATTTGTGGCAAAACACAGAAAACTCAGCTATCTGAGACCCTATTTCCTATCTGTATTTGAGAGGGACTTGCCTGAGTTTAAATGCACTGGGACTCAGGGATGGAGGTCAGGGCCAACATCTGACCTGGTCACATGTGCCTACAGCCTCCTCTGGGGCTGGCCCACCAGGGAAACGTGGCTGTGGCCGGGGCTCTGCACTCCCCAGGGCTCCCTGCAGCAGCAGGACAGCAGCCACTGTCTCAGGGTTTCCATTCCCAGGAGCATTCCCCAGCAGGGAACTAGCATCAGCTGTTTCCCACACCATCACTGGCACAAACACATCTCACAGGACTCTGCACACCCTCACCAAGCAGCAAAATTGCCTTCAGGACTGCAAACACTGCTCCCACTTCGATGCTGCTGTGAGCAGCAGCCAAGAGGGGACAATCACAAGAAGAACAAATTCCAGAAAATAATTTCTCTGTGGCAAGAAGAGGAAATCTTGTAAAAATGTGTATTTTTTACTAACTAACATTTCCTTTATACAAAATCCTCCTCAGCTAGAACAGCTACAGAAGCTCAGAGCTGAAGAAAGAACTGAATGTTCTGACATTGAAACTGCAGCCTAACAGGTAAGTGATTAGTTCAGCTGGGGCACGTGGTTATGATGGATTAATATCAAAATAAGCTGTGGGCACTGAAATAGAAAAAGGAGCCTGTTGGTTCACTGTGTCCATGTGAACAGGGAATTTAACCACGATGAGACACTGGAGCCTGTGTTGGTTTTGACACCATACATTTAGGAAATTACTTCCCTTACCTCACCTGCATGACAAATGAAGCAAAATTAGGTGCTGTAAATGCTTGAAATCACACTTACTCTCCATTTCCATGTCAGGCTCCCAAACAGCACAGTCTGTATCCCTGTTAGTGCCTCTGACACTGCCCTTCTCAACACTGCCAGGTGCAGAGAATGAATCAGTTTCAGCAAATTTCTCTAGTTTTACCTGCATCCAAACCATTTCCCAAACAATTAAGATTTTTGGTATCAACTCCTCAGTGGTGAAACATCTGTGATTTTGAACTTGCACCGTGGATATTTTCACCTATGAAAATATACAGCCATCAAAAACCAGCTATGGGTTCACAGAGGGGTGTGAGACACCCAGCATCACAGACAGAGGGGTGTGAGACACCCAGCATCACAGACAGAGGGGTGTGTGACACCCAGCTCAGGGACAGAGGGGTGTGTGACACCCAGCTCAGGGACAGAGGGGTGTGTGACACCCAGCATCACAGACAGAGGGGTGTGTGACAGCTCTCCCCAGCTCTGTGTCCCTGCAGGACCCTCCCCCTGCCTGGCCAGCTCTGCCATCAGGAGGGAGACCAGCCACAAAATCAACTGGCACTAAAGAATTTCACTTCAGAGATCCCATACGGTGTAATGTGGGATTTGGGGCATGATTCAGGGTTATGTAAGAGCTTAAGAAACAGCAGAGTTGACTCACCCCAGTGCAAGTTATGTTCTCTCTATTCTGGAGTGAAACTCGTTTGGCTGCATTTAGATGTTCCCTTTTGTGCTCTTACAAAACTGCTTCCTCTCAGCTGCTCTGCCCTGCCAAGGATGCCCCACACTCCAGAGAATCACAGACTGGTTTGGCTTGGAAGGAACTTAAAAACTCATCCCATGCCACCCCTGCCATGGCAGAGACACCTCCCACTGTCCCAGGTGCTCCAGCCCTTCCAACTTGGCCTTGGGCACTGCCAGGGATCCAGGGGCAGCCCCAGCTGCTCTGGGCACCCTGTGCCAGGGCCTGCCCACCCTCACAGGGAAGAACTGCTTCCCCATATCCAATGTGAACCTAGTGTCTGCCACTTTAAAGCCATTTCCCCAATAAAAACTCTTACTTCTTTTAAAAACCAGATTTAAAAAAAAATCTATGCAGACAAAATCCATAAATTAAACATTTAATAAACAAAACACCTGTCATAACAGGAGGCAAGGACCTAATGCAGAACCTTCCCTTATTTCCAGACTTCAAACAGGAAAAGATTGTCCTGAGCTGTTCAGTCTGAAACAGCACCACTGCTGATATCAAACACACAACTGCTGATATCAAACACACCACTGCTGATATCAAACACACCACTGCTGATATCAAACACACCACTGCTGATCCCAGACTGCTCCTGACAGTCTGACAGCAATGCCTGCTGCTCCTTCCTCCCTTCTGAGAAACGACACAGACTGATGTAGCACAGAAACTCAGAGTACTCTATACATTTTCAGCAGCAGGGATGAAAGTGGACACGATTGCAGAAGCAGGCACAGAACAGCAGGAGGAAGGAATGTCTGCAGAGCTCACCTGCCGCAGCGCTGCTGCCCCTGCACACGCCCAGCAGGGCTGCCCTGGCACCCAGGACCCTGCCCACATCGAGGAGTTCAGGCTGGGAGCTGAGGGCTCTCCAGGAAACCCTGCACGAGCTCGGGGTCCCACTGCAGGCTGGAGCTGGAGTGTGGCTGTAGATCGTCTGCTGCACCTGGGAACACACTGCTGGGACCCAAACCAGAACTGCCTGCAGGTGCAGCTGCAGGGAACTGGGGCATGACAAACTCCTGCTGGGTCAGCACTGCATGCACATCTTCAAACTCCTGCTGGGTCAGCACTGCATGCACATCTTCAAAATCCTGCTGGGTCAGCACTGCATGCACATCTTCAGAATCCTGCTGGGTCAGCACTGCATGCACATCTTCAAACTCCTGCTGGGTTAGCACTGCATGCACATCTTCAAACTCCTGCTGGGTTAGCACTGCATGCACATCTTCAAAATCCTGCTGGGTCAGCACTGCATGCACATTTTCCAAATCCTGCTGGGTCAGCACTCCATGCACATTTTCAAACTCATTTTGGATAAGCAACATCTGCCAGATAATAAGGCTGATGCACCTAGTTTGTTCAAGTTTTCCTGCAAACAAAGTCTTGAATTTCCAAACCATTTCTTGGACATTTCTAGGACTGAAATTGTGAGCAGCTGGGTAGAGCCAACATCCTCCTCCCCAGCAGCTTCCTGGGACATCAGGTGTTCCTGCAGGGCACAGAACTTCACTTCCCAACACTGCCATCCCCTCCAGGGGTTGTGACCCCGTGACCTGCAGTGGGGCAGAGGGAATTCATCAAGGAGAAATGAGAAAATTTACCCAAATTAAAAGCTACAGTTAATAATAAGGTGACTTAACAGACAGGGTTTGGAAATCAGTAAATAGAGAAAATAGACTTAAAGCTCATATTTTGACAGTAAGGATTAGACAAAAGGGCAAGAACTGTCCCAGGCCAGGAACACCAATATGTGAAGTGGTTTTCTTGAGGGAGAAAAATAGGTGTTAGTGAGGAATGCAAATTTCACACCCAAAATATTCCAAGGAGCATTTGTCTCCAGCATAAGGTTTTATATCACAGGGACAAATTTCACTAATTAGCCCAGCTGGGAGGACTTCCTCATTACTGAAAAGAACCTATGAATTGAAGTTAACTTAAAATATCTCCTGCAGCCCTGGGACCCCTGTCACTGCCAGCCCCTGCCTGCTGCTCCAGGGCAGGAGGACGAGGTCATTAGCAGGGTAATTAATTACAAGGACCGTGCCTGATGTTAACCCTCTGCTCTGACAGCCAGAGCCACAGCAAAGACAAAATCCAGTGAGTGCTCCACTCTGGGACACCACTCTCACCAGAAGCAATACTGAAGGTCCGGAGACAGAATCTTTAAAAAAAGTGAAAGAATTATTTTAAAAGAGGAAGTTTAGGGAAGATAAGTAACTGTTCCAGGCACACGAAACCAAACACACCCCTCCCTCACTGACACCCACTCAGAGACACCGCAGAGGAGACCAGAGCACAGCAATCCAGAGAGGGTGAGTCTCTAAACGTGAGCGTTTGTGAATTGTAATTTATTATTGCTTCAAACAGACTGAGAGAAACAGCTGGGCTCACAGCAGGCCAGAAAGGAGCTGAAAACCTTCCTGTGAACATGCAGTGGGGTTGGGTGCTTGGAAAGGAGACCACAGGAATGTAATGTTATTACCTTAAATATAGCTGTTTCAAAATGTATACATAAATTTTATTAACAGTTTTCAGGAATTTCTAACTCCACTTGATAAAAAAAGGTGCTTCCAAACAAGTTCTGTGTACCATATCTTTAACAAATTATTTAATACCCTGCATTATTACTAGACCCTGTTCTGACTTGTTATTGTAGACTAGCATTTACAAAACTTGTTATTTTTGTTGTGTTACTGAACTTCAGCTTGTAAGCAGAAGAAATTAACATAGAGCACAGACACTTGTGTGGTTCTATATTTCCCATTTGTTTTTCCTGTTGTTTCTGATTAAATGCTACTGCTGCCAGGTGTTGTAAACCTATTAAAATATTATCACTGAGAAATACTCTCCTGCTCCCTATGAAATGGAACCACAAATCTAAACTATGCAGACCCAAACTAGGGACACAAACCAGGAGGGGAAACAGCAACCGGGGCAGTTTGTGAGTATTACAAGATGTGGATTTGCATCTGAAAGGTTTCCATTCCTCCTTTACAAAGTAAAAGGCAAAAATATGGTATACGGGAACCTGATTCTATTTTAACTTAAAAATCAAGGAACTGAACATTCAAACATAAAACTTCGGAAACTCAAACACGTTCGTGCCTCTCCCCGCATCAAAGGAAACTTTTACAGAGCGCTGCAGCTGAGATGCGGCAGGTTTTCCATCCAGCACTGCCCGTGCTGCAGCCGAGGTGCCCCAGAACAGAGCCGGGCGCCCCCAGCCCGCGGGGGCAGCGGGGTCAGGGGGCTCCGGAGCCGCGGGGCTGCAGCGGGAGGGTCCCGAGCTGCGAGCGGGCTCAGCCCCGGCTCCCCGAGCACAGCCCCGGAGACCGAACAGCATCCGGGCACCGAACAGCACCCGGGCACCGAACATCCCGCGGGCACCGCACAGCCCCGGAGACCGAACATACCCCGGAGACCGAACATACCCCGGAGACCGAACATCCTGTGGGACCGAACATCCTCCGGACACCGCACAGCCCCGGAGACCGAACATCCCGCCGGCACCGCACAGCCCCCGGGGATCGAACATCCTCCAGGACCCACGTCCCGCAGGGTCCGCACATCCTCCGGGCACCGCACAGCCCCCGGGGACCGAACATCTCCCAGGGACCGAACATCTCCCAGGGACCACGCATCCCGCGGGCCCAAACAACTCCCGGAGACCGCACAGCCCCCAGGGACCGCACAGCCCCCGGGCACGGGCAGAGGAGCTGCATCGGTGACACGAGGGCTGCAAAGGCCACGGCGATTTCCACGGGATGCAAAGCAAAGGGAACCCCCACCAGTCTGAGCAGGGTGAGAGCAGTCCCTTCACACCCACCTGAGCAGTCTCCAAACCTGCACCAGTCTGAGCAGGGTGACAGCAGTCCCTTCACACCCACCTGAGCAGTCTCCAAACCCCCACCAGTCTGAGCAGGGTGACAGCAGTCCCTTCACACCCACCTGAGCAGTCTCCAAACCCCCACCAGTCTGAGCAGGGTGACAGCAGTCCCTTCACACCCACCTGAGCAGTCTCCAAACCTGCACCAGTCTGAGCAGGGTGACAGCAGTCCCTTCACACCCACCTGAGCAGTCTCCAAACGCGCTCCTCAGGCAGCTGCAGGACACGTACAGGTCGTACAGGTAAGCTAAAATGTTCTGCAACCCTCAGAGGGATTCACAGGATAAACTGTGTGGCAAGCAAAAATGCAATTCACTAGAGAGCAAGGAGAAGAGGGAGCTAAATAAATGGTTAAAGTAGAAAAATCATCCCTCAGAGCTACTCCTCAGAAATCCACGGTATTTCAGGCAATCAGATGTGTTACTGAGTAATATTTTGGTTTGGTCCAAAACAGCAAAGCCCATCCTAGCGTACTTTGTGCTAAAATAATCTAGAATTTTAATAATTTTGGGAGATTTAAAAATAAAATGCATGCATTGATTCTCCACAACTCTCACAGTACAACAGAAAGGGGAAGTGCCCAGCACTGTGTTTCAGGGCACAGGAAACTGAAACAGACACAAGCACATGGCATCAAATCTGGGGAATTTGCAGTCCAGACCTTGGGGTTTTTCTGGCTTCATAGAAAATGTTCTGCAGCTTTGCCCTGACATGACTCCTTAAAATGAACCCTGCTCACCTGTACTGCAAGGTCTCTAAGCCCCTGACGCTCAGTGCTGGCTCCTGGAGATCCAGGATGGGCTGGATGTGGTGAGCCAAGGGCAGGTGGTATGATGGTCCTGAGGCAAAGCTGGTGACCTGCTCGAGGACATTGCTGGAGACCTGGGAACAGGAATGTCAGAAATCAGAGGTGGCTGAGGGCTCCTCAGGTACAGCAGCACCCCAAAGGTCACTGTTTGCCACACTACCTGAGATGTCACCTGAGGTTGATGGAAATGGGATGACTGCTGCAGTCTTGTGACCTGGCCTCCTCTGGTTTGGTCTTCCTGGCCTTCTGTCCTTCATCCTCAAATGAACAGATACAAAATGTTACCTCAGTAATTTGATATTTAATGGAGCCCTAGCATGTTTCCATTGTTACTGATTTAAAAGACAATAAAAATCTTAGTAAAGGTTTACTCATGACTAGACAAACCCTCCTTGCCCCAGTTTTCCATTATAATTGGGACAGGTACACCAGAGCATGAAACACTGTCAGAGCTACTGTGAGGTTATCCCAGCACACAGAGGTGACAGAGCAGAAGAGCTGCAGCAGTCCCTCAGTGCCACCAGGAGGGTCAGGGACATGGATCTCTCCCATTCCAGGCTTCAGCCCACACACTGTTTGCAGCCAGGGGCTGCACTGGAACTCTGGGGTTTGTGGTGGCTGCTGGCCATCCCCAGGCACCACGGGGCAGGGCAGCACCCAGCTGACTGCCAGGGAGGAAAACCAGATCACAGTTGTTGATGATGTGCACGGCTCCAGCAGCAGTGTTAGAGCATTCACCACCTGTTTCTGCAGTGCTCTTCTTGTTCAGGATTCTGGGGATGCCTCTGGTAACCTCCTTCAGCTGATGCTGTGCTTCCTCCTGCTCCTTACCAATGCCACAAAGGAGAATTCACAGAATTCACAGAATCATGTGCTGGTTACACTCAGCTCAGGATTCATCCTGAAAAGAGCAGATACAGGTGAAATCTCTCTGCCTGTGCCTGTCATCACCTGTGGAAACCTGAGGGGAGACAACCAACCCTGCCATAAAAACATCTCCTATGGCTGTCACCAGGGAGGGAACAGAACCAAAGGGAAGCACTGCAGGGTGGGTAAAAGCACAGAAGGGAAAATGCAATCTGCTATTATGAATTCTGTGTGTATTTACAAGGACAAAGTCAGAGGATATAAATGCATGCCCCTCCAAACTGTGCCCTGGATCAATATTCTGCAGCAGATCTGCAAACAGAAGAGAGATGTTTAGAAACTGTGACACTTACTACATACAAATCCATTGAAAAAAAGATGCAGCTCCTAAAGTGGTGTCTTGTACACCCCCAAAGGAACTGAAATATGTGTTGTTTATTTCATTGTAACTGTTTATATTTAGTCTTTCAATTACATGTATGTATCATATAATGTTGGCTTACTGTATGCAGCTTAAAACTTGAAGCACTGTTCTGCAAGTCACATAAGGAAGAAATATTTCCTTCAATAATAACCTTTCCCAAAGTAACAAATCACTACTTCTTTCAAGTGCTTTAAGAGTTTTAAGAAACAAGGCTGTGTACAGAAATAGCACTAAGGACTCACAAGGCCAGAAGGGGCAGACAGGAACGCAGCTCTGTGCTCAGCAAAGTTGCACAATCTGACAAATCCCTGCTCCCTCTAGAAACAGTGCCTCTGGGAGTCAGCCAAAGGCAGGAAACAATCTGCTAATTATTTCTTAAAATTTCATTTCTCTCTCTTTTCTACAGAAAACAGAAGCAGAAGCTCACAGTGCATCATCTGGAACCTGCAGCTGTCACTGGCTAAGAAAGCAGTCTGGAGCCAGAGCAAGGTCTGAGCCTCAGGCCTGGGATGCTCAGCTGCTCCTGCTGCCTCTGCCTGCTCCGAGGGGCTCCCCAGGAGCACTCCTGCCCTGCCCCATGGTGGAGAGCTGCAGGGGCTGCCAAGGAGCCCCTGGCTGAGAGCAGCCTCTGCCCAGAGCACCCAGCTCCTCCGGGTACCTGCCCTGGCTCCTGGGGGACCACGTGCTCCCCTCTGCCAGGGCTTGCTCCAACAGCACGGCACTTGGCACATGAACCTGCCTCAAGCTTCAAAGAAAAAGCCTTTTTCTTCTACTTTCTAGGAAGAAACAAAACTTTGTGAGGGATTTGGGCATCAGCTGAGAGCACATCAATTCCCCGAGTGCCTGTTTCCCACGGGCAGAGCCCAGTCAGACAGAACCAGCTGCACCACCACACACCTGAGCGTGCCCTGCCCCAGCCAGGCCCCACCCGCTGGGTGCCCTTGTCCACAACACAACAATTCAAAGCTGACTGAAAAGGCTGAAGCCTCATAACAGATACGACTCTCAATTTCTTCTCTTTTTTTTCTGTTTGTTTCTCCAGGGAGAAGAAATAGCACAATGCAAATGAAAGCCACAACCCAGTTCAGCTCCTCCAGGAATGACAGCAACTGCACCAGCGACAGCAGGATCAGCCAAGTCATCTTCCCTCTACTCTACACATTTCTGTTCCTGGTGGGGATCACGATGAACAGCCTGGCAATGTGGGTCTTCTTTAAAATATCCAGTAAATCCTATTTCATTATCTTCCTCAAGAACACTGTGATTTCTGACTTCCTCATGATCCTGACTTTTCCATTTAAAATCCTGAGTGACGCCAAGCTGGTGTCCTGGGTCTTGAGAGGGTTTGTGTGCCAGGTCACCCAGGTGGTGTTCTACTTCACCATGTACATCAGCATCCTGTTTCTCGGTCTGATAACGATTGATCGCTACCAGAAAGCCACCTCACCTTTCAGAACCTCCTCTCCACGGAGCCTCCTGGCTGCCAAGGTCCTGTCCACTGCAATCTGGCTGTCAATGTTTGCTCTCTCGCTGCCCAACATGATCTTAAGTAATAAGAAGAAAACACCCAAGAACGTAAGGAAGTGTGCTCTCCTGAAATCAGAGTTTGGCTTAGTCTGGCATGAAATTGTAAACTACATTTGTCAGCTCATCTTCTGGGTTAACTTGGCAGTCATAGTGGTATGTTACATCCTGATCAGCAAGGAACTCTACAAATCCTACAAAAGGACTCGATGCACAGGGAAGGCATCTAAAAAGACTGTCAATCTCAAGGTTTTCATAATAATTGCTGTGTTCTTTGTTTGTTTTGTGCCATTCCACTTTACCAGAATCCCCTACACCTTGAGCCAAACCAGAGATGTGTTTGACTGCTCTGCTCGGAACGCTCTGTTCTACCTGAAGGAGACCACGCTGTGGCTGACGTCCCTCAATGCCTGCCTGGATCCCTTCATTTACTTTTTCCTATGTAAATCATTCAGGAAATCCTTGCTGGACATGCTGTGCAAGCACAGGGCAGTGTCAGGGCTCGGGGCACAGGCGAAGGGGCAGAACGAGGGGGATGACTCTGACGAGTCACCACTCTAGATCCCAGGGCCCCACTCCCCTTCCTGGTCACTCACCTTCACTGGGGGTGCCAGGAGCACAAACCCACAAGGAGCATCCAGAGCTTCACTGACTTCTTCAGAAACAGCCCTGCAGATGAAGCACGAGCACCCTGGAACCACCACCACTGCTGCAAAAATAGAAAGCTTAAATAAATACCAGAGGAGTCCCCCCAAACTCCACCCTTGCCAAAACAGGAGCTCCCCAGACCCCAACCTCCACAGCTGTCAGAACTGCTGGGAAGAAGTCTGAACTGGAAGGTGGAACTGTGAGGAAAAACTTAGAATCATGAAATGCTACAGATGTTACCATGGACTGTAAAGATTTTGCAGAAATAGCTAAACTTGGGCCAGAGTAAAGTTCATAACAACACAGGACCTGAGAAATGCAGATAAAATACACAGCAGATGTCATTTTTCAGTACAGGGAGTTGTCACCCTGTGTGCAACTGACAGACAAACAGAAACCTTGAGAGAGCCATTTGGGCAGATTTTTGGTAACAGAATAACACTTTGCTTATCTCATTCTCTGCTTGCAGTTCCTAATCCATTGACCAATAATTAATAGTTGTATTTCAGAGGAAATAATTTCATAATCAGGCTTATCTTGATATTAATTAAATCCCCAAATCCTTCCCCTTACTACATGAATAAATGAAACTTTACGTTTTCACAGAGAACATTATATTAGAAAACATACAAACACTCGATTTATATCATACTGAGATCCTGGGGGAAAGACAGGCTCATGGTAACTTCTTTACTGGTGATTATGGGCAGCTTTTTCCACTATACAAAATACTCAACCACTTCCCTTTTTGCGCTTGGAAAACTTGAAAAAAAACAGGGAAGTGTTTTCAAGTACATGACATTTTGAGGTATCACAGCAATTGCACATGAAATAGATTGTGGGCTATTGGAATAAGTTGTGGTTCATTCATCACCACTGCAAACAGCTCCAGCCGAGCAGTGTGTGTCCCCAGCACACAAGAGCTCAGCCTGCCAAAGCCATCACCTGTCCATCCTTCCTGGGACGTGTCCCTGCCTGCCAGGGCACTTCTGCCACCAAAACCCAATCTCCTGAGAAGTTAGAAGGCAGCTCACTTGTTGCTCACCTGCTGCCACCCTCAGCCTTGGGTTTGTGCATCTCTGACAGCCCGCTGGGATGAATCCACCCTGCCCCAAACTGCCCTGCCTGTGCTGGGCCCTGCTCCAGCTGAGACAGTCAGTAGCTGGGGTCCAGCACAGAGCACCAGGATTTCCCTGAACAGTGTCCAGCCACCCCGGAGCATGCTCCCCCAGCAGCCCACAGCAGGTCAGTCCCCATTAATGCCCAGGGAGGGAAGTGCCACATGCCCCACTCCCACCCAGAAATCATTCTGCACACATTTTGCACCCACACGTGGAGAGAGTGGCAATTAGGCAGGAGCTGCTTTCCCTGCTCAGGTGAGCTGTCCAGACAACAGACACCACAGGCACACCTGTCCCCAGAGCCACCACAGGTGAGGTGTGCACAGGCACCTGCTGACAGCTGGGAACAGCATCAAGAGCTCAGCTGGAAGGCACTGCCTTGGGCAGCAGCCCTGGCATGGCAGTGGACTGTGACACCCTTGTGTGGTCACCAGTGGGGAACAGAAGGGACAGCCAGGGACACATCACACAGGTGACACTGCATGGCAGTGGACTGTGACACCCTTGTGTGGTCACCAGTGGGGAACAGAAGGGACAGCCAGGGACACATCACACAGGTGACAGTGCTGGGGTGACTGAAGCCCAGCCATTCTCAGGGCTGCCTGCTCTCAGCAGCCATTTTATCACTGACACCAGCACCTGCACTAACCAAAATGTCCCAGGGACTGGTGCACAAACTCCCTGGCACAGCTGCAGCCCGAGCACCTCTGGAGCAAGGCACAGCTGCCCAGGAAAGGGCCTGGACAGGAGCACTGCCCCCACGGCAGCCAGCCCTGGGCCAGAGCTTCCCACCAGCAGGCAGCAACAACCTCACACAAACAGCTCTGCTCTCTCAGAAATGCACCCAATTCCAGCACCCTGTTCCAGCCTGCACCCAGCAAACACACCACCCACCCCAGCTCTGCACACAGCAGTGCCTGCCAGACAGAAAGGGGCTGTCCCTTGCCCACCTGGGCCAAAACCCAGGAATCCTCCCTGGAGAGGCAAAGCCCAGCCCAGGCCCTGTGTCAGTGACACCAGGGGCAGGAGAGGGGGCAGGCACCAGGCACCATGGTCAGGGGCCCTGAGCAGACTCTTGTAATGCTTTGGCAGTGACTGGTGCCATCCAGAACGTGGAATTCACACACAAACAACCAGGAGCTACATTTGAGGGATATCCTGGCATGCTGTCAGGGAACACCCTGTGTTTGCTCATCCTACCAGTCCAGGTCTGTCCCGTGCACACACAAACCCAGAGATGGGTCTGTCCTGTCCTGAGAGGCAGGCTCGGGTTTCCTTTCCCAGTTCAGGAGCAGATGGTGTGCTTTCTCACGCAGAGCCGAGGGAAGAGACAGAAGCAATAGCAACGTGACCAACACAGGCGACACTGAAAATGAGGAAGGAAACCACACACCAAGAGAAAAACGTCTCCTCTTTCTACACATTCCCCACTCTTAACACTCTGCTAGAGGCGTCTGCTGGCAGAGGAGCAGCGGATGAGATGGGGACAGCCACAGAGGGCTCTGTGACAGCTGCTGCAGGTTTGCCCAGGTACTGGCAGGGTCGGAGTGCTCGGGGTGTGTGGGGTGCTCGGGCAGCTGGTGCTCAGGGCTGGGAGCCACTGTGTGCAGCTGAGCTTGGAAATGCTATCTGAAGCTGTGCTGAGAAAGGAAAAGAGTGGGTGCTTGGAAAGAATTACCAGAAGTCACCTACCCAGGAGTGGCTGGCTTTTGGACCGCAGCTCTAACATCTCTATTCAACACTAAAATGCATTTCCATGGAAAGGCCAACAGTGCTCCAGGCAGTCTGCTCTTCTACCCTGCTGACATTATTTTGTCATCCAAAATAAGTATGAACCCTTTTAACTCTTCAGTGGATGTTAGCTTGCAAACGATTTAAATTTCAGCACAGATTTAGATTTTCCATGAACCAGAAGAGAAATTGGTTGGGCTGATTCACACACGCTGGGGTTTTGTGTTTATTCATGCAAACCTGCTGTCACTGCAAGGAACGTGTAATACTGCATTCAGAAGGGTGTGTTTTGTGTTCTCTCCCTCCTTTTCACCCAAGTCTGTTTCCAACAATGGGAGACTCTGCAAGCACGAGCTCTGTGGGTAACACCAGTGGAGCAGCCTCCTCTGCCCAGTGCCAGCGTGACACCACTGTCACCCACCTGCTCTTCCCAGTGCTCTACACCCTCATCTTCCTCCTGGGACTCCTGCTGAACAGCCTGGCTTGCTGGGCTTTCTTCCATATTCCAAGCACATCGACCTTCATCATCTACTTGAAAAATATCTTGGTTTCTGATTTCATAATGACCCTGATGCTTCCCCTGAAGATCCTGACAGACTCTGGCCTGGCGCCGTGGCAGCTCAAGGCCTTTGTCTGCCGCTTCTCAGCCGTGATATTCTATGACACCATGTACATCAGCATCGTCCTGCTGGGGCTCATTGCTTTCGACAGATTTCTCAAGATTGTGAGGCCTTTTGGGAAGTTCTGGGTGCAAAATCTGACCTCAGCAAAGATCCTGGCGACTCTGGTCTGGCTCTTCTTCCTGGTTCTCTCCCTGCCCAACATGGTCTTGTCCAACCAGGCAGCGACGCCCCAGTCCGTGAGGAAGTGTGCCTCCCTGAAGAGCCCCCTCGGACTCAGATGGCACGAAGCTGTCAACTATGTCTGTCAGTTCATCTTCTGGACTGTCCTCCTCCTCATGCTGCTATTTTATACAATCATTGCCAAAAAGGTATACGAGTCTTACATAAAAACACAGAAGAAAGGCAACAGAAGCGAAAAACGGATCAAGGGGAAAGTATTCATCATTTTTACCGTGTTCTTCGTGTGCTTTGCCCCCTTCCACTTCAGCAGGGTGCCCTACACCGTGAGCCAAACGAGTGCCCACATGGACTGCCGCCTGCAGAACCAGCTCTTCGTGGCCAAGGAGAGCACGCTGTGGCTGGCAGCCACCAACGTCTGCATGGACCCCCTGATCTACATGTTCCTGTGCAAGCCCTTCCTGGAGAAGGTCTTCTACAGGAGAGTTAAGGCTCTGCAGAGAACAGCCCAGACAAACCCAAAAACAGAACTGGACACACGAGTATCTCCTACTGAGTCTTGATTCTGCAGCTGCACGCTCTGCTCTGCATCTTCATAGAGAACTTGAAAAACAGTTTGGTTTACTTCTGCTGAAGAGCACAAAAGGGTGTTTGCCAAGTAATATTAACACTCAATAAATGCAGCAAAATGGATTTTCTAAGTACACTCACTGCACAGCCCTAATGGCCAAAAGGCTCTTGCTCAAAGTGCCTGAGACAATCCACAGGTTAATTCTACCTGCTTTAAACTAAACCAACTCACTTGCTAACACCTGCGCAGCTTACTGGCTCTGGCTGCTCTGAAGGGCAATCCAGCTTTATTTGGGAGTGAACTCCAGAGCTGGTGACTGTCTATGTCAGTAATTCCTACCCTGAGTGTCAGCTTGGCTGCACATCAAGAGCTGGCAAGAGCAGGAACAGAGGGAAGGACTCGGTCCCTTCCCACCCCTCCTGGCCTCTCTCACACATGTAATTACTTTCCTGCCACCCACGCTGTTTCACCACCCTTCCTCTCTGCTCCCAGCAGCACCTGGTGGAGGGCAGTGCTGGCAGTACCCCAGTTCAGTACCCCAGTTCCCCAGGACATGCTCCTGTCCAGGACAGCAGAGCAGCCAGGACTGCGCCCCCAGCCTGAGCCCTGCGGCGCTCAGCCCCACCCTACCCTCACCAGGAAGGAACACCAGAGATGTCCCCCTTGGTGGCACCTTGACCCTTCCCAGTCCCAGCCACAGGCCAGGAGAAGGGAGCAGGAGACCCTGAGCCTCCCCATCCAGAGAATCCCCCTGCACCCAGCTCACCAGACCTCTCACAGGGCTCTCCCCTGCCTATCCCACAGCGACTGTGCCTGCACAGAAACTGCTTCCTAACCCCAGATTCTGGAATTTGTGTCATTATTTCAAGACAGCAGTGTCCCTTATCCCAAACCATCCCTACTCCTCCAGCTTTCCTGCCAGCTTTACACTCTCTCACACGTGCCAGACACTTTGATCATCACTAGACTGCTATTTTTAGAAATTCATTGTTTACAGCAGCCTAATCCAACCCAGCAGGTTGCTCCATACAGTTTGATTTTCTCAAAGCTGCTTTAGACTGCTGTGCATTAATTATCTCTGCCTCTGGGGTTCCCCAGCCTCTGCCACATAGGGAGATGTATGTCTTATTTAGCAACTTCTACCCACTACATCTCCTCCACCAGGCATTACATACCTTCCACAGCTGTAACACCCTTCCTAACTGGAAACTGAACTAATCTCCAATCAGCTTTCAACTGGTTCTGAATCTCCCTATAAATCAGTGTTATCTCAGCCATTGTCTACCTCTTCCATTAAATGCTGTTGCATTAAAGGCTCTCCCCACACACATACACTGTTAACAGGATTAACTTTGCTTCTTTAGGAAAAGTAAATATAATAAATTCTTAGCTGCTGAAGTAGTCAGCCCTTCAGTAGCTGCTTAGAGGAGCACACAGGAGGCTGGAAATGTTCCTCCCAACCTGCTGGCACAGCATGACAATTAACAGAGGGGCCTGAGCCAAGCACTGGCAGAGGAGGCTCTGTACCCCAGCTGTGGCCTTGCACAAAGCACAGCTAGCACAGAGCTCCCAGGGACTCCCAGCACTCACTGCATCCAGCTCCGGACTGGCAGAGCAGTGGGGCAGTGAGAAACTAAGATGAGGAACAGAAATTTCTTTTACTTTGTGATTTCTGCTCGTGATCGAGGCTCATCCAGCGCCGTGCACACGCACTGGCAGCTCACACAGCTGAGAGCCTGTGTGTTAGGGTGGGTGTAGCCACAAAATGGGATGAGTTGGTCCTTAAATAAAGGGTGTGACAAAGCTTTCTGAGGAGTCTTAATCATCTGTTTTTCAGCTGTTGCTTCTTAGGTAGGTAAAAGGAAGCCAAAGCTACCAAACTGTGTAGCAAAGAAGTGAAGGTGACTGCAAGGACAGAACACCTGCTTGATGCACTTAGGGAAAATGTCCCTGAATACTAGAACTTGGGATTTTGCACATTTTTTCTACAAAGTTTTAGATCACTGCCTCCAGATGGAGTAAAAATCACAACAGTTAAAATGGCTCAAAGTTTAGGTCTCTGTTTTTAAGGCTCAAACAAACACCCCAAGCAGTATTTTGCTTTGCACGTGATCAAACAGAGCCGTGTTTGGAGAGCAGCTTTCCCCTGGCAGGAAGCCCAGAGCAGGGAGGGAGCACAGCAGCTGCCACGGACTCCCCACATTCCTGCAGGGCAGCCTAGGGATTTGTGGAATTCTGGAAAGTTTACCAGCATATTCAACACAGCAGTCACTGTTTTCCCAAACCTGATTTCTGTCCCAGCCCACCTGGAACGTGCTGGTGCTGCCCTGGGCAAACCCCTCACTGTTCCCTGACAGAGCAGCTGGACAGGACAGCCAGCACCAGCACTGTCCCACCTGTGCTGGACAGGACAGCCAACACCATCCCACCCCACCTGTGCTGGACAGGACAGCCAACACCAGCACCATCCCACCTGTGCTCACTCCAGCCCATCACACCACAGGCAGCAGCAGGACTCTCCCTTCCCATGGACAAATGTTCCCTTGCATGGCTTGTCCTCACTCCAGACAACCTAGAAGCTGAGAACTGGCACGAGGCTTTGAGCCCTTCTGCAAAAATGATCCTTGTCCCAGGCTCCCATGGGCCAGCTCCACACAGAAAGTACTGACACTTGTCCTAAGGTCATGGGGTTCCTGGAAAGGGAACTACAGGGCACTCAGCAGGTGAGTCTAATAGGAAATCACTCATCTGTGTACATAGAGGCTTATACAAATTTTTTATTTTCCTCGTGTTTTGGAAAAAGGAAGTATTGTATTCCCTCATATGCACCCTCCTGCCTCTCCTCAGAGGGACAGCATGGAAATTCCTGGGTGCCCAGAGACAAACTGCTCTTCAGAGACATCCTGACCCTTGGCACAGCTACACACATCCCTCCATCCAGGCTCCCACAGCTCTGAGTGCTCTGAAAACTCTCACAGCACACAGCCATGCTTCAATTAATTAGAAATGCAAACCAAAGATTTGCATCCTGAACAAGAGCTGGGCAGACAAGTCAAGCAGCCAAGGTCTGACCCACATGATGGCACATGCACAGAGCCAGCAGGGCACAGGGGAGGACTGAAGGCACCAGGACAGACCTGAGCCTACAGGCAGGATCAGCCAGACAAGGCCTGGAACTCCAGGTTCCCTGTCAGCACACAGTGAGGAACTGGGGGACAGAGGGGAAAAGAGTTGAGCTTTTAAAGTCAGTTCTAGGTCAGATACCTTCCTCCTTCTTTCCCTGTGGGTGACAGGCACCACACAGTGACTGGAGTAATCCACATCAGGAAAGGGGAAATGTCAGCTCTTCCAAGACTCTTTTTTTTTTCCCTGACAAAAGCACCTCCACCTTCACATCTGCAGCTCTAACACTGCAGAATCCTCCCTGTGTTGCAAGCTCTGATCGTGCTGACACTTTTCTGCTTAAAAAGCAGAAACAGCCAGTCCTGTGCATTACCCAGGTGATGAATCTGCTTCAACATAACCTTGCAGTTCACATTGCTAAATATGGCAGTGAGGACGTTTTAGAATGAAGCAACACAGTAATTGCTGTAATAACGTTGTTCGGGCTCTTATGAAACCTGAGAGTTGCTCTCTAATCACCAAAACACAAAAAGGGACATCCAGCCTGTAAATAATGTGAACAATAGTGAAGTTACAGGTTACCTTCAGCTGTTCTTTACATCAGACCTTTGCACTTCTCCTGCTCTGCTTTTAGGGCAAGCTCCCCAATTTCAGCGTTTCGTGTGTCAGCTCGTCCTGACCTGCTCAGCCTGGCAGCAGCCAGCAGCACGTCTGCATTCAGCCTGCCTGGGGATGCCAGGGCACCAGCTTCCAGCCCATCATGTCCTTCTGGCCAAAGGAAAACACAGAGATTTTTAAGAAAAGTTAACATGCCTTTGCACCATATTCAAAAACTAAAACTAAAGCCCCATTCTGGTGCAGATTTTATTTATTATTTGAGCATTCCTAACACACCAGTTTTGGTGTGTAAACTCTACTCCCAGAGTGCCAACCCCTGAACACTTGGGTCTCTGTAAGCAATTAAATCACATTTTTTAAGCATTTCAGTTTTCACTAAAAATTTCTTCTCTCTTTCCCCATGGCACATCCTGCTGCACTGGTTCTTAGACCCCAGCCTGGGAGACCACCAGCACTGGCAGTGCTGAAAAGCAGCAGCACAAATGTAGGCAAGGCATGTTGTTGTGCCATGCCTGGACTGCAGGAGTGGCTGCATTCCCTGAGCCCAGCTGTGCCCCCTGAGCCCAGCTGTGCCCACAGAGTCCAGCTGTGCCCACAGAGCCCAGCTGTGCCCACAGAGCCCAGCTGTGCCCCCGGGCAGGAATGCAGGAGTTGTGCTCCTCACAGCACTGCCTCTGGAGCTCAGTGCCTCGTGAGGTGATTGTTCCAGGAGGGTACAAACCCCTCCAGACCCTCTGAGTGTTGTTCCCCTCCTCCAACAGGCAGCTGCCAAAGCCCAGAGCACGAGGGGCAGCCGAAGGAAGGCGAAGGGGAGCACAAACCCTCCTGCACAGTCAGAGCAAGGCAAAGGCTTTGCCAAGTGTCCTCTCCCTCGCTGCAGGGAAAGGCTCCTCCATCCTCAGGGGCTGCCGCGTGCCTGCAGCAGGACCATCCCTGCTGCCAGGGCATGCAGCTCCTGGGATGAGCTTGGCAGCCTGCAATAATAAAGCTGAAAACACAGCAGAGTGAGCCCGTGCTCCTGCATCTCATCTGCATGGCTCTGCTTTGCCTTGCAAAAGCTGGGCTTCGAAGGCGAGCTGTGCCAGCAGTCTGCTGGGATCGGGGACTGTGCCTGATCCAAGGGAGAGGTCCCCAGGCAAGAGGAAATTTTAGAGTCTGCCCACAAGCAGCAAAGTGGGATTTAGCACTGGGTTCCCCAGCAGAAGCTGCTCAGCTCTCAGATCCTACTCTGGCTCAGCCCCTGGCAGGCTCCGTGCAGCTGACAGGGCTCCTGTGCAGGGGCACTGGGGGCTCAGCCCCTCAGGTATTTGAGAAAAAAATTGAACATGTCTATGGAAAAGAGTCCAGGCAGAACAGACAAAAGATGGCCTCGGCAGCCACTGCTCTCAGAGCACTTGGATTATTTTTTTTCTCCCAAATTTTTAATGAGAGAGATGGGAATTTGTTTTCTTTTAAAGAAGGCAGCAGATATGGAAAATTACCCACTTCATCCTCCACTGACACGAAGCAGAACTTTGTCCCAATAGAACAGTCCCAGTATAATATGTCCCAATTTTATCCCATGATTATTTCAGTGCTCTAGAGGCACTAAATAGTCTGATTGTAAACATGTGTACAGCCAGGACCACTGAGGGCAGGGCTGTGGGGCAGTGGGCTCGGCCCACTGAGGAGCACCATGGCAGGACACAGACACTCATTTTACCTGCAACACTGAGTGACAGACCTGGAGTTCCACTTCCATCCTGCATGTTATTTGGAAGGAAGGATCTGTTCAAAGCACAACACTAAAGGCCATCTAAATATAATCAAATTAATAATTGACAAGATAAGCTTGATTAGTAGATATTTTCATCTATCCAGCACCGGATTTTTCAGGCTGACATTAAATCCAGAGGCACGGCGTGCCCCGGGAGGCAGAGGCAGGGCAGCAGCGAGCGCCCTGCAGGCTCTGCAGCCTTCCCCAGCACGAACCCACCTCCCAGGTGAATCACTGTCTGCGTCCCGGGCGCCCCAGCTGCGCCGGAGCCAGGAAGTGAGCGGAGCGCTCTCACCTACCCTGGCAGGTGAGTCACTCCCAGGAATGAGAGAGCCAGTTGCTCCAGTTGCTCCTGGCCAGGGGAATTTTGACTCTCTGATCAGGTATCCCCCCAAAAAAAGCCATCGGAAGCCCAAAAATCCTCCTGGCAGCCATGGCTGGTTCAGCTGCCCTCTCCCAGGAAACACTCTCCTGCCCGCTGTAGCTCCAGGATGCGTTCTGCAGGAGTCTGAGGCACTTCGGGGATGCAGCTCCGGGCGCGCAAGGCGACGATGGTGACAGGTAAGTGAGCTCTGATCATCCGAAAAGCATTCGATAAGTTGTTCAGTGAATCTGCTAGCGCTTTCTCACCCTTGGCTGAAAAAACAGGAATTCAGATATAGTTGATGAAAAACTGACTTGGAACCATGAACTGAATGTCGGATCAATTCAAAGTGTGAAATGTTCTCATGATAGCATGCCTTTTCCAGCCTTTTATTCACTCATACATAGTATTATGGCAGCAAAAAAAGTTCGGTTTCTATTAATCCTTCCTTCTAAGATGCCACTCGAAGTGCAGGTGGGTCCATTGTTTCAGTAACTCGCTTCCTGACAGAGCTTAACTCATATAAAGTAAGATTCAGTAACTACAGTACCTGAATTTGCTTCCAAAGGGTTTGTACTATATTCCCTTTCACCTCTTTCAGTACAGGAAAGCAAACTTGAGCTCTCTTCACTATATGAAGAGAATAAATGTTCTCTTCCTTCGTACTTCGTCCAAGTCATGTTAAAACTTGTCAGGTTCACTGGAAAAACCACATAGCTCTGAATGAGCAGACTAGATCTGATGAGTCTCACAGCTTGGGAAATATCTGAGGTGCTTGCAAAAACCTCTGTCTTTTAAGGAGATTTCATACTGGAAGGGTTGTTCTCGATTACGGAGCACAGGGAGCAGCAGCGCGATTCGAGGGTTTGTTAAAAATCGCTTCTTTGTGCACTGTGGGGCCTGCAGCCACTCCTGTGGGCTCCATCTGGAAACTGGCAGCACTTCACACTTCTCTCCATCTTTTCAAAGAATTCTGCAGCCCTCTGTAGAAAGGGAAACCAGGAAACCCAGGCAACCTTTGGCTGATATTGCCAATTCACGCGCAGGCACTGGCCCTGAGCATGGAAGCCACCAGCACTTTTCTGGTTAGGAGAAGCTTCCCCTGCTCTCCTTCTTTGGGTGGGCCAGCAGCCCCGAGGCACCGGCAGAGCCTCTCCTTCCTCCCCAGTCCACGGGGAGGAGGCAGGGCAGCACCGGGGACAGCCCCGACAGAGGGACTGCCGGAGGGGACATGGGGACATGGGCTGGAGGGTGTGCGGGCATCTCCCGCATAGACACCGTGTGCTTGCACTGGGGCTGGGAGAGAAAAACAGCACATTTCGGCAGCATCAGCCGCGAGCCCTCCTCCTGGCCAGCTGCTCAGGGCTGTCCCAGCTCAGCCCCGTGTCCCAGCCCCGCTCCCTCCCGGGCTGGCGGAGCCCCGGGGCAGGGAGGGACCGCGGAGCCCAGCCCGGCACACACATCACACACAGCTCGGGCACACACATCACACACAGCCCGGGCACACACATCGCACACAGCCCGGGCGCACACAGCCCGGGCACACGCATCACACACAGCCCGGGCACACGCATCACACACAGCCCGGGCACACACTGCCTGGCACACACATCACACACAGCCCGGGCACACACAGCCCGGGCACACTCATCACACACAGCCCGGGCACACACATCACACACAGCCCGGGCACACACAGCCCGGGCACACACATCACACACTGCCCGGGCACACTCATCACACACAGCCCGGGCACACACTGCCTGGCACACACATCACGCACTGCCCGGGCACACACAGCCCGGGCACACGCATCACACACAGCCCGGGCACACACAGCCCGGGCACACGCATCACACACAGCCCGGGCACACGCATCACGCACTGCCCGGGCACACACAGCCCGGGCACACGCATCACACACAGCCCGGGCACACGCAGCCCGGGCACACGCATCACACAGAGCCCAGGCGCGCACACAGAGCCCAGGCGCGCACACAGAGCCCAGGCGCGCACACAGAGCCCAGGCGCGCACACAGAGCCCAGGCTCACTGCAGCACCCTGCCGGGCTCCAGAGCCCGACCCCGGGCACTCCCCTGGCCCCACACACGCTGGGGACATCCAGGGGCAGCACGGCCACACGGGACAGGAGCACAGGCACAGGGCAGCGAGGCTCCACCCGGACTGCTCCACACCACAGCAGCACTTCAGAGACCACAGGCTCCTTCCACTCCCCCCGGCACAGAGCCCTGGAGGAGACAGGACAGGAACCAGGCATTGGGAATCCTCCTTCTCCTCACCTGGTGACCAGTCCCTTGCTCGCCTTCCCAAAGCAAAGCTCAGGAAGACCCTCCTCTTTGATCACTGAGCACCAGCAGAAGCCAGGCCCAAAGCAAAGCTCAAGAACCTCCTCTTTGATCACTGAGCACCAGCAGAAGCCAGGCTCAAAGCAAAGCTCAAGAACCTCCTCTTTGATCACTGAGCACCAGCAGAAGCCAGGCAAGCCCCCTGTGCTCTGACTGCAGCCCTGAACCCGAATTGTGCGGTCTTATCACCAGTGTGGGGCTGGGTGAAAACACTCCTGACACACACCCTGAGCTCCAGACCCTCTGCACAGCTGTCAGCTCCACAGGAGCCCAGGCTGCAGCAGACACCAGCCCCAGGGCTGCCAGGAGAACTCGAGAGGAAGGAGGCAAGATCCATTCCTACATTTCAACATTAATCCTTTCCAACAGAAGACAATACATAACATCCTAAATGAACTCAAACATTGCGCTGTCAATGATCAGAAGTTGGGTTTCCATTTCTGACCAACAATGAACCTCACACACGGTACTGCAGCAACCACTGCTTCTGGCTCTTCCTCAAGAAAATGTCGGTGGCATGCCAAAGGGAGAGCTGATGCTGAGCAGCACAAACTGCACTTGCATCAGCCTGTGTCACCCTCCTGCAGCAGCAGGCACTGCCACTGTGGAAGGAGCCCAGAGCTGGGTGGCAGGAGGAGCAGCAGCTCTCAGCTCTGCCTGATGCCCTGCCCAGGGCCAGCAGAACTCCCCAGGCTGTGCATGAAAGAACAGCCTTGCCCCAGGCTGGACTTCTCCCTGAAATCCCCGTGTCCTTTTCCTTCCTCTTTGAAGCAGTGGTGCTGCTGCAAGCAGCAAACAGAGCACAGTGTGGCAGCAGGATGGACTGGAGCACAGAGAAGCAGGCACACAAGGATTTCTCAGTGCTTCTGTGATGGAAATTAGGATTGCATACAAAAATATCAACAGAAATTGCTTCAGCACAAAGAAAAATGCCTGAAAGTTAGACTGGAGTTACTGAAAGACTGAAATGGCACTGGCTATGCATGCATACCAATAGTCATTTTTGTTTCCCAAGATATTCTCTCACAGTGGCCCTTGAGGGATGTGATAGAGGCACAACAGACACAGGTCCAACAGATGAAGGTGCAATGCTACCAATTACACATCTGCATTTCTGTGTTTGTGCCCCAGACATCTGGATTCTTTTTTAAGTGTCATTTTGAAATTTTTACTTAATGTTTTTCACTGCGCAGTACAAATAAGCAAACCTAAAAGCTGAACTTTTCAGTAAAACACTGACTCAGGCCTAGCCACCCCAGCCGTGGCCTTTGCTGGTGGACTGCAGAGTGTGGCAGCCACAGCTCCCCCATGGCAGCTGCGGCACCAGTGACAGGGCAGAGGCACCAGTGACAGGGCAGAGGTGTGTGACACCAGTGACAGGGCACAGGCACATGTCACCCGTGCCACGGCACTGCCAGCGTGGCACCTGGCTCTGCAGCAGTGCCAAGGGCCCCCTCTCACCTGCACAGGAGCTCTGGGCCCTGCCCTGCCCGTGGTCGTGCTCGGGGGCTGCACCTCGCGGGGAGAACCCTGGGTGGGGCCCAAGGAAAACCTCTCTGCAGGGCCCAGGCTGCTCCCGCTGCCAGCAGTTTGTGCAGCCACAGCCAGCAGCATCTTCTAGAAGGGAGCAAAGGAAATATTCCTGAGTTCCTTTCCTCCTTGCTAATTAGAGGCTGCCTTACTGAGAAAACATTCATTAGCCCAGCTTTGCCAACTGCTGTGTTGAGCTCTCTCTTTTTTATCCCCTCTAAAAAGCAGCCAGCAATTGCAACCCAGCTTCTCTTGCACCAAGAGCAGCTGCTCACCTGCTGCCCAGGTGATGCCACTTCTGTGGGCAGAGCTCTCAGCTTCATGCAAAAGCCACTGCAGCCCTCAGGAGCTGTGCAGCTGTAGCTTGCCATGACCCTCAGAGGTGGCACAGCCACCCTGGGCACAGCCAGGCACAGGCACAGCCAGGCACGGGCACCCCTGGCACAGCCAGGCACAACCAGCCCTGGCACAGCCAGGCCTGTCACAGCCAGCCCCCCGGGGCACAGCCGGCCCCCCGGGGCACAGCCGGCCCCCCGGGGCACAGCCGGCCCCCCGGGGCACAGCCGGCACCCCCGGACACAGCCGGCCCCCCGGGGCCACCCGAGGCAGTGCCAGCTGTCCCAGAGGAGCGCTGCCCCACGCTGTCAGTGCCTGTGTGGGGGCTCTGCAGGCCACAGGTGACATTGGACAGAGCGAGCAGGGGACACTGGTCCCTGCCAGCAGCGAGTCCCAGCACAGAGCCAGGGAGGGCTGTCCCATGGGCATCCCCACCTGGATGCCAGCTCAGGGCCCAGGCAGGGGTGCACCCTGACCACTGCCCTTCCTGTCTGTCCTGAGGACAGACAGACAGGGCAGGGCAGGGCCAGGATCCTGGAGCCTGCAGCCGAAGACAGAGGGAAGCCAGCTGCACAGCAGCTTCCCTGGGCAGGATGCTGCTCCTGGACATGTGGGAGGAGAGCTGGGCTGGACACGAGGGGAAGCCCAAGGAGGAACCTGAAACACAGAAGGGGTGCTGTGCCAGATGCTGGGGCAGCTTTCTGAGCAGATGCAGGTTCCTATTTCTGGTAGGACTAAGAAGAGGGGCAGCATGAGCCACGGCTGGGACAGTTATTCCCCAGTCCTTCCTGGCTGGGGCAGGGTTGCTGGCACTTGGAGCCAGCCCACGGTGGCCTCAGTGCCAGGATGGGGGCACAGGGGACACGGGGCTGCTCTCACCCTCTCCCAGCTGAGGAGGGACCTGTTTGGGTCTGACACCCCCCTGCTCAGCCAGCAGCACGGGGTACTGGGGGCTCCAGCACTGCTCAGGGTCTGGGGGACCCCAGGAGCTCCCACCCCACTCCTGCTGGTGCTGGCTACAAAAACACCAGAACAATTAGAGTGTGCAAAGCCCAAGACAGCAAAAAGGGCAACTCACCGAGGTAGGCAGCGATTCAAACAGGAATTTCAGGTTGTTCCACTGTGCATTACCAGCACATTAACATCTCCTCCACCAAAAGGGAGCTGGACCATTTTTGACAGAAGCCTCCAAGGAAGGGAAAGGTGGCAGTGCCATGGGACCAGGCTTGTAGTGAGCAGGAGACAGCACTCAGACAAAGAAAGAGATGCAGGCAGGGCACACCAGAGCATGGAGGCTTGCTCAGGGAGCAGGCTCAGGGGACACAGGACAGGTGTGGGGTGACACTGAGAGCAGTGGCACAGGCTCGTGGCTGCCTGCAGCAGCTTCATGCACACAAGCTCTTACCCTGCACCAGTGCTTTTTCCCCTACATCTTCACAAACAACTCTGTGATTTGGTTCTGATGGGCAGAGGAAAGAAGAGCATTGCAGCCAGCCTAGAGCAGATTTAATATCTGCCTCACCTGTCTACTGCTGCATCAACCCTGTCATTTACCCACCCTTATGGTGATGAATGCAGCAGAAGGCAGACATCAACACGTTATGGGCTCCAATAAAACACATTACTTAAGGCTCTGCAGCCCCATGGCCTAGAATAGCTGGTCTAGGTCACAAAGAGAGTTTTCTGATTCTAAAGTTTTAAATAAGATGAAAAAAGATTAGATTTGAGGGTGTAAAATTTCTTTAAGGAAGGTAACTTAAAGCCTTAGTCACTAGAAAAACTCTGCAGTCATTCCCTATCCACCTGACACTGAAGGCTGCCATGCAGCCTATTATTTCATTTCTTCTATGAGGTTACATCAGTCATGCACATAAACCAGTCTGTCCACATGAGCAGCAAGAGATTATCTCATCAACCACAGACAAAGTACAGAAGCTACAAGAAGTAAAATGTATTCTGCTTCACAAAGCTGCCTGGATAAAGAAGCAGCTTCTAGTGCATCTTCAAAGCAGAATATATTTGTATAGCAGACTGAGACAGCTGCTTAGGATAAAATTGGTGAGTAAAGTGTCCAGAAAACTGGGCAAGGAGAGGAAAGGCAGCTCTGCTGAGCATGAAAATACTGTAGTCAGACAAGTAAAAAATCCACAACTGCAGTATGCAGTCAGCCAGCATCTACAAAATACCCTAAAATACTCTTTAAAGAGAGCACAGTCTTTATCTCCTGTTGCAATAAAACACAAACAGAGTGAATTCTCCATATAATAAATGTGTTCCTACTCCTGGAATCTGCAATATGGCAGGCTTTGTTGGAAAGGATGAAGCTGCAGTGTACAGGTACCCCAGCTCTACACTTCATCACCTACCCCAACAGGTAAATAATGAAGCCACACTGCTCTCAGTGCTCTGCCCACCACTGCACCCCTCAGCCTGACAGACTTTGGTAGGAAACTCTGGAAACACCTTTGGACTGCTGAGTCTGAGCAGGACCATGGCCCTGCATTCCACCTTCCATCACACAACAGCTCTGCATCCCTTCCATCACACAGCCAGCTCTGTGCAGCAGGACCATGGCCCTGCATCCCTTCCATCACACAGCCAGCTCTGTGCAGCAGGACCATGGCTGTGCATTCCACCTTCCATCACACAGCCAGCTCTGTGCAGCAGGACCATGGCTGTGCATCCCTTCTGTCACACAGCCAGCTCTGTGCAGCAGGACCATGGCTGTGCATCCCTTCTGTCACACAGCCAGCTCTGTGCAGCAGGACCATGGCCCTGCATCCCTTCCATCACACAGCCAGCTCTGTGCAGCAGGACCATGGCTGTGCATCCCTTCCATCACACAACAGCTCTGCATCCCTTCCATCACACAGCCAGCTCTGTGCAGCAGGACCATGGCTGTGCATCCCTTCCATCACACAACAGCTCTGCAGCAGGACCATGGCTGTGCATCCCTTCTGTCACACAACAGCTCTGCAGCAGGACCATCACACCAGCACTGCTCCACAGCTCTGCACAGCCCCGTTTGGTGAAGCCTTTAAAGCTCTGAGCTGCAGGAGAGCCTTTGGTGTGTGAGGAGGGCAAGCAGTTGCAGGTGTAGCCTCTCTCCTCCACCCTGCAGACACCAGAGCCTCTGCTGAGCTCAGGTGTGCTGGGCCCAAAGCTCAGCTGGCACAGGTTACACTGGTGAGGCATTTGCTGCTTTCTTTTTCCAACCACAGTTTGTTGAGATAATTTTGGAACACATTCTAACATCAAAACCATCAGGAACAAGAAGGCACAGAGAGGCTTGGCCTGCACACCAGCACTTGGCTCCCAGGATGGGTTCCAGGGGCAATCCCAGGGTGGTCCCACCTTCCCTGAGCAGGGACACGGGCAGGGCTCCACCTGGGCAGGGCCCAGCAGGGCTGCGTGGGAGCCACGGCAGGAACGGCCGTGGGGACACCAGAGTCACACCAGCTGTGTGCAGCCAGGGCACACAGAGCATCCCCAGCCCCAGGAATGCTGCAGCATTCCCGGGGTTACAGCAGGGGACACGGCAGCCCCCTCAGCTCTGCCTCCAACCCAGGCAGCACATCCAGCACCGCCCTGACGTCTGGACTGAGGGTTTGGTAGGGCACTTGCCTGCACAGCCTGAGAACAGGGAGTTTTCCAGGGGCCAGGAATTATGCAGACTTAAAAGAAACTCCAAAAAGCAGGGAAATAAGCACCTTATTTACATAAGGAGTTAGATATGCATCTTTCCATAAAATCATGTACTCTTTTGATCTCTGCCTCCTGGGCAGAAAAGAGAGCTGCAAATCCTCAACAACAGCAAAACATGATGGATTACTGCTGCTCAGACACACAGAGAACAAAATACCTGCAACACCTTCGACAGCCTCCTCACTGTCACAGCAAACAGTGCCAGCCAAGAAGCCAGACTGATAAAAAGGCCAAAATACCCAAATTAAAGGTTTTTGCAGATGCTTTCACACACCATTACTTGCTTTGGTGCCATCTAGTGCCACACAATACAGTTCCTACATGGGGATGCACCCAAAACAGGTTCTGATCTGCAAAATGGCTGCAGGATCCCATCCTCTCTTCCTTCCCATGAGAGCAGTCAGGTCCTGTGGAATTGGTGAGATCTGAACCATTTTGCCAGTTTTCCTATCAAAACTTGTAAACAAAACATGAATCCCAGAAAAGTTACTGCATTTCCATACTGACTGAGGAAAGAACAATTTGGAGCCCAGCCTTACAAACTGGTATTGGCAAAATCCCTTTGAGCAATGTCAAACATCGTGAGGCCATCCTGGCATTAATGGGTTTCTGCAGGTTTCAGTGTTTCTTGTGTGCCAGTTTCTATGAAAAAGGAACAGGAACTTGTCATTTCCACCCCAATTTGGGGAATACACTATGAAATTATACACACTGATCTCATAATTACTGATAAAACTTTTTTACTTCAAGAAGTGAGTGATGATATAAAATACTCACAGTCATCTGTCACTGAAATGAGCAAGAAGAGGGCAATGAGGACCTGACAGCACAACCACTGTGCAGTACCCAGTCCTCAGCCAGCTCTCACTGGGAATTCCAGAGGCAGCTCCTTTCACAGGGCTCCTCTCCATGCAGGAGACCAGAAGATGGGCTCTTCTATTTTCCTTTGGTTTTAATTTGGATTTTTTTTCCCCAGAACATCATCCTGGCACAGGCCCTGCTGCATCCCAGACCCACAGCTGTCAGTGGGACTCCTGAAGAGCATTTCAGCTGAAAACCCACAGCAACACAAAGGATGGGGTACAATTTGTCCTATGGAAAACTGCCAGGTAAAATAACAATGGAAATATGGGTGATTGATTAGTGTTTATTACTGTCAGTTCCTACCAACATTTGAAAGCAATCAGTCACTGCAGCACGGGCTGTCTGAGCACTGCCCAGCCTGCCCCACTGCCAGCCTGCTTTGCCTCACCAGACAAGGTCAGAGCACACACAACATGAAACAAAACATTCTGACATTTCATGGCACAGTTTATACGTTTTTCACAAACATTTACATATGAAATCTTAAAATCCCCCAGAGACTGTGACTTTTAAGTACATTTAAGTAAACTAAGTTTAAATTCACATTTTGATAGGCCTGAGGAGTCTCTCCAGAGCCCCGTCCCATGACAAACATCTCAGCTCACAAGTCACACACTGTCAAGAAAGCCAAGAGCTTTGGCGGCTCTGATTTATGGTTCACCCAGGCAGCCTCAGACTGCCCAGAGAGGGCAGTTCCAGAGTGGCCCTGTCTGTAAAGCACCATGAAGCTTTACCTGTTGTTTCCCTCACTTGCCCCATCCCTAAAGCACCATGAAGCTTTACCATTGTTTCCCTCACTTGCCCCATCCCTAAAGCACCACGAAGGTTTAGCTGTTGTTTCCCTCACTTGGCCCATCCCTGAAGCACCATGAAGCTTTACCATTGTTTCCCTCACTTGGCCCATCCCTGAAGCACCACGAAGCTTCACCCTTGCCCCCTGTGTCCCGCAGACAGCCGCCCCAGCCCCGAGAACAGCAGCTGGCCCAACGGCAGCTCGGCGGCGCAGGACGAGTTCACCACCATCGTGCTGCCCGTGCTCTACCTCGTCATCTTCCTGGCCAGCCTCCTGCTCAACGGCCTGGCCGTCTGGATCTTCTTCCACATCAGGAACAAGACCAGCTTCATCTTTTACCTCAAGAACATTGTGGTGGCAGACCTGCTCATGACGCTGACGTTCCCGTTCAAGATCATCCAGGACTCGCGGCTGGGGCCGTGGCACTTCAACTCCTTCCTGTGCCGCTACAGCACGGTGCTCTTCTACGCCAACATGTACACCACCATCGTCTTCCTGGGCCTCATCAGCATCGACCGCTACCTGAAGGTGGTGAAGCCCTTTGGAGACTCCAGGATGTACAGCATCACCTTCACCAAGGTGCTGTCGGCCTGCGTCTGGGTGGTGATGGCGTTCCTGGCGCTGCCAAACCTGATCCTCACCAACGGCTACCCCACCAGGAGGAACGTGGATGACTGCCTGAAGCTGAAGTCTCCCCTGGGAGTCAAGTGGCACTCAGCTGTAATCTACATCAACACCTGCATGTTCGTGGTGGTGCTGATAGTGCTGATAGGCTGCTACATTGCCATTTCCAGGTACATCTATAAATCCAGCAAACAGTTCATCAGCTCCTCCAGCCGAAAGAGGAAGCACAACCAGAGCATCAGGGTTGTCGTGGCTGTGTTTTTCACCTGCTTTTTGCCCTACCATTTGTGCCGAATACCCTTCACTTTTAGTCATCTGGACAAAATTTTAGATGACTCTGCACATAGAATCTTGTATTATTGTAAGGAAATGACCCTGTTCCTGTCCGCATGCAACGTCTGTCTGGACCCAATCATTTATTTTTTCATGTGTCGATCATTCTCACGAAGGCTGTTCAGGAAATCCAACATGAGAACCAGGAGCGAGAGCATCAGGTCCCTCCAGAGCGTCAGGAGGTCAGAGGTGCGCATCTACCACGAGTACACCGACGTCTGAAGGCACCCACAGAGACTCTGCTGGCCTGTGAGGCTGCTTGTATATCATGTAAATAAAATGTCTCCAAGTGTCTGACCACGGAAGCTCACTAAGGGATGTGCAGACACGTTCAGCTTTCCTGTGTCAGCTCACCAGCATCCGCCTCAAATCCCATCCCTGCGGGGGTCAGGCTCACTCCAGGGGCTGGGAGTGTTTTGGTGGGTGGGCAGGCTGGCTGGTGAGGGCTGGGTGGTTTAGAAGCCACCCCTCCGTGGGGCTGGGGGTGTTTTGGTGGGTGGGCAGGCTGGCTGGTGAGGGCTGGGTGGTTTAGAAGCCACCCCTCCGTGGGGCTGGGGGTGTTTTGGTGGGTGGGCAGGCTGGCTGGTGAGGGCTGGGTGGTTTAGGAACCACCCCTCCGTGGGGCTGGGGGTGTTTTGGTGTGTGGGCAGGCTGGCTGGTGAGGGCTGGGTGGGTTAGAAGCCCCCACGAGGCTGCCTCGGCTCAGAAAGCAGCCCAGGGCTCGGGAGGCTGCAGCCAGGACGGGCCCAGGGCTCAGGAGGCTGCAGCCAGGATGGGCCCAGGGCTCAGGAGGCTGCAGCCAGGATGGGCCCAGGGCTCAGGAGGCTGCAGCCAGGATGGGCCCTGGGCTCAGGAGGCTGCAGCCAGGATGGGCCCTGGGCTCAGGAGGCTGCAGCCAGGATGGGCCCAGGGCTCAGGAGGCTGCAGCCAGGATGGGCCCTGGGCTCGGGAGGCTGCAGCCAGGATGGGCCCAGGGCTCGGGAGGCTGCAGCCAGGATGGGCCCTGGGCTCGGGAGGCTGCAGCCAGGATGGGCCCAGGGCTCGGGAGGCTGCAGCCAGGATGGGCCCTGGGCTCGGGAGGCTGCAGCCAGGATGGGCCCAGGGCTCGGGAGGCTGCAGCCAGGATGGGCCCAGGGCTCGGAGCAGACCCACTGGGAGGAAGCAGCTTCCCCGGGGTGTGGCAGCAGCTGAAGGGGAGGGCAGGAGGTGGCACAGGCCCCTGGGGACCCTCGGTGTGCCCGGGGCAGGGCCCTGGTGCCACACGGCTCTGTGCCACCTGCCCCAGGGCTCCGTGTCCCTGACCCTGGCCTGCCCTGAGCCCCTGCACCCTGTGCTGCTCACCTGGGTCCGTCTGTCTGCCCGGGACTCGCTGGGGATTCAGTCGGGTTTGTTTAGAGCAAAACCTGACGGAGCTGGCGAGGGCAGCTGGCAGGAGCCCGGAGCAGGCCGTGCCCGCAGCCTGCCCGGGGTGCAGTGCAGCTGCACAGGCAGGAGATGGCAACACTCCGTCGGCCAGGGCCTGACACAACGGCTTCCCTTTTGATGCACACAAAAAAACCCAACAAAATCCTTGACAAGAAAATCCTCAAAATGCAGCACTCAAATGACAAGATTAAGTTCTGCATAAGAGCGTCTTTCATAAAGCTTTCCACTGAAAGAGGTTTTCTTTTCTTTTTAACACTATTAGTTTAGGTTTAGACTTTGGTTTATGAATAATTAAGAAATTGAAATGTAAGTATGATAATATTTGGATTAATGCAAGCATTATGAAACCACTTACACGATCAGGAGAGAACATTTCTGGAAAGGAAGACAGAATATTTTGGGTATTTATCCTACTTTAAATAAAAATACTTTAAATAGCTAAAATACCACAGATAAACCCTGTTTCCCAATCAGCTTTGTAGGAAACTGTTCACACACAGCAGACAAGTTCTGGGGCCAAATCTGCCATCTTGCACCCTGAGCAGTCCCTGCACAAACAAACCCATACTAAGAGAGCCAGTTTGGGGGCTGGGTTGCACAGCTTAAATTCTGGCAAGCAGCAGATGAAATGGAGTGATGTATTTAGGACTGGAAGATCAGTTCTGTGTGCAGAACTGACATTCCTAACCAAAGACTGTCCTCTCAGGTCTTATATGGTTACAGCAAATCAAGGCTGGGTGCTTCTGGTCTCCCTTTCACAAGTGTGAATCACCAAGGCTCGTTAAATTGTGCCTTATAATTGCTGTGTTAAATTCACAATGTCCTTTCCCCAGCGGGATGGTGGACTTCCCACAAAGCCAAAGAGCCACTTCAGGGGCAATATCCCTGTTGGTCCCGAGCCAGAGGGCACTAAAGGCAGGTGAGGAGGCAGCAGACCAGGGTCGGCCCTGGCCCAGGGTGGAGCTGCTGGTGCAGTGCAGGGGTGGCTGCAAACACAACCAGAGGGGCACCTGCATCCCCAGTGTGCTGTGTGCCCTCTTGGCAGGATGCACACACACCACCTTGCTCACCTCCCACGGATCTTCAACTGAAGGATGGATTTTCAGGGTGTTTCCTCCTAGAGAGACACCACTGCTGACCCCTCTTAAGAGCTTTCCACCAAAAATCTGTTACCCAGAGCAGCCACACTCAGGTGATGGGATGGTGCCCTCCAGAGCTCAGCCTGAAGATGCCCCCAATGCAGGGAGCAAAGGGATGAAGCAATCAGCAATTTCTGGGAAGGGTCCCAGAAGTGAAATCCATGTGAAATGTGGGAAGGGAAGCCACAGCCATGCATGCCCAGCACACAGGGCAGGCAGGAGCAGCCCCTGCACTGCAGCCTGAGCCCCTCA
Source organism: Haemorhous mexicanus (assembly GCF_027477595.1). Taxonomy (NCBI): domain Eukaryota; kingdom Metazoa; phylum Chordata; class Aves; order Passeriformes; family Fringillidae; genus Haemorhous; species Haemorhous mexicanus. The sequence goes on from NC_082350.1 coordinate 26,239,816, forward strand.
TGCAGGCAGCACTGCAGCCTGAGCCCCTCATGCAGGCAGCACTGCAGCCTGAGCTCCTCATGCAGGCAGCACTGCAGCCTGAGCCCCGCAGGCAGGCAGCACTGCAGCCTGAGCCCCACATGCACCCAGCACTGCACTGCAGCATCACCCCAGAGCAGCTTGCTCTCCTTGACAGGCTGTATCTGTGACAATCTGTCACTGCTTTGTGCACACTCACTTACATGACAGTTCTTTGAAGATGCTCTTTGTGAAGTATTTTCCCAGGGCTAAATATGAATTGTACAAAAAAATCCCAACCCCCAAATACCAGATAACTATATTTAATTTATCCAGATTTGACATGGAATTTTGGTCGCTAAGAGTTCATCTTGAAAGAAAAAGCTACAAGGAAGTTGTATGGAAAGTCTCAGGCTCTGACCTGTGACTGCCCTTTCAGAGAGCCATATCAGGGCAGACGTGGATATAAACTGTGGCTCTGCAGTCCCAGAGTCCCATTTTTAAGAGAAAACACAGTTTTCTGGTGGAAGTACAACAGCAGATCTGACCCAAGAATGCAAGGAGCAATGCCTGAACAATTAAACAATTCATTAATATTTGGGATTTTTTACATTCAGGAAGCTTTGCATTACATCTTATATATTCTGATTGGATAGCCAAGGCAGAGCTCTCCATGCCAGGGCATTATTGTGGCAGAAATGTGATTTGAACCTGTACTCAGTACCAGCTCCAGATCACTGCTGCTGCAGGACTTTTGTCATCACATTTATTTTGCACTCTGCTTCTGTGGTTTTTCTACTAATGACTTTTCCTGTGACTTTATACCAGTGCAGCTTCACAAGAATCCTAAGAAAGGAAACTAAACCCACCCAAATTTCTGAAAATCTGTCTTTGCATTGGCACCCACCACTCTCCAGGTGATGAAGCAGTGGGAAAGCAGTGAAAAGCAGAGTGGCCGTGACAGGTTCCCCCAGCTCGGTCAGGGCTGGAAGCATTGAACAGTGAAGAAATGCAAAACTCAAGATGCCAGGGAGCCCATGGTGCAGGCACCAAGCCGGAGGGAGGTCCTGTGGTCTGTGTTAACCAGAAATGCTCTGTAACCAAACCCCCCCCACCCACACACAGGTTCTGTCAAAGGCACCCACAAACGGAAGGTCTGACTGCCCACAGAGCCTCACACATCAGGGGTTATAAGGTATAAAAGGTACCCCAGTTTTGCATCTAACTGGGGGATAAGAATTCAGCACAAAACTGCAGGGACAGATCGATGGGTTTGCCCTCCTCACCCTCCCCAGAAGAGACACCATTTGATAAGTGCTCTGCCCTCCTCTATGCCAGTGCTGACCCAGGTCTTAGGCTTGGGATCAGGACACTTGTGACCAGATATTAACCCTGTGACCAGAAACAGTGGAAGGATGAGAAAAAGGCAGTAGAGAAAAAGGCAAAAAAAAAAAAGGAAAGAAAAATGTGGAAAATATAAAGGAGTTGTTTGTGCCGTTTTTGAGGAGAGTTTATCGTGCACACGAAAGGAAATCAAAAGCTCCCCATTCCCTGGAGGGGCTACAGATGTAGAATGCATGATTTTGAAGTCAGAAAAGGAGGTACCCTAAACACAATTGTCTTTGAGAAAGAGACACGGGAGAAATTACAAAAATTATGTCGACAGTCTTTGAAGTACAAATGTGTAACTAGAAAAACTGCTGCCTGTGGCTGAAGGACAAGAGAACCATCTGCAGGAAAGCCTGCTTTGACTAAGTAAGGAAAATTACTCGATCAAAGCCCACATGAAGGATTTTCTAGTTCAGCCCAGCACAGTCCCCTCCCTCAGCACCCCTCTCCTGCCACCCCTAAGGCCAAACATCAGCCTGGGAGCAGCAGTGGTGCCACCTGAACGTGGGCATGATGAGGGAGCTCCAGACAAATCCTTGTAAGGGCTCAGAAGGCTGCTCCATGAGGATGCACAGGCACCCACCCATCACCCAAACAAAATTGAGCAGAAAACATTTGCTGGCAGATTTGACAGGGCAAAAGCACAACTAGAAGTCCTGCAATACTTTTGTAATTAGCTGGCTTCTAGGGGGATTATCCTAGGAAAGTATTTGTTTTGTTCATCCTGCTTTTAGCAGTTCCCAGAGCTGGCCACTGGTACCCCAGGGTCTGCATGATTTTGTGCTCAGGAGGGCTGGAAGCACTGGCAGCTCTGTCAGCAGGGCTGGAAGGGCACAGGGGAGACCCTGGTCACAGATACCCCTCCACATGGCAAAGGCTTGGTGCTGTAAGATCCTGCATTCAGAACTCCAGCCAGGAGCCATCAGCCCCACTCTGCCAGCAAGGACTGCAGAGCTGCCACCCCACCCTGCCCTGCTGGCACCAGCCAGGAGAAGAACCAAACCAGCCCCAGTGCCTCTGTCACCAGACCTGCCGGGACACAAATCCATCAGCAGGATCATGCAAAAGGATTCCCTCCTCAGGCCCTCAGCCCAGACAAAGTGTTAACAGCTTCTCTCAATAAGACAACCAGCAGCTGGGAATTTTGGGGGAGGCAGCAGACTTGCATGGCTAAAGGTAAAATACATGATCAGTTTGTTCTTCAGTCACCTAAAGTGCATGGCAAAGTGCAGGGCCTTCTAGTGACCCTGCTCACTGCCTCCCTTCCAACCCTCTAGAAACAGCAGCCATATCCTGAGATCCTTAAACACTGAGTTTGGCTGGCCTGCTGGAAAAACCCCCATGTTTGTACAACAGAGCAGCCCCGGGGTTTGCCCTGCTGGCCAGAGTCATTCCAACGGGGTGAAGCTGTGCACAGAGCTCAGGCACCCCACCCTCTCTTTAAGCCCTTAATCCTCTGCCCTGGACAACTGCTTACTTCTCATTGCAAAAAATTATCATCTGTGCTGCAACATTTAATCCATCACAGACTGGCATTTTACCCTGGAGAACACTGCACTACCTCTCCTTTGGGGCTTCCCGTGCTCCTCTCCATCTCAGAGAGCCCACGGCTTTGAAACCAAACCTTATCTGATTCACTCCTCCCATCCCTGCTTCAGTAAGTGACCACAGGGTGCACGGAAAGAGAGGAAAGCTTGGCTGCCTGGTGTCTTCTGGGGAGTGCCTGAGAAGCCTCGTGCCCCATTTGTTCTGCCTGATCCATGGGGAAAGTACAAAATGGTCACTGAAGCCAAGGCCCAAACCCATCACCCCAAAGCCTTGGGCTGACCACTACAGCTTTGGGCTGTGAGTCTCAGGATGGAGAGAGGGACAGGAGTACTGGCAAGAACGTGCAGACAATTCTGCCTCTCAAGGTACCCCCTTATTGCACGGAGAGATGTTCAATGAAATTTGGGGCAAGGAAGGGACTGGAGGTTCAGGGTAGCTCACAGTGGCCTCATGTGAAGGATGTGGATACGGCAGCAACACGCAGGAAGAAGGTGCATGTGTTTTCCTGTGCCTTTGGCCCCCTCTTCTAAAGAGAGAAACCCTCACAGAAGCAAAGTCCATGAGGAATTGTGTATTTTCTGTAGGGTTTAGGTGACACACTGTCAAGCAGAGCTCAAGTCCTGCACTAAATGTTTACTTGTTCTAAGGTACACAATGTACATATTTCACAGTTTTTAAATAAACATTTAAACCTCGATTTACCTATCCCCCCCCAAACCTCAGCTCTCTCTCAGAATATACTCCTTTCCTACATCCACAGAGAAGCTATTAGCTCTTCTATTACCATACCTTTCCACTAATTCTGTGCTTGATTTCAAAGCCTCACAGAAAACTTTTGGGAGGAACAAGAAGGGAGGAAGCCAAGCAGGTGTTTAAAGTTACAAGAAAAGAATAGCACAAAAAAAAGAGAAAGGAAACAGCCAAACACCAGACCCATCCCGTATGCCCAGAGTCCATCTCCCAGCCCGAGCAGGCACCACGCGAGCCCATGGCTCCCGTTCAAGCCCTCCCAAGCACAGAGCCGCGGCTCTCGGGGCAGGATGCGTCACAGTAAAGGTCGCAGCCAGCCCTGGGAACAGTTTAGGAAAAGCAAACTGCAGCGCAGCAGTTCAGCCCTCTCCCTGCTGCGCCAGCTGCACTTGCGTCTGTCCCGAAAGCCGCTCAGCGCTGCTCCCCGGCCGGGCCAGCTGCAGGCTGAGAGCCGGGCCACAGCCACGGGCACAGCCACAGCCGGGCTGGGGCACGGGCACGGGCACGGGCACGGGCACAGCCACAGCCGGGCAGAGGAACAGCCGGGCACGGGCACAGCCGCAGCCGGGCAGGGGCACAGCCGGGCACGGGCACAGCCGCAGCCGGCCACAGCCACAGCCGGGCACGGGCACAGCCGCAGCCGGGCACAGCCGCAGCCGGGCAGGGGCACGGCCCGGCTCGCCAGCCCTTCCCCTTTCTGCTCCGGAATCCTCGCAGGGCTGCGCTGGGGGCAGCGGCGGGGCGCGGGCACGGCGGGCGGGCAGGAGCGGGACCGGCTCCCTGCGAGCGGCTCCCCGGCCGATCCCCCCGGCCGATCCCTCCCGGAGCGGCTCCCCGGCCGATCCCCCCGGCCGATCCCCCCCGGAGCGGCTCCCCGGCCGATCCCCTGGCCGATCCCTCCCGGAGCGGCTCCCCGGCCGATCCCTCCCGAAGCGGCTCCCCGGCCGATCTCCTGACCGATCCCTCCCGGAGCGGCTCCCCGGCCGATCCCCCCGGCCGATCCCTCCCGGAGCGGCTCCCCGGCCGATCCCCGGACCGATCCCTCCCGGAGCGGCTCCCCGGCCGATCCCCCCCGGAGCGGCTCCCCGGCCGATCCCCTGACCGATCCCTCCCGGAGCGGCTCCCCGGCCGATCCCCCCGGCCGATCCCCCCCGGAGCGGCTCCCCGGCCGATCCCCTGACCGATCCCCCCCGGAGCGGCTCCCCGGCCGATCCCCTGACCGATCCCTCCCGGAGCGGCTCCCCGGCCGATCCCCCCGGCCGATCCCCCCCGGAGCGGCTCCCCGGCCCGAGCTCTCGGAGCGGCGCGGCAGAGGAGGAACCGCGCACGCCATCCCGCACTGCTGCCCAGGTGAGACGCTGCCTCCATCGCTGCTCCTGTCCCCTGCAAACGCTCTCGAACACCCTCGGGTATTTTTAAGTAACTGCCAGCATAATTTTACTTCTTAAATTGGCAAATAAGGCGAGCATCCGCGCGTTCTGCAGACCACTAACAACTAATAACACGAACTAACTAGTTCTAACTAACTAACTAACTACAGAAACTACTGATTCAGCCATGGAGCAGGCTCCAGCTGTGCCAGCAGACAGAGAACCCGCAGACAAGGATTCTTCTTGTCTGCCTGAAAAAGATATTTTTCTTAAGCAACTACTTTTGTTTTAATTTATGGCTGAGAAATTGTAACTATATAAAACTCATAGTTTAAAACATCAGAAAATAGAATCTAAAATAAAATATTTGAATGACAAATACTACCATTAAAATATAATATTAAAGGGAAAAACTTTCTTGAGACACATTTTACTACTTTTAAAAACCCAGTTTTAGGACAATGCAACTAATAATCATTAAAATGTTTTATTGACCCAGGGCTCTGGTTTTAGCTGGGATAGAGTTAATTTTCTCCCAGTAGCTGGTACAGAAGTGTGTTTGGGTTTGGGATGAGAACCATGGTTCTCTGATGAACCCTGATAGTTTAGCTGTTGATGAGCAGGGCTTGCACCAAGTCAGGTGCAGCTTCTCATGTCCTGCCAGTGCAGAAGGGCATGCCAGGAAAGCTGACCCACTTGTTTTTCTTGGGGTTTATCTTTCTCCTAGTTATTTTTCTTCATTACAATCTATTATTGTTATTGTTATTATTGTTATTAACTTCTTAAGCTACTCTTACCTGACCTCACATTTCCTCTCACATCCACCACTCCGTAATTCCAGTATGATAACTGATGTGAGATAGGAAGGGTCTCAGTGGAGGAATTTTGAGACTTAATTTTAAAAACTGAGTATTTGAATTAGATCTGAAAATTATGCTGTGTGTGAAGAGCTCAAAGCATTGCCCAAGTTTCCATCTGAGTGTCAGGGTTTGCACAGATACGTCACAGTCTACAACCTTTTAAGGTTAAAAGCGTGCTCAGAATAACGCATACTCTTGTCTAAAAATCAGAAATAAAAAGAGTGAAAAATTTAGCTGATGAGGAAGACAAAGCTGTTAAATTTCAGATAAAAGAGAGCAGCAACTGCTGGACAGGAAGAAGAAATGAAACAGTTACTGGTGGTTTTTGCCAGACAGAAGTACAGTTCTGCCCTTGAGGTGTCCTGACACTGCGCCCAGAGGAGCCGTGGCTGTAATGGAAACACACAACCTTATCTCCTCTGCTCCCTGTACCTGCTGGCTCCCTCCCCGTGTCCTCCAGAGCACCAGCAGCTCTGCAGGTGCCAGGAGAGCCCCTCCTCACCACAGCATCCTGGATTTGGCCTTCTGGGGTCACAGGTGGGATGTCCTGCTAACATGGACAGCGACAGTCCCACCTGTCCTTCCCATGTCTGCCCGCAGTGCAGAGCACACCCAGTGTCACCAGGGGCCACACCACAGGACACACTCAGTTCCCAGCCACTGCCACCAGCAGCCCAGGGAGCAGCTGAGGAGAGGCACGGCTCTCTGTGTCCCCTGTCCTTGCACAGCACCCCTGAGGGGTCCAGGCAGCAGGAGCTGGAGGGCACGGGCCAGACACAGCAGTGGTCACTGCTGCACTGAGCACTGCACTGCTGCTGCAGCCCTGCTGGAGGAGGGGCACTGCCCAGCCCACGGCAGATCCTACTGCAGTGGAATGCCACCAGAATGCCACCTATTCCTTCTGCCATCCTAATTCATCCCACGTTCACCATGGCAGATCCTCCCCTACTGCAGTGGAATGCCACCTATTCCTTCTGCCATCCTAATTCCAGCATTCCTCCACTACATTCTACACCAAACAAGAACTACCACCCAACATGCCATTTCCAGAGGCTAAAATATCCCATTATTTTGCATACTTTTATTCTCCTAAGTATTAAAGCCCAGACATTGCCCTATGACAAATGTCATAATAAGAACAGTAAATAACAAAATTTTAGTCTCCTGGCAAACTCGCAGCAAGTCCAATGCCCCAAGACATCTCCAGAGTCTGTGTGAGCAGTGCCCTGCAGAGGAGAGCAGCCATTCCAGCCGGGACCCTGCGTGTCTCCACCTGGCACCCACCCTGGGCTCCTCTCTGGGGACACAGGGGAGGGCCAGAGCAGCCCTGACCACGCTCAGGCCGAGCAGTGCCCGGAGTTTGGGGAGGGGGCTCCCCTCAGCCAGCCCCCCTGGCCCCTGACCGTGCCCAGCCCAGCTCCCAGAGCCTCACCCCCTCCTGCCCCACAGGGACACCCACTGCAGCTTTCCCACTGCATTACAGCAGCACGGGCAGCACTGCAAGTTCCACCAGCACCAACATTCCTACCACATTAGAGAGAAAATCTTAAAATAAGGTTCTTCTTTTAGCACACTCAGCACAACTTGCAATGGCTGTGGTGTGTGCTGTGCTTCTTCCTTCTCCAGCTTCCTCCTAACATCAGAGGTACCATCCAGCATGATTGCCTCCCCTGATTAACTCTGTTTTGCAGTTCAAAAAAGACTTCTGGCAATAGTGACCACTGTCACCAGTTCCTGACCCAGTAACTATTACACATTTATTAAACAGCTGCATTCGTTTCCATAAATAGCTAAAATGTGTACTTGGAACAACACAACATCTGGTAAAGTCAGGGTAAATAAATTTAAAAAACAACTCATAAATATTATTCTTATGTTCAGTAAGGCAGGGTGAACTTTGAACTAGACAGCTATGTCACAGAAGTCAAGTATTGCCTTAATGCTACTGTGTTAGAGTCACAGGGGACAGCACAGGAATGACCTCAGAAGGACAGAGCACTTCTAATGGTTTATGCAGCTTCCCTTTGGTGTGTCGTGCCAAGACAACATGATTTACACACTGAGAAAGTTCAGAACTTTCAGAATATTTTACCCAATCAATCTTGGTCATCTGGTGAATCAAGTTTGCTGGTTTTGCACAACTAGCTGACAGCATTCACACAGAATCAATGTACTTTATGCTGGCCCAAGCGTTCAAGCAAGAACAGCTGCTGGATACGAAAGGCTGTGTGCCACCTGTCCCAAATGGCACTGACACACCCCCTCTGTGTGCCACCTGTCCCAAATGGCACTGACACACCCCCTCTGTGTGCCCCCTGTCCCAAATGGCACTGACACCCCCCTCTGTGTGCCACCCTCCCAAATGGCACTGACACACCCCCCTCTGTGTGCCACCATCCCAAATGGCACTGACACAGCCCCTCTGTGTGCCACCCTCCCAAATGGCACTGACACACCCCTCTGTGTGCCACCTGTCCCAAATGGCACTGACACACCCCTCTGTGTGCCACCTGTCCCAAATGGCACTGACACACCCCCTCTGTGTGCCACCTGTCCCAAATGGCACTGACACAGCCCCTCTGTGTGCCACCTGTCCCAAATGGCACTGACACACCCCTCTGTGTGCCACCTGTCCCAAATGGCACTGACACACCCCCCTCTGTGTGCCACCTGTCCCAAATGGCACTGACACACCCCTCTGTGTGCCACCTGTCCCAAATGGCACTGACACACCCCCCTCTGTGTGCCACCTGTCCCAAATGGCACTGACACAGCCCCTCTGTGTGCCACCCTCCCAAATGGCACTGACACACCCCTCTGTGTGCCACCTGTCCCAAATGGCACTGACACACCCCTCTGTGTGCCACCTGTCCCAAATGGCACTGACACACCCCCTCTGTGTGCCACCTGTCCCAAATGGCACTGACACAGCCCCTCTGTGTGCCACCTGTCCCAAATGGCACTGACACACCCCTCTGTGTGCCCCCTGTCCCAAATGGCACTGACACACCCCTCTGTGTGCCACCTGTCCCAAATGGCACTGACACACCCCCCTCTGTGTGCCACCTGTCCCAAATGGCACTGACACACCCCCTCTGTGTGCCACCATCCCAAAAGCTGGCACTGACACACCCCTCTGTGTGCCACCTGTCCCAAATGGCACTGACACACCCCCCTCTGTGTGCCACCCTCCCAAAAGCTGGCACTGACACAGCCCCTCTGTGTGCCACCTGTCCCAAATGGCACTGACACACCCCTCTGTGTGCCACCTGTCCCAAATGGCACTGACACACCCCCCTCTGTGTGCCACCATCCCAAAAGCTGGCACTGACACACCCCCCTCTGTGTGCCACCTGTCCCAAATGGCACTGACACAGCCCCTCTGTGTGCCACCTGTCCCAAATGGCACTGACACACCCCCCTCTGTGTGCCACCTGTCCCAAATGGCACTGACACACCCCCTCTGTGTGCCACCTGTCCCAAATGGCACTGACACACCCCCCTCTGTGTGCCACCCTCCCAAAAGCTGGCACTGACACACCCCTCTGTGTGCCACCTGTCCCAAATGGCACTGACACACCCCTCTGTGTGCCCCCTGTCCCAAATGGCACTGACACACCCCCCTCTGTGTGCCACCTGTCCCAAATGGCACTGACATACCCCTCTGCCCCCCCAGCAACCACTGCAGGAGCCACGCTGGGCCCCCAAGAGACCGAGGGGACAGGCCAGGAAGGTGCCAGTGTTTGCTGTCAGTGCTGAACCAATGACAGCATAGGACAAGACCCTCCAAAAGGAGCAGAGTGTGACAAGGTGGCACCAAGACACAAGGTGACAAGGTACCAGTGTTTGCTGTCAGTGCTGAACCAATGACAGCCTAGGACAAGACCCTCCAAAAGGAGCAGAGTGTGACAAGGTGGCACAAAGAACAGATAAAACTGGCCATGAACTCGGAGCTGTGATGCTCAGAGGGGACACAGGAGCCTCCAGCCCTGCCCGGGCAGTGACAGGCTTTAGCTGGAGCATGACTGCCCCATGTCTGTCCCCAGCCCTTCTGAGCTCTCCTGAGAGGCCTGCAGCCGTGTGAGCTCTGCCCAGTGCTGTCGGAGCCCCTCAGCAGCACAGGTGTGCTCTGCCAGGATGCAGGGCTGTGTCTGTCTCTCCAAAGGGGTCCCAGCAAGGGCAGAGCCCCTGCCAGGGGATGGCCAGCCCTCTAGACCCTCAGCAAAGTCCCACAGCAGGCAGCTGAGGGAAGGTAAGGATGTGCCAGGGGCAGGGAAATGTGGACAGAGTCTGGCCTGGCCTGTGGCCCCCTCTCAGTGACAGACAGTTGATCAACCTGCTGGTATCAGATGTAAAACTTGTCTGGGGTGTCCTCTGTGCTGCACAGACACAGTGGACTTCACAAAGATTTGATGTCCACATCTGCAGCCACAGAGCTCTGAAATGATCCTTTGTTGGATGATGCCTCAGCACAAAACATACTCCATGAACTTCTAAACCATTTAACACCTACCCCCAGTCCAAGCACAGAAAGACCCACCTGGGGGCTCTTGGCTGTAGAAAACCCTACAGAGAAGGAGCGAGTTCTTAACCCACCATGAGCAGAGAGAGGGTTCTGCTGAGGCAGCCTGGAGGGAGAAAGGGAACAGGGACACAGCAGGAGAGAACAGTTTCTAAATACAGTGTGTTACTATTTAAATTAAAATGCCATCTGCTATTAGTGCCTTTCCAGAAGATGCTTCTGCTTTCAGCAGTATCACCCCAAGCTCTACCCTCATATCCTCCCAGCTCTAATGCACCTGTACACGTGGTAGTTTAATACCTACTCTCCAAACCATCTTTGTTTTTTAGAACCCCAGCCAAACAAGAACAAAGGCCTTGATGACAAAGGCAGGACAGCTGCTGCTCTGGCAGGATAATGAGCAGGACGAGGTCCAGTGCAGGCTTTGGGTGTGCTCAGGGTTACACCCACCCCGTGCTCCTCTCACCCATGCAGGCTCCAGAGCCCACCTAAGCTGATCAGACTTCACACCATCTGCAAGAGCTACAGAAAACTACACACCAAAGGAGACCATTTTACCTGTTTGAGAAAAAATGTCAATTTATAGCTATTGCAAGGTTGCATTCAGGCTCCAGCCCACTCCACAGAGACATCAGCTGCTGACTCAGAAAGGGGATAAAAGGAAATTCTTTACTTTTTAAAAGACAAGGTGGGCTTTTTCCCAGCTCCAAGGCACATATTTTCCAGTTACCCAGGGTTTCACTTGCCAAATACACCAGCATTATATTTATATCTATATTTGTTCTGCCCTCCCCACAGAGGATAATCCACCCCCACAAACATTCTGGCAAAGAAAAGCAGACAGCAGATGTGATTTCTTCTTGGAGATTCTTTAACATGTAAATTTGACTGACTTGAGAAGCCAGCTCAAGCTCCCACATTACAAGCTAAAGCAGACACACTGCTGTGTGCTGGGCTGCTGGAACTTTGCAGTGAACTCTTCCAGCTGCACATGCGAGTTCCTTGCAAGGGAACACTGGGATATATTGCCATACACTGGGTATCTCCACACTTGACTAACAGGAGTTCTTACAGAACATTTTGACCAGAAATATTGATATCCCTCATGCTTCACGGTTAATCGATGTTAAAAATTCACATTTAACCTTTAAAAAGCACATCTCATTAACCCTGAGTCACCAGATCACCGTGGGTCAGTCCCAGCTCACAGCACGGGGGCTCATGCCTGCAGGAAAGGGGCAGCCCTGGGCTGGAAGGCAAGGGGTTAAAGTCAAACAGAGAAGAAAATGGATCCTCTGTTCAAAGCAACAACATGCCTTGGAACATCACCAGGAAGTGAGAGGGCACTGCTCAGAAAATCCTCTCCATTCCCTGCTGGGAATGCCGGGTGTGGGACGTGGCTGTTTCTGAGAGGCACGCTGAGCTCGTTTGGAAGTGAGGGCAGAAAACTCAGAGCAGTTAGCAGAAGCCCAGCACCACCCCGTCCTACTCAGACACTCTTTTCTCTCTTCTAGGAATGAGGATACTGCAAGATGCTCAACTCTAGCAGCAGCTCCTTGGGAACCAACTGCAGCCACAGCACGGTGATCACCACCACGGTCATCCCGCTGCTCTACTGCCTCATCTTCCTGGCAGGGCTCTCGCTCAACGCCCTGGCAGCCTGGGTCTTCCTCTACGTGTCCAGCACCAAGAGCTTTATTGTCTATCTCAAGAACATCGCTGTGGCCGACCTCCTGATGAGCCTGACGTTTCCTTTCAAGATCCTGGCTGACTCAGGAATTGCCCCTGCAGAGCTCAGCCTGTTCGTGTGCCGGTACTCGGCAGTTGTGTTCTACATGAACATGTACATCGGGATCACCTTCTTTGGCCTCATTGGCTTTGACAGGTACTACAAAATCGTAAAGCCTTTGTTCACCTCCTTTGTTCACACCGTTAACTACAGCAAGGTGGTCTCTGTGATCATATGGCTGTTACTAATGATTATGTCATTTCCAAATATGATTTTAACTAATGAAATCACTAAAGACAATTACTCCAAAAAATGTATAGGTCTTAAAAGCAAACTTGGCAGACAGTGGCACAAAGCAACAACATATATTTGCACTGGGATTTTCTGGATTGTTTTTTTCCTGCTAATCGTATTTTACACTTCTATATCCAAAAAAATATACAGCTCTTACAAAAAATTCCGGAGGAGCTCAGACACGGCCAAGAGAAAAACCAGCCGGAACATATTCACCATCATGTTTGTGTTTGTCATTTGCTTTGTGCCCTACCACCTCTGCAGGACCCCATACACCTTGAGCCAGACCAGCTCCCAGTTCACCTGCCAGTCCCAAAAATCGCTGTACTACGCCAAGGAGTTCACTCTGGTGCTGTCTGCAGCAAACGTCTGCCTTGACCCCATTATTTATTTTTTCCTCTGCCTCCCCTTTAGAGAAAAGCTGTATCAAAAACTGCACCTCAAGCTGAAAGCTCCAAGTGAGGTTGAAATTTCTAAATCTAGAAGATCAAATACGCTTCGGGAAAGCATAAATATAGTGTAGGTTTGTGTTTCCACAATAGTGCACATTTCAGGAAGTTATTCATGAACACAAATGTCCCAAAGAAACAGAGCACAGGACAACCAGCAACAAGCAGGAGAGGGGTTCAGCAAAACACCAGGTGCTACTTCTCTGCCTAAACCCAGTATTGCCAATATATTCACGACGTGCTGTTCCAGCTGATGCCCTGACTGCAATGGGGTGTGACACAGCCCATCTGGATCTCAGAAACACAGAGAGGAGAACCTGGAACAGCACATTCTGGAGCTCCAGGCCGTGGGTCTCTGGAAGGACCATCCCACAGACCCAAAACCACACCAGCCTGCTTCTCTGGACTCGCATGAACAGAAACGTGTCCACACCAAACGGCAGCAGCTCCCTCACTGCTGGTGCAGCAAGAGGCAAGAACACCATGGAGCTGTCTGGGAACACACAAGTACAGCTGTGTAAAAACTCTGGTACATTTAAATCTAGAAAGAATGGTTTGCTGGTTTTCCCATTATTTTTATACAGCAGTAAAGCATTTCTGTCTGTAGCAAGGTAACAGCCAAAAGCCACCGACATGCTCTATACAAATATAATCTCTGTTATAACTTTATTTTTCAGAGCAGCTTTTTAAAATTGATTTTATTATTGTACAGGAAAAACATACCAGGGCCTAAACTATCCACTAAAGCTTTCAGAGAGTGACTCTGGAGCTGAATGTCTTCATTTTACTTAATAAAGAAGCTATAGGAACATAAATACCTTTCTGCCACTGCTTTTTGTTTTAGTCCAAACAGATCTCAGGGTGAAATTTTTTTAAAAATTTGGTGCTTTCCCAGCACATCAGGCTGGGCTCAGCCCAAGCCAGCTCCTCACACACGCAGGAACTACTCACCTTCCAAGATCTGCTCTCTTCCCATAACACTTCTGCAGGAAGGGCAGACCATTACACAGCAAAGGTTCACTAAACCATCACTCCGTCCTTTCAGACCTGGAAAAGTTCCCTGGTCTGTAAACTGACTCGGCAGAAAAGGGGAGACTGACAGACAGAGACACACAGACACAAACAACTGCCAGTGCTGCAGTCTGGGCTTTAAAAACCCCTGCAAGTACAGGAAATCAGCTTTGCCTGAGCAGAACACTACAAAAAGAGTCGATGTTTGCTCACAACTGGACACGGGATCATTCCAGATTATCAAGCTTTGCAAACATTTTGACAAATATGGTCTGAACTTTCAGTTCATGACTAAACCTAGAACCAGACATTCTTCATCTCTTTCTCCACAAAGCTCTGGTGCAGGGTTTGTAAATTCCTGTGGATTCTCAATTACAACCCAGGGCCACCAGCTGGAGTTTCTGTATTGCTGTCAGTACCTCACCCCAGCATGGGTCAGATATTTTCTCATGGTTTCCCAAACCAACCAAACAAAAAATAAAGATTTCCCTGACTTCCCTAATGTATCATGTTATTTTTAATAGTCCTTGGAAAATATCCAAATATTTAGAATGTTCATTGCAATCAGCAGAACCCCTAGGTGTCTTCAGATCTGCCAACTAAGGTGTAACTGTAAAACAAACACCATGAGATCCCCAGAACCTAGAATTTCATGCAGGAGTATTAAAACAAATGAGGAACAGCTACATTGCAAAGTCCTAATTTCAGACGGATTTTAAATGTGAGATACACGTGGGGAAGGGGGGAAGCAGAGTTCCAGACTTACAAAATCAAAAGCAAAGGAACTGATGCCACACAGTTGCAGCCCCACACGCCTCTCCCCCAGAACAGGAAAGAGTGGGCTCTGGGCTGTTCCGTGGGCACTTATTTCTTTCTGTCACTGCTCTTCTGGGTAATTCCCACGTGATTCAGCTGTTTGAACGCCGGGTTTAACTGCGTCAATCAGCCCCTCTGGAAACCACAGCCACGCTCGGCTGGCAGAGGCAGCCTGGGCAGGAGGGCACACGCCAGCCCGGGCCAGGAGGGCACACACCAGCCCGGGCAGGAGGGCACACACCAGCCCGGGCAGGAGGGCACACACCAGCCGGGGCAGGAGGGCACACGCCAGCCCGGGCAGGAGGGCACACACCAGCCGGGGCAGGAGGGCACACGCCAGCCCGGGCCAGGAGGGCACACGCCAGCCCGGGCCAGGAGGGCACACGCCAGCCCGGGCCAGGAGGGCACACGCCAGCCCGGGGCAGCAGGGCACACGCCAGCCGGGGCGAGCAGCCCCTCGGGGACATCAGACCTCTGCAGACAATGGTCAGGACAGCCCAGGCCACCAGGACAGGTAGGTGGCTTCAGTCTCTGTCTGTACAGCCTATTTAGATCTCCATGAAAGGACAGCCCAAAATCCAGCTGCCAAGGGCTCCAGAGGTCGGGCTCAGCTTTTGGCAAGGCTCTGGCTGTGGCAGCAGCCCTGTCGCTGGTCACAGCCCCGGGGCTGGGTGTGCTGGGTACCCCTGCCCACGAGGGACAGGAACAGGCTGGGCTGCCCTGTGCCTCAGCCCAGGGAGCCCAGCAGCACTGCCTGCCCTCGCCCAGACACCTCGACCCCTTCTCAGCACAAGGGACACCTGCACAGGGCCAGCTGCAAGGACCAGACTGCTTTCTACAACATCTTAAACCACTGGGGTGTCTGCAATCACTTTGCTTTACAAACTATGCAAATCTGGATACAACTTAACAGATTAAATTACATGTGCAGTAGTTCTCTTATGTTGTATAAAATATTCTGTACGATATATAGAAATAGAAGTGTTGCAGTCTGATGCTACTCAAGGCATAAATGTGTTGGTTCCAAGAAATTCAAAGGAACAGCCTTTCCCACAGCCATTCTCTGCAGCAGGCTGACACAGTGTAGCAAACAAACAAAAACCCCTCAGTCTTTGAGCGGTGTTTAGTTAAATTAGGACCAAAATTTTCTACTTTCCTTTTCTACTGAAGCCTACAAAAGAAGTGAGCAAAATTATTTATCTGCTTCTTTCAAAAATGTGCTTTTCCTAAAGGCTTCACAAAAACAGAAGTTCTCTGTTCAAGCAGGAATGGAGAGCAGTTTGCAAACCTAAGGGCTGATGAGGACTGTTTGCTCACCCATCTGATATATCTGTATGTTGGTGGGCAGTGCATTCCCTCAGAACTCCCAGCTCATTCTTACAGAAAGGGGATGCTACAAATACTACTTTTTTCCAGGCATAGCTTCAATCCTTCAAAGGTTATGATGTTTTAGTATGATCATTATTAACCAGATGCTTACATAGATTCAAATCTTTTCCTCTGGCATTTGGGCTGGAGAAGGGTGTTGAACCAAACACTGCCAGAAGAGCTGCTGCGGTGGAAATGCTGCTCAGAAGGCTCTGTGCTTTCAGAAACAAATCCTAATACATTCCTAATTCTTCCAGCATGACAACAAAGCTCTCCTGAATATTTGGGAAGCACCATGAAGGGAGAGAAAATTATTTCTTCCTAACTGTATATTTTTTAGAATAAAATCAACATTCTAGGAGAATAACTACTGTTGCTGTGAAAAGGCTGATGGCATTGATGTCCTCTTGGTTCTTTAGTAGGTCTGTGATTCCTCCTGTAAGCAAAGCCAACTCACACAAGGAGTTTACAATGTCAAGCAACATTTCTGAATGTCATCTCTATGAAGAAATGGAACCTTTTACCTATTTTTACTACTTGATTTTTCTTACGGGAATGATTGGAAGCTGTTTTGCACTGTGGGCATTCACACAGAAGGACCAGAAACAGAAGTGTATGAGCATCTACTTAATCAACCTGCTCACTGCAGATTTCCTGCTGACTCTGACACTGCCAGTGAAGATTATTGTTGACCTAGGAATTGCGTCCTGGAGCCTGAGAATATTCCACTGCCAAGTCACGGCCTGCTTCATCTACCTGAACATGTATCTATCAATCATATTTCTGGGATTCGTGAGCATGGATCGCTGCCTCCAGCTGATGCACAGCTCCAGGATCTACCGCATCCAGGAGCCAGGCTTTGCCAAGACCCTGTCTGCAGTGGTGTGGGCCGCGGTTCTGCTGATAACCGTGCCCAACATGGCAATTCCCATCAAGCACGTCGAGGAGCGACCGGGCCTCGGGTGCATCGACTTCAAAACAAAATTTGGGAGAGACTGGCACGTGTTCACCAACTTCGTCTGCACGGCAATATTCCTGAACTCCTCGGCGGTGATTCTGGTCTCCAACTGCCTCCTGGTGAGGCAGCTGTGCCGGCACGGGCGCGGGGAGCGCGGCGGGCGCGTGCGGAAGGCGCTGGCGCACCTGCTGCTGGTGACGGCCGCCTACCTGCTGTGCTTCGTGCCCTACCACGCCGTGCGCATCCCCTACACGCTGAGCCAGGGCAGCCCCGGTGCCAGCTGCCCCCTCCGCCGGGCGCTCTTCAAGGCCAAGGAGGCCACCCTGCTCTTCGCCGTCTCTAACCTCTGCCTGGACCCCGTGCTCTACTACCACCTGTCCAAATCCTTCCGGCTGAAATTCACAGAGACCTTTGCAGCCCCCAGGGAGACAAAGGCGCTCACGGCCGTGGAGACAGCGCAGCAGCCAAGGGCAGCCCTGCCTGTGACACAGCAGCAGAGCCAAGGGCAGAGCTGCAGCCCTGCCTGTGACACAGCAGCAGAGCCAAGGGCAGCCCTGCAGCCCTGCCCGTGACACAGCAGCAGAGCCAAGGGCAGCCCTGCAGCCCTGCCCGTGACACAGCAGCACAGCCAAGGGCAGAGCTGCAGCCCTGCCTGTGACACAGCAGCAGAGCCAAGGGCAGAGCTGCAGCCCTGCCTGTGACACAGCAGCAGAGCCAAGGGCAGAGCTGCAGCCCTGCCTGTGACACAGCAGCAGAGCCAAGGGCAGCCCTGCAGCCCTGCCTGTGACACAGCAGCAGAGCCAAGGGCAGAGCTGCAGCCCTGCCTGTGACACAGCAGCAGAGCCAAGGGCAGAGCTGCAGCCCTGCCCGTGACACAGCAGCAGAGCCAAGGGCAGCCCTGCAGCCCTGCCTGTGACACAGCAGCTCAGCCAAGGGCAGCCCTGCAGCCCTGCCCGTGACACAGCAGCACAGCCAAGGGCAGCCCTGCAGCCCTGCCTGTGACACAGCAGCACAGCCAAGGGCAGCCCTGCAGCCCTGCCCGTGACACAGCAGCACAGCCAAGGGCAGCCCTGCAGCCCTGCCCGTGACACAGCAGCACAGCCAAGGGCAGCCCTGCAGCCCTGCCCGTGACACAGCAGCACAGCATGCCCACCTGCAGCACCAACAGCTCTGGCTACTGCAGCTGTGGCAGCACTGCTGACAGCACTCCTGACGAGCTGAGAGCCCAGGCACGAAGAAAACACCACCAGGAACACCTCTGGCTGTGTGACCACTCACACTGTGCCCTGAGCACACACAGCCTCCAGGGATGCCTTCACCAACAGCTCAAAGAACAGTGCTGACCCACCAGGCATCAGCAACGCGTGAGAATACACGTTCAGACTCAAATACACCTTAGAATTATTTATGGCAGACACCTGGACTCCCCTTTAGTAAGTAAATATTGTGAATTTACTATATTAAAAGACTTGGTGCTATCAAGTGAAGAACTTGGTAAACAGCAGTTCTTCAGCTGCAAAGCTGATTTGACAAGATTAACCAAAAAGCATTTCAGAGGGCATTATTTACTCCAAAAAGGGATTTTAAACTGCACTGATTAAAAATTATTGTATCTGCTTAAACCACACCTGCAGGTTTCATAAATAAATTTCTTCTTGCCAAGTTCCACTGTCTCTCCCTGCTGCTGCCTCAATGAATACAAGAAAAGCTAACAGCATGTTATTGCAGAAAATTCAAGTGAATTGTAAAAGGAAGATATAAAGTGTAAGCATCCATCATTTCTTTCCATCCAGGACTTCAGATTCACCACATTTCTATACACAAATGCACACAATATCCCCAAGCATTTGCCTCTGAGGCCACGACACCTGTGACTCTCTTACCTCTGCATAAAGTCCAGACTCACTCTAGAGTGACAGGCCTTTCCTATTAACTAGTTTGGCTAGCTCCAAAATGTTTTATTTAATCATTTTGGCTTCCTGATGGGAAAGCAATTTCCAGGACCACTGTGAATACAAAAGGAGAGTTCTCTTGTCTGTGTAAATTACAGATGGAACACAGCCATGGCCCTGTGCTTCCCAGAGCTCCTGCAGCTCACAGCCCACTCCCAGAGCAGCATCACCAGGGCCTCATTGCCTGGGGCTACCTGTGCAGGGCAGGACAGAGAAACCCCCTCACCCACACAGCCCACGAGTGATCTCTGACTCAGCAGCTGCAGCTCTGCAGGAGGAAAAGCCAAATGAGCTGTGGTTTGGGCTTCCAACGCACACATTTGCTGTCACTTGCACACATTTGCTTTCTTTACAGTGTTCTTATATGAAATATAAGCTGGAAGCCAAAGAGAAATTTTTCATGTCCCCAGTTTTCATATTGCTGATACTCAAATCAAAATTTTACCTTATGATAAAGTTGCTTGGCAAAGCCAGTGAAGGATGATGTGCTTTGTGAGCAAGAGGAGCAGGAGCAGTGCACCCACAGAGCCTCCAGCCCACTCACCACACCGGATTTACACACTCATTCTTCCAGCCCTCCTCCTGTTTCCAGGCTGTGGCTTGCATCACACTGACACATTACAGGAAGCAAAACAAAACACCCCCAGCCTCTAAAGGTGTTATCTGTCAGATAGCCAAGGTTGAAAAACTCCCCAAAAGCTCCATTTTATTTCTGACATTTTAAAGAAACACCATGAGTCTTTAGAGCCCTGCATTTACAGAGCAGTAGTGGGATGCATTGTGCTTAAATCCTGTCACTTTTCCTTGTGTGCTCTGCTGATCTCACTCGTCCCTCCCAAGCTGGCCACCATCTCTGAAGACTTCCAAAATACCAACCTGCAAATTAAAGAGATGTGACTGTCCTTCTTTCCCCAAGATCAATGGAGGCTACTCAGGGCAGTGACCATCACAAGGGCTGGAGCCAAGCACAGCACCCTCAGCAAGGGGACACTTCCCTCAGAGTGATTGGGAATTACAGATCCAAGGGCATGGAAGCTCCTGCTTCACAGGTGTCCCAGCTTCCCTCCTCAGAAAACAGAACACAAGTTTGTGCTGAACAAGGCTGCTGTGCACACACACACAGCTAGGGCAGGGCGGGGGGAGGGGAAATGCTTTTCTCTCACCCAAATAAAGCAACATGATGGCATCACCACTGCTCTGGTGAGATGCAGTCAGCTACCAACAGAACCAGGGATGCTACAGATTTCTGAAGACAATGCAGAGCACCCAAAAGACTCTGCTCTCCACTGATGCAGACTTTTGTTGGGCACGGCCAGAGCCATTCCCACTGGGTTCTTGGAACTCAGGGCCCTGGCAGCAGCTGGGACAAGAGAAGCTGAAGGGTCTGACCATCAAATACCTTATTTCACTTTTGACTGGAAATAACAAATGTGGAGCCACACAGCTTCCTGTCTCACGAAGGCTGCACCTCAGGGCTTCCTCCCTTCCAGCCCCACATTTGCCCACACACACTCAGAATGCATCAGCCTCTCAGAATAATCAGGCTCTGGATTTGTCTAATCTGGGGTCTTGCCCTGCAGCTGCTCTGGCCTGGACAAGCACAGACCCTGTGCCAGAGGGGCTCAAACTGCTGCCCCAGAGAGCAGCAGCAAGGTCACAAGGAAAAGCAGGCTTGAAGCTGTGTGCTCCTCTCAAGGTCGCTGTCAGTTATTCTAGTCACAGAATAAATTTTTTCATTCCAGAGAGATTCTGTACTTTAACTCCTTTAGATGAGCAGGAACCTGGTGCTGGATTTGCTAAAACAGTTAAGGATGAAAACATCCAGACAGGTAACTAAGCAATTTGAGCAACCAAAGCAATGCTAACTGTGCTATTAAAACTATCACAAGACTGCTCAGAACATGCTCTGCTTTCTCAGTGCTTGGGGAAACAGACTGATTCTGCAGACATTATTTTGCTCATCTTGTCTCTCCTTCCTGTCAGGCAGCCCAACACACTCAGATTTGGGTCTCTCACAAATGTAGTTACAAATGTTAAACTGAAGCTCCGTGACTCCAAGACCCGTCAGAGCTCCTTTCCCACAGTGGGGTGGGGAGTTTTGTTTGTCTGTGTCATTTCCAGAAAAGTGATCTCAGAAAGACAAATATCAACTCTCTGCATTTGTCACAAGCCCCATTCCTGAGAACCACATTCAAAACAGGACTTTTTCACTCTGAAGTGAAAAACATCTCTTGGCATCATAAGAATTCAGATGGACTTCAAAGACAACATCAGAAACAAGACTAAATACAAGTGCAGAGCCCTAAGCCTTAGAAGCAAAGACTCAAATGCATAAATATCCATGGAGTTCCAGGATTCTACATAGTGATTTCAAGAAATTCAACATCAATCCTTAAAAGCATCAGTCACTCCCTTCTGTCACATCGCATTCACTACTGCACACTGGCTAGAAAATCCTGCTGCCAAGCTGATCCCCCCACTGCTGAGGGGTATTTTAAGCTATACTTAGCCAGGCTGTATTTTGCTACACAGGAGACTGACAAGTTCAAGAGTTTCACCAACCATTCTAAACATCTTAAAATGGATTAAAGAGGTGAAAAAGCCATTCATTCTCAGTTCCCTTTCATGGTGGTACCTGTGACAGACTATGACAGATAATAAAATACATGTAGTTCAAGTGTTAGGTGAAATTTGAGTGGGTTTAAGCCCTAGGAAAATGCCAGGTGAACTCACAGAGGAGTTGTTACAGACATGAGAAAGTCACTACTGTGTTCTCCAGATCACCCCTCTGAGGACTGTTTCTGCTCAAATCAATTCCTGCCCTCACAGGGACTCCTTGCCCAGCTGGGGCTGCAGATGAGTCACACGTGTTCCAAGTCTGGAGTGCTATAATAAAATTTAGTCCAACTGAAAACTGTACAGTAGCAATACAGACTGTTTACTGATTTACACCTTGACAATAATCACCACTGTGAAAATCATCCTGGAGCTGTGTACAAAAGATTATTTGAGTCAAGGAAATGTCGCATGGAAAATACTTGTGGCCAGAAATAAGGTCAGTAGTTTTCTCTGCAATCCCATCTAAAAAGAAAGTGAATTTACTGCTTTATGACACAGAATAGGTTTCTAGATTTTGAGTCCTCCTACGCAGGCAAATCTCCAGAGGAACCCACACAAGTCAAAGGGAATGAGAGGTCCTTTCGTGGCTCAGTGCACATGGCCACATTCACCAGGCAGAGACCCTGCCCCTGCATTCACTGCGATGTTACATCTTTATGGGCCATCAGGCCTTCCCCCCAAAGCGATTCAACAGCTGCTATCATTACTTGAAACTTCATGAACAAAGAGCCGAGCCTCTGTCAGCTACACAAGCGCTGGGTTTTGGGCTGCACGCAGCCTGCTGGGAGCCCCTTGTCAGTATGGAAACCTGCCACACAAGAGCCAGCTGGCAGAGAATCACAGAATCACTCAGGCTGGAAAAGGCCTCTAGGAGCATCACATCAAACCAGTAGGACAGCACTGCCAAGCCCACCACCAAAACACGTGTGACCCATGGTAAAGGCTCAAACCAGGATACTAAAACTGGAAAAACAGACAGGAAATAGGTTCCAAACATGCTTCAGTTGGGCTTACATCAAACACAGGCAGCGGACCGCTGTCCTTCAAAGAACATTTTTAACAACAATAACAATGTCACAGGGCAGATGTCCTAGCTGTGGACATCCTATTTACAAAACAAAAATCCTTACAGGCTTACATGAGCTGCCGGCTGAAAACAGTGTACACAACCTCGTGACTTTCAGCCTCCTCTGCCAGCGAAAAGCAGAAGTTCATGAAGGGGAAGGAAACGGGAGACAAGAAGAAGACAAAGAGCACCGCGCGTGGTGACAGCGCCGCGGCGCCGGAGCGCGGGGAGCGCCCGACATCCAGCGGCCGTGGGGCGGCCCCGGCACCCTGCCCCGGGGGGCTCCGGCACCCCCGGCCCGGGGCTCGGCAATGCCCTCCCCTCATCCCCGGGGCCAGGGCAGGGCTGCCAGGTGCTCACCACAGCCCGCCCAGCAGGTGACACCTGAACCTGCACTGGTGAGGTGGATGTGTGGGTTCCCTGACCATGGCAGGAGGATGGAGCTGGACGATATTTAAGGTCCCTTCCAACCTAAGCCATATTCTGGGGCTTTGGAAGTTCAAATGTCAAAATGCACAGACACCATCCATCAAGCACTTTGCGCCTCCTAGTCTAATTAACTAGACTCAGTCTTTAAGCCAGATATAAAACTCTTGAACCACCTGCAGAGTGTGTGCATACAGTCAGTTGATCTGATTCAGAGAGAAGCCAAGCCCCGTGTTTGCTGCGGCGCAGGCCGTGCCCCGGCGCTCGCCCTGGCCGCACTCCAGGGGCCGCCGTGCCCGAGAGGAGCAAGGCAGGAGCAGCAGGACAAGGGACGCAGGAGCCGTGTGCTCCTGAGCTCAGGGTGGGCTGGGTCTTCCGTCAAGTTGTAAGAGAAAACTTATTTGTGTATATTTGAAACGTGGACTGAACAGTTTGCCTGAGCATCCTGCACGCTGCAGCGTACAGAGCAGACACGCTGCCCCTGCCAGAGAACACCCTGACACGGAAAGCAAGTGCAAGCAAGTGCCCAGATGCAACTGGATACTGAAGTGGGGCCTCCCGGCTTGGTTTCTGTACAGCACCTGGGCATTACTTTAAAAAACACTGAAAAAGAAATACATCCAGATGGAAAAAAAGAAAAACCAAATCCCAAAACCAAGAAAACAAAACAACAACCAAAATACACAAGAGGGCAGCTCAGCATTACTGGCTTTAGAAGAAAACCTGCAAAAATAAACCCTCTGGAACCTTCCTCGATGGAGAGCAGATAACGAGATAGAGTAGCCAAGCTCGTCGTCTGAACCCCCAACTCATCCACTCCCCGGGGGCTGGGACGAGCAGAGCACTCATCAAATTACAGAGATCTGTCATCCTAAACCCTCGCTATCAAGTGACAGGGGATGCACCGAAACATCTGAAAGCGGTGCAGAAGGGCCCAGGGAAGCAGAGCCCCTGCAGCATCCTGCAGCCAGGGCTGGGCTGGCCGGGCGCCGGGGCTCCCTGCACGCCTGCGGCTGCGGCGCTCGGGAGCGGGCAGCGCCGCACGGGCAGCCGCGCCCCGCAGCCCCAGCATGCCGGCGCAGCAGAAGAAGCTGCTGTTCTGCACAGCCGGGGTGCTGAGCCTGGCCTGCGCGCTGGGCACGGCGGCGGCCGTGGGCAGCCAGCTCTGGGTGAGGGGCTCCATCCTCTGCAGCACCGGAGCGCTGCTCGTCAACGCCAGCGGCCCGGAGCTGCACAAGTTCATCGGCGACATCCAGTACGGGCTCTTCTCCGGGCAGCGAGTGCGGCAGTGCGGGCTCGGGGGCAGACCCTTCCAGTTCTCATGTGAGTACCGGCGGCGTTCGAGCTGCCCACACCCCCCTGCTGCCGGCGGGACAGGGCTGCCCCTCGCTCGGACACCGAGCCCCGCAGCCAAAGCAACGCTGCCCTTAGCGTGCGCTGATCTTCAGGGTCAATAACTTATTTCATGGTACTGATACAGCCTGCATAATGTCCTCAAGAACTAGTACTGCAGTTACACAGATAGCCACATTCCAAGAGATGTATGCTATTTCTTTAAAAAGAATATTTGGGGGGTTCAGTGAATCTCTGTCATCTTCCTCTGTGTGCCAGCATTACAACATTACCTCTGTGCTGTCAAAAAGAATGAACTAAACCAGCAAGAACCTCAGGACAGAGCTGGGGCACTGGCTGCTATTGAGAAACAAAGCAGCCCAAAAGTTTGCAATCTGTGGCACTAATTGGAAGAAGGGCTGGCTGGGGGAGGCTGTCTGGGGAATGCTGGCTGACTTGGTACCTGACACACAGAGTGTCAAAGTATTAGTAATGGCTTCACTTTACATTCACAGCCTATTAATATTCAAGGATAAGAAGATCAATAAGAAAATTATGAAGTGAGACACAATTGTATCCCGCAGCAGGCAGAACAGGCAGTAAAAGCAGCTGCTGTGTGTACAGTACCTCCCCTGAAGTTACTACAGCACACAGATCACAATCATTCTGCTACAACAGCACATGCAAATTGCTCATACTCCTGATCTAATGCAAGGGAAGGTTGCCAGACTAGGTACCAGAAATTATTTACTATATGACATCTTCCAAAAATAGTAAACCAAGTTAATTTGATATAGTATTAGTATTTGCTCTCTCTAAATTCCATCACTAGTCTGTTTATACCTCTGAAGTTCCCTGTTGATTGCTTTGTGCGCCATCCCAGGGTGCAGTTATTGCATCATGGCTGTATTTTCAGAGGGGTCTGTGCAATCCCAAGGATTTGCTTTACTGCTGTAGGTGACACCTATGATCCAGGGCTGGTCCAGCTGCCAGCAGCTCTGGGACTGACACTCAGGTTCAGTCAGTGACAGCTGTGAGGGGTCAGGAGCATTCACCTCAGAGAGCAGAGGACAAGGTGCTGATCCTGCTCCCTGGGGCTGCAGCAGCCCCCTCCCATCACCCCAGTACCTTGGAAGCTCAGCAGGAGCATTCCAGAAAACAGGACAAACTTCTAAAATACACAGCCATAGCTTATTGCACTTGCTGCACTTCAGCATGTCTGAGGAGAACAGACACAGAAAACAGGCTAAATGATTCAGTTCTGTGCTTGCTCCCATTAAGTGCTCACCTCTGACCACTGTATCTCTTTTAATTGTAATATGAATTTGCTCTGCCAGCAAACCCAGTTCAGCTGGGGAAAACTTCTGCTCCATTTGTTCCCACTCATTCCCATCAGTTTCTAGGTCAGTGGCTCATTTTCTAAAGGTCTCTGCCATGCACAGCACACATGGGTTCATTCAGGACCATGATGGAATGCTTTACTTTCAAGACAACATTGCTTCTGAAATTAATTTTTCCCAATACATCACATACAAAATGCTAATAACAGAACCAGCTGTAGACACAGGTGCCCAGGGGAAGATTCAATACCATGCCATAACTTGTTTTTTTAAACAAACCATACAAAATTGCATTATTAAATACAGAGTTTTGCATGTTTTCCCAAAGTATCCGATAGTGTCACAGGAACTAATGCTATTCCTTGTAGGAATCCTGCAGAGGCTATCACTGAAAGGGGCTCTGAGGTCTCCCTGGAGCTTCCCTTCCTCAGGCTGAGCACCCCCAGCTCTCCCAGCCTGGCCCCCTCCAGGCTCGCTCAGCAGCTCGGTGTTGTTTGGACCCTGGGGGCCCCGGGGCTGGGGGCAGCTCTGAGCAGAGCCCCACCTGAGCAGGGCAGAGGGGCAGAATCCCCCCTCCCTGCTGCTCACACTGTGGCTCAGCCCAGGGCAGGGCAGGTTGTGGGTGCCAGAGCCCGTGGCCAAAGCACGAGGAGCTTCTCATCCCCCAGCATCCCTCGTCCTTCTCCTGGGGCAGCTCCCAGCACCAGCCTGGGTTTGTGCAGGGATTGCCCTGGCCCACATGCAGCACCTTGCACTGGGCCTGGCTGAACTTCATGAGTTCTGTAGACGTTTGTTTTGTTAATTTCCCTTTCATTTAGGGAGATAAATGGACTTGATACCCCCTTACCTGCTGCCCTGTGCTCCTGCATGGAGCTGCAGAGCAGTTTGCTGGTACAGAATTTACAGGGAGGAGTAATTGATGTGAGGCTGTTTTGCTCTCCACACTTTACAGCAAAACAGCACCAGGCATTATTACCTCACTTTAGTCATGCCCCCATAGATCAGGAGCAGTAAAGTCTATTTCACAGTTCCTTCTATAACATTTCTTTTTTGCCAAACAAACAGGAATTTTTAGAAATCATTCTCCCTTGCTCTCTGTATGTCTATCTCTGTGTCCTAGACAAACACGACCCAATCTGAAACAGTAGGTTAAAATCTGCATAAAAACATTTAGAATAAATTATTCCTGAATTTGTGCATCCACAATCAGAGCATAATTTCCTTTCCCACGTCAAAAACCTTTGTGGGATCTCATGAACACAAATGAAAAAAGTCTAAAGAAAGATTTATTGTCCCAGTTCCAGAGAAGAGGGGATGGTCAAGCCTTCAGCCAAGGGAGATCAGCCCTGTAACACTGGCACTGGAAGGGACCTCAGGGACACCTTGTGCCAGACCTGCCTCCTCAAACACAGCTTCCTGGTTTGTCCCCAAAAGATGCTCTTCACTTTAAGGACCAAATAGCACCCTCAGGAAGGGGAGGAGAGGCTTTCCTTAGAACTAATCTCTCTCCCTCCTGGCCAGCCTATGCTTCTGAGTTCCACAGAATTTTTCTGCCTCCAAACATCCATGAAAAACCATTTCTAGTGAATTATTTCATCTAGTTGCATTTAGAAGAGCAGGATCAAAACAATTATCACAAACGAGCAGGAACCCCCGGCCTGACATCAGAGACAACTTTGCCTAATGTGTATAATGATGCTGTGTTTGTTTTGTTTTCAGTTTTTCCAGATTTGCTCAGAATTATCCCTGCAAGTATCCACGTCAGTGTCATTCTCTTTTGTACAGTACTGATTGTCTTTGCCCTGGTGGGAGCAGGGTTCTTCATGCTCAACGCCTTTGGCAGCCCCTACGAGACGCTGCACGGCCCCGTGGGGCTGTACCTGTGGAGCTTCATCTCCTGTGAGTCCCCAGCCCGGGCACAGCCCAGCATCACCCACTGCTCAGCAGAGGAGGGCAGGCTAAACTGTGGCTGCTTTGGCTCTAAACTGGCAAAAGCGAGCCAGGCAGGAAGGCGTGTGACTCTGCCACATCAAGACACCCGTTTTCCAAATTGAAGTTGGGAGATAAACTGGGGAAATCCCCC
The DNA here is from genome assembly GCF_027477595.1 of Haemorhous mexicanus. NCBI lineage: Eukaryota > Metazoa > Chordata > Aves > Passeriformes > Fringillidae > Haemorhous > Haemorhous mexicanus. The sequence continues at coordinate 26,267,695 of NC_082350.1, forward strand.
ACGAGGGTGGGTGGCAGGGTGGGAATGGGCAAGCAGCTGCAGGAGCCATGGCAGAAGGCCCCAGGGACCCAGAGCTGGGGTGGCATCACTGACAGCCCACACACAGTCAGAACCAGGAGCCACCCCAGAGCAGGAAAAGGGGGGAGAAAACAACCTAAATATGCCAGTGATGCAGCTGGTTCCACAACAGGAGGGTTCCAGACAGTGTGAGCAAGGCCAGCACACGGAGCAGCACAGCCTTGCCAAGGTCAGGAGAGCTGAGCAGGCAGAGGCTGGCAGCAGCTCATGGCTCTTCTCTCTGAGAAGAACCACTGCCACGCAGGGAAAACAGCCACACACCTGTTCCCTGGGCTGCTGGCTTGGCTGACAGGCAGATTTACCCTGACTTTACAAGGTATTACACATTACAACCATAATTTAACAAAGGACTTCAGTGCAAGTTTATGTTCAGGCACGCAGAGAGCTCCCCTGTGCTCAATGGGACAATGAGCAACTTAAAGCTGAGCGTGAACACACACTTCACTAGCTCAGGGCAGTAAAGCAGCCGTGCTAAATATTCCTGGTCCTGAGCCAAACTCAATTAGAAAAGCTTACCCATTTCAGTAGCCATTGGCTTGGATTCCAAAAGTAATCCCTGTTAAAGCTGTGTGGCCATGCAAACATTCTCCCTGTGGTGCTGGGCTGCAGCATACATCATGCAGCACAGCTGAGGGATTGCTGAGGTAATGAGCATCTCCCCCTCCCTTTCAGGTTCCTGTGGTTGCCTCATCATGATTCTCTTCTCCTCAGAGGTGAAGATCCACCACCTTTCAGAGAAAATTGCTAATTTCAAAGAGGGAACTTTTACATTCAAAACTCACAGTGAGCAGTTTGCAAATTCCTTCTGGACCATCCTGGTTTGCTCCCTGGTGCACTTCCTCAATGCCCTGCTAATCCGATTTGCTGGATTTGAATTTCCCTTTTCAAAATCAAAAGAGTCAGGGACAATCACAGGAGCGGTTGACTTGATGTATTAAAATAATGGGATTTAAGAACATTTCAAGCAAAGAAATTTGTCACTATTGCATCAACAACCACCAGATGTACCAACTTGTGATTGATTGCTGTAGAGGAGGTTAAAAAAGGGAAGTTTCAACTAAGTGTTAATGTGGTGTAAGCAGTGAACAAAAGAAGATGTGCTGTATGGTAATGTCTGTATGGAAAAGCCCTCTTTCCTGGGATAAGGTCTTATTTAGACATTTTTTCCTATAAACTGTTTTAAAAGTGGCTGGTATGAAGAAAAATAGAAACCTCAGTAGGATTGCACTGAATCTGGCAAGTCCAATCAATGGGTTGCAGTAGAAGCACACACTCACCAGCAGCAGCTCTGCCTTCAGCCCTGGAGAAGGCAAGGATGCAGCCGTGACCACAGCAGAGCAGCAGGGCCAAGGACACCCAGCAAGAGACAAGACAATGTCCAGGCTCTGCCCCAACACCCCTCAGACTCCAGCACAACTGCAGTGCTCAGAGGGCACAACCCAAACACCTGCACTTTGATCTGCCCTCACATGCATGGCAACAGCATCATTTCTCTCCATGAAACTCTCTGGGTTTTTTCCTTTTAACAAACCAAACTGTGCTCCAAATCCAACGTCCTGGGAGCCCTCATTTCCCCAGCAGTTGCTGCAGCCTGGTGACAAAGCTGACACAGCACAGCAGATACAGGGGAGATGCCATGTGCTTCTGCTTGCCTGAGGGAGGCAGCCAGGCTTGGCAGTGCTGAGCAAACCCTCTGCAGCTCATCAGGCAAAGAGCATTTCCCAGGGCAGAGCCACAGGAGTGAGCCCAGGCACCTCCACCTTCCACTGCCCCCTCCAGAGACCAGCCCTGCAAATTCTCATCAAACAATACCAATAAACCCACCAGAACCCCTGGTGAAGGGCAGCAATAGCACAGCAGACAGGCTCCCCTGCAGGATGCAGCTCAGCAGGGACTGAGGAACAAACATGGGAGGATCTGGCGTGGGAAGCCAGAACAGATGGACACATCAGCCCTCGCCCCTGGACACCCCCAAGTCAGCTAAAGCACAAGATGCTTCCCCAGGCAGAGCATCACACCACCAAACACTGGCTCTGAGGGGTTACCTGGGTGCCTTGGAGACGAGCTGCTCCTCACAGGACACAGAAGCAGCCCTCAGAACAAACAGAGGCAGAGAGCCCCTGCCCCATTTATCTGCAGGGGCTGTGCCCAGCTGCGGGTGAGGAGCAATCCCTGCCAGCTGGAGCGAGGAGCAATCCCTGCCAGCATCCACCCAGTGCCCGGGCACAGATCAGACCCAGGTACCAGGTATCACAGCCCTCTGCTCTGCAGGATCTACCAGCTCACAAGGCCTTACTGACTTTGATGTCATTTTTTGTATTTTTACTGAGAAAGGCAAAACACTGCTGGGTTGTTGCAAAGGTTTGTCAGCTGTGTCTTTCCCAAGGTAGCTCTGCCTCCGCATTTCCCTGGATTTTATCAACGTGGAAGAGCTTCTGCAAGTCAGCACAACTCCCAGCTTTTTTCATCATTTTCTTCATAAACTATATGCATATTCCTCCTAATGTTAATATATGTTCTTAAAGCATAATTTGTGTTGCATCTCATGATATTGTTTATTACACAGCAAACCCAAACATATTCCTTTACTGTGCAGACAAGAGCAGCCCCAAGCTGGGGTCTGGGAGTCCTCACAGGGGTCCCTGTGCCCAAAGCCAGGCCTGACCACCCCCAGATCCCACCCCGCACCCGAGCATCATCCCAGCTATTCTTAAGGCAAACAACAACTTCTTACCAGCAAAATAAAATGAAGACAATGTTTGTGGGTTTTACAGGCCAGAAGAGCAGGTATGGTCTGCCCAGTGCAAACTGTGAGGGAGCCCCAGCACAGACCCTGAGGGAACCCCAGGAAGGACCCCGGGGGAGCCCCAGTATGGACCCTGGACCTCCTTGCATCCAGGAAAATGCCCCTGCTCCTGCCCCGTGCTGGAAAATAACCCCCGCTCCCGCCCCAGTTTGGGAAACAGCCCCATTCCTGCCCCGTGCTGGAAAATGCCCCCTCTCCTGCCCCCACTCCCGGCGGCCGCAGTGCCCCCGAGCAGCCGCTCCTGCGGCATTAAACATTGATGCTGCCGGGCTCTCCTGTCACTCCGCCGCGGGGCGGGAGGGGGTCGGTGCCTGCGAGCAGCGAGGGCAGAGCGGCTCCGCAGCGGCCCCGGGAGCCGCGGCTGCCATGGGTGAGCGGGGGGCCGGGCACGCTGCGCCCACCCCGCTGGAGGAGATCGCCAGCAGAATCTCTGAGCTGAGCAAATGGAGAGAAATCTTCAGCTTCCGTGGGTAGGAATTTTATTCTGCTTCTTTAACACCGTTTTAATTCCAGGTGGTTATTTACTGCAATTTTTCAAGTTATGTTTTATTACAAAACTTACGTGACAATGACATAAGGTCCTCGTGTACCCAGTAACATAAATGCTGCAGGTCTTACTCTTCCTTTGTTCTGGGGTTCTCGTCTGGCTGGACTCCAGTTTCTCCACATGCTAGTAATACCTCTGTTGGGTGTTTTCATTTGTACTTTATTTTATGCTTTCAGCTTGGAAATCAACAGCACCACTCATCAGGTAACTCCTTTTCCAAAGGTAATATTTACTGTTTGTTTGGTGAGTTTTGGGCTGTCCTTAGATGGCACACTGAGGAGGTCACACGTCCATACCTGCAGCCCAGGTGTCTATGGAGATTCATTTCTCATGCTGCTTCTTTGAGAAACAGAGTTCAGATATTTTGAAGTCAAAGGGGCAGACCAGCCCTACACTTGGTTAACCTTTCCATCAAAAACTAACGGTTTTCAAGGAGAGTTTTAGAAAACAAACAAAGATCTCTAAAATGTAAGTATTTGGAAAGCCTGCTGTGCCCTTAGGTTGGGAGACACTGAAGGGTATTCCCTGTAATTCAGACAAACACAGCACTATTACCTGCTGCAGTCATCAGCTCGGAGGGATGTCTTGGGAATGTCTGAAAACAGCTGGAAATCAAGGGCACCCCCGTTCCAGGGCAGCCCGTGCCCCCCAGCCCCCTGCCAGCCCAGGCGCTGGGTGGTGGAGCAGCAGCCCGGGGGGTGCCCGGGGGGCACGCTGGGTGGTGGAGCAGCAGCAGCCCGGGGGATGCCCGGGGGGCACGCTGGGTGGTGGAGCAGCAGCCCGGGGGATGCCCGGGGGGCACGCTGGGTGGTGGAGCAGCAGCAGCCCGGGGGATGCCCGGGGGGCACGCTGGGGGGTGGAGCAGCAGCCCGGGGGATGCCCGGGGGGCACGCTGGGTGGTGGAGCAGCAGCCCGGGGGATGCCCGGGGGGCACGCAGGGTGGTGGAGCAGCAGCCCGGGGGATGCCCGGGGGGCACGCTGGGTGGTGGAGCAGCAGCCCGGGGGTGCCCGGGGGGCACGCTGGGTGGTGGAGCAGCAGCAGCCCGGGGGATGCCCGGGGGGCACGCTGGGTGGTGGAGCAGCAGCCCGGGGGATGCCCGGGGGGCACGCAGGGTGGTGGAGCAGCAGCAGCCCGGGGGTGCCCTGCCTGCTCCTCTCCCTGCAGCAAGGACGGAGCAGCGCTGGCCGCGGACCGCCCGGAGCCGGGGAGTCCCCGGGGTCACAGCCCCCCTCCACCGTCCCCCAGCCCCTCCTGCTCCCTCAGGGCCTGGGCGGCCTCCCCATCTCCCCGGACATGGCCATGGTGAGCTGCCTGCTGAATTAAGTATGAGCTGTAATTGAATCTCCTGAAGGGAAAGAGACTGGGGAGCCTTTCCAGGTGCTCTGACTGCAGGCTTCAGCCTGCTGTCAGCTGAACAGGGTGTGGAATGGGGATGGATTATATAGGAGACTCTTAACAAACATGGCTGGAATGCAACCTTAAAGCTGATACACAATAATTCTCAGGAGAGAGCCACTCAAATGACAACAGGCAATGCTACCCTACGCTTGGGGGCTACCCTGACAAACACCCTCAGGATCATGGAATCTTAGAACTGTTTGGCTTGGAAAGGGCTTTAACACCATCAGTGAGGGATTTCAGCTCCTGCTGAGTGCCTGGCCCCAAAAGCACTGCTGCCAGGTGCTGTTGTCCAGCAGCTTGGCAGATCTGCAGGCAATGGCAGGATAGGCCCCGGTGCAATCTTCTCCAAAATGTGCACCATACCCGAATGTAAATTATTAGACACTACAACCAAGCTTCACCAGAGTGGCTGAGTGCCGTGTGAAGTCCCTGCACCTAGCTCAAACATCACCTTTGCTCCGAAGCTGTGAGGCCTGGCTCTAGGCAGGTGCTGTGCCGCCGCTCCGGCTGAGGGCACGCACGGCACCTGCACCCCGGGAGCCCTGATGGGACAGACCCTCGTCCAGGACGAGAGCTCTGACCCCGGCCCCTCTGCCTCCTCTTCCACAGAGGCTGCAGCAGCTGCTCTTCAGGAGCACGGCCCCCCTCTTCAGCTGCGAGTGGGCAGCAGCACACTTCAGGTTCCACCCGCCGCACTCCCATCTGGCCTACGCGCTGCAGGCAGGAAAGGTAAAAGTGTCACACGGCGCCTGCCACCAGCTGCCTGCTGCCACAGACACACTGGGAGCTGGCAGCGGGGCAGGGGCCTCAGCAGCACACACACCTGTACCCCGTACACCTGCACCCCACAGACCTGCACCCCACAGACCTGCACCCCACACACCTGCACCCCACACACCTGTACTCTGCACACCTGTACTCTGCACACCTGTACTTTGCACACCTGCACCCCACACACCTCCTCAGGAGAGATGCAGCAGGTTGCAAAAAGCCTGTATCTTTTCTGAGAACTAGACTTACCTGATTATTCCTGCTCCACCTAGACATCCAACAAGTGAAGTCACCTAGACTATCATTTTCTGAGATGGAGGTTTTCTTCTTCCTTATTTACCATAACAATGCTGCACCCAAGAAAGCAGAAGGCCAAGATACACACTGGAATTGTAAATCTCCCCACCTTGTCCGGAGGCTGGAACGCTGGCTACAGCCACGGGTGCCACTCCTTGCATTCCAGAGCTCGGTGCTCACAGAGGGGGCACAGCCCTGGTGGGTGCCAGCACGGTGGGGAGCGGGCACAGGCACTCCTGTGTGCAGCCTCACATCAGCCCTGGGCTGCCCCAGCACCTCTGCCCCTTTGCTGTGAGGCCGGAGGGACAAAAAACAAACCTTGGGGCTTCCCAGAGGTCCCTGGAGCTGGGGGCTATTCCCTGGGACAGAGGAGGAAGGGCACCCACCCACAGGATCCCTGCTGCCCCTGCGCATGGCCAGGGCTACCCTGCAGCTTCTTCTCCATAAGGGCTTCTTGTTGTCCCCCTGGCCAGGGACTGCTGGGTGTAACAAGTGCTCGTTCAGACTCCTCAGATGGCAGGGGCTGTTTTTCTGTTCCTAGGGAGGAACAAGAGCCATTCTGGTGGCTGTACAAGCACACATCATCACATACCTGCTCTTCACAAGAGAGACAGAATGTACTCACCTGGATAGGTACGTTGCTGGGCCTCCTGGGACACATGAAAATAATTTCCATGCATTGCTTGGTCAGTGCCAGCCTCAGGCAAACCAGATCCAGGTTCAGGTGGGGATATGCACTGGGAGAGAAACCTTGGCTGACCCCCTGGCAAGGCTTCTTCCCACCAAATCCTCTGATTTTGGGACAGTGCATGTGTCCCCTGCTCTGTGGTGTCACAGTCACAGTCTCTGGTTTCCCCCGGCACAGGCTGTGCCGGCTTGGGTGCTGGGAGCAGGGACAGGCACTGGCCACGGCCCTGGCAGAGACCCTGTGGGCAGCAGGAGGAGGTGGCAGAGCTGTTGTGTGCCTCATCACTGCCCCTATCACCACGATGCCACGTGAAGGCTACAGAGCCAGCAGCTTCACGGAGAGAGTGAGTATGGAACTGTCTTCTGCCAATGGGATTTTCCTAGAGATACCTTTGGCCTGAAACACAGAATCTCCTGCACCTGCTGCCCCACTTACGTTGCCCTACAAACAGGGACCACCCCAGACCCAGGTCTTGCTGTGGCCCATGATACATCCACCTCCCCTTCACCAAAGCCCATTTTCCTTCTCCTGCAGACAGGACAGTCCTGTCAACACAAAGCTGCTCCCCTGACTCCCTGCACAGTGCCTGAGCCCACAGCTGGGGAAGGGGAAGAACAAACCTTTACACTGTTCTTTCACTTGACTAACAGAACCATAAGATTCAAAAGCTCAGCTTTTTGGTATAATTCATGTCTCCTTTTCACCACCCTCGTGGCGCCCATGCCCAACAGATCCAGATGTTCGAGTTCTCGGAGAAAGCTGCTGCTCAGGAGTTCATCTCTGATCATATAAACTGTGTAAGTGGGGATAACTGCTCTATCCAAGTTATTTTCTTGCTAAATTACATCTTATTTCCCATTCTAATTGGGCATTTTGGACACAGCAGTGTTAACATCATCAGGTCATTCACACAGTTAATGGACAGTTAGTTCATTTCTAGCCTTTCCTATGGGAAGGAATTCTGCTCCCATGTAAACCCCTGTGACTTTACCCATTATTCCAGCTCTTTCAGCCCACAAACACTGGGTAAACAGGGCAGCATTTTGTACATCATTCAGAGATGTGATTCCTTGCAGCCTCAGCAAAAATATGGGAAAAATTGTACAAAACCCGTTTAGCAAATAACTGGAAGTTTCTTCTTTTTTTACCTGATCCTATTAAACAAAATTAGTTACAAAATCTTCCAGGAATAACACCTTACTCATCTAACTCAACACACGCACCTAGGGCTGTATTGAAGCAGAGGAATTGTTTTAATTAAATATGATTTACAGGCCATGATTCCTCCTCTGTGATGCCTTATTTCTTTTTTCAGTTCAAAGGTGAAGGAAGCCATGGAGTGATCCTATTTTTATACAGTTTACTTTTCTCTAGGACACTTGAAAGGTATATTTTGCTTTCTAAACATTTTCCTGTAGTTTGGGAAAAGCCTTTTCCTTCCCTCCCATTTGTGTTGGCCAGGCAGGGAGGTACAGTGTTGCCTCTGGCACAGGCCCAGTGCTGCCCTGATGATCTCTGCTTGGCCACGCAGGGTCCAAGAGGATTTGGGTGACACAGCTCCTCTGCTGAACATCAGTTCTGGAAACATCACCTGTACAGAGGTAGGATCACATGTCTCAGGCGTTCTGGTTTTATTATTCCCACATCCAATTTAGGAAAAAATTATCACTTGGTAATTAATCCAAAGAAAAAAGAAGCCTAAGTTCATAAAAAATATTTTGCTATTTTAATCATGACTGTGAACTTTAAAAACAGGTGATGATGATGATGATGATGATGATGATGATAGTAGCAATAATTTCTAAAATGCCACTGGCAGCCTGGCATTCCCCTTCTTGTGACAGACGCGACAGGGCCGGGAGCAGGCCATCGCCTGCCCGGGGCGTTTGCCCGTGTCCCCAGGTGTGACCGGGCTGTTTCCCGCAGGCCGTGCTCAGCCTGCTCCTGACGGGACGGGCGAGCCCGGGGCAGCTCGGCGGCGGCTGGGAGCCGGAGCAGGGCGCGGGGGACGGCGGTGGCGAGGCGCCGTGGCCGCGGGGCCCCGTGGGCTTCCTGCGCTGGGAGCGGGCAGCGCTGGAGCGGCAGGTGAGCGCAGGGGCAGCCCACGGCCAGCGGGACCCCGGCACAGCCCAGGCTCCTGGCAAGCGTCCCCTGCCAGGTGAGCCCCGCGCTGAGGACGCCCCGGCTGCCCGTGTGGCTGTGCAGCCTCTCGGGCAGGCACAGCGTGCTCTTCGGCACCGACAGCCGGCTGCTCTCCGACTGGAAAGCCGAGAGAACTTTCCACCTCTACTTCTACAGTGGGCAGCAGGAGCAGACCCAAACTGCCCACCTGACGATAGGTACGGACACAGATTTACCAGGGACTGAGGTATGGACATCACAGACAACTCCTTCCTGTGTTAAATACTCAATACAAAGTTTAAACACACCAGGAAGCTGGAGTGTTTCATGATTAGTTCAAAATTTATAATAACATTCTCTTCAGCTGCCGGGTGTTACCCCACCCAGCCCTCAAGCCCCATGCCGCTGCTCGCTCACTCCCCCACCCGCAGCATCAGGGAGGGGATTGGAAGGGTAGAGGCTAAAGAACTTGTGGGTTGAGATAGAGACAGGGTCATAAGAACAGCAAAAGCCACACACACAAGCCAAGGAAAATAAAGAATGAATTCACTTCCTCCTAGGCAGGCAGGTGTTGCAGGGCCCCATCACACACAGCAGTGACTTGGGAAGACAAACACCATACTCAAAAGTCCTTTCTCTTCCTTCCCCCAAGGTCATACACTGAGCATGATGTCACAGGGTCTGGAACACCCTTTGATCATTTTGGGCCCTCTGTCCTGGCTGTGTCTTCTCCCAGCCTGCCGTGCACTCCCAACTTCCTCACCAGTGTGGCAGTAGGTGGGAGCAAAAAGGCCTTGGCTATGGGGGCACTGCCCAGGAGTTACAAAATCACCTCTGTATAACCAACCCTGTGTTCAGCACAAAGCCAAAACACAGCTCCCTACCAGACGCAGGGAAGGCAATGAATTCTATCCAATACAAAACCTGCACACCGAGCTGGCACAGCGAGCTGGCACGCAGCAGGGGCACCTGCCTGGCTGACTGAGGCTGAGGTCTGTCTTCCTGCTCAGCACCAGGTGCCACCACGACCCTCGTGTTCCCCACCGAGTTTCATTTCCCCTCAGGAGGGATGAACTGCTCCTGTAGCAACACTTGCGTTGTGAATCAGGTTTTGTGCGTGGGGTGCAAGGTTCTTGTGTCTCTGCTGCTGTGCATCACTTACCTTCCCCACTGAGTGCCTCCTTCCTTGCTCTTCTTTCACTGCAGCATTTAAAGCAAAGTCAGAATCTTGAAACTAAAGGGTAAATCTGCAGGGAAGCAGAGCGATTTGAGATCAACCGTCTCGATACCTGGTGTAGCCACAGATATTATCAGAGCATCTGCCCAGAAAAGCAATATGCAAACACACCGTGCAAGGAGCCCAGAGCTGCACTCAGAGCACCGGAATTTCCCGGGGGGCCCACGGTGCAGGGGCAGTCCCCAGCCCGGCAGGCCCTGCTCACCCTCTCCCCGCTCCCTAGGGCAGGACAGCAGCACATCTACACCAATACAGCTGCAGAGGCTTCTGCTTTTAGCTCTGTCACTGAAGCCTTTTGAGTGGGGTTGGGTTTTAAAGCTTTTTTTTAGACATTTATTTTTCACTTCCTCTTCAGACACTCATTCGCATCACTGGGAAGAGGCTCAGAGAGAAGGCCCCTGCAGCCCGGGGAGGAGGCGCCCAGCCCTGGAGATGGCAATCCGGACCAAGTGGGCAGGTGCGACCGTCAGCTGGAACGGGACAGACCCCTTCTTCTGAGGAGGGAGCAGCATGGAACCCTGCTCCTGAAGAGTACTGGCATCTCCCACACACTACCAGCTGCACCGGTCACTGCAGTCTGGAGGACAAAAAGCTCTCTCCCCAGTCAAACAGCCTTTGGTGCATTGAAGGGACTCCTTGTCCATAAGGCATCACTGCAGAAGCGTGCACTGCAGGAACAGCGACTTGCAACCCTGTCCCACTGCACGCCTCTTCCAGGTGGTAGGATGCAGGTTCTCCTGGTCCCCACAACAGCTGGCAGGAAAAGGAAAGAGTCAAGCCCTGGCACAGCTGCCATGGCAGTAGTGGAGTCTCCATCCCTGGAGGGGCTTAAAAGCTGTGCAGATGTGGGATTTGGGAACATGGTTTAGTGGTGGCCTTGGCAGTACTGGGGTAATGGTTGGACTCACTGGGTCTTAGAGGGCTTTGTCAACCCAAACTGCTCTGGGGTTCTGTGAGTCAGTGATTTTACTGCCTTTGCCAAATCCTGGCACCCTACATTCACCTGACAAGCATGGGCAGGGCATATTGCTTCTAGCTGACAGAAACCACTGTCCACTTCCTTTTTCATTGTCATTACTCAAAACGACCTTTAAGTCACACCCTTACTGTGTTGCTAACAACAATTGAGAACAATAAACCTTCTGCAAGTGATCCAGAAACTTGGTTCCGATTTATTGAATTTTACAAAAAACAAAAAGAAGCTGCGGCACCCAGCCAGGGATGATGCTGGGCCGGGATGAGGAGATGCTGGTTACAGCTGACGCAGGGTCTGCGACCGCACTGCGGGGCCGCGGCTCAGCCCCAGCGCTGCGGGCCCCGGGCACCACAGCCGCCGCCGCACCGGGACAGGGGCCAGGGCCGCTGAGGGGCACGGGCCCGCCTGCACGGTCCCGGTGAGGGACACGGTCTCGGTGAAAGGACACAGTCCCGCTGAGGGGCTGACAGGACACGGTCCCGCTGAGGGGACACGGTGAAGGTGCCACTGAGGAGACACGGTCCCGCTGAGCGGACACGGTGCCGCTGAAGGGACACGGCGCCAGTGAAGGGACACGGTCCCGCTGAGGGGCTGACAGGACATGGTCCCGGTGAGGGGATACGATGCCGGTAAAGGGACACGGTCCCGCTGAGGAGACACGGTCCCGTGTCGGAACTCAGGACATCCCTCTGGGAGTCCGGAGTTTCCTGGGACCCTTGCCAGGGGGCTCGGAGACCCTGGCACACAGCCCAGAACACCAGTGGGTTCGATTATGAACCACGAAATAACTTGTCACCTTTATAGAAAGAGATAAAAGCCACAATAGTGTAAATAGTGTAAGAATAAATAATTACAGAGTCTAAATGTAGGTTTTAAGATTTTTGGTATAGGGGTTTCTAGAGACAAGATGGAGAGATTTAGGCGTGTCTAGCCTTTCTTCTTCTTCTCTACCTCCATCTTGTCTGGTGATGTTGGCACTTTTAAATTAGTCTAAAGTAGAAACTCACTGTCTAATATAGATGATAGGTATTAGAAAATAACTGTAAATATTGTACACGTAGTTTGTAGTATATAAAGATAACACCGCCCTAGAGGAGGGGGGAGTGCCTCTGGCTGTCCTGCCAAACAGATCTCAGCTAGACAAGGAGAAAGAACTTTATAGATAAGATGCAATAAACAATCTTGAGACCGAAAAAATGAAGAGCCCTGACTTTTTCTTCAAGCACCGGGCTGAGAAAAGAAACTTTAGAACTTTAGTCGAAGTCACTCTGACCAGCTAGAAAGACAGCCCCCGGCAACTGGCGTTCCCTGGGTGGGCTCGAAGAAAGACACGGTAACTGGCGTTCCCTGTGTGAGCTCGAAGAGAGATTACGACAACTGGCGTCCCTGGGTGGGCTCGAAGAGAGATTGCGGCAACTGGCGTCCCTGGCTTGGCTGCAAGAAAGACCCGGCATTTGGCATTCCCAGGTGGGCTGCAAGAGCTGGGCGGCAAGAGAACAACCCGGATGGGCGGAAAGAGAGACGGCTGCAAGAGATGGGCTGCAAAAGAGAGACCACGACACGTTGGGCAGCAAGAAAGCACCCAGGTGGGCAGTTGGCAGGCAGCCACGCCACCAGACATCAGCCGCTGAAACACAGCCCGTGAAGAGAACAAAAAAGGACAAGGAAAAGAAGCAGGCACTCCCAAAAAGAAAAAAAAAAGAAAAAAAAAAGAGAAAAAGAAAAAAAGAAAAAAAAAAAGAAAAAGAAAAAAAAATCCACACAAAAGATCCAAAATTCAACTTCTGCTAAACAGACTCGCATCCAGATCTGACGGGGGGGCCAGTGACCAAGGCGACCTCCAGACAGACCTTACAAATGATTCAGCTTTTAGTAAGAAAGTTGAGATTTGAGAACATAGAGGGGACATGCTCTCAAGAACAGTTAAAGATTTTGTCAGCCTTACAAGGTCTAGCAGCCACACAACTTGTGAAAATCTCTGAAAAAAAGTAAAACGGCCTTGAAGCTTTTATCCCCAGCAAAGATCATGTTAGAGGCAATTACGGCAAGATCCCGGAGTAGAGCTAAAAAGTCATTAATTGTGAATCCCACAGGGGCGAGGAGAAGAGAACAAAGCTCAAAGCAGAGATTGTCTCTAGTCCCAACCAGCCCTAAAGAAGTAGCTCCCGATGAGAGGGAGCAGAGAAGTAGCTCCCGATGAGAGGGAGCGGAGAAGTAGCTCCCGATGAGAAAGAGCGAGAAATAGCTCCCGATGAAAGGGAGCGAGAAATAGCTCCCGATGAGAGGGAGCAAAAAATAACTCCCGATGAAAGAGAGTGAGAAACAGCTTTACCGCCTCCAATTCCTCTACCCCGAAAGCCCAGCTCGCGGCGAGCGTAGCTGCGCGGCGGCAGCAGCGAGCGGCGGGGGGAGCGCAGAGGCAGTGAGAGACGCGAGTTTCGGCGCGGGGGCTGTGAGCATGACACCAACAGCGGCGGCCTCAGCTGGCGCGGTGCCAGGGACGCGCGCGCAAAGCGAGACCCGCGGGACGTCCGAGAAAAGCTCTCAAATCATAGCGTCCACGTCAGACGCGGGCGGTAGGCTTGGAGCAGCTGCAAAGCTCCAAGCAGTGCCCGTAAGCAGACGCAAGAGACGCGTGGTGATGATGCAAGACCCAGAAGTCGGGGCGCGAAGAGTTTTTTCCCCAGTTCGCAGACGCGAGACGGGCACCGGCCGAGCAGGGACCGCGCGCCGGCTGCGAGTGTTGGCACGGGGCCAAAATAAGATCTGAGCTGTACTAGTGTCGATCAAAGAGAGAAGGACATTTCTGTGACCGCGCCTGCGCCGAGACGAGCGCAGAAGAAGCGCAATCAGGGCGGAGTTGTCCACACTCCCGTGACGGCACAAGCAAAGACGGGGCGTGATCAGAGTACAGAAGCTGCCCCAAGTACCACCCCTCTCCGATCCCAGGGCAACGGGCACCCAGCTAACCGCAGCAGCCAGCACACAGTTTCAGCCTCCATCAAAATCTCAAGTTAGAGATTTTTCGCAAGTGCAGCACATGTTGAGTGAAGCACACCGAACTCTTCAACAAGCTAGTCCCACAGAAGTGACAGAAACAACATTTATCAGATGATCAAGTCTCAGATGCAAAAGATAGGCGTAGAAAGAAAAAAAAAAAAAAAGTTGTCCAAAATCAGAGAAAAGTGAGAAAGCACCAAGCTTTTGCCCAAGATACAGAAAAAAGAAGAGAAAATCAATGCAAATCAATGTTATTCCAAATATGATGTAGATAGAAATCTATTTTGAAAAATGCCTCTCAGAGAGAGAGACAGCACCATATAAAGATAGAAGTATTAGTAAAGATTCAATTACTCAAAGTGTCTCTAAAGACAAAGCATTTGAGAAACATCAATCAGATCCTATCTGTGGGGTCATCAGCTGATTCTCCAATGGTTCAGAGTTTTAGAGATTGTTGTCAGTGAGTTTGTAACCTTTGTTATTTTTAGATTTTATAAGTAATACTGATAAATAAAGATTGCTGTTAATGTTATATGAATACTTTAAAAAAGTTGTCTTAACTCCTTCAAATACTTCCTGTTGATAAGTTGATTATATAATGAAAATTCTCAAAATTTGTGATAAGAATTATTATCAAAGTATTGTAGTGTTTATAGCCAGCCAGTGTTCCACTATCTCTTTTGTGTGAAGCCACGTCTCTTCAGAATCTTGTCTTTATTTCCTAACTACTCGCAAGTTTTTAGATTTCTTTTAAATCCAAATTGCCGCTTTTGTAGTTTTCTTCATTTATTGTTTCTTCAGTTATTACAAAAGTACTTCAGCCAAGAATTCAAGAAGTCTACTGTGTTTGAAGAATTTCTATCCCAACAGAAGTTTCAAAAAGATCCAATTATTTAATAGTTTGATAGATCTTTAATCCTAAGGTTTCCTATTCATAATTGCTGTTTTTAAGAGTCTCATTTTAAGAATGTGCTAAGTGATATCCATCAATTAGAGTTCGGGCTCTGGCCAAGTCCTAGCTCTACTTAAATAGAGTGATTGACAATCAGCCCAAATGTTTTCTGCATCAAAAAGTATTCAAGTCCTTTTGGCTTGGCAATTTGACCGTCTATGATAGCTGAGCCTGCTTTCAGAAGAAGTTTAGAGAAACATGAATCCGGACATAAATTCTCCACTTCTCTGTTGTTGTAAAGTTCATCAGCTGTCGCAGACTCTGAGATGACAGTTCAGTGTTGTAGTGTTTGACAATTGTATGATTTCAGATGTGTTATTAGTTATGTGTATTATCTAATTGATTTCTAATT
The DNA here is from genome assembly GCF_027477595.1 of Haemorhous mexicanus. Taxonomy (NCBI): domain Eukaryota; kingdom Metazoa; phylum Chordata; class Aves; order Passeriformes; family Fringillidae; genus Haemorhous; species Haemorhous mexicanus. Next base: position 26,282,922 of record NC_082350.1, read on the forward strand.
GCTGTCATTTTACATTTCCCTATGCAATTGCATAGAGACTGAAACAGAGTTGATCAATGTTTTATTTTCATATCAAGACCCATTCTTCACCTCCGAGATTTTGAGAAAATCCTCCAGTCTCTTCGGGGGCGTAAATTTGTTTGTGTTTTAGCAAGTACAAAAGTCCAAGTAAATCTCAGTAAAGAATGTGAAACTCCATCCAGTGCAAGACAATGCTGACAAGAAGCGTGAACAAGAAAACGCTGACCATTCCATAAGCAGAAAAGAAGATGTAGAGATGTAGACTGCACAGAGACTCCAACCCTTGTGTTTTGCCCACAGAAGACTGTGGACTTTAAGTCTCTTCATGGGTGTGGGAATCAGTGGTGTTGTAGAACTGTTGTTAAATGATTGCTTGTTATATTTTAGTAAAGTTTTTAGTTCTCTTGTTCATTGCGCCATGCATTCTTTTGTGTATATGGCAGATTGTCAGCCAAGCTGCCAAAGAAGTCTTCTTAGTGCAAACAGAAGGGGGAGATGTCGGAACTCAGGACATCCCTCTGGGAGTCCGGAGTTTCCTGGGACCCTTGCCAGGGGGCTCGGAGACCCTGGCACACAGCCCAGAACACCAGTGGGTTCGATTATGAACCACGAAATAACTTGTCACCTTTATAGAAAGAGATAAAAGCCACAATAGTGTAAATAGTGTAAGAATAAATAATTACAGAGTCTAAATGTAGGTTTTAAGATTTTTGGTATAGGGGTTTCTAGAGACAAGATGGAGAGATTTAGGCGTGTCTAGCCTTTCTTCTTCTTCTCTACCTCCATCTTGTCTGGTGATGTTGGCACTTTTAAATTAGTCTAAAGTAGAAACTCACTGTCTAATATAGATGATAGGTATTAGAAAATAACTGTAAATATTGTACACGTAGTTTGTAGTATATAAAGATAACACCGCCCTAGAGGAGGGGGGAGTGCCTCTGGCTGTCCTGCCAAACAGATCTCAGCTAGACAAGGAGAAAGAACTTTATAGATAAGATGCAATAAACAATCTTGAGACCGAAAAAATGAAGAGCCCTGACTTTTTCTTCAAGCACCGGGCTGAGAAAAGAAACTTTAGAACTTTAGTCGAAGTCACTCTGACCAGCTAGAAAGACAGCCCCCGGCAACTGGCGTTCCCTGGGTGGGCTCGAAGAAAGACACGGTAACTGGCGTTCCCTGTGTGAGCTCGAAGAGAGATTACGACAGTCCCGCTGAGGGGACACGGCGCCGCTGAGGGGACACGGCGCCGCTGAGGGGACACGGCGCCGCTGAGGGGACACGGTCCCGCTGAGGGGACACGGCGCCGCTGAAGGGACACGGCGCCGCTGAGGGGACACGGTGCCGCTGAGGGGACACGGTCTCGCTGAGGGGCTGACAGGACATGGTCCCAGTGAGGGGATACGATGCCGGTAAAGGGACGGTCCCGCTGACAGGACACAGCGCCGGTGAAGGGACACGGTCCCGCTGAGGGGACACAGAGCCGGTGAAGGAGCACGGTGCCGCTGAGGGGACACGGTCCCGCTGAGGGGACGCGGGGCCGCTGAGGGGACACGGTGCCGGTAAAGGGAGGGTCCCGCTGACAGGACACGGTGCCGCTGAGGGGACACCGTGCCTCTGAGGGGACACGGCGCCGCTGAGGGGACGCGGTCCCGCTGAGGGGACGCGGGGCCGCTGAGGGGACGCGGTCCCGCTGAGGGGACACGGCGCCGCTGAGGGGACGCGGGGCCGCTGAGGGGACGCGGTCCCGCTGAGGGGACACGGCGCCGCTGAGGGGACGCTCCCGCGCAGCGCGGGCGGTGCCGGGCGGGCCCGCGCGGGGCACGCCGGGAGCGGGGCGGGGGCCGCGCGCAGCCGCCGCTCGCCCAGCCCGCCCCGTCCATCCTCCTCCTCCTCGGCCGCCGCCTCCGCCCCCTCCCCAGCGCGGCCCGATGGTGGCGGCGGTGGCGAGGCGCGATGAGCCGCCCGTCCTCCGCCGGCCCCGGCCCTAGCAAGCCTTGCGGAAAGCAGCAGCAGCACGCTCCGTCCCCCGCCGCCGTCCTGCCGGGGACCGGCGGGGCTTCTCCGCCACCTCCCCCTCCTCCTCCTCTTCCTCCCCCCCAGCAGCAGCAACAGCAGCAGCAGCAGGAGCTGACATCGCTCTTCGAGTGCCCCATCTGCTTCGACTATGTCCTGCCGCCCATCCTGCAGTGCCAGGCCGGACACCTGGTGTGCAAGCAATGCCGGCAGCAGCTGAGCCTCTGTCCCACCTGCCGGGGCTCCCTCACCCCCAACATCAGGAACCTGGCCATGGAGAAGGTGGCCTCGGCTGTCCTCTTCCCGTGCAAGGTAAGGATGAGGGGCTGGGCAGGGGGACGGGCGGGCTGCCCGGACCACCCCCGATCCCTGCACCCCTGCGGAAAACCCCCAGCCATCACCCCCGATCCCTGCGGAAAACCCCCAGCCATCACCCCCACATCCATATCCCCAGACCACCCACCCACCACCCCAGTTGTTGAAACTAGAATTCTCTGTTCTTTTTAAAGAAAAGGAATATCCAAGCCAGGACCTCTCCAGCTGATCTGGATGGATCAGAGCTAACTGCAACAGCAGATCTAAGTACAACTCAGCCATACAGCCCATATTATCTAAGTGCTTGTGTTAGGATAAAACAACCACAAAGGACAAGAAGAATCCATTTTAAATGGAAACAGAAACTAAGTAAAACTCAGCTTGAATCCAGGGCTCCATACAAGTAATGTAAAATTTGCAATGAGCACGAGAGCTCTGGTTGATCACCTGTGTTTGCAGCTGACGGGTGGGAGCAGTGCATACTAGTGCTGGTGCCTTTCCTGATGGCTTGTGTTTGGTCTCTTTCCAGTATGCCACAACAGGCTGCTCCCTGACCCTCCACCACACAGAAAAGCCAAAACATGAAGCCATCTGTGAGTACCGTCCCTACTCCTGCCCGTGCCCCGGTACCTCCTGCGACTGGGAGGGATCCTTGGAAGCCGTGATGTCCCACCTCATGCATGCCCACAAAAGCATTACCACCCTTCAGGGAGAAGACATCATTTTCCTTGCCACAGACATTAACCTGCCAGGGGCAGTGGACTGGGTGATGATGCAGTCGTGCTTTGGTCACCACTTCATGCTGGTGCTGAAGAAACAGGAGAAGTGCGAAGGTCACCAGCAGTTTTTTGCCACCGTGCTGCTCATTGGCACCCGTAAGCAGGCAGAGAACTTTCAGTACAGACTGGAGCTGCACGGCAGCTGCCACCGGCTGACCTGGGAGGCGTCTCCCTGCTCCATCCACGACGGCGTGCACGTGGCCATCCGCAACAGCAACTGCCTCATTTTTGATACAGCCACTGCGCTCCTCTTCGCTGACAACGGAAACCTCGGCATCAACGTGACAATTTCCATGTGTTGCCCGTGATGCACTGCTAGCAGACTCGAGCTGTCTGGATGTAGTGCTTCACTGGGGTTTGGTTTTGGTTCCTGTTTTTTACGCTGTTCAGCTATGTCATCTTGTATGCTAAGGTTTCTGACTAGCCAACAGTTGTCACTTTGGGCAGAAGAGGAACAAGAGTGTGCTGTAAGTAATGTGAGCAGGACAAGGTCTTTTAAAATTCTTGGGTGCCTTAGGAAGATTACACACACACAGTTACCTTTTATAATTTAATTATATTTTATGTAAAGAGTGCTTCCATTGGATATATGGCTTAAGAGGCTCCTGTTTGGAGCACACCTATAAGCCCTTTCATCAGCAGTACAGACTCCCTCTGATGCTGGTGAGCTTTAATAAAAGGCTTTAGTATCACAAGAGGGTTTGCTTTGGAAGAGACTATCATCTGTTCCAATCCTCCTGCCATGGCAGGGGCACCTCCCACTGTCCCAGGCTGCACCCAGCCCCAGTGTCCAGCCTGGCCTGGGGCACTGCCAGGGATCCAGGGGCAGCCCCAGCTGCTCTGGGCACCCTGTGCCAGGGCCTGCCCACCCTCCCAGGGAACAATTCCTTCCCAATATCCCATCTCACCCTATCCACTGGCAGTGGGAAGTCAGTCCCCCTTGTCCTGTCACTCCAGGCCCTTGTCCAGAGTCCCTCTCCAGCTCTCTTGTAGCACCTTTAGGCGCTGGAAGGAGCTCCGAGTTCTCATGATTTGCCCTTAGTGAAGCCATGTTGGCTATCACCGATCACCTCCTTATTTTCCATGTGCCTTAGCATAGCTTCCAGGAGGATCTGCTCCAAGCTCTTTCCAGGCATTGAGGTGAGACCTGACCACCTGTAGCTCTCTGGATCTTCCTTATTCCTCTTTCTAAGAAAAGAAGGTTATGTTTCCCCTTTCAGAGTCAGTGGGAACTCCTCTGGACTGCCTCAACTTCTCAAACATGATGGATGATAGTGGCCAAGCCACTTCCTCCACCAGTCCCTCTGAACCTGCGGGTGCATCTCGTCAGGTCCCATGGACTTGTGCATCTTCAGGTCCCTTCAGCCTCCTCGACCCCAGTCCTCTCCTGCTGCGGGCACTTCTTTGTTCTCCCACTCTCTGCCTTTGCCTCCTGCAACTTGGGCAGGGCAGCTGGAGCAGCTTGCCACGAAGGCTGAGTCAGAAACATGGCTGAGCACCTCAGCCCTCGCCACGTCCCAGGGAACTGGGGCTCCCATTTCCTTCCTTAGAGGGTCCACATTCTCCCAAGTCTTCCTTCTATCACCGGTGTACCTATGGAGGTTGCTTTGCTTGTTGCCCTTGATGCCCCTGGCCAGATTTAATTCTTTCAGGCTTTAGCATTACTAACATGATCCCTGGCTGCTTTCCTAGTAGGTGAGAAAGGAAGGAAATCCAAGGAACTTCTCACAGAAGCCATGGGGGGGACAGTAGGTACTAAAACAATGTTTCTCCATTCCCTGCTACGTTATGGAAGGGAAGGGCACTGGGTCAGCTGTGGTGGTGGCTTCAACCGGAAAAAGGAGAGAAGGGGCTGGGGTATGGCATGGTACAGTTCACGTGGAATTGCTGGCTCCTGTGTACTTTAGGGGAATCAGGCCAGGTACAGGTGCAAGCAGGAGGCACAAGTCCCACAGACTGCGGGTGGCTGGAGCCAGAGACACAGGGCTGTCCACGTGCAGCTGCCCTGGGACACATTCTACTATTGATTATTGTAAAAGATTCATAATATAGCAAGAGCTTTATGGCCAGTGTCTTGTCATTTGGTATTTAAATTCTGTTGCCATATTTCTTTTATTTTGCAATAAATATTTTGCAAAACCTACACTGAGGAGCTGTGCTAACACACGAGTGCACGGCAGCTGCTCCGCGGTTACGCCGCGTGCTCGGCCGTGCTGGATCAGCTGGGATCCCCTGGCATGGGCTGGCTCTCCTGGGGGAGTCCTTGCCCCTGCCACCTCCCTGCCACCATGTTGGTCACCACAGCTGACTCTGCCTGCAGCTCCCCCCTCTGCCATGGGAACGTTCTGCTTGAATCACTGACAGCAACCAGCAGTTCCCGCAGGGCTGTGCCAAACCTCGTCCCTGTGCCGTTTGGAGGAGGCAGTGAGCCACAGGGTGACACTGCCAGGGGAAGCCTCACAATGCTGGAAAATGGCAGGTAGAGGGACAGGTGAGACTTGGTGTGAATAAATACAATACCAAAGGAGGAAAACCAGTCCTGACTGTTCCTCCTGGGAGAGCTCTGAAGTTGTGTCCAAGCCCTAAGCAGCCGTCACCAGCACCTGGCAGCAGCCCTCAGAAAAGTGCACAAGAACAAGTGTTGCCTCAGTGACTGGAAGCTCAGTTTGGCTGCAAGAACTTGGAAGTAACCATGGAAAAAACCTCCCAAGGAATGCCTACTCTCTAGGCACTGAATACCAACAATGAAAGATTCTCATCTGGTCTCACTTACACTGTGCTCTGGCAGAACTCTGGCAGCATCAGCCTGGTGAACTAACTGCCTCCTGCATAAGCAGGGTCAAAGTCAAGCCATGGTTCCAACACTTGTTGCCACCTGTGCTTTCATCAGGATTCATCAAGCAAGAATTTCTAAGGATTTGATTAATTTTTCTGTAATTCAGCAAAATTTGTAGTGGAAAGTAGTTTTCTTACTGACCGCTGGAACATAAGAGGATTTTTGCATAAAGCAAAACTCCAAAATGTGTCTTTGAATATAGCAGGATTAATTAATTACTCCGGTGTTACCTATAATCCGCATTAGATAAGTTAACACACGTTATCATTAGGTCTGTCCAGAACACTCAGTTCTGAAGAAATGGCAAACTCTTGTTAGATTTCACTTCAAAAAAACCCAAACAAAATGAACCCATCACCTTGTGTCTTTTCTGACTGAAACTGACTTTAGGATAAGGAATACCTCAGCTGGCACTGCCAAGAAGGGAGGTGTTTCCAGTTCAGGTCATTGAGTAGACACGTGACATTCATTTCAGGATTCCCTCAGGTTTCAGGTTTTCTTCCCAAGGCAGCTGACCCGACTTGCCAAGTAAAAGTGTGACAGTTCCTCAAGACATTCAGAAGAGATAATTGAGGCCTGCCTGGTTCTCTGAACAGAGCTGACCCCTCTCAAGCCCCCAGACTTGAAAGGAGGGTGAAGCACATCCAGACAGAGCTCACAGCAGATGGACCTGCATGCTGAGCTTAGCCCCAGCCAGGCTACAGCACCTGGCAGGTGCCCTGCAGCCCTTGGCTGCTCTCCAGCCCACCAGGAGCATCTGCTGTGGTTCTAGAGTTCTCCCTAAAAACTATTTCCACTTCAGACACAAATTAAAATGCACCTGTCCAGGGACTGATGAGTTTAGAGCGAGCACAGCTCACCTTGAGGCACCTGGCCGTGCCTGCTGGCCCTCTGCTCTAGGGCCTGGCTCTCCGAGCCAAGGGCTGCGGCCACCCCAGGAAGCCAGGGCAGTGATCCCGCAGTGCTGTGGGGAGTTCTCGGCACCGACACCAGGTGAGCCACCGATACAGCTGGCTGCACCTCAACATGCTCTTTCCGCCTGAAAAATAAGTGAAACTGACTTCTCTGTTGTGAAACTCACGTGATAGTAAGACACTGCAAATTGTTACCGACAGCACAGGTAAAGCAGCACACACCTGCTCTCCCGAGGGGAATCCAAACCTGGCTGGGTTTGTGCAAGACGCTTTTCTCTCTTTTAAAAAGATTCTCCGAGCTGTGTGTGCAGATTCCTTGGAGAGGTTCGACAGCGCCAAGTCCTACGGGAGAGATCAGGAAGAAGTGTGACAAGCGTGTGACACAGGTGTAAGGAATCCACTCGGGCAGGTGTTCCAGGTGCAGACAGGTCGTGTCCGAACAGGCAGTCACGTCGGGTTTGGTAACGCGTGCCACCGCCAGTCCAGCTCCCAGCTGCTCACAGAAGCAGCAGCTCCGGGGCTCGGCAGGCGCGGAGCGCCGGGACGGCAGGACCGGGACCGGGACCGAGCGCGGCGGCTCGCGCCCACGCCAGGACCAGGGGCTCCCGCAGCCCCGCGCAGCCCGGGCTCCTCCGGCTGCCCCGTGAGAGCCGCCCTGGCTCCGCTCCCGGTCGCGTGTCCCGGGCGGTGCGGCCGGCACAGCGCCCGTAGCCCCGCCGGGGCGGACACGGGGAGCGGAGCAGCCGCAGCTTCCGCCCGGCAGAGCAGCGTGGCGGGGCAGCCGGGGCCGGGCCGGGGCCGGGTACCGGGTACCGGGCGGAGCGGCCGGGCCGGGGCCGGGTACCGGGTACCGGGCGGAGCGGCCGGGCCGGGGCCGGGTACCGGGTACCGGGCGGAGCGGCCGGGCCGGGGCCGGGTACCGGGTACCGGGCGGAGCGGCCGGGCCGGGTGCCGGGTACCGGGTACCGGGCGGAGCGGGGCGGGGCGGGGCGGGCCGGGGGCGGAGCGCCCCGCGCGGTCCCGGCGTGCCCCGCGCCCTCAGCGTCGCCCTGGAGACGGCGGCGCAGCGGGCCGGGCACGGACGGGCCGGGCATGGACGGGCCGGGCATGGACGGGCCGGGCATGGACGGGCCGACCCGGGCCGCGGAGCTCAGCGGAGGGGCGGATGATGCGGCGGGCGGGCACCGCTGGCCCCCGGCCCCCGAGGAGAGCGCAGACCATCCGGCAGAGCCGCGGTGCGGGACACCCTCGGCCGGCCCGCAGTCGACCCCCACGGGCCTGCCCACCCTCCTGGCCTACAGACCCGAGTCCTCACAGGCAAACGTACACCACGAGGTCAGTTAGGGTGGGCTCTCCCCGCTGCTTCATTCACACGGTTCATGTGGAAAACAGGGAACCAACACCCTTTGTCGAGCCCGCAAAGGAGCCCCTTCATGACAGGTTTTCTTCTGCGAGGCTGTTGCAACAGCCTGTGCAGCAAGAGGCTCTGCAGCACACCCCCCCCCCCCCCCACCCCCGCCTCCTCTGTTGAGAATTTCCCAGCAGAATATTTTGTCTAAATCAGACACAAAATGTATATACATAGGTAAAGCAACCGAATACAAGCAGGTCACAGAGTTTCCCGTAAACTTTAGCAGAGCAAAGTCACCAAAGAGTTAACTTGAGACAGGCGGTGGGGAGCAAGGGAATTTTGTTTCAGGATATCCAGTACCCGTCCTCAAAGCACACCCTGCTGTCAACCTGGTTTGCATCTGGTCAGATGTGACCAGCTCTGTATCCCTAAGTCTGCTGGTGCTTCCTCAGAAACTCCCACAACTGGAGTTTTTCTCTCTGTAATGCATCCAAATCCTCAGCTCCAGTGCTCTGTGCTCTCAGCTTCCCTGGGAAGGAGCAGAACTCACAAATACCAGTCATTCCCTTTGTTTGGGGGCATTTATTGATTTATTTATAACACATCTGCCATTCTTTTTGGTGGTTTCCTGAACCTAATGTTTTGAGTTAAATCATTCCAAGATATCCCAGACACGGATCTGTTGTGAGCACCCTTAGGTGCTTTGCCATCCATATCTGCTGCATTTTCACCCCGCTAACCCTGGTGCCCCACGTCCTTCCTCCCTGCTCTCCCCGCCATCCCTGCAGGCAGAGGAGGATGCTGAGCCAACCTGCGAGTACTGTGGCAACCTGCTGAGGCCGTTCCCCTTCTCCGAGGATGTGCCTCTCTCTGAGGACCAGGAAGACGTAAGCTGGCGGGGAGGACAAACCGGGCTTTGCTGTGGAACGGCCACGCTCACGGCACCACTCTCTCGCCTTCTAGAGATTCTGCTGCAAGCGCAGCCGGGAGCTCTACGAGTTCATCATGAAGGAGAGGAAGAGGCTCGAGGATGCCAGCAGCCTTCCCAGAGCTGTCAGCACTCAGGAATCCCTCAGCTCTGAAGCCAACCTGCTGCTGTCAAAGGAGCAAGACAGCCAGAGGTACTGGGAGAACCGGGGATCAGGTCTGTGTAATGAACAACAGGGAGCTTTGAGGGGAAAAGGAGCATTAAGAAACCGCAGGGAGAAGGATGAAAGAAGAAAAACCTTTGCTTTAGGCACCAGTGCTGATTCTCTCTGGTCCCTCCTGGCTCCTCTATTGCCAGGCTGCACAAGGAGGTGGCGAGGCATGTGCTGAGTGAAATGTTAATTCCAATGCTGGCAGATGAACTATCTAGAGGCAGGCAGAGCCAAAAAAACCCACAGCTGTGGGAAGGGACAGTATTTGGGTGTAGCTTCTACCTCTGGCACTGAAACAAAGCTGGTGTTTGTATTTCTGTTTTGATCTATAAACTGTGTTTGGATTACAGTTTCCAGAGTCACACACAAGAACTCTGTAAGTTCTCAGACTGTTTAGCAGGAGACCCAAAGCTTGTGCCAGAGTTTAAGCCTCCAGGGAAAGTCTAAGCCACAGGGAAAAGGAAAACTAAACCAGTACACCTGGAAGTAAACTGTTGGTCTCCTCAAAAATCCTTCGCAGTCTGAGGGTGCAAGTGCTTCCTACTATGGTACAGAGCACACACCAAACCACTGTCAGGTTCATAGGAAGCTACACAAGAATAGTGAAAGTATTCTCAGAGATGAGCTATTTTCTTGATCTTGTGGGCATCTGTCCTTCTCTTTCACATAAAATCCTGATCCAAACCCCATTACACTATTCAGCTCTCCTGCCAGCAGAGCTGATGCCACTGCAATGGCACTCTGTTCACTGGACTCTGTGTGGGCACAATTCCTTTCTGCTGAGGTGTGAGTATTTTGGTGACACTCTGCTGCCTATTACTTGGAATTGTGAGCAGAAAGAAAAACAGATTCAGAAATTATGTTCCTAAAGCAGTGGTATCCACTACTTGCAGCTTTCTAAACATGATATGTGAGGTGACAACAACACTTTTATTTTCCAGGCAGCAGAAGAGACACCTGGCTAGAGAGCTGGCTGACCAGTATTTAAGGCTGAGTGCCACTAAAGGTGAGCTGGTATTTCCTTATGGATTTGTCCATTTATCTCAACAGTGCATTCAGTGGAATTGCTGGTTTCTAACTGGAGGATTTGATAGAGCAACATGTTTGTTCATTGTCAGATATGCAATCTCATTAAATTAGATACAGATGCAGCCATATTAAATCATCCCTCACACATGAGCACAAGAGCAGGCACATCCCCTTTGCACAGTTTGTCATGGTTTCCAGTATGTATCTGTGATGTTTCCAGCTGAGATGCACAGAGCCTGACTGAGAGGGTAAGCTGGCAAAGCCAAGTCCTTAGGAAATAGGAACTGCCAAAATGAGGCTCGCCCATATTTTGCCTGATCAGGTGGATATTCCACCAATTCCTAGCCCAGGCTGTGGATGACTGAGCAGGCTTTGGATAGAGGAGGAGTTTTGACAGGTAAAACAGATTTACAATATGGGCATGTTTTTAGAGAGGATGGCAGGGCAGTGAGGCTTCTGCAGCACTGGGATCTCAAATGGTCAGTTCCAGTGCGTGGAGCCAAATGCTATCCCAAAAAGTTGCTCTTTATACAAATGTGTGTATATATGTAACTGAAAAAAATGCAATCTTTTATCATAATCCTGTGCTTTGAAATAGCTGAGCACTTTGGACTGCCCTTGTTAGAAAATACCCCCAGATAAACTGTCAGGATGGAGTGTTTCAGCCAGGAACTCCCGCTTCCCCAGTTACAGCAGAGGTGTCGGGCAGCCCCACGGTGGGCACTGCCAACCCTCTCCGCTGCACAGAAGCCCTCCCTGTGCTCTGCAGGGTCACAGAAAGCTGGATTCGTTTCCTACGAGACTTCCCAGGAACTCACCTCTCCCGAAGGTGGGACACCAGTGCCTGTTGCAAGTGCAGCCAAGCCCGAGCCCCGGCCCAAGGAGAAGCCCGAGCCCGAACCCGAGCCCCAGCCCAAGGAGAAACCTGAGCCCGAACCCGAGCCCCGGCCCAAGGAGAAACCTGAGCCAGAATCCTGGCCCAAGAAGCCTGAACTGGAACCCCGGCCCAAGGAGGAGCCCGAGGAGGAGCCCGAGCTGGAGCTTTGGCACGAGGAGGAGCCCGAGCTGGAGAAGGAGCCCGAGTCCTGGCCTGAAGAGGAGCCTGAGCAGCCCAAGCGCGACAAGAAACCCGTGTCCCGCAGCGTCCTCTGCTACGAATTCAGTCTGCTGGGGAAGAAGGCAGGTACCTGCGGCCGACAGCGACGGGAGCACCTTGGACGTGGCAGCGCTGCCAGAGCCCTGGCAGTGCCCATTTTCATAGGGCAGCTGTGCCAGACTGCTCTCATCTGTTCTATCCTTCCAATCTTAGGTGGGGAAGGGTAAATTGGTGCAGAAGTACTACAAAAATGGAAAGAAATTCCTTACCATGCTCCCAGACGGAACATCGCAGTTATTGTATCCTTTACAAGGCTCACTTGTCTGCCTTAGTCCAGGGCTGTTACTAATTTTAAGTGTGTCCCAGTCCACTTTATTACAACCCTGCTCACCGCTCCCACTTGCTCTGAGGAGCAGCAGCAGTGAGACTTGACACAGCTCCTGGGCTGAGTTTCAAAGAACAGCCAGCTCCAATGAGCACTAGCTTCCAAGACCCAGCCCACGGAAACAGCACACCTTTAACACAGTGCTCTGGGTAATATATCAGTTTTTACACCCCAAAGTAGTACCCAGAAGTATTTAGTGTGCAATAACAGATCAACCAAGAAAAGCAGGGGGTTACAAACACCTTACCTAGCGGCAGCTATCCATCTGGAAACCTGGCCATCATCATTACACAAGCCAGAGACCAGCTGATGTGCATAGTACAGGAAGATGAGCCAAGGACAGTCAAAATCCGAGCACTGTTTCAGTCTGATGGCAGGAGCACATGCTATTACCCTACCGGAGATGAGTGGTGCGTTCAGCAGCTTTGCTGTCTCCTCTGTGCATCGACATTCCACAGGCCATAAAGGCTATTTTTAATAGTATCCAAAAACAGACAAATTCAGCAGCTCTGATTCAGGTGCCCCCAGAGCAGCAAGGCAACCCAGCTGTGCCTTGAGAGGTGGGGGACAGACCCTGCCCCTGCTGTGCCCCCATCCCATCCCTCAGAGGAATAAGAGACCTTCTGCCACAGGAGCTTACAGGGTTCAGAGCTTCCATTTCCCTTTCTTTAGGATAAATATGAGTATCCAGGGTGGGCAGTATTTGGACCAAGCAGGCAACAGGGTAAGAAGGTGGATGTGGCCGAACTTGTTACCAGAACCCCAGGTTCCACTGAGCCCCATTTTCATCTCACTGAACCGCCACGTGGGGGTCAGGATCCTGGCCCAGGACAAGATCTTCATCTCCTTCCTCGCTATGGGGCGACAAGCAAAACTCAACATGGGAACCAAAGTGCAGGTAATTGTTCCTGCGCTGAGCCACTCCCCACAGTGGGAGTGGGGCAGCTAGGGAAGCTCCCGTCTGTGCTTATCCTGTGGTGGATGCTCCCTATGTTGTCCCATGCTCTGTCCCCAAAAAGAAAGCTGTGGAGATGCACTCATACCTGCCGCTTCTACGGAGATGGGGCACTTGCCAGCCCCAGCTCTCTGCGAGAGTCCACAATGTGGGACTCTACTCCCAGGCAGGTCCCTGGCAACATCCCCAAGGCCACCCTGGCTCTGCCACAGGGAGAAGAGCTATGATCCTTGTGGGCAGGGTGCACGGCAGCTCCTTTCCTCCGCAGGCTCCTGTCACAGGGGCAGGTTTGTCTGCTGGAGACGGAAGCCCCGTGCCCAGCTCGGGTGGCTCTGCTGACACGTGTCCTCTGTTCTGCAGGTCAACACCAACAGCCAGCTGCCGCCTCCAACCCCGCTGGGTGAGGATGAGCTCCTGCTGCTCGCCTTCCGTGTGAAGATCCTGCAGCTCTTCGACAGGATGCGGGGAGGCCTCAACTTTCCTTCTAGTGAGCAGTGGAACAAAATGCAGCCTCCCATGTACCTCATCAGCCAGGCTGTGAAGATCCTGGAGCTCTGCATGGCTGCTGACATAAGTGATGAGCTGCGCAGCTCCATCAAGGCAATAGTAAATGCCCAGCAGCTCTGACCCGTGTGTGTGTGTGGTGTAAGGCAAAATGAGCCAGAGACAGTCCCTGACGCTGTGGCACCTGCATGTGCTCAGCAAGGTTTCTCCTCCAGCCCTGCCTACCTGCCCCGGTGCAAAGGGCAGTCCAGGGCTGACCCGCACAGCCCCAAACGGGTCTTGCTCAGGGCAGGCGATACCAGCCTGCAGGGACAGCACCTTGGTAATGGAGGCACCAGAGGGCTTTGCTCAGGCAGAGCGATCCCGTGCTCCACAGCAGTGCACTGCTCCTCAGCAGGCTCCCTTCTGTCTCCAGCCCCATCTGAGTAGTCACTTCACAAGGTACAAAGGCACAGCCGAGCCAGGGCTTGGGACAGCTACACAGGCACGTGTTTGCTCAAGTCACCCATACAGGCACAGCTCTGCCACTCCTGACAAGAAGGTGGCATCAGCAGGAAGCCCCAGGAGTTCCTGGTGCCCATGCCCACAGCAGCTCAGCCACCTACAGGTACAAGACAAGGTGGTTCCCTGCACAGAGCAACAAATGCCCTCAGAGTGCCCAAAGCAATCACCTATGCTTGGCTCCAGGGAGCACCAGCTGCAGTCTGGGATGGGCTCTGGTTCAAGCACTGCAAACAGAGCTATCAGTGGGTGTTAAGAGGCTCATAGTGCTGCAGTCAGCATTGAGGAACCTCCCAGCCTCTCAAAGCTGCCTTAGAAACTAGGGGTTCACCTGGCCAGCTTCCCCCACCTGAACTGTGGCAGGTGCCTGAAGGATAAGACCAAGCCCCATCTGCCCTTCCCCAAACTGGAGGTTCTTAGGGGCTTACACATGACAAATACAAGGTCAGTAACTTTGGAAAGTTGGCTTTTTATGCAGTTTTTCAATTGCAGTTCCAAGAATGTCCATCGGTGACAAACAAGGTACTTCACACAGGAAATGGGAACTCTTTATTTCAATTAATGTTCTTGGGTTCTGTTCAGGACAGCAGGAAGGCCCAGCTCATCTCTCAAATGGCCAAGGAAGAACTGCTGGAGCTGGTCCACATGATTAAAGAGCAGCTGATCTTAATTTTCACTGAAGTCACCAAGTGATGTAACAATTCTGCATATAATTTTGCTTATATAATTCAGTATATAATGCACTGTTTGACTCTGCCATAGATTTTGAAAAATATACAAACCTGTTTTAACCACATTAAAGAGATTTGATAGACAGCTATCAATTACTCAACAGTTTAGGACAATATCAGACACTCCTATAACTTCATTTTAAACTACAAAAAGAACATAAATTCATATAAAATACAACAGATTAAACAAACTTCTTTTTCCAAGGAAAAATTAGGTATGAACTCAATCTGCCATAGTGTGAAACATGAATATAAAATAAGTTACCATTAGTAATGCCTGCATTGCTGATCTATGAACTGGTCGAATGAAGTCTTAAAAAAACTATACAGTATTATTGCACTCGTGGCTGTGCAGTGTGGACCGGCCAGCACTGAAACAGGGCTCATTGAGTGTTTGTCCAGGAGGCACAACGTGGCTGCAAGAGAGACATCCAGCCTGCACCAACAGCAGCTGTCTTCAGTGCAGGCCTTCATGGGTCTGCACCACGTGGCCCAGGAACCACCACCCAATGCCTGTGGAGAGACACCTGAGTTACAGTCAGCAACACCCCTGCACCACAGCAGCACACCTGCACTGAGCCTGGGCCACATGTGCATCGAGCCAGCCCCAAGATGGGGAATTGTAACCCACAGATGACACAGGGATGTGGAAGTGCTTTCTCATAAAGTACCTACAGGCTGTGAACTCCATGCTACCAAAAGCCATGGAGCTTTTGCAGAGGAACAGGGCAGTACACCAGAGCATGACAGTGTTCTGCTCTCCAGGGTTAAGCAAGGAAGAGACAGCATCCTGTTCCCCAAGGCTCTGCAATTCAACTGGGTTAAAAGCCAGGGAGACCTTAAGCCCCTGGACAGAGGCTATTCTAAAGCACAATGCAGTGTTTCTGATCTCTGCACCAGCCTTCATTGACATTAGGCCTTCTGCTGCAGTAACACACATTCTCCTGCCTCACGGAATGCCAGCTTTCTGCTCTGAGACAGGCAGAATGAGCCACATCCCACAACCTCCCACCCAAACAGCCTCTGTGACACCACATGTGGCAGTTTAACATCATGGGAGCTGGTTCTCCAGAAAAACCTTTAACTGGACACAGAATCCTAAAATCCAGTCTCCAGTGTGCCTGTCTTACCTGGGCAAATGCACTGGTGACTGGAGGAGACTTACGAGAAGTTTCAGTGCTGATCGATGGGGCTATGATCGATGATGGGGCATTGACTCCATGTGCACATTGAGCTTCATCTCGTTATCAAGGATCTGTACAAGCTGCTGCATGGAAGGGAGGTGGCCAGACTCCAGCTTAGACCACACTGGGACATCTAGTGCAGAACACACACGGGAGAGAAGCACTGTTACACTGGGAGCATCAGAAAACAGGCAGAGCTGGTGTAAACATGGGATTGAGAAGCTCTAGGAAACTGTCTGAGCTGGTACTGATCTATGTTGAGGAAAGCATCTGAATCAACAATGCTTCCAACCTCTGGCTACGCTGAATCCCAGCCCAGCTGGGACAGCACAGCGCCTACTGCTTCCATTTAGAAATGTATCATATCATATTGATGGAGAGGTGCAAAGTATCCACTGACATTCCCCTCCACCTGAAAAAGCAGTACTGTACCCATCGGTACTGACAATCTGGTAATAGTAATGGATTCTATGGGATTCCAAAGCTAAAGCATGCAGCAGAACAGACAGGGAAAGCATCTAATTGGAAAGTACATGTCTCTAGGTGATGGTTTCTTATTTAATGCACATAACACACAAAGAAAGAATATGACAGTTATTCCAAGGCACCAAATATCCCTCTGAGAAAGTTTTTACAGAACTGTTCTAGAATATCTGACATCTGTATAAATTCCTTTATAAGACTTCTATGATTTTCATCATTTATTCTGATAGGCAACATCTGAAGATCCAAATGGATGGCAATTTCCACATATCACATTTGGGACATAAATGTCCTGACACCATCCCTCATTCTCCACACCCCACAGCCCTCACATGTGTATATGTGACACCCCTCAAACAAAGTCTCAGCTCACCATTCAAAGTGATTTCAAAAGCCCCAGTGGACATGCACTGGTTCTCAATCATGTTGCTCAGGAAGAAGACCATCATGCAGGCGTACACCTGGAAGGGAACAAAGATCCACACAGACCTCAGCCATGTCAGGCAAACCTGCTGTTCACAGGTGCCTCTGAACTCCCTCTGTGTTTGCCCAAGGAATGTTCTCACCTACAGACACCTTCCCTTCCTCCTTTTACAGACTGTGCCTTCCCCAGAAAAGCACCAAACCAGCTCCAACCCCACCCAACTCGCAGCCCTCCACACACCTCTGGACCAAGCACAGCCAGCTGCAGGGGGGCTGGCAGTGTGACATGGGAACCCAACCGTTCCCAGACACAGCCTGTCACTGTCACAGCCATCTCCCCATCACAGAGCCAAGGGCCTGGCCGCAAACAGCAGAGCAAGGCAAGTCACATGCATAGGAACCACTGACCCTGCTGCACACCTCCAAGCCCTTCATCTGGAATTTTCTCTGTGCATGGGTGACTAAGGAGGAAAGGATAGCATCCTCCCTCACCACCAGCACCTCTCTAATTTCCTTTTCCTGTTCACAGGCACACTCACACAAGTCACTGCAACACCACAGAACCTGGCACAGGGACAGGAGCCACACACTGCAGCCAGCCCAGCCAGGCATGGAGTTGGCCCATTCAATTCAACTGGAAATATTACAGCTTCTGGGAATGCAAACTGGCCAGTGAAAGACCCAGAGCACTGGGCAGCTCAGCATGAAGGTCTGTAAATTACTTGAGTTTAGTGGAATAGATCTGGAACAAGGTTACTCTAAATCAGAGTACAACACCCTGAATCTACTGGCATCATCAGTACTGACTCATGGGAATATTCTCCCACAATGTCATGCCAGTCTGCTCTCCAAAAACACCCACAACATTTCAATTTCATTTTTCTAACGCCCTTCTAATTGCTGCCTAATCTATCAGGAGTCTGATGGAAGCATCAACTGCAAAACTGTTATGAGACAACAGAGAATGGAAACTGTAATTTTAACATCAACAACACTGGCTTCTTGAGCCCTAAAAAATAAAGAACTCTTTTATTGTCTTTGTCAGCACATTAACCTCAGCGGCCCCTCTGTAGTAGCAGCAGCTTGGAAAGAGATCCCAGAAGCACACCTGGCTTTGTCAAAAGCATAAAGCACAACTGGAAAGAATTATTCTAGCATAAGGCTGCACCATATGAAAGGTAAATCAGTCAGAACTGAGGGACTCATCAAGCACCCTCATGAAGTAACTCTGAAGCTGCTTTTTCAGACTAAAAGAAGCACGTCCTTTACCTTGTTTTCCTGGCCCCACTGCCAGATGCTTGGAGCTTGCATGCCAAAGAAAGCAAACGGGTCCTTGCCAACGATGATTAAGCCAATTAATACTAGTTTGAAGACAGACAGGAAGGATGCTATGTGCCTGTTGGAGACAACACAAACCAGTGACTGAAAGGTTCAGTTCCTACTTCACCATACACAAATGTAATTCACATCACTAGGAGACAGTAAAATCAAATGTTTCAGGGGAAGTACAAAACTTTCCAAGGTTTATCTCACTGTAAAAAAACAAAACAAAAACCAAACCAAGTCAAACCAACAAAACAAAAAAACAACACACATAACACCTCCAATAAGGCCCTGCTTTTCCACAGCACCCCAGAATGCCACCTTCCAGTAAACCACAGACAGATTCTTTTGCTCCTCAGCAGACTTCAAATGGGACTCTGCTTTTAACTTCTATATGCCTGAACTGGATAACAGAGCCAGTTTCTAAAGCTGCTCCATGTTACAGGCATGTTTGACTGACGGGCAGCACTTCCTGTGGAGCATTCCCCAGTGATGCACAACTCCCCTCAGCCAGCCCACACTGAGGCACTGCACCCCGCAGCCTCCCACCACCACAACCCTGCCAGCAATCGGGCCAACGAGCGTTCCAGGAGCCACCCAGTAACTATGGCATCACTCTCCAGCGTGGGCACACTGCTTTAAGTAGCAGGAATAACACTGTTTTGCCTTCTTCTGAATTTCTTTGGGCTTTCCCCCTACAGCTGCAGCAAAGGCCACTCCAGCAGCCCCTAACCTGAGGTGAGCTCTCTCTGATTCAGATGTTAACACTGAACTTTCCCTTCCTCTGTTTCCTTAATCCATTACAGGCATTTGTCACTAAGTGCATAAGCCTGAGCAACAAATTGAATTTATGTCCAGATACAGCATGAAGAGAAGCTAGGAAAATTAACTGTTTCAAAAAAAGTTACGTAATTTATTTTAGGTTGGATATGACAGGCCTCATCACACAGATATCCAGATAGTGATACTTGTATGGAAAACTAAGGCAGCTACCTGGAAGGCAGAAAATCACATACAAGAAAACCATACAAGCGTCCTTGTATGCAATTGCAGTAGAAAATCCCCTCAAGATTACATTTTCAGTATGATTTCAGTGTAAATGCATGTGTTTAGCACTGGAAAGCAGACAGCACACAGCATGAGGCACACGCTCACCTATAGATAGGTTGAGGAAGGTAGTTCTCCCCTTCGATTCGGATGTCTGGGTACCGCTGGCTGATGACCCGCATGTACTCCTCAAACACCCGCCTGTAGCCTCAGGAGACACTGAACACAGACAGCATTGTCACCACAGCTCGAGGCCTGCGCTGCTCAGCAGCACTCACCCTCTTCACAACCCCGTCCACTTAAAAGAGAACTCGTATTTTTTATGGCACAGAGAAAACCTCATCCGCAGTGAAATTACACATCACAAATCCCAACAGACAAGCCCTGGGTGTGACAATGATTTGCTCCACATCCCAGCACAGACACAGAGCTCTGGAAATACCCACTAAGCTTCCACTCAAATCAAATCACTCGCTTTCCCTGCAAAAATCTGTTAAGTTATGATTAATTTAGGCAGTCAATGTAAGCAATCCCTTGCTGTGTGCCGAAAAAAAAATCTTCACACAGAGCCATCTGAATCCCTCTCTGGGACTGACGAGACAGGCAATGTCGCTCCCAGCCATCTCCATGTCAGCACGACACGGGAACTGCAGGAGTTAAATATTCTCGTGCTGTCCTCTACCTCGCCTTTCAGCAGCCGCCTCTATAACACTGCGGTAAACCCCCCGAACGCAGCTCTTTCCGCTGAGCGCTTCTGCGGTGCCTCGAGGACCCGCAGGGCTCGCCCAGGCTCTGCTCCGGCCTCCACCTGGCCCTGCCCACCCCGAGGGCCGGGAACCGTAGTGACGAATGCTCCAGGCCCGTGGCGTTTTTTTTCCTCCCCGCCAAGAGGCTCCGTGCTGCTCCGGGGCTGCCTGAACCCTGCTCGGAGCTGCTGACACACCATCGGCAACACCGCCGGAATGGTGCAAAGGTGCCCGAGCGCAGCGACTGCAACACGGGCTCTGCACCAAAACACAAAATTACAGCCATCACTAAGACATCGGTTCCTCCCAAACATTAGTCCCGCACCAGCACAACGCACCCGGCATTAAAAGGCCCGAAAAGTGCAATTTTATGGCGGGTGGCCGTGTAGCGGGACCCTCTGAAAGAGCCGCCGCCCGCAGGCCGGTGCCGCCTCCCACGCTCCAACAAGGCCGGGCGCCCCGACAGGTCACCTGAGGCGAGGCGGCCCCTGGCCCGGGGGGAGACCCCTCCACGGACAAGAGCGAGCGAGGCCGAGGCAGCGCTGAGGGAAAAGAAGGGAAGAAAAAGGAACGAGGGAGAGAGAGACGACGGCCCGGCGGACGCCGCCATTTTGGCCGTCGCCATCTTGGCGGGCGCCCCTCACCAGATCTGAAACTTGAGCAGCGGCCCGGTGGCGTAGGCCATGCGCAGCTTCTTCGCCGGCAGCCCGCCCTGCTCCGCCGCCGCGGCGCCGCCGCCGCCCGGTGCCGCCGCCAGCCCCGCCAGCAGCAGCAGCAGCAGCCGCCGCAGCCCCGCCGCTCGCATCTCGCCGCCGCAGCCGCCGCTGAGGCACCGCGCGCGCGCCGCCTCGCCAAGGTCACGCGCGCGGCGGGGCGGGGCCACGGCCGGAGCCCCGCCCCGCGCGCCCCCTGGCGGTCCCACAGCGCTCGGACAGCTGGCTGTTACTAAACGCTCTTTATTGTTATCTACAGCCCGCCACCGCATAAAGATCGCATCTCTTCTTAAATATCATAAAGCTATCAAATGTCTTCAGCGCCTTCCCTTCTCCCACCCAAATAAGGAAAAACAATCTGTTTTAGGCAGTATGTTCCCAGAAAAGGAGTGCATTTCTCGATGGAACAGCAGCAGAACTGGCTGATGGATACTCGTCGCTTGCTCACGGCTTCATGTGCACGAATCCTTTGGAAAACTTTTAAAGGCAAATGAGCAGCAAATCTGTGGACTGTCGAACCCTTGATCATTTGCTGAAATGTTTAACAAAACTACATTTTGCATGAACTTTGTGTTAGCACCACACTGGAGCTAGAGGAAGATTTAAACACCTAGTTCTAGGTCTTCCAGTTCCTTAAGGAGAGCAGCTTCTTTCTGAATCTTCTCCACCTAGAGCAGAAAATGTCATAGATGTAGCTTATTATAAAATGAACCTGGAATAAACTGTACAGATCTCAATTGTACCTGATTCTTCTCCAGCTGTTTGCCAGCAGCTGCCTGTTCTTTCAGCTGCTCAATTGCCTTTAGTTTCTGAAAAAAAAAAAAAAAAAAACGAACCAAACAAAAAATATTGGTGAAACAAGAACAGAAAATAAGTCTTAGAAGTTGCTAATGTGTCTGGAGGCAGGTCTCTATAGAAAGCACAATCCCTTGAGCATCTCCAGATGCTTCACCCAGAATTTCCCACCCACAACAGACATTTCTTTCAAGAACAGAACCTAGGAACAGCAGTACTTCATCTCAGAAACAAACACCAGGCACTGTCTCACTGAAGGGCTAGATCCAAAACTGGAAACTCCATCACCATCCCTTTTCACCACACATTTTCCTCAAAAAGCCTGGAAAGTTAATCCAGAGACCATGAGAGCAGGAGGCAGGAAAATAAATGGAAAAGATTCTCCAGCCAGAACTTGACAATTTCTATTCTGGAATTATCTAATGCAAGAATTCTCAAGACTGGAAGTAAACTTTGCACTCATGCCACAAGGCAAAGCACAGGGCACTGTTCCCTTGGCAGATGCAGGTCCCAACACCCACAGAATGCACAGAGCTCTTGTCTGAGCACCAACAGCTGCCAGGGCACCCTGACCCTCAGCTGGGACTGGCTGCACCTCCACAGCATTCCTGGCCAGAGCCTGAGGGTCAGTTTTAAAAACTCCTCCCTGTACTGCCACCTCTGATGGGACCTTCAGGAACCCTGGCACACGATGGCTGCACAGGTGGGAGGGCAAAGGGAGGTGGGACAATTCCATGAAGGTTCCTGCATCCTCCTGAACCCAGCTCACCTTACACTTGCACTAGGTCTGACAGACCAGCCCTTGGAGGAATACTGCCTGTTAGAAATCTAAGAATCTCTTCACACCTTTTTCAAATTCTTGATCTTCTTGTCCACTTCAGGATCTCCCGTGGTCATGGCTGGCACAGTGTTCTGCAGGATATTCTGTGGGGCTCTGACCTGGGCAGGGCCTTGGTGTCCATCAGCTTTGGCCTCCTGTAGACACAAACACAATCTAGAAAATACCTTTGTTGACAAAGAGAATGAAAAATGTCTTTAATCACTTTAGAGGATGCATTAAATATTCCTTCTTTCCCCAGTTTGCTGGTGTATTCCAAAATCTGAGCATGACTTGCTCTGAGGTATTATCTATTGATCTGCCTTCCATGGACAAAGGCTTATGTGGAACAGCTCACATGTTGTTTCTTGTTTAATTTCTACTTCCTCAAGATCCCAACCACACACAGCACAGGGAAGCATCAGTTTAAGTGTGATATGACAAACAAATACACAAGTATTTTATAAAGCAGACTGGGTCATTGTCTCTGAAGCAAAAAAAAGGGCTCAAAACCAGTGCTAGAAACTTTTTAAAATACCATTTAAAGAAATTACTGCTTCAGAGGTTTGTAGTAGTTGGAGGGCTAATACCAAAAGCTGACTTTTATCTACCTGGCCAATGAATAAGTCCAGATGTGACAGACAGGCTGTCTCTGGTCTGCCCTAAAAGCACACCTCAGCCTTGACCTGCAGGGAGCACAGAGCACCCACCTGTTCTCCCTCCTTCCCAGAACCAAACTGCATTCTGCAGGATGTGAGAAGCCAGAATCACCTTGTCTCCTCACTGATTTTAGCTAACATTCCAGCAAAGCTGTTACCTTTGAATCACCCTTCTGTAGCTGCTCTTCTCTGGTTAAACTCTGCCGCCCTTCCCACACAGCTGCACAAGCCACTGCTCTGAGACTGACCGCTGCCCTTTGGGGCAGCTAATTAACTAATTAACTAATTAACGTGATCCTTGTAACGACGACTTTTGCAGTACCTGTTTAGCAGCTTTCTTAGCTTCATGTTTCCTCTGATTTTTGAGAGCTGTTTTAGACACCGGCTTATCACTGCCTCCCAGCTGGGGTTTCATGTTCTGGGGTGGCTCATCTTCATGCTGCAGGATATGCAAAATGGTTAAAACCCCACATTCCTTGTTGGCACAGAAACCCTAAAATCCACCTAAGACAACAGCACATGCAAAGATGAACCACAAAGGAAAAAGAAAGAAAGGAAGTGGGGGAAAAAGTATGCACTCCTTGGAACAGCCAGATCAGGGTGAAAAGGGTTTCAAACTCGAGTTTGCATGGGACTACCCTGTGTGCCCCAATGATTTCACAGATTTCCATAAGAAAACAAAATCATTGTGTTTTCTCTCTCAGGAAGGAAATAAAATACAAGAAGAATAACCTAGCACTAAATGACTGAGGCCTGGCATTTTGCTGTTGCTGACAGCTTTGTAACTCAAACTCCTGATGACCAGAGAGGAAGGCTGAGTGCTGGGATGGGAAATGGGGGGTTCCTGAGAGGCACTGGAGGCTGAGAAAGGGGGTGCTTGGTGTTTTTAAGATAACTCTCAACTGTGGCACTGTATTTTTTTAATGCATGTGACAAGTAAGCAGAATTATTTTACTGACTGTATCTTTTCCCTACTCCTTCTGCTCAGGGATGGTTTGTGAGAGCAGCCCTCAGCATGGCTAACAGACTGCTCGCAGGCTGAGTCTCCTGCAAAAGCACCAGGCTCAAAATCAAAGCTCTCCAGGACCCAAACACTAAGGGTGCAGCTGTTACATGGAATTAGTTGGTACTCAGCCTACTCTGGAAACTTACAGAAAGAAACTAATTATACAAGCAGATCACTGTACTGAAATGTGTTTAAGCTGCAGCTGACTTGCTAATGATCCAATCTCTTTCTAATAAGTACATTTTCTTATTAAAAAAACCAAAACAACAAAAAAAAAAGACAAACCCAAGAAAGAACGTCTGGTGGGAGGCTGCTCATGGCAAGTCAAGTCACCCAGATAAGAGGCTTCTGTCCTAACCAGGGCACTCAATTTCACCACAAGCCACACCTGGTTTAGTGTTTCAGTGCACGTTGCAGAGTATTACAGAAGTTTGCTAATGCTTTGTGAAAGGACAGTATTTGGGCCAAAGAGACGAGAGCTTTGTAGCATACATTACTGCATAAAGCATTACTGTATGCTTTGTAGCATACATTACTGCAAACTGTGATCAAGGTGCCAAAGAAGGTCACCAAAACCCCTCCAAAGCCCCACAGTGCTGTCAGCCTGGTTACTCTCCTCACGCTCCTCCTGAAAACCACACAGACAGGTGAGGCCAAGCTCAAAGAGACGGGAGGCAGCGGGCCAGCTCCCGCAGGACAGTGCCACTCACCAGCTTGGAGCTCGTCACGGGTCTGTTGCGCAGGGCGGGCGGGCGGTACGCCTGCGCGGGGCTGGGCTGGGCGCGCGGCAGCTCGCTGGGGACCGCCTGGTACCTCACGGCCCTCTCCGGGAACACGCCGTCCTGGAAGGGCTGCCAGAACACCTGCCACATCTCCTCGTCAGCCGGCACCTCGTAGGAGTGCAGCACGGAGCCCGTGTAGTGCCAGACCTTGTAGCCGTTGCCGACGCGCAGCCGGGGAGCGCACGTGGCTGTCACGATGTGCTCCCCGTCGGGACACCAAGCGAAGTACGTGGAGTCCGAGGCCACCGGCTTGGAAATCAGCTTGTAGTTCTTAACGTCCCACACTTCCATCTGTCCCCTGAGGTTCCCAAACCCTGCCAGCACCAGGATGTGTCCGTGGGGGCTATAGTAGGCAGCATTGCGAGGCCCGGTGCCAAAATCAAACACGGGGTCACATTTCAGGTTAAAAATCGTGGCTTTGGCAGGCATGAAACCGTACACAGCACAGAACTCGACAGAATTGGGGCTCCAGGCAACATCGTAAATAGGGCCATTTTTGGCTAAAGGAAAAGGAAGAACATGCAGCTGTTGGGAGACTGCGTTTTTTCAGAGCAAGCCAAAATAAAATCCATAGTGACTCTTCATGCTCTGCTAAAATGCTATATTCTAATTAATGACAGTGAAAATCATTTCTGTTAACAACAGAGGGAAAAACAACCTTGTATCTTCTGATAACTTTAGTTACAGTTTGCAACAATAACTGCAGTCATTCCAAATTACCTCTGTAGGGCCAGCACCAACACTTTAACAGTAAGCATAGCTTGACATGTAAAAAAATTCCGTTTTTTTTTTTCCTCAAGTATGACCTCAGGACCTTCTCAAATTGCCCCACTGGAAACCTGCGAAAACAGGAGTTTTATACCAGCTGGATAGTTTCTCCTCTTTTAATCTAAGAAATATTATGTAGTTCAGCTTTGTAGAGGTAAGCAATTGTGACCTGAGTTATCTTTGGACCATGCCCATGCACAATATTTTATAAGTCAGACTTTAATGTGGGTGAGCACACAAAAATGGCTTTACATGTAATGATCAAAACTTGCTACTGTTAGAAGTTATTCTGGGGGTTGGAACATTAGGATATACTGAAGAATAATGAATTAGTGATGAAAACTCAGGTAAAATACCCAGAGGTAAATACAAACCACAGGCCATTATAACTTTTCATCATCTGGGTATATTCACCCATAGTTCAGATAAATGCCAAGTGCATTACTGAATTCTTAAATCCAGAGTTGACCCAAGATGTTCAAACTGATTTAAATGGCTCATGCCTGTTGTCACTCTGAAGTCTCATTATCTTTAGAAACAAGGATGTGTAATCATACTGCCCATTATGGATTCTCAGACATTAACCTGGCTCGATTGTCCAGGTGTTTTCTCAGAAAACAAATTTAGTTCCCTCCCTGTGCACCTGAACACCTTCCCAATGAAACTATCAGTACGTATTAACTGGAAGCGTTTGCTCTCTGCCACTGACATTAAGATGGTAAATCTATCAAAGGTAAGAAAATTCAGCTACTGAAAAAAAACCCACACCAATCCAGAAAAGAGCAACAATCCCCTGCAGAGATAAAAAACCAACCAACCAACCAAACAAAAAAAAAAAAGGTGAAGGATTTTCTGTTTAGAGGATTTTGTTCTAAAGGTCAGTTCATGTGACTAAGAAGCCCAGCTGAGGCAGGAGCAGCATGGCCTGGCCCAGCCCGGCCCAGCACAGCCTGGCCCGGCCCAGCCCAGCCCAGCACGGCCCAGCCCAGCACGGCCCAGCCCAGCACGGCCCAGCCCAGCCCGGCCCAGCCCAGCCCGGCCCAGCCCAGCCCGGCCCAGCCCAGCCCGGCCCAGCCCAGCAGGCACTCACGCAGCTGCACCACGGCGCTCTCCCCGCTGGCTGCCACGTAGTGCAGCGTCTGCTCGCCGTAGTACGAGGCGCCGCTCTTGTCCACCTCGGTGCTGGCAACCACCAGCACGGCCGTGGCTGTGAACACACACAGTTACTGCAGCACAGCTTCTGAAAACCACAGCAGGCCCTGCCCTAAACACCTGACAGAGCACAGCCGGCTCCGCTAGGAGCTCCTAATGGTTGCTTGTGTGGTAGGGCTGGCATCGCTCTCTTCTGAATTGAGTTTTTCCTAAATGCTAACACAAAAGCACTGAATACTTTCCTTTCTCAGGTGGAAAACATCAGCTCAGCCTACTCATTTACTGTTAGATCACAAGCAAGTGAACATCCTTTGCAGCTATTAAAAAAAAAATTAAACTATGGCAGACACCAAACATCCTGATCAATCCTTGACTGAAACATTTCTTCAACATCTTCTATATGCACATCTGCTACTGAAAGCTGTGGGGGGTGCAGAGCAGGGCAATGCCTCAACAGGGCAAGGCCCAGCCTGCCCCTTCCCACAGACACAGGCACCCCAAAATGTCTTGAACAACAATCTTTGCTGTCTCTCACAGTCCCCAGGCATGGTTTCTACATGTGAGAAACACCTTCCTTATATTCCAAACTATGTGGGTTGAAGTAAAACGATTTGTACAAAACCATCTGAAACTGCTCATTGCTAACAAACAACAAAGCACAGAGGCCTCTCAGCTCACCCGTTATCACGTGTATGCATACAGATAACTCTACAGATTAAGATCATATCATCACCTGAACTGTTATGTTTACAATCCAATTACATTATTGACACAGAATGCAAAATTATAAAGGAATTTGTCATTCAACTGAAAAATTTACCAGCATGTATAGAATATTTTCAAGCACAACACAAAAAATGATGAAAGTCACAGGATAAGTGCTGAGTGCAGAAATGCACCTCAGCAAAGCATTAATGGCTGCCTCAGGATTTATCAACACATGCAAATTAAACACAAACCCCACACAGCAAGCAAAGTAAGTCAATCCAAAATGAGCACAATATAAAAAACTCAGTACACAGCTGCTATACCTTTTTTGTTCCATAGCATTGTCACCTTGTCAGCTTTAAAGAAGCTTTTGTTGGCTAGTGCTGACTGCGGGCCCCCGAAGTTGGGGTACTGGTAGAGCCTGACAAAGGACGGAGCACCTTTGCTGCCTGGGACATAAACAGCAACCTGAAACAGCCACGAGATTTCACTGCAGGTTAGAGCCCGGGTAGCACAGGGCATCGTTACTAAAACAGTTACACTGTACTAAAATCACAGTGTTCTTTGGTTTTTTTAAGAAAAACAAAAAAAAAAGACTGGAAGCTGGATCAGAAGTACCTTGGTTGGCTGTGCTCCTGGGGACAACACGAAATCACTGACCTTCTGCAAATGCAGCTTGTTTGCAATGGTATCTGCCAAAAAAAGGCAACAGATGTCTGATGTTAATGACAAACCATGTTACCTGGATGTCCTAAGCACAACCTTCAATGGGGCTATATCCTGGAAAACTGGATATACAATCACAAAGACAATCACAATGAATCTCTTTTTCTAGGCAAACAACCATTATTTTCCTATTTCACCTACAAAACCAACTTGAATCAAGCCTATGCCTGAAACCCAGCAGTTAGTATTTAGAAGTTCAAAAAGCAAAGGAAGCCTCTGAACCCAAGGTGAATGCAGCCTGTGCTTGAAGCAGATATTCTTCACCTTATCTGTGCTGGCTTCAGTCTCATTCAGGTGCCATCACACAGAGGCAGAGGCTCTCCCCTCACACCTCCATGGGACAACTCTTCCCAACAGGCCTGCTCTGGGCTCAGCACTGCCCCTTCCCACAAACAGCTGATGGCAACAGCATCACCCCACAGCCCCACTGCAGCCAGGAATGTGCAGTGCCAGCAGGCTGACATGCCATGCTTCCCACAGCTCGGTTAACATCAGCAGGGCTAATTCTCAGGAAACTGATCCTCTCGTAGCCCTAATTCTTCTATCAACTTTATATTTAAAACAAAACAAAGAATACAAAACTAAAACCGCATGCTGCTGTTGTCCCACCAGTTTTCTTTTGCTCCTTTACATTTTTGTTCTAATTATTTTTATCTTTCTGCTTTTTTCTTCCCCTTTCCCTTTTCAACACCTATTGACTCCAGATATTCTATCACCAACAGTAAATCTCTGTGGTAAAAATCTTCAGGCTTCACTATTTCATTTTTGCCACCAATTTTTTAATGAGCCATTTTTAGCAGTCTATTGACAGAATATGCACAACCCAAGGAAGTGATGGCAGATCACATTTTCTGCAAAACAATTTCCTGGATCTCATTAAATGAGTAACGATATAGAATCAAGCCTTTTTAACTGAGGATCAGATGCATTTCATATCATGTCAGTCAGTGAAAACATAAATAAGAAAGTGAAAACACACTTCATTAAAGCATAATGATTTTGAATTCCAAACTGAAATAGAATGTATGCAGTATTAAAATAAAAGGCAAGCAAATGAAGAAACAAAGAAAAGCCTGAAAACAAAAACCATCCCTCAAAAGAAACAGCATTTATAGAAAGAATGAAATGTAAAGAAATACTCGCATACTGAAGTTGTTGTTTTCAAAGAAGTGCACTTCATTGTTCACATTTCTGGCACAAATGCTTTCATCATCTGCCCAGCAAGGACACCTGCACATTAAGGGAAAAGTCAGAAACACAAAATGATGCTCATCATTAGCACTCCAGGATTGTTTTTCCCCTCTATTGTGAACCCACTATGTTCAAACATGATACATTTACTGTGGATATATGACACCTGCATAGCAAAAATAAACAAGTGGACTTAGCTATTGTCTGCTCAGCTTTCCTCTGTGGTGCAAAGTGAGAGTGAATTTACAATGAACTACACACAGACACTCACAGGCACAGACTCTGGCTTTCAGTTAGCAGCAGGCACTGCTTTGAAAGCCAACACCACACTACCAGCTCCATTTACCTGGATCAGATTTTGAAAACCACATTTCTTTGTAAACAATTAGCATCTGGAAGGCTTATTTACCAGTTCTGCATCTTTTTCTGCACAAAAGACTTTAAGCATTTTCCAGTTCTCAGATCATGGAGCTGCAGGTTGGGCACTCCTGCTGTGCCATCCTTAGCAGCTGCAAAAAAACATAGTGGTATTTGAGGCTTAAATCTGCTTCACCCCAACATCCCACCTCATGGTTCTGCATGAACTTCTTGCAAGCATGCAACTTCTGCCCCGTGGGACCAAACCCATGAGTGCTGATTGCTTTACCTATTAACCTCATCTGTATGCAGAAAGAACTCACATTCAGAGCTGCAGGGTTTCTACTCCCCACTGCAACACCTGCACAGCTTTTTAATCCAAACCAAAACCATCCTCAGGGCAAACAATGGAGTCATGTTCTCCACTCCAGTGTTTTGCTCTCACAGGAATGAGATGATTTTGTCTTTTCCACTGCAGTCACAGCTCTCTCTGCAAGCTATGCAAAATGGTTCTGCTGCTTTTAAGCTGTCTGTATTCTCCTCCTTACTCTGGCTAGCACAGCCTGCCTGCTGCTGTCAGTGATTCACAGCAGCCCCAGAACAGCTCACAGATTGTGCTGCCTTCCCTTATCCTACAGCCTGTCCCGGTTCCCAGTCTCCCAGCCTGGCCAGTTCCCAAGGCCCAGCCTTGCCCAGCTCTTCCCTCCCAAGGCAGCATTTAACTGTCTGTGCCTCAGACAGGACTGCAGCTCTCAGAACCAGGATCTCAAACCCCCCAGAGAGGCAGAGGAGGGAATACAGCGCTGGACATGGAGACCCCTCCAGCCATGGGCCCCCAGGCAGGACACAACTCTCCAGTTCAGCACACCATCTCCCCTGCCTGCCCAGGAACACGAGCTGCCTGCAGGGCACAGTGCTGCACCAGGACCACTTCCCAAGGCTTAGGAAGCACGTGCCTGACTGACGGAGACTGTGAGCACGAGCACTCTGACCGAGCGTGGGTGAGCATGGCCAGCACCAGCTGCTCTGACAACAGCACCCCTCCCTCTGCTCTGTGCTCCACACTGCCCACAGAACCTCCTGCACCTTTCTGTACTGCTCCTTCAGCCAACAAACATGCTACAGAGGCCTCAGACACGGGTTAAGACCTGCACAAAGCCTCCCAGCTGGCACAAAGCTTCCCCAGCTGGTACAATACTCACTTGCATAGGCCTGCCACGTTGCCAGAACGTTATTCTTTGGTGAGAATTCAAGGCAAACAGTCTTTGGGAGATCAAAGGAATGCAGTAACTCAGCTCGGGTGACATTAACAACATTGACTCTGGAACCAAAAGATGCTATTTCAAATAAAGCATGCTTACAACAGTTAATTAATGCTGAGAGAATTTTTCAAGTATTTGACTCTTCTAGATCTGCACCAAATTTGGCCAACGTAACAAAATTGAAAGAGCTTCGCCCCACCCCCCCCCATTTTTACCAAATTTTTCCAAGAGCACATTTTAAAACTAGGCAGCCAAGCATGACAGAAAACACTGGTCAAAACATAACATGCATTTTTGTATGCAACACATAAGCTCTAAATATGGGAGTAAACTCTATAATGCACCTGATCTATAAAACAGGAAACTTGTAATGTTCACAAGGTGAATAGACTCATTATTTTCTGTGGACTCTACTAATAGGTTAATCCCAGAATCCCAAAGACCAGGTACTGGGAGTCATGAATAAAAAAACAACCAAAGAGAGCATATCCAGAGTGCATGGGAATGGGTGCATCATGGTTGCTCCAAGAACAAAAAATATTTCATCTGATAAACTCCATTTAAAGTGTACATGCAAACACTTGCATTAACAGCAATCACCTTTACACAGCAATCACCTTTACACAAACAAGATCAAAGAGGCATAACTGCTTACGTTTATTTCATACAATAAACATTAAGGTAATAAAATGCACCCACTTTTCTCCATTGCACCAGGCAAAGAGGGAGCCGTCCTTGCTAAAAGCAACAGCTTTGCAATTTTTTCCAGAATCCCTAAAGAAATAAGAAATGCACATGAGTACCCAATAGTGCCATAGTTAAGGTTTTCCTAACAAAAAGCAACACAAGAACTTTCAGGCTGTGCTCCTGAGGAGCCCTGTGTCACGGGGCAGTCCCTGCTACCCCTGCCCAGGGACTGTCTCCTGGCAGTGAGAGCTCAGGCAAGTGCAAAGCCTTCCAAACCATCAATGTTCTGAACTCATTTATATTCACACATTTTCCAATTCCGCAGTCTAGCCTTACTTTGCAGAAAGCAATTTCTTTAGTGCCAGTGCCAGCAGTACCTTTGGAATGCCACGCTCTCGGTGAAGTTGGGGGGCCCATTCACCATGTACAGCCCCTCGGAGCCTCTCACTGCAAGAGGAAACAAACAACTCATTTCAAATGCAGGAAATTGCCAAACCAGATGATCTTGTAACTTGTGAACCCTGAGACATGCACAGTGCTTCCCATACTTGCTGTAAGGAACTCCCAAGGCACAGGCAGGACAGGCCCCTGGAGCTGCCATCCCTCTGCAGGACCGTGCCCCCGGGGTGGGCAGCCACAGCCTCAGAGGAGAACAGCTCTTCTCATGCCTAAGTACAATTGTACAGGGTTCAGGCACACCACAGCCCCGGAGACCCTAAGGGAACCCCTAACGCACCTGAGCAGCCCCGCTGGACCGTGTTCTCCAGCTCTCCCGTCACGCTCCCCTTTAGGACCCAAACTCACAACAGACGGGAGCGAGCAGCCCAAAAGGCGCCCGAGCAACTGCAGCCCCCACGGGCCCGAGTGAGGGGAAACGGGCTCGCCTTCAAAGCTTACAAATACAGAAAAGGCCAATACGCATCCCTCACGTTAGGGGCAGTTTGAACAGCGAGACACTGAAAGGGAACACGACTTTCGAGAAGAGCTTGCCAAGCGGCAGCCAAAGCCCGCGGAGCGCAGCGGACACGCCAGCAGGCTGCGGCCGGCAGCTGCTGCCCGTGCGCCCCGGTACCCCGCGAGTAAATCACCCGCGGCTGGGGAACGAATCCGCGACACGGGGTCTCGAGGGCCCCGCGGGACGGGGGGAGGCGGAGGGCCGGGGCAGGACCGGGCCCGCCTCTGGGGCACCGCTGCTCGCCCCAGTCCCGGCCCAGCGAGCACCGGCCCCGACCAGCGCCGGAGCCGGCACTGCCAAGAACTCCACGACCGGGCCCGGACTTGGCCATGCCGCGGCAGCGCACGCTGGGGAGGAGACGCGCGGTAGACGCCGACGGGCACCGGAGGGGCACCGGAGGGGCCCCGAGCCACCCCACCCTAACTTGGCTATCATCTCCCGCGCACCGGTCCCGGGCCCGGGCCCGACGCACCTGCGAGCAGCGGCGTGGGCGGCGCCATCTTGGGGCGCGAGCGGAGCGGTGTTTCCGGTTCCGGGGCGGCGGCGGCGCGGCGGCCGCAGCGCGCGCCACGTTACCGGGCGGGGCGGGGCCGGGAGCGCGTGCGCGGGTTGGCGCGCGCGGGCCCCGCCCCCGGCGCGCTCCCGGCGTGCGGAGCGCGCGGTGCTGACGCGGCAGCGGCGGCCGGGCCGGACCGGGCCGAGCGCGGACATGGTGGCCAAGCAGCGCATCCGTATGGCCAACGAGAAGCACAGCAAGAACATCACCCAGCGAGGGAACGTCGCCAAGACCTCGGTGCGCGGGGCCGGGCCGAGCCGGGCGGGCACGGGCGGGGGTGGCGGGGCCGGGCCGCGCTGCGCTGACGGCGGTGCTGTGCTCGCAGAGAACGGCCCCGGAGGAGAAGGCGTCGGTCGGGCCCTGGCTGTTGGCTCTCTTCATCTTCGTGGTCTGCGGATCAGGTGAGCGGCCGCGCGCGGGCGGCCGGGTCCGGCGGCGGCTGCGGGCCGGGCGCTGCCCCTCGGGGCCGGGCGCTGCTCCTCGGGGCCGGGCGCTGCCCCTCGGGGCCCCCGAGCTCGCTGCTGGCGCTGCCCAGCGAGCGCTCCCCTCTCCGCTCTCTTGCAGCTATCTTCCAGATCATCCAGAGCATCCGGATGGGCATGTGAGGGGCCGGTGTCGGGCCATGGCCCGCCGGCCCCGGCCGCCGCGGCAGCTGCCGAGGAGCGGCGCGCGGCTCCAGCCGTGTCGCATTCCAGGTCCCTTCACGAGTCATTCCGAGTTTTCTAGCCCGTGCCACAGTGCCTTGAACAGCACCACATGTATAAAGCAATAAAAGTCTGTTGTTGATCTACAATCGTGGACCTACTTATTCGCTGAAGATCCGGCCTGGTCTCTGTAATACGTGGAGCTATATGCGACTTAGGTCCGTAGGAACTGGCATCTGTTTAAACACCGGTCCCAGATCAGTGCCACCCTCGCTGTATAGCTGGAAATGGCTTTATTTGACGCTGGAAGCCAGGATTCCTGCAGAGGCTGGAGCCCGACTGCGCAGCATGTTCCCGAGGAGCCTGTCGTGCTCTGAGCCCCGCCGTGCATCCTCCCGTGTGCGCCGGGCGGGCACTGCAGCATGGGCAGTGCTCGCCGTCCCCACGCCACGGCACCGCCTGTAGCTTTGTCCTAACCCACGCAAAACGCTTGTCTGTCCAGGGGTGGTGGGGTGTGAGGAGCTGGCACGGCCGGGCAGCAGCTGCTCTGGCAGGACCCACTGCTGGAGCTCCGTGGACTGCGGGAGCACCCTGGCCAGACCTGCGGCTCCCCAAGCCTCTCCTGGCCCTGCCTGTGCTGTAAATACTTCTTGGACAACTTTCAACAAGTGGTGATAGTTTTAAATTTGACAATGTTGTGTGGGAATATTGGGTGCGGGGGGGGACACATGCTGCCTCCCTGCCCACAGTTCTGCTTCTGTATGTGCAGCCCCTGCAGAGTGTGGTGTGTCTTGCAATATATATTTAATCCTATTTAAGGTAAAACCTGCCTTCAACTCGATTTCTTTTAACAATGGATTTAGTACTTAACTGCTTCCCTACTGGTGATCACAGTTCCTTCTTCTGTAGACGACTGTAACTTGAGATCACGTGGAAAATGCTGCTATTGATCATATTTCCCTGCTGATGGCCCTGACGCCTGCTGGCTCTGCTGTCTGCGTGGTGGCAAAGGTGGTGGGAATTGCTCTGCTGGTGCACACTGTTGCTAAAGGAAGATTTCTTTTCTCCAGGTTTCAAATGTTAAGTCTGGTTACACTAGAAATAATAGAAAACAAAATGGGTTGAGGTTACTGAATTGCCTGTTAGCCGTGAAGGAGCAGATCTGTACGTGTTGTATTTCCATATGGAATCACTGGGACTGCTGTGAGCCGGGGCCGCCCAGGGCACGGGAACCTTGTGCTGGGACACCTTGTGCTGTGACAGTGGGGGCAGTCTGTATCATCGCTGATTTTGAATAAAGTTCTTTTCAAACGCAAGCTGTGTTCACTCTGATGTGGGCAAGGCAAGGCTCTGCTGGCTGTTGAGGCTCGGCCCTTCACACAATCAGGGACTGATTGGCTTTTCCCTGAGAGGAGCCGCCGGGCCGGGGCCAGGCTGGCACCACGGGCCGTGAGCTGGGGCTGCCAAGGCTCTGGATACACCCAGCTGCTGCTCCCCTTCCCTCTGGGACCGGCCACAGAGGCTCAGCAGGTGCCTTCCTCTCAGCTCCTGCCTCTGCTCCCTGGGAACGCCACAGCGGCCCCAGGCCCTGGCTGTGCCAGCTCGGCAGCTGCTCGCGGGCAGCAGAGTTGGTTCGGTAGATCCTTGCTTTGGTGCAGGCTGGCCACAGAGGTGTGTGCAGCGCTGTGCCGGCAGCGTGCGGGGCCATGGGCGGCTGCAGTGCCAGGGCTGGGGCTGGCTGGGGCCATCTCTGCAGGGCCCTTCTGGCCCCAGCTGCGCTCTGGCTCCACACATCCAAGAACAAATGCTGCAAAACACCACACTTGTTTCTTTCCCAAAGCTGTCAGAGCAATACCCGTTTATTTTCCCTGGTGAGATGCAGCCCGTCATGCCCAGGCCCCGAGAGCCGAGGCCTTCCGAGGCGCTGGCCGTGACCCCGCGCCGCCGCCGCGGTGGTCGGGCTCTTCCCGGAGCTGAGCTTGCTCAGGTGACGTCATTAACCACCTGCAACACGCTTGTCCCTCAATTCATTCTTTTCTTTTCTCCTGTGAAGCCTTCGCAAGGCTGGCTGCAGGACTGCGCTTCAGCAACGCATCAGGACGGTCTCACGGTCTGCTTCCCAGGCGAGAGCTCCCGGCTGTCCGGCCAGGCCTCTCACAGCTGCTGGCACCGCACAAAGCGCCGCAGCCACGTCCCCGCGCCCGTGTCCCGCCCATCTGCGCACACGCAGCACAGCGGGGACCCGGCAGCGACAGGAGCCACGTTCTCCAAGAACAGCCTCGCGGAGCGGGGACAACCCCTGCGCCGAGGCGGGAGCCCGGGACAGGCGGCGGCAGTGACGGCGCGAGGGCCCGAGAGACGGGGAACCGGGCGGAGGCAGCGGATCCTGGGCTGCGGAGACGGCCCGGGGCCGGGAACGGGAACAGGAATGGGAACGGGAAAAAGAATGGGAACGGGAAAAGGAATGGGAACGGGAAAAGGAATGGGAACGGGAAAAGGAACGGGAATGGGAACGGGACCGGGAATGGGAACGGGACCGGGCGGGGGCGGTGCGGGGACAGCTCCGCCCCGCTCCACAGCGCCGCCCCGCGGCCGCCACGGCCCCCGCAGGTCCCGCTGCGCCACGGGCGGACCCGCCCCCAGCCGGGAAAGGGTCGGGGCAAGGGAAGGGTCTGCGCCGCAACCGGGGAAGGGTCGGGGCAAGGGAAGGGTCTGCGCCGCTCTGTGCCCACCTCACCCGGCACCTGCTCCAGAGCCGCCTCACTGCTGTGCCAGCCTCCTCCTATTCACGCTCCCCTCTGAGCCAGGGCCGCGGCCTTGAAGCTCTCCTCGGTAAGCATTTCCTCCGCATTCTCCACTGTTTCGTAGCTTTTCCCCGCATCTTCTGTCACGTCCTCTCTGAGACGCAGGACCTAACTCGGAGCCCCCTCTGCCCAGCTTCAGTGCATTCAGACTGTTCTGTGACACCACGACTGCAGCCCGCTCCCCACCCGTGCTAAAGCACACGCTGCCGTGAACGCAGCAGCCGAATCCTTTCTCTTTATACCAAAGCTAAGGAACAATGTCGAACACACGTGTTAGAGCACCCGCATCCCACCAGATGTGGAGAGCCGGCTCCCCAGCCGGCTCCCCCCGGGCAGACCCGAGCGTGCCGGGCCAGCGGCAGAGCCGGGACCAGGACGGGCAGCGCCGAGCCGGGCTGGCAGCAGCCGCTGGCCGCCGAGGCTCCCTGCCATCGGCAGCCGCACATCTACTGAGACCACGGCGGTGTCCTGTGAGAACTGCTGCTCCTTTTCCTCAGGCAGCCTCTCGAGAAGAGCCCGCAGCATTCCCAGACCCTTTCCTACAGTTCACAGGGCTCTCACAAGCCGAGCCGCTGTCCAGAGCTGAATAGAGCTTATCTCTACACGAAAACTAAACACAAACCCCCAAAGCAAACCTGACAGGAGCTGAGCAAAGCAAAGACTTTCTAACAGGATCGGTTCAATCTTTGTTCCATTCCCTTTTACAGATTTACTAAATGGCTTCCTGCTTTCGGAGACAGCGCCTCTGCAGCTGCCGCTGTGAAGGATGTGCCCATCGCCGCCTCACAGCTCCCACAGAGAGCAACGGGCATCCCGAGGGCAGCAGAGCTGCTCCCTCTGCTCCCAGCAGAAAAACAATCACCACCTGAGGCAGGCTCAGAAAGTTGTCTCTGTTCTGTTTCACTCAAAAGCGAACTGACAGGTACAGAGCATCCTCCAAGAAGTTTTAATCAACTACTCACCTGCGGGACTCTTGTTCCCAGAAATCCCCGATTTGTCCCTTTTTTCTTACTTTACCAGCATCATCCTCACTGTACTGCTGGAGTGAACCACTGATCACTGCAGAGGAAACACACATAGCTACTGGAATATTCTGCTTTCTAATCTGTGGCACTAAAGTCTCCCAGCAGTGCTCACAGCACAGGGGTGCAGCAGGCAGAAAACACCAATCCACAGAAACTGGAAAGATCATTTTGCTGTTACTTTAGCGAGAACTTTTCCATAAGCACACAACACAGGGTTTGCTTGAACTGTGCTGAACTGATGCTTACCTGGAGGAGATGCCTCTTGGTTTCCAGGACACGGACACTTCTCTGAGATCTGAAGACACCAAAACTTACACTTTGCAATGTTTCCTCTGTTTTACCTTAGACATAAACCTGAGCAGAGTTAGACCTGCCCGGGTACTGAAGCAGATATTCACAGCAGTGACTGAGCAGGCCCAGATGTTTGTTCAGAGCTATCAGTGCAAACCCAAACCTCTGGCAGCCACTGACAGCATCAGAAGATGCTTCTCCTAGAAGAGAAGAAACCAGTCTGTTGCATGAAAAGTGGTAACCCTGGCACTGGTCTGCTACTGCCTCACTGACACTGCACTGCTCTATTTTGTTCAGAAAAGAGCTACTGAATTTAATTACACTGCAACAACATCTACAGCCAAAAAATTCAACAAAACTGGTTTAATTTCAGAAAATGTGTTAAAATATATATATATATTTGTACATCAATTTGACACACTGCATTAGTTTACACAAATGATGGTCTTTTTTGAAACTGTATTTATGAAATGTACATTTTTAATTTAAATACTCAGTATACACTGCATTTAATCTGCATGTTGCATTTATTAAATACATTAAATCTGCAATGTAACAAAACGTTTTCTGCATACGAAATTCAAAACACCATTTTAAATGAACAAAAGATGGCTCACTTCATTTATTTGTTTTAACAACTAGTGCCTAGCACACTAGCTTAGCTCCACCAACACCAGCTGTTCTTTCTCTTTATTGACATTGTTCACAGACTAGTACATATTACACTAAGAGTGCTGGATAAAAACATGAGGTACGGAAGTGGTTCAAAGATTACAGGTCATGCAGATCATGCGAGACAGCAAAGAAAGTTGTGAATGAGAAAACACTAAATAAAAAATACATAAAGAATGTGCATTATAAAATTAAAAAAAAACCCAAAACAACAAAACAAAAAACCAACAACCAACTCAATTATACAGCTTTGCTTCTTTGGTTACAAAGTAGGTTGAACAATTTCACAGCTTTTTATTCCCACCCAAAAAACCAAACCAAAAACGAAATGTCAAAAAGCAGAGGAATCATGGCCCCCTTCTCTCTATTAAAAAGTAGAAACAGAAATGAGCAAAGTTTTCTTCATCAAAATAGCCCATCACTTATTTATTATATCACAAGGACTGGTGACTACCTGTACAGATGCACTATGGTCTTCATACTTACACTCTATACAAAATTTACATTCAAGCTGGATCTTTACTACCGTAAATAAATACCAAAGGTCAATTGCCATTAGTGTTAGAAATATGCCAGGATTCTTTGTTCAATTATTGCCTAGACATTGTATCTATTAACGCAATCCCATCTATCATTTTACCCATACAGACGTTTATTAAAAAAAAAATTCAAAAGTTCTGTGACATTGTTCATGTACATTATGAAAATAGCAGCCCTGTAATAAATAAAACAAATAAATGAAACTAACATAGGCAAATGTTACTTATATGAAAAGAACAGTGGCTCTGAAGAGGAATTGCTGCTCCTTACCAGACAGCAAGGCTCAAAGCAACCCAGGAGCAATGGGAACCTCGGAGAGCCACCCAAGCTCTGTCAGAGCTCCCTCCCGAAGCCAGGGCCGAGCCCGGGCTGCAGGGACCCGCGCGGCCTCCCGTGCGCAGCGGGGCTGTGCGGGCACCTCCCGCGCCGCAGCACCGCAGCACGGCGGCTCCAGAGGGTGATTGTCTAATACTGAGAAGGCCAAACACACAAGAGAAGCAGGCTGCTCGCTCTGGGGCTGAGCCAGCGGTGGCACAGGACGGGCCGGCTCACGCGGAGGAGACGTTGGGCTGCGGCGGCTGCGCGGGCGGGGGCTGCGCCTGCGAGGTGCTGCTGGGGGCGGCCTGTTGGCTTGAGAGCTGGGATAACTGATCGTTGTTGGAAAGGGATTTTAACAGTGCATTTTCTCGTTCAAGTAAAGAGTTTCTTTCAACTAATTCTTTTATTTGTTCCTTCAGAACTTCCACTTCTTCTCTCACTGCGTACATCAAATGGCTTTTCACTAGATCCTGCAAAGAACAAGTGGACAGTTACACCACGGGAAAGAACAAGTTTCCTTCACCTCAGCCCCAGAACTTACTGCTTTCACTGCAGTAAGCCTGGGAAAAAAAGCACCCATCACCAAAAATTTATGAATAAATCAGCCTTTGAGCAGAAACAAACCAGCCCTTATGTGAAGTGGGCCTGATATGAAAAGCTTTGTCTCCAGCACTCCAGTCACTTCGGTTCCGCGGAAGCCAAGGAGAAGAACGACGCCCCAGCTCTGATGCTGTGACCTGGGGGTATGGGTCTGTGGTACACAGGCCCAGTCACTGAGGCGTGTGAGAACCAATCAACAAGAAAGCTTTTACGCCATCAGAAGCAAAAATCCAACAGCTCTAACTGAAGCTGAGCAGTGTGTTAAGGATGGCATACCTGAGCCTACAGAAAAACTAGCAATGAACTTGGCTGGAGTAATAGACTGAAGTATGCACTCTATTTTC
The DNA here is from genome assembly GCF_027477595.1 of Haemorhous mexicanus. Lineage (NCBI taxonomy): Eukaryota > Metazoa > Chordata > Aves > Passeriformes > Fringillidae > Haemorhous > Haemorhous mexicanus. The sequence continues at coordinate 26,323,069 of NC_082350.1, forward strand.
AGCACTCCTTCAAGTTCAATCACCTTGTTCACAGCAATTTGTAAGAAAATTAACTGAAAAACACTTCTGGGCCAACAGTAAAAGCAATAATGGTTTGTGGTCGTTCATAGATGACACAGAAAATCCTTTACTGATGCTCTCAGTCTGGCCCACCTGGAGGGATATCACAGCCCCGCAGAAACACAATACAGCAGGAAACTTACGTTCAGTGATGAACCACATTAATCCTATCAGAAATAACTTGTATTTTACTTACCATTGCCTGTTCTATTTTGTTGTCAATGGCAACAACACTTGCACCAGACGCACTGTAAATACAATGAGAAAACTCCGTGAGTGTTATTGTATCATCAGGTAAAAGTGTGCACCTGCAGGACTCCTGGATCATGCTGTCACTGGAAGGCTGAAGCTTAGAGTCAAGAATCCAGTATAGACTCACAGAAGGGTGTCCCATGTCCCTCCCACCCCCCACCCCACCCAGCTGCCCAGTAGAGTTGTGACTCACAAGAAACACTGCTCCTTCAGTTTGTATCTTGTCATACTGGGCTTATGACACCCATAACCATAAAAATGCATTAGAATAAGCACTAAATCAACTGCTTTGATTCCTGGCCTCATTTACCCGCTTTCTTCACTGAGGGAAACAAAAATTCATGGGATTCTTACCGCTAGCATTATTTCTTCCAAACTGCTTTTACACAGCAATGAAGAAAAAATCCAGTTTTAATACCTATTCTCTGGACTCACTTGAGTCCACCTTCCAGGTAAGGAGCTCCTGGAGCAGCACTGCCCCTGCAGCCTGCGGCAGCAACCAGCAGGAGGGCGAGACAGGACCAGAGCCCTGAGCCTGCAGCCACTCCTGGCTCCCAGTGAATTCTCCCTGGATCCTGTCTGACAGCTGACAAACACAAGGCTGTGGGTCACAGCTAGGGCCAGGCTCGTTCCACAGACACACTGGTGCAGGACACCTACCAGAACACCTCAGTGCACTGTGAGGGTGCCAACAGGATCCCAAACTGGGATCTCTGAACCCTGTGTGACAGAACTCCAGCCCTTAATAGCCAGGGTCTGTTTCCAAGTCACGCCACAGGTACACGAGCCAGTCCCTCCCTGGCAGCTCTGGAGCTGGGATTTTGGCAGGCCAGGGGTGTCCTGCTCCCCCACAGACTCTGGTTTCTCTGTTCAGAGAGGAGCTGTGGCTCTCCCCAGGGCACGCAGGGCTGCAGCCCGCAGCAGCCACCTGCCCACTCTCCACATCAGCCTCTCACCCCGGGTCTCAGGGTCCCATTTTCCACCCAGCCCTGGTCTGACACAGACAGTAGTTCCTGGGCTGTGACAGCCCCACCAGGGAGAGCTGCTGATAACACTCCCAGCCATCGACGTGGCTATCAGCAGTGTGCAGCCACATTTAGTAGAGTTAACATGGGGAAAATGCAAGGGTTGCAGTCATGCTGGAAAACTTGCCTCTCTGGAGTTGTGCAGCTCACCAAAACCAAGTGTTAAGAAAAAAATCACTCAAGGCTTTTTACAAAGAGTATGGCAATGTGCTCAGCAGTACTAGTCAGAGATGTGAAACATGGCTCAGCTCCTGAAAAGTGATACCGGTCAGAGAAGTTAAGTTTAAGGGCTCCCACAGAACTTTCAGCACTAAAACTGGGCTTTTACAAGCAGAGGGCATCAGGTCTGCAGACTAGGGGAGTAACAGCCTCTATTTCTACTGAACCAATCTTGAAACCCAAACCAAAAGCACTGAATACCCATTTCAGAAGAAAATTGTTCCAATCTCTGTCTTCTAAGACTCTTCCAAACCCTATCTACGGTAAACCTCCTCAGAATACAAGCTATTTATAACTCATGCCAAGGGAAGTATGCCTTTCCATGCTGAGTTAACACATATCAGACTCATCTGACACTGTCAGAAGTATCTGTGTTCATGAACCACAAAATCCCCAAGACTCCGTGTCCTCTCACAGTCCTTCATGGACACCACTCTACAGGTCAGATGAGGCAGCTCTGAAGAGGTAACAACAAGAGGAGGACAATTAAAACAAATGGCACCCTTGGCAGTGGGATCTATTTCCCCATCTCTGCACCACAATCGTACAACTTTTGTCAATACCCATCTAGTCAAACTTGAGACTGAAACTTTGTTCTTCTATCCCTGTTTCAGCCACTCTGTAGTGTGATTATTTAAAACAATAAACCCCACTACATGACTCTAAGTAAAGGCATTCCAGCGGTCCCACGAGAAAGGCAGGCAGCCTTCCCCCAGCCTCCCAAGGAGCTGTACCTGCGTGACATACTGCAGAGGCACCCTTCCTGTGTGTACCTGGTGCTCCGAGCTCCCCTCTGGCTGCGGGGTGGGTGTAGGAGCTGTCCCTCTCCCTGCACTGGGACTGGAATGAGCCAGGGAAACCCCTGCTTTAGCACACACACCCCACACCTGACATGACCCCAGCAGTGCTGAAAGCTCTAAGCAGCTTTATACACTCCTTCGTAATGCTCCTGCTGCCCTCATCCCCAGAGCAGCTGTGCTAAGACTGAGATGCTGACTCTGGATTCCAGCCCTGCACCTGTACAGATCCTAGGTCCCAACTTCAGCAGGCAGAGACCCCTACTCACCCACCCAGGAGAAGCTCCACACTGACACAGGGTGCCCCCCACAGTTTGTCATTAGGATAAAACCAGCTGACTATACTTCATGTCACCATCTCAAGGCAGATGAGAATTAGATGTTATGGTAGCACAATTCCCACATGATTTTGTTCTTTATTCATCTGACAGTGCTCCCAACACCAAGTAGCTCCTGAGGGACATTCATGGGCAGAGCCCTCCACTGACACCTGCTCTCAAAGGAAACTCAAAACGTGCTGCCAAATCTTAAAATTTTGTATATTTTTCCCAAATCCTAAACTCCTGACATCAAATTCCAAACAAAAATATTTTATCCCATGGCTGCAGAATGACAATTATAAATACAATCCAGTCCTTATGAAAAGGCCAGGAAGAAACCCAAAATATCCCTTAAACAAGTCTTTTTGGATGATTGAACGGAGAGAGAGTCTGACACATTCTGTTAGTGCACCATCCACTGTAGAGCCAATGCCTCAACTTGCAAATCCTGGAATTAGAAGAGGAAAGACACCATTTAGCTCTTGTAAAAAAAGACCAGTTGCTGATTGCTCCAAGAGCTACAGAAGTCTGACAAATATTGTCAAAATTGCAAAAAATCCACATCAAGTACCACAGGGCACATGAAGGGGTGCATTAGGCATGTAATACTTGTTTTTAACAGCAAAACTCCCATCCCACACTGAGCTTCTGCAGCCCACAAAGTGTCAAACAGATACACTGAACACAGCACACTTCATTTGACTTGGACCTCCCAGTTGAGGTCATGTCCATGAAGGCTCTACCCAAAAAGATGTCATATTGGTACACCAAGTTCACACTGAAGCCCACAAGGAACAGGGCAAGATTTACAGTCAGCAAAAACATCAAAGATGCCCCAAACACAGTCTGTCACTCCCAGAGATGGACAGTAATCCCAGTGTTTTCCTACCTTAAACACCAGGTAGACAAAACCCCATTTTGTCAGAGAAGTTCTCATTTTGATGGTTTAAAAAAAATCTCAGCAGCTTTTGCTTTACCTATTAAATTGTCTTTATCTCAACTGACAAGTTCTCTCACTTTTCCCATTCTGGGAGGAGGGGGTGCTGAGCAAGTGGCTGCATGGGGCTTAGTGCCAGCAGGATTAAACCAAGACAGCCCTTTTTGGCACCCAGCATGGGCTTGGAAGGGTTTGAGGTATGGACAGATTTGACTGGGATGTTCTAGATTGAATGGACAGCTGTTCCTTCTGTGCAGCTATTGCCTGAAAGCTCCTGTGTTTGCCATGGGCTTGCTTGCCTGAGGCTGTTGGAGCCCACTGCTTGCTAGTGGCACTCTTTGCTCTCACCGCTGCCACGCTGCTCTTATCACCTCACTGCTGTGCCTGGAACACTTGATAACAGCCACTAACTACCATGTGCCTGGGCTGGCAGGTGCCCAGGGCAGTGCTGCCACACTGGGCAGGCCGGAGCTCCAGCCCTGTGGTCATTTATTCCTTCCCCTCATTGCTTACTCATTTATGAGCTACTGTCTTATTCAGTCTATCCAGAGAAATCTTTTCTATTCTTGAATGAGTTAAGGTCTACTTAATTAGCCTCCACCCTATAAAGAGATTTTATAATGACAGCATCCCAAGCAATCCAATCACCTATCCAGCCTGGAAAGAGGATCTGTGTGAGTATTGCAGACTTCCATTATTGTTCTTTGTCAAAGCCACATGAGAATGTGTGACAACCTGAGGCAGTGAATTCACCGCCTCAGGAGTTCCCACACACACTTTGAGTTAATTTATATTGCAAAGGCTTAATGCTTCACACATAAATGCAGTGGAAACATAAATCCTACTACTTTAAATTCAAGATTCCCAATAATGTCTGTGCTTTAGGCAGACCCACCTAAAGCTGTGCACCTTTACTGTGCAAAGACAACCCAGGCCCAGAAGAGCAATCACCCAGACTCACGTGAATATGCCAAGAAGCCACTATTCCCCTTCTTAAATCACATCAGCTGAAAAAACCAACACGTGAGACTTGTGCCTTCAGCTACACCTATGTGAGCTTGAAAACATCCCCGCTGATGTGTCAGTAACAGTATCCCCCTAACACTTACTGGTCTGAGTGCCACCAGCACTCTTCCTGCCACAGCGTGTTGGTGAAAAATAAAAGAGTTTCTATTCACTGGAGCAATTCAGCAATCTCTTGTTCTCTATTGCAGTATCATGTGTCCGCCTCTGCTGACTTCAGCAGGTCCCCAGAGACAGTTACTCATAGGGGAATAATCTATATTTGTTAGAAAAAATACTAGAATTACACAAAGATTTTCTGTTTACCCTGAAGTCTCCTAAGTCAAGCCCCTCAGGTTCACAAAGTACTTCTGAAAGAACTGCAAAATGTAATTAAGAGTTCACTGCCAGCAGACTCACGGTCCTGGTGCTCTGTAGTGCATCAACCCCCACATTTTGTGATAGGCAAACAAAGGGATTCTAAGGAAGTCACATAAGTTTATTGTTTTCACAGCAGCAATTTTTCTTTCCCAAACCAGGGATAACAAAAAAGAAGCCTCACACCATGTTCTTGTTACAGCCCCTGCTGCGTCCTGCCCAGCTCCATCCTGCAAGGGCTCCCACCACTGCCTGCACTGCTCACTGATGGCCCTGGTGTTCCCTCCTCCAGCTTTTACTGAAGTTTATAGCTGACAGCTTCTCAGTTTCAGTCATCCAGTGAAGGAAAGCTGCCTAATGTGACCTTAAAATCCAATAACTGGGGTATAAATGCAAAACCTGCAAAATCCTGTCAAAGACTTTGGAATTTGAATGGATTATAAGTTTAAAACATGCATCAATCCTAATGAATTGCATTCTATGTTCTCACAAACGCTTGTTTTTGCCACGGAGAGTTCACTGGCAAAGAGGCAAGGTTATTTTAAAGGCAACCAGTTACATTCTTCTACCTGAATTTAATGTTCTATATCCCATATTTCCAGCATTTGCTTCAGGCATTGTACATAAACGTCCAATTTGTGAAGCCTCCATCTTAATAATTCATGATTTGATTTTGGTTTTTTTTTTTTTTTTTTAATTAGCTTCCTCATCTTAAGACTTATTTTGAGGCATGAAAATAGAGAAACAGCTAAAGGCCAGACCACAAAGTGACCTTTTGGTCTACAAACCAAATGTGTATTCTAAGCCCTGAAGTTCGTTCCAGTGAAATAACAAAGTCCTTGAAACCTAAATAACAACTCTGTTCCATAAATACAGGGAAGTGGCATCATCCAGAGCTTGAAGCAAAAACATAAATTCATCCAACTTACTGCTGAAAAAGGAAGATGTGCTTTGAAACTGAGCTTAATGCCAGCACCCCAGCAATACAAAATAATTTTTTAAAAAAGAGCAGAACACTTAGCATTACTTATAACCTTCATCATTGTGCAGTATACAAACTGTTGCCAAGCAAACTTTAAAGGATTCAGTTGAGCTGTGCAAGTTGAGAAGCCTTTCAAGTCAAATACAGCCAGGACAGTGACGAAATGGTTATCAATACTTCAGCAGCCAAACAAAATTTACATTCTACACAGCTTGTTAAGCAGAAGTTTTGACAAGCCAGAGCAGCACAAGGCATTAAATCACATCACCAGGACTTTGACTTAATGCTGACAAAAAAAAAAACACCTCAAAATCATTAAAGCATGGGAGAGAAACAGTTTGCAGCTACTGATGAATTAGTAATGCACCTCTCTCAAGTCCTATCCATGCCGGGTAAGACTCTGTTGCACTTCACTGCAGTTTCTCACCATGAGTTCAATGCTAACCTTGGAGATTTACTTTGTCCTTGTCACAGTTCACCTATGTTCCCCAACCAGCTTTACTTGAGCAGAATGAAAGTAAACCAGAAAGCTTTTTTTCCTGGTTTAAAGATATAACTATCTTAACTTTGCCAAAATTGTGTTCAAATATAATACTTTCATGATGTATTTTCTGATACAGGACTCAATGCCAAAAAGTTTCCTGTTTTGGAAAAGGAAACTGAATATTCAGGCGAAGGTCGCCAAGGAGCTGACTAGCATTAAACTCTGAGCTCACACATCATGTATGATACATGCATAATGGAAGGAGGAAGAAAAAAAGTCATGTCATATTTTAGAGTTTAGTTCCATGTTTCAGAACAAACACTTCCATGACCGCTTTCACCTCTTCAAACTGCAGAAGCCCAATATGGAGTTCTGAACACAGGCAGCAGTTGTGTGCAAACAAAAACAACGAGAAACTTGCATAGAGCAAAGCAGTTCATGCATACCTCAGCATGTATGCATTCCATACTCAAGCATCCATACCTATCCCAGGTGCTCTTTGACTCGTGTAACTTGTTGAAATGGAACGCTTGGTAGAATGCAGTTGACGGATTCCTATGAGATCCAAGAATCAGACAGACATATTGAAAATGGGTACGCAATAAAAATACCAACTCTCTTAATTCAACCTGCATTACAAAGTGAATGAGCTGTCCAGACAGGTTAAACTAATGTTTGTAAGGCCCTACTGTTTCTATGGGTTTGCATTAAGGACACAAGGATCCAAAACAAAATAGTAATTCTCCAGCCCCATGGATTTTCAGGCTATATCAAGCTGCTCCTGTACAAAGATGAGACTGTAAGGCCAACAATAAGACATCTCCCCTCCTGCTGGCAACACTGTACAGTTTAGCTGACCACCACCCTAATGCCAAACATACCTAAACCCAAGAGACACCTTTCCCATTTTTGGTACGTCCCAGACTACCTCTGCACACAGCACCCAGTGTTTTCATCCTACTTAACCCCCTGCTTTATACTCAAAAGAGATGATTCCTCCAAGGGGACCTGGAAGTCAGAGCTCAACATGCCACATTCAAACTAGAACAAATCAAGTTACAACAGAAAAACAGATCCAGCTAGAAATGAAAAACGGAACGTCAACGACCTTAGTAAGCACGTCTCAGCCACGCTCCCCTTCCCGAGGTGCAAGAGGGCAAGGGCTGATGGAGGCCCCTGCCCTGCACTCCCCAGAGTGCTCCACAGGCACAAGCCCAGAGCACAGTCCCCTTGCTCTGGGGAAAACCCTACACTGTGGCCCCATTCCAGCGCCAGAGCCCTGAGGCAGCCTGACCCTCCCGCCTCAGCCCCAACATGGCAACTACACTGACAGTGGAATTAGATATTTTACTTCTCCAAAGTCTCATCTGAAAGTTTGTTGTAAAGTAGATACTGGATGAAGTACACAGTTCTCTGCTGCCAGTGGCTGCAGCAGCATTATACTGAAGCTTAGAAACTCCCTTCCTCAACTGCTCATCCTCATGCGGACAGAGCGACACCAGCCCTAGAGACAAATGCAACAGCCTTGCTGAAAGATCTTCAGAAATGCAAGCATGAGTTCAAAATCCTTTTAGAATCTGTTTTAAAATGAGAAGTTTATACCACATTGGAAGCACGGGTATCAATCCCTTTTTTAAGTTTATGGCAAGAATATTTTTAAAAACAACTGTCTTCAAGTTACTTAATTATTTTAACTGAAATACAATTACCGCATAATAAATATCACATAAAATAAAACAAAAACATCACAGAAGCAGCACCATAACAAAACACTATCAGAAGTAATTAAATTCTCATGGCAGGTGTATACCAAAAATCTTGGAAGGATAGTGGTATTTGTGTATCAGCAATGATCAGGAAGTGACTGAGTGTAAAGTGTCTGTCACTCCTTTTCCCACCTTCAGCACTGTACCCTTCAAAAAAAAAAAAAAAAATCACGCAAGTCTGGAATTTAGCTTAAAACCTGTTACAGAAGCTGCTTGATCGAAACTGATAACCACCATCCTCCTATGTTGGTAATATCCACATTTTCCTAAGAAGCACTGCATACAACTCAACAAATAATTACAGGAAGAGCAACACAATAGCTAAAGGACATTTGTGTAACAGGACTTGACATGTGGAAAACAATTGGCATCTGCAGATCAGGAGAGCACTCCTTTGCTGAAAGCAAGGCCCAGGATCTTCTTTCTAATGCAGCTGTCAGGAGCATGTACAGTCCCTTCCTCGGAATGAGGCTGTAAATAGAAAGTCATCTAACTTCCAAGATAAATTTACTTGTAGCTGTGTTGCTATTGTTAGGTATAAAAAGTGATTTATAACCACACAGCATGTATTCCATATAGTCTTTTTTTGTACTGATACACTCTATGCTCTGTATTTGTGTATTGTTTTCAAGCAAGCATCTGAAGGAATATGGAAAAATTTTCCTCATTAAATTCTCATTTGTAACCCCTACTTGAAATTGCTTTTACATTACTTCAGACAAGTAAGTATCTTTTCCACTCCACAGCTACATATTTTAAAAATAATTAATGGGGGTGTGTGTACCTAAACAGGAAAAGTAAATCCACAGAGGCATCATGAATGATGCCTCACATGCAGATCTGAACTAATATGACTGAGTTTCAGACTGCTGAGGCATCTAGTTTAACCATAAGAAACAGTGAAAGGTTAGAGAACGACTAAAATGCCTTTCTGTTTGCAGAAACAACTGAGAAAACAGCTTACAGGAGCACTAAAGCCAAGCCTGCTGCTGCTGTGCCACAGTTGGAGCCCCACAAGGCCCCCTGACGCTGCCCTAAGTGAATGCAGGGACATCCTAGACCAAAAAAGCAGATTGCCTATGAGTCTTCCCTGGCAGAATGCCAGGTCTGAGGTCAGGACTCAGTCCCAGTCCTTGGCAGATTGATACAGAGGAACTGAGAGCCACACAGGACAGAAATGTCCCAGATTCTGACCCTGAGAAACAGCAAGCACCTTATACAGAAGGTACTCTTCCTCCATCTCTGGTGAGAGAGACCAGGTACCCCCAAGGGTACACGGGCTGAATTTCATTCCCAGCTTAGTACACCTAAACACCTCAAGTGGCCAAAAATGCCTCCATGTCTCTCTAAACAAGTCCTACAACACATACTGCATTTATGTCCTTTAAATGCTCATGGATGCCAATATTCACAACTCACTCCCACGCTCTTGTTTCCAAGTACAGTTTTCATGCAACAGAAAATCTGACCCAAATTTAAAGAAGGAGAACGTACTCAGTTCTCTGAAGGCCCAGGACATCAAGCTGTCCCTTTAAAAGGGAAGCCTGGACCTCATCCCAAAACTCACATAACAGTTGGAAGTGTATCCTCCCACTGCCATTCATCAGGACAATATGCCAAATACAAACTTCATCCTTGAAGGCTCTGCTTGCTAGAAACCATGGCTGTGAAAGCTGGCAAATCATCAAGTACACAGATAAATGCCTTTTGGTTCAAGTAATGATACTGGCTTTGGACTGGGTATCAGCCCAACTACAGATGCCTTGTTACCAGCTACGGCCTTTGAAAGGAATAGTAACGTCATTGTTCATGAGCAAGTCCCAGTCTTCAAACTACTGACCAACCTCAGAAATTGAGGGCAATAACAAGAACACATGTAAAATAGCCATTTTTTCCCAATAAAAAAATTAATATCACCTCAGACAGCTCTCTCTCAACATCACTGAGTTATTTTCTTTATGTTTAAGAATAGGAATGATGCAAAACATTCAAAAGGCCCAACCACCTGTCTTGAGACAACAGGTTAGACAATCCATGCCCAATACCTCTAAGAAAAACCGAAGAAGAACAGAAGCATATACTCACAACCCAGACAGAAGCAAGCACACAGGGGTGACCTTTAGAGAAACTCACTTCAGCCATAATTTCCTCTGAGAACAATTAACAGGTCTCATATAGAAAGCCACAGAACATGTGACCATGTCATAAAGTGAGCGGAGCTTTTAATGCCACCTTGTGTGACATTTTTGTTGTTAACAAAAGGCTGTTTACTGGGGTACTGACTACGACCTGCAATGGGCACTGATTACAGCTGCTCTCAAAATTACACCACTTGGCAGGGTTCATCTGAGATCTGGATGAGGAATTTGATGATCACTTGATCACAGTTTATCAAGAAACTCGCAGCATAGTTTATGGCATTTTGAGATTATGTTTACACTAGTAACAGAATTCCTCCTCTATCCTTCTCCTTTTAAAAGACATTTCACTTTATTTTTAGCACCTTCTATTTAAAGCAGCTGCAACTTTGAATTAGCTTTCTTTCATAAGACTCAATCTACAGAACAGTAACTGGAGCACAAAGCTTTGCAGGAGAAAACTAACAGGGACTAAATGGGGGGGAGTCAATGCAAAATTAAGCAAAATAACATCTCAAGTTGTGAAGCGATGTGTTTAATTGCTATTCTGTTCACGCAGTTCCTTAAAGCCATTATACTTGCTATACACACCCTAGAAGACCAGCAAGAATTCAGAGCTTTACCACTCAGTTTTAGGTGCGTTCTAGCTACAGATAACAGGAAAGGCTGACTCAATGACCAACCAACATGACAATTTTTGGGACAGCGGCTCTCAAACATAACAATGGATTTAAAGGGGTTTCACATGCTACTACAACACAAAAATATTGTAAGAGCATAGAGGAAGCAGGCCGCAGGGAACTGATCTTCACTGGATAAACCAAAAGCAGTAGCCCATAATTCTTCACCTTGTTCTCAAAAGAAGATTTTGGCAAATGATTTCCTGCAGTGACCAGAAGTCTCTAAGGAGAAGGAAATACAGACAACTGTCTCAAATACACAGAGTATGAAGTCTGGCAGAGGTGTTTCACTGATCACTTGCCCGCACTGTTGAAACACTGGCATCAACCTTCCCCTGCTCTGGGTGGGCTTGAGTATTTAAAAACAAGACCAGGAATATTTTCCAAGTCCTAACAAGGTTATTACTTGATGTAATTATGTGATTTTATAAATTTAAAAATAAATAAATGTTTCATTATTACCTATACTGGGTCATTACCATACACTAATTCTGAAGGAGCTTTGCTGAAGAGTTCAAATAGTGAATTCCAGTATGACTATTTAATACTAATCATAGAAAAAAACACAATCTTCTAAGTATCTTCTTATTCCTGATTTCAACAGCTGCAGCTCAAAACTCTGGAGTCCAGTTCCCTTGGGTCAAACAGATTGGTCCCCAAGGCTCAGGAGTGCTGCACACAACTGCAATCGTAACAGCTTTATGATTTTCAGATCCAGTGATGACCCTTTCCATCCTCAGCACCCTTTCCTTCCCAGGGTCGGTGCACTCCTGTCCCAGCCAGGCACCCAAGGCTCTCCTGCTCCTCCTGTCCCAGGCAGCACGGCCACGGACGTAGCAATTAACACAGCACCTGCTAATGAAGCATGGCTCTTCTGTGAGGGCTGTCAGTCAGGCTGAACGTTAATTACTTCACCTCACAAACTGTGTGAGGACTAATCTGAGAGCTTCTGCTCTTAAATCAAAATATGTAACAAGTGTAAGGTTTTTTGTACTAGTGATTTGTCTTTTCGCTGGATATAATCAACCTTCAGTTCTTGGAGGGAGGATACAGAACAAAGTAGTTGACATGAAGCACAGCTTCGTTTCCAGGCAAAAAAAATATACAGCAGATCACATTTTCAGAGAGAAACTAATAGATTACAAGCTGAGAACAGCAATGCAGAAAGTCTGCCTGATCTAGTCAGGGATTCTTGCCTCTATCAAGTAGCTTTCAAGAAAAGCCAGTATTATCCACGTTTGAATGAACTGAGAAAAGTTTAAAAAAAAAACAACCAAAACCAAACAAAGTCTTATTGATTATAACACCCATGGTCTCAACAAACACCTTGAACTCCACTTCACATGGAGTGGAGCCCTTCAGTATCTACTGATATCTGCCAAAGAATATCACTATGCTATCATACTCTCCTGCAAATTACTCCATCCATTGAAGAGAGCAAGCTCTGAGTGCTCCTACCCAGCATACCCTGATACGCTGGCATAAAGGAGGGAGAAAAATAATAAATTCAGCATTTCTGAAATAAGATCCACATTTGTTAGTATTGCATTACAGATCCAAAAATCTTCAAAACCCCTCAAAATTATTGACTTTTATACAACATGGCTGGTAAAGAAAAGGCATGTATTTGTATGTATGAACATGTTATTGAAGATGATCAGGCTCCTGCTGCCTGTGATGCCCACAAAACCTGATTTTCTCAAACACAGTGATGAAGGGAAAGCTGCCTGCGATTTCTGGTCAAAGTGGCCCTGCATAGTGGAACAGGGCTTGAACGCTCACCCTCAAATAAAATTGCACTAAAATGAGATTTTTTTTTTCTCCCACTAAGTTGCAGGTATAACACTTTCAGCTATTTCAGTCATCTATAAATACAAATGGCTGCTGTTTTTTTAACAACAAAATATTTCAGTATCTGGCAGGGGGGGAGAAATGAGTGGCTAAAACAGCTTCAAGCAGACTCAGATGAATCCCACCTGTCCGACTCGTGATAATGGTCAGGAATGCATGTGTGAGCAAACGTTTCAAATTACACATTTGGCTTTAAAAAAAAAGATATTAGATCCTAGGCCATGTATGGCACTTTTTTTTACACAGTATATTGTAAATCTGTCTGCCTTCCCACACCATTTACAAAGTCTCTACTATTCAAGTTTCAGGCCAGCCTGTGCTGTCAGTGAGTGCTCACCACTTGATTTACAGAAAAAGTATTTTTAAAAATGCATTGTAGGATTGGTCAAGGTATTTACAGGCCTTGCACCCACCAAAGAGTGTTCTACAACAGGAGACATCCCAGGAGCTATCATCCACACCCCCACAAAAACAGCCAAAGTAACTTGATGGAGGAGCAAGCAGGGTTTTTTAACCCTCATTTCTGACCACTCCATCCTCTATTGGATATTAAATCTGTTTGAGATGGATGCAAAAGCTTCAGATACTTCACTGAAAGCAGTATCTCATCTCCAATCCAATCTACACTCCTCCCCTGCAAGCTGACACACCTGCCACACTCATCCCCCCCCAGACAAACGGGTCAGGACTCTGCCCTCCCTGCAGAGGGGGTGAATGCTACCCTGGGCTGCACAGGGCAAAGTCCAGCAGGTGGAGGGAGGGGATCCCTCCCTCCCCTCAGCACTGCTGAGGCTGCACCTGCAGGGCTGTGCCACATCTCCACTCCAGTTTGCGACCTTTCATGGGTACCAGACAGACCCACCAGCTGTCAGTGCAACTGACAGCTGACACCTCTCCAGGGCACTAATTAATATTTCTACCTTCTCTCTGCACTGACAAAAGCACTCAAGCAGGCTGTCACAATCCAAATGCATCCTTCATAGCTTCAAAGGGAGAACAGATATACACACTCTTGGACTAATTTTGCCTTGATTGACAAGGAAAATTAAGACAAGCATATAGCTGTCCTTCATGTGGCCAAGTAATTCACCTGCCCTGCCTGAGTGAAAATAGACTATCCCATAAGGCAAAGATTTCCTGACACTTAATACACATTCATATTTATGAAGTGTGAAGTTTAACGACGGAATAATCTTCAAGAGGAATGAAAGTACAACCTTACTCTGCACTTCAAGTGACCGCTTGTGTCTGGAGAATCTTCTCAGAAGACAGGGGCTTTAGCAGTTACTATAAATACTTCTATCTTTATACTTTGTCAAATATAGGAATAAAAGCAGACACCTGTGCCTGACAATCTAGACTTACTGAACAGAACCATCCAGATGTACTTTAGCAGGAGGAGTCTCACAAAAGTTTAAAGAATTGTTGCTGACACATAAAGCACAAACAAGGTCTGCACTTCTCCTGAGCAAGAGAAACTGCTAATTGTCAGCTTTTAAGCAGGAAAAGTAATACGCAGCCTCAACATGCAACAGGCTGATAACTCAAATATCCAGTAGAGTACCAGGGAGCAACTCCTCTTTACTATAGTGTCACCTGAAGTCAGAAAAATTATCAGCAGCTCCCATAAAAATGCAGCCTCAGAGAACTTTCAGCCCTTCTAGTGTCTGAGAGCAGTTTGGTAGTCCTGCCTTTTCAAAAACATCCAAATACTACAATATTCAGCTTTTAACAAGAAGTTTAAAATAGCTTCCATCGAACATATGCTGATATTTCTGTCATACAGACAGCACTCAGAAATCAGCTATGGAACATCTGTAGGAGATGAGGAAAAAACTAACCCCCAGCAGCTGAGCAGAACACTCATGAGTCTGAGGTACAGGGAACCTCTCCTGTCTGGGCTGGTCACTACAGTCTTTGTAACAACCTGAGCAGTATCACTGTGAATTTCTTTCAATTACTTTCCCCATTTCCTCCTTTTAATAACTCTCTCATCTGAAACACTTCTACCTCATAAATTTTAAGACTATATTGACTCCTCCTTAACAAAGGCATTTGAATGTTTAAACTGGGAAACAGTACTGTCAAACAAGTAACCACCGTTTTGTTAAGCTATCTTGCACCACTCTAAAACTGACTGCAGAGCACAACAGGCTTTCTACCACGCAGAAGCCCATGCAGTGCTGCAGTTACCTTTGGTAATTTTTGTTACAGAAAGTATAGCAAGCAGTGAACACAACCAACTGGAGTTTCTTTGCATTAACCATCATTTGCTGCCATGAGCTGCAGAGGCCACCCTAGAAGTCCCAGCTCAGTTTTCAAACTGTCTGTCAAACCAAAGGCTCTCCAGGCTCTGGAGCATGTCTGTCCAGGCTACATTCCCACCTGCTTCCACCCACACTCACAAACACGGGCCTTCAGCAGGAGAGCTGAGAACAAGTCTGCAGCTGTAGGAGAGCTCAAACCTCTATAAAGTTCATGAGCAAGGTGAAGGAAGGGGTAACACTGCAAACTAAAGCAATTCAAGTATCATGTACGGGTAGGTACTTGCAGAAAACTTACTTTTTTTCTTTAGGAGCACAATAAAATATGCATCTAGGGCAATACTTAAGTGATCCCATGCCCAGTTTTGTCCTTATGTGATGAACATGGTCTCAACAGCACAGCTCTCCCAGCACTAAGTGCTCCATACAAGTACGTGATTTAGCTGAGCTCGCAGCCACGCTGCAGAGAGCCCTGCACAATCGGGTTCTCAACAGCTCAGCTGCCATAGCTGACAGTTCACAATTGCAGCCATTCATTAGTGTTCCTGGAATACAGCCGGAACAGTTCAAGCCGGTCAGTTATCTCTGGAAAATGATCTACACTCTGCGCCTTTTCCAACAGCCCCAGTAATATTTTGCCCCAAAAGTCTGCCAAACATGTAGGAGGTTTGAACAAGCTTTCTCAGTAACATTCTTTTAACAGAAGCCACATATTTCTTTTTCCCCAAGAGCCAAAATAAAGTTATTAAGCCAGATGAAATATTCTGCTTGTCAATTACAAATTTGTGTATACATGGGAATAAGGGCAAGCAGGAAAATCAGACACACACTGATACCAAAATCCTCTCAGGTGCTCTAACTGCCCTCCCTTCAAAATAATTTAGTACTAGTGCTGAAGTACAACAAAAGAAGAGTCAGAGCAATTTTGAGACCTAGTTCTAACAATGTTTTTACACAATTAGTATTTTCCAGGCTCCCTGTTTGAGGCAGCAATACCCACATCTGCCTCAGTACCAGTACTAGTTCCTCCATCCTTTAATACTGCTGCAGTTTATTTTATTTGCAGCCACATTTAAAGAAGAAAATGTGTTATGCTGTAAATATTTCATAACTTTCACACAACAATTTTTGCTTTTTAAGAGCTTAGCAATTTGGAAACATCAACTGAAACACTGGCTTTGCTTTTCAAGGAAGGTGTGACACACTGAAGGCTTTTTTCTTTTTCATTCTCTTGGGCCACCTATCCAGCCTTTCTTCCCCCCCAGACAAGATTTTCCAATTAATTGATTCTTCACTATTCATCAGGTCAGTGCAAGAAACCACAGCTTTTTACAGACTACTGTCAAAGTGCACTGGACTATGGGAACAGGAAATTAAAAGTCTTTGGGCAACGGAAGAAAGCAATCTATAAACATAGTTCTCTTTATATATCAGGCTAGATCACCTCCACCCCTAATAACCTTAGATGCTATTGGATTTAAAACAGCAGACTATCAGACAGGCGTAATAAAAAAAATTTCAGAAATACATGAACAGATCAAATTTTTATATCATGTTTACTGTGTTACCAACATGCTGCTTTCAAAGAATTTCCATCTTAACTATTTTACCTTTAAAACAGTTCCTCTTCCTATTCAGAATGGTGACTTTCCAGGTAAATCCAGGGTACTGAGAGCTATACACTACTCCTTGATGAGTCACTGGTTTAGAAGATGACTATAGGAGAACGATTACACAAGTCTGTGAAGCTTCAAGTGCATGCAAATATTGAAGTATAACTGAAGGTGCCAAAAGAAACATGGATACCTGCCTCCACACTGAGCCCCCTTTCTGGGAATGTTACACATTAACAGTACGAAGGACGAAGAGAAAAATGCTTACCACGGATTTATAGCTTCTATGACCACCAAGTAACCTCTCTGAACTGAGCTGTGCCCTAACTTCCTGGACCTGCCAGCACAAACCATGACTCATGACGTATCAGCTCCCTTTGTGCTTTAATAGCTTTATCAGTGTCAACCCCCAGCCCATTAATGACACTTGAAGGTCTTCATTAACTATTTCACCACCGATTTCAGTAGATAAGGCAGCTGGGCAAAGCCCATGGGAGTGGCAGCACAATTTAAATGGCTGGAAAGAGGAAAAAAGCAGGAGCAAGAATAGAACAGCAGACAATCAGGAGACAGTTTTACAATAAAGCCTTCTCAGAGAGTAAAGCAAATAAAAACCAAAAGGTAAAACAGCCTTAACAAGCTACTAGGTTTTCATTCTCGCCTTTCTCTGTCTGAAGCCAGTGGAAATCAGGCTACTGTTTGAGGGGACCAAAGAATAAACTTTCATCTACTGTCTCTGTATCTATCTCCTACGTTATGTATGAGGTCTAGGTCTGTTTAAGGTGAGCTTTCACAGCTTACCAGAATCACCTTCCCAGCTGGGAAAGACTCTCACACCATATGTATGCTCCTGGCTTTCTGACAACCCCGCACACAGCACAGTTTTATCACCCAGTGCAGAAGCTGACAAACAACACATAGGCACTCCTTCACTGATAACCAGACATTCATTTCTCTACTGAACACTCCAGCATGGCCTACCAAATTGCATTCAGATCCCATTTCCATTTCTTATTCATAGTTCTCATGGCAAAGTGTCTGAAAGAGCCTCTTTAGACATGAACATCATGTAAAGCACCACTGCAAGGTGGCAAGTTCAAGGATTAAACTAGAAAATTAACTTTAAGAATCACTGTTCTGGTAAGAGCACCAAGAACTGACCCACTGGAGTGCCACACAAAGTTAGATGCCCCTAATTTGAATAAGGAGGATAAGTTTCTCTCTATCTTTACACAGAAGTTATTCAGTTGTCAGAGATAATAATGCTCATTGCCACAATTTGTATTAAGTATTAGAAGCTATGGAAAACAAATGCAAAATGCATTCCTTTCTTTCTGACTCCTGAATCAAGAGAATGATTAAACACCAGACAAACTGTCTTCTCAAAAAACACTGAGCTATGAAAAGAACCCATCAGCTTGAAATCGAACCTTATTTGCACAAGGCAGTTTGTCAGCCTGATTAGCAGTCCTCTTAAGGTAGGCAAACTGCGAGTAAATTTTAAACTTTTAGTCAGTCCTTTACCACTTTATTCAAAACCAGCACAGGTTTCCAAACCACCGCTTTTCCTTGCAGAAAAGCACAGCAGTTACTTTCTCAGACACAGCGTCAGCCAATGCTCCAGTGAGCACAGGCCTGCATTAAACCTGCAGCCTGAACTCCCCCAACACCCACTCTGAGGTGCTCTCTCCATCCACTGCACCCAACTCCACAGACACAGCTGCTTCACTCAAACATGCTCAAAGCAACACTGACTATATTATCATAATGTCTAGTGCTGTCTCAAGGTGAGAGAAGACTTAGAGAGAAATTCAGCACAAGCTCTGCTCATAATGGCCTAATGCTTGTTTTTAAAAACAAATAACACACATGTATTCCCTTCCTCCAAACTGCAGCAATTCTGACAGTAAATGTTGGGACTTTAATTCAGTGCTCAAACACTGCTTAATTCTTTCCCCCAAAGAAGTCAATCAAGCGGTTTGGCCTTCAGAGCAGTCTGACGTGTAAATGGGAACAGCAGCCACACACCCACTCCTTCTCTCAGGCCCTCCTAGGAGTCTGCTCACTCACACCACACCCCTCTGTTACAAGTCATAGCTCCAAATTACTTTCCAACTTAAAAAAACTCACTGTAAGGCTGTACTTCCCACCGTGTCCACATCTTTGCCCAAGTAGTGTCTGTTTTCTCAGCACAAAGGACCATTCTCTGCAGAGCTTTCCCTGCATATGGATTTGCACACAAATCCACATTCAAGTGCAAGTACTTTCCTTACTAACTGACACTATAAAAGTGTTAACTCCACAGCAGGGTAAAAATCAAGAGTTTTTGTTAAAAGCCCTGAGAGAGCACCACACAGATTTAACATTGCAATACAGTGTCATTTAAACCAAGCTGTCATTGAAGTGCTTTATAATGCATTCAGGAAAAATGAGAGAACAACCCTTCTCACATCCTGAGCCACTGGCTACAGAAAGACAGCTTTCAGTCTTCTGATTCGGAAGAGGTAATATTTCATGCATTAAGCAGCCTCCAGGATACTTTGTACCCCATTCTGAGAGAAAAGTAATCACTCACACCCTGCAAAAAACAAGTGCAATTCACTACTGGCCTAAATACTTTGGTATGGTTTGTGTCTTAAAATAAAAATATAGTCCAGGTGAACCTCGGCATGACTTTCCGAAAATATGAATTTACAAAAAACACTTGGCAATAACTTGAAAGTTGACTTTTTTCCTCCTAAAAACACAGTTCTTTTTTATAGCATTATAAAATAATTCATACCTGTCTTCATCACCATCAACAGGAATGGATATGCCAAAAACAGAGCTGGCAAGACTGTTCATTGGAGTACTTGCAGGTAACTGAAGAGGATTTGCTAGAGTGTCTGGAATGGGAGGCTTCACAAGAGGTTTATTTTCAGCTATAAGAGAAAGTGGTGGCTGAGGTAGGGGTTCCGATTTTCTTCTAGTATCATCAATCTGGCCTACTAAGGACTGGGCCTGGGTCTGAAACTGTCCGAGGCTTGCCTGAGGCAGACTGGCGGGCGCGTTGGGCGCACCTTGCATCATCGAGTGTCCGACGTGCTGGGACTGGACCGCGCCAGTGCTTCTGCTGGCAGAAGGGTGGCTCGTCAGCTGGGACTGGACCAGCGTTACAGGGACGTTTGGCATAGCAGCAGAGGCGGTGGTGGACGCACTAGGCACACTTGTACCGGGCACAACCGCAGGCACGCTCTGAACTCCAGGGACCACAGCATGGGGAGCACCAGGCATTCCCGACACTTGACTGCTCCCCCCCATTGGATGCTGAGTCACAGATTTCTGTTGCACAACCCCCGTATGTCCAAGGCCTGGCTGCACCACACCTCCCGGCTGCGGGAGGGCAGGCTGGCTCGCTGGTGCCTGGCCACTCTGCAACAGCCCCGACCCCTGTCCGACTGCTTCGCTGGGCTGCGCTGACACCCCCATCACTGGCGCTCCCACAGCTGAGGGGTTCTGGCCCGTCACCTGCCCCATAGGAAGGCTGGAGGCCACAGTACTTGGAGCAGAGCTTGTAGTAGCCTGCTGAATAGCTCCTTGAGACTGCATAATTGTCATGTGCTGCATGTATTCAGCCTGCCCAGGAGGCTGCGTCGGCAGTAGATGCACTGGTGGAATCTGGGACTGAGAATAAGCAAATTGTTGAGGCTGAGTCACTGGTATGCTTGCCTGCTGCACCTGCTGCTGGGCCACAGGAATGCTTGACTGCCCTACTGTCACATTTGGAGGTGCCATGCCTTTCCCGTTGGGTCCAGCCTGTGAAACACCCTGTGGATTTACCTGTGGCTGTGGTTGCTGCGGCACTATCATTTGCTGACTTGCTCCCGAAGCCCCAGAAAACACAGGCTGAGCAGTACTCTGAGGCACGGCCCCACCCACGGGCTGTTGCTGTTGCCCAATGACAAAATTAGGTTGCTGTAGAGAGGACTGGTTCATTTTCTCTGTCTGAAGCAGCTGTGACACAGCAGCCAGAGAGCTGTCAGCTATAGAATCGGGGCCATGGGCCGACGCTGGCACAGCCGAGATCACAACAGAACCTCCTGTGGCACCGAGGCCACTGTCTCTCTCTTGAGCAGCCTGTTCGAAGGTGCTGCTGTGCCTAATGCAATCTCCAGTCCTGCTCAGAACACCACCACCATCTGAGTCCCGGTCATAGTACTCCATACACGTCCATCGGCCTCGCCTGTAGGGCTCCCCAGTACCGTGGTCCAGCTTGATCACCCTGAAGCGTGAGCTGCACGCAGCAGCCGCCGTCTGAGACATGGCCCCGGAGGCAGTGGGTGCAGAAGGCCCTGTGGAGGGCAAGGCAGCCTGAGCACTGCTGCCTCCCCCCACAGCAGCGCCAGGAGCAACAGCTGGCAGGGGCACAGCCGAACTTTTGGGCACAGCCCCCCCGTTAGGGCCTGCAGGCACCCCAGAAGCAGCCACAGCCAGCTGCCCGTCCAAAAGGAGATTGGGAGAGACGCTGCTGGGAGTTTCAGCCTCGCCCACGTTGTTGAGAGTCTCTTCCGAAGAGCTCCGCTCACAGACGTCCTCGGGGCCATAGTCGGTGGCTCGGGAAACATCAAAGATTTCAGAAGACACGTCCTCGGTGCGGGACTCATCCGGGTCATCCAGGCTCTCGGTGTCCTCGGTGATGCTGCTGGCCACCTGCGCCGTGGTCACGCTGGTGATCTGGAAGCAGCTCTTCTTCTTGGCCGGCATCTTGGACATGTTTCCTCCGCAGGAAGGGGTTTGGCCGGCCGTGGCGAGACGAGCGGTGTGCTGGGTCGGGCTGTCACGGCGTGCCGGCCGGGCCCCCGGCGCTACCGTACATCCTCCGGCGGCTTCCTGCGGCGGGCGGGGGGCGGCGGGGCTCCTCCTCTTCCTCCCTATCCGCAGCCCTCTTCCCGCGGCCGGGCCTCCTTCTCCTCCCTGCCGCCGCTCCGAGCGCCCCGCGGCTTCCTGCGGGCCGCAGCAGCGGGCCCGCGGCCCGCCCCGCGCGAGGGGCCCCGCGCTGGCCGGGCGAGGCCCGGGCGGCCCCGTGTCCCACCCCCCCCACCCCCCTGCTGTCTCCGCGCTCTACCTGGAGACCAGCGCCAGGCGCATCCTGCTCGCAACCGGCCCGCGGGCTCGCCCCACGGGCAAACCCCCGCCCCGGGCGGGGTGCCGGCGCCGCGGCGGCCCGGGGAGCGGCGCTCAGCAGCCGCGGGCGGGCGGACCCGCTGCGCTGCACCGGCCCCGGAGCTCCCGGAGCGCGGTAGGGCCGCGGCTCCTCTCGCCCAAGATGGGGCTCAACTTGTGCGCTGCACCCTGGGAGCGAGGTGGCCACGCCCCCGGCGAGCTACGTCACGGCCCGGCGCAAGTTAGCGCAGCGCGGCGCGGGGGTGGCGGGGGAGCGCGGCCTGCGGGGGACAGTTGGGATATGGCGGCGCACGCTGAGTTCCCCCCTCCTCCCCGGGGGTTGGTCGCGCCCGGCCGCACGCAGCCCCGGCCGGCGGCGAGTGCGCGGCCCCGGCGGAGCGCCGGCGAACGCGAGAGAGCGCCCTCGTCGGGCGGGGCCGGGCAGCGCTCCCGCTGCGGTTGGACCAACGCCAGGCCCGGAGCTGCGCGGAGGCCCCGGCCCGGGCCCCGACCCGCGGCACCGCGGCATCGTTCCGGCTGGAACGGACCGCTGAGACCGAACTGTGCCCCATGCCCATCTTGTCCCCAACACAGAGCTCTGGGTGCCACGTCCAGGCCTTCCTGGGACACCTGCAGGGATGGGCACTTCAGCTCTCCCTGGGCAGTTCCAGTGCCTAAGCCCCCTTTACATGGGGAAATTCCTGCTGTGCCCACCCTGAGCTGCCCTGGCCCAACCTGAGGCCGTTCCCTCTGCTCCTGTCCCTGTTCCTGGGAGCACAGCCCGACCCCCCGGCTGTCCCCTCCTGGCAGGAGCTGTGCAAAGCCACAAGGGCCCCCTGATCCCCCTTGGCTCCAGGCTGAGCCCCTTCCCAGCTCCCTCAGCCCCTCCTGGGGCTCCAGCCCCTTCCCAGCTCCGTTCCCCTCCCGGGACACGCTCCGGCCCCTCCGTGTCCCTCCTGGGCTGCGGGCCCGGGCCGGACCCCGGCGGTGCCAGGGCAGGGGACGGGCCCCGCTCTCCTGCGGCCGCGCTGCCCCCGCCGCGGCCGGGCCGCCGCTGTCAGGAGTGCCGCAAGGAACGGCCATGGCGGCCTTTAGTGTGGGCTAGAGAAAGGGAGATTAATAAAAGGTAAAATAGTCAAAGGATAAGGAACAAGAATGAATAGAGTGAACTGATTCACTAACAAACCAGAAAGGTTTCTGAAAAGTCCAGAATGAAAATTGCTACAGTCCACAGCCAGATTAGTCAAGATCCACACAGTAAACCACAAAATGGCCTTGTCAGCGTTACACTGATAATGTTTTTGCGACGTTGAATTGGTGCTGAACAATATTCCAGTATGCTGGGCACAAGTACGCTGGTATTTTTATTAAGTGTCAAGCATGTACATATTCCCTTTTTTCCTTCAAGAAAAACATTGGCCACAGTTAGTTAAAAGGCATTCCCACGTTCCTTCTGTTTGCGAGTGCGAGCGCCGGCGCTGCGGCACCCTCCTGGTGTCCGTGTGCTGGCTGTTTACACCTGGACAGGACAGGTGGAGCAGGCCGGGAAGGGCAGCAGGCTCCTTCTCAGCGCTGCTGTGTCACCCGACAGAGGTGTGGGTAATTGTCCCCCGCTCTCTCCGTCACCTTCACCATTACATCTTCACTAGGAGGGTCCCCATACAGGTTTCAGTGGCTTTCCTTGGGGTTCTCCTGTTCTCACTGTGGGTGATTTTACATATTTTACATATTTTACATATTTTGCCATTTAAAGATCATGCACCAGTCATGAGAAAGAAGTGTCTCTCACACAGTCTCTGGACTGAGGGCAGACATGCTCCCACAAGTGATAGAAGGCAAAAAACAAAGCTCTTCTGGAGTGTGATAGTTGTAGGTATCCAGTGAAAATGGCACTGCAATGTTCTGTTTGTTTCTAGAAATTTAAATGGTCAAAAGTGGGTGCTTCCCACTGATGGTGGCTGAAATCTGTGTGTCACTAGCACACACTAAACCCCTGAATGCTTATGGAGTGCACAGAGCCACACACGTGCTCACACCCAGAAATGAATGCATGGCTGGATAAAGATGTATATTTATATATATATATTATAGATTATTATACATGCATTAACATTATAAATTTTAAAATAAACAGTAGTATCAGAAATTCCTTACTGTAAACTCTACATTTTCCTTTTTATGAAACTCGTGGTTCTAGACCGTAAGACATTGACTCAAATTATTCTTGTTTTTAAGACTCCTCTAAATTACCCCAAATCATCTCAAACCTGACTGAGATGCAATTGTAATTTGAATGTCAAGTTCTTTTGAATTTCAAACTGTAAGACACAAGACCTGGAAGACAAATACAAGGTTACAGACTGCTGGAGGGAAGAAGGGCACAGAAAATAGCAAATTAGTTATTTGAATGTCTAAGTGGGATTTTTGCATTTATAAAGGCCACTAACTATCCAGAGAACCATGAATAGTACTGCAGTATTTAGCTTCAGGCTCTTAAAGTTTCATGTGACAAGGAGCACAGAATTTTCCTCTCCCCTGACTCTAAAAAAATTGCTCTTTTTGTCTTTGTAGTGTTCATAGTCTTCTACATGGGAAATAATAGGCACTAAATCCAACAACTAATGAAAAGAATCATAGGAATGACAAGTGAGAAAAATGGACACTGTTTCACACATTGAAACACATTGCAAGGGCAGGTAGAAATGAATAAATGTTATGAAATACCATCAGCTGTTGTTAGCCTGATCCTGACCCCTTTCAGGTCAATGGCAAAACCCATCAAATGGCAGTTGCAGGTGTGTCTTTCGTAACTGAGGGATGTTAAAATCTAGGATGTACATTTGTACAGATCAACAGACAGGCCTCTTGCATATTTGGCTTTTCTTCGTGATGGGCACCTTTGTTTTTCTGTAGATCTTGTGCTGCACACAGTTGTGGTGTTTGAATAGGAGCAGCTCCTCTAGCCAGAATGATGTGTCAAACACCACTGTTCTGTAAATTATACTGTAAAAAACAGGGAAATGACAGCATTCTGTGGAGACTGCCATTCCGCTGGGGGGTCTGAGGTGGTCTCTTGGTGGATGGTTACTGCCAATACCTCCTGGGCTGCATGAGCCCCTGTATGGTTTTCATCTGTGGGATTTGGTTGTTCTTATTTACCAGAGTTGTTCTCAGCCTTGCTGTCTGCTGTATTTTCAACCATTTGTGGTTAGGGGCAGAGGGAAGAGAAGCACGGACAAAATCTGAGCTGCAAATCTAGTTTGGGATTGTTCTTGATGCTAAAAAAGAACTCTGGATTTGGAAGTCATCGTAAGGCAACTACCATGTTTTGGCACTAATGATGAATTACTGCTGCAAGAACAAGGCTTTTAGGGAAGGCGCAGAGCAGACCTGGGTTTGGGCCATAGCTTTAAAGCCAGGAAATCAATCCTGGCTTTAGGATAAATAAGTCAGGTTGGTCTGTCTTTTCTTTCTCAGTCTGAACGTGAAACAGTTTGTAAACTGTTGCTATTTAGCTAATACACTGGAATGCAGTGAAATTTAAAGACATGCAATGTTTCTTCAATTTGATGTATAAATAGATTACAGCATTTTCAGCATTCCAGTCTTATGATCAAGTGGAATCCAGATCAGGTTTCATTTAACCTAGTAAAGAGAGAAATGTGAATGGTTTCAGAGCACTCATGTGGCGTGCAGCACCATGTTCTCTCATATATTTCAAACTCATATTAAGTAAAGTGTGATATCAATATTGGAGAAAATCCACATCTCTTTGATAGACGTAGTGTGTGTGAAATATTTCTGTTTGGCATGGTTTTATTTTAATGGACTTTTCAATAATTCATTGCTGTATTTCCTAGAATCTAGGTTGCTGATTTTCTTGAAAACTTCTGCTTTGAACAGTAAGTAATCCCTTTGCTTTGTGTATAAACCATTCGCAGACTTTCCACCCTCTTCATAACTACATCTCAGTATTAAAAGCATGAATAACAGCAGGCCATTTGTTTTTATTATGTTGTCTAAGCAAAAAAGGGAATATAGACAAACTTCAGAGAGTTTGTCAGATACTTTAAATAAGTACTATGTGGCACAATTTGATCTGTAGTTATAAATCCGTTTTCTGGACTGAGTTCCTAAAGGACTTATGTAATACTTGGGGTAGAAGACTAAGAGGAAGTGTGGAGAGGAAAGATGGTCTGTTTTTAAGGTGAGAGAGCAGTTACGGAGTAGACATTAAAGGGATTGCAAGTCCATGATAATAATGTTTAGATGGCCTATTTAAATAGACTTCCCAGGGAGTCCTGGTTGTTTGGAGTGGTGCCATCTGCTTGGTCCAGGTGTGTGGGATGCTCAGGTTCCAAGGGGAATGTGTACCTGCACCCCTCACATTTCACTTCCAGAAGTGCAATGCCCTTTCTGCCCCTTTTACTGCGAAGCAGGAATTCAAAAGCAGAGATCAGAGCTGCATAAATAAAGGTGTGGGGAAACATGTACATATTTAAGTTCTGAGCAAATTTTGACAGCTCTATTGCTACCACATCATGTAGGACACGAGACTGCAGTCAGCCAAAACTGGTTCCTGGCCTTTTTTGCATAAACAGGCTTCAGAAAACTTATAGTCTGATTAGCTCTAACTTTGCTGCAAAAGCACAAATGTGGGGTTTGTAGCAGATAGTGGATTGATGGATTCCCTGTCTCCACATGAAATCTGTATGCAAAATACATACCAAAAAAATACTACTTCTGTGGCTAATTCTTGCTTTTCTCATCCAACTGTACAGCTACTATCGACGTCTGTGACTGCATCTACTGAAATACTCCTGCTGTCAGACACTAAAATGATGTGGTGAATATAAACCCAAATTCTCTTCATGTAAATCTCTGCTTTTCTGCTGTTAATTTTGTTTTAAATCTTATATAAGTAGTTCTGCTGAAATCCACTAAAATAGAATCATCAGAAATGGAGAGCTTGCTAAGCAAAACTAAAAGTGTTTGGGGTAGACACATAATAATTGTTTATGAGGACCTGCATTTTGTATTGTTATTATTTTATAATTGAGCACTTCCTTTATAAACCTGATTAAAAGGCACAACTTGTCCTTCATTAATGCTGAAGAAGTGATCTCAGTGTGTATCGGGTTTGCTTATTCAAACCATTTTCAGAGGTCTGGTTTTGGAGCCTGAGAAAAAAGGGAAAACAGAACATTGGGGGAAGTGAATGTTCTGACATTTGTCAGAGTAAACTGATGGAAGTGATGCAAACTACTGGCTTAAATGAAAAATACCACAGTAATTAAATTACACTACTAGGATTCCCAAAGTAATTACCTGTTTCATGGCAAGCCCTAACAGATTCTCCATGAGAATTTTGATGAGTGGAATTGTCCTGTAGGTGTGAAATGGTGTGGGAACTCTTTAGGAATGCATTGCAAAGAGGTGATATACTCAGCATCGTCATTTGGAGGATTTTTTTCCTCAGTTCCTCAGTTGCACTATAAATAATTCCATATGGATAAAAATTAGCTCATAAATTCTGCAAGTTAAGACTAGGAATTTTCTCTTCTGTTAAGACATCTGAAAGTCATTAAAAGCTCTCACCATGGAATTGTCTCCAAGGAGAGGAGCTGTGGTCTCTGTGGGGACTAGTCAGGACACAGAGACTCCCTCCAAAAGAAGGAGAGGGGGATCGTTGGCTGTTTTTCCAGCCACAGCCCCACTTGCTGTTGTTTGCATGAACCTGACAGCACCTGAAGGGAGCTCGTGGATGTTCAGGTGTTGCTCTGCAGCAGGTGTGGTGTGGCAGCTGCCAGGTCAGGGTGGGGAAGGATCTGCACAAAATGCAGCACATACAAACCAGACACAGGGACAGCAGAACTGGGCTTTGGCTTTGTCTCAGGGAAGTGTGGTGGCGGTGCCCCCATGAGTGGCACTGGCCTGAGCAGTGCCCACTGGTCACCCAGACACACACACACCTGTCCTGCCTGCCAGGGCAGCTGACCAGCGGGAGCACAGGCAGGCAGTGGGCTCAGGATCAGAGTCACCGTGGCACTGCCTGTGGCACAAGGGCTGCACTGCTCACACAACATCAAGGCTTCTCCAGCACCCAGCTCCAGGGAGGCTGCACCTGGGGCATCTGCCCTTTCTTGACATCACTGCCCTGCTGCTGTTCCTTTTGTCTCTGATGCAGTGAAAAGCCTCCTTCTGTTAGCTACAGCTATTCCCAGAACAGTGGCTGTGGATCTCAGACCATCTCAGTTAGATGGCCTCCTGTTGGAGAACTCATAACAGGCTTTTATCCAGAGCCCAACCAAAAGGTGAGCACAAACGCATTCTCTGGCACAAAGTTTATGTGGAGTTTATCCTGTAAACCCCCAGGATTTCACCTTTGGTCTCTCCAGTATAGAAGGTTTTGGCATGTACTCAGTATTAAGTCATAAACAATTTTTAAATGATGCAGTCATACAAAGAAAAGATCAACTGAAGAAAGAGGGAAGAGGGGTTTTTGTGATTTTCTTGGTCTTTTGGCTGTGGTAGGCTGCCATACAAAAGCCACTCAGTTCCTCACCTTTCCCCCTCAGTGAGACGCTCAGAGGATTACAGATCTTACTATGAATTGAGCCCTGTCTAGATCAAAGATGCCCTGGGTTTTTAAGTTTCAGGACATTTCTCCACTTAATTACCTCGGAGCTGATTTTTCCATCCCACATGGTGCCCATGTCAGGGGCAGCAGTGAGGTGACACTGCCCTGTGGGTGAGGGTCAGCAGTGAGGTGACACTGCCCTGTGGGTGAGGGCAGGCTCAGCAGTGAGGTGACACTGCCCTGTGGGTGAGGGCAGGCTCAGCAGTGAGGTGACACTGCCCTGTGGGTGAGGGCAGGCTCAGAAGTGAGGTGACACTGCCCTGTGGGTGAGTGAGGCTCAGCAGTGAGGTGACACTGCCCTGTGGGTGGGTGAGGGTCAGCAGTGAGGTGACACTGCCCTGTGGGTGAGTGAGGGTCAGCAGTGAGGTGACACTGCCCTGTGGGTGAGTGAGGGTCAGCAGTGAGGTGACACTGCCCTGTGGGTGAGGGCAGGCTCAGCAGTGAGGTGACACTGCCCTGTGGGTGGGTGAGGGTCAGCAGTGAGGTGACACTGCCCTGTGGGTGAGGGCAGGCTCAGCAGTGAGGTGACACTGCCCTGTGGGTGAGTGAGGGTCAGCAGTGAGGTGACACTGCCCTGTGGGTGAGGGCAGGCTCAGCAGTGAGGTGACACTGCCCTGTGGGTGAGGGCAGGCTCAGCAGTGAGGTGACACTGCCCTGTGGGTGAGGGCAGGCTCAGCAGTGAGGTGACACTGCCCTGTGGGTGAGGCTCAGCAGTGAGGTGACACTGCCCTGTGGGTGAGGGTCAGCAGTGAGGTGACACTGCCCTGTGACTGGGGGCAGGCTCAGCAGTGAGGGGACACTGCCCTGTGGGTGACAGGAGGTGGCACGGTGCTGCCCGGGGAGGGCACACAGTGTGACAGAGCTCCCCTCCTGCCGTGGGGCTGTTTGCTGTGACTCTGACTCTTGCTGTGACTCCTGCTGTGACTGTGGTGCCCGTCCCCAGCCGCCCCACTGTCAGCACTGATGGAATGCTGGCGTGGCCGAGCCAGTGCAAAACCAGCTGGGCACGAGGTGGGAGCTGTGTGGAAGTTTGCTGAAGGAAAGGATGTGGGCTCTGGGAAAACATCCCTGCCAGAGGTGCAGCCTGGGGCGGTGAACATGTTCCTGTTCTTCTCCAGCCAGCTGAGGGGCACCGTGGCCAGCAGCTCCTGCAGCCAGCCAGGGCCTGCTTGGTGGCCTGGGGGTGACTGTGCCTCTCTCAGTCAGTGGCACTCAGGGGGAGCCTGCCCGGGCACAGGGAGTCACACCAGCCGGGTCTTCGGGAGGGCACGCCGGTCACAACAAGCAGAGGAAGGAAAGTTCTGTGAAGCAGGTTGCTGAAATACAGAACAGTGTAGTTTTATTCCACATAGCCCAATATCACTGTTAACCTGGGCAAATATTTCTGTGTTTACTCATGTGGTTAAAGACTTTTATAATGGTAAGTAAATACCTACTAGGATAGATTTAGCATGTGGGAAGGCTCACAGTGAGCTCTGTAAGAACGTGAAGGTTGAGTAATACCAATGTACACACAAGCAGCAGAAAGGGGGTAGTTTTTTAAAAGTTAAATTTCTGCATGCAGGCATGCTGTTCAGATTAGCATGGCAGTACATACAGAATTTATTTGAAATTTCTCTTTTTAAGAACACAGTCATGTTTAAATATCTTTTCCTAGGGCATGATGCATAAGGAAATACCTGTTTTCTTCCAGTGCACTTTGCAGAACCAGGCCTTAAACACCATTTTTCACCCCATTGTTAAAAGAAATATGCCATCTCTTCTGTACCATGAACTGTTTCTGGAGTGCTGCTTCTATGAGGGGTACACAGGCACATCTCAGCTTCTGTTGAAATGTAATTAACAGGTGGATTTTAGGCAAATTTTGTGGAAGTTCTCCAAGCTTTCTAAATAATACCTCCTAGTTTTTTTCAGACAGTAAAACTGAAACCTAAATTGGAAATTATTCCCCTTTGCTCAAAACTTCAGACCAAGCCAGTGCCCAAAGTAAAATCTAAGGTTTCTTGATCTCCTGCCTACTCCTGTGAACACTGAGCAGTGCCCTGTGTAAGCTCTCTTGAGCATATTTTGCAGTGTATGATGCATGTTGCACTAGCCTGTTGTTTCTGCATCTGTGTTTTTGCAGAGGAATTGGTACCATGTAGGATACGGGGTGGAAAAGTTGTTTTGAGTGTTAAATGACTAAAGGATTTTCAAGGCTGTACTTCTTCAGACAAGGTGTTTCTCAGACAAGGGAAACAAGGTTCTGTTCTGCATGTAGAAGAGGTGATGAACAGCAGAAACTTGGAAAGCTGGAGCTGAAGTTGTGCAAGGAGAAGAGAGATGCTTTCAGTTCCCTCCCACATTTTCTGTTTATCTTTCCCTATCAGAATTGCTTTCTCATTCCTCCTTCCCCCTTTGCGTGTGTGCCAGCAGAAGGAATGTGCTGGGTCCAGAGTAGGTGCTCTGTGGATGGTCAGTGGAGCCTCAGGGCTCCCCAGAGCTGCTGATCAAAGCTCTCAGCACAGCACCTGCAGGGCTGCGAGCCAGAGCCACACTCTGGCAGGGTGAAGCACAGTGTGCACTGAGGGCACATCAACTGAAATCAGTTTAGGTAGAATTGGGTAGATCTGGAATTTTGCTCCTAAAGACAAGCTGTGGGATGTGAAATTGAGCCAGTGACAGGAACCTGACAGGGACCTGCATTCTGTACAAAGAACCCCAAGTGACAAGTCCATATGGCTTTTCCCTGTGGAATATGGACTGTGGTTTGCTTCCTCCTATGACTCACAAAGAGTTGCACACAGGTAGGATCCCTGTAACCTGATTTCACTTTGTAAATCATTAGACTTAACACTTTTCAGACTCCTCTTGCTGAAACACTAAAATGAAACCCACAGCCTGGTAATGTCTGCTGGCCCTTGCTCCACCTGGGCACGCTCTGCTGCAGGGGCCACTGGCACTGCCCACTCAGCTGCAAAAGAAAAAGCTTTCTCACAGGGTGCTGCTGGTAGGATCGTGACTTCAGGACAATCCCTCTCTTTTGAATTCATGTTTATAGAGAGTAGCACATGATAAATTTGGAGATCTGCAAATCCAAAGCTGGGTACTGTACAGCAATGATGTTTCTGGTCTATAAGCAATCTCACTAGGCAGAATGCTGGTTCACACACTAACAAAAAGGTTTAATGATGAAAGTGATCAGCATCTGATCCTTAGCAATGTCACTGCAGGCCTTAACGCTTGGTTGGACTCAGGGTTCTTCAGGAGGACAGTGAGGAAACAGAAGGCAGAATGTGAGAGGGACTACATGCTGAAAGAATGCACAGTGAGGGCTCTTTCCTGCAGCTGCTGAAGCCCTCTTTTCTCTAATAACAGTCATTCTTTTAAAAAAAACAAACTGAGAGAAGGGAAGATTTATTGCCTAGTCCTTTGATGCCATGGTCTGTTGAAGCATGGAGAATGGCCATAAGAAGTGGGTTTAGTGTTCTTTTGTGGTAAGTTACAAATGGCACCAAGAATGAGGAAATGTGTCTAATCCTTGCATGGACATCAATTGATTCAATGGTATCGAGTGAGTTTCTTCATCCCATTGCATCACAGTTACTCCATTTTTGAAATCAGGTCGATGACTATCAAGCATTGTTCATTGTTTGAGATCTGCAGGTATACAATAGGGGCAGCATAGGCAGAGTCAGGATGCCCCACGTGCAGCTGTGGGGTCCTGCCCTGTGGCAGGAGCTGTGTGCTGCCCAGATGGGTTATCCAACAGCCCAGAGCAGTTGCCAAGTAACTACTGAAGATTATGAAAAATCTAATACTCAGAGTTAAAAACTGTGGAAAGATCCAAGTTCACCGCAAGATCTCTCCCAAGGCTTCCTTATAATTCCTTGTTTGGGGAACATTTTAAATTCATCACCGACATTATTTTTATGTTGCTAATTCCCAGAGCCCTATTCAAGTCTTATGCATCAAAAAGGATAATTGTGTTATCCAAGTAGGTCTTCAGAAATTGACTTCTATCTTTGATACCCAATAGCTGCAGTCATCTGTAGGTGTTTGGGTTTGGCATCAATATAAAAACCTATTTATGTATTCAACACTTATCTAGATACTGCGTAGTTTACAGTGAGCAAAGGTGTTCAATATGGAGTCTGATCCTTTGGATATTGCCCAAGGAATAGCATTTAAAGTTATGCTTGACTCATGCCAATCCAGAGCAATTCCCACCCTTATGGAAATCTCTGTATGATATGACATTTGTTTTCTGTAATCCAGGATGTGCCTTTGTAACCATAACTTTTTTTGGCTCACATATGTCTGCCTCTAAAACTGTCTGGCTCTGTCTGACTAACATAAGCAATTTTCAGAATTATATTCATTTTGGGGACATGCACTTGTATCTTGGACAAGACTAAATTTATAAGCCTTGAGGGTGTAAGGTATGGCTTTCATCCTAAATTTAATTTAATTTTCAATTCTGTTGATAAATTCTGTGTACTGATTTCAAAGTCATAGGGCATGTTAGCTGGATGGCTAAAATTTCTAGAGAAAGGGGGTTGTGTATTTATAAGGACAACAGTAATATTCAGAGTGACATCAGTAAGGGTTATAAAAATAATTAAAAGAGTTGAGTCTCAGAATTAATACATGACCATACAGAATAACAAGTGAGGAGAAGGAAAATGCAGTTCCTCTGTTATGCTGTCCTCTCCCTCATGGCGTGGCAGGGTTGGACACCAGACTGGGTCCCTTACTTTAAACAGAATACCTCTCCTGCTCCCCAGGTGAGCAGACAGCAGATCTCGCAGTCCCTCATAAATGCAGCCCGGTTTCCCAAGGGAACATTTATGGTTTTGGCAGAACATGCCGGCTGTTTCGTGCTGTGGGAAAAAACCAGTGTGCTTGCTGTCCTCTGCATTCTCACTGGAGGTTGCCTGTGCCTGTTTGTTCCCTGCAGTTTGCAGAGCAGGGCCGGTGGGTGCAGGGTGCAGGAACTGGCACGGGGATAAGATCACACTTGTTCTGTTCTCTGACCTGAAGGAATGTAAACCTGCTGACCTCATCGATCTGCTGACGGTGGCAGATGCTCTTACTCACACCACCTTGTAATTCAGCACTATGCTTACTCCTCACAGCGCCCGGCGCTGTGCACGAGCTAACAACAAGTGCTCCTGTGAGATGCTGCCATTCCATGAAGCACAAAAGCAAACTCCAGGTCGGCTGATGAGGGGAGAGACGGCCCAAGGAGGCCCAGAGTCCCTCATTCCCTGGGCAGGCCCATGAGAAGGGACCTGGCTACTGAGTTAGTTTGTGCAGACAATGCCCCAGAGGCTACAGTGGGATGGGCAAGAGAATCTCTAAGCCCACCACCTGAGTCCAGGTGAGCTGTGGGGAAATCCTCTGCAGCATCGAGACAGCAGATACCTGCCTCCACAGCTGCCTCCCTGCAGGCGTGGGAGCCCACAGGGAGGGGGCCCCCCTAATTCCCTTTGGAACATATTCATTACTGGTGTGACTTCCAGCAAACCTCACAAGTGTGCAAACTGCATCTGCTGTCTTACCTGAAACCTGTCTTCTCCGTGCTCTGTTGCAGCTCAGGTTGGCCCCAGAGGCAATCTGTGACATTCCAGAGGAGCGTGGTTCCACGTGAAGGAGACATAACCCTCTGTTCCACGGGGGCAGAGAAGGGGTTTCTGCACAGGATCCACCTCTGAGCAATGCACGGAAGGAGCAGAATGTCCCATACAAAACTGCAGTCACCACTGAGGAGGTGAGACGTTGGCACTGACCTCTTATCATATATCCTCCTTTTCTCCTATGAAATGGGGGGCTGGAGCACCACACTTCTGTGCCATTAGGGAATATGTCTGTGCTGGGCTGTACATTATTTGGCTTTACTTTGATTTCAGAAGCTGTAGCAATATGGCTCATGATTTACATCTGTGGTAGGTTGTAGTAGCAAGAAGAAGCAAACTGTTCTTGCATCTGACATTTTAAGTGCTTTTTTGCAATGTTACTATCCAGACAAACCAACATTACTTTGAAAGCTACTGTGGAAATTCACAAATGATAATATAGCCAGAGACAATTATAAACATGTAAAACAAACAAAGGTGGTGTTTTCTAAACATGAGTCTAAGGGTTGACCACTGGCTCTCCATCACAGGCACTCCAAAGGGTCCATGGATGTGTTATAAAATTTGTATATATAGCAAAAATTTAAAAATAGGTCATAGTTACATGCAAAACTAACACTTCTCCTTTAAGGATGACTGGCTGAGAGCCCTATCTCCCCAGGAGCAGTTGCCAGCTCCAGTGAGGATAGCTGTGGGAGCAGAGGGACCTGAAGTCAGCTCCAATTCTTGTTTGCTTATTCTAGCAAAGAACCTTCTTAGAACAGTAAGAAAAAGCTCCTTATTCCTGCAAGACTTGTGGCATTATCCCTGAAACCTTCCTGAGGGTGGGGAGTCACTGCCAGAACCTTTGCACAGCTTCCCTCTGAGGAGTCATCACAAACCATGGCACTTCTCAATGCAGAACCAAGTTGCACCAACACCCTTGCTTCAAAATGCAAAGGGTTATTGCTGCAGGAATAAATCCTCTTTCTTAGAAAGAGAGGCATAGCATGGAGCAGGGAAATTGAAAGATTTAGTCTTGTTCCTGCTGCAAATGCTTGAAATGCATGGGACTGAATTATCTAGGGAGCATGTCAAGGGTCTGACAAAACCTGGCAGTTTTAATTAATGGCCTCTGTTCAGCTGTCAGAATCCAGTGGGTCTGCTGACAAGACAGACTGATGACAGATCAACCTCCACTGACATCCTGTGTAGATGCCTTTAAAGTAGTAAAACATACATTTAAATATTTATACTTAGGCATGTACACAGAACTTGAAGTCTTTCACAGGTGCTCAGATTTGTATCTCAATTAGGGTTTCCCTTCAGTGAGGTATGTAATTTAAATCCCCAAACCAAGTCAAACATGACACAAAAATGATTAATCGTTGAACAAAAACATATCATCATGACCATCTGTGGATAAAAAGAAGGGGGAGTTTCACCAGTGCAAACACAGAATTTATAGTTGTAAGACTTGGAGCGAGTTTGAAGCTTTTTTAATTAGCCAGAGGAATCATGGATTTTGGAATCACTACAATGACTTAACGTGGCTTTGGGTACTATTATTTTGTTTTGCAGTGACAGAGACTTCTGCAGGAGAAAAATGTGGAATCCCAGCCTAAGATCTCCCATTGCAGAGGTAATGTCATTAAGCTCATATGGAGCCAGGCCTGGCCACCTGCTCAGGAATGCTGCTGAAATGCAGCAGTGAGAGCAAGTCAGACCCTTCAGTGCAGGTGTGCCATCAGGGACGGCTGCTGGGGCTTTGCAAGGGGAGCTCAGAGCTCCCTTTGGGAAGGAAACTCTCTGTTTCCAGAGAGGTACATGCAGGGCAGGTGCAGGGCAGTGATTCTGAGCAGAACAAGCCCTGCTGTGCTGTTGGGCTGTCCCAGAGGCAGCAGGTGAGCTGTGCTCCTGTCCCTGGTGCACAGTGGGTGCAGCTGAGAGCAGCTCTGAGCTGCCTGTACCCCCACAGCACCCTCTCTGCAGCTGCCCTCCTGCTTTGGAGGAGGCTCTTGTCCAGAGAAGGTCCCCTGAAAGACCTTTTCTTTGTAGGAGAAAATAAATGTACTCTGGCCAGCCTGGGGCCCCCTGATTTTAGAAGTCTCAGAGCCTTTGGGAAACAGCCTCCACCTGTGTTCTGCAGGCTGTGGAGGAGAGTTTCTGTGTGCCTCTGACAAGGTGTGGAGAGATGTGCACGAACTCCCTTGCAGGGAAACACAGCAGAGAGCACTGCCAGCAGCAAGTAAGGGCACCAAGCTGGGCATTCCCTCCCTGCTGGGCAGCCTCTGCTCTCCAGGGCTTGCTCAGGGACAGGAACCACGCCAGACCTGCACCTCAGCCGAGTACACAGCCAGCAGGAAAAGCACTCCTGGCAGCAAAGACAAAGCAAGAAAGTGAAAAGTGACAGAAATGGGCCTTCAGGTTAGCACTTGTGTCCATATCACCCCTGAGAGTGAATTTATGTGCCCTCAGACAATCCCTTCTTGAGATCCTCAGCGTAAACTGGCTTTCCCTGAGCACACACCAGCCCTGTGTGAGCACCTCTTGTGCAGCTGCTGGCAGATTTTGGAGGGTCTGAGCCTATGACCAAAAATAGGTGGGTCTGGTTTCCCTAGTCATCGTGTTCAGTGTTACACATGCCATGATGATGAAGCACTGTAAATCATGAGTCTGCTTGCATACACTGATAAACCAGTCATGCAGAAGGTTCCTTGGAGTAGGAATTCAGCACAAGGCATTTCACATCTGTCAGAAATAATTCAAGGGTGTGGAATGACTAATTGGGAACTGCATGAATAATCAAGACTTCATTTTCAGCAAGACAAAGCCATGAACTTTTGTCTGGCACATCAGTAGGGAATATGTTCCCTTCATTAAGGCCCATGTTCTGGGGACTGACGCTAGCAAAAATACCAGAAGGAGGGATTTTTGTGATGATCACA
The DNA here is from genome assembly GCF_027477595.1 of Haemorhous mexicanus. Lineage (NCBI taxonomy): Eukaryota > Metazoa > Chordata > Aves > Passeriformes > Fringillidae > Haemorhous > Haemorhous mexicanus. The sequence continues at coordinate 26,360,164 of NC_082350.1, forward strand.
GAGCACCCACTTTTAAAGTGCAGCTCGCAAAACTAGCTAAAGGACAAAGGTATTTGAGAAGCAGATGATGCTATGTAAACCTTAAAAAGAAAGGATTAAACTGAAAATAAAGACATAAAATTTAAGAGTAGAATAAAAAAATGGGAAATTAAATCAGCCGTAGCCAAGGTTTTTAATATTAAGCAAGGACTCAGATCTTTCCCTTGGCCAAGTCTAGAAACCAGCCACTGGTCTGCCAACCACTACTGGTTCCCACTCGTGTGGAAATGAGGAGCTGGGACTCCTTTTTTTCCCTCTAGACTGCAGAATAAGTAACAATAGGAGTTGTGCTGGTCTGAGGTTTTGATTTGCTGTGCTGTGTAGGAACAATGATGAGAAAGGGGGAGATTGTACCATTTTCCATCTTGCCTGTGCTAGCTGCAGAGTCCAGGCACCCTCCAGGGTCAGGTGCTGGGGCCCTGAGCTTGTTCCATCAAGCTCCCAGGCACTGCATCCCTGCACACAGAGCTGTCTGCCCCAACAGCTCGAGAGCTGCAAACACTGGCAGCACTCAGGGACTGGAGACTTGGCAAATGTGACAGACGGCAGGAAAAGCTTTAAAAGCTGAGCACAGGCTGGGAGAAAGCTTGTGAACTCTGATCACGGGTTATAGAACAGACAAAAGCATGTCAAACAATGGACATTGCTGGATTTCTGTGTGTACTGAGGTCCAGAGATTGACACTACAGATTAGGTATTTCCAGTACATTTTTTCTTTATACAAATTGTAAAATAACCTCCCAAAAGTACTGGTTAGGTGACAGGATCTGTTCTTTCAAGGACAGGGCTAGGGCCAAACCCATCATGACCATAATTTGCCAGCACTTCATATAACCTGATCCCATGTGAATCACAGGGTGAGTGGGAGCTCTGAGAGCTGAGCCCATGAACAAAGCATGTCTGGAACAGGGTGAGGAATGCAGAGGCGTGTGCTGCAAGGTGTGGCAGGTATGTGTGAGCTGTTAATGACCATGCTGAAGAAATCCTGGTGATGCAGAGGTGAAGGAGTCCCAGAACTGGAGGAGTCCAGAACCCATGCTGTAGGATCAGCTGAAGGATGGATCTGCATCCATAGCAGCTGCTGCAGGTTCCTGGCATGGAAATGCTGTTCAGCAGCAGCACTTCTGAATCTCACACTAGCAGCAGGTATTATCTTAATTTTCAAATCCTTTACCATGCTTTTCAGAGCCCTCCTATCTCTCATTTGAGACTTCACTGGATAGGGCACTCCATGGCTACTACCTCTGTTCTCTGAACCAGCCTCTCTGAAGGTGACCTCCTCCACTTACAAGTGAGGAAAGGCAGAAAAATTAGAGTTTAATGGGTGGAACTCTGGATGGAGCATGGATAAACCCAAGAAGTTTAATAGGTGAAAAGTGGCAAAACCACTGAGTAGCATTTGCAGAACTGAAATGCAAAAATCTTAAGTTCTGCAACTTGAAAAGTACAGTCTGTCTAGTTGTGAGTCAAAACTGTGGCAGGATCTGACCCTGCCTGCTCAGCCCTGCAACTGAGGCTCTCTTTCTCCATGTTATGGGCTTCAGCTGTAGCACAGCAAAGGGACCTGCACCATCCTGACAGAACACTGCTCTGCCTGCCTGCACTGCCCCACTGCTAAGAGTGGCTCTGAACTAGGGGTGGGCAACATTCACAAAATGGATTTCCCTAGAAGCTTTGGTGCCATTCACCTTATTTGCTCTAAGGGCTTTCTCAACCCCCTTGAGGTCCCACTCCACTGGGGAGGCTCTAGCACCCCTGGAACAAGGTACACCTTGCTGGGGAAGTGACCTGTGGGCATAAGTGATCTTTCCTAACACCTGGCAGTTGCCCCACCCAGGCTCCACCTGCATCTCCTTCAGCCACAGGAAGGATGTGGATCAGGCTGCTGGGTGAACAGCACGCTCCTGGCTGGCACCCTGTGTCCAACCAGCACTGCGTGACCAGGCATGCCACCAACAAACATTCCCAGGAATTCCAGCCAGGAGACATGCCATGTCCATCTCATCTTGATCTTTGATATTTTTCCACCCTGAACACTTGGCTAGGGGATTGTTGGTTGGCTTTTTGAATTCTTCTGTGTGGTAACTGCAGATGTTGACTAGCAGGTGGGAGCTTTGTTTCCCCAAGAGCAGCAGCCTCAGCTCCTGGAAGCAGGCAGCTTCGGTGGCTGTACCGGGCATCTGCTGACCTCAGGCCTTGTTCTTTCACCTGTCTTGTCACTGACCTGTGTCTGCTGGTGCTGAGGGATTGAATATATGATGCCAACAGCCCTCCCCTCTGGGGAGGTGCAAAGGAAACACCAGACCTTGATTTCTAGTTGTCTCTGTTCACATTTTGTACTGGAAATTCACTGATAGGCATTCAAGCATGAAATGCAGCTATTGTTTGGAAGGTGGCCAGACAACCCTGACATTCTGGGAGCAAGTTATCTTTCTGCAGTTTGTCTAGCAGAGAGGCAATGTGGCTCAATGAAATTTTTCTGCCTATAGCCTGAGGTGATGCTGGTTGCTTCAAGTCATAAGCAGCGAAATCTCAGAGCTGTGAACCCTCCAAGCCAGGAGTGGCACCTGTGTTAATACAGAAAGACACAGAGTTTGTTTCTGACCCATTTCCATGTCATAGGGTATTATAACTCTGTGCTGTTAGGTTGTACTGAATCTAGACATGGTTAACAGTGGGGTGAGGCAGCTGGGTGCTCACTGCAGGAGGAGGAGGAGGCTGGTGGGGCAGGGGCAGCTTGGGGCCCACCAGCAGGCTGGCCTTATCTCAGCTGTCACTGTGAACTCTTCAACCCCTCTGCTGAAGGGCTGAACACATTCAACAGCTTCACATTTGTCTTTTCTCTCTCTCAGACTTTCTCCTCCAAGAATTCTGACTACTAAGGGCCACAGCCAAGCTGGAAGCCCACTGTCCCTGGGAACCCCAGGTGGGGAGGGGGCTCTCTCCATTCCCAGGGAACTCCAGGCTGGGAGCAGGTGCCCTCTGTCCCCTGGGAGGCCCGGGCCAGCTGTGCAGGGCAGTGCTGGCACGGGTGGGATCAGCTGCTGGACTCAGCAGACACTGAGCATGTTTGCCCAAGGATTAGGCAAGGTAAGCCTCTGGGCTTGTCCATCCCCCATTTAGGGGGCCCAGTCCCTTTACCCTTCTCTGTGCACAGGGTATTTAAGGGCTGGTATTTAAAGGCCCTGGTCCCCTCAGGAGGACACCTGGGGCTGGCAGGACGTGCTGAGCCCCATGCCCTGCTGCTTTGGGCAGGCACGGCTGCTGGCGTCTGGTGTCTGCTCAGCTTTACTTTGAGGTATTTAAACTTAGCAAAGTGGCTTTTTTTAGATCCATATGCATAGATCAGGTGGTCACCTGTGTCAATATGTTTATTCACAGATCCTAGCTGCTCTCAGGGACCAGCCTTCTCTAAACATAATTAGGTTATTTAAGTAGTTGCTCGCGATTACCTCTCAGTTCACACAAAACACCATCAATTCCCTCACTGAGCAAAAACCCCAGGCGGCACGAGGGTGAAAAGCAACAAGGATTTTGCTGTTGAGTGCCTCAAATATTTCTATGATCCTACTGTCAATGGATGTTTACTTCTGAAGAGCTGCCCACTGTGTCTACTCTGCCATTAAGTCAGTTTTCAGCCCAGCAGCTTTGCCGGGCACTTTGACAGCCGTTCCCTCCTGTCAGCCTCCCTCACACCAATTAGGCTGGAGGGATATGCAGCAAAGCCTGATTTGGGGCTGGATGTGAACAGAAGCTTTTCAGCTTTTGTCTTTTTGCCTGCCCTGAAAAGTTTGATTTCTGGGATTGCAGCAAGGCCATCACACTGTGTGTCTGTGTGAGTGCTGGTGAGCAGAGCTCGGCCCCACACCTGGCCCCAGCAGGCGCTCAACTACTGGGTCATCTGGAACATGAGTCTCATTCTCAGCACTGCACAATTTTCTCCACACTGATGTTATCTTTGCCATCAGCTACTGGCATGCAGCAGCCCACATATGCCATTAGCAGGTGGCAGAAGACATAAATGGAATTTTCTCTCGGAACATTTCTTCCATTCTTCCTCCCGGACTGATGAAGTGCAAGTTCAAGCTAAAGGCATGCAGTGGCTACAGCCCATTCCCAAACAGGGCCACGGAGAGTTAAAAGCAGAATGTGAGCAGATGTGAGAGAAACTCTCACATCTTTCAGTCTCTCTGCCATGGTTAGCTGTCAGCACACTGCCCTTGGAGCATGGGCAGTGCAGCTGTGTGTGGCTGCACTCCTGACACCCTGCTGGCAGCTCCCCAGCAGCAGAGACGCAGGCACAGTCACTGTGGGGAGCTGAGAGACCTGCCCGTGGTCCCAGCAAGCTGCTGGCAGCCTGGCACAGCTCTGGGCCCTGGAGATGAACACAGAAATTTAAGGATCAGGCAAATAAATTGCCAGAAGAGGCACGAATTCAGGAACACAACATGTGCATGTTGTGTGGCCTCCAAAAGGAGGAGGCAGAAGCAGGAGGAGCTCCACATCATCCTACAATTATGCTGCTGTGAGCTCAAGCTGACCTGCCTTCCAGCAGAGCCACAGCCAGAGGAGCCTGAGTGCACTCCTGACTCTCCATTCACTTTTGCATCTGGATATCTTATAGAAGATATAAATGGCTTTTTGAAAAATCTTATTCTGGGTTCTTCTTTTATTTTTAATATGACTTTTCTTCTGTCTCCCTCAACTGCAGCAAATCCTGCTCAGAGTTGCTCCTGAACTTGATGGAAAAGAAACATATTAAAGACTATGGCTCAGGACCCCCTTGGTTTCCAGACCTGACATGAGCATTTATTTTTCATCTATTTTGTTTTGTCCCAAAAGGACAATTTCATTCCAGCTTCATGAGCTCATACTGAAAAACAATAGAACATTTCCAAAGTCACAAAATTCTGTGGAATTGCAAGTCTAATGCTTTGGATCCAAAGTTCAACTTTGGGTTTTTCCCCACAAACATACTTAAGATACTTGACCAAATGAAAAGTGCCTCAGTGCTACAAGTGCCACGTTGATGTCTGTGGACACCTGTCTTTGTTTTGTCAGATAATGCAGATGGGGGACTTTTGTTCATGAAAATCTTTACATTCCAAGGTTATTTAAAATAATTGTCTTCCATACAAACATAGTTTCTATTGCCCAGTGTGCTCTCTCATCTTGTGTGGGAATGCCATTCCCTGGTTTCAAGAAGTCTTTGGGTTTTTGAATGCTGCTCCTTGCCCACATGGGGGTGGTCTCTGCCCCCTTCCCCCTGGGCTGCTGGGGATCAGGGCAGTGAAGAGAACACTGAACTACTGAAGCCAGACTGCTGTGTGCACCTGGCACAGCTGCCACTGGAAAGGTGCTGGGGAGAGGCACTTTGTTCCAACCATAGAAATAATTTCCTTAGAAAAGTATTTTGCCTAAAGCCCACTACAGAGTGCAGCCCCAGATAACTCACTTGCTTTGGTCCAGGATCAGAGCTGAAACTCTGCAGAGGGGGCATGGCCAGCCCTGGTGTGAGCACTGGTGGCCACACAGGCAAGGGATCTCCTGTGCCAGATGACCCAGGGCAGAAGGAAAGAAAAGGCAGTAAGGAAAACAGGGGTTGTATTAATTCTGTTGTACTGCGGGGAAAAAAAGAACTTGTCATCTGGCTAAGAAAGCAAACTCCACTGGATCCTAAATTTCCTACCCATCTCCATGGAACAGCTTCTGTCAAGTGCTGTCAATACCTCAGAGTTCTCCCATGCTCCTTTCTTTTAAAGTTCAAAGTCAAAAGGTGACTTTGAGGTGGCTGCATCTATTTGCCCTTTTCTTCCCTTGAAGCAAACAACCAGTAAAATTCCCTGGCGTATTTTTCTCCTTTCTGAAGTTTCTTTCCTCCCTTGCCCTCCTCCATAAAATCAGCCCCCTTTTCACACATGGGTGAACCTAGAAAATCATTTAGAGTGGGAAGCACGTGAACCACTTCAGTGAACATCAGGTAATTGTATATTAGAGGCCTTTTGAAAGGTCATCTATTTCTGGGTAATTTTCCCAGCCACTTTCTTTGTGAACTGAAGCTCAGTGGCACTGAGTGAAGAGCAGGGTGGCTTTGCACACACCTCCAGCTCCCTGGCCCTGTGAATTGCCCACCCCGACCTCTGTGTGATTCCTTTGATGTTTTCTTTCCAAGATGCCCATCTCCACCTGCTTGTGCCATGTTTGCATCACTCACCTGTGTCCTGGGAAAGGCTGAGGTTTTCAAACACACTGCTCATTAGATTCTACACTCTTCTGAGAAAGGCTGACTTTTCATTTGCATCAGGATATGAAAAACAACCTGAAAATCATGAGACACACAGATAGACTCACAAACAGACAGAGCACTGGGGTGCTGGTGAACCTGCCCATCCATGGCTGCTCCCAGTGCATTCCTCCTACTGAGGATTCCAGGTGGGCTCAGCTTTACCTTCTCTGCATCACAAATCTGGGTATTATTCCTAACAAACCAATAAACTTTGCGATAATAAATAAGAAACCAAAACATTAATTTAAATGAACTGACAAGGGTTACAGCCACAAGATGGTCATATAATCCAAATTTCCATTCAAAACCAGACAAAAACCATCAAGCAACACTAAAGAAACTTTATGTTCTTTAGTAATGCAATTTCAACTACAGAAGTAAATAAATTTGGTTTATACTAGGAATGGAAGCACAGAGGGACTTCTCTAGATAAAATTTCTATTTTAGCAGAGATTTAAGTTTCATAAACTGATCTTGTTTTCTGAAAAAAAGCCCAGAATGGAGAAAAGAACAATGACACTTAGGCTACACATTCATTAAAGTAAAGGCTTTTTAAAAGTTGCAAACCTGGCAATCGAGGCCCTGATTTGTCCTCCTGGGAATGCAAGTACAGTCAGCTCCCAGTCCCAGATTCCTAACTGCTGCTCCAGACACTGCCCAGGTTCCACCAAGTTTGCCTGTGCAGGGTTCTGTTCCTGAGGCTGCATTCCTGGGCTCTGACAGCAGCCACCACACAGCTCCAAACACGGCAGCACTCACAGTCAGACATATGTGCACAGAGGCATGTGCACAGAGGCAGGAATAGCTGAAATTTTAATTAAGGAAAGCGTAAGTGACATATCTATTTGAGAAAGAGACGGCTGTGCAGTGCAAGTGTGCAGTGCTAACCTCCAGAGCTGCAGCCAGCAGTGCCTTTGCTGCAGGAGAGCAGGAGCCCAGCTCTGCCCCCATGCCTCATAATTCTTTTTACTAGTTATTGCAGTTACTGTTGGAATGCACTTCACTGTGGAGGCAGCAAAGCCCCATGGACATTTTACATGAAAGAAACATTGATGTGACTCTGTTAAAGAGACCAAAAGGCATTTTGTGGATTTTTGGGTTTGCCCAAGTCCTTTGTACTTCTTGACACTCCTGCAGAGTATAGGAGATACTGGCAGCTGTGCCTTGGCACCAGCCCTGGCCCTGGCAGTGTGTGCCAAGGTCAGGGCCAGTAGCCCCAGAGTGGCCGTCAGCACCTCACTGACCTGCACTGACCTGCACTCTCACTGCCACACAACATTAATTCTGACTGATCCATGAAAATGAACAATTTTCCAATGGCAGAATGGACTCAAATTGGTGATCCTGGCAGGCTCCAACCAGGTGAAAGTTGACCCTGTTACAGTGCAGTGGGCACGAAGGAATGCCTCAGCCGTTCTTCTGACGTGGAACGGGGCCATAAAGCAGCTCTGACCCCCTGGCACTGCCAGAAAATCCTACACTTACGTGTCTTGGGCCACTCTAGGCTGAGCCTGTCGTAAGTCTCTGATCTCTGCATGTCACTCATTCCAATGCAGACTCTAGGGCTAACCACAGTAGAGAGAAAAACAGCTGAGGACACAAAACACCAGAATAATTTTAAGCATTCACTACTAAAATATTGTATAAATTAAAAATGCTGTCAGCATTTACACTAAAATCAAAAGCATCCCTAGTTTTAGGCTTTGTTTTACATTTCAAGCTGAGTTCAACAATAAATATTCAATCACAAGAACTTAGTTTGAAAGTTCAGCAGTTTTTAAGACCGCCCAAAGCGAGTTTGCAATGGGCCTCTCCAGCAGGCAGAGCGTGCAGAGGGCTGCGTGGAACTGGCAGTGTCACCACAGAGCCTGCCTGTGCCTGGGGCTCTGGGAGGGTACATCCGTGGAGGGGCCAGGGTCGAGGTTTGCTGTGCTGGCTGCTCTCACCCAGCCAGGGCCCAGCCCAGCCACAGCTCCTGTGGCTCTGGCAGAACCTCCCTGCCAGCCACGCACAGGGCAAGCCTCACCCAGGGCTTCACGTGGCAACTTCCAGAGGGACTGGAACTGTCTGCTCAGCGACGGCTGCTCTGCTGCCCAGGCACCCCCCAAAGCCCCTGTGCAGAGGATGCACTCCCCCATGCACTGTGGATGGCAGAGATGGCTGAGCTCAGCACTTCATCACCAGTTTTGCTTGTTAATTAGTGTTAATTGGTGCTCCCCAGCCCCAGGAAGCAGCAGTGCCTCACTTCCAGGCGAGCCACCAAGAGGATGCACCCCTGTGGGTGGGACATGGGCAATGTGGGCCATGGGAAGTGGGCACTGCCATGGGTGGGACACAGGCACTGCCTCGGCTGGGCACGTGGGACGTGGGCACCACTGCAGGTGAGCCATGGGCATGTGCCCATTGCTGCCTCAGTAATTGTACAGACTTCAGGACCAGAAGTTCTCATCCAGAATGCCAAAGAGCAAATCTCCACGCTTTCCTGCAGTAGTTAAATCTTTCCTTTATTTATCAGAGCAATTTGCTTCAGAAACCAAAAGCTCAGGTCCTTCCTCCCCCACGGCAGAGTTCATGTGATACCAGCAGCACCCAGCAGCAGTCCCTCCTCTGCAGCTCTCACCCCACACCACGGCCAGCTCCAAGGGCTGCAGAGTGAGTCTTTGGGAAGTGTTCTCAGTCAGAAGTGGGTGTACCTGTCTTAGACGTTTGCTGACTCCCTGAAATGAGACTCATTAAACTATTCAAAGCAAGGACTAAAAAAAATTATTCCAATGAGGAATACCTGCATTTAAAAGAATTGATACAGGTATTATCAGCTAGAGAGGCTGCTGTCTCTTCCAAAACATGCTGCTGTTGACAAGACCTTAATGTGTCAGCTGGTATCACCACTAACACCTGAGACAGCAAACAAGAGCTAATCCTTACACCCTTCTTGTGCTAATGACTGCAGGAGATAACTGGTGTCCCTGGCAAGTGTCCCATTTAATTCAATTAACTCCAGCCAAGCCCTGCTGATAGCACTGGCAGTGTCAGAGAGAGCCAGAAGCCAGATCTGGAGTCAGATGGTAAAACCAAGGCAGTCTCCACCATCCCTCCGTGGCCCAGTCCCCAGCAGCCAATCCCAGGGCTAACAACCAACCTGGCATCCACAGCAGCTTCCACAAAAGAGTGCAGAAAAGCATCATTTTCTCCTGAAAATTATAATTTTTTTTCCTGAGAAAAGGCAGGCAACTAATTTTGCTTATTTATTCTGAAATGCTGGGCTATGTGTTGGTTTAAGCAGCAGTTTCACAGTGTTCCCACCCCCTTCCATGGGTCCAAGCCAGTGGGAAGATCATGTTTCTCCTAACACAAGGCAGATGTCTGCCAGCTGATCTGGGGGCACACAGAGCTGCTGGCCCCTCCAGGGGACCCTGACACTTGCAGAGATTGAGATGTCTGAGGTATGAACTGAAACATTCTGATAAACATGAAAAATAAAGTAACCATGAAAAAATTAACAGGAACAATTGGTATATCCCCCTCAGCTGATACAATTTGCAGGTCTGTTTGATAGTAAAAAAATACTTTCCAAATATTTTCTTTTCCTTTTGAACATTCTTTGGCTGTGAGCCTCAATAGGCAGTGATGTATCTGCCAACCCACATTATTCAGTTAAGAAGTTTTGAAATAGAAGGAGATTTGCAGAGAAGTTTCCTTGGTGGCAGTTTTGAAGTGTAGGTCTGGGATAGCAGGTAAAATCCTGAGATGCCTGTACACTGCCAACATAAATAGAAAGTGTATTTAAAGAGGGGAGATTATCCATTCCTTGACAGGGCTGTCCTACCTACTCTGTTGTCAGGTCTTAGTAACAGTTTTATTGGGAGGTCAGTCCAGCACAAATGACACCCAGAAAAGCTCTTCTGCTGGAAAACAAAGCCTTCAAACCTCCAAAAGGAGCTGTAAGGACCTATATGTGACCATCAGCTTGGACATGTCTCAGAAGCAGCATGAGCCGGTGGAGATCTCTGAAGCTTCACTGAGTTTCTTTGTGGAAAACTTGTTATGGCATTCCAGTCATCCTCCAGCCTTTGTGTATCCTCCAGGATGGCTGAGAGCACAAACAGTTCACGTGTCATTGTGTTGCACCTGCAAATCCACAGGAGAACAACAGTTCTCTGCAAACCAAGTTCAGCTGCTCTATGTCAGCAGCTGGCTTCCAAGTCAGAAAGCCTGTGCTGTGGGTCCACTCATTAACACTAAATACATGTTTAAGTAAACTTCTACATCCTATGGACATTTTTTCCATGCTATGGTTCCATTGGATAAAAGTGCTGAGCTCCTGGTACAGATGTTGGCACTCATCTCCCATTTGTTTCCATCTGTTTACCATGTGTTTGGTATTTTCCAGAAAAGAACCACCTCCCCACTGTGCTCCAAACCCAATTGTGCCCAGGTGTTTCCAGACAGCCCAGGCTACTCTGTCAGGCACCACTTTTACACCAGTACAAAATCCATGAGGAATAACAGAGCTGTGCAGAAATACTTGCAAGCAGAAGAATGCCACAAAGTGCAGCCACAGCTGGAACTCCCAGCCCTGCAGTGCCGAGGAATCCAGGGCAGGCTGAGCTCAGTGCTGCTGCAGCCCAGAGCAGGGGTGCACGGAGCACAGCACCCAGGAGTCCAGGAGTGCACTCAGACCATGCCAGCACAAGTGGGACAGAGCTGGCCATCCTTCCTGGAGTCTCCCAGAAAGCCACAGGTGGCCACTGCCTAAAGAACACTGCAGTCCTTCCTTGCTGCTCACAGGTACAGGGTGCATGCCTATAGCATCCTGCAATTAGCAGCCTCCCCCCTTCAGACCCCCAACAGGACTGTGTTGAGCCTCATCATTTGCCAGCTGGGGTGTCAGCCAAGGGGAAATTGTGCCTCATGAGGGCTGGTGCCCACATGAGCCCTTTGTGTTATAGCAGTAGGACAGCAATAAAAATGTTGTATAAAAACCCCAGGGCCTTTCAAAGCATTTCCAAATGCTGCCCCAATTTCCCTGCTGGGTGTCAGGTTCTAGGAAGCAGCCACCCACACAAAGCAACTGTGGAGCCACATCTAAGACTGCCTCACCTGTGGTACAGAAAGAGCTGACAATGGCATTAGCATGAAACTAAAATTAGAGGCTAATTGGGTTCTGCAGTCACTGAAATTGATGACAGCTCAGTAATTAACATCCCTGGATTTTCTTGACTAAAATAAACCTAAAATCTGCTCCCATTCATGCTTCTCCCTGCTCCGTGAGCAAGCACTGCGTGAGCCTGGCACGCTTTGCACACAGGGGAGTTCTGGCACCTCTGCCAGGCCTGTGGGGTTCCCAGCAGTTACTGGGGCAGGCACAGCTCTGGGAGAGACTGGGTATCTGCAAATCAGTATCGTTTCACAAAAATGGGATGTGATATTCAGTGCCAGGGCGTGGGAACCATCACTGGTGCAGAACACACAGACAAGACCATCCAACAGAAACGGTGGGAGGCAATGGCGCAGTGTCACCCGACCTTCGTGCAGTGAGGCCAGAGCAGTGCTGCTGCTGCTGCTCCCAGCAAAACAGGGAGATACCAGCAATGAAAAGTGAGGGACTAAAAGCATCTGCTCAGGATGTCAGTGGGACACAGGCCCAAGCCTCGATCAGTACTTCTTGAGAGTGAATCAGAACATCTTCCGTTAAGGAGGGCAATGACACCTACTGAAAGGCACATGAACCTTCCACTGGACCTCCCTGGGGGGCATCACACATTTGGGGCACAGAAAAACACACTCTGTTTAACTGTGCTTGTTATTTTCAAATCGAATGGGTTGTTGTCCAAGATCCATAATGAGAGACCAAAGGCACTGCCATTAGAGCTGCAAGCTCTGCCTTACACAATGTGCTGAAGACTTGCTGTGCAGGATATGGCCACGTGCAGCCTCTTTCAGGCTTTCAGCATGTGTGCTATGCTCACCTGCCTGTGCTCATCTGCAATTTGTGCAAGAGTTCTATGGTCTCATTTTTAGTTCATTATTCTGCACAACATTTGGAGTCTCTGATGCATAAAAACATCTTATAGTGGTACATTCAGCAAAGCCACGGCATGCTTCTGCCTCCACTCACAGCTGAAGGCTCTGGCAGAGCTGTGCTTCCAAAGCCAGCTGTGCTTCCAAGGCCAATTTTATCTGCACTGTCTGGTCCAGATGTTGCCAGGGGCTCTTCATGAGAACCTCCCAGTTCTGCTGCGACCCACGAGGCAGGGAAGGGGCTCGGTACGAGGCCTGTTTCCCACCTCAGCTGTGATGAAGCGTGGGTCAGGGCTGGGCCCCCCTGCTGCTCCTGCTCCCAGAGGGGAACTCCCTGCCATCACCATGCAGCTCACTGCAGTCACTTGCTCCACTCTCCTCCTCCCTTCTCCTACACTTGCTGCAGGCACAAAATGTTCCAGGCTCCCAGAGCCATGCCTGGGGCATGCCAAGTCCATATGCTGCTGTCCCTTTCACACACATTTCCAAAGGGCAAAAAAATTCACTCCTTGGAGATCCCCTTCTCTGTGCACAGTTCATCAAGCAGAAAGAACAAACCTGGCCAAGATGGCCACAAAAATGTGTCATTGTTTAGAAAGGCTTCACTTGACACCCAAAGATATTAATGATATTATTTTGGGGTAAGTGGTATAACCAGGTCTATTTCCAGTGCAACGTGCCTAACTTTTTCCTAAGTAAATTGCTTTTGTACTCATTTGGTTTACAACTCTTGGTGTGACAGGAAGAAAAATGTCTGCATGCATATTATATATATTATACTACAGACATCCATTCCTCCCACCATTTGTATCAGTATTTCAGACTATGATCAGAGCACTCTTGGCTTTGTTCTAAAACTCACCCCCACAGATTATGAGCAAACAAGTTTCTGCACTAAAATCCAAGGCTCACACTGTCCCTGGCTGTCCCTGGCAGTTAACCCTGTTGGAGATGCCTGCTCTGTGCTGGCTCTGAGGGGACCATGACGTTCTGCTGTCACTGTGGGCACAGGGGCTGCAGTCCCTCCCTGTGGCTCTGGCTCCCTCCATGCCCCACTCTGCAGATGCCATCGGGCTCTGTCCCCAGGAGCATCAGCACGGGAACTGAGGCCTCAGTTACAGCTGGCTGCAAAACACAGACTGTTAACAGCATGGACTTTAAGTGCCACATCTTTTCTTGACTGATGCTCCCAGCTGATGGTGAGTTCATATTTCAAGGTACATCACATTCATCAGTGTCACAGACAATTGCTGCCTTAAGAATCAACAAAATCCTTCTTTCCATTGAGCCTCACCTGAAGAATCCCCCATGCAAGGAATGTGTCTGACAGCTCTCTGGGAAGCAGCATAAAGACCCGTGTGCTGGTTGAAAGCTCAGGCCCAGGGCTGGAAATGTCCTGCTGAGCAGCAGCAATCGCAGCTCACGTCACAACATTCCCAGTAACAACAGCTGAAGATCCCTGTTTCAAAGTGACTGAACGTTATAGCCAAAGCTGAACTCTTGTACTCATCACTGCAGCAGCCCCATGGGGCTCATTCCCCTCCCTGTCCCCTAACCTATGTGAATTATCCTCCCAAGCTGCTATTTTTCTACCAACAATATGCACATCTTTTCAAAGGTAAAGTGGAAATCCCTGCAAGTATTTCTGGTACCACTTCCAGTCAGAAATAACAGTAATCTGATCCACAAGTGAATTGCATTTCTGTTGCTGAATTCCTTTGTACGAGTATCTCTGCTTTGAAAGAGTTTGGCAGCAGTGAGGCACAGGCTAATTTTACTTATAAGGTGTGAATCAAAGAAGATTTGCAAGTTTCTGAGTCACAGAAAGGAAGCATCTGTGGCCTTTCACCGCTCCTGTCAAGAGAAATGTCACGGTTCAGCTGTTTCAGATGTGATTCCAGACCGCTCACTGCGCCCTGCAGATCCCATCTCCCACCACGCTCACGCTCTCCCCAGGAGACCAGGACAGCTCCAGTCCTCTCTGGGGACTGGGGAACTCCCAGCCTTGCTCAAACCTGCTGCTGGCAATGGGTGCATCACCATGGGCTGCAGGGTGAGAGAGCTGAATAAATTATTAATTTGGCAGAATTCAGCAGACACTTTGTAGGAAAAAGGGGTGACCAAGGAAAGGGTGAGCTCTGTCCCACATCACACAGCACTGAAATCCCTGGGAAGCTGAGGGCCTGAGCTACAAACACTGCTGCAGCAGCAGCAAACTCCCAGGGTCTGCACCGTGCCCACAGCCTGACTCTGCTACCATGTAAACAAGGGACTACAATCACCCAACTCCTTCTGTGCCCCCATGCTGCCAGGAGAGCTCCCACCCGAGGCTGGGCTGCCCTGAGTGTGGGGACAGCTCTGCTGCACGGCTGTGCTAGCCCCAAGGACAACACACAGGTGCTCAGCTCCACTTCCTCCAGTCCCAAAGACTGGGATGCTGTTGAGGCCACGCTTAGTCAGCAGCGGGCTAAACCCAAACGTGGGAGCTCACTCTGCCCAAGAGATGGGGTGGGACAGCCTGTACCTGCCCACGGTGCCTGGCAGCATGGCCTTCCCCGTGGCTCCCAGGTGTGCAGGTGCTCCTCTCACTTCTTATCTCTTCACCTGCTGCTGATGGCAGACCTGATCTCCTCCAGGCCTGCAGGGATATGCCAAGTGCTGGGATGTTACAGCATGTCACTCCAGTGCCACCACCTGCTGCTCTCCAACTCCAACTGATCCTTCTGCTGCCCTGTCCCTGGGGTGACAACACCATCTTCTGCCTGAAAACAGGTCCTCAGGGTTTGCAGACAGCAGGCATGGTATAAAAACTGCTCAGCAGCACCAGCAGGAGTGGAGGGCCCTCCACCTTCCAGTCTGTGGGATCTGCCCACTGAATACATGGATGAATTCTCCCATAAAAGTCAGTATGGGGCATGCTTATCTGGCCTAAGTATTTCCATTCACTGCCACCTTCAGCCTCATCCAGCACAGCTCCATGGCTCCACAGCCCCTGTCAAACCAAACTCTTCCCTGGTAGTCTGTGGAGATGTGTCTTTGTCATCTGCAGTTTATTCCTTGATTTCTGGCATGTATTTTCAGTGCTTCCTCTTGAAAGCTTTTGCAGATTTCCCTGGGCTTCCCCCTAACCTCTGTGAGCAAAGCCTCACACAGTTTAATTGCTGACAGCTGTGTCAGAAGTTTTTTGGTTTTTTTTTTAACGTTCCTCTTGCTGCAGCACACGAGCCACTACACAAAGGGCTGCCTGGCTGTGTAATGCACCAAAATGTGGAAAGCAGACCATGTCTTCTCAAGGGGAGGTTTTGGGGTGTTTAACTGTTTGTGATGTTTTTCAGAGATAATTGCAGCTCCACACATGAAAATGCTGACAAATACAAGGCAGCTGAGCAAACAAGTGAAAAGCTTTAAGTACTGGGTTGGATAAAAGTGAACCTCTCCTCCTTTCCAGGAATTTGCATTTTGGTTTCACGGTAAAGAAAAATCCAGTTAAAAGGAAAAAAAAGAAACTCACTTATGATTTTTTTTCCCAAGCAAAAGATGGGAAATGCAGGGGACTAGATTGATATCCCTTTTCTGCCAGGCTGAACTCAAATCTGAAACATCTGTTCACATAACTTGAGACAAGCTCTCCCAGGCAAATAATGTAAGCTCAAACTCTTCCTGCCATCGGTGCAGAACTATCAGTTAACTTTTTGTGGAAGCCTAAGAATCCAGACACTTCTCATGTTCCCTGCAAGCACTGAATAACATGGGTTCTCACTACCAGCAAATCACTTGCAAAGAGAAATTAGCACCTTTTCCTAGTATTCTAAATCCTAAAATCTTGCTGCACACATTATCCTTCAGGAGTTATTCAAACTGGGCAGCACCAGGTATATAGAACAGTATCTCACCCAGCACAGCAGGGTTAACTCAGGTGATTGCAGATATCAAGGACAGGGGAAAATATTCCGTTTTCAATATAGAATCACAGACTAGTTTGTGTTGGAAGACGCCTTTAAAAACCATCTTGTCCCCCAACCCCACCATCAGCAGGGTCACCTCCCCCTATCCCAGGCTGCCCCAAGCCCTGTCCTGGCCTTGAACACTTGAAGGATGGGCAGCCACAGCTGCCCTGGACAGCCTGGTTCCCTGTTCAGCTACAATCTGCAAGCAAAGAGTAGGATCCTAGCAGGAAGTATTGAGAAGCAAATTTGCTTGCAGAACTTGCAAACAGGCCTGAGTTCAGGGCTCACACCCCTCACTGCATCCCCAAGCTTGGCAGAAGGGGACCTATGGCTCATGCAGAGCTCCATTCTCATATAAATGCCTGGGCATGGGTAAGTAGAGAAGAAACATGTCTTGGCTGTACAAGGAGAGGAGATTCAGAAGCAGAGCACTGGCACATCAGGCAAGAAGCCCCAGAACTGTGCACTATCCTGACCCTGTTCTTGCTCCTGCAGCCCTCCAAGAACTCTCTGTATTCAACCTGTTTTGGAGCATGAACCCCATCCTGTCAGATAATCAGACTGGAAATCAGGGTTCCTCTCAGATTCTGCTTCCAATTCTGTGTGTGTGTACAAGCCACTTTGTTTCCATGCTGTTTTCTCCAGCCTCACATGACATGATGTACATGGGGACTGTCCCCAGCTACAGACCTGCACAATGTCCCAGTCAGGGAACTGGATTGGAAGTGAAGGGCTCTGGAAACCACAGGGGAGAAGAGAAAAAGAAGAAAGAAAAAAAGAAAAAAAGAAGAGCGCATGCAGCTCACCGTACCCAGCAGCTTTCCCGTGCGGAGGAACGCCATCCTGGTTGTTTTTGCCTTCTCCCCACACAGCGGTAGATGGAGCCCTGCCGCCCTGCTCTCGCCAGGATGCAGCAGCAGCAGCCGAGATCCGGGCTGCACTCACCCTGCCAGGACCTGCCAGCGCTGCTGCAGCCACAAACCCGGGGCTCACACCGGAGGGAGCTCGGGCTCGCTGCTCCTGCCTGACTCAGGAAATTCTCCGGAACTTGTGACTAACAAAGCTATTCGACTAACCACAATACTGCCTTTTTTTCCATTTAGGCATTGGGTAATGTTTCTTTCTTTTGTTAACTGTCATGAGGATTACACGGAATTCACCAGTTTTATTTCTTTTACAAAATAAGGAACGGCAAGGTTTGCTTGCCATACATTGGAAGAACATGGCTGTGAGCACTGGAGACTTCTTATCCAGAGGACTTCACAGGAACCAGAGGTCAGGGGATCCACGGCTCGCAGCTCTGATACCTGCAGCTTGTGTGTGACAGCAGGACAGAGAAGGGATGGAGAACTCTGGCTGCCATTTGCATCTCTGCAAGATGGGAAAAATTATAAATGTCTGTGTTGATTTTCTCTCCCCACCTCCATCTCCGAGTGCTCCTGCAAGTGACGCCAGTACAGCCTGCACGGATGCAGGCAGCCTCTGGAGTCCTGCACCAGGACTTCCACTGCAGCTCCATCAAGACATGTCAGCCAGGTCTTCTACAGCAACAGCTCACAAATGGAATATTTCACAGCAGTGAGAGCAAAATCCACAGAATCACAGAACATGCTGAGTTGGAAGGGACCCACAAGGACCGCGGAGTCCAACTCCTGGTCTTGCAGCATCACACAATGTTCCTGAAGGTATTGTCCAAATGCTCCTTGACCTCTGCCAGGCTTGATGCTGTGACCACTTCTCTGGGAAGCCTGTTCCAATGCCCAACCACACACTTCCTTTAATATCTAACCTAAACCTCCTCTGACAACTTCAGGCCATTCCTTCAGGTCCTGCCACTGGTCACCACAGAGAAGAGATCACCTTCTGCCCCTCCTCCTCTCCTCATGAGGCAGCTGTAGACTGTGATGAAGTCTCCCTTCAGTCTTCTCCAGGCTTAACCCTCAGACATTCCTCATCTGGCTTCCCCTCAAAGCCCTTCACCATCGTTGCCCTCCTTTGGACACTAACAGCTTAATGCCTCTCTGTTGTGGTGGCCAGGGCTGTTCCCAGCACTGGAGGTGAGGCTGCCCCAGCTCAGAGCAGGGCAGGACAATCCCTGCCTTGGCCAGCTGGCCATGCTGTGCCTGGTGCCCCCAGACACGCCTGCCCCTCCTGGCTGCAGGGCACTGCTGACTCATGTGCAACTTTCTGCCAGCACGGACCCCAGTGAGCCTGCAGATCCAGGGAGCCCCTTCCCAGGTGCAGAATCTGGCACTGGCCCTTGCTGAACGTCCCAAGTTTGGTGATTGCCCAGCCCTCTAATTTGCTGAGGTCTCTCTGCAGGCCTCCCTGACTTCGCGGGAGTCAACATCCCCTCTCAGTTTTTATTGTCTGCAAACTTGATAATATCCCTCCAGTCCTGCATCCAAGTAATTTATGAAGATGCTGAAGAGCCCAGGGCCAAGGGTGGAGCCCTGCAGAACTCCACGAAGGGCCTGGTGCCAGCCTCGTGCCACCCTCTGCACCTGAGCCGTGAGCCCGCTGCTCGCCCATCCCCTGACATGCTTATCCAGCAGTGAGATGGACAGTTTGTCCAGAAGGGTCTTATGAGAGACAGTATTGAAAGCTTTACTGAAATCTCCAAAGATTACTTTGAGTGACTCTCCTTGATCAGCTAGGGGGGTTACTTTGTAACAAAAGGAAATCAGGTTTGATAAGCAGGACTTTCCTCTCATAAAGCTGTGCTGGCCTAGACTGCGCTCTCTTTTTTCTGAATTTTTGTTAGTTTTGTTGGAGGTTGGTTTTTTGGTTTGGTTGGTTGGTTTCCAAGGGCACCGTGCACATCCTGCTTCATTCTGCTGCACATCCAAGTGCAGGCTTGACTGTGTATAAGAGCAATCCATGCTGCCAGGGAAGGCTACCCTCAAAGCCAGCGTGCAACCTGTTGTTCTCTGGAAACACGCACTGCTAGGCAAGCAGTGGATAAAACCATATTTTGTCTTGTTTTAGATTCTTTGAAGAAGACTATGTTATGCAGGTAGGAAAACTGAGAATATTGCAGTTGCTCAAGATGCTGGAGATTATATTTGCCAGCAAGGTAACTCAATATATATCTACTCTGGCACTCAATAATTAAAGAGAGGCCCCCAGCAGTGAATTGCAGGATGATCTGCTGACAGCAGCAGCTCTCCACACCAGAGAGGGGCCAAAACCTTCAGTCAGGCACTCACAACCACACACCTCATCTGCACAGTCCAGCTTCAAAATGTGAGTGGGCAGTGGTTTTAGCAGTACTGATTTTTCATTTCTCCAAACAGAAATTAACAGAAGAAGGGAGATTAGGCACCCCTCCCTGAAGACAAGGGGTTTCTACTGATTAGCCTAGAAGTGACTGACTTTCTGAATTCAAGACCTTATGCTACCTCTGATCCTGCCCCTGATCCTGACTAGATCTAATGGTCTGTTCATACAGAATCCATGTCCCACCCCTAACTGAGTAAAAATCTAGGTGAGGACTTTGGCATTTGATCTTTACAAAGCAGAAGCTAACAACTGACAAATTAAATACTTTGGAGTAGTGAAAATTAAACAGTCCTGCAGTCACGAGTGTTGGCATATGGAAAGCTGCCACTGAGCTAATAATGGAATTGTTTGCCACAGCACAGAGGGAGCTCTGGGCATCCCAGAGCAGCCACACATCTGGAGACTGGGAACACAGCCATGAGCAACCTATGCTCGAGTAGCACATTCTTGCCACCTTCCTGCCAGCTGCTCATCTCTCACCACAGGCCCAGGGCAGAGGCTCACAAGCAGTAATGTGGCACTGGGGACAAACTGGAGAGCCACATGCACAAAGGAGGGTCCCTCAGTAGAACCCTGCCTGTCTGCATACCCCTGCTTGACTTACTTCACCAAAAAATGGGCATCTGGCTCGTTTGTCACACTCTGCATGTGCACATTCAGGACACCAGCCACTTTCACAGGCTCTTTCAGGTACCTGTGAGGGGTGTAAAGTGCTGGGGGATGAATGCTCCTGGCTCACTCCAGCCTGGCCCCTGCACAATTTTCATGCATGCAGCAGAACCACACTGCTCAGGAAAGGGAGGATAATCAGAGCCAGGAAGTGGAAGATGAACCAAACTTGCAGATCTCACTCACAACCAGAGACAGAGAACAATTTCCAGACAGGTGGGCATGGAGCTTGCACAAGGTGTTCACCCATCAATGAATGACAGAGAAAACAAAATCAGGACAGTGGATGCAGGCAGACAGCAAACAGGACAGTCACCAGCAGCTGCCTGCAGAAAGAGCCCAGGCAGGGATGGGAAGACCAAAGCATGGACTGTGCTACAGGAGGCAGCAGCAAGAACATGGATGTACACTGACAGTACTCACAAGGCTCAGAAAAGAAAGCTGATGTGGAACTGGCTTGTTCATCTTTTCCATGAGGGGAAACACTTCAGCCTCAGCACAAGCACTGTCTGCTCCCACCAGGCTCCATCCTGGGACCACACAAATAAAGAATGCCAGAGTGTTACTTGGGCCTTTGCAGGCTCCAAAGCAATCAGCTGCTCAGTTTTTCGTGTCTCAGACCGTGGATGTTTCAGCCTCCTACGTAAAGCAAGCTGGTCAGCCAGAGCCAGCTGCTGCAAGTACCACAGGACAAGTGGCCTGTCCAGGGCCAGGGGGCCTTGGGCCACTGGGGGCCACCAGCCTGCCTCAGCCAGACAAAAATCCTCCATTTTCAATCCAAATACATAACAACTGAGTAAAGAGGCAAGAAATAAGAAGGGCAACCAGCTCACACAAGAACATATACAGCACTGTCTTCAGCTCCCATTTTTCAATTACTTTTCTGCTTTATGGCCCCTAACACAAGAGGAAAAATGAAGGTGAGCTGCAGAAAGCAATCAGTCTCTTAGTTTCTCATGCATTCACACCAAAGCAGAGCTTGGACCAGGGACACCCTCAGGAAGTGCTGGAAAACACATCCAAAGCTTTGTGAAGAATTGCTCTTACAGAACACAGGTTGTTTTGGAAATCACAAGCAAAAGACACTGAAGTGTAACAAGTTTTTGAAAGGTCAGCAGAAAATTCCTATGGCATTTCATACACAATAAAACCTTATGACTTCAAAATGTGAATCAGGAATACCATAAAGAAGCCTTACCAGAAGTCACAAGTGAATCCTAGGGACTTTGATCTAAGCTGGAATCTGGCTGCTTCAAATCTTGCTGCAGAAAGCTTCATAACCCTGAAATCAACAGAAAGGACCCAGCAATAAAGTACATGTAAGAATAAGACCCATTGGGTCTTACTGGCCTAAATCTGATTTAGTAAAACCAGGATAAGATAGGATGCTAGCCTTGGTTTCACTGGTTCTGAGCTGTCCCTCAGATAGCATCTGTAGTAGAGGAGCTGTACTCTAAAATTAGACAATGAATTAGCTATATTTTTAAAGGATCAAATTCTTTGTATACTTCTCACCAAAAGCTGACTCAAGCAGCCTTCTCTTTAGTGACTGCACAGCTAGATTTTGGGGCAGCATGTACTTGCATTGGGCCAAATTGCTACAATTTGCCTCTTCACTTCAAGGGAAGGTTTTCTGGGGAGAGAGCACTGGCAGTAACGAGCAAGGCCTGGGGCCCCAACAGCACAAACTGCAGTTCACTCTAACATACCAGCCATTCCAGATTTCACTCTAACCTACCTTACACACAGGCAGAGGTTTCATCAGCTGAAATTTCACTTTGTGCAGAAGGTGATTGTCTGGCACACATGCAGCACCAGCCTGCACAATGGCTCAGCAGCCCCTGGGCTTTCAAGGCTGGGAGAGGGCTCCAGTCCTGGGGTGTTACAGGTATCAGATATTTGTGTGCATGAAACAGGTACACAGTTGCCCCAAATCTGGTATTTGTATGTGCAGCTTGGAAATCTAAAATCAAAAGTTTTTTATAAAAAATTTGGCCATCAAAACAGGAAAGCAAAAGAATATATGGGCAGAAATCTAATTTCAAATGACAACCAATATGGATATCAGTTATCAACATAGGCCTTGAAAAACACTCAGAATAAAGCAGGGATGTCCCATGGTTTTTTCCTTTTCACCCAAAGACAGCCTAAAGCAGCAGCTTTGGTCATTTGCTTCCCAGAGTTTCTCAGGTTATGATGTAAGGAGACAAAAGACATCTGTGACTGATCACTGCCTCTCTGCCTCTCTGTACTTCATCCCTCTCTCCACCAAGTGCTTTTTTTACCTTTTCTCGCTATGCCAGTCCTGGTTTTCCTTCCGGATGGCAAACATCCATCTCCTGTCTGCACTCACTTGCAGGAAGCAGCAAGCCTGCTGCCTCACTCCCCACAGCACTGAAACAAGTGACATGAGACTGAGCTTCACTATAACCACCAACGTACCTAACCCACTGAAAACTGTGGGGCCAAGCCTGCATGACAGGCTGCTTGCAGAAGTCTCAGACTTGGGGTACAACAGAGCACCAGTTTTAGGTGTATGTTATGTGGTAGATGGAGGCCACTCATTCTGCTGTTAGAGGCACATGAACACAGAAAAACAGTGTTAGACCCAGAATTAGCAGCTGACCAATGCCATGTCAGGAGAGATTAATCCTGTAGCACCAGATACTAAAGTCTTTTCAGAGCATGCCACCTCTGGATCATAAGATCAGGAGACACAGACACACTGTAGAGATGATAAATAAAGCCCAGCCAAAAAAAAGAGTTACAAAGCCATCCTTATTTCCATCATGAGACCTAGACCAGGATGGAAGCTCTGTTCTATGTGCCCCACAGTCATCACTACCTTCCTCCTTTGAGGGCCTCTCACCTCAGTAACCCGGCACCCTCTGGAGAGAGTTGTGAGCTGTCTCACCAGGCCACAGCAAAGGCCAGCAGAGAGCACCAAGCCTAAACCTCCCAGGCTGAAGTCATTTGAAGACAAAAGCACACATAGAAAAACCTCCCATCTAAAACACGGGTTACAAAAGCCAAGCAGTACTGCAATCAAATGCCATCCTTATTCCATCACAGCTTGAAATAGATTGGGTAAGAGGCAAACAAGTGCAGAAATCCCGAGCTGCTGCCAGTGACCGCGCAGCAGGCTGGGCACCGCGGCTCGCTTCGCTTCCAGCACTGCAGCGCTGCCAGGGAAAGCCTCCAGGAGCTCTGGACTCTCAGCACGCCCAGGGGAACCTTGCTGCTGAGCTGCACATTGCAGAGGCCAGGGAAAGCCTCCGTCATCCTCCAGGAGCTCTGGACTCTCAGCACGCCCAGGGGAACCTTGCTGCTGAGCTGCACATTGCAGAGGCTCCACAGGCCCCAGCAGTACAGGCTGAACATGCTCAGACCTCCGGAGCACCCTCAGCTAACAGGACACGGGCAAAATTGCCCTTATTTCGTTTACCTAGTCCATAGAACAAAGGCTAGGCGCATGATTCATGGTCTTCCCAGATTTCTGAACCCCCTCTGTCAAGCCTAGGTAGTTCTCCTATTTTAGCTGCTGCCTGTACAGGCTTTGTTAGTGCTGGAGGCTGAGGCTTTGTACCAAGCCACAGGAGTTCAGTACATTCTGTTCACAGTGCCAAGGCACTGAATAACCACTTACATTTGCATTTGCCTAAACATAGCCTAAACATATTGCAAACAAATAGCAGGAATAAGTTTAGCACTTGAGGCACAATTAACAGCTAAAAACACCCATCAATAATTTGGTCCTTTTCAAAAAAGACCAGAAAAAGCTAATAAGAATAATTGAAATGGTATTTTTGTACTGCAGCAAAGAAAAGAATAAAAAGCCGAAGATATTTGCCAAGAACTTTAAAACCTATTTTTAACGAGTCAGTACATTTTTATGAGCTTATCTGTAGATAAGATAAGCTGCTAAATACCATTTCTGGGCTTTAGACTTTTTGCTACAGGCATGTTCAATCTCTGTTGCTGCCTGAGCCTGGCTGTTTTCCTCTGTAGCCGCAGCAGGATCACAGAGGTAGCCAGCCTCACAGCAGAGCTGCTGCATTATGAATCAGATCATGCTCACCGAGGAAAGGAGGCTGGAGTTGAGGGTGGGCTTGAGGGAGCCAAGAGACTCGGGTGCTATTCTTGGCAGCACCAGCGATTCGCCGCGTGACCTTGTGAGAGTGACTTAATCACGGCACGGCTCCGCTTCCAGCCCTCCGTGTCCGAGCGCAGCGCTGCGAGCCCCGCAGGCTCTGGCTCTCGCCAAGGGAGAAACACAACGAGGCTGTATGAAAAAGAAAGGAAATGATGCAGTGCATGAGGATGCAGTTACACTGCTGATTTCACAGGCAGCCTGGACTGTGTTTGGAACAAAGACTCTAACCCACGTAATAAAAGAGAGATAGCGTTTAAAAAAAGAGCAGCATCTCCTTAGTTATTTTATCCCTCTGGGCATTGAACGAGGCAGATACTACTGTAATCGAACGCCTGTGAGGTGCCTGGATGCTGCTACACCTGATGAGATTCATCCTCCCAACATCCCTGCATGAGCGGAGGAGGAGGCTGAGCCCTGTTTGGTCTGGAGCTGGTGTACAGAAGAACACTCCCACAGTTAAAGACAGCCCCTGTCGCAGTATGTGCGATGTGCACAGCGATGTTTCACTGCAGCTCCGCCCGGTAACAGCACAGGATAGAGCCCAGCCGAGCAGGAGAAATGCCCGCCCGCCGCTCCGTGCGCCCGCCCCGGGCAGCGGCCCGGCAGCACGGCGCTGCCCGGCCCTCCCGGAGCCCAGGGCCCCGCGGGATGGCAGCCGGGCTGCCGGGCACCGGGAGTGTCACTGAACCCATCTCAGCCGTGCCAGACAGCGAGTCAGTCCCGGGCACGCCCGGTACGGCCGCGGGCCGCTGTGCCCCGGGCCCGCCCGCAGCGCCCGGCGCCGCTGGAGCCCGGCGGGCCCCGGGCCGGGCTCGGGGGCTGTGCCAGGGCTCCCCTGGCTCTGCCGGCCGAGCTCAGGGGCTGCTGCCCACAGCCAAGAGCCAGCTCCGGGTGACTGCAGGAAGCCTTCAGCTCTGCTGCTGCACCACAGCAGGATTTCATTGCTCTGTAACAGAAGGCTCCAATTTTCACATCTTACCCCCACGTTCATACTTCAGGATCAGAACACACCACGGATCACACCTGGAAACCGCCCATTTAATCCTAGAGATTTTTTCCAACCTAAGCAATTCTATGAGTCCGTAAGACTGCTCTGCCTGGAACACCAGCCTCAGCCTCCACTGCAATAAACGGGAGTTTCCACGAAGGAGAAACCAGTCACACCTGCTGCGTTCTGGGGTTGGGATTGGTTGTTTTGTATCTACATTCACAAGGCCATTGTCATCTGTTATGCATGTGTGTGTCAAAGCTGTTTTTCAAAATACTGCCAGCCACAGCAGCAGAGAACTCGACTGCTGTCCGATTGCCACATCCAGTTTCAAAGCTCAGGCAGATCCCAGATTGCATCCTGCAGCCTGGATTCACAGCTCCACCTCAACATGCCACTGCATGTTTTATTGGAATGAGCTGCCTCCTCTTCCTGTGCGCCACATAATCTCACACTTGCTGTTTTCACTTCTTTACTTCTAGGTCAGCTGTACCTTTGCTGAGCAGAAATACTGCAATTCCAAGGAAAGCAACAGCCACAAGCCACTTCAAACAGTGACATTAGCCATGACTGCTAACACATGGCATAGCAAGGCTGCTGAGCAGGGACTGTCATAACCATTTTACAGATAGGAGAATGAAGCACTTCAGAAGGCAAGGATGTAAACTGGCACTTTCCAAGTGACCAGATTAACTGCTTTTGAATGCCAATAATCACTTGATTTTGCTCTCCATTTACCACGGAGCACATGTCAGTGACTCACTCTCCCCTCTGCCCCTGAACAGCCACACCTCTTCTCATCTCACCCCTTGATCAGTCACCAAACACACTGTTACTGGACAACCTCTCTGATAAATCAGCTACCCAATTAACTCAATTTGAATAAACTCTGTACCTCACCCAGACCAAGGTGGTGCACAAAGGGAACACCTATTTGAAGCCCTGCTCTGGCATACACTATTCACTGAATCCATCTTTGTTTTCTTTTTAATATTTTTAAGTGTTCCTTCATTGTACTCTACATT